>NC_084488.1:109643008-110867424 GCF_030035675.1 Rhineura floridana
TCCAGAGTGTTTTGGGGATATGTTTCCAGTCATTTTCCTTACTCATTTGCTTGTTCACATATTCCTGAAAAGTCCCAGCTGATGTTTTCCCCTGAACCATTGCATATTCACTAACAGGCAAAAAAAGCCACCTTGCAGTTTAAGAATGTACCTATAGCCCACAGCTATTTCTGTCAAAAATTTAAAAAGCAGGGAAATTGGGCAGCTATAGTGAATGCACCAGGGGAGCAGGAGACCTGACCTCCTGTCTGAGAACTGCCCTACAAATTTGTAAAAATGCAAACACAATTTGGACTGGTCTACTTCCTGTGTAACTTGAAAGAATTTGGTAACGTACCTCTGAGCATGCAGTCGGAACTCTAGATACAGAGAGAAGAGTGAACAAGATGAACTATTCCTAGCAGCCCCCCTGCATTGCACTGGGGCTAGGTTGGAAGATTCAGAGGAGGCAAAAGAAAATACTTCTTCATTCAGCATATAATTAAACTATGGAATTTGCTCCCACAAGAGGCAGTGATGGCCACCAACTTGGATTGCTTTGAAAGAGGATTGGACAAATTCATGGAGGATACAGCTGTGCTGTGCCACCATAGTCAGAGGCAGTGTGTTTCTGCAAACCAGTTGCCGGAAGCACCAGGAGGGGAGAGTGCTCTTGCACTCAGGTCCTGCTTTTGGGCTTCCCATGGGCATCTGGTTGGCCACTGTGAGAACAGGATGCTGGACTAGATGGGCCCCTGGCCTGATTCAGCAGGCTCTTCTTATATTCTTATGTTGTTATTGTGCAATTAGCAATGTGGGCTCCAGGTTTTGGATGGCTCTTAAGAACAACAGTCTGCTGGATCAGCCCAAAGGCCCATCTAGGCCAGCCCTCTGTTCTCACCAGATGCCCTTAGGAAGCCCGCAGGTAGAACCTGAATGCAACAGCACTCTCCTCATCTGCAATTCCCACCACCTGGTATTCAGAGGCATACTGCCTCTGGCAGTGGACAAGACCCCTTCCATGGGCCTCCTTTCTTCAAGGAGTCTACCTCCTTGCCACCGTTGTCACCAGCCATGGCTGCTAGTCTTCTTCATAATTACTGTTGCTAGGCAAGAGAGCCAATGAGCTAGCAGGCAATGCCAACTCCTACTCTTTCTTCTCACTACTGCTGTTGTCTAGGTTTCAGCAAGAGGCAGGTGAGCAAGCAAGTTGCAATGATGGAAAAAAGGAGTTAGTCCTGGGGGGTTCTTGTCAGTGGGCCCCCCTTGTTGTGATGTGGGCCAGATCACCAATAATGCAAAACCCTGATGCCAGTCCTGGCAATTAGTAGTGAATCAGAGTTAATCCTGGTGTTTGGAAGCATACAAAGTCTATGGTGGCAATTCATAGTTTTCAGGGCTAGCTCTACATTGCTGTGGCTTCTTGGTAAGAGTCCTACATGAATTCCCCAGATCAAAAGACCTGCCCATCCTCCAGCAAGAGGATGCTGCTCTCTCAGTTCTAAAACTTTAAATCCATTCTCCTGCATCCCAATATTTTAAGTAATAGAAAAGCATATTTGTACATAGGAATAGATATAGATATACTGTTAAAAATAATAGCATTAGACCAAAATAATTTTGTGCATGTGCACATGCTAATGACATAATACAAATAACATGGAATAAAGTTTAGGAAGCATACATTTGTTACTTTTGATGTATTCCTGTTTCTTGTTATGATTATATGCAAAATGTCTGGTTATATAAGTGAAAAGAGTATATAAGGTTGGGCTTTATCCTATAATATTATATTCCATTAATTAACAAACAAGCTCCCATTTTGCAGTGAATTTGTTACATGCATGCCCTTCAATAGCTCTTTTGTAGTAGGTAAGTTTTCTTAACAATGCTGTGTCGCATACCTTGTACTATTGCAATATGTCCACTGGTTTATCTGATTTCCAATTATTTATTACTAGCCTAGCCACAAGTATCATAGCTGTTACAAGTTCCAAAGCATTGTTATTTACAATATCTTTTGACCAGACTTAATAATAGACTTTTATGACTGGTCTGGGGCATAGCTTTGTTGGCCCTTCAAATATCCATGGACCTTAGACAACTGCCCAACTGTGCTGGATGCTGACACCAGCAATGTAGAAGTCTAAGTACGGTTGCTAGTTGTGTGGGCTTGATCTGTGGAATCAGTAGATGAAGATTTCCACAGCACAGGAGATATACATTGTCACCTGCTAATTGCTTCAGATCAAACTGCTGTTTACACTTTACAGGAACCAGGCACCAACAATGGAGCAGTTCAAACCTTAGTATCCATAATTCTTACTGAGGTAGTCGGCCTATGCCTGGACTGTACCACAAAGATATGCAGGTGTGAACTTGACATTGTGGAGTGCTCCTCCATACAAAAGAATCCCTTCCATGTAGGAATCTACTGTGTCAAGGAGAACATGAACCATTCTCCCTCATAACCGAGTTTTCAAAGTGCAAGGGAGCTTGTTGCACAGAGGATTAATCCATCATGTAAAGTTTCGTAAACCCTCACTTTAAGTCTGAATTGGTGCAGCTCGAGCACAGGTTTACAATGAGTTCTAGGCCAGTTTCCCCCAACCTTTGGGTCCCCAGATGTTGCTGAACTACAACTCCCATCAGCCCCAACCAGCAAGACCAATCATCAGGAAATGTAGTCCAGCAACATCTGGGGACCCAAAGGTTGGGTAAAGCTGATCTAGGCCTTACGGAAAATATTCTTGGTTTGTGCCCTGCTTTCAAAATTAGGGTTGCCAGGTTCATGGCCTGAGACTGATCCTGTATCTTTAGGAGAAGAGAAAGTCAGCCAAATGCAGGTGTTCTTGCAACCCTGTAATGGGAAAAACCACAAAGTGGAATTCTCCCTCCTCCCTGCACAACTTTTAAAGATACAAAAGACCTCTTGGAGGCTGGGCCTGGCAACCAAGTAGTCTTCTGTACCTTTACAAGTTGTGCAGGGGGAAGGGAGAATTCCACCTTGTGGTTTTTCCCATTACAGGGTTCCAAGAACACCTGCACGTGGCTGACTTTCTCTTCTCCTAAAGATACGGGATCAGTCTCAGGCCATGAACCTGGCAACCCTATTTCAAATAGCTGCTTTGACTGTTCTTTAAAATATTTTTTCCTTCTGTCAGCCTTTCCTCTCTCCAACCAAACAGAGGAGTTCTCTGCCATCTGAGACCCAATGGCCATTTCGTTAGGGCAAACAGGGTACTCTCCACCACCCTCAGCCAGCCCATACCTGCCTGTCTTCTTACTTGCCACCAGTCCAGGGGATGGCCCGGCTGTCAGCTTCCTCCTCCTTAGTCTCAGTGTTACCCATGTAGGAATGGGCAGGGAAGTAGATGCAGACAAAATTAGAATTTGTTGGCTGTTCCTGACATTGGCCCTGGCTCCACTGGCTGCTAGGCCTCTCTGCCTTCCACCCCACCAATTGAAACAGGCACCAGCCACCCCCACTCAGACTGTTGTTGTTGTCCACACCAGACTAAACTTCCTTTACCCTGATTCTGTTCTTCTCTTCCACCCCACCATCTTCTACGCCCTTTCCAATTTGCCTTCTCCACAATGGAAATGAAGTGCACCTGCTAGAGTACTCTGTACATAAAACGTATTGCTCTGGCAGATGTGCAGAGCTAAGTGCAGAGTGAAGAGCATGAAGTGTGGGCTTAAGAGAACCCCTCTCTCTCCCCACCCACCCCCGCTTCTTCTCGGTTGAAATGCCTTTCATCTGCTCTTGTGGTACACATCTGTTTGCACTAGAAGCAAGGTGCTTGTTAAGGGTGCTGGAAAAGAACACAGGATTTCCACCAGAAAGGTGAGGTCTGTCGACTCTCCTTTAAAGATGAATGGAGAGTGGGGTGGGAATTAGATGTTAATACATCCCATGGCCACAGCTGGGTGGGGGACATTCCTATAAGGGGAAGGAGAAAGGGAAGAGGGGGATGGTGAAGAAGTATATAGGAATGGGGAGTGTTAAACCTTTCACTGCTCTGATACCAGATTACGTTTTTATATGCTTTTATAGTGTTGTTTGCCTACAGCCATACTACCTTGAAGAAGCCCAATCTCGTCTGATCTTGGAAGCTAAGCAGGGTGAAGCCTAGTTAGTACTTGGATGGAAGACTGCCTGGGAATATGGGGTGCCATAGGCTTAAAGGAAGGCAATGGTAAACCATCTCTGAATACCTCTTACCATGAAAACCCTATGAATATATCCAAAAAAGATTCATAGGGTTGCCATAAGTTGTAATCGACTTGAAGGCATATAACAACAACAATAGTGTTGTGGTTGTTTTTTTTTTAAAAAAAAACCCACTAAACACAGCATGCAGGTGGCAAAGAGTATGAAGTTAAAAACCATTCAAAAATTCTTTATTGACTTGTCAAGGATAACCAATGTGGTGCCCTCCAGATGTGGTTGGACTACTACCATCATCCTTGACCATTGCTCGTGTTTGGTGGGGCTCATTGCAGTTGTAATCTGGAGGGCACCAAATTGGCTATTCCTGAGGTAGGCTGTCCAAACAAGCCAGACTGCGAGGTTGGGAAGAGGGATGATCAGAAAGGGATCCTAGTAATTTGGCTTCCTCCCCAATCTTCCACCTGTGGCCTCTTGCTTTCTGCAGTTAGGAGTTCTTGCTTGTTCTCTAGCTGTACTTCTGTGCCTTTAATACCTGCAGAACAGGGAGATGCAGTGCTTAGCCTCAGAGCAGCCTTTCCCAACCCGTGTGCCTCCAGATGTTGTTGGACCACAACTCCCATCAGTCTCAGCCAGCATTGTCAATGGTCAGGAAAGATGGGAATTGTGGTCCAACAACATCTGGAGGCACACCGGTTGGGAAAGGCTGCCTTAGAGCAATGTTCTTCAGCCTTGGGTCCCCAGATGTTGTTGGACTACAGCTTCCATCATGCCCAGCCATCTTAGCCAATGAAGGAAGCTGTAGCCCAACATCATCTGGAGTTCCAAGGCTGAAGAACACTGGCTTAGAGAGGGAGACTAGGTACAAATCCGCACGCTGGCATAAAGCTCATTGGGCGATTTTAGGCTAGTCACTATCTCTCAGACTAACCTACAGGGTTATTGTGAGGACAGACAATGGGTATGTCAAAACCAATGTACTGTATGCTACCATGAGCACTACCACGAGTATGTCTCTGGATCCTAGTTGCTGTTGCATTCATATCCTGTTTGCAGGTTTCCCATAGGCATCTGGCTAGCCACTGTGAGAAAAGGGTACTGAACTAGCTGGATCTTTGGTCTGATCCAGCAGGGCTCTTCTTATGTTCTTCTGCCTATTTTTTATATTATTATTATTATTATTACCTGACCTTCACCAGTAGATCCCAGGGTGGACCACAACAACACAAAATACACAACTAAAAACAGTTTAAAACAAATTACAGTCACAACTAGAGATGGTCCTAAAATATATATACTTCTGAACTGTCAAAATCCAAGGTGAAGAGGTACCTCTTCAGCATATGATGAAAGTTGTACAGAGAAGATGCCAGGCACATCTCTATGGGGAGGTGATTCCACCACTTAGGGGCTGCCACAGGGAGGGCCCTCTCCTTGGCTACCCTCCCATACTTCTATAATGTATAAGATGGGCCTTAACTTAATCAGTCTTTACCATCTGGGTGCCCTCCAGATGCTTTGGACTACAACTCCCATCAGCCCCAGCCTGCTGGTGAAGATTGCTTTAAAGCTAGCAAACACACATCAACCATCTTGGATCCTACTTTCAGCAAGTGAGGCATTGCTAGTGGTGCTGCCACTGGGGGTTGCCCAATTGGCTTTGATCCATGACATGACCTTTTCAGTGGCGACTCTTCGCTTGTGGAATGCTCTCCCTAGTGAGATGCATCAGTCTTTCTCATTATTAACTTGTGGAGAAATCTAAAACCTTCACTGTTTATCCAAGCATTTGATGGCTGAAAGACACTGGTCCTGGCAACGCTGAGATTATGTCTTTAACTGTTTTTAGAATATTTTAACTATTTTTTAGATTTTTTAAGACATTTTAATAGTTGCTGTGGTTGCTGCCCTGGGCTCCTTCAGGATATATAATAATAATAATAATAATAATAATAATAATAATAATAATAATTTCTCAGATCACCTGTGAGTACTGCTCAGGAGTGCCAGGATTGTAAATCAGAGCAGCTAGTGTATATGGAAATGATGCCCCAGCTCTTATGAATGTAGCCACTGAGAAGGAACTATTACTCTGAAGTCTCCTCTTCCACTCGAAGGAAGGAAGGAAGGAAGCTTTGGGAATGCAGGAAAGGGACTACTTTATGTAACATAAGCATGCCTTTTCAGCTTAGTATCCCCTCTCCAAAAGTACTTAAGAGCCAGATGATTCACAGGAAGTCATAAAGCCAACATAATGTGCCTAAATATGCAATACCATACCACAAAGGGAAATTTCATTCTCTTCTCAGCTGGGAGTTCAGCGTATACTGAAGGAGGAGAAGCCCCTGTAATTATTATTTCAGCCAATGTAACTGCAGAAGCTCTTCTATAATTCATACATAGGGCCCTTTGTCTTCTTTAAAATTACATACTCTTTGGTCTAGGGAATGGCTTTTGGCTGCAGACAGAGACAAAAAGGGAGGCATCTGAATCTTTTGCAGTGGTAAAGTATGGGGGGGAGTAATCCTTGTGGGACAATGTCAGGTTCTGTAAGCTCCTCAGTGCTGTTCTTCCAATGAGTATGCTGATATTTTCTTCAGTGATGAAACCATTCAGCTCTTCTCCTGTGAAAGTTAATATCTTCATGTTGTAAAGTTTCATTTTATGTGACCAATCCTCGTCAGCAAAAGGACACTGGGTTCAGTGTCGGAGGTGCACCTCAAGGAGTCTCTAGCGATGTGCCACATGTAGACACCCCATCAGGCTGTGCCACAGCTGTGCAAAGTGTGTAGCTACAGAGCAGGACAATTGTGTGATAATCATAGCTTTCTCTCATGAGAAGTATTAGAACAGGTAGCACCTTGTGGTATTGTTTAAGAGAGAATTAGAAACGGAAGGCTTTGGAATTGATTATATGACACTGAGGTATTGAATGAATAACCACCAGAAGCAGAGATTTATAAACTAAGGTGTACATTATTGTTTTTTATTTATTGGAATATTGTGCAGGTAGTTATGTCCACATTGTAGTTATTTCATATATAGCTATTATTTTCGTATTGTATGTGTTTTGATAGCATGGCCTCTGGCTACCTTGGCTTGAACCAGGCCTCACATAGAGTTGCTCCCTCTTGGACGGTGTGGAGAGATCTGCTGAGCCAAGTTATAGCCTGAGGGTAAAAGGCAGTGATGAGGTGAAGCCATTGCTGAGGTAAAAAACAGCCATAACTGTTAAAGTGATATAAGAGTGCTTTAAATGTATGATATGGATGAGACCACAGCAAGACAGTAAGCATGCTCAGGACTGTGAGGTCTGGAGATATGACCTTAGAATCATGACAGGACCTGCCACTATTTGCATGAATATGCATATACGTCTTGCACAAAGATGCTTGGATATACTGAGGGGAAAGGATTTGGATTTTCATGCAACATTCAAGCACCCCTTTTTGTGCCATTGACACGGCTTCCAGAGGATCAAGCTGTCAGCTACGGAGTATTTTTTTTTAAAAAAAGTATGGTCAATGAACTAGCAAAGGAAGATAGGGAAAAGAAGGTGGCCAATAAATATTAACTACCTCCTATAATTACATTTTCTGGAAATAAGGGTGCAATTCAATTTCCTCTTGGACACATCCATGGGCGTGCATACACACACACACGCAAATATCCCCTCTCATAAACTTTTATAATCATTATAAAGAGGAACAGATTGCACATAGCCACCATAGATGAAATGTTAAGGTAATAAAACTGTGAGGAACTTTACTCAGTATAATTATTAGTAAAATATTAAATGGGATATGAAGAAGGTGTTGAGAAATTGCCTTGGCAGGAAAAGGTTGTGTTTCATTTCGGTTTGTTTACCAACTGATATTAGCAAGTGAACAGAAAGAAAACAAGTCTTCTCCCTAAAATGAGAAAAGCTTCTCCTCAGGCAGGATCAGCACCACAGTGCAAAATATATAAAATACAAAATTTAAAAATAAGTGGTCAGTGCACTGATCAACAGTTTCTTGTATCATGTAAGAGTAAAATGGTATCAGCTGCTCATTGAGCTACTGTGGTTTGTTTGCTGATTTTGAAAGCCACGACATGCAATGTCATGGGTTATATTGCCGCCCTGGGCTCCTACTGGGAGGAAGGGTGGGATACAAATCTAATAAATAAATAAACAAACAAAATATGCTATGGTGGCTGGTGCCCATTGGGAGTGGTAGGGTGGAAGGCACGAAGGCCCAACAGGAGGTGGAGCCAGAGCCAATGACAGGCAGAGCCAGCTAATTTTAGTTTTGTCCATATGCTCCTCTCTGCTGAGTTCTGCAAGGGCAACATGGGAACTAAGGAGGAGGCAGATGACAGGCAGTGGGGGCTGAATGTGCTGTGAAAAGCTTTTCCTGCTGCTATAACAAGCTGTTCTAAAAGACACAAGAGCAGGCACAGATTTTTTTTTTTGTCCATTGGCAACCTAACTCGACAGGCTGCAGCACTGCTTAGGCAACTGCATAGGCGTCAACACCACTGATATTCTTTCAGGCCTATCTGTGCATCCTTGAGGGCTAGAAGCTTGCTTTAAAAATTAAGTTAAGATTCTGAGATTCTCAGGATGTGAATTCTGCACCCAATTCAATTTCTGTCCTTGCATTGTCCGAAGGAGGAGTGTGGATCACCCCAAAGCATATGGCTCCAATACATAAATAAACATGGAGCTCCAGTAGCTCTCACTTTACTCCTACTGAAGCTGGAATGAAAAACAAAAGGGGGGGGGAAGGACAGGTACAAGAAATCAAATAAAACAGAAACAGCCAAGGCATTTAAAAGAGAAGACAAGTAATAGAAGTGAACTGCAAAAATAATGTGAGCGTATCTGGATGCTCAGCTTCACCAATATTAATCTTCCTGTGTCACTAGAGAAATAAGGGTGCTTCAAAATAGAAGACAGCTATGGAAGGGGAAGCCATGCCATTCAGCAGATTGCCCAGGAAACTTATGATTTATATCTGGCTGTATGCCCAGATTGCCAAGACTGCCCCACGACCCATGGAAGCAAATATTTGGAAAATCCTGGGAATGGTAGTTTGTTAAGAGGGCTGAGAGTCAGGGAACCTCTGTCCTCCTCACAGAGTTACAATTCCCAGCGTGGTTTAACAATCAATCCCTCTTCCCAGGGAACTCGTGGGAATTGTCGCTCTGTGTGGGGAATAGGGGGTCTCCTAACAACTCTCAGCACCCTTAACAAACTACAGTTCCCAGGATTCTTTAGGGGAAGTCATGGTATAATACTGCTTTAAATGTATAGTGCAGATGGGACTGCAGACTGACACTGCAATGTCACTGTTTTAGTATTCCTTCTGACATATCTTTAGTATCTTAAAGGCCATATGGTAAAAAAAATGGTTACATGGAAGCTCATAACACATGTACCTGAATATGGAATGTTCTGGGAGCCCCCTGCCACCATACACACACTCATGTCTTGATGGTAGTGTGAACTCATCCACACACTTGATGCTATCTGTGATGCCAGAGTGCAGTGCACAGTCCCCTGATGCCAGTTGCAGGAATCAGCAGTACAAAAACAACAAACCCAAATTTAAAACTGGCCTTATTTTCATTGTGCTTAAAGGATTTCACAGAAATGATGAAATGTGTGATGGCAGGGAGAAATTGTGCACCTTAATTATATGCTTTCTGTTGAGAAAACACAGTTCTTTAGCACTGGAAAGTAAATGTCTGTCTATTGAAAAGGTTTTTCTTTTGCTGGGAAAAAAATGCTGTTTGAGTGATCACATAAATAAAATAAAGATGAAAGATTGCTACAGCCTGAAGACAGAAGCTTCCCTGTTAAGGAAAAAAACCTCCATATAAATCAGGTCTAATGCCTGTAGACAGAATGATGGTAACCTAATTTCATGTTGTTTTTGAAAACAAGTTACTGTTTGGTTATAACTTTTTCCTTGTTTTCTTTTCCCCTGACTTTCTCTGTATCTGTAAAGCTTGTATTTGCTATCATTTGTCAGCCCTTTAGGTCAAGATGACATTTCTCATATCATAATATAATCTTATTGGGCTCTGAATCAGTCATGTAGTGGCAAATTCTGAAGTGCAGGGTCCCTTAATGATAGTCACAGCCACACACCCTCCCCTCTTTTTTTTGGTGCTGGGTTGAGAATGAGATTCATGTTAATGCCTTTCCCCACAACAACAGATGTCCCTAGGAGCCAATCAGCATGAAAGAGGAGAGTGTTAGCTATTGAAAAGAGTCTTCTCAGTGGCTGACTCACCTCCTTTCACTCTGATTGGCTCCAATCAGCAGGAAAGGACAAGGAAGCATGTTAGAAGACTCTTCTCAGTGGCTAGCATATTCCCATTTCATGTTGATTGCCTTGTAGGACACTAGAGATATAGGGACCCTGCTGGGACCCTGCTTCACAAACTAAAGGGTCTAAGACCCCCTGAGACCCTGGATAACTACATCCCTGCTCTGCATGACTGAGATTTTGAAATACTTAATAGGGTTAGGCTAACAAATTCTTTGTAGTAGTTGTGCAGAAAAATAAGTGGGTTTTTTTGGGGGGGGGTATAAACTTACTCTTGCAGCCCATAAAAGGCCCAACGGTCCATCCTTTATTGAAATGAGCATGTGTTAATTCTGAGCATCTTGCTTGAAGTAGGGATGGAAAGATCTGTCAATTTTGGTTCTCTCTGTTTCTAATTTTTCCGATCTTAAATTCAGTTCTCCACATTTCTGAAGCAGTCTGCATTTTTTTAAAAAAAAATCCTAATGAAAATTCTCCAGCATTTTAGTGCACATTTCTCCTAATAAACACATTTTTATAGGGAGTATTTACTAATGTACACATTTTTGCAAGCCATTTCATGTCATATAATGCATTTTTGCATGTCATCTTCACTTAGATATTAATTTTTATGCACACTTTCCCCAAATGTATACCTTTTTGTGAACAGTTTTTGGTTGGCAAACTGCATCGCAAAATTTGAATAAGTCTGAATTTCGAAGGATGCCTGTGTTTCGGTTCTCATATTGTTTCAGAAAGTGCAAATTTGATAAATTCAGCTGGAAATGCAAACTGAATCGAACTTCTCACCCATTCCTAGCTCGAACGTAGGGTGGCTATGTGTCCCAATTTACAGAGAACAGTTCTTTATTTCAAGGGCTGCCAGAGGATAGTCGCATTTGGAATACTGTGTACAGTTCTGGTCGCCTCATCTCAAAAAGAGAGTTGGAAAAGGTTCAGAAGAGGGCAACCAGAATGATCAAGGGGATGGAGCGACTCCCTTACGAGGAAAGGTTGCAGCATTTGGGGCTTTTTAGTTTAGAGAAAAGGCGGGTCAGAGGAGACATGATAGAAGTGTATAAAATTATGCATGGCATTGAGAAAGTGGATGGAGAAAAGTTCTTCTCCCTCTCTCATAATACTAGAACTCGTGGGCATTCAAAGAAGCTGAATGCTGGAAGATTCAGGACTGACAAAAGGAAGTACTTCTTTACTCAGCGCATAGTTAAACTATGGAATTTGCTCCCACAAGACGCAGTAATGGCCACCAGCTTGGATGGCTTTAAAAAAAGATTAGACAAATTCATGGAGGACTGGACTATCAATGGCTACTAGCCATGATGGCTGTGCTCTGCCATCCTAGTCAGAGGCAGCATGCTTCTGAAAACCAGTTGCCGGAAGCCTCAGGAGGGGAGAGTGTTCTTGCACTCGGGTCCTGCTTGCGGGCTTCCCCCAGGCACCTGGTTGGCCACTGTGAGAACAGGATGCTGGACTAGATGGGCCACTGGCCTGATCCAGCAGGCTCTTCTTATGTTCTTACCTCCTCTATTTGAAGGGCTGTCTCTCCTAAAGGCTTGTCCATGCTGGACTTGACTTTGAATTGGGTGCTATTCAAATGACATCGCCTTCAACCAAAATCCATTACCCCCTTTTTTGTAGAGTGGATTCTGATATTCCCAATCATGGGAAAAAGAAAAAAGAAAAATCCAGACCCAACCCACTGTGGCCTGACTGCCAGGCGCACCGTTGCTGTTTGCATTCTCTTCAATTAAGGTTGCACCAGAACAATGTGATCTGAGGGAATGGGGGGAGGAATCCAGACTTTCATTTGCTTGTTTGTAGAGTAGAAGAAAAAGAAGGACCTTCTTTCTGCTTCTCCGCTTCCAGCCACTCCCTGAAGACAGGAGAAGGAACCCACATAAGACTATTATGAAGGAATGGGAAACACAGCTTTGTTTTGTACAGAGGATGACGATTTGTTTGTGGGGGCACCTTAAATGTTGGTTGCTTACAGCAGCCTTCAGTAACCCTGATGCCCTCCAGAGGTTTTGGACTACAATAGGGTGATGGGAGTTAGAGTGCAAAACAGCCAGTTGGAGTCCAAAACAGCCAGCGGGGTGATGGGAGTTGTAGTCCAAAATGTCTGGAGAGCACCAGCTTACGTTAAGCTTATAGTTAAGAAACACCTAGACCCTAGTTAGGAATGGAAGGCCCTGTCAATTTCAGTTCTCTCTGTTTCACATTTTTCCATTCCTAAATTCAGTTCTTTTCACTTTTCTGCAGCAATTTGTGATATTTTTTAAAAATCCTCATGAAAGTTCTTCAGCATTTTAGTGTGAATTTCTCCCAGTTATTTTCATGGTTTTGACTGCACATTTTTGCAAGCAATTCCTTTTAATACAATGCATTTTTGTGTTTTATTTCATTGATATATTCACTTTTATGCAGGCAGGAGTGTAGTCTTCCAGGGTCTCGGGGAGTCTTAGACCACTTACTTTTTTGAGAGCACGGCCCCAGCAGAATCTCTATGACTCCAGCATCCTATGATCCAATAAGCAGGAAAAGGGAGTGTGTTGGTCACTGAGAAGAGTCGTCTAACTTGTCCTTTCCTGCTGATTGGAGCCAATCAGAGTGAAAGCAAGTGAGTCAGATACTAGCTAACACACTCCCCTTTCGTGCTAATAGAAGGCTGTATAATCTTAGAAGGAGGTGTGGCTATGAGGGAGCATGGCTGTGACTATTATAAAGGGACCCCGCACTTCTGAATTTGCCATTACACTATTGCTTTTATGCACACTTTTACCTAATATATACATTTTTGTAAACACTGGTTGAAGCACTGCAAAATTCAGATAAGTGTGGATTTCGAAGGATGGATGTGTTTTGGCTCTCATGGGGACATAGCCTTATACTGAGTCAGATTAATGGTCTAGCTAGCTCTATATTGTCTACACTGACTAGCAGCAGCTCTCCAGGATCTAAGGCAGGGGTCTCCCCCAGCCCTATCTGGAGATGTTGGGGATTGAACCTGAGGCCATCTGCATCTATGGCAGATGCTCTACCACTGAGCTATGGCCCTTCCCAATACAACACTGAATACAATGTAGAGAGAAGCATTTGTATTTCTGCCAGTGTTAGTTTTGTATTTGCATTAAAATCCAATTTAGGCAACAACAACACAAAACCGCTCACAGTTTATGCCTCATGTATGAAAATGCCTTCTGTCTGAGAGCACTTGCGGACTGAGCTTTAAAAACTAGTTTCCTAATGAAAAGCTAAGTATGCCTTTAGAAATGCTATCAGAGATGGGAAGGTACATTAGAAGGAACTTCTTGACAGTAAGGGCAATTCGGCAATGGAACCGACTGCCTAGGGAGGTGGTGGGATCCCCTTCGCTGGATGTCTTCAAGCAGAGGCTGGACAGCTATCTGTGGGAGATGCCCTAGCTGTGGATTTCCTGCTGTGAGCAGGGGGTTGGACTTGATGGCCTACAAGGCCCCTTCCAACTCTATGATTCTGTGATTCTATTCTATGATTCTATAGTGCTACTAGTATTTTACAAATCCCAAGCTTTTAAAATGTACAATTGCAAAAAAAAAGCAACATTTTGATATCACATGTAGATTTATCTAAAATGTTTGAACATTAAAAAGCAACCCAAATGCCAGATCTTTGCAGGCTGCCACTTCCCCTGCAGTCCTTGTAAGCGTTCTCTGATTGATTTCAAGACGGAGAGTGCAAATGAGAGAGGAAAGGAATGGATTTATTTAAAAGTTTGATAATTAGGGCTAATGTGCCTAACCTTCTGCACATGGCAGCTGCTTTAAATCCTGTGTATCTGGAATCCTTGGCAGGTGGTCATGTTCAGTCTGGCATGGTTGCCATCATTTGCAGGTTCAAGCTCCCTATAGAAAAGTGACACTTGCAAATACATGCAAAAAGCTTAATTCAGCTCATTATAGCAACTGCCTATGAGTGACTGGCCAGAACAGTGAGTCAGCCTATTCCGGGTTTTCAAGCACACCAAATATAGCTCCAAAGACCCTGGGCCAAAAATACCAGTTCAGGATGAAATGGAAAGGAATAGTTTATTTCACTACTTAATGAGCACTGGTGATTCATGCTACCAGATCAGACAAGAGATGAAATTCAGAAGTGTAGAGCATATTGGAAAATCCAAAACTAAACGTTGATTCCATGTCCATATTCTGAAAGTCTTGCATATGATGTTGTTGTTGTTATGTGCCTCCAAGTCGACTATGACTTATGGCGACCCTATGAATCAGCAACCTCCAACAGCATCTGTCATGAACCACCCTGTTCAGATCTTGTAAGTTCAGGTCTGTGGCTTCCTTGATGGAATCAATCTTGCATATGATAAGAAACCTAAATCATCATCTGCCTGAGAGCTGAAAGAGGTATTTTCTAAGCTGGACCACTGTACTTAAAATATAAATGATCTGCTGTTCTCAAAAGTAGCATATCCAACTATCCCACCTTTTGCAAAACTAAGGGCAAAAAAGCAGTTCCTAAGAGTACTTGATAACCAAGCAACTATTGTTTTTAGTGTGGAAGGCTACAACTTTGCTTGTGGAAGAGATGAGTGTTAAAGCATCCTTTAAAACTCTGATTGTTCTTAATTGGATATTCTTCTAAGACTAATGTATCCTCTGCAAAAAGTCAGGATGCAAAAGCAAATGGAAACTTAACATTTCTATATCACTTGGTTTGCATTCCACTTGAGCACTGTGTTCTCAAATTAAGAAGGTGGGACCGGAATTTATACAATATGGAAGTCCTGCCTTTGCAAAGAGTTTGGTGTGTGCCGTTAGAGCCTTGTCTAAATCTTGACTTTCTATGAAATCCTGGTTAAACAGGGGTTGCCAACACCACACCTGCACGCACCAGTGTGCTCACCAGTACCTCCATGCTTTTTAACATGTTTTTAAACCTTTTATAAAAAATGTTTTTAACCTTTTTTTAAAGATGTCATCAAAGCTTTTTTTAAAAAAGTTTTTAAAGTTGTTTTGTTTTAATGTATTTTAAAGTCTGTTTTTATGATTTTATAAAGTGTTTTTACTGCTTTTGTTTGCTGCCCTGGGCTCCTGCTGGGAGGAAGGGCGGGATGTAAATCAAACAATAAATAAATAAATAAATTGCAGCTGTCCCATAGCCTCTGCAGATAGCCTTAGCTGGCCTCCTCTCCTTCAGCCTCAGCTCCAGGCTGCAAAATGGGGATAATTATACCAAACAGACCAAAAGGGCACTACAAAGCTGTGGGGGGAGGAACCACACACACAAACCCCATTTTGTAAATATGTGGGGCAGGGAGGGAGAAGGGGAAGCTGAGAAAAGAACATCTTCCCGTGCAGGCATGAGTTTGGGAGCAGCAATGAGATCTGAACCCAGGTCCTCTTCATAGCTCAGACGCTGAGCTCTTAGATTACCCTGAGGCTCTTCAAAGTTGTCATCGATTGATCCTGAAGCAAGCCCCTCACCAACCCCAGCAGGCATATTACAACTAAAAAAGCTTTCCAAACCCATGAGATCCTCCTCAGGTGTTTATTGGTGTGTATGGAGGCAAGGAGAATGCTCAGTTACACTCCTTTTTTGCCAGCAGTGTGGGTGAGACAGGCACAGGAGCTCTGAGGGAACAAAATGTTGGCAACTCAAGTACACAGGAGGGAGCCAGCCCAGCTTCTCCAGATTATATATTCACTTCCCCTCAGCCACCATGTCCTTTTGTGACATCACAGGCAGTCCCTTGCCGACAATAACAGCACAACCACCCTCGGCTTGACAATGGTAAGGACACCTCAGCAGTGATTTATTCATTTATTATTAACATATTTGTAGCCTCATGTATACTCATGGCTTCATGTATACTGATACCAGGGAGAGGCACACTGTAACACTCTGGGATTTGATCTCCCATTATCTGTTTTTGAATAAAACAAAGGACTCCATAGGAGATGAATACAAAAAAACATTTTATTTAGAAATAAAAGCTGGCTTCTTAAGCCTTGCGGTCCTCTTTGTTGCTTGCACAGGTGGTCTCTTCCAAAACCTCGCCAGCTTCAGAGACATCCCTGGAAGGAAAAAAACACAGACAATGAGGGGGATGGCAACTATCCAACAGCCTCACCCAGGCACCTCCACCAGCGTCCGCCTGGCAACTTCATCCACTAGCTTCCACCTGCCAACATTCACAGGTTTTATTTATTCATGAATATCCACCAGTTTGTCACATTCACACACTTACACCCACCCACCACCACCCCCCTCGGCCGCATCCGAAACCCCACTCACACACAAACACATGGCCAGCCGACATCCATGAAGAACGCCAGTGGCAACATCCGCCCCTCTCTCGCCCCCCCATCCATTCATATTCGTGCCCCGGCTTCAACCCACAAATATCCACCTTCCGCTAGGTCCATCGCTAGACATCAGCCAGCTTCAGATGTGAGTATCAGCCACCTTCAAGCCGCGACCCCACTCAGCAAGTAAACTTACCTCATTATCGCTCCATGATGGCATCCCGCAGCCAGATGATCACCTCCTTGCATTCACCAATTCGCCTCCTCCAAGTGAAAGAAGACCAGGCAATGCTTTTGCCTCAGTCCACTGGCTTTCCACTTGGCTCACCTTTATATCCACACAGCGGCCATGTGCTTTTCTGATGTCACAGGCAGTCCACAGCCCATGGCAACAGCTGGGGAGGCCTCATCATCATCATCTCTTCACACACCTCAGAATTGTGGGTGTAACTCAGCTGGGATTTATTTGATTGCTCTTTTAATATTAAAAAGTTTTATAGCCCACCCTTCATGTGTACTTATACTGGGCTGGGGACGCTTGTTCAGCCCAAGGATGGCCTTCCCTTGCGGGCAACGTTCCGGGGACTACATGCCAGAGGGGGGCAGGGCCAGGGGCAAAAAGTAGGCATGGCCAGATGCAAGTGTGGGTGGAGCAATGGCCGTGACTATGCAAAAATGAAAAGTTTCTGCACTTTCCCATCTCTCCAGTCCAGTTAAGCAACAGGCATCATTATAGTTCAAGGACACAAAAGCACTTGAGGAGGGTTTGGAGCTGGGCCTGTAAGGGGTATGGCCTGGGAAGATTTCTGAGGGCTGGGCAGAACGTGTTGGAGGGCTGCTGAGATTCCCCATATCTGTCATAACATGCAGTTTGATATAAAGGTTATATTTATATAAATATATAAATATTCTTTATTTTAACGAAAACAGCCCTTGTGGTGCCAGCAGATAGATATTCTTTTAAGGAATTAAGCATTGCTGAAAAGGATTAAGGAAGCAGTCTGTACTTTGATTTCACTAGACCAGGTTCAAGGTTCCTCTGTTGATATGCAAAGCCCTGAACAGCTTGGATTCAGCATCATTTATGGACTGCCTGAGCCCTTCTATCCCAACTCCATCGCTGAGTTCCTCCGGAGGAGCGCTGTTAGTTGTCCTCCATGTTACAGAGGCCCAACTGGCCCCCACTGGAGTTTAGTGGTGCCGGTCCCATTATGTAGACCCACAGGGCCTTGGTTTTCCAAGGATTCAGTTTATTAGCCCTCATCCAGCTCACTACCCTGGGCGGCAAACAGAAGCGCTAAAAACACTTTAAAACATCATAAAAAGAGACCTTAAAATACATTAAAACAAAACAACATTAAAAACATTTTTTAAAAAAAGCTTTAAAACATCTTTTCAAAAAGGGTTAAAAACATTATTAAAAAACAACATATTAACAAGCCATTCTAACACAGACCCAGAATTCCCAGCATCCTTAACAAACTACAGTTTCGAGGATTCTTTGGGAAAGTCATGTGCTTTAAAGGTATGTGCGCTGTCCTCAGGCGAACTAAGACAATGCACCAGCGTGAAGAAGAGGCAGGATTTTGGTTCACCTTGCAAGCAGAAGTCCTGAGTGATTTTCCTGGATCTCAGATGTATCTGATAAGGTTTGAGAATGCATTGATCCCTTAAAACAACCAGAATATCATTGTTTAATAATAACGACCTCATTCTTATGTAGCCAAAACAGCACCAGACAAATACACAAGAGGGAGGTATCCACAGGTTTGGGAGGAGAGGGGACCCAAGGGCTTGCAGAAGTACACACTTTTTTTAAAAGGCAAAATAACTCTTGCAGTTGGGAAAAAATCTGCCAAACCTCCCAGTGATATGTTCTATAGGCATGAAATGTTGAATGAGTGCGTGGTAGGGACAGAAAACTGAGGTGGGGGTGGAATGAAGTATCCTTAGAGTGGGCATGGCTGGCTGGATGGCACTCTAATTGGAGCACTCCACAGTGCAACAAGTGGGACCTGTAGTTGCCGCGTGAAGTGCTCCTATTTACAGTGCCAGCCAG
This sequence comes from Rhineura floridana, assembly GCF_030035675.1. Classification (NCBI taxonomy): domain Eukaryota; kingdom Metazoa; phylum Chordata; class Lepidosauria; order Squamata; family Rhineuridae; genus Rhineura; species Rhineura floridana. The sequence continues at coordinate 109,661,837 of NC_084488.1, forward strand.
CCATGCCCATTTCCAGGATGCTCCATTTCATTCTCCCGTCCCCAGGTTTTGCCCTCTTCCCCAAGTGCACAACCCAGCGGAAGGTTCCTTTCTGCCTTTGACAAACAGATGATTTTTAGGTTGGATTCTCTTTGTATTCCAATAGATCAGTGATTCTCAAACTTTTTTGGTTCGCGGCGCACTGTAAAACATAAAAACAATTTCGGGCGCACTTTGTGTATAAAATTTTAAATATATTAATATATTTTAAACTATGAATAAAAATAACTTAATAATAATATACTTTCATAATATTCACGGCACACCTACCCATCTCTTGCGGCGCACCAGTGTGCCCCGGCGCACTGTTTGAGAATCACTGCAATAGATGATCAGAGGAGATGGGAGAAGGAAAGACATCAGCTGGAAAATCTGGGGGAAGCTGAGCTGCATTGGATGCTGTTGGGAAGCAAGGAGCAGATGGTGTCTCACCCTCCTGACTAGGGAGAAGCCCCTGAGAGCTGGCAAGGTAATTGCCTGTGGAAGGAAGAGAACAGACTGCTTCCTTCTCTAACCTCTGCGTAAGATTTGTGCAAGCAAATAAGGATAAAAGTGAATGAATTAATCCTTTGGAGAAGGGTCTAGGCATGCCCAAGATTGTAGCTGTTTTAGTCTGTCAAAATTGTACCATTGAGTTATTGTTTTGTCTATTTCAATAGGTTTGATACCTTTGGGAAACATTTTTCACATGTGCTAGTCCTCTGTGCGCTAGTGCCATGGAGGCCCCTGAGCACTGTAGAGAATTTGGAGTAAGGTTCTAGGACCGAGATAGTCAATGTGGGGCCCTCCTGATGTAGCTGTACTCCAACTCCCATCATCCCTGATATTTGGCTGCTGGGAGTTGGAATCCAACAACATCTGGAGGGCACCACATTCTTACCTCTGGACATGGGCAGAGAAACTTTTCCCTGTCAAGGGCGCTTATGCACACACATTCTTTGCTATAAGATTATGCATGGCATGGAGAAAGTGGACAGAGGAATGTTTTTGTTCTCTCCCTCTAATGGTCTCAGTAAATAGTCCCTCAAAAGTCCACAATGCATAAGAGAGAGTTTGTTCTTTCCCTCTTCCTGTTTGCACTGACTCAATTTCTCTCTCACACACCCCACAACAGCAATTTTGTGTTATGCTATACTCCCTACAGCAGCCATTTTGTTACTCGCACCTGCGGTATCCTCAAAATTCCAAATGTGCCCACTGGATGAAAAAGGCTGGCAATCTGGGACTAGATTGTAATGTTCTTTATGAGTTCTCTGTAGAGATTCTTTATAGACTTGCTATTCTTTCTGCAAGGGTTGAAGATGGGGAGACTGGGTATGACCTATAGCACTACATCCCCCTATGTCAAAGCAACAGTTGACTTACGTGACATCTGAAATACAAAAAAAGAAAATATCCTAGTGTAAAGCTTCTGTGGGAAAAGCTCGCATTTGTCTGAAGCACAGCCTATGTACACCAACCAGTAACTATCCATTGACCCCTTCATGTGCCTGGCAAAATGAGGTCTAGCCCACAAAAATGTATGCCATTGCCATGATAAATGTATTACGCTTTAAGGTGCCATGTGACTCTTTGGCCACAACCCTGTGTTGAACTGAACAGAATTAAAAGCATTTAACTCTATGTGGATTGTGGCGTTTGTTCATATTGCTTTGTCAGATTAACATGGTGACCCATCTGGATCAACTTTCTGTGTTACTGAGGCTCATTCACATATGACAGAATGAGATGGGAATGAGATGGCAGAGTCCTGAAGTGGTAGGATGGGCTCTATCACTTCAGACTACAGAGGAATTATCACATTTTAAATACTTCTCTACATAAATAATTCCCTACAACTATTTTTTTTTATAAAGAGCACACAGGGAATCTACACTGTTTTCCTGATATGCATGTAATTTACATGTAAGGAGCAGCTCTTTTTAGTGCAGGGTTCAAAGTTGGCATTTCCCACATTTTACTCATATTATACCACCTCAGTGGTCTATCACCTCATTCATAGCCCTGGCCTAACTTTTAAGGAATGGGATTTTTGTTTCCAACCAAGCACATAAAGCAATAGCTTCAGTTTTTCTGTCAAAATCTATGACACAGCAAAATGCTTTCACTGAACACCAAAGTCAGGATCATTCAGACCATGATATTCCCAATCTCTATGTATGGCTGCAAAAGTTGGACAGTGAAAAAAGTGGATAAGAGAAAAATCAACTCATTAGAAATGTGGTGTTGGAGGAGAGCTTTGTGCATACCACGGATGGTGAAAAAGACCAATAATTGGGTGTTAGAACAAATAAAACCAGAACTATCACTAGAAGCTAAGATGATGAAACTGAGGTTATCATACTTTGGATAGATCATGAGAAGACATGATTCACTAAAAAAGACTATAATGCTGGGGAAAACAGAAGGGAGTAGAAAAAGAGGAAGACCAAACAAGAGATGGATTGATTCCATAAAGGAAGCCACAGACCTGAACTTACAAGATCTGAACAGGGTGATTCATGGCAGATGCTGTTGGAGATCACTGATTCATAGGGTCACCGTAAGTCTTAGTCGACTTGAAGGCACATAACAACAACAACAGTTAATTCAGCATGTAATTCAACTGAACTAATGATGAAACAGTCTGTCAGTTGCCAAAGATTACAGAACTGTGTTTACTGTGACTGTATAATACAGATGTGAAAGTCAAGTTGCATCATGAATATTTTTTCTCCTAGCTAGTAGTGATGGGGGACTTCAACTACCTGGATATCTGCTGGGAGACAAGCTCTGTGAAGCACAAAACCTCCAACAAATTCCTGATGGGCCTTGCTGATAATTTCCTCTTTCAAAAAGTAGAAGAAGGAACAAGGGGATCGGCAATTCTGGACCTGATCTTAACTAACACGGACGAATTGGTCACAGGAATTAAAGCGGTCGGTACCTTGGGGGAAAGTGACCACGTAATGCTGGAATTCGTGATTCTGGGGAAAGCCAAAGAAGAATATAGTCAAACATGGACCTTGGATTTCAGGAAAGCCGACTTTAGCAAGCTCAGGGAAATGATGGGTAGGATCCCGTGGCTAGATAGACTAAAGAAAAAAGGAGCCCAAGAAGCGTGGGAGTTCATGAAGAACGTATTACAAAAAGCGCAATCGCAAACAATTCCAAAGAGGAAGAAAAACGGAAGACATCGGAAAAAGCCAATGTGGCTACACAGAAGACTGGTGGAGGAGGTAAAAGTAAAAAAGAGCATGTATAAAGAATGGAAGGAAGGACGCATCGCCAAGGAAGAGTACCGACGAGCGGCTCGGGCTTGCAGGAATAGCGTAAGGAAAGCTAAAACCAGAATGAGCAGAGGCCGGCGAGGGAAGCGAGGAACAACAAAAAGGGGTTTTTCAGATATGTTCGAAGCAAGAGAAAGACCAAGGAAACGGTGGGACTGCTGCTCAGTGAGGATGGCAAAATGTTGATAGATAACAAGGAAAAGGCAGAACTGCTCAACGCATATTTTGCCTCCGTTTTCTCCCAAAAAGGGAACAGTGTGCAACCTTGCATTGGTAGCAATCTCAGGAAGGGGTTGGGATTGCAGTTCGAGATTGATAAGGAGATAGTCAGGAAATACCTAGTTAACCTAAATGAGTTCAAATCTCCAGGGCCTGATGAATTGCATCCCAGAGTGTTGAAGGAACTTGCGGATGTACTCTCGGAACCTCTTGCCATCATCTTTGAGAAATCCTGGAGAACGGGAGAGGCGCCGGAGGATTGGAGATGGGCAAACGTCGTCCCGCTCTTTAAAAAGGGTAAAAAAGAAGATCCGAGGAATCACAGGCCTGTCAGTCTGACTTCAATACCGGGAAAGATATTAGAATGGATAATAAAAGAGTCCATTGGCAACTATCTAGATGACAATGCTGTGATTAGTAGGAGCCAGCATGGGTTTGTCAAGAAAAAATCCTGTCAAACTAATCTCATCTCTTTTTTTGATCAGGTCACTAGCTTAGTGCTGGTGGAAATACTGTAGATGTCATCTATCTAGATTTCAGCAAAGCGTTTGACAAAGTCCCCCACAACCTTTTGATTAACAAACTGGTCAAATGCGGACTACATGGAAATACTGTCAGGTGGATTCACAACTGGTTGGAAAACCGTACTCAAAGAGTGGTTGTCGGTGGCTCTGCTTCGGACTGGAAGGAGGTCTCGAGTGGAGTGCCACAGGGTTCTGTCCTGGGGCCGATACTCTTCAACATTTTTATCAATGACTTAGATGATGGGGTGGAGAGAAGCCTTATGAAGTTTGCGGATGATACGAAACTGGGAGGGATAGCTAACACAATGGAAGACAGGAATAAAATCCAAAGGGACCTGGATAGACTAGAAAATTGGGCTGAAATTAATAAAATGACATTCAATAAAGACAAATGCAGGATTCTGCATTTAGGCCACAAAAACAAAATGCACGGGTACAGGATGGGAAATACCCGGCTTAGCAGTAGTGCATGTGAGAAGGACCTTGGAATTGTAGTGGATCGCAAGTTGAACATGACCCAGCAGTGTGATGCTGCGGCAAAAAAGGCAAACGCGGTTTTGGGATGCATAAACAGAGCTATAGTTTCCAGGTCGAGGGAAGTAATAGTCCTACTATATTCTGCATTAGTCAGGCCTCATCTGGAATACTGCGTTCAGTTCTGGGCGCCTCATTTTAAGAAAGATATAGACAAGTTAGAGCGGGTTCAGAAGAGGGCGACGAGGATGATAGCCGGTATGGAGAACAAGTCTTATGAGGAAAGGTTGAAGGAACTTGGCATGTTCAGTCTGGTGAAGAGAAGGCTGAGGGGTGACACGATTACACTCTTTAAGTACCTGAAGGGCTGTCACATAGAGGAGGGTACAGATTTGTTCTCTGCTGCCCCAGAGGGTAGGACTAGGTCTAATGGTTTTAAGTTGCAGGAGCGTAGATTCAGATTGGACATTAGAAGGAACTTCTTGACAGTAAGGGCAGTTCGGCAATGGAACTGACTGCCTAGGGAGGTGGTGGGATCCCCTTCGCTGGATGTCTTCAAGCAGAGGCTGGACAGCTATCTGCGGGAGATGCTCTAGCTGTGGATTTCCTGCTGTGAGCAAGGGGTTGGACTCGATGGCCTACAAGGCCCCTTCCAACTCTAGGATTCTATGATTCTATGATTCTAAAATAAAAGCAGGCATGTTTATTCTAGTTAATGTAGGGGGATTTTTTAATTGCATCTCTGCAAATCACACACTTATGACATCATTCTCTGAAAGTCTGGAATTTTGTTCTAATTAGATTAGAGCAAGGTTATTCTTAACAACAATCTAGTCTATATTGTGGGTGACAATCAACATGCATTTATATTCAACATTGTATGTGTTATTCTACTTGATAGAACTCCCCTCCTTTAGGAGCAAGTTATGGCCCAGTCTTGTTGCAATATTAGAGAGGGACAGAACTACTGAGTTTACCTCCAGAAATCATTCAACTAGACTGGAATTTTGACTTTAGATTATGGCAAATATCAGAAATGTAAACAAGAAATCAATCTGGGTTCCACCTACAGGGGTCACATCCACACCATACATTTAAAGCATATTCACTAATAGGCAAAAAGCCTTGCAGTTTAAGAATGTACCTATAGCCCACAGGTATTTCTATCAAACTTTAAAAAGCAGGGAAATTGGGCAGCTATAGTGAATGCACCAGGGGAGCAGGAGACCTGACCTCCTCTCTGAGATATTGTTACCGCACGTTACCAAATTCTTCCAAGCTACACAGGAAGTGGATTGGACTGTGAAAGACCAACCCAAATTATGTTTGCATTTTGACAACTTTGTAGGCCAGTACAATCTCTGAGAGAGGAGGTCAGGTCTCCTGCTCCCTTGGTGCATTCACTATAGCCGCCCAATTTCCCTGCTTTTTAAAGTTTGATAGAAATATCTGTGGGCTATAGGTACATTCTTAAACTGCAATTTTTTTGCCTATTAGTGAATTTCTCTGCTTTTTAATCTGGGAAGTAAGAGATCCTGTGCAAGCTTGCCGAGAATGGATTGATCATTTGCATGTTTATTGAGTTCAGTGTGATTTACTCCCCTGCAATCATTCTTACGATAGGTGAAACTGACCACAGGGGATGGGGAGGGGAGGAGGAGGAGGGAGGGGAGGAAGGGGGATAGGTGCAGGAAGGAGGGGGAGGGGAGGAGTAGGACAGGTTTGATCATTTGCATGTTTATTGAGTTCAGTGGGATTTACTCCTGTGCAATCATGCTTAGGATAGGTAAAACTGACCAGGAGAGGGAGGGAGGGAGGGAGTGGGCAGGGAAGGAGGAAGAAGGAAGAGGGGAGGGGAGGAAGAATGGAGAGGAGAGGGGAAGGAGGGGAAAGCCAAGTCTGGTCATTTGTATGCTTATTGATTTCAATTGGATTTACTCCTATGTCATCATGATTAGGATAGGTAAAACTGACCATGGGGGAGGAGCAGGGGGTGGGGAGAGGAGAGGGAAGGAGAAAGGGAGGGGAGAGGGGAGCAGAAGGAGGGGGAGGGGGAAGGAGGGGATTGGAGGGGGAGGGGCAAAGGAAGGGGCAGGGGAGGGCAGGTTTGATCATTTGCATGCTTATTGAGTTCAATGATATTTAATCCCATGCAATCATGCTTAAGATAGGTAAAACTACCATGGGGAGGCGGAGGGGAGGCGGAGGGGAGGGGAGGGGATTGGAGGGGAAGGGGCAAGAGGGGGGATAGGAGGGAGGAGAAGGGAGGGTGGGTTTGATCAGTTGCATACTTTTTTAGTTCAATGGGATTTATTTCTGTGCAATCATGTTTGAAAATGGAAATGGACTGCCTTCAAGTCGATCCCAACTTATGGCAACCCTGTGAATAGGGTTTTCATGGTAAACAATATTCAGTGGTGGTTTTACCATTGCCTTCGTCTGAGGCTGAGAGGCAGTGACTGGCCCAAGGTCACCGAGTGAGCTTCATGGCTGTGTGGGGATTTGAACCCTGGTCTCCCAGGTCGTAGTCCAACACTGACCTGGGGCAGGGGCAGGGAGGGGAGGAGGAGGTGGAGGAGAGGAGATTGGATGGGTGGGCACTGGGCAGAGGGGAAGCCCCTTTCCTTTCCAAAATGAAAACATTGTGAACAGTATCATTGCTTTTCAGGGTTTCCCCCACCTTTTTCTTCTACAGCAGGCACATGTAACCTGCCACCCAAATTTAAATCAAAGCTGTCCCTGGCCACGGCCACACCAGACCTTTATTTCACTTTAGACAGTCATGGCTTCTCCAAAGAATCCTGGTAAGTGTAGTTAGTGACGGGTGCTGAGAGTTGCTAGGAGATGCCCTGTTCCCCTCACAGAGCTTCAATCAGAGCAGCTGACTGTTAAACCACGCTGGCCACTGGACCTCTGTCAGGAGCATAGCAGTCTCCTCTCAGCACCCTTCACAAACAACACTTCCCAGGATTCTTTGAGGGAAGCTATGACTGTCTCACATGAAATCAAAGTCTGGTGTGGGTATGGCTCCCTGATTAGGCAAGCCCAGCAGCTGGTACTCTGGCTTTTAGAACGCTGACAGTTGGTTCTTACTGAGCATGCCCAACATTATCATTCAGTTCAATGCAGATTTTATTAAATTTATTAAAAGTCATCCAGGCATTTTTTTTTAACTTTTAAACTGCAGAAGATGAAAGTCAAAGTATGGGGCAAGGTCAGTAACAGGATTACAGGTCCTCTGTGAACATCGCTGATTTTTAATGAATTTCAACAGATTATGATAACTCACAGAGAAAAAAGTCCGAATGGGGTCTGGGTGTTTCTCTCTCTCTCTGTAGACTTTGAACTCTCTATTCTTTCTGACTGTTTTGTTTATTGCCATGAAAATTTAGAGGGTTGTTAAGCAAGCATTTCTAAGTTCAGGACTATAAGTTTTGTAAGGTTTTGTTTTGAAATGAGTTTATGGGAAGCATCAGAATGGCATGGGGGTATTTTCAATTTAACATTGCAGAATGTGAAAAATCCACTCTGGCTATAGTATACAGCCGCTCTTGTGGCTGTATAATTTAAAGCACATGGCTACCCTCACAGAATATTTGGAACTGTATTGTAGCCTCAACAGAGCTGCAATTCCCTTAACAAACTACAGTTCCCAGGATTCTTTGGTGGAAGCCAAATGCTCTAAATGCATGGTATGTGGATGTGGTCTTGGTTGCATTGCTGATGGGGTACAGCAACTCTGGATGCTTTGTTGATAGTGTATATTGCATAGCACAATGGTGCACAATGACAACACCGTATAACTCTGACACAGTAGGCCTCTGTGCAACAGTTTATGATAGTGATGAAACATCTGAACCCATCAAGGACACCAGAAGAGCCCTGCTGGATCAGACCAAAGGCAACATAGGAACACAGGAAGCTGACTTATATTGAGTCAAATCATTGGTCCATCTAGCTCAACACAGTCTACACTGTCAGTGTTAGGGTTGCCAGGTCTCCGGTTTTCTGCCGGAGACTCCAGCAAAAGGGGGCCGTCTCCGGCCTCCGGCTATACTTCAATTTAAAAGGTGGATCTCCGGCTTTTTATTGGCCCCCTCAGCCACGCATGCGTGATTGACACACGCATACGTTTGGCTGTGGCTGGCCGCTTTCCCGCCCTCTTTCAGTCAGGCAGTCGCAGGCAGGGACTAGAGACGAGGAGGACTGAGCGCCGCCGCCCCTGCAGGGACCCCCAGCAACAGCCCCTGCCCGCTCCCGCCACCCACAGAAGTACAGGTGAGGGTGATGGGTGGAGGCAAGCGGTGGCAGTGGAGGCCAGGCTGGGCCGGCTGCTTCTTAGCCCCGGTCTGGAGCCAGTTCCCCTGGGGCTCAGCAGTCTCTGGCTGGGGGAAAGGACGGCCGGCCGCTTCACCCCTCCTGCTGTGGGTGCCGCTGGGTGGCAGCGGCCGCGATCGGGCTCAGCAGACTCTGGCTGGGGGGGCCTATTGCGGCCGCTGCCACCCAGCGGCGCCCACAGCAGGAGGGGTGAAGCCGCCGGCCGTCCTTTCCTGAGCAGGGGAACTGGCTCCGGGGCTAAGAAGGAGCCGGCCCTGGCCGGCCTCCACTCCTGCTGAGGCTGCCCGGCCGCGTGGGCCCCGTCTCCTAGCAACCGCTGCCGAGACGGGGCCCACGCGGCCTAGCAGCCTCAGCAGGAGCCGTGGAGGGCAGGCCAGGCTGGCTCCTTCTTAGCCCCGGAGCTCCTGCTTCGGAAAGGACGGCCGATGGCTTCACCCCTCCTCCCTCTGGCTGGGGGGGCCCATCGCGGCCGCTGCTGCCCAGCAGCGCCCACAGCAGGAGGGGTGAAGCCGCCGGCCGTCCTTTCCTGAGCAGGGGAACTGGCTCCGGGGCTAAGAAGGAGCCGGCCCTGGCCGGCCTCCACTCCTGCTGAGGCTGCCCGGCCGCGTGGGCCCCATCTCCTAGCAACCGCTGCCGAGACGGGGCCCACGCGGCCTAGCAGCCTCAGCAGGAGCCGTGGAGGGCAGGCCGGGCCAGCTCCTTCTTAGCCCCGGAGCTCCTGCTCTGGAAAGGACGGCCGGCGGCTTCACCCATCCTCCCTCTGGCTGGGGGGGCCCATCCCAAGAATGTACCAAAAAGCATATAAAATCTGTATTTTACTGAAAGTGTGTCGGGAAAAAATGGCATATTTTAGGCTAAAAATGCATGCATACACCAATTAGTATTTGATGTAAAGCATTTAGAAGTTTCTTATGATTAAGCAGTACACAAATGTCATTAAATGAACAATGCCCACAATAAGGTAATAAATAAGGCAAAATCCCCACAACATGCCTATTTAAAAAAATACAAAAATGAAATGCATTCTGTGCATTAAAAAAATCACAAATTTATATGGAAACAGGACAGAAAATATTTAGGAATGAAGGTATGTGAAACTGGCTTAGGCCAGAAATAGACTGATATAGCCATCCTTCATAAAGGGCAAAGTGTTTGGATCTTTTTAGTGTACAAAAAAGTCAACTAAGTGTGTGTGTGCAAGGGAGGGGGGCATAATAAAGATTATGCATGATGTGGGGAAGTTCATTTCCCTCTCTCACAGTACTAGAACTTCAGACATTCAATGAAATTAACTAGCAGAACTTCAGGACAGACAGAAGAAAATCTTGAATAAACATATTCTTTAAAAAGAAAAGACCTCCACACATCTTCATACCAACCCTGTGAGGTAGGCTAGGCTGAGAGCTTCATGGCCCAGCAGGGATTTGATCCTGGGGTGTTCCAACCTCACTGAATCTCATATAGAGTGGTTAACTGGTTAGTGTGCGGTGTGGGTGTGTTCTTGTCCAGATACATTAGCCCTCCTTAGACCGGGGCTTAATCTGAGTCAGTGCTCAACCCCTAAACCACTTTTCCATGACAGTGCTCAGCTATGGCAGTAGTGAAGCAAAGTACCTCTGAGGGTGTGCAGAGTGCATTTCTTTTGCTGCTAAGTGATTATAGCCACCCTCAGCCATACATTAAGAACTAGGCCAAAGGGCATCCTGGTCAGGGGGTATAAGCTTTCCAACATGCTCAAAACCTTGGCGCCTCTCGTTATAGAAATAAAACCCACTGTGCTTGAACATAAACAGTCCTTTTTAAAACAGGAGGTGGCTTGAGAGAGAGATTTCGCTTGCTGTGGTGTGGGCACACACATGCACACTTCTTTCTTCCTACTGTCACTTCTGACAGAGCTGGCAGTAGGTGAACATAAAGCCAAAAGCAAGCTGGACACCCTTCTTTTCATTCTTTCTCTCACCCTCTTTTCTTTATCACCTCTCATTTGTCTGGCCTTCCCTAACAAAGGCCATGTCACGTTACTGAACTGTAGAGAACTGCTAAGGATACACAACAGCTTTTGCAAAACTGAGTTTATTATGGAAGCCTGATTCTTAGCTGATCTTTTGCCACTGGTCCTTGAACTCATTGGAGCCGGTGAATGTCACCTGGCAATTTACAGTGTGGCAGAGATTGCCTCCTTGCATCCAACTACAGAGCCAGAAACTTCAGCAAAGCACCCAAGAGATTCATCCCAATCTACTTTCTGCCCACTTGGTCCTGCCCTGTAGCTAGCGTGGGGCAAATGGGTGCACTGCCCTCCCCTAGAGCTGTGTTTTTCTCCCCACCCCCACCCCATTTTTTTTTAAAAAAATGTGTTTTTAATTTGTGACATGACAGTCTCCATTTAAATAGTGACAGCTTGTTTTAAGAACAGGAGCAATTTAAGAATAGGACCCTCTGAAAAATTCAGTGAATAAGGTAGAGCGAGTGCGCAACAAAAGCTTCATCTAGAAGAGCCCCCCAAACTATGCTCATTCAAGACTTTTCCCTGACTGAGGGTGGATTTTTCATTATCACAATCACCCTATAATTAAGGGATCCAGAAAAAAAGCTTATATAGTAACATGGCCATTGAGGAATTAAATATTAGAACTTTGTATTATGCATTGAGAGCCAGTATGGTGTAGTGGTTAGAGTATTGGACTAAAACCTGGGAGACCAGGGTTCGAATCCCCACACAGCCATGAAGCTCCCTGGGTGACCTTGGGCCAGTCACTGCCTCTCAGACTCAGAGGAAGGCAATAGTAAACCACCTCTGTCTGAATACTGCTTACCATGAAGACCCTATCTGGGACCAACTTGAAGGCAGTCCATTTCCATTTTGCATCACCCTAAGCTTGTGAGAAAGAATGACCTTGTCACTTCAGATGGACCTAGGAACACCCTATTTTAGGTAAGATTTCTATTTTAATCTCCAGAGATTTTTTTTTGAATGGCATGCTCCAAGCAACTGTGGTTGATACAATGTATCATGCTTAATGACATCACTAGGGCCCGCCCCATGACATCACTAGGGCCCACCCCGTGATGTCACTAGGGCCCGCCCCCATTTTCTCAGGTTTTTGGATGGCTCTGACCTGGCAACCCTAGTCAGTGTCTCTCCAGGTTTTCAGGTAGGGGGCATTCCCAGCCCTGCCTGGCAATGTTTGGGATTGAACGTAGGACCTTCTGCATGCAAAGCAGCTATTCTACCAACTGGGCTCTGGCCCAACACTGAGCTCTGGTTTGGACTGTGCCACCCCACCACCTCACCCCTCCCCATCTCCCAGTAAGTAGTAGTGACTCACCTGCTGGGAAGCCATGCAAGCTCCTCGCCACACCATCTGCTACTGCCAGTCAGCCTGGTATCTATGGGAATCCCACAAACAGGAGTTCAATAGTCTTCTCCCACTCACGTTCTCCAGCAACTGGCATTTACAGTCATGCTGCCTCTGATCCTGAATAGAATGTACAGCCATTGTGGCTAGTGGCCATCGAAAGCTTTAGCGTCCATTAATTGACCCGTCCCCTCCCTTAAAGCCGTCTAAGTTGGCCAAGGTAGCAATTTTTATAGTTTAACTATGTGCTATGTGAGGAGAGCCAGTGTGGAGTAGTGGTTAAGGTGTTGGACTACGACCTGGGAGACCAGGGTTCAAATTCCCACATAGCCGTGAAGCTCACTGGGTGACCTTGGGCCAGTCACTGCCTCTCAACCTCAGAGGAAGGCAATGGTAACGCCCCTCTGAATCCCGCTTACCATGAAAACCCTATTCATAGGTCGCCATAAGTCAGGATCGACTTGAAGGCATTTCCATCCATGTGCTATGTGGAGAAGTGCTCTTGTTGTTGCAGGGATTCTGTTATGTTCTACCTCCGCTGTCAGAGGCCTCTGAACATCAGTTGCCCGGGAATTGCAAGTGGGCAGAGTACTGTTGCACTCAGGTCCTGCTTTTGGGCTTCCCATAGGCATCTAGTTGGTTACTGTGAAAACAGGATGCTGGACTAGATAGACTCTTCTGATCTTCTTTAAGCCCTTGGTCTGGTTTGAGACAAACCAGCTGCCAATGAAATCACAAAGCCATTGCCAACTTTCAGATTATTTCTGGGATTTGGAAGTAACCTCACTGAGTATGAGCGCAGGTTAGTCCAGGAGCACAAGCAATAGTGGTTTCTGTTTCTAGAACTGGTTAATTAGTATATAATTCCTTCCTGGTCATTGTTGTTGAATCCCAACGTATAATGATAGTCCTCCTTGAAGGAACAAAAAGGAATCATTTTATCCTGCAGCAAATCTCAGAAATTAATCTGGGTCAGTTGTTCCTTAACGCTATTATTAGGTTGCAGAGTTCTGTGACAAATTCAGGGAGGGAGAATGTTTCTGTAAATAATATTTTAGTGCTTTATAGCATCTGTTGCTGTTATGAAAGACTGTTGGCCCAACATAGTTGAAAACACTTAGACATTTCTGGATTCTTTGCCAGTTATTACTAATAACTCAGCATGGAATGATTCGTGGATGGATAACCAAATTACAGTTCTGCAGCATTTTGTGCTAATGTTCTGTGGTTGGAGGCAGTATGCTTCTGGATTACCAGTCATTGGAAACCGCAGGTGGGGAGAGTGCTCTTGTGCTCATGAGCTGCTTTCAGGCTTCGCATAGGCATCCGGGTGGCCACTGTGAGAACAGGATGCTGGACTAGAAGGGCCATTGGCCTGATCCAACAGGGTCGGCTTTAGGGTTGCCAGGTTCATGGCCTGAGACTGATCCTGTGTCTTTAGGAGAAGAGAAAGTCAGCCAAGTGCCAGTGTTCTTGCAACCCTGTAATGGGAAAAACCACAAGGTGGAATTCTCCCTTCCCCCTCTACAACTTTTAAAGATACAGAAGACCTCTTGGAGGCTGGGCCTAGCAACCAGGCAATCAGGTTTCTAGGATAAATAATGAGAGAAATATAATTTTCTAGGTTGGATTTTCTATAGAAACAGTAGTAACACAGAAAAGAAGCAAAGTAAGAACACCAACAAACATACAAGAATGTAATTCTCCATCTTTGGAGATGGCAGGTGTTGCCACCACTCACCATATGCTCAGAGGCACGTTACCAAATTCTTCCAAGCTACACAGGAAATGGATTGGACTGTGAAAGACCAACCCAAATTGTGTTTGCATTTTGACAAATTTGTAGGGCAGTCCAATATCTCAGAGAGGAGGTCAGGTCTCCTGCTCCCCTGGTGCATTCACTGTAACTGCCCAATTTCCCTGCTTTTCAAAGTTTGATAGAAATATCTGCTGGCGATAGGTACGTTCTTAAACCGCAAGGAATTTTGCCTATTAGTGAATACAAATCTATGATGCAACAGCACTCATATATATATATATACAGTGTCTCTTGCAAAAGTAATCAGACCCCTGACCAATGCTACTGAATTACAAATGGTATATTATAATTTCGTTTTGTATAATATTTTATTTTGAAACACTGAAACTCAAAATTAATTATTGTAAGGTGACATTGGTTTTATGTTGGGAAATGGTTGTAAGAAACATAAAAAGCTGAGGGAGGGGAGGGTGAGAAGAGAGGTACCTACAATTACACAGTGTGGGAAAACAGGTTTCCCCCCCTCTCTTGTAATTCTAAAACCCAGGGTCATCTAATGAAGATGAATAGTGGGAAATTCAGGGCAGGCAAAAAGAAAGTACTTCATCCCACAGTGCATAGTTAAACTATGGAGTTAACCCCCTAAGAAACATTGATGGCCACCAACCTGGACAGCTTTGAAAGAGCTTTGGACAAAGTCATAGAGGATAAGGCTTTCAAGCCATTCTGGTTGTGTATTGCTTCCAGTTGCTGGAGGGCCCAAGTAGGGAGAGTGCTGTTCTGCTCATGCCCTGCCTGTGGGCTTCCTTTGGAAGGGGTTCCCAAACTGTGGTTCGTGAGCTTCATTCAGGTGCTCTGTGGCCTGTCCGTATTAAATAATTCCTATTGATTTTTAATGGTATTTTTACTGCTCCTTTTATTTCTTCTATATTGTATTTTATTGCATCACTATTTGATTTCTATGGAATTCAAATTGTAATACAATAAAATACGATATATAATAAAAGAAGCAGTAAAAATACCATTAAAAATCATAAAGTGCCTAACGCAGCCCATTACAATTGCTAAAACAGGCAGAAAAATCATGAATTGGTCCGCCAATTCCATCAGCAATTTTGAAGTGGTCCATGAGGAAAGAAAGTTTGGGAAGCACTGACCTATTGGCCTCTGGACAGTCACTGTGAGTGCTGGATGCCTCTGGCCTGATCCAGATGGGCTTTTCTTATGTTCTTATGTGCAGAGCTTGGAAAAGTTACTTTTTTGAACTACAACTCCCATCAGCCCCAGCCAGCATGGCGCTGGCTGGGGCTGATGGGAGTTGTAGTTCAAAAAAGTAACTTTTCCAAGCTCTGCAAGTTATGTGATGCTCCTTGTACATACTGCAGAAAGCTGGACAGCTCCATATCACGTGTATGCACAGGCTTGCACAGAGAAGAGCATTTAAGGGCCAAACTATATGTGACATTAACTTTTCCTCTAAAATAAGAGAACCAGATTAAGCATGCTTGTTTTAAACATGCGACTAACCTCACAGGTAGTGTGGCCTTAGATGTGAGGCCTACTGGCAGAAGCTTCCTTGCCAATATCCTTCTGCACAAGGTAGTTTAATTTTGCGAAGTTTTTCGTTGGCCTATTTCTGCCCTCTCTCTTCTGCATAATTCTCACAGTATCATCCACAGGATTTGCACTCTGAAGTGCCAAGAAAGCAGTGAAAGACATAATTAGTGCATTTCATGTAATAACTTTGTCGTTTTTAATTAGAACAAAATATAATGAGAGGGAGAAGAAAGATAGGGCAGGCCTCTAAGGAATGTTCCTATTACGAGTTTGTTTGCATGGGCAGCAGCAATTAGAATGATTTTACTGAACAATTTGAGGACTCCTACTTTAAAGCAACGACAACAGACTTTTAATTGCGACTGTTTTGGACGTGTTTAATTCAAGCAGCATACTCTTCTGGACTTGTAGCTTCTATGTGTGTTTCAGTTAGAGAAGGTTGTATCAGAGCCTACCATTGGTAGGGATGGAAGGATCTGTAAACTTTGGTTCTCTAGGTTTCTAATTTTTCCAGTCTTTGAGTTGTTCATGTTTCTGCAGCAACTTGTGATTTTATTTTTTAAAAAACAACTACACAAAAGCCTTGTGAAAATTCATCAGCATTTCAGTGTGAATTTATCCTAATAAACACATTCTTGTATGCAGTGTTGACTAATGTACTCAGTTTTGCAACTGATTTTTGCGAATATATTTTAATGTTATTTTCATAAATATATTTATTTTTATGCACACTTTCCCCTAACAGATGTAGTTTTGTAAACATTGGTTGCAGAACTGTGCTGCAAAATTCTGTTAAGTGCAAATTTTGAAAGATGACTGTGATTTGGTTCATACCTTGTTTCAGAAAGTGCGAATTTGTAGATTCACCTTAAGTGTGGATTTAATCGAGCAGCCTAACCATTAGGCAGAGTGAGGCAACCAACCTAGTCAGCAGAATCAACAGCTCCCAGCAATTCCCTTTTGTCACCACATGGCATGCCCTGAGCCCCCTAATCTCACCTGTTGCCTCAGATGTGGTGGGGATGCTATCCCATTGCCAGCGTTGAAGTAAGATTCTTCTGCCTGCCCAATTGGCTTCTGTGCATAGAATTGAGTACTATCTAGTTGAGGCTGGTGGCTCCAATTTCAGTAAGGCGGTGGATCCTCTCAGGGTTTTAATCCAACCTTTCAAGGAGCTGTCCTAGGTGCTTTCAGCTCTTTCCTTTCTAGTAGAGCTCCTGAGGTTTTATAAGCAGCATGAAGATAAAAATTCAACAGGTAAATTTTGTCCCAGCACAGGGATACCATGAGGGCAAAGCCTTTATCTCTTGAATTCTCCCCCTGTTATCTAAATGTCGCAGGTGCTGAAGCTCTGACCGGGGGGGGGATACAGCCACTTGTAGAATAGCAATGGTTTAAGTCCCCTTATGCTCATGGGGGCTTACTCCTAGTAAATGGGACTGTAATGCAGCCCTGGTGTCACATGATTAGGAATTATTCTGTAATAATATTTTACAGGAAAAAAGTCACATCTCCTCCCCCATTGGAGGAATGGATCTGTTACACCTCCAGTCTGGATTTGTCTCTGAAATTAGTTTAGGACTGTAAGCTGATCCACACTTACATTACATGAGAGCAACCCCCACTGAACTCAATGGGACCTGCTCTTGATTTGGTTGACTGCTTTGTGTTTTGTACCCTGCCCTGATACCTGGTACTCCTCTAGGATGCACACCTTAACGTGGTGAGGGGGTTTGAGAATGTTGAAGAAGCTGAGAGCAATGCTGTCAGGAGTCTAGACCAAAAGGCTAGATTCCTAGCAGGGGCACCCAAGGCAGAATGGTCAAAGCTGAGACACCAGACTAAGATGCAGCCAAACTCAGAGGAAGGCAATGGTAAACCACCTCTGAATACCTCTTACCTTGAAAACCCTATGAACAGAGTATCCAAAATGCAACACGAGATAGTGCTGGAAGATGAGACCCCCAGGTCAGAAGGCACTCACCGAGCTACTGGGGAAGAAAAAAGGACGAGTAGCGCTGTGACTAATGACGCCACTGGGTCAAAGCCGAAAGGAAGCCCAGAGGCTGATGCACTCAGATACGAAAGGAGAGTCTGGAGTTGTACGACGTACACAATAGGAACTTGGAATGCGAGAAGGATGAATCAGGGAAAGTTAGAAATTGCCAAGCAAGAAATGGAATGCATCAACATTACAATACTTGGTGTGAGTGAATTAAAATAGATGGGAATGGGAAACTTTAAATCAGGCAACCACAAAATATTTTATGCAGGAAATGAGAAATTAAGAAGAAACGGGGTTGCTTTAATAGTGAGAAGTGATGTAGCAAAAGCAATTTGGAGCTATAATGCAAGGTCTGAGCGAGTGATATCGATGAGATTAAATGGGAAAACTATTAACATAACCATCACCCAAGTCTACAGTCCAACGGCGAACACAGAATAAGAGGAATTGGAGAGATTTTACACAGAAGTTCAGGAAGAAATTGATCACATATAAAAACAATATATTCTGATAATCATGGGGGACTGGAATGCAAAAGTATGGAACAGAGAAGAACTAGGAAATGTGGGGAAATGGGGCTTGGAGATAGAAATGAAGCAGGAGAAAGACTTGTTGAATTCTGTGAAGCCAATAATTTGTTTCTTGCAAATACATTTTTTGAGCAACTGAAAAGATGACTGTACATCAAATGGTCAATATAGGAATCGAACTGATTATATAATAGGTAGCAGAAGATGGAGAAGTTCCATACTTTGTGCGAAAACAATACCAGGAGCAGACTGCGGTACAGATCATGAACTGGTCCTATCGAAAATCAGAGTAAAGCTAAAGAACAACAACAAAGCAATCATAATGCCAAAATACAATTTAAATAACATCCCAGAAGAATATAAAGATCAAGTAAGGAACAGATTTGAGGCTTTAAACTTAGTTGACAGAGAACCAGAAGAACTATGGATTGAAGTCAGAGACATTATCAAGGAAGAATGCAAAAAGATAATACCTCTAGTTAAAAAGAGAGAAAGAACTGAATGGATGACTGACAAAACTCTTAAAATGGTTAAAGAAAGAGGAAAGCAAAAGGAGATAGAAACACAGTCAGAACCCTAAATGCAATAATACAGTGACTAGTACATAGGGACAAAGAGAACTATTATAATAGTTATTGTATAGAAATAGAAGAGGACAACAAAAAGGTAGAATAAGAGCCCTATTCCAAAAGATTAGAGAAATGAAAGGGAAATTTAAACCAAGAGTAGGGATGTTGAATAATCAACAGGGGAACACACTGACTGATCAAGATGAAATAAAATGAAGATGGAAGCAATACACTGAAGAACTCTATAAAAGAGATGCCAGGATGACAGATTCATTCACGGAGGAACCATATGATGAAGAACCAGAAATTTTAGAATGTGAGGTGAAAGCTGCTAAAATATTTGGAAGAAACAAATCACAAGGAACAGATGGCATACCAATAGAGTTGCTGAGACTGAATCTGTTCAAATTTTGACAAAACTTTGTCAACAAATATAGAAAACTGAACAATGGCCCACTGACTAGAAGTGTTCAATATACATCTCCATTCCAAAGAAAGGGGATCCCAGGGAATGCAGAAATTATAGAACTATTACCTTAATATTCCATGCAATTAGAGTAATGCTCAAGATTCTACAACAAAGGCTCTTACCATATATGGAATGAGAAATGCCAGATGTCCTAGCTGGATTTAGAAAGGGAAGAGGTACCAGAGATCATATCGCAAACTCACATTGGATAATGGAACAGATCAAGGAATTTCAGAAGAAAATCACCCTGTGCTTTATCAATTACAGCAAAGCCTTTGATTGTGTACATCATGAAAAACTATGGAATGCTTTAAAAGAAATGGGGGTGCCACAGCATCTGATTATGCTGATGCACAACCTATACTTTGGACAAGAGGCTACTGTAAGGACAGAATACGGAGAAACCAATTGGTTCCCAGTCAGAAAGGGTGTGAGACTATGGTGTATTTTATCACCCTATTTGTTTAATCTATATGTAGAACATATCATATGGAAAGCAGGATTGGACCAAGATGAAGGAGGTGTGAAAACTGGAGGGAGAAATATCAATAATTTAAGATATGCAGACAATACCATACTATTAGCAGAAACCAGTAATGATTTGAAATGAATGTTGATGAAAGTTAAAGAGGAAAGCACAAAAGCAGGGCTACAGTAATGACAAGAGAAGATCTATGTAACTTTAAAGTTGACAATGAGGACATTGAACTTGTCAAGGATTATCAATATCTCGGCACAGTCATTAACCCAAATGGACACAATAGTCAATAAATCAGAAGAAGGCTAGGACTGGGGAGGGCAGCTATTAGAGAACTAAAAAAGGTCCTCAAATCCAAAGATGTATCACTGAACACTAAAGTCAGGATCATTCAGACCATGATATTCCCGATCTCTATGTATGGATGTGAAAGTTGGACAGTGAAAAAAGTGGATAAGAGAAAAATCAACTCATTTGAAATGTGGTGTTGGAGGAGCACTTTGCAGATACCATGGACCATGAAAAAGACAAATAACTGGGTGTTAGAACAAATTAAACCAGAACTGTCATTAGAAGGTAAAATGATGAAACTGAGGTTATCATACTTTGGACACACAATGAGAAGACATGATTTAGTAGAAAAGGCAATAATGCTTGGGGAAAACAGAAGGGAGTAGAAAAAGAGGAAGGCCAAACAAGAGATGGATTCCATAAAGGAAGCCACAGACCTGAATTTACAAGATCGGAACAGGGTGGTTCACGACAGATGCTATTGGAGGTGGCCGATTCATAGAGTCGCCATAAGTGGTAATCAACTTAACAAAAACAACCCTGCACTGGTATCTGAATTCACATAGGGTGGGTTATGAATATCTTTAATAAGTAAAATGATATAAAAGTATGCACTGGTTTGCACTGCATATCTCCTGGCATACACCCGAGTACTCAAGAAAGATAGCTTATAAATTACATGGCAATAAGAAACTACACTGTGATTTCTACCTTCCTGGGATCTCCTACAATATGAAATTAAATTTGGTGGTGGTTTTTAGAAAGCACAGAAAGCTGCCTTATGCTGTGTCAGGCCATTAGTCCATCTAGTTTAGTACAGAACAGCAGTGACTCTCCAAGGCCTGTCTGGAGGTGCTGAGGATTTTCTCCTTGCCTGTGAACTGCAATGAGGAAAGCTAAACCAAGAGAAAGTATCCCTTTGCTTCACGTGCTACATGAGCGATTCCAAATGCATTTCCATGAAGAAAACAACATGTAATCTATTTTACACATATATCACCATGCATGTTTGATCATGTCATGGAAAGTTCCGTATCTATTTTGTATGTTGCTTCATGCACAGAAGTCCCTTCTGGGTAGAAAAAAATATTATAATGTATGTACTCCTAACTAGAGGTACTTCATGCATCACAAACGTTGATGTACAATGTAGGGAAGTTATCCTACATTACATCCCCCCCATGTGTCCAATAAGATAAACACATTTATTTATTTATTACATTTCTACCCTGCCTTTCTTTTCATGATTGAAACCCAAGGCGGCTTACATATGGTTCCCGGGCAGTCTCCCATCCAGGACCATTTGTGTAATCAGGACAAGGTGCACAGAGGGTTCACCTGTTAATCCCAGGACCTGAATTCTGTAACATGTGAAATGACCCTTAAATGTCACAGGAGCCCTCTCTAGAGCTAGAGGGGCCACTCACGGCTGGGTCGCAGATGCGTGTTTATCACCCGACCAAGGCAACCTCGAGCATCTACCTGCATGGGTGAAAGGGGCCATCGCGGATGTAACTCCATAGGGCTCATACCCCCAAGGCTTTTCCTCCGAAGATGTCGGTCCATATATTCTACTGAAGGGAGCGTCTGGCCGCTTGATCTCTTCGGACTATGTGGCTTTATAAGAGGCGGGCGACAACCGAACGTGTGAACTGCCTAACATCAGGCTTTCTTTGAGGTGATGAAGCCTTTGAGGCGCCGGGTGTGTGAGTGAAACGACCTTAGCGGGGGTGCTGTGTCGGTGCCGGAGCATTCACACGCGCCAGTGCTCTCGGGCCGCGAAGCGTGTGTGAATCCCGCCGCTGGGCTCCTCCTTCTTTCTCGCGGTGCGCCGCCGCGCGCCCTCCAGGGAGTCGGCAACCGGGCACCTACTGCTGCCGCTGCCACCCAGCTTTGCGCGCGGGCCCGGGGGATACGAGCGGAGGGCAAGCGGCTGGGCTGGCACAGGCGGCGGCGGCGGCCGCTTGCTCCGTACCCTTCCCCCGCGCGAGGCAGGCAGCCTCTTGCAAGCAGCCGAGGCGACAGCCTCCGCCCGCCCGCCCGCCTCTCTTTCTCCCCGGGCCCCGCTGCTCTGGCCAAGGGGCCGACTCCGTCGCTGGAAAGGCAGAGGAAGGGAGCGGCGGGAGCGCTGGCCGGCCGCCCGAGCCGGCAGGTGAGTGCGCCGCAGCTGGCCCCGAGCGAGCCGCCGGGCTCTTCTTGGAGATGGGGCGGCGGGGCGGGAGGAAGAGCCCGGAGAGGGCAGAGTGGCGGGTGGGCTGCGGGTGCAGTAGCGTCCCAGAGGAAGCTGCCTTCTGCTCAGTGTTGCCTGCACTGTCTGGCAGCGGCTGGCCAGGTTTCAGGCAGGGAGATCTGCCAGCCCTACCTGGAGACACCGGGCTTGGATCGGGGACCTCCGCAGGCAGAACAGATGCTCTGCCACGGAACTCTGGCCTGTCCAGGATTTTTTTTGTTTCGTTTCGTTTTGTTTTTATATGAGGGGAGCAGGTAGGGAGAAATACCCATCAGTTTTGGAAGTGGTGTCTTGTGCCATTGTAATAGAATTCACAAGTATGACTGATACACACAAGCGCGCACACACATATCATTGTATTCTGCATTAATTAATCTGGGATTATTAACACTGCTAATGTGCGTTTGTTTTTTTTAAAAAGCAAGCCCACTTCATCTGAAGCATGCATCGATTGAAAGGAAGGAAGGGCACAAATCCCAGCTTTTAACAATGTTAATTGACCTGAGAGCATTATTATTATTATTATTATTATTATTATTATTATTATTATTATTATTATTATTATTATTATTATTATTTACTTTCAATTGACATTGACATTGCATGGCTCCAGCTGAAAGGGTTGCTGAAGGATATTCTGGGGGTAACCAGTCCGTGCCATCTAAGGCTGGGTAGGCACTCTGTGCGAGAGGCTGCTTCCCATCTGTGTGCAATGGGGAGAGGGGAGACTTCCTAACTAATGTTGGGCTTACAGTTGTCTACCTGGGAAGAGATTTGTGGGGAAAACTAGGGATTGCATGCTTCTGTGGAGTGTGACATCTTCAGACTCAAAAGTACACACAGCTTTTTATCAGGAGTCCAAAGTCTTTGTATTTCACCCGTGTTTGATATCGGTGGTAGGCTTTTACTGATGTAGAATGTAGTTAGCACCATTTCACACATCTAGGAGACGCTGTCTGAGCTAAACTGTGGCACCTCACCTCACTATCTGTGTATAAGTGCATAAGGGCTAGGATTTCAACTACAAAATGTGATATTTCCTAGATATGTTTCTTTTTTGAGGAAAGTGGCGGACAGCGTGAGAGTGGAGCATGTGTTTCTTCTAAGTATCAGTGCTGAGAATGTGTGTGTACATGCATGTGGCTTTCTTCCTTTCTGTTGGTATATAATGGGGAAATCAAGTTTATATAACATGTCTATATCCATGTATTAAATAACCACTGGTGGGAGCAGTTATAGTAGTTGTTCCATTCCAAAGATGTGCAGTAGAATGGAGCGAAGGAGTTCATGCATTTCTGTTCCTTCGGGGGATAGGGAGGAGGAGGAGGAGGAGATGGAGACCTGATGTGACTTGATTACACGCTGGCCCCTGTGTTGATTAATTAAATAGCATAGCAACGAAGGAGAGAGATGGAAGAGTTTTCAGAGCAACCCAATCCCTCTCTGTAGTCAATATCTCTGGTTTTTTTAGCTAGTTAGCATCACTGTGGAGATGTATGTGGTATGAAGCAGATCCATCTGGTAAAGTCCAAGGAGCCACTGGTTCTGCTTTTTCAAAGTTCTTTAGCATGTAAGCCCATGGCATGGATGGCAGAGTGTTGCATCTGGACCAGGGAGGCACAGGCTCAAATCCCCATTCAGCCATGAAGTTGACTAGAATTTGGGGCCATCCAATGAAGCTCAGTGGTGAAAGATTCAGGACAGGCAAAAGAAAGTATTACTTCACACAGCACATAGTTGCTATGGAATTTGCCCCTACAGGACATAGTAATGGCCATTTGGACAAATTCTTGGAGGATAAGGCTAAAGATGGTTGCTAGCCACTGTCGGAGGCAGTATGTCTCTCATTACCGGTTGCTGGGAATCACAATTGGGAAGAGCTATGTTGGACTCAGATCCTGCTTGCTGGCTTCCCATTGGCATCTGAATGGCCACAGTGAGAACAGGATGCAGGACTAGATGGGCCTTTGGCCTGATCCAGCAGAGCTCTTCTTACATTCTTATGGGCTGTCTTGGGCCAGTTGACCTAACCTTCTCATAGGGCTCTTTTGAGGATGAAGTGAGAGCCCTTATGCCTGTCAGCCAGAGCCTTTTGGGAATTTGAGATTGGAAAAACAAGAAACGGAGAAAACCAAAACTGGCAGATCCTTCCAACCCTACACTTTCCCCTCTTGCAGGCCTCCATAGCTCAGCATTCAGCGCACTTGCTAACAGGACCCATAGGATGCAGGCTTCCCAGGAGAAGCTTGGGTCCCAATGTGTTTCCCACCACGAGCATTCATAAAACTGCACTTGCATCAAGGTTTGTGCGAGGGAACCAACTCTTCTGAATGGAGGGGGATAAGAAAGAAAAAGCTTCACAGGAATAATGGCACAGTAGGCAATACCATCACTGGCTGGTAGTTCTGTGGGGAAGCAGGTTTCCATCTTCTTAGGAGACCCTGAGGGCACCTACCAAGGGCAAAGCCTAGCTTTTGGGTGTCCTGAGGGCCACAATAATTTTATTTATTTATTTATTATTTGATTTATATCCCGCCCTTCCTCCCAGCAGGAGCCCAGGGAAACAGGGAGAAGCGGTGCGATTAGAGGGAAACAGGAGAAGCGGTGGGATTGGGAGGGCTCTCCTGTGTCACAGAACAGCCCCTTTTCCATGCATCTGCTGGAGAAGGCAGGGGAGAAAGAGAGAGATGCTCTGTCTCCACTTTCTGAATGCCAGTTCCTGGAAAGCTCAGGAGAGGAGAGCGCTCTTGCACTCAGGTCCTGCTTGCAGGCTTCCTGTAGGCATCTGGCTGGTCACTGTGAGAAGAGGGTGCTGCCTCTTATGTTCTTGACAGCAGGCTGACCTTGTGTTCTTCAGTCATGAGAAGAACTTTGTGGCCTCCAAGAGGCCCTTCCTTCCGCACACAGAACCCAGGGCTCTCTTTTATATTGCCCAGTACTGAAACGTCCCTCTGTGAGAGCAGTAAAACAGCTCAGGTTTACCGTCCAAGGAAGTCCTCCCAAGTTTGTTCCCTGGCTGCAGATACCCAGGAGACGGCACGGCAGATGCTGTCCCCTGACCAGTGCCGAAGGGCAGTTGGCTTCTGTATGTGGAATGGGGGCAGGCAGGTGAGGCAGCACAACGTCTTGGCCCAGCCTTGTTTCTCCCAGTCTCTGAAAGGTGGACTGACCCTCCAGTTCCCCAGCCCTGAGCTGACTTTAGGCTGTATCTCCGCCTGCGTACATTTGTGAAAATCACTCCATGGTAGCGTGTGCCAAGGAGAGTCTCCTGAAAGAATAGCTTAGCCGCTGCTTCTGATTGAGCCAGGGGTGAAGGAATCCCTGCCCTTACTGGAGGGTGTTGCTGAACAGCAAGCAGGCCAGGATTGCACCTGGGAGGGGGCTAGCAGCAGCCAGCAAAGGCCAGTGCTGGCGGTTCCTGCTTCCCATCCACCCTTTGTACAATTTGTCGAATCACAAGACCTGAAAAACCAGAGGGCCATCCATGGGCATCCACTGTGGGGAGGGGGGAGCAGTTGACCCCTCTACTTAACCAAAATCCCCAGATTCTGCCCCCCCCAAATTGAGTAGATTTCTAGTATTTGTAAAACCTGAGATATGAGACAAAATGTACAGACAGTATTCTTCTCATTTTTTGTGAGAAATTAGCCTGTTCACCCCTTTCAGTGTTTGACACACACCCCTGGAAAAATTCCTGTGGGTACCCATGAGGCCATCCAGTCCAATCTTCTGTCCTGCCCAAAAGCAAGACTATTCACCACCCATACCCTGCATATCAATGCGGCCTACATTGTGCAAGCAGCAGAGAGTGCATCTGCCATAAAAAGTGCTTGTTTAGAAATATTACTCCAGGGGCCTTAAACAATAGACCAAAGCCACGCACGCTACAGTACCACTTATTATACGGTCCACATTAGGTAGGGCAGAAGAACAATCTGCTGACTATGTTTCTAACTGGATGACCAGTTTCCAGAATGAGGTTGGGATCCCTTGAGATCAGGAAATAACCTCAAGTGATACTTGGATTTCCTAAGTGGCAATTCACACCATCATTTTCATATGCTGTGTTCAGTGCAAGCTACCTTCCAGAGGACATGTCCATACTGTGAACAATAAATTGTTCAGTATTTGTCCGGCTTTATTCACCAAAAAACCAACAACACACATTCTCAAAAAATCTTTAAGACATATTGCTGTTTAAGACATGTTGCTGCAATGTGAAAACGCTGGACAATTCACAAGACAGCATGAGGAAAATCCACTTGGTGGGAAAAGTAGCAGCAGAAGAGCTGGAAGAACCCCTGGTAGCTTGATTATCTAGGACTCTCAAGTGTTTTTCAGCCCTATGTAGGTTTGGCAGCTCAATATTTGATGCGTGCAAGTTGTGCCTAATAATTTGAACTGATTTTCAAGTTCTCTCCTGTGAGATATATACATATATTTCTATGTAGATATAGATTTAAAAAAGTGTGATTTGGAATTAAATATTAAAAAATCCTGATACTTTTGGTACTTTTTCTAAACCACATCAGTAGCTTTCTTGCAGAAGAAAGGAGAAAATTTGTTTTTATTTTCTATTTCCCCCCTCTCACACTTCCAGTCTGACACCAACATTTCAGTTTTCATGTGTGAAGCTCTTTGATGTGTTCAACAACAGCAACAGGTTCCACAAGACACGAGTCTGAACACACAGTGTTGAACTTGAACGCACAGTGGCACATAAGCCGACACTTCCTGCTAGATGGATTTATAAAGGGATTTTTTAAAAAAATTATTGAGGTTTTCTTTCTGTGTAGTGAGAAAATCTGCTGGTCTTAGCATTCACCTTCCAAGTAAATAATGCTTTGATTGTTTGCTGCCATTATCACAGCAAGTTTTTGATGTGCTTTTTAAAATTTTCTTTGCTCAGGTTACCATTCCAAATGGGAAACGGCTCAGTGAAACCCAAGTACCTGAAAAGGCCAGACAGTCATGCGGGAAACTGCCCTTTTGCTTGCTCAGGTGGTAGCAAGTTTTTGAAAGACCCAACTTTGAACATCAGTACGATAACAGGTGCTGCAGAGATCCTGAGAAGCAAAGTTTGGGAGCTTGAAAGGGAACTGAAGAGGCAGGAGGAAGAGTTAAATGAGCGGAATTATCACATCATTGAGCTCCAGGAGCAGCTGGCCAAGCAAACCAGGACCATCGCAGACCTTACGGAAGAGCTCATGTGTAAATGCATCCAGCTGAACAAGCTGCAGGATGTCGTGGACACCCAGGGAGCGAATCCCTTCATATTTTCCCCACTTAAAGAAGCACCTAGGGCCAGCCAAACAGGCTGCAGCAACAGGAGGAGAGGGGCCAAGGAAGGCGTGTCTGCAGAACCAACGACCCGGACTTATGACCTGACTGAGCAGCCTCGGTTTTCCTTTGAAAAGGCAAGAGTCCGAAAGGCCTCAAGGTGAGAGAGTCTCACGGGCTGGTAATGCAGGCTAAAGGGCATGTTGCATTGTGACTGGGCAATTTGTCTGCATAGCACATAGCAATATGCATAGCTGGATGTGGTCTTCAGAGGCTGACCATCTCCTGCTGCTGCCGTAACGTATTGAGCCCGTTGTATTGTGCTTCCACTTCAGGTTGAAGCACTCTCCGTCAGCACAGTGGGAGGTGGCGCTGGCAGGGGAGCATTTACATGCAATACAGAAGGACAGCGTGGCGGTGACTGACTCGGTGTGCTACGACAGTCAGTTACAAAGGTCATTTTGCTTTTCAAGCAGCATCTGCGTGATAGCTATAAGAATACGGACTAGCACTGATGCTGTTTCTTCGGCTGCATACACACCATGCATGTAGAGCACGTGACGTTCCCCAAAGAATCCTGAGAACTGTAGTTTGTTAAGGGTGCTGGGAATTATAGCACTGTGGGAGGTAAGCTACTGTTCCCAGGATTCTTTGAGGAAAGTCATGTGCTTTAAATGTCTGCATTTGGGTGCCCATTTGTGGCTGTTTATATCTTTACTGGTGTGCCAATGAGCCACTGGTCTCCCACAAGGGTGGGGGGGCAGATGCAACTAGCAGCCAGATTTCATCTAGATCTGTGGGTCTCCTCCCTGTTCATCAGTGAGCAGCTGAAATGGGAAAGGGCTTTGATGTTGTCCAAAGCATGCAATTGCAGTTCCCTGCTCTGTAAGAAGATCTGCTGCAAGAAGGGGGGCTGTACGAGACTCTGCAAGATTGCACCGCTACGTGTCATGCTAATGGTTGGGCTTTCCCAGCTGGTGCGCACACTGTTTATATCAGGAGTAGCGCTGTGCATTGTTGTTTAGTTAAAATGTAGACCTTGACTGTGAGAGAATACCTTTTTTGTTCATGCTGCCACAGTGAAGCTATAATTCTTCAGAGTGCAGATTTAAAAGGAGCATCTTGTCTCTGAGGAATTTGTCTGTAGTTGGGCAAGAGGGAAAGGCAACTCAGGTGAAGGGAGAAGGGAAGAGAGAGCTTACATACCAGGCGTATGGACTGGTGCGCATGAGGTGACACCAGTCCTTACGAGTAGACTTCAGTACTCATAAACAGGAGTCCAAAATGGGGAGATGGTGGCTGCTGCTGTTTTTTGCATAATGCCCATTTGGAATTGGAGATGGAGGTGATGAGTTGTGTTTAGATGTGTCTGACACTTTGCGCTTTAATTCTGCTCTAGCTGGTGATGGTGGTGGTGCGTGTGTGTATGTTTGCCAATGGGATTTATGTATGGATTTGCAGTGTTAAATAATAGTGTTCTGTGTGCACAATAGACAATTTATTTCTAGCTGATGCCTATTGCTGAACAGAAACACAAAATATTATCCCAATCTTGTAAATATTGTTGCTCTTAGTGAGTGAGAATTGCCTTTATACAGTAGAGCAGGGGAGCTTTTGTAAACTGGGAGAGTTTATTATTTTCTTTGCAGACCCTCAATATGCCACAAATGACTACCGTGGGTCTGTTAGGGCCTACTGTCAGTTAAGATACACATTTTCTTCTTGCTTGTCTTTCCCTCCCACTGTGTCCTCCCCTCCTGTTCTTCTGCAACTTTTGTTCTTTAAGGATGCCTCCCCCTCTTGGGAAGTAATATCTTGGTTTCAATAGAATGACAGCACTAATAGCCTTTTCCATGCAGATTCGCACCATACATTTAGCGCACTATTGTACCGCTTTTAACAGTCACAGCTTCCTCCAAGGAATACTGGGAACAGTAGTTTATTAAGGATGCCGAGGGTTGTTAGGAGACCCTGTTCCCCTCACAGAGCTCCAATTGCCAGAGTTTGCTGGGAAGAGGGACTGACTGTTAAACCACTCTGGATATGAAATTGCCAGTGGGCATGTGAGAGCTCCAGAGCTAAACAAGTAGTTTTCCAGTTTCCTAACATTGCACCCTCTGGCATTTCCTTTGAATTAAAATAAAAGGGGAGTTATGGATCCCAGGAACTCAACTGTTAAGCATTTGAGATGCCTCACTTCTAATAACGGCTTACCTGTAGTGTGTAGCAAGAGAGAGAGTTGAAGTGCAGGGGTTAAATGCATAACAAAAGGCCAAGTACCAGTAGCTCAGTAGTGGAGCATCCGCTTTTCATGCAGAAGGTCCCAGGTAGGAGACCTCCAGGCAGGACTGGGAATGTACCTAATTTGAAACCCTGGAGAGATTCTGCCTGTCAGTGTAGACCAGAGATGGGGAATGTCAGGCCCAAGAGTCAAATGTGGCCCTCCAGGCCTCTCTGTCTGGCTGCAAGACTCTCTCTCCAGGCCACACATCCCTGGGGGAAAGGGCGGGATATAAATCTAATAAATAAACAAATAGAATCATAACATTGTAGAGTTGTAAGCGGCCTGTAAGGCCGTCGAGTCCAACCCCCTGCTCAGTGCAGGAATCAACGATAAAGCATACCTGACAGATGGCTGTCCAGCTGCCTCTTGAATGCTTCCAGTGTTGGAGAGCCCACCATCTCCTAAGGTATTTATTTATTATTTGATTTATATCCCGCCCTTCCTCCCCGAAGGAGCCCAGGGTGGCAAACAGAAGTGCTAAAAACACTTTAAAACATCATAAAAACAGATCTTAAAATACATTGAAACAAAACAACGTTAAAAACATATTTTTATAAAGAAGCTTTAAAAAATCTTTTAAAAAAGGGTTAAAAACATTATTTAAAAAACCGTATTAACAAGCAATTCTAACACAGACACAGGTATGGGATTTTTACCCCACTTGAGTATTTGTCCTTGAAGGAATGTGTTTTTTATTATTATTATTATTATTATTATTATTATTATTATTATTATTATTATTATTATTACTACTACTACTACTACTACTACTACTAACCTCCCTTCACCCAAAGGTACCAGGATGGGTTACAATAGTTTTAAAATACATCATTAAAAACAGTTAAAAAGAACCTAAAATCACAACAGCACAACAATAGAATGGGTCCTAAAAATATGCAGCTCAAGTGTTAAAGGCCTGGGTAAAGAGGTGCATCTTCAGCATTCACTGAAAACTGTCAACAGTTCCCAGAGTTTGCCAGATGCACTTCTTTGGGAAGGAAGCTTAGGGGCTGTCACAGAGAATGCTCTGTCCTGGGCCACCCCCCCCCCCAGGCTCCCGAGGGCAGTGGAACTACCAAAAAGGTCCCCTCTGCTGATTTCAAGACCCGAGAGGGTCTGTAGGGAAGGAAGCTGTCTGTCAGATATTTGGGATTTATGTCATTTAGAGCTTTAAGCACTAATGTGATCACCTTGAATTGGGCCCAGAAATAAACTGGCAACCGATGCTTCTTGCTTGCCTAGATGGAGAAGGAAGAGGGATATGTGGGTAAATTAACATTTGTTGCTCCAAGTACTTTTGCGCCTGGCCCCACCCACCATTAGCATGTGGCCTCCAGAAGGTTGCCTAGAAGGGAGCACAGCCCTCAGGTTGAAAAAGGTTTCTCACCTTTGTATGTGGCTAGAGGAGCCCATGGTCTGACTTGGTATAAGGCAGCTTCCTATGCCCGGACTTACCCCTTGTTTCAAAGTGGCATGCCCCCGTCCTTGTAAATATGAAGAGTGGACTTATGAACATAAAGAGAACCTTGAAATCCACCAGATGTCAGAGGAGCTGCAGCCGTCACTATAACCGTGCAAAATACCCATAGGCATTTCTGACTTTTTCCATTTGCTCTGGTATTGATTGACCTCTACACTTCGCAAGTTGTGACCTCTCTCAGATGCTCACTCGTTCCTTCTGTCGCATGTTCCAATATAATTAAGCATAAGTTTATAAAAAGTATAAATCTGTACTTGAAGAACTATGAAAGGATCTGTTTTCCTTCTTTGATCTATATGTTTGCCATGGGATGTTTGCTAAATATATTTATTATATTATTTATATTTATTATAGACATTTTTTTCTGACACAAATTCTTGAATTTTTATTATTTTTATCCAATAAACAACATACACAAAAAATCACTAGCGCCCCAATCCTAAACACGTTTCTTGGTTATTTAGATTCCTGCACTGAGCAGGGGGTTGGACTCAATGACCTTCCAACTTTACTATTATATGCTTCTATGTGATTTGTCCCATTTATTTCAGTGGGATATATTTCCAAATAATGTGTTTGAAAATTTGAGTAATAATGCAATCCAATAGTTTTCCCCAAAAAAATTTTTCTGGTTTTTTCCCACGCCTTCACAGCTCTACTCCCACATGTTCTCCATACAGAAAGCCACAGCTCCCACCATCCCTGATTTGCTCCCGCAAGAGACAGTGATGGCCATCAACTTGGATGGATTTAAAAGAGGATTAGATGAATTCATGGTGGCCTGATCCAGCAGGCTCTTTTTATGTTCTTATGGCTGTTGGTCATGCTGGTTAGGGCTGATGGGAGTTGTAGTTCAACAACATCTGGAGCGCACCATGTTAGCTATCCTTGCCCTAGCATATCCAGTCATTGAGGATATTGGATAGTAGCACTAGGAAACTCAAGCAACCTTGGGTCAATCTATCTATCTGTTTGTCTGTCTGTCTATTATTTGATTTATATCCCGCCCTTCCTCCAGCAACTGTTGGTCAGAGTAGATGATGCTGAGCCAGGTAAACTGATGGCCCAACATGGTATAAGACATCTTTGTGTGTTCAGTAGCCCCATTTTTCTTCTTTGGTAAAAAAGGCAATTTATCAGTGAAGTCAGCACAAGTGAACAGCAAAACACAAAATGTAACCAGCAAGTTAGTTGCCTCCTTATGGGAGACGTGCCAAAATATTATATTGTAGAATTGGTGAGTTCATATTGAAGGGTAGATAAGAAATCTCAACAACAACAACAAATATATTAAATATATATTACAGAGCACATTTGTGCTTTGTGTTACTCATGTTAGCAACAATACAAGGAAAGAAAGCCAGGGTTTTCTAGAATAACTTGGAAGGAATTGCCTGGCACGGAAATTCAAAAATTATCTCAGAGGAGTCTATCCTTCAGACTATGGAATCTGTGTGGAAGAACACTTGTTATTTGTTGTTAATATTGGTCTCATAGGACCAGTGATGTGGGTTTCCTGGAAAAATGTAAATTGGAAATTTGAGGGGGGGCTATGCAAATCACTCTAATTCGCATAAAGTAGTTTGCATTGGAAATTTTTCAGTTGGCTTCAGAAATGCCGTAGAGAGTGATCTAGTTTAGCATGCTTATTTTATTTGCATTTAGTAATCAAAACTAAAAACTTTGAAACTGCCAAACTTGCCAAATACTGTATTTGCAATTAGGATCCAGAGCACTGAAAAATTTTCTGCCTGACGTTGGTGTTTAGGTTTGTACTTGAGGCCATCATTCAGAATGTTCAATTCTCTTGTTTTAAAGTGCACTTTACAAGTTTCTTAGCATCCAGGTCCTCTAAATTATATGCTTAACTTTACAATAAACAGAATTTCTCCATATTTAGGGTTCTGTCCTGTGCTTGTCACACTCAAAATAGACCCATTGAAATTAATGGGCACGTCTAACTTTAGTTCATTAATTTCAGTGGATCTTCTTTGAGTAGTAATCAGAGTTTGGAAAATTACTTTTAAAAAGTAATAAATTACAGTTACAGTTACATGGCCCCCACAAAGCAGTAATTGCCGTTACAATTACAATTGCTGTGAAAGTAACTGATTACTTTACTTTTACTCAAAAGTAATTGATACAATTACATTTTCGTTACTTTGAAAAAAATGCCTACAAGGTGCTGACCTTGGCTGCTGCACATCTAAGTAGCCTAAAACAACATTAAAAATAAGCACACACACACAGAGGGTAGTAGATTTTTTTTTTATCCATAAGATTAACAGAATGGCATAACAGAAGCTCACATCCCCTCACCCCACCCCCAGCAATGATGATACCCCAACACACATATTTTTGTATATATATATTGCCTCCAGCTCTTTTCTCCTTCCACTCCTGTCAATTTTTAAACAATTGTTTTCTCCACGCCGTCTTGCTCTCCACCTCCTCCCTCATTGCCTCTTAAGCACCCATAGAGCATGAAGGAAGAACAACGCTGCACAGAAGCCCAATTTGAAGCACATGATTTTTATTCACAAATCAGAGGAGCAGAAGACGTCCCCTGCTCCCCCCCCAAGTAATGCACAAAAGTAATGCTGGAAACATTACAATTACTCCTCAAAAGTAATGAAGTTACTACTCGTTCTATTACCAGCAAAATGTAATGAAGTTACCCGCTAGTTACTCAAAAAAGTAATAAATTACAAGTAATTCGTTACTTGTAACTAGTTCCTTCCAAGCTCTGGTAGTAATTAGCTGGATACAACCTTTAAAGACTGCATATTTAAAGACGCAAGGCCTCTTTAAAAGTCTCTATGTAATGAATAAACTTGTATTGCTTCTACTTTGTTCTTCCCAGGGAAGAGGGACTGAATGTTAAACTACTCTGGAACTGTAGCTGTGTGAGGGGAATGGGGTCTCCTAACAACTCTCAGCACCCTTAACAAACTACAGTTCCCAGGATTCTTTTGGGGAAGCCATGACTGTTTGAAGTGGTATAACAGTGGAATAAATGTATATAGTGCAGATGTAGCCTAAAATTGCCTATTTGATTTCCCCACCCACTCCCTCATATTCAATCTGAGAGCCAAACAAGATGCAGTGGGAGCAGCCACATTTCCTTATTCACTCATCTGCCCTGTTTGCATATATAGCAGGAGAGAAGCGGTATGATTTTAACAACAAAAGGCTTGCAGGGGGAGGGGAGTGGACCCCTCCCCTGCCTTACCTTGACACACAGAATAGCTACAGAGCAGCCTTACCCAATCTAGTGGCTTCAAACTGTTTTGGATTCCAACTCCCATCAGCCCTAGCCAGCATGGGCAATGATCAGGGATGATGGCTGCCCACAACAGCTGGAGGACCTGAGGGCACCAGTAACACCATGCTGGTTTGCTCCTGGTACTGGAACCAGACTAGGACCAAAGGGCTGGGTTGTTGGATTGTGGGGAGACCCACATCCACCTTCTGTCATAAAAATTAGACCACATGAAAAATGAACATGGCAACTCTGGTCATGACTAGCCCCCTTACTTCACCACGGTCAGTGCTATGAAATGAAGATGCTGTTTTGTGCCATGTTGACTTGGTTTTGTGTTTCTGAAGCTAACTTTGTACAGTGATTTCTTCTTTCCTTTTTGAAGTTCTTTCGTTTGATCCCCCCTTGTTTTGTTCAGCTTGAAGGTGCCCCCTAAGACCCTATGTTTGTTTAGAACAGCTTTCCCCAACTTGGTGCCCTCCTGTTGTTTCAGACTACAGCTTCCCATTAGCCCTAGTTAGTATGTCCCACCCTTTCCCAATGTTCGGTTCCCTGGTTGTTGTTAGACTACAACTCCCATCAACCCCCGCCAGCATGGTCAGTAATCAGGAATGATGGGAGCTGTCATCCAGCAACATCTGGGGACCCAAAGTTTGGGAAAGGCTAGTATGGCCAACAGTCAAGGATGATGGGTGTTGTAGTCCAAAACATCTGGAGGACAGCAAGTTGGGAATGGCTGCGTTAAGAAGTTTAGGGCTGATTTCAATGGAAGCAGACTTGATCTATTGCTGTGCACAACCCCTTTGTTTCTATCTGTGCGGCCTCCTGTGGGCATCCACCCAAACACCATTGAAGTGAATGGGAGCTGCATAAGAGCAGCTTAATGCCATTGCACAAAACAACTCCTGTTAATGTCAGTGGGGTTTACGTAGGAGAGGTTCCCAGCGGATTGTGTCTTTAATTCCTTGTTTTCCATTTCTCTTTCTGCTCTTGATATTTGAACCTTGTAATTTGTTTTTTCCACTTCAATATCATATAACAGAGGATAATTCTTACTGTGCACGATTATACACCCACTAATTATTACCCTGAGAAGATTTAATGGGAAATCACAGCGAAGTTTGTAATTTTTGTTTCATCAATCAACGTCTATAGGGAGAAAGTAACTGCACCAGACGGGCCTTTAATGGAGTTAATGTTTCCTAATGTTCTCAGCAATAAATTAGTACACCAGTGCAAATAAAAAAGTACAAATTAAATTGTTGGCTATGGGAGTGGAGTGAAGAGTAAGTTGATAGGAAAGTGATAATGAGGGGAAACACTAAAGTTTCGGTTCATTGTGATGTAGCAGATTGGAACAAAAAGTGACTCTGCAGATCACGAGGAGTCATGGCACCGCTTGATTCTGCTTTGGCCAAACCTCACCTGGACTACTGAATCCAGTTATGGCCACCTAGGAAGGGGGTAGAAATTCAATTTTGGTTGCGTTTTAATAAGAAACTACCTCCTTTTTTACTTCTCAAACCAATATACAAACCGAAACACAGCTGTCCTTTGAAATTCACGCTTCCCAGGATTTTGCAATGCTGTTCTCCAACCAATGTGTACAAAAATGTACGTATTAGGTAAACGTGTGCATAAAACCCCACATATTAGTGAAAATAAAAAACATATTAGGGAAAATTGCTTGCAAAAACGTGCATATTAGTCAAAACGACATAGAAGAACGTGTTTAGTAGGAGAAATTAGCACTAAAATGGTGAGGATGTGTAAAAAAAATACACAAAATGCTGCAGAAATGTGAAGAATTGAATTTAACATTGAAAAAATGAGGAACGAAGAGAAGCTGAAATTGACAGCATTGTCCATCTCTTGTGAGCACCACAGTTTGCAAAGTATACTGACAGCAAACTGGAGCATGCCCAGAGCATGGCAGGAAAGATGGTAGGAGAACAGGTTGGAGAAGCTGACCAAGTTTATCTAGG
Organism: Rhineura floridana; assembly: GCF_030035675.1. Taxonomy (NCBI): domain Eukaryota; kingdom Metazoa; phylum Chordata; class Lepidosauria; order Squamata; family Rhineuridae; genus Rhineura; species Rhineura floridana. The sequence goes on from NC_084488.1 coordinate 109,698,238, forward strand.
AAAAAAGACAATTCAGAGATGGGCTGTCACATAGATGATCTAACAAATTTGTTCTCTTACTGCTCCAGAACAGCCTTCCCCTATCTGGTGCCCTCCCGATGTTTTGGACTACAAAGCCCACCACCCGGGCCAGCATGATCAGTGGTTAAGGGTGATGGAAGTTCTTCCAAAACATTGTGAGGACACGAGGTTGGGGAAGCTGCTCCAGAGGGTAGGAACCAAAATCATTGGGGTCAAATTTCAATAAAAACATTAGGAAGAACTTCCTGACGGAATGAGTTGCTCAACAGTAGAAAGCAGGGGCTGGATGCCCACCTATTAGGGATGATGTAGCGTAGTGGTGAATATCCTGCATCGGTTGGGGACTGGACTAAGTGAGCTTTTGGGTTCCCTTCCAATGCTGTGATTCTATGAATAGGTGAACAAATTTCCACCTCCACTGTTGGAGGCAGTATGCTTCTGAATACCAATCGCTGGAAAGTGCAGGAGAGGAGAGTGCTGTTGTACTCAGGTCCTGCTTGCAGGCTTCCCACAAACATTTAGCTGACCACTTTGAGAGCAGGATGCTGGAGTAGATGGGCCACTGGCCTGATCTCCATGATTACACTGTTTGCTGAGGGGAGGCTGGAGGGCTGTTGCATGTTTCACTCCTCTCAGATCTTTCATCAGCTTAGAAATATATATATATGAGGGGCTCTCTTATGTCACATTAGCATACTATCAACCCCAGGTTGTGATAACTCTCCAGGATCTCAAGGGACGTGTCCTCAAGAAACATGTCCTCATCCCTGCCACCTGAATGCTTCTAACTGGGGATGCTGCTGACTGAACTGTCACCTTAATAGATGCAAAACATACATTCTGCCATTCAGCTATGGTTTTCCCTCCATGTGCATGCTTGAGGATCATGGCCTGTATGTACATAACCTTCATTTAAGCCGGAGTGATTTACAGCAATGACACAAATCTGAAAGTTTCCATCTCTGCAAAAGATAGTGACCTGAACAACAGTTTTGATATATGGATGGTGAAACTTCGGTCTGGAGTTGAAGACTTGTATTTATTGTGGGACTTAATGAGCTGATACAACCAGGCAGCTGAAGTTACACATGGAGATAAAAATCCATGGGAAAGAGGTGGTGCGGTATTCATTTCAAGGAGGCGTTGATGACCCCAGGGAAGGAATTCTGAAAGGACTGCATCTGAGCTGGGACCAAGAACACGTGCGGAAGAAGACAGAGGTGGCGACCCGTGGCTCTCCAGCTCCCATCAGCCCGAGCAAGGATTTCCTGTTGTTGTTTCTTTTGATTTTTTTTATCCACCCTTCACCATAAGGTCCCAAGGCGGATCACAGCAACCTAAAAATACAGTATTAAAGTCAGTATTAATATCACTAAATTTTAAACAATACCGTCAAAGAAATAGGGTGGGTCCTAAAAATGGTCAGGGATGATGGGAACTATAGTCCACCAACATCAAGAAGGCCACATGTTCCCCACTCCTGATGTAAGGTGGTCCTGGTACATATTCAGAATGGTGTTTCTATAGCAACATCTGTGTCCATAAAGCTGTTACATTTAGGCTATGATTAGGGATGGGAAGGTCTGTTAATTTTGGTTCTCTCAGTGTCTTATTATTTTGATCTTAAATTCAGTCCTCCACATTTCTGCAGCAGTTTGTGAATTTTTTAAAAAAAATTCTCATGAAAATTCTCCTGCATTTTAGTGCAAATTTCTCCTAATAAACACATTTTTGTAGTCAGTTTTGACTATGTATTTTTTCAAGCAATTTCTCACAAAAATGCAGTATATCATATATTGTTTTCATCCATATATTCATTTTCATGCACACTTTCCTGTAACATACGCATTTTTGTAAACATTGTTTGGTGGGCGAACTGCATCGCAAAATTCGGATACGTGCAAATTTCGAAGGATGGCCGTGCTTTGGTTCTCATATTGTTTCAGAAAGTGCGAATTTGGTAGATTCAGCTGGAAATGTGAACTATATAGAATTTCTTGCCCAGGCAAAATACCAGTGATACAGGCTTTTTATTTTTCCTGGAACAATAGCTCCTTCGGTGCCTCTTCTCACATTATCTTCCCAGTGCCAGAGCTGCCGCTGCTGCAGCATGGCTCCCCTAAGTATGACGAAGGTAGCATCAGAAGCCCTAGGTCACATGGGAAGTGTCTCTCCTCTTCCCCATGGTAGAATCAACCCTCACAGAAACAGAGCCAAGTGCTGGTCCAGCACTTCTGCTCTTATCTTTGGCTTCTAGGGAAGAGACATATTGCAGACGCTCCTGGGTTGTGAGCATAACTATGGTTTCATGTGGTGAGGCTATTGCCTGAAATTGACCACGTAACAATCTCAGAACTCACAACACCATTCAGAGGACACATCTGCACTATTATACCACTTTTAGAAGTCCTGTTTTTTCAGCAAAAAAACCAAAAACCAAAACCCTGGGCACTATAGTTGATGGCTGAAGGAGACTGTTCCTAGCAATCTAGAGATCGCTGGATGGAAGGATGTTTTTATCTGTGATTTTTGAATTGTGTTGTTGATAAAAATGTGCTGATGTGTTTGTGGCAATAAATTTAATAAATAAATGTTTGTTAAGGGTGCTGAGAGTTGTTAAGAGACCCCTATTCCTCTCAGAGAGCTACAGTTCCAGAATTCCCTGGGAAGAGGGATTGATTGTTAAATCACTCTGTGAATTGTAGCTCTGTGAGGGAAAGAGGGGTCTCCTAGCAACTCTCAGCACCTTTAACAAGCTACAGTTCCCAGGATTCTCTGGGGGAAGCCATGACTGTTAAAGTGGTATAATAGCACTTTAAATGTAAAGTGCGGATATGGCCAGAAATTAGCCTTCTGTTGGAAATGGCAAGCTCCAGGAGCAAACTCTCTCTCTTTTATTATATGGCACTTTTAATATATAACAGAACCATACAGGGGAAAAAAACAAAGATGGAAGAACAAGTATATGAAGCCATATAAACCCCGTAAATCAGGGAAAACAAAATTCACAACAGAGTTTTCATGCAGAACCATTTTCAGATGCCTTCCCAAGTGAAATGTTAGGTAGCCTGAATTGGTCCCTTAGAGACTGTATCAATGTGTTGGCCAACTCTGTGGAAATTTTTAATATTCAGGCCTAATTAGGTATTCCTTAGGTAAAAAAAAACACTTCTGCAAAATGACGGTAGAGGTTAGCCTGTGCTCAGAAAATTTCTTTTCAACTGAACATTGTGACCTATATACAGGCAACTTGCTATGCAGCAACTAAATTCTTGAGGTTTCCATTTCAGCCTGCAAACATGATGATTCTATGCCTCTGATCTAATTTTTCTAGACTTTTATCATTGCCATCCTTCATTTTCAAGCTTGCTGTACAGGTAATAAAGGAAATAAATCCAGCTGCAAAATGGAAAGTGATCATCCACTCTTAAGGTGCCCTCCAGAGATTTTGCTGTGAAGCCTGGTTCTCTGGGACAATTTTGCTTTGTTTTATGAATCCATGTCAGAAGAGACCTTGGAGGTTTTCAGAGTGCTGTGTTGAGATATGCTTTGTTAGATGGATGAGCCTCACGGAAGCAATTATGAAAGCGTGGAGCTCTAGGGGCAAAGGTTGCCCTTCAACATAGTTATGGATTTAGATCTGTACGTTTCCAAACGAATCCGTTAAATACATTTTAATGTCTCAGTTTCATTGTCTCATGGCATGTGTATGCTTCATCTAGTATAGAATGAGGAACCTGTGTGGCCCTTTGGATGTTGCTGGACTCCAACTCTTATCATCCCTGACCGCTGGCCATGCTAGCTGGGGCTGGTGGGAGATGGAGCCCCATCAACACATGGAAGGCCACAAGTTCCCCGCATATGATGTAGAGCATTGATGGCCTCAACTGACACAGGCAGCATTTCTTTTCGGCACTCATGGAGAAGGCAAGCAAAATGATCTGAGGGCTTGAGCACCTTCCCTTTGATCAGGGGTGAGGACCTTAACACGGTTGAACTGGCTAGGAGTGTTGGAAATTGAACTCCGGCATCCCTGGCAGCTGGCTTTCCAGGCCCTGCTAAAATACCTCCAGTGAAGAAGTGCCCCCCTTTCCCCAAAGGCAGCTAGTTCCACTCTCAAACAGCTTTTATGGCAGGGGTGGGAAACTTTTTCAGCTACATTCCCTCCTGGACAACTTTCTGAGGGCCACATGCCCACAGTGGTTGCGGCCAGAGGCGAAAGTGGCCAGAACACCAAATGCAAGGCCCAGGAGCCCGAGCTCCCACAGCCGCCCCCCGACATAAACCAGCAGCAGAAGCCTGGGGAGTAGCAGCTGAGTGAGCCCGAGGACACAGAGAGGAAGACAACATTGAAACAGCAAACAGCTTCGCTGTAACAAATGCCTGTCGCCCTTCTGCCTCTCGAGAACTGCTGCCCCCGCTGACACCACCTCCTCTTTCTTGACAGTGCCGATAATGATAATGATATTTGTTATTTAAATTAATTTTTGTAAATTGTATTGCTTTTATTGTATTTTTATACCTGTGTTTATTTTTTTTGTAAGCCGCCTGGAGGGCCTTTGGCCAAAAGGAAGGGTATAAATAAAATTTAATAATAATAATAATAACTACAGCTTCCATCATCCCTGACCATTGGCCGTGGTGACTGAGGCTGATGGGAGTTGAAGTCCATAACATCTGGAAGGCCACAGGTTCCCCTTCCTTGCTTTTTGAAGAAAGGCTACGTTGTTTGGATCATCTTAATTTAGAAAAAAATACGACCAAAGGAGAACATGAGAAAGATTTACTAAATTATGTGTGGTATGAAGAAAGAAGAGAGAGATGTTTGTCTCCCTTTCTCATAATACCAGAACTCATTTTCATCCATTGTTTCTGATTAGAGATCCAGGACAGGGAAAATAAAATAACTGCTTCACACAGCTCTGTGAGCAATGGGAGTTGTCCTAGGATTTGGTGACGACCACCAGCTTAGCTTACTTGAAAAGGGGGTTAGAGGTCACTTCCAGACAATCTGTTTATTGAACATTCATCCTGATTGGTTTGCACAAAGTTTGTAGGGAGACTTGACATCATCATCTACAGCATTTATTCAACATTCATTCTAGCTTGTTTGCAGGGAGATTATATGATGTTGCCCCAAGCAAATGTTGTCCTACACTTTCCTTATCACAAAAAGTCTGATTGGAGGTAGGAAGGAAGTGGGCTTGTTCCACAAATGCTCCAAGTCAACTTTAATTGCAAAACCTGAATTTGCCAGTATGTGATTGAATTGCACCCAAAAATACAACAGTCTGGAAGTCCCCATGCAGACTCATGGAGTAGCTGCTTTTCATATTATGACAGTGTGCAATCTCTGTGTTCAAAGGCCGCTGAATACCAGTTGCTGGGAAAAACAGCAGGAGAAGACTTGCCTTCATGAGTTTCTTTTGGTTTCTCAGAAGCATCTGGGAGACTGTGCTGCAGGACCTTTGGTCTGACCCAGCAGGACTCCTCTAAGGCTCAAAGATTGCAAAAATACAGAATCTATGTTGCTTTGGTACTTCAATTTCTAAGAAAATATTTGGAGCAATGCATAGCTAATGTGATGAAAGAATTACTGATGTCTGCAACTCTGTCTGCTGTTTCAGAGCAGTATGCCACTCTGATGGAACAATGCAACTTGAGCCAGATTTGATATATTACAACACCCTTGTTGCTGCATATTAATCGTATGGTTCAAAGTTCTCTACTGAGTCTCATAATGGTGCCAACAAAATACAATCTTCTCTTGTGTGTGGTCATCTCCAGACTGTCAGTATTTTGTAGGAAGTATTCAGTCGCAACACATGGCACAATAAATCTAACTATATAATATTCTCCTAAGCTGTCACACAACTGTCACATGGGGGCGAGATGGGGCGGGGCGGCAGGGTTTAGGGCAAGCCAGGTGTGTGGGCAGCTGTGGAGTGCGCAGGCAAGCAGCTGGAGGGGAGGGGGAGCGGCCGGGGGAGCAAGTGGCGGCAGCAGCAGCCTGGGTGGGAGGCAGGTAAACACCTTAGGTGGGGAGGCGGCCTTGGCGCGCTGTGCAGAGATGAGCAGGAGCACCATGTGTTGAGGGGGCAGTGGCGGTGCAGGGAAGCGATGCAGCACAGGAACAGGCAACTAGCATTTGTGAGCCCATGGCGACCAGTGCGTGCCAACACCTGGAGGCACTGGGGGAAATTGTGAGGGGGGTTGGTGAGGGGAGTGGGGTGCATGGGGAGCATTTGCAACTGCCTGGGTGGGTGCATTTGCATGTGTGAGAGAGAGTCTGTTTGTGTTTCAGGGGTGCCTCAGGATGTGTGTGTTTGGGAGTAGGGCGTTGGTGAGCAAAGCAAATGGGGACAGAGCCCTCCATGTCTCTTAAAATTCAATGAGGAAATGCAGAAAAAAGTGTGAGATAAACCCATTAACAGGAAGACATACAACCACCATACATGCGAGTAAGGATGAATGCTCATTGTCATGGAATCTCCTTACAAACAAAAAATAATAAATGCTCAATAAAGAGCGAATGTTATTTAACTCTTGTGTAAGCTTTGTGCAAGCAATTCAGGATGAATGCTCCTGATTTTCACCTGGTATTCCTGCGATTTCCCTCCAGCATTACATCCTTTAAAGCATACTGCAGTTCTGAAATAGCCTTTGCTTTACAGCTTGTTCTTTTGTTATAGTCAGAATAGCAACATAGATTTCAGAAGTTAGTTTACAAGCATATGTGATGCTGTCTTCAGGGGATAATTTTAATGATAGCGGCTGTGAGTAGCTGCATCTCTTCTTGCATGCTGATATCATCGTGCTATAGATGAATTTGCTACACTAGGGCTGCATGCACACCATACATTTAAAGCACATTGTTTTCCCCAGAGAATTCTGGGAACTGTACTTTATCCCTCACAGAGCTACCATTCCCAGCATTCCCAAACAAACTACAGTTCCCAGGACTCAGACCTAAATACAGCAACTATATGGGTAGGGATTTAAGAAGGTATCATTTTTCATTCTGCCCTCTATTTGTCACAAGCAGCACTGTTTCCGTTCTGCTGCAGTTCATCTTCCATCAAAAACTGCATTATTTATCTTGCTGTCTGCTATAGCAAAATTAAGTAACTTACATAATGAGTTACGTAAATTAAGTAAGTGTCAGTACAGTAATCTACTCCATTTATTTCAATGCAAAGGAAACACCATGCAAATAGGGAGAAGAGTAACCAATTACATATCACTAGCGGATTGAAAGTAGCAACTACTGATTGCTCTGGACTTGGGTTGGATAAGCAAAGATCGCAATTTCTGCTCCTGTTTCCATTGGAATTCTCCAGCATCCCAACTCTTGTCTTTTCCATCCTTTCTTTACTGCTTGTTATACTTATCTCTAGAGAGCCAGTGTGGTGTAGTGGTTAGAGTGTTGGACTACGACCTGGAAGACCAGGGTTCGAATCCTCACACAGCCATGAAGTTCACTGGGTGACCTTGGGCCAGTCACTGCCTCTCAGAAAGGCAGTGGTAAACCCCCTCTGAATACTGCTTACCATGAAAACCCTATTCATAGGGTCCCCATAAATTGGGATTGACTTGAAGGCAATCCATTTCATACTTATCTCTGCCATTTCCTCCTTTCTCTGTTGCCTCCTTTACTGTCACAATCTGTTCCGTACGCAGGGACCAACCTCTTTTTGTTGCTATTGCATACTTTACTCAGTAAAGTCTCAAAGGGTGCCTCCAGACTTGTCACAAATTTGTAGGAAGGATTCAGCTGCATACCAGGAATAAAGGTTTGCACAATTAAAGTGGATTAAATTGCTGTTTTGCCCTGGTTCAACAAATCCACTTAAAACCAGCAGACTTTTTGCAATTAGAGAAGGGATGAGGAAACTGCACACTAAAGAGTGGGATGAACTATCAATTAAGAGGAAGATGTATGAATCTCCCACAAGCAATTCAGGATGAATTGTGTGTTGTTGTATAACCGCAAACGGGTCAGATGCTCAAAAAGGCTGGGTGCCATCTAACCTCTGCATAAGCTTTGTGTAAGCAAATCGGGATGAATGTTCAATGAACAGTTCATCGGAAGGAGCTAATGTATGCTGACGGAACTGCATAAATAAATTTCTAGAATAAGAGCCCTCTGGGCAAGGATGAAATAACGTGATCTGAGGAGCTAGTGATGTACTATAGTGGTGAATATGTGGTGGATGTGGAACATTTTTTTGCTCTTGATGAAATATGCCATATGCCTTTGGTAGACATTTCTAAATGTCCACTTATGCTTAATAAAATAATGTGAAGGACTGTAAAGGAAAGGAAAGCATGTTGAAATATAGCAGGGGAAGTAACCTAGTAACTACCATTCCCATCATTCCTCTCCTACAGCCATCCTGGCTGGGGCTTCTCCCTGATAAGCCAGGATCACCAACTAGCCTTTGCTGCTGGCTAATGAATCCTGGCTGTTGGGGAGAAACAAACACATGTTTGGACATGACGAGAAGCTTATCCCCTTTCCTAGTTTGTTTACCTGCTCATCAGGAGTGGCTGGTGCAGTGCTGTGCATCCGACCTCCTGGCACCAGCATCACTGCCGCTCACCTGGCTGGTGTAGGGGTGGGACTAGGTGGTGGTGAGACCAGGGCCATGTGGGCACACTGGTGGGCGTGTCAGATTTCTGCCCACACCATCTTGACCTTGGCATCCCCTTATTCTACCCCATCCAGGTAAGCAGCAGCAATACTTGTGTCAGGAGGGCAGTTTCATGGCCCTGACCCACCTAGCTGGTCAAGTAAAAGGAAGAGGGAAGCAGGGATGACTGGATTCCATGCATGATGTAGCCTGCACCTCATGCACATTAGGGTTTATTAAGCCAAACATCTTGACTTATCATTATGTGAGAATGCAGCTGCAGTGTAGAAAAGGTTCCCTGAAGATGGCATGTTTGAGACCCTGACATGACCATTGTCCTTCGAATGGAGAGACCACAAGTCAGTGGTAGAACACATAGTTTGCATGTATGTTTTTGCCAGAGCTTGGAAAAGTTACTTTTTAAAACTACAGCTCTCATCAGCCCCAGCCAGCATGGCCACTGGATTGGGCTGATGGGAGCTATAGTTCAAAAACGTAACTTTTCCAAGCTCTGGTTTTTGCAGGCTCAATCAGTGATATGAGTTGTCCCAAACATTTTTTCTTAAGTCACGGAAGTTCTTGATTTGGCCAATTTGAGTTCCATTTAGTAAACAAAACTTTTTTTTTTTTTAAAAAGTATATCATGTTAACTTTACATACTGTATAAATATCTGAATTCCCACCACCACCATCAGCCCAAAGTAATTCAGCTAAAATATCTGATCAGGAGATGGAAAAATCAGTAAATGTGCTTTAAATGTTATACAATAGGGCCCCACTCAAACAGCGGGTTACGTTCTGGACCCCCGCTGAAAAGCGGAACTCATTGAATAGAATGACGCGTGACCCCTGAAAACCGCCGTAAAAGCAGAACAAGCGGGGGCTTTAGTCTAACTGCGTCTAATTGAGACCGCCGCATTAGCGAAGCACCGTAAAGCGAAGTGCCGTAAAGCGGGGCCCTACTGTAGTTAAACAACACTTGTAAATATTTGAAAACATGACAACTCAATAGCATTGAGTTGTGTAGATTTTCAGAAGAAAATGAAGGCTCTATAAACTCTTAACATACCACTTTTACCATGCCTGAAGATACGCTACAATACAATACAAATTTTTATTATTGACTCGATGAACCTATCTGACAAGCTGTGCTTCCAAGGGACAGTCACATCAGAAAAGTTAATTGCAACAAAAAGTTCATTACAGCTTTGATTTTAGGTTTGACTGGCATTCTGTTGCCCAGTTTGACGTGTGTTGAGTTCATTTATTAATTTGTGTTACTAATTTGTTTAATGCATTTCCAAAAGCGAAAGCAAATTCAGTGGAAAATACACCGGCAGGAAAATTTTCCACCCCACATCACTGGGCTCAGTCCTTGGCATATCCTGTTTGGAAGATCAGGGAGCAGGTGATGTGAAAGGCTTCAGCCTGAGACCTTGAAGAGCTGCTGCCAGTCAGTGCTCAACTAGATAGACAAATTGCTGGACCTGAAATACAGCAAACAGCTTCCTGTGTGCTGAAGATTTTAGGTTGCAGCTAAAAATGTAAACTACCTTCATGGGCACTAGACTGTGAATACCATGATGGAGGAACATTTATGTGCTGCAAATGAATATGACTCTCTCTCTCTCTCTCTCTCTTGGTTTACTGAATAAAAGTGAGAAAAAGCTCATCACAGATGCCCTGAGTAGAAACCAATTTCTGAAGAGACTGGACCCGCAGCAGATCAGAGATATGGTAGAATGTATGTACGGAAGAACATACCAGCAGGGGAGCTATATAATCAAACAAGGGGAGCCTGGCAACCATATATTTGTACTGGCAGGTTAGTAACTATGTTAATTTGTGCATTGAAATAGCTGATGCTGGGAATTGTGCTGCTAAAGCTTAGTATGAATGTGTTAGGCTGCATTTACCTGGGAATAAGCCCCATTAAATTCAATAGAATTTACCTCTGAGCAGAGATGCAGAAATGTGTCAATTTCAGTTCTCTACATTCCTCATTTTTCCAAGTTCAATTCTTTGCATTTCCACATCACTTTGTGATTTTTTTAAAAAAAAGGTCCTCATGAAAATTCATCAGCATTTGAGTGCCATTTCCTCCTATTAAGCAAAAGTTTGTATGCAGTTTTGTACTAATACACACATTTTGCAAGCAGTTTTCCCTATCATAATGCATATTTGTATGCTGTTTTCACCAATATTTTCATTTCTATGCATACTTCCCCCTAATATGTGCATTTTGTATGCTTTCCTTGGCTGGCAAACGGCACTGCAATATTCGGAGAAGTGTGAATTTTGAAGCCTGGTTTTATTTCGGTTTGCACGCTTTGTGAACTGAATTGAGTTTCTCTCTTATCCCTGCCTCTGCGCAGACATGGTCGGGATTGCAGCCTAAATGTAAGAGAAGCCCTGCTTGGTCAGGTCAAGGCTCCATCTCATCCAGCATCTGACCTGTTGATAGTTTGCAAGAGGGCAACCTACCTCTCCTCTTGTTAACGCCCTCCTGTCTCAGCAACTGCATGCCGCGTCTGAATTAGGGATGTATAAAATTCCACCCAATTCAGATTTGGTACCAAATTTTCCATTAATTCACTTATTCTCAGTTACTGAGGATCGGATTATAATTCAGCAAATTTCCATGGCTATTTTTGAAAACTGATTTTTTTAAAAACTGCCTCTAAAACATCACATCAATTGCAAGAATGACATTTGATCGATATTTCCATTAAAAAAAAGTGAAAAAACCCGCAGTTTGGTAAAAGCAGTGGCTAGTGGATACAGAATGAACTCAAATCGATGCCAGCCTGTTAGGCAGACAGAATGCTTGTGAACCGACACCAGCCAACAGATCCCATCCCTAGTTTGAATGCAGAAGTTCCATTAGCTATTGTGGCTAACGATTTTTCTAGGCGCATCTGCTGTTATTTATGACTGTATGGAGATACTTGTAATAACGTATGTTGTGCTTTAAGTGCCTTCCTCCCTCATGCATCCATCACTGCAGCCCTATGAGATAGGCCATTACAATTATCCATTTATATATGGCCGGCTAGATACCTTATCCACTCTTCCCTATCCCAGAGATGTTCATGAGAACAATGGAGATTGCTATCACTTTTTGTTGCCCATGAGCTTCTTGCTGGAACTGGGTCTGAACATCTGACTGGACATTCTTGCAGCACTAGGCTGGGTGGTCGTTTGGTCTGATCCAGCAAAGCAGTTCTTAGCCTCATAGTGAGGCTGCAAAGGCCACAAGCAGCCAAAAGCCATATCTTGCTCAAGTTAAATGCGTCTTCGCCGCAGCTTGCAAAGTATGGGTTGTATCATGTTTGAAGTAGACCAGCTTAAATTAATGAGCATTACTTGCTTAGGTCCATTGATTTCAGTGGGTCTACTCTGAGTGAAACTTAGTTGGATACAACCTTATGTTGCTTGACTAATATTTAATCATTGCAATGCCTCTTAAGCTGCATTCCTGAGGGCCAAACTACAGTAGATATGACAGCAGCTCTCAGCTCTCATGTCTGCTTGTCCTATTCATGTATAATGCAGGGGACCCAGTTTTTTTAAATATGTTTTTATTTTGGAATTGTCATAAGAAACAAACAAATCAAAAAGAATCCCCCCAATAGGTGAAGTATACAATTTCAAACCAAAAAATTCAATTTTATAATGCAAGAGACCCAGTTTTAATTTCAAAGTCCTTTTTCTTTGTTGTGCTCCTCTCGTGCTTGTGGGCTTCACATTGGGGCATCTCGTTGACCATCCCGAAAAGAGGATGTTGGACTAGATGGGCCTTTCGTCTGATCCAGCAAGGCTTTTCTCCTTATGATGCAGGGACAGGAAGTGAGCTGCGCTGCAAGAATAATGTCTGGTGTGAAAGGCTGTGGGGAGAGTTCAGCTCTTCACCCCCATACCTCTTTTGATGTCAGGCACACAAGCATACCCGCATTGCATGGGGCAAGATGAGTGATTAAATAAACATGGCTGCCACCTTCACATATAGTTCGACCCTTGGTACAATTTACAGTGCCATAGTTCTACTCTAGTCAATAAGCTGAATTGAGTTAACTCCTAATTAAGCCACTGAAATCAATACTAAGGAGTCATACATGTCATTAAGAGCAAAGCTGTTCTTTCCTCCCCCCAAAATGTGCACCTCAAATTTCCAGTGGCTCCATCCATTGCCGCAACCATCTTCTTATATCTAACAAAATAGCTATTTTGTGGACAGTGTGTGGTGATCTATTCAACTATTTTATGCTGAAGGAAGCAATTGCAACAAAGAAAGACAGAGTCATGTTTAGAGGTCTCTCCCATATGAAAACCCGCCTTTAGCTGAAGAAAGAAATAAAGTTTAGCTTACAGAAGGTGGTAAAATATTGTTAACACTAATGAAATCCATTTTTCAACTAATATAAAAAATGTGTAAAAGAAATTGCCTGGAGCAGAATCTTCATGGAGAGATTGTAATTTATCTCGCTGTATATATTGAAAGAGTTTAACGCTCATGTAGGAGATTTAAGCCGTAGGCTTTATAATCCATTGAGATTTATTCTTAGTTCTCTGCTAGGGATAGATCACACAAACAATGACGTACTAGGCAAGATATCAGATTACCTGGCTGCCCTTTTTGGTAGCATATAATGTAGAAGTGACTGTCTCCTTCTTTCCATATGACCTTTCCCCATTTACACACATGCTTGTGGTGGTCTGTGTGTAAATGGGGGAAAGGGAAAAGTCCTTATTAAGGATCATCAGGAAATGCTTTGGAAATAAAACTCCCAATATCATAGAATAATGCCATTATACAGATCTATGGTGTAACCACACTTGGAATACTGTGTTGAGTTCTGGTCACTGTACCTCAAAACTAGGGTTGCCAGGTTCATGGCCTGAGACTGATCTTGTATCTTTAGGAGAAGAGAAAGTCAGACAAGTGCAGGTGTTCTTGCAACATTGTAATGGGAAAAACCACCAGGTGGAATTCTCCCTTCCCCCTGCACAACTTTTAAAGATACAGAAGACCTCTTGGTTGCCAGGCCCAGCCTCCAAGTGGTCTTCTGTATCTTTAAAAGTTGTGCAGGTGTCAGAAGGCAGAGCTGGGGTCCCAATCCCGGGGAGCTGGATCCCGGAGAGTTGGGAGAAGAGTATTCGGATGGATGGCAGAGGGAAGGGGGAGGAACTTCCCCCCTTTGGAGCGAAGACGAAACAGAGGAACTGCCAGTGATAAGGTCGCTTAGCAACGGGGAGCCTGAGCCCTCCCTGGACATTCTCACGCCTCCCCCTCTTTCAGGCTCAGAGCAAGAGGGGGAAGAGGGAGGGCTGCTCACAGCCGAAAAGCGGGGAGGCAGTTTACCATCAGCCCCTCCCCTATCCCCCATCCTGGAATCGGAAACTTCAGAAGAGGAGGGGGTGATGCTTCCCCCCTCACCGCGCACACGCAGACAGCTGAAAAGACAGGAGAGAAGGGGGGGAAGGCGGGCAGTACCTGAGGGGCAGTTAAGGAGGAGCGAAAGATTGCGCGCCCGTTTGGCCCCTTCTTAAAGAACAGGCGGGAAGAAGTCCCTTGCTCTGTCAACTTTCTCCCAATGCCACAGGACCTGTATCCCTGTATTGATTCATGAGAAAACGCAGTCTTTGTTTGGACATTACCCTAATAAAACACGAATTAACTACAATCGTTGGTCTGGTTCCTGAGTCACATCCTGGGCCTGACAGCTTGACAGAGCCACCTAAATCACCCTCAACGCTCTCTTCACTTGACTGGGACAAGATGTCAAAGGGAGCAGCGGGGGGGGACGAACCCCACTTCTGAGACGGAAGAAGTGGAACTCCTGAGGACTAAGGTAGCTGATTTGCAGACGGATGTTCAAGCCCTGCTAGCAGCAGTCAAGGCGCTGAAGACGGATAATCAAACCTTGAAGGCCACGATAGACCAGATGCGAACAGCCCCTCCAGCTGCCGTAGTAAAGGTTCCCATTGGATTGCCCCCAAAATACGCGGGACAAAGTGATCAGTTGGCAACCTTCGTGGCTCAATGTGAGTTATATCTGGATGTCAGGCACACGGAATTTCCAGACGATGGGGCTAAAGTAGCTTTCGTGATTAGCCTCCTGGAGGGAGAAGCTGCAAAATGGGTGACTCCGTATCTCGTGAGAAAGGATACTGTCTTAGGAAGGTACAGAGGATTTATACAGGAGATGACCGAGATGTTTCAAGACCCGCAAAGGGCTGAAACAGTAGCGCAGCAACTAGGCGTTCTGAAGCAAGCTAAAGGGACTGTTTCCGAGTACACTAACGCTTTTAAAATTCTGTCCCAGGAAACTGGTTACAATGATGCCGCCCTGATGTTTATGTACCGGAGTGGATTAAATGCTGAAATCCTGGATGAGTTGGCCAGGACCTCCCCCCCCGCTGACCTACCAGGGCTCATCCGGCTATGCCTACAGATAGATCACCGGATGGAAGGAAGGCGCCTGGAAAGGAAGCAGGAGGTCCCGAGATACTCAGCCTCGGCATCCCGCAACAAGACCCTTCCCACTACAGGGATGGCAGGTAATGCAACTGAGGGACAGGGAGGGGCTAGGCCAAGACTGTCGGAAGAAGAAAAGGAAAGACGACGCCGGGAACGTTTATGCTTTTATTGTTCAAAGCCGGGCCATGTGGCCAGAGACTGTGGACTGAAAGGGGGGAAAGCCGAGCCGTCGGGAAACTAGAACACCCAGTCCACGTGCAGGCCGGTGGACTGGGGGCAGCGTTGTATAAAGGCCCCCCAACGATCCAACCTCCCTCAAAGGGGGTGTTGGTCTTGCCTATTCGGATTACAACTTCCAGAGGAGTGGTGTTTAATTCCACTGCCTTAATTGACAGTGGAGCCTCCACAAATTTTATTGATGCAAAGTTAGTCAATCGTCATGGAATTTCCCGGTGGAAACTGGACGCTCCCCTAGCTGTGGAGACTATCGATGGGAGACCCCTGAAGTCAGGAGGGGTGACACAAGCCACAGAGGAAGTGAAACTTCAAATCCCTGGGCACGAAGAGTTCATTTCGCTATACGTGTCAGATCTCTCGAACTTTGAGGTGATTCTGGGAATGGCCTGGCTAGCAAAGCATGAACCCAAAATAAGTTGGAAGGAGGCGGTGGTGTGGTTCACCTCACAGTATTGTCAGGAGAACTGTCAACCTGAAGGAATCAAGAACACCTTAGCGGGGGCAGTGCAAGAGATCGAGCAAGTGACCCTGCCGCTAAAGTATGAAGAATTCAAAGATGTGTTTGATGAAAAAGAGGCAGAGACTTTACCCCCCCACCGCCCTTACGACTGTGCGATTGATCTAGTGCCAGGAGCCAGCGTCCCATCAGGGAGAATCTACTCTCTCACAGAGAATGAGAGGGAGGCCCTGAAGGAATTCCTGGATAAAAACCTGAGGCGAGGATTCATACGCCCCTCACAATCCCCTGCTGGAGCGCCACTATTGTTTGTGAAAAAGAAGGGGGGGGAACTCAGACCCTGTAACGACTATCGCGCATTGAACCAGATCACCATCCCCAACAGCTACCCGCTGCCCCTGATCTCAGAGTTGCTGGACCGACTGCGCTCTGCAAAAATCTTCACGAAGTTGGATTTGAGAGGAGCGTACAATCTGATCAGAATGGAGGAGGGAGATGAATGGAAAACAGGATTCTTGACCGCTTACGGACAGTATGAATACCTGGTCATGCCGTTCGGGCTTTGTGGAAGTCCAGGAATTTTTCAAAAATTCATGAACGACGTGTTTAGAGACTTGTTGGACACGTATGTAATCTGTTACTTAGATGATATTCTGGTGTTCTCAAAGAACCAGGAAGACCACGACCAGCATGTGAAGACGGTGTTGAAGAGACTGAGAGAAAATCACCTGTATGCTAAATTAGAGAAATGTGGATTTGACCTCAAGTCTCTAGACTTCCTTGGATATCGAATCTCAGCGGAAGGCGTGGAGATGGACCCAGGGAAAGTAAGCTGCATATTGGACTGGGGCCAACCTGTCACCAAAAAGGATGTACAACGGTTTTTGGGGTTTGCCAATTATTACAGAAAGTTCATTCCAGGGTTTTCCAAATTAACAGCTCCTCTGACTGACTGTTTAAGGGGGAAGAAGAAGTTTCAATGGACAGAGAACGCCACCGAGGCCTTTGAGGAGCTGAAGAGAAGGTTTGCTACTGAGCCCATTCTGTGCTTTGCTGATCCGAACCGCCCTTTCGTAGTGGAAGCAGATGCTTCAGATTTTGCCATCGGGGGGGTCCTGCTACAATTAGACCAAGAAGGGAAGGAGCTGCACCCCTGTGCGTACTTCTCTCGGAAGTTAAAGCCTGCAGAGAAGAACTACACAGTTTGGGAGAAGGAGCTGCTGGCCATCAAGGACTCTTTTGAAAACTGGAGACAATACCTAGAGGGGACCTCTCATCGAATTGAAGTGCGCTCCGACCACAAGAATCTTGAAAGCCTCCAAACAGCCAGAAAGCTGAACCAGAGACAGATAAGATGGTCCCAGTTCTTCACTAGGTTTAACTTCCAGATTACTTACCATGCCCAAGCCAAAAACCAGAGAGCGGATGCCTTATCCAGACAGCCACAATACAAAGAAAGTGAATCCGAGGACCAGCCTCAGTACGTAATCCCGCCAGAGAAATTAACGTTGGGAGTATGCCAGCCTTCATGGGAAGAGGAACTCAAAAAGGCACAACAAGAAGATGCAGACATGCTAAAATATCAGCAGGAGACGGGACAAGGTCAAGACTCAGAAGTAACCTTTCACTGGAGAAATGGACTGTTATGGTTCAAAACCGCCAGATATGTGCCAGAAGGGGAATTAAGGCTCAGAATCCTATGCCAGTGTCATGATTCCATCACAGCGGGACACTTTGGGATTTACAAGACCATTCAGAACGTGGCCAAGGACTTCTGGTGGCCTAAAATGCGTCGGGATATTGAGAGTTATGTAAAGTCCTGCTCTGTCTGTCTGCGGACAAAAACACAAACAGGGACACCAGCAGGACTGTTACAACCGTTGCCTGTCCCACACGAACCCTGGAAGGACCTCTCCATGGATTTTATAACTGATCTACCCAAGTCCCAAGGAATGACAGCCATCTTAGTAGTGGTGGATCTACTTACCAAAATGGCACACTTTCTTCCTTGTGCAGGGGCCTTAGAGGCTAAAGAAACGGCCAAGTTATTCATAAAAGAAGTCTACCGGCTGCATGGATTGCCAAACAGCGTAGTCTCAGACCGAGGAACTCAGTTCACAGCCAAATTTTGGAGAGCAATGTGGAAACAGTTGCAGACGGAATTAAAACTCTCCTCCGCCCATCACCCCCAGACAGATGGGCAGACGGAACGCTTGAATGCCGTTTTGGAAAGATATTTACGAAGTTATGTGTCCTATCAACAGACTGACTGGGTATCATATTTGCATTTTGCAGAGTTCGCCTACAACAATTCTCTGCACTCCAGCACTCAACAAACCCCGTTCTTCGCTAATTATGGATTCCATCCTAAAGTCTTTCCAAGCAGCTCAGAAGGAATGCTGGTACCGGCAGCTGAGAACTTCCTTAAGGAATTGCAAGCGGTGCAACAGACACTGAAACAGCAGTTAAACGAAGCCAAAATGGAGTACAAGCGAGTTGCTGACCTGCACAGGAAAGAGCCCCCCCCCCTTCAACCGGGAGACCAGGTATGGCTGTCCACCCGCTTCCTCCAGATGCCGGGCAAATGTAGAAAATTACAAGACAAGAGGGTGGGTCCTTTCGAAATAGAAACTCAAATCAATCCCGTGGCGTACCGACTGAAGCTGACTGACACGTTTAAAATACATCCTGTGTTCCATTGATCCCTCTTAACGAAAGCCGCCCCTCCCAGTGAGTTACGGCCGGAGGAACCTCCCGGAGCTCCACTCCTGGTAAATGAGCAGCTTGAGTTTGAAGTTGAGGAGATCTTAGATTCCAGGATCAGACGCCACAAGCTGCAGTACTTGATTCACTGGAAAGGCTATGGGGTGGCTGACAGATCATGGGAAGATGCAGCTGATGTGCATGCTCCAGAATTGGTAAAACTTTTCCATCAACGTTTTCCCCACCGTCCCAAGCCAGACAAGGGGAGGGGGGCACAGCCTGGGAGGGGGGATGGTGTCGGAAGGCAGAGCTGGGGTCCCAATCCCGGGGAGCTGGATCCCGGAGAGTTGTGAGAAGAGTATTCGGATGGATGGCAGAGGGAAGGGGGAGGAACTTCCCCCCTTTGGAGCAAAGACAAAACAGAGGAACTGCCAGTGATAAGGTCGCTTAGCAACGGGGAGCCTGAGCCCTCCCTGGACATTCTCACTCCTCCCCCTCTTTCAGGCTCAGAGCAAGAGGGGGAAGAGGGAGGGCTGCTCACAGCCGAAAAGCGGGGAGGCAGTTTACCATCAGCCCCTCCCCTATCCCCCATCCTGGAATCGGAAACTTCAGAAGAGGAGGGGGTGATGCTTCCCCCCTCACCGCGCACACGCAGACAGCTGAAAAGACAGGAGAGAAGGGGGGGAAGGCGGGCAGTACCTGAGGGGCAGTTAAGGAGGAGCGAAAGATTGCGCGCCCGTTTGGCCCCTTCTTAAAGAACAGGCGGGAAGAAGTCCCTTGCTCTGTCAACTTTCTCCCAATGCCACAGGACCTGTATCCCTGTATTGATTCATGAGAAAACGCAGTCTTTGTTTGGACATTACCCTAATAAAACACGGATTAACTACAATCGTTGGTCTGGTTCCTGAGTCACATCCTGGGCCTGACAGCAGGGGGGAGGGAGAATTCCACCTTGTGGTTTTCCCCATTACAGTGTTGCAAGAACACCGGCACTTGGCTGACTTTCTCTTCTCCTAAAGATACAGAGTCAGTCTCAGGCCATGAAGCTGGCAACCCTGCTAAAAAAGGATGTCATAGAGCCAGGAATGTTTCAGGAAAGGACAACCAAAATGATCATGGGGCTGAAACAACTCTCCTAAGAGGAAAGATTGCAACATTTGGGGCTTTTTAGTATAAAAAAAGGCAAGAAAGGGAGGACATGAATCATGACAGAGTGTGTGAACTTAGTTCTGGAGAAGGCGGATAGAGAGAAATTTCCCCCCCTTTCATGATGTTAGAACCCGGGTAATCCAGTGGAGCTGAATGTGGAAAGATTTTGGGCAGTGCATGGTTTAAGTCTAGAATTAGCTACCACAAGGTGTAGTAACTAAGGCAACTTGGTTGCCTTTAGAAAGGGATTAAACAAATTAATGAAGGGTAAGTCTATCAGTGGCTACTAGTCACAATGGCTATGCCTGTCTCCGGAATCAAGAAGCGGCATCCCTATGAATTCCCATTGTTGGGGAGCCACAAGGAGGGAGAACGCTGTCACGCTCATGTCCTGCTTCCTGGCTTCCTATTGGCTTCTGGTTGGCCACTTTGTGAACAGGGTGGTCGGCTGAATGTTCCTTTAGCCTGATCTAGCAGGCTCTTCCTAAGTTCTTCTGCAGGCTATCAACAGCTGCAAATCCTGATGGTGATATGCCATCTCCAGGTTCAGAGACATTCTGGATACCAACAGGAGAGGGCTATTATCAACATGCCCTGCTGGTCAGCCTCCCAGAGGCACCTGACTGGTGGCTGTGACAAACAGCATGGTAGATTGGATGAACTGTTCTTATGTTGTTATGCACCAAGGCTGTGGGGCACCATATCAAGGGATGGTTAAATAAGACATTTGGAAATTGTTCAAAGCAAACCTGTTCAGCCAGCATTTGAAGGCTGATGTTGAGATTGAGATTTCAGGCATGTCTAAAGGTGCTGGGGTCTTGGGTTTGTTCTTAGGTAATCTAAACAACTCTAGATACTGCGGTAGCTCAGTGGTGGAGCACATGATTTGGATGCATGAGGCCCCAGATTCAGGTAGGGATGGGAAAGGTCCCTGTTCAAAACCCTAGAGACCTGCTGCCAGTCCGTGTATTGTATATGGGCCTTTCCCAAGCTGATGCCCTCCAGATGCTGGCTGAGCTTGATGGGAAGTTGTAGTTCAAAGCATCTGGAGGATACTAGATTGGTGAAGGCTGCTGTTGCTGTAGACAATGCTGAGTTACACGGACCAATGATCTTACTCATTCTATGCTGGGGTTTTATGTTCCTAATCGTTGTGAACCACACAATTGGTTAACCACATGATTCAACATTCATGCCATTGACACTGTGGCAATAACTCTGCTGTGAACACAACATTAGGTACAGCTCAAGTGCAACTGAGCTACATTCAAGGTGCTAGTTTTGGTGTATAAAGCCCTATACAGCTTGGCACCAGGATACCTGAAAGATCATCTCCTCCCTATATACCCAGTTGATCACTGTGCTCTGCAGGTGAGGGCCTCTTCCAGATGCCATCTCATCAGGCCCACTCAACACAACATAGGAATCAGACCTTTAGTGTAGTAGCACCTACCCTTTGGAATTCACTCCCCTTAAATATTAGGCAGGTACCGTCTCTGCTGTCTTTTTGGTGCCTACTGAAAACCTTCCTCATTCAACAAGTAGGTAGATACCTTTATCCCAGTCTTCATCTGTCCTGGAATTGTTTTAAGGCTTTTTTTAAAAAGTCTTGTTTTTGAGATGTTTTTATTGTTGTATCACCTGCTGTTTGCCACCCTTTTGGGAGGAAAGACAGGATATAAATTTAAGAATAAACAAACCAACAAACGTACAGGGTATCGTAGTTCTGTTAACCGTGAGTAGATCATTTAGTGCAGTATTATCTGTTTTGACTGGCAGCAGATCTCTATGGTTTCATGCAGAGAGAGGAAGAGGCCTTTCCAGTGTCTCAGGCACAGATATTTCCCATTGCCTGCTAACCTGATCCTTTGTTAAAAACTGGAGATGCCAGGGACTGAACCTGGGTCTCTTTGCGTGCAAAGCATGTGCCTTACCATTGTGTTACACCTTCTTGCTGGAGGTCAATAGCACATAAAGGACACAAATAACCATGCAGTAAATGTGACACTTTTTCTCAGAATGATGGAAGTTTTTAACTAGAGCTTTGGTGGAGGAAGGAAGAGAAATCATGTGCATGTCTGTATTATAATTAAACCCCCTTCTTGATGCTTGTTTTTTTTCCACTGCAGAGGGCAGGTTGGAGGTCTTTCAGCAGAACAAACTTCTCTCATCAATTCCTGTGTGGACAGCATTTGGGGAGTTGGCAATTTTGTACAACTGCACAAGGACAGCCTCAGTGAAAGGTGTGTGCGCATCCCTCAAAAGCTTGCAAAAGCAGGAAAACAACATCAAAAGGATGCTCTTCACTGACTGCAGAGATTGTGATGATAATGAGACAAAAAGGGAAGAGCTATATAACAGCCATGTTGGGGTCTTATGAGTCTAACCTTGTACCTTTGGGTTGATCCAAGAATCCATAGAGCAGAGATGGGAAGCCTGTGGCCCTCTAGATGTTCTTGGACTCCAAATCCCATCAGCCCCAGCCAGCCTGGCCAATGAGCTGTAATCCAACAACATCTGAAGGACCACAGGTTCCCTATCCCTCCCATAGAGATTCCGGTGTACACCATCAGGTATGTTGCCTTACGTATACACTCATGGGGCCTGCACTGGCGATGACTGACCAGGAATGAGATCTTGGGGTTGTAGCAGATAACTCGATGGAGATGTTGACCCAGTGTGTGGCGGCTGTGAAAAAGGCAAAATCCATGCTAGAGATCATTAGGAAAGCTATTGAAAATAAAACTGCCAATATCATAATACCATTGTATTGCATTTAAGCCATTTGTAATATATGTTTGCATTGTATTATTAGGATTACAGTGTTACACTTCATTGTCTTTGGTATCTGTAATTTTATTTACTGTTTGCTGCGATTTCCATTGTATTTTGGCTGTTTGTACACTTGTTTACATTGCATTACAGTGGTATGTAGAATCCCCTTTTTTGCTTTACCTCATACTGGGTAGTGACTCCTTTTTTGCACCTGCTTGTGGACTTTCCACTTCCAGTGGGCATCTGGTTGGCCACTGTGACAACAAGATTGGACTAGATGGGCCATCGGCCTGATCCAGCAGGCTTTTCTTATGTGCTTCTGCGTCTAGCTGTGGCTGAGGTCTTACACAGCTGAGTTTGGTGGAACAAGGTGTTGCAAAGGGAGTGAGAAAGTGAAATACCAAAATTGGAGTAGGCCTTCTTGGCTGAAAAGGTGGGTCATGGCTTATTGTTGTTATATGCCTTCAGGTCGATTAAGACTTATGGTGACCCTGTGAATCTTTTTTGGATATATTCATAGGGTTTTCATGGTAAGAGGTATTCAGAGGTGGTTTTTACCATTGCCTTCCTCTATGCCTACGGCACCCGGTATTCCCAGGCGGTCTCCCATCCAAGGACTAACCAGGCCTGACCCTGCTTAGCTTCCGAGATCAGATGAGATCGGGTGTGTTCAGGGTAGTAGGCCGTAGGGATCATGGCTAGGGATGGGCAAATCAGTCAGTTTCTCATTTTTCAATCTTAAGTTCAGTTCTCCGCATTTCCACATCAGTTTGCAAATTTCTTTTTAAAAAAGTCCTCATGGAAATTCATCAGCCTTGGAGAGTGATTTCCCCCCCTAATATACACATTTTTTGTAGTCAGTTTTGCCTAATACACACATTTTTGCAAAGCATATTTTCCCAAATAAATTAGGGAACATAATATTAGAGAATATAAAATTTTCCCTAATATAATCCTTTTTGTATGTTGTTTTCATGAATCTATGCATTTTGGGGCATACTTTACCTTTGTTTAGTCACTATTGTGTACATTACATGGCTGCAGAGGTGCATTGCATTATTTGGAGAAGTGCAAATGTCTAAGGATGGCTCTGTTTTGCAAAGTGCAAATTAGGTAGATTCACCTTGAAATGTGAACCAAATTTAATTTCTTCCCCCATCCCTAATTGAGGTAGGCAGATGTGGAGGAACATCCTGGTGGTTTGACTTGTCAAAGGCCAAAGGTCGCCTATTTGAACATCATTACTGAGTCTAAAACTTATGGAAAATCTAAGTTTATCTTGATACTCTAACCAAAGGTAGCTACTGTGGTGTCTTCCAAATGTTGCTGGGCTCCCAGCTCCCATCAGCTTTACCCAGCATGGCCATTGGTCAGAGATTATGGGAGTTGAGGTCCAGCCACATGTGGAGGGCACTGTGTTGGTTACGCTTGACCTATTCTTGGATCTTTAATATGAGAGGCAGCCGATAATTTCTTTTATCTATTTGCAGTACTTAGAAGCTGCCTTCACAAAGAAATTGTTCAGGGGAATGTACGTGGTGAAAGAATAAGTAATCGCAATGTAAAATCGTATCATAACACTAGCAAGGTGTGAAGCTGTTAACAGCACTTTGGTGACAATTCCTGCTATAAAACGATGATACAAATATACCCCTGTGAGAGTGTGAACACATTCTCAGTTTCACGAAGAACTTAAGCGACTGTGCTTACTTCAGTGGGCTTGTATTGGCTGACCATGGGCTACATTTTGTGTATTACAGAATCATTGACCTTTTACCTTTTGCTTTTCTCTTCCCGTCCCCCCCGTTCCTAAAGCTGTCACCAGTGTGAAAACATGGGCTTTAGACAGAGAGGTCTTCCAAAATATCATGAGGAGGACGGCACAAACAAGACATGAGCAATACAGAAACTTCCTCAGAAGGTAATCACAGCTTACGCTTAATTTCTCAAGGTTGGCAGGTATTGCTTATTGCCTTTAGGGGGGCATCTGTGTAGGTACATTGGCTGTATTTGAACATAATGGTTGAACATTACAAGAACCAGCCTATCCTCACCCTGGGCTTGTACCCCTCCTCTCCTTTCTGACATGGCTGTCCTGGCCTGCCTTCAAGTCAGTTCTGACTTATGGCGACCCTATGAATAGGGTTTTCATGGTAAGCGGTATTCAGAGGGGGTTTACCTTCCTCTGAGGCTGAGAGGCAGTGACTGGCCCAAGGTCACCCAGTGAGCTTCATGGCTGTGTGGGGATTCGAACCCTGGTCTCCCAGGTCGTAGTCCAACACTCTAACCACTATGCCACACTGGCTCTCCCGACATGGCTGTCAGGAGGAGGAAATCAGAACCTTCCATTTCTGTTTAATATTTACCACTACTTAGCATGTCATTCAAATAATAAACAGTAGTTAATTTTAACTATGGTTAGTGAAAAAAAGACCTGCTTCATAAGCCACTTGGATGGTATGACAAGCTGTGGGAAATGAAAAGCAGAAGAGAATACTTCCAAATTCCTCCTCAGGGCCATGCTGGGGATGGGGGGCGGGGAGCGCAGGGGGAGGCTAGGCTCATTCTCGTAAAGTTATACTAGTTTTGTGGTGCTCCCTGACTGTTGCTATTTTCGGGTGGGATTCAATCACACACTGGCAAATTCAGATTGGCAATTATAGCTGATTGTAAAGTCTTGCACAACAAGCCCACTTGCCCCAAAAGATTAGTCTTTTTGTGATAATGGAAGTGATGGGGGCACTGGAAAGTATGGAATGACACTTGCTTGGACACAACTTCATCTAACCTCCCTGCAAACAAATTAGAACGAATGCTGATTAAATAACCATTGTCGTCTAATCTCCCTGCAAACAAATCAGGGGTGAATGTTTAATATCAGCAGGTGATGTGAAGTGCCCAAACAATATTTTACTGAAGATTAGCAAAGATCCAAGATTATCACTGATCAGTTGGTCATTAAATCCACTACTAGCCATGATGGCTATGCTCTGCCTTCATGGTGGGAGACAGTATGCTTCTGCATACCAATTGATGTAAACGGCAGGAGGGGAGAGTGCTCTTTGAACTCAGGTCCTGCCGGAGGGTTTCCCATGGGCAACTGGTTGGCCACTGTGAGAACAGGATGCTGGACTAGATGGGCCACTGGCCTCATCCAGCAGGCTCTTCTTATATTCTTATTCTCTTGTTCTTAGATTTGAAACCGATTGCCGAGTAAAATTTACCTTCTCTAGAAATTAAGATTTGAATGCTTTTATTTAATTCTTTACTGCAAGCTATTTGTTATAAAGCACCCACTTAATGAGTCACTGGTTGTGGGTGAAGTATCTGCAAGTTTACCATGGACATTCACTGATTTTAATTGCTAATCTATATATGGTAAACAAAATTTATGACACAGACAGAGCCTTGAGAGCAGTCTTGCAGGTTGAGAGAATTTTATTTACTTATGAAATTTCTTACTCGTCCTTCACCACAGGCGAGTTACAATACCACAACAATACAGTATTAAAACCAGTTAAAAGTATTTACATTTTTAAAAAATCAGAAGAAGGAAATATTTCTTGCAGGTGTTTTTGATCTTGGCTTGTAGCCTGCACTCCCTGGGGCTCCACCTCCATATTCATGGCTATCAAGTGCTACTAGCCAAGATGACTATGTTCTTCCTCCACTGTTGGAGGTGGTATGCCTCTGAATTGCTGGGAATTGCAGGTGTGGAGAATGTTGTTGTGCTCAGGTCCTGCTTGGGGACATCATGCTCATTGGGGCATCTGGTTGGCCACCATGAGAACAGGATGCTGGACAAGAAGAGCCATTGGCCTGATCCAACAGGGCTCTTCTTACATTCTCCTCTCTTTAAGCCAAACCAGAGATGGATTGATTCCATAAAGGAAGCTACGGACCTAAACTTACAAGATCTGAGCAGGGCGGTTCACGACAGATGCTCTTGGAGGTCACTGATTCATAGGGTCACCATAAGTCGTAATCAACTTGAAGGCACATAACAACAACAAATACAGCAGCATCCCTCTTCAAAGAAAGAGGCAACTTAAATAACAATAAAATATCCTGTAATATCTACAGTGATGCACACACCATTGGGAGAAGTGTGCCAATACACACACACGCACACACACACACACATTTTTTTTGGAAAACTTTTCTATCAACTTTTCTATGGGTAGCTCTCCTGTACCACTCACTGCTAAACTTGACACTGCTAAACCTGACCATCATCTGCTTACTCTGGTTTCTGTTTAAGATTGATCATGCATGGTATCTTTTTGGCTTGAAGTCTATAACAGCAACTAAAAAGAATCCAGCTAGCCAAACAATAACTGTTTACAACAGGAAAGTTGAAACTCTATATACATGTTGATTTAAATGCAATCATTTGGTATTTATTTTTTTAAAGTGTATCTTTGCTGAAGAATCTACCTGAAGATAAATTGACAAAGATTATAGACTGCTTGGAAGTGGTAAGTAATTTTATACCCAGTTGCATGGGCTTCCAACAAGACATCTTTTATGCTAGTTTAAATCTTCACCAAAGTTGTTGTGGGACAGAGTCATACCAAGTTAGTTACTTCAGTGTTTTCTGTTTAATCACATAGCCCAGATGCACAATACTTAATCAGGGATTGTTTTGTAAAAGATAATGTAGATTTGTATCCACTTTAAGTAAGTGCAAAATTTGGCAGAACTTTTTCACTGTGCAGTCTACTATCCAATTGATGCCCTTGTGCTCTCAGAAAGGCTTTTAAGTCTCTAGTGCCTCCTGACAATCAGCTGCAGAGAATTGGGGGGAACCTCTGGAAGAGGATGGAAGGTGCCATACGAGGGCTCCAAGGGGAATCAGCAAAACTTCTCCTCTTTGGTTAGTGGATGCTTCCATTGGATTAAAAGCCCTTCCATGAGTTCAAGGCCACCAATGGGAAGGGCTGTCATTGCATCATATGATGTGGGCAAATTATGCTGCCTAACAGCACAATCCTATACATATTTACTCAGCCCATTCAATTCAGTGGGGGGCATACTCACAAGTAAGTGGGTCACAAATAGCAGCCTGAGTGGCTGAAGTTTAACAGAAATAATAAATAATAATAATAAATTTTATTTTTCAGCCGCCTATCTGTCCGGGTTAGGGACACTCTAGGCGACGAACAACAGAATAAAGCAATACATATACATCAACATAATCAAATTTTAAGCTAAAGAAACCATCCGTTAATTCAATTGTAACATAAATTAATCTGTCCCAATCTTGTAGGCCTGCCTGAACGGCCAGGTCTTCAAGGCTCGGCGATAGCTGGACAAGGAGGGAGCATGCCTGAGATCAAAAGGGAGGGAGTTCCAGAGGGTGGGGGCCACAACAGAGAATGCCCTCTCTCTGGTCCGCACCAGCCTAGCTGTTCTCACCGGTGGGACCGAGAGAAGATCTTGCGAGGCTGATCTCGTCAGGCGGCACAATCGGTGATTCTGGAGGCGTTCCTTCAGATATACTGGGCCGAAACCGTATAGGGTTTTAAAGGTCAACACTAACACCTTGAATTGGGCCCGGTAGACAACTGGTAACCAGTGAAGATCTAATAACACTGGGGTGATATGCTCCCAGCGACGGCTATGCATAATCAAGCGTGCCGCCGCATTCTGTACCAGCTGTAATTTCCGGACCGTTTTCAAGGGTAACCCCACGTAGAGCGCATGGCCAAGTATACCAGAAGAAGTACAAGAAACACCCTGCCCTGTGGCACTGGGCAGATAGCATGTTAGTAGGAAAGTTATACCTAGTCTGATGTGATAATTTTATGCAGAGCCGTTTTTGTCTTGTGTTGGGGAACACAAGATAAAAACAGCTCAGCACAAAGAGGTGATCATGGACAGTGTAGGGAATCTGCTTTGCAATGTAAAGCAGGGGTTTCCAAACTGTGGTCCATGGACCTCATTCAGGTGGTCTGTAAAACTACAGTTAAAATCATGTAACATCTAGTACATGAAATTGCTGCAGCAGTCAAGAAAAAATCATTAAGTGGTCCTCAAAGTCCCTCAGCAATTTTAGGTGGTCTGTGAGAAAAAAAGTTGGGGAACCACTGATGTAAAGCAAGCAATTAATTTATTTAAGAAATAGAATGAATGTGGGTGGGCAATGCTGTTCCAAAAAGATTGTGTGTGTGTGTGTGTGTGCTTTCACACTGCACTTTATTCCGTTATTCTGATGATTTCTTACTTGGTAATTTGTGCATTATATTTGATCTTTCACACAACGTACAAGCTAGCTCCGGAATTCTAGTGGGATGTAGTGCAAGCTTAGTGCAAATTTGTGTGATAAATGATATCAGAAAAAATCTGTTAGCAAGGCTGGGAACCCGGAAGATTGCAGGAGATTTGTGCTAGCTGCAGCCACTCACGTGACAGGCATCCCAGCATGCAGTGCATTCCCACACTTTAGTCGCACATTGGGGTTTTTTGCCTGATGAAAATTGTACCGGTATTCCGGCATCAGCGCAGATAGCAGCAGCATTTCCTACACACACCCCTGTGTCAATACAACTAAAATAATTTTAAAAGTCAGATCCTAAAGGGAGAGGGCTTGCATGGCGACGGGGTGAGATACTAGACCTCCTACACAGTGGAGAACAGGGTGCATGTGTATAATGGGTGAGGGATGAAAACCAGCTGTGCAAAAGAAAGTTGCACAAAATGCCAGTATATTGGCTGAAAAAAATGCTGTTCCTTTATGCAACAGGTACTGCAGTGTGAAAGGAATTTTAGAAATCAGGACAGAAGTGTTACTTTTTTAATTCGTTAAACTGTGTGTGTGTGTGTGTGTGTGTGTGTGTGAGTGTGTGTGTGTGAGTGAGTGAGTGAGTGAGAGAGTGAGAGAGAGACAGAGAGAGAGAGACCTAAGGAGGACCTAAAATGGCAACAATTATATAAGGAGCAGGAGCAGGAATGAATGGAGGTAGTGATAGTGACTGATAAGACAGAAAGGCAAAGGCTTTCAGAATAAATGCCACAGTTTTCATTGCACTACACAACCTCCCTTCTTCAGTTATACTTATCAAATACAATGATGATCTTGCAATTGGAACAATTATTTGAAACCTACATTATTAGTAGGGTTTTTTTTGCTTGTTTATTTTATTTATTATTTCAATTTGTTGATTCTTGCTTATTTATTTGTCCTTGTAAATGAGCAGAACAGCTCCAGGCACATTGGTTTATTGTGCACATTATTATTGTGTACATATATAACTTTATTCTCCAGCAGAACAAATGATAAAAAGGAACTCATTCAGCTTCCCATATCACCAGTCCTGAACTTAAACGTGCCATTTAATTCAGTGGAACGTATTTTTCTTCTTGCAGAGTAATCTGTTAACGATGAAATGTAATTTGAGATACATTTAAAATATTTCAGGTGAGATTTATGCCCACCATTTGTGTATTGACTGATACCTGCTTTTCGTTTTCTTTCTGTGCTGGCAAAGCTAACGCCTTCCTGTGGGTGATCTGAATTTCTTCCAAGCTAGTGTTTTGTTTGCAACACACTCCTTCCATTTGGCATTGCCAGCACTGAAACAACAGTCTAGCACAGATTGTTTGCTGGACTGGCCTGACTATATAAACAGCCCAAACAATTGGACTGCAGTATGTTGTGGGGAGGCACCAGAAAGATGGGTAGTTTGCCTGGGTCAGACCATTGGACCATCTAGCTTAGTACTGTTTACACTGACTGGCAGCAGCTCTCCAGATGTGTAGACAGGAATCTTTCCCAGACCTACCTGTAAGGGACAGGGACTGAGACCTTTAACATACAAAGCATGTGGTCTACCCCTGAACTGCAGCCCTTCCCCAGGGAGGCTGCACATGATCCAAGAAAGCCCCATTGGCCACTTAGCCAGTTGATCAGAGCATATTGTGAACAATACTAAGGTTGTCCGCTTGAGGCCCTGAAGGGACCAGGTGCATCTGCCATTCTTTTCAAGAGGAAGGACTATAGCACATGTATTTGATACACAAGGTCACAGGCTCCATCTCTGTCATCTCCAGATAGGGCTGGGAAATGGAAGCTTAATCTAGACAAGACAGATGTGCTCTTAGTCAAGAGGGAGACAGACTCTGGAATAGGGACTCAGCCTATTTTGGATGGGCTTGTACTACACTTGAAAAATCAAGTTCATAGTATGCAGGTGGATTTGGATTTGCATCTGAGTGACCAGGTGGCAGCAGGAACCTGGAGTGCCTCTGCCCAGCTTAGGCTGATGGCCAACTGTGCCCACAGCTGAGGAGATCAGACTTCAGTCTAACAGATATGCAAGGACCCTTCTAAGTGATTTCTATGAGATGAGCCAGCCAGCCTGGTTGCTCCTGTCTGTCAGTGTTATTAGCCAGTGAAGTCAGATCTGTGACTGATAAGGGCGTTGTTTGGACACCAGGCAACAGGAATCCCTTTTAGTGCACGTTTCCTGCTTCTGTCTTTGTTCCTAGTCCTTGGAATCTCCATAGTTTGTTCTTCTTTTTCCCGTAGCAGACAGGAGGGATTTTTCCTGTCCTGGGTTTGCCTGAGATCAGGCAGTGCCCAGAAATTATTTTCTGCAAATACTACCACACAATAAGTATGTGTGAATGTCACTTGAGGCTCATGTAGCCTCGGTGGCACGGAATGCGTTCTACCAACTTCGGTTGGTAGCCCAACTACGTCCCTATTTGAGTAAGGAGGACCTTAGATCAGTGGTACATGCTCTGGTAACCTCGTGTTTGGACTACTGCAACGCGCTCTACGTAGGGCTACCTTTGAAGACAGTTCGGAAGCTTCAGCTAGTGCAAAATGCGGCGGCCAGATTGCTAACAAGGACCAAGCGGTCCGAGCATATAACACCTGTTCTGGCTCGCCTGCACTGGCTTCCAATATACTTCCGGGCCAGATTCAAAGTGTTGGTATTAACCTATAAAGCCTTATACGGCGCAGGACCACGATACCTGTTGGATTGCCTCTCCCGATATGAACCTGCCCGTACACTACGGTCTACTACGAAGGCCCTCCTCCGGGTTCCGACTCATAGGGAGGCCCGGAGGGTGGCAACAAGATCTAGGGCCTTTTCAGTGGTGGCCCCCGAACTGTGGAATAGTCTCCCCGAGGAGGTGTGCTTGGCGCCGACATTATTATCTTTCCGGCACCAAGTTAAAACCTTCCTCTTCTCCGAGGCATTTTAATTTAAGTTAATTTAATTTTAAATGTGTTGTAATCTGATTTTAGATTTTGTACTTTTTATATGCTCTGTTGTATTACTGTGTAATTTTATTGTATTTTTTGTTGTTCACCGCCCAGAGAGCTATCGCTAGTCGGGCGGTATATAAGTTTAATAAATAATAAATAATAAAGAATCCCCCTCCCCAAAAGGCAAATGTGAAAACTTTACAAAGAGACTTACGCATGTCTCTTGCTTTGCAGGAGAGAAAGACCAGGGACTGGTTAACAATTCACTGTACAGTTAGTTAACTCACAATGCAATTGTATACTTGTCTTCTCAGAAGTAAGTCTCTTAGAGTTTAATCCAGCTTACCTCCAAGTAAGTGGGTACACTTTGGTTTGGGCTTGGCATTTGAGGAAAACAAGGTTCTTGTGCCTTTAACAGCTATATGGCAGGCAGAAATTCAACAGGTCAAGCCTTTTCTAGTCTCTTATTTTGTGTTATGCCATGCCCTCATGGCAGCCCTTTTGTGATATGCCACACCCCCATGCTAGCCATTTTTGTGACTGGTGCCCCCAGAGCTCTCTCAAAATTTTAAGTGTGCGCTCTGGTCCAAAAAGGTTGGCAACTCCTGGAACACAGAATAAATATTACATCATTTGCTACTTCTCTGAAGACCATTGCATTTGGGAAAAAGCCAAAACAAGCTGCATTATCTATCTGTCCAAACACAGATTGTGCCACCGTTTCCCCCTTATACCTCCACTTTGTGAAAGCTTCCAGGGCTGACAGCCAAAGATGACTCAGATTCTTATTTAAGGGAGGCTTTTAAAGTTTAATAAAAAAAGAGCGGGTGATATTAATAAAGGCTGTGATTTCTTTTTTTCCGGAGATGAGAGGAGAGGGTGATTCTGCCTCATCATTGAAGTGCTTAGCAAAAGGGGAGGGGGGAGCAGTTTGAACAAATCTTTGTTGGGTCCTCCAAGGCTAATAACGTCAGGGGTCTGGGAAAAGAAAGCGAAGCTGATCTGTGGCTGGTTCCTCCACCCATCACATTTAGAAGATGCTAAGATGCTTATTGTTAAAAAGACCAGTGCTTGGAACATTTATTTTAAAAAGGAATTAGTTCCAGTTCACCCCCTCCAAGAAGCAACTAAGTCCTACTCAGAGTAGACCCATTGAAACTAATTAACCTAAGTTAGTCATGTCTATTAACTTCAGTGGGTCTCTTCTGGTACTACTACTACTACTACTACTACTACTACTACTACTACTACTACTACTACTACTACTACTACTACTACTACTACTACTATTATTATTATTATTATTATTATTATTATTATTATTATTCAGCCACAATAGTGGCTGTATACTATAGTCAGCATGGATTTTTCACATTTTGCAATGTTAAATTGAAAATACTCCTCCTGCCATTCTGATCCTTGGTAAGCTCATTTCAAATCAAAACCTTACAAAACTTATCGTCCTGAACTTAGAAACGCTTGCTTAACAACCCTCTAAATTTTCATGGCGATATACAAAACAGTCAGAGAGAATCGAGAGTTCAAAGTCTAAAAAGAGAGAAAAAAACTCCAGAGCCCTTTTGGACTTTTTTCTCTGTGAGTTCTCATAATCTGTTGAAATTCATTAAAAATCAGCCACATTCACAGAGTACCTGTAATCCTATCACTGACCTTGCCCCATACTCTGACCTTCATCTTCTGCAGTTTAAAAGTTAAAAAAAATGTGTAGCTGATCTTTAATTAATTTATGAAATTTTGGCTTGAACTCAATGATAATGTCGGGCATGCTCAGTAAGAACCTACTGTCACTGTTCTAAAAGTCAGACTCACAGCTGCTGGGCTTGCCTAGGGGGCCACACCCACACCAGACTTTGATTTCACTTGAGACAGTCATTGCTTCCCCCCCAAAATCCTGGGAAGTGTAGTTTGTGAAGGGTGCTGAGAAGAGATTCCTACTCCCCTGACAGAGCTCCAGTGGCAAGAGTGGGTTAACAGTCAGCCACTCTGATTAAAGCTCTGTGAGGGGAACAGGGCATCTTCTAGCAACTCTCATCACCCTTCACTAACTACACTTCCCAGGATTCTTTGGGAGAAGCCATGACTGACTAAAGTGAAATAACAGTCTGGTGTGGATGTGGCCAGGGACAGCTTTGATTTAAATATGGGTGGGAGGCTACATGTGCCTGATGTAGAATAAAAAGGTGGGGAAAACCCTGGAAAAGAATGATACTGTTCACAATGTTTTCCTTTTGGAAAGGAAAGGGGCTTCCCCTCTGCCCAGTGCTCTACCCCCCAATACCCTCCTCTCCCCTCCCCTCCCCTTCCTGCCTTCCTCCCCCCCTCCCCTCCCCTCCCCTCCCCCAGGTCAGTTTCACCTATCCTAAACATGATTGCACAAGAGTAAATCCTACTGAACTCAAAAAACATGCAAATGATCAAAGCTGTCCTCCCCTCCTTCTCCCTCCCTCCCATCCCTGCCCTCTTGCCCCTTTCCTGGCCCTTCCTTCATCCCTCCATCCCCCTTCCTCATCCCCTTCCAACCCCCTCCTTCCCCATTCTCCTCCTACATCATAACTGTGCCTACTGTGTGGCAGTGAGGGTGGCGAAGAAAGCCCACTTCTCTGCCTCCATTGCATCCTCAAGTAGCCGTCCTGTGGAGCTTTTCCGTATTGTCAGGGGTCTGTTGACATCAGCTCCAGGAAATGGAGTTTTAGACCCTTCAGAGGCCCACTGTGAATTGTTTGCAAGGCACTTTGAGGGTAAAGTTGCTTGCCTCCATAGCAATCTTGATGCCCCATCCACATCTACTGTGGTCCCCAGTGAGGTGCCTAGTGAAACATCCGCTGCAACGTCTTGGGAATGGCTTCAGTCGATGTGGCCTGATGCTTGTGCTTGTGACAATGTGGCCAGCAATGTGTCCTCTCGACCCTTGCCCTTCTTGGCTTATTAAAGCTTGCCAAGGGGGTTTGACTGAGTGGATCCAGGGTGTGGTCAATGCATTGTTGTGGGAGGGAGTGGTTCCAGCTGCCCTGAAAGAATTGGTGATCCAACCGCTCCTGAAAAAGCCCACCCTGAACCTATTGGTTTACAACAAGTACCGTCCGGTCGCAAATACCCCCTTCTTAGGGAAGGTGATTGAGAGGGTTGTAGTGCAGCAATTGCAAGTGCTCTTGGATGAAACAGATTATCTTGACTCACTGTGTTCAGGCCTGGTAATGGGACTGAAGCAGCCTTGGTCGCTCTGATGACCTTTATCGGGAGAAGGACAGGGGGAGTGTGACCCTATTATTCTTACTTGATCTTTCAGTGGCTTTGGATACCAGTGATCATGGTATCTTTCTGGGCCGATTTGGTGAGATGGGTATTGAAGGCACTGTTTTACAGTGGTTCCGATTCTATCTCCAGGGTCATTTTCAGAGAATAGCATTGGGTGATTGTCTTTCAGCCCTCTGGCAGTTGTGCTGTGGGGTGCCGTAGGGTATCATCTTGTCCCCCATGCTGTTTAACATCTATATAAAGGCCTTGGGAGTGGTCATTAAGAGATTTGGGGCAAAGTGTCAGCAGTATGCTGATGATACCCAGCTCTATTTCTCTGTTAACATCTGAACCGGGAGAGGCCATGCAAGCCCTGAACTTGGTGGTGGGCTGGATGAGGGCCAATAAACTGCGTCTGAATCCTAGCAAGATGGAGACACTGTGGGTTGGTGGTTCACGAGTTTGGATAATTGGTCAGTTGCCTGTTTTAGATGGGGTTGCACACCCTCTGAAAGAGTAGGTTCGTAGTCTGGGGGTGTTCCTGGATTTATCTTTGTCGTGAGAAACCCAGGTGACCTCAGTGGTAAGACAGCTGCAGCCATTTCTGGACCGGAATAGCCTGACCACTGTTGTCGATGCACTGGTAACCTTCAGGCTGGATTATTGTAATGCGCTCTATGTGGGGCTACCCTTGAGGTTGGTCCAGAAGCTGCAGCTGGTGCAAAATGCAGCAGCAAGACTGTTCACAGGTATCGCCAACATGTCACCCCTCTGCTGAAAGAATTTGCACTAGCTACCTATTAGCTGCTGGGCCAAGTTCAAGGTTTTAGTTTCAACAAGCCTTTTAAGTAGAGACCTTATCCTAGTCTGCGTCTGTGTTGGAATTGCTTTTTAATATGTTTTAAAAACTTTTTTAAAGATGTTTTTAAAGCTTTTTAAAAAATGTTTTTAAAGATGTTTTGTTTTAATATATTTTAAACCCAGTTTTTATGATGTTTTGAAGTGCTTTTAGTGCTTTTGTTTGTCGCTCTGGGCTCCTACTGGGAGGAAGGGCGGGATATAAACCTAATAAATAAATAAATGAATAATTCTCAAATTGGTTTTTCCCCTCATTCTTCTCTTCCTTCTTTCAACCCCATCTTCACTCAAGGACAGAATCATTTCCTTAACTGTGCAGAGTCTCGTAGCACCTTAAGAACTAACGATGCAGCAGAAACTTCCTTTTGCCTGCTCAGTTCTTCAACAGCCCTTTTTGGTTCACAACTATAGCCTCTACCCTTAGCTTGATCTATGTCTAATCTTAGATTTTTCTTGTATTATTTTTCATTTCTAAATGCCACACATAGATTTAAGGGGTGGTATCCAACAAATTAGTTCCATTTGTGCAAGGATTTCTGCTTGCACAGTGGAATTTCCCTTCCACTCCTCCCCTTGAACCCTCCCCAAATCTGCTCTGGAGAGTTGTGGGAATCCCCAGAACAGATGTAAGGGGCATGCGGGGGGCACATGGAGAGAGGAAGTTCCACTGCGCAGCCAGAAGCCCTGGCACTAATGCAACTATTTCACTGGACGCTGAGGACAGAATTGACCTTGTAGAGCAGCAAGGCTATGGCTGTTTTTTAGGAAAAAGACAGGACAAGCCTTGGACTTGTTTGCTACATTCCTTGGGAGGGGATTTTGGCATTGTTTTCGTTTTCAGTGAATCTCTGCTTGCTTTTCATCCAGACCAGGGGTCTAGTTATGGTTTCTGAAACTAGCTTGTTAAATGAACCAGAGCTTGTTATGAGCCACGGGCCTGGTCCAGATGACAACAAGCGAAGATGAAATTAAGCGATGCTGAAATCCTCGTCCTGTGCTTGGTGAGGATTTTTTTTTAAAGTTTTTATAAAAGCCTTGCCTGCCCACCGAGAGAAAGTGCTAAAAGTGCTTTTTAAAAAAGAAATGTCTTCAAAGCTTTTAAAAAAATGTTTTTAAAGTTGTTTTGTTTTAATGTATCTTAATGTCTGCTTTACGATGTTTTAAAGTGTTTTTAGTGGTTTTGTTTGCCGCACTAGGCTCCTGCTGGGAGGAAAGGCAGGATATAAATCAAAATACTAAATTTAATAAATAAATAAAAGCTGTCGACCCTAACCACTGGGTGGGAGTGGGTGAACAGGAGATGTCATACAGTCAGGGGGCCTAGCGCACCTAGTGCTTGTTTCGAGCAGCTGTGCAAAGCTTTTTAAAAGTATAAAGGCAGAAAAAAAGCCCTTACCACCACATTTAAATATGGTAAACCAAACCGCACATACATAATGGAATTTCTTCTACACCACCCAAAAAGAGCAGAATTCCCTGACTTTCATGGGAGCAAATGCTTCCCTGGAAATGAGGAGCAAAATCTGGTTCTGCACAAATTGTTTCTGTTATATTGATTATTCAGCACTTAAGCTTCTGCCCTTGATCTTATTGACCAGTGCTGCGGAATCTCAGCATGTAAGTAGCAATTGATTGTTGAGCAATCAATTAAAAAACCCTTTCAACAGACTAAAAAGGCACCCACAATTAAGTGGGCAATGCATTTTTAACTGTTACAGCGCAATCCTAACCATGTCTACTCAGAAGTAAGTCCTATTGAATTCATTGGGGCTTACTCCCAGGTAAGTGTGGTCAGTATTGCCGTCTTAATTATTTCCTTACAATGCAATCCAAACCCAACTTCCTCTGGGATCTTGGGCTGTCCTAACTAAGCTGGGACTGTGGTGGCATAAGTCCCTCAACTTGGCCAAGCCAGGGCTGTGCTGGGTCAGCCAGAGCTCAGCCAGTGGCAGAGCTTGGAAAAGTTACTTTTTTTGAACTACAACTCCCATCAGCCCCAGCCAGCATGGCCACTGGATAGCCCATGCTCACCTGCTGGCTTAACATGCAGTGGCCCCTCCTAGAGGTTCCTGAATGGAGTTTGGAATTGGGGTAACTTGCTCTGGCCTAAGTTACAGTGGCATCCTATAGTTAGGATTGCTCTGGTCATGTCTGCAGTTTTTATATCTTTTAGGCACACAAAAGAGGGACAGCTCTTCTAAGATGACCCCTGTTGCAACATATGCATATGCCATCTTCGTTCTTCTTTTCTGTAAAACTATTGATTGTGACATGCATATTTTAATCTGTTAATTGATATGACAGCCCTAGTTAACGATTGGGCACATAAGCTGGCTTCAGCAAATCTAGCTTGATTTAATGCAAGCAGCAGGGACACATATGGCGCTCCAGATGTTGGACTGCAACTCCCATCAGCCTCAGTCAGCACAGCCAATGGACATGGAAGATGGGAGTTGGAGTCCAGCAACTTCTAGAGGGCCGCCTGTTCCTCACCCATGATTTAAAGCTATAAAATGACAGTGCAGACACAATGTGTTTCATCTCCATCATCGGAGGCAGTATACCTATAAATGCCAGTTGCTGGGAATCGCAAGTGAGGAGAGCACTGTTACACTCATGTCCTGCGTGCATGCTTTCCATGGGCATCTGGTCAGCCACTGTGAGAACGGGATGCTGAACTAGATGGGCCATTGATGTAGTTCCAGACAGGGCTCTTCTTATGTAATTCCTTACATAATAGGCACCCCTGCATCATTCATCCCTGGTCACTAGTTGCCAGGCTATCTTTAGGAGAAGAGAAAGTCAGCCAAGTGAAGGTGTTCTTGCAACCCTGTTATGGGGAAAACCACAAGGTGGAATTCTCTCTTCCCCCTGCACAACTTTTAAAGATACAGAAGACCTCTTGGAAGCTGGGCCCGGCCTCCAAGAGGTCTTCTGTATCTTTAAAAGTTGTGCAGGGGGGAGGGAGAATTACACCTTGAGGTTTTTCCCATTACAGTGTTGCAAGAACACCTGCACTTGGCTGAGTTTCTCTTCTCCTAAAGATACAGGATCAGTCTCAGG
This sequence comes from Rhineura floridana, assembly GCF_030035675.1. Lineage (NCBI taxonomy): Eukaryota > Metazoa > Chordata > Lepidosauria > Squamata > Rhineuridae > Rhineura > Rhineura floridana. The sequence goes on from NC_084488.1 coordinate 109,737,090, forward strand.
CCCTGAACCTGGCAACCCTACTGGTCACAATTTTCACGGCTACACCTATCCTTATTTTACTTCCCCACCTTTAGGCCACAGCAGCATGGCAGCATGTAGAGTTAACAGCAGTTTACTTCAAAGAAAATGCAGGCAGTGCTGCTGAGTGCTTGACCCTTGTCCTTCCCTCTTTCTTGGCCCAGCAGCAGCTTTAGCCCTGGCTTGTTTAGAATTTGCCTTGTTTTCCCTGCACAGAGATACTCTGCTCTCCAGATTCAGAAATTCTTCAAGGAAGGTAGCAGTTATGTAGCAGTGCAGTTATCCCTGCTTGAAGGTGTATGCTCCAATCCACCTGTGCTTTAAGCAGACTGAATAATACAACCTTTTTATCTGTGTCTGAATGGTGGGGATTTGCATAAATTGAAATCATTTTCTGTATTAAAACTGACACGTTTGGCAATGTTCTATAAAATGCTAATGGTTTTACTTTAGGCCCCTGAAAGGTTCTAAATGGCTTGCTGCATCTGCTTATAATCTGCATTCTTTCTGCCCCATAGGAATACTATGACAAAGGTGATTATGTTATTCGTGAGGGAGAGGAAGGAAACACCTTCTTCGTTATAGCCAAAGGGAAGGTAAGATGCCAGGGGAAATGCACAATTATATTTGTCAAAGGGACTGAACATAAAGTGGTAGTCTTCCAGTTTGTTTGAATGGAGGCTGGGGACAGCATGAAGTCTATAATGCAGTCACAATAGATTATCAATCTGCCTCTTGCAAGGACGCGTACCATACTGAAATGAAAGGCTACAACTAGGGGCGGAGGAGAATTTGGTTCAGTCTACATTTTTAAGCCAACCTACCCAACTTGAAGCTCCTTCACAAATACACAGACCAAAACATAGTTAGACTTTGGATTTCTGTGAATTTTCCAATGCAGTTCTCTGCTCAAAAATGTACCAAAAAACTTATTTTTTAAAAAATTTAAATAAAATTAAATAAATTTTAAATAATGCATATTTTAGGATGAAATACTTTTTAAAATGTGTTTATTGAGATAAAATACTCTATGTATTCAGATAATATGTGATAAAATACATATTTAAATATGAATTTTCATGTTTTTAAAAAAGTTTATAGTTTTTTATTTGCAGAGTTATAAAACTACTGCACAACCAAAAATTACCAAAAGTGGTGTACAACGCAATGAAATAAGATAAACTACAAAAAGATCACAAACTCAGTGCACTGAAAGCAATGAAACCATTTCTGCAGTTGTGCAATTATTATTCTATAAAATGACTGGTCCACACTTAGCAATCCAACTCGTGGGAAACCGGCAGAAGGAAGGCTGGCAGAGGAGGAGCCGGCCAGAAGGTCCGTGGCATCCATTTGCTCTTCAGGAGCTGCTGGGCCAGCTAAATGTTGGCTCAGCCAGGAGCTGCGTGCATGAATGGAAAAGAAAAAACTGGCACTCACAAATACCCCTGCCAGTGAGTAAGCACTCCTCATTGACTGCCATTACAATTTTTTTCTTAGATGGACCTTTTTCTCAGTGTAACTTTGGCTTGGATTGGGACCCACAGGAGTGCTGTGAATGGGAGTTGGATGTTGCACAAGGCCACCCCCTCAGCCCCTCCTCTGCCACACCCCTGGAATGCCCCTTTTTCGGGCCTTACACCGGCTTCCGTTGGCACCCCTTCTGCCGGGCTAGACTTCCCTGGTGGACCCCCAGCAGGGTCCCAGCTCCGCCGCAGCAGAGGGGCTTCTGCCAGCAGAGCCTGGTGGCACTAGGACCCTGCCAGCTCAGCCAGGGGTCTGCCATAACCACTTCTCCTCAGCCTGGCACAAATATGAGTTGGATTGCGCCCTTAGGGATGGAGGAAAAATCAGTTTTATTTGCATTTTAATGAGAAATTACCCAATTCACAATTCTCAAACCAATATGCGATCTGAAACATAGCTATCCTTCAAAAGGCTCCAAATTTTGTGATACAGTTCTCAAACCAAACATATGTACAAAAATGCATATATATGTGGAGTATAAATGCCACTACTACTACTACTACTACTACTACTACTGCTACTGCTACTGCTACTACTACTACTACTACTACTGCTACTACTACTACTAATGGTGTTTAATGAAAAAGAACATGTGAGAGAGGCAAGGAGGATATCCTTCAGCCTGTGATGAATGGGAGTCCCTCCCCACTTTTATTGGCATTGTAACTACTAATTCATTCATGCATAGGCTAGCAGCTCAGCAGACCCAGATGCTCATTTGCTGATTCATTCCTAACAATTCCACCTCTAGCTGCTGCTAGGGATAGACAAAGCAGGCCGCTTCTGATACATGTCAATTTCACATGTGCTCATTAATAGATCCATTCTGTACAGTTTCTGAATTAATCTGTGATTCATTTACAGTTAGTTTGGAAACAATTACCAACTGAAATCCTGTGAATGCCTAGTGTTTAGACATTTGGGCAGCTATTGAAGTGTGGCTAGGGATGGACAAATCTGTCAGTTTTGGCTCTTTACTTTTCTCATGTCTTCAATTTTAAATTCAGTGCTTCACATTTTTTGCAGCAATTTGTGAATTGTTATTTTTAAAATTCTCATGACAATTTGTCAGCATTTTAGTGCGGAGTTCTAATAAACACATTTTGTATGTAGTTTTGATTAATATTCACATTTTTGCAAGAAATGTTCCCTAACATGCGTTGTGTATTTTATTTTCATTAATTTATATGTTTTATGCACATTGTCCCTTAATAAATCCATTTATTGAATGTTCATCCTGATTTGTTTGCACAAAGTTTTTGGGGTGATTAGACTAGTTACTGAGCATACATTCTGATTTGTTTGCAGGGAGGTTAGAGGTTGTTGTGTCAAGCAGATGTTATCCCACACTTTCCACTGCATTTCCCCTCACTTCCCTTATATCAGTAAGTCCAATTTGGGGGTGGGGGAGCAGGTTTGTTGCACAAGAGCACATTCATCTATGGATGGAGAAGAAATTCGGTTTGGTGAGGATTTTAATGCAAACCTACCTAATTTGCATGTTCCAAAACAATATGTGAGCTGAAGCACAGCTGTCCTTGGAAATTCACACTTCTCCGAATGTGTGCACAAGAACGCACATTAAATGCATTATATTAGGGGAAATTGCTTGCAGAAATGGACGTAGATCTTCACGTATTAATTTTTTTATAGTTACTTCATTAAGTGTTTAGATGGCTGAAAATAAATACGGTGCACACTACCATCGTAAAGCATTTTGCAAAACTGTCATCAGATGTCAAAAGTAGTTTGTAACATGGCATGGCGGTGCAGGGTTGGTCTGCTGTTCTAAGATGGGAGAGTCAAAATCCCACTTGATGTGCCTAAGCTTTTAGGCATGCCTAAAATAACTCTGGATTGCAGCCAAAGCCTTCAAAAGCTTCATTAAAAACAACCAGAATGAAATCTTCACTTTCCTATGCAGAGGGTGAAGGGGCTTAATCAAAAAAACATTTATGTGTTAACTGTTGGGGAATGAGCAGATCAGCAATCATGCAGGAATAGACACAGATGGTGCCTTGCCACTTGGCAACATCCAGGGATAAACACTTCTGCAGCCTGCTTAAAGGAAGCAAGGAAATGTGCTTTGGCAGGAATCATTCCTTGTTGGGTGCTGCTCAGGCAATTTATTTACTGAATCTGGGAACTGACAAGTCTGATCCCAGGGAGGGAGGGAGGGAGGGAGGGACGGGGGGGACAAATGAATTGGGCTTTTTGCAAGACACTTTAACAGGAGGGGGAGTTGGTGGATTCCAAACTATAATCAAATGTTTTAAAACAGGAATAGGCAACCTGTGGCCTGCCAGGCGTTGATGAACGCCTTTCAGCCCCAGTCTGCATGGGAAATAGTCAGGAATGATGGGTGCTCTTGTCTAACAGCATCCAGAGGGCCAACAGTTCCCCATTTCTGTTTTAAAACATCATAAGAGCTCTGCTGGGTCAGACCAAAGATCCATCACATCCAGCCTCCTTCCCAGAGTTGCCAATCAGAAGCCTCCATAAAGCCTACAAGTGGGGCTTGAATACCTCGTTAGCCAACATGGCTAGGATTCATTGAGAGATTTATCCTCCATGTATTTGACTTACCTGCTTTAAAACCACCTAAGGGAGTGGACACCACTATATCCTGGGTTTGCAAAGTCAGCCAGTCCATTATACCTTGTAGGGTTGCCAGGCTCAGGGTCTGAGACTGATCCTGTATCTTTAGGAGAAGAGAAAGTCAGCCAAGTGCAGGTGTTCTTGCAACCCTGTAATGGGAAAAACCACAAGGTGGAATTCTCCTTTCCCGCTGCACAACTTTTAAAGATATAGAAGACCTCTTGGTTGCCAGGCCCAGCCTATATCTTTAAAAGTTGTGGAGGGGGAAGGGAGAATTGCACCTTGTGGTTTTTACCATTACAGAGTTGCAAGAACACCTGCACTTGGCTGACTTTCTCTTCTCCTAAAGATACAGGATCAGTCTCAGGCCCTGAACCTGGCAACCCTACTAAGAGATGAGCTTTCCCCCTAAACTAAGAAGTCTGAAATAATGTAGTCTTTCCTTTTAAGAAATCTGTTCCAGCCAATTTATCATTTTAGTTGTCTTTTTCTATTCCAGCTGTGTGATAACCTTATTTTTTTAGATGAAAATAATGAAACACACAGGGTTTTGTAAATTATTAATAATGTATATAGCATTGCAACATTGCAATATATATAGTTATATGTTGTATTTTTTATTGTAATATTTGCCTTGGTTCAACTCCACCTGATAAAAGCCTGCATTTTGGGGCTGTTGATAAGCTATGAAGATGAATTGTATGGGTGTTATAGCAAAGGAAACAACAAGGTATCGTTGCATTTGTGTTTGATAAGTAATTGTGTAACTTGCAACCCTCCATTTCTTAGGTTAAGGTTACCCAAACTGCAGAAGGGCAGGCACAGCCTCAGATGATTAAAACATTGCAGAAGGGAGATTACTTTGGGGAAAAGGCCCTGATCAGGTTAGTTCAAAATTACTTTAGATTTGCAAACATTAACATTTGTTTCTAAAAGTGTTTATAAAGTGGGATGGCCAGGAGTTCAGGGACTGGAAATATGAGCTGCGGGCGCAATACTTGGGAAAACTGACTAATCTTCTTGATATCTGTGGGAAGTTTCTATGATTGATCTTTTATAGTGGTAGAGTTACTGTTTGGGGGGATTTTTTGCTGCTATACAACATCATCATTATTCAGCTAGTATTCCAGAATAGTTTACTCAAAAAATTGCTTTTTCTTCTACCCCAAAAAGGCCCAGACATTTCTGAAAGATCCAGAATGGATCCTCAACATTTACATGCTTCCTGATTTGATTGCTCATGCTGCAAAGGATGGAACAAAGGGGCTATGTGTGCAGGCAAAATGCTCATTCATATCTCAGCTTATTATCAGAGCTTGGAAAAATTACTTTTTTGAACTACAACTCCCATCAGCCCCATCCAGTGGCCATGCTGGCTGGGGCTGATGGGAGTTGTAGTTCAAAAAAAGTAACGTTTCCAAGCTCTGCTTATTATGGCAAGGTACCATTGCTCAAAGTGAGGCATTGAGAAGCACATTTCTTTGGCAGCTGCATTGTTAATTAATTACTGCTTGCTTTAGATGCCCTTGCAAAGGGAATGGCATCATTCTAGTAACCATTCTTGCAAAAATGTGAACTTGAGCTTGACCTCTAGAAAGTAGAGACCATAGGCACAATATGTGAATTGGCTCTCAGCTTTGCAATTGTAATCATAGGATCAACAGGGTATCTTCTCCCTCTCCATGTCCACATGATGATGGTGACTTGTCACATCTTTCAAAGCTTGGGAAGGCATTTGGGATGAATTGAGATGGTTCACTCAAGATGGTGGCTGCCTTGTTGATGTGATGTGGTGACTGCTGATTTAAACATTGCTTATATGACAAGAATGGAACTTAATATATTCCACTGCTAAAGCAATTTCCCATATTTCTCTGCTATGTCATAGACTTTTAAATGTAGAGTTGTTTCCTAGTTGACTAATTCTCTTTTCCCTTTTTTTCATTTTGCAATTCCTTTCTGATTTTTAAGTCATTGCTGCACTTCAGAGGATTTTAGGTGTGATTAAGATCTATAGAAAAAGTTTTTTAGATATCTAGCTCATTTTTTGATGATGAAAGGGATGATAAGATTTGTATGTTTAGAATATCTGGAGGACCCCAGATTGGGGAAGGTTGACCTAATAGCTCAACTGCATTCCTACAGATGTTTACTCGGCTGTAAGTCCCACTCTGCTCAGTAGGACTTATTTCCAAGTTAGTGTGTGTAGGACTGCAGCCTAAAACTCATTGGTGTCAATGGCATTTAAGTATTCTATTGTGATTAATTTAGTAATGTTTGGAAATCAGTTTCCACAGTGACTCATGAGGGTGGTGGATCAGCAGGGGCATCCTCCCACAGGCTGCATTCACTGGGACAGGGATGGGGTGAGGTGTCTGTGAGGGAGGAGCTTTGGGTTGGTGATGTTGATGTCCCACAGGTGTATGCACAGCTGCAGGCTGCCATCTCCTACCCAGAGCTCCCCCACCATAGAATCATAGAGTTGGAAGGGGCCTATAAGGCCATAGAGTCCATCCCCTGCTCAATGCAGGAATCCAACTTAAAGCGTCCCCGACAGGTGGTTGTCCAGCTGCCTCTTAAAGACCTCCAATGTTGGAGAGCCCACTGTCTCCCTAAGTAAGTGGTCCTATTGTTGTACCACTCTAATAGTTAGGAAGTTTTTCCCTAATGTTCAGTTGAAATCTGGCTTCCAGTAACTTGAGCCCATTATTCCATATCCTGGACTCTGGGACGATCAAGAAGAGATCCTGGCCCTCCTCTGTGTGGCATCCTTTCAAGTACTTGGACAGTGCTATCATATCTCCCCTCAGTCTTCTCTTCTCAAGGCTAAACATGCCCAGTTTTTTTAGTCTCCCCTCATAGGCCTTTGTTTCTAGTCCCCTGATAATCCTCTGAACCTGTTCCAGTTTGTTTGCTTCCTTCTTAAAGTGCAGTGTCCAGAACTAGACACAGTACTCAAGATGAGGCCTAACCAGTGCCAAATAGTGGGGAGCCAATACTTCATGTGATTTGGAAACTATACTTCCGTTAGTACAGCCTAAAATAGCATTTGCCTTTTTTGCAGCCATATCACTCTGGCTCATATTCAGCTTGAGATCAACAACAATCCCAAGAACATTCTCGCATGTAGTATTGCTGAGCCAAGTAACCCCCATCTTATAACTGTGCATTTGGTTTCTTTTCCTTAGAACTTTGCACTTATCCCAATGTGCCAGCCTACCAAGATCCCTTTGAATTTTGTTTCTATCTTCCAAGAGAATAGAAGATAGAGGGACAGAGGGAATTAGCTATCCCTCACAATTTTGTATCAATTTTGTATAAGCATTCCATGCACCTCCTTATCCAAGTCATTAATAAAAATGTTGAAGAGCACTGCACCCAGGACCAAGTCCTGTGGTACCACCCTTGTAACCTCCCCTAGTTTGAGAAGGAACCATTGATAAGCATTCTTTGAGTACGATTCTGGAGCCAACTGTGAATCCACCTGATAGTTGTTCTATCCAGCCCACATTTAGCTAGCTTGCTAATCAGAATATCATGGGGCACTTTGTCAAAAGCTTTGCTGAAGTCGAGATATATGATATCCATAGCATTCCCACAGCCTACCAGGGAGGTTACCTGAGATAAGATTAGCCTGGCAGGATTTGTTCTTGATAAATCCATGCTGGCTTCTAGTAATCACTGCATTGTTTTTAAGGTGCTCACAGACTGACCGTTTTATAATCTGCTCCAGAATTTTCCCAGGGATTGATGTCAGGCTGACTGGTCCCCAGGTTTTTGCCCTTTATGAAGATGGGGATAACATTTGTCCTCCTCCAGTCATCCGGCACTTCACCCATCCTCCATGATTTCGCAAATATAATAGACAGTGGTTTTGAGAGTTCTTCAGCCAGTTCCTTCAATACTCTAGGATGCAGTTTATCGGCCCTGCAGACTTGAACTCCTTCAAAGTGATTAGGTATTCTTTGACCTGTCAATCTGAAGCTGCAGTACTGCCCCTTCAACTTCACATTTCCCAGGAGGGTCCTAGACCCTCTTTTGGGAGAAGACTGAGCCAAAGTAGGAATTGAGCACTTCTCCCTTTTCTTTGTCATCTGTTATCATTTTGCCGTCCTCACCATTTCTTTTCTCTGTCTTTTACTATGGATATATCCGAAGAAAGCTTTTTTGTTTCTTTTGGCATCTCTCACTAACCTCAGCTCATTCTCAGCTTTAGCCTTCCTGGCACCATCCCTGCAGTTCCATGCTACCTTCTGTACTCTTCCTTTGTGGTCTGGCCTTCCTTCCACTTCCTGTAATGTGTCTTTTTTCATTTTCAGGTCATCTCGAAGCTTTCTGTGAAGCCACATTGGCTTCTCCTGCTCTCTCCCCCTTTTTTCCTTAACGGAATTGTTTGCCATTGTGCCTTTAGAATTTCCTCTTTTAGAATCGCCTGCCCATCATTGAATCCTTTTCTCATTAAGGTCGCTTGTCAAGGAACCTTGCTTACCATTGTTCTGAGTTTATTAAAATTGCCTTTCCTGAAGTCCAGGGTATGCCACCCCCTTTCCCCATCCCATAATGCTGCTGAGCAAGCTCTGTTGCTGCTCCACCCCTCTTCAAGCATCACTGCTGACAGTCGTACACAAGTTGGCATCTAATATATATATTTGACAGATTATTATTATTATTATTAGATTTATTGCATGCCCTTTACCAGCAAGTGAATTCAATATTAAAAACAAATGTAAACAAATTAACATCACAGTAATAGGATGGGTACTGAAAACATATGTCTCAGGTGTCAAAGGCCAGGGTGAAGAGGTGCATTTTCACACACGACAAAAATTACATAATGCCCTCTCCTGGGCCACCATCCCTTGAACTTCTGTTTTTGTTAAAGTAATACTTTGATTTATTTCTATTTGCAGTGATGATGTCCGCTCTGCTAATATAATTGCAGATGAAAATGACGTGGAGTGCCTTGTTATAGACAGAGAGTAAGTAGTATCCTACTTTTGCTGCCTTCTCCCCCACAATTCTTCAAATACACTTGTGCTATATGTCAAAGGTGCAATCCTTCTGCATTCCCCTAGGTCAGGGGCCTCATCCAGACCATCCTAAAAAAAGAATCCACATTTTTCCTTATTGGAATTGTCTGCTGGTAGTCCAAACCTGATTGCCTTGTACTTTCTTTGTACTCGAATCAAACTTTTTCCTCATCTATACCTGTAGGCATGCCTTTTTTGGTTTACAACCTCCTCCTAATCTTGTTATGTTGCTGATTGGCTCAGATCAGAAGGGAGAGGGGTGAGGGAACCAACGGGAACCCAACAGAAGCAGGAGGTATAGAAGGAGGTGGAGTTAGAACCAACCAAGTCAAAGCAACTGGCCTGCCTCCTTAGCAACTGTTTGCAATTGTTGTTTCTCTCCTTTTCAGTGTATACTTGGTATTGGAAGCTGCAGATCAAGGTGTGGGAAGTGTGGGAAGGCAGTGATTAGATGAATTAATGGAGTCACAAGGGGCTTACATTACAGATTATATGGATATATGGATGAGCCCAGGGAACTGTGGCCCTCCAGATGTTGTTGGACTCCTGACTCCCATCAGCTTCAGCCAACATGGCCAATAGGGTGATAGGAGTTATAGTCCATCAATATCTGGAAGGCCTCAGAGTTACCATCCCCTAACCTCTGTTTCTCTGTCCAAATAGTGAGGCTCCTTTTATAATCTGCAGGCTCCCTGTAGATTCATATTTACTGTTATGAGACAATGTTTTTTGCAGTCATCTCATGGTACTGATCCCTAGAGAACGACCTAGAGTTGTGGGGGAAATCCTTCTTTTCTGTTCATCCTCATCATTATAGGACTACCAAAAACAACTTTAAAAAAAATCACCTAGTAACTTTCACTAAGTTCATTTTCTTTCTCTGCCACACATCTCCCTCCCTCCCTCCATGTCCAGAAACCAGGTATATTGAGCATTTATCCTGATTTGTTTGCACAACGTTTGCAGGGAGGTTTGATGATGTCAGCTATTTATTGAGCATTCATGCTGATTTGAGGGGTGGTTATATAACACTGTGTCAAGTAAATGTTATCTCATGCTTTCCAGTGCATTTTCTCCTCACTGTCCTTATTGCAAAAAGTCCTATTTTGGGGTGGGGGAGTGGGTTTGTTGCACAAAAGTGCCAAATCAGCTTTAATTATGCAACCCGAATTTGCTGGTCCCATCTGAAAATAGCAACAGTCTGGAAGTGCGCTCCCTCCCTCCCTCTTTCTGATAAATATAGGATAGAACAGTCTTTAATTTCTACTTAGTCTTCTTAGCCAGACATACTGTAATGAAGCAAAACATCTAGAGACTTCAAGACACTGCAGTTGGGACATTCAGTGTGCTGTGTTTGAAAGAGACAACTTCAGCGGGCAATCTTTACATGAGGCTGCAGTGCACTAATTCATTGAAAAGTATGACTGAATCAGCTTGGATAAGATTATAGGAAATTATCACTCTATGAGAGGCCTGCACATCTCATGACCCAGCAAGCTGAACTCATATCGCCTCTGCCAGGTTCTTGTCAAGCCTCTTGTGTTTTTGCAGTCCCAGGCAGTCAGCAAAACTAGGAGGTTTTTCAAGTTCCCCACAGGCTGCACTGCATAGCTGGTGATCTGAGTTCAACTTGGGCCACATTCCTACCACACATTCCTACCACACTGGTATTCCACTTTAAACAGTCATGGCTTCCTCCAAAGAATCCTGGGAAGAGTAGTTTGTGAAGGGTGCTGAGAGTTGTTAGGAGACCCCTGTTCCCTTCATGGAGCTACAATTCCCTAAGTTCTCTGGGAAGAGGAACTGACTGTAAAACCACTCTGGCAATTGCACTTTGATGGAATAGGGGTCTCCTAACAACTCTCAGCACCCTTCACAAACTACTCTTCTCAGGATTCTTTGGGGGAAACCAAAGCTGTTTAAAGTGGTATTGTAGTGGAATAAATGTATGGTGTGAATGTGGTTTGATTGGCACCATAGGGAGCTTTTGTTCGAAGGGTAATTTGCTGTGCGAGGGTAATTTTTGTGGGGATTGTGGCTGGGTCGGGAAGGGTTAAAGCCCTCACACTGCTCCCTCCACACTCAGTATTCATTTAAAAAAGTTAATGGCACTGCATGTTGTGCATTTAATTTAACTTGTAATTAGGCCTTTTGCTAACTTCTAATTAGGCCTTTTGCTGCAGATCTCACTTGTAATTCTAACTGCACTATACATTCAAAGCAGTATAATACCATTTTAAACAATCATGGCTTCCCCTAAGAATCTTGGGAAATATAGTTTGTTATTTATTTTTATTTTATTTAATTTCATTTATAAACCGCCCATAGCCAGTGGCTCCCTGGGCGGTGTACAACATACATTATGATACAATAAATCGGCAAAAATCACAAGTATAAAATACAAATACATAATAACAGAACAATAGTTAAGATAACTGAAGCATTAAGACATTAAAATACATAACAAAATATGAAAATGTATTAAAATGCAATTAAAATGCCTGGGAGAATAGGAAGGTTTTAGCCTGGCGCCGAAAGGATAACAATGTAGGCGCCAGGCGTACCTCCTCGGGAAGACTGTTCCACAATTCGGGGGCCACCACAGAAAAGGCCCTGGATCTTGTCATTACCCTCCGAGCTTCTCAATGACTCGGTACTCGGAGGAGGGCCTTAGATGTCGAACGAAGTGTACGGGTAGGTTCATAGCGGGAGAGGCGTTCCATCAGGTATTGCGGGCCCACACCGTGTAAGGCTTTATAGGTCAATACCAGCACCTTGAATCTGGCCCGGAAACAAATCGGCAACCAGTGCAAACAGGGCAGAACAGGTGTAATATGTGAGGACCGATTGGTCCTCGTCAGTAATCTGGCTGCTGCGTTTTGCACTAGCTGCAGCTTCCGAACCGTCTTCAAGGGCAGCCCCACGTAGAGTGCATTACAGTAATCCAATCTAGAGGTCACTAGAGCATGAACAACTGAGGCGAGGTCGTCACCGCCAAGATAGGGGCGTAGTTGGGCTACCAAACGAAGATGGTAGAACGCATTCCGAGCCACCGAGGCTACCTGAGCCTCGAGTGACAAGGAAGGATCGAAAAGAACCCCCAAACTACGAACCTGTTCCTTCAGGGGGAGTGTAACCCCATCCAGAACAGGATGAACATCCTCCATCTGTGCGGAAAAGGCACTCACCAACAGCGTCTCAGTATTGTCTGGATTGAGTTTCAGTTTATTAGCTCCCATCCTGTCCATTATCGCAGTCAGGCAATGGTTCAGCACATCAACAGCCTCACCTGAAGAAGATGAAAAGGAGTAATAGAGCTGCGTGTCATCAGCATATTGATGGCAACGCACTCCAAAACTCCGGATGACCGCACCCAGAGGCTTCATGTAGATGTTGAAAAGCATGGGGGACAGAACCGATCCCTGAGGGACTCCACAATGGAGAGTCCAGGGTGTCGAGCAATGTTCCCCAAGCACTACCTTCTGGAGACGATCCACCAAGTAGGAGCGAAGCCACTGCCAGGCAGTAACCCCAACTCCCAACTCCGCGAGTCTCTCCAGAAGGATACCATGGTCGATGGTATCAAAAGCAGCTGAGAGATCAAGGAGAATCAACAGAGTTACACTCCCCCTGTCTCTCTCCTGACAACGGTCATCATACAGGGCGACAAGGCTGTTCCAGTGCCGAAACCGGGCCTAAAACCGGATTGAAACGGATCTAGATAATCGGTTTCATCCAAGAGCGCCTGTTAAAGGTGCTGAGAGCTGTTAGGAGACCCCTATTCCCCTCACAGACCTACAATTTCCAGAGTTCTCTGGGAAGAGGTCTCCCAATGACACTCGGCACCCTTAAATTACACTTCCCAGGATTCTTTGGGGGGAACCGTGATTGTTTAAGGTGATATAATACTGCTTTAAATGCATGGTGCAGATGTGGCCCTGGTGGGTCATAAATTGTGCAGGCCTTTCATAGAGCAATCGTTTCCTACAATCTTACACAAGATGATTCAGTCAGCCTTCCCCCCCCCCCAGTGAATTAGTGTATAGCAGGCACATGCATTGATTGCCTGTCGAAGCTGTTCCATTCAAGCACAGCATCCTGATGTCAACAACTGCAGTGTCCTGAAATTGTCTCTGGATGTTTTTATTTGTTACAGTATATCTGGCTAATAAGGCTAAATAGAAATCAAAGATTGTTCTATAGTATATTTAATTGAGAAAAACAAACTGACAAAAGGTAGATACCATTGTTTCTAGCAATAATTTTTCATGTTGGTTCCATTCTTTTTGTGCTTGCAGAACCTTCAATCAAACAGTGGGGACTTTTGAAGAACTCCAGGCATATCTTGTGGGCTATGTGGCTACTCTGGCTCGCGACGATGAAAAAAGGCATGCTCAGTAAGTCTTCTAACCGATCCTCAAAACTGCATAGAAAATAACTTCGTCAACACTGTGCAGGGTAGATAGCACAAGTGCCATTTTTACGTTATAACAGCAGGCTTGTTCAAAAGACATACAGACTGCAGCACCTCTGATTTAGGACTCGTGAGTGACCCAGTTTGCTATGATTTTATTTTTTACTTTTTGGTCAACATTTGCCAGCCACTTTCAAGTCCTCAAATCTACAAGCTAACTAAAACCTTGCCAGAGCTTGGAAAAGTTACTTTTTTGAACTACAACTCCCATCAGCCCTAGGCAACATGGCCACTGGATTAGGCTGATGGGAGCTGTAGTTCAAAAAAGTAACTTTTCCAAGCTCTGAACCTTGCAGACTATTGTGGCATCTCAGATACAGCTAGAGCAATAGAGATTACAGTATTGAAATATTTCATTTGATGGGGACATGCTGTTGTCTTTTGCTTTCAGCTGTTTTCCAGCAAAGCTACTCAGCAATGATATATACCAACCTAGCTATCTTTTTCAGTATTTCAGTTGTGTTGCCATAACATATGGCACCACTGTGAGAATCGCTGGGCATTTTAGGGGGACTTCCAGTGTGGTATAATGGTATGAGTGTTGGACTACAACCTGGGAGACCAGGATTCGAATCCCCACACAGCCATGAAGCTCACTGGGTGACCTTGGGCCAGTCACTGCCTCTCAGCCTCAGAGAAAGGCAATGGTCAACCACCTCTGAATACCGCTTACCACGAAAACTCTATTCGTAGAGTCGCCATAAGTCGGAATCGACTTGAAGGCAGTCCATTTCCATGTCCAGTGCACTGGGCACAATCCAGATCCCTCCCCTCTCGGGCACAATCCAGATCCTTCCCCTCTCCTCATGTTTTAAAGTTTCCCATTCTATTTGCATGAATGCTTTCCACTTTGCATTAACCATACATAATAATAGGAAATGCTCAAGAACAGAGGTTGAAAATGCTTCTCAAACATACCTAGCTGCATGCAATCTTAAGCCGGGCTGCATGCAGTTTGAGTCATTCCCACCCTGTTGAAACTGACTTAGCCTGACTTAATCTGCAAACAATTGCAGATTAACTTGCTTTAATAACTTGCTTACTATAACTTGCTTTGTAGTATCACTGTATTCAGTGGCAGCTGGTGGCTCCATGACAGTGGGGCAGTGGAATCCACTCCACGTTTTAGTCTGAACTTTCAAGGAGCTGCCCAAGGCACTGGAGAGAATTCCACTGCTCCACTGGAGTCACCAGCCACCACTGACTGTATTTGTGCACTCACTGCAGACATGATGCCATCATAAGTAAAGACTGAAGTGGAACACTTTTCTAGTAAAAGATAATGGCTCCAAATGTGCTTTATCTGCTACTAGCGCTGTACTTTTTTTGGGAGGGGGAGTGCTGATCTGAACCACAGGAGCAAAGGCATCAGTCACAGCAATAGTAGGCAGTGCTGTGCAGTCTCCTTTTTCTCCTAATCCTTCCAGTTTTAATGGATTGTCCAAAAAAGCATTAATGCAGAACAGGAATCAGTGCTCAAGTTGAAGAAATTACCATTGGCATTCCGATGAGAAGTAATTTGACCCTCATTTCATTACTGTAAACTCAAAAAAGGCCACTGAGTGATGCAATAAAGCCAGATGACTGCTCATCAAACAAATTACCATTTCAGTCCTGAGGTATCCAGACAGAGAGAATGCAATCAATATTTAATGTCTCATGAAATATTGCAATTAAAACGAAGCTTTAAATAGAACAGTAGGCAACAACTGCAACTCATCGGCATGCAGTTTTGACATCTGAAGAGGAGGGGAACCCTCTGAACTTCATTAGAAATCTATACTGTATAGATCACATACTGTTCCGATCAGATTTTCTTTAAAAAAAAAAAAACACCACCTGTTTTCCAACTATTTATATTTTGTAACTTTTTTGCATGTCGGAAGATGCAGAAATCTCTTTGTTCATATTCACCTTTCCCTTTTACATGCTAAGAACCAGAGGTAGCGTCATGCCCAAATGCTAAAGCCCAGCATGAGAAATGTTGGCCAGCCCAAGACCTCACCTCCCTCAGCACCACTTGGAAGGAGGCAAGCACTGATTCACACCCTAGATCACATTCCAGGGAGAGGTGGGCTGCTGGGTACCTATAAACTCCTCCATCTCAGCCTGCTAGTTGCTAGTGCGTCAGCTCAGCGTGGAATCTCTTCACATAGCCTTGCTCACCCAAGTCTGCATTCTGCTGGACAGCTCCCTGTTGGTTCAGGCTGCTGGCTCATTCCTTGCCCTGACTGCTGGTAGTCTCTGTCCTGCTCAGGGTTGGCAGAAGCGGTCTGCAGTACACTGTCCATGTTCACAAGGAATTGCTGATCAGGCCACATATCTTGACCGCAGCATAGGAACTATTGCATAGAATTGCTGTGTTATATCAGAAGCCGGAACCAAGAGCTGGAGCTCAAGGGAGACTAAATCCAGGTTGCAAGTGAAATACACCTCATACAGAATTGAACCAGCAGGTGGATACAAACATTAGCTTTCCTAAACAGAGAAAAATGAGATCTGATCCATAAATCAGCGGTAGCTACCTGTGGCCCTCCAGATGTTGGTTCAGGGGTGATGGAAGTTGTAGTCCAAGAACTTCTAGAGGGCCATAGGTTAGCCATCCCTAGCATGAATAATTCTCAGCATCAGAAACCTGGAATGATTAGATACAACATTTCTTATGACACCTTTAGTCACCTGAAATATTTTGCAAGTTTTCACACTGCATAATGCTTCTTGGAGCCTTAGGTGCTTAAACCTCATTTAAGGAAGTTAAATCTGCTAGTCTCTAAGCAATCAGTGTTGTATTTTTAACTAGTGATTCCCTCTTTCAGCTAATGCTGCTTCAGTCAAGGGTGTGGCATATATAATGGCTTGGCTCCAATGAAATGTATGTGGAAGGAGAAACGCAGTGGGAGAAACAAATGCACTTGTGCCGTTGCACAAATGCCACGGTGTATTGGGGGTTACATTATAGTATGAGAAATTTGGTAAGGAAAGGGTTTAGCTCAGTGGCAGAGCATCTGTTTTGCATGCAGAAGGTCTCCAGACAGGGATGGGAACCGGTCTGAAACCCTGGAGAGCCACTACCAGTCAAAGTAAACAACACTGAGCTAGGTGTTGAACACGGGCAGCTTCCTATGTTCCAGTGCTGAATAGAGAAGATGAGGCTGTGGCATATAAGGGCCGCCAGTCTTTTTGGAGACATGGGCACACTTGCAAACTGGAGAAGCTGTTGGGGGCACCACATACTCTCTGCAACCAAGCATATATCACAACCTATTCTATTGGCTCCAGTAGAATGCTTCTTTAAAGCCTAATTTCAGAGGGAGGATGGCACCCTGTAGGCACCTCTACATACACATAGTGTATCTACACCCACTCCAGGGAGCCATTAAAAGGGATTGAAAGAGAGCTTGTGTGCAACAGCTTGTGCAAACAGATTTGGGGTCATCTGTGAGCACAGTGCTTCAGATGCTGGAGGAAGGGCACCTTTGGATCCAAGCCAATGTATGGGGATATTAGAAATGCTTTTTGCAAAGCTGTCGGACCACCTCAGCGAGTCTTTGCACACTCAGTGAGACTGAACTGAAGTGGATATTTTATTCCTTTTAATGCAGAGTTTCTTCCTTGGAGCAACTACCCAGTGACGTCTCTTTGGAGAGGATACAGCTGAAAGAAAAAGTAACCCAGTTCCCTTCCTGTTCCCCATTTCAGAACCTGGAAATTGTTGCTACGCTGGGTGTTGGTGGATTTGGACGAGTTGAACTTGTAAGAATTTGCCTTTTGAACTGCAGCTTTTGATCTGAATGTTTTGACCTGGCAGTGTCAATGACCTTACATTACCCGAGGCTTCAAGACCCCCATGTTTTGAAGGGCATTCTCTAAGGCATGAATTGTATAATGCCTACAATAAATAATGTGGCTCTTGCCCCCAGTTACCCTCTCTCCATTACATTAACACAGCTGGCAAGCTCCCAATTCTGGATTTAAGCTGGTGATTTGGTTGCAGTATGGGGATTCCTAAAAAAAATAAAAAGACTGGCTAGGACCCACTGAAGCTAATGCTTAACCAGTCTGTCATTTCCCTCTATTTCTGATAATCAGGTTGTGAGTATTGTTGCATTTTGCTATCACACACCCATGCGGGAGATATCAGCAGTCTTGGGGTGGGACATACAGTTTGCAGAAAAATAAAAAATCTTTAGTAATTAAACCCCAATGAGGACTGGCTTGCTCAGTTGCCACAGAATGCTGGCTGAATGTTTGGAAACTAATGAGTAATGGA
Source organism: Rhineura floridana (assembly GCF_030035675.1). Taxonomy (NCBI): domain Eukaryota; kingdom Metazoa; phylum Chordata; class Lepidosauria; order Squamata; family Rhineuridae; genus Rhineura; species Rhineura floridana. Next base: position 109,755,007 of record NC_084488.1, read on the forward strand.
ATGCAATGGCTGGAATCTTGAACAGTAGCATTTCATACTTCCACATTTTGTTACAGCATCCACTTGTTATATCCTTAATTCCTGTTTTCCATAACAGTTTCAGTGTGCTTAATGTTCTGTGGATGACTGATCCTATGCCCCCTGCTTGCAAAAAAAAAAGAGACTCCTAATGGCTTAAATGAGAGCCAGTGTGGTGTAGTGGTTTTGGACTACGACCTGGGAGACCAGGGTTCGAATCCCCACATAGCCATGAAGCTCACTGGGTGACCGGGGCCAGTCACTACCTCTCAGCCTCATGAAAACCCTATTCATAGGGTCACCATAAGTCGGAATTGACTTGAAGGCAGTACATTTATATTTTAATGGCTTACATAAAACTCATCATATTGCAAGTTATTTATCTCCCACATTCTTGTTAATTGTGGGGTATAACTCATATGGCTGGGAACCCTTTCCTATGCCACCTTGGGAGGAAGGGTGGACATAAATATTATTGATGTTGTTGTTATCATCATCATCATCATCATCATCATCATCATTATTATTATTATTATTATTATTATTATTACAATAATGGCACCACCCACCTTCCTTTCCTTATGGCCAGCACTTTGAATTATATTCTGTTTACTCTGAACAAATTAGAGGGAGTTGGGAGGGGCAGGGAATGTATTGCCGTGTATCCCTTTTGAGCTTTTTGTGTGTGTGTGAACTCAGGTGAAAGTTAAGAATGAGAACACAGCATTTGCTATGAAATGCATTAAGAAGAAGCACGTAGTGGATACTAAACAACAGGAGCACATTCACTCCGAAAAGAAAATTCTAGAAGAGGCCTGCTCTCCCTTCATTGTGAAGTAAATCGTTTTTCTATTTTCTATTTTGCTTTAACCACAGTTATATAAAATGACACAGCCCAGGTATGGGTTATTTTAATAATTGTCCAGTTTGCCCAAATGTTTAAGCTTTATGGCATCTTTTGTATTCTATTCCTACTGGAAATTGTATTTTTTAAATCTGTTATTGTGTAAGCCCCCTTGAGTGAATTTTGCTCATAAAGGTGGCCTAGAAATATTTTAATGAAGTATTTGCCCCCACTTTGTTTCAGATTATACCGCACTTTCAAAGACAACAAATACGTTTACATGCTGTTGGAAGCCTGTCTTGGGGGTGAGCTATGGAGTATCCTGAGGGACAGGTAAAATTAATCATTTTTTGCTCAAGCTCCATTTTTGTTTTCTGTATGAAGAATAACATTTATAAAGGGATTTTAAAAAGAGGAAGGAAAGAAGATGCAGGTCTTAAGATCCATGCTGAAGCTATGTACAGACTACAGGTTTTCAGAGATAAATGTACAGACTATAGGTTTTCAGTATGATAAGAGTTATTGTTGGCCATCAGAACAGACTTCTGTTTCTCCTGTAGTCGCTGGACAAAAGGGTTTGCAACTATAAAAGCACTTCATAAACCTTCAAGGACTGTTTAATGATGCTCAAGGCTGCTCCAGACAGGTGTTTTATTCTGTTCTTAACACAATAATACTGCATAGGTGGTGAGTGTATTCCGCTTTCTTAATTGGTGTGCAATGCTTCCCCAGTGCAGCCAAAATCCTGTTGTCCAGTGGGACTCCAAACTGCCCCAATACACCCCCTTTTTGACCCCTCCAAGTATAAACTGATTTTGGCAGGGCAAAGGCTGCAGAAGTTGCCAAGCAGGCTGGGAGTGGGAATCGGATATCAGAGCTCCCTCTCAGATTTCAGAGCTTTCTCTCCAACCTCAAAAAGATCCAATGCTTCCTGTGGCCTCAGGGACCATAGGATTGCATAGTAAATGTACAGCATTGAAGTGGAAATGCAACAAGTCACTCTGTATGAGGCCTCTGTAACAGATGAACTGTTGTACAACACACATGTATATTTTTAAATCATCACCATCACTATCGTTATGTACCTTCAAGTCGATTACAACTTATGGCGACCCTATGAATCAATGACCTCCAATAGCAGAAATGACTCTGTTCAGATCTTGTAAGTTCAGGCTGGTGGCTTCCTTTATGGAATCAATCCATCTCTTGTTTGGCCTTCCTCTTTTTCTACTCCTTTCTGTTTTTCCCAGCATTATTGTCTTTTCTAGTGAATCGTGTCTTCTCATTATGGGTCCAAAGTATGATAACCTCAGTTTCATCATTTTAGCTTCTAATGATAGATCTGGTTTAATTTGTTCTAACATTCAGTTAATTGTCTTTTTCGCAGTCCATGGTAAGCGCGAAGCTCTCCTCCAACACCATATTTCAAAGGAGTTGATTTTTCTCTTACCCGCTTTTTTCACTGTCCAACTTTCACAGCCATACATAGAGATCGGGAATACTATGGTCTGAATGATCCTGAGTTTAGTGTTCAGTAATACATTTTGCCAAGGTATTGATAATCTTTGAAAAGTTCAATGTCCTCATTGTCAACTTTAAAGTTACATAAATCTTCTGTTGTCATTACTTTAGTCTTCTTGATGTTCCGTTATAGTCCTGCTTTTGTGCTTTCCTCTTTAACTTTCATCAACATTCGTTTCAAACTGTTACTGGTTTCTGCTAATAGTATGGTATCGTCTTCATATCTTAAATTATTGATATTTCTCCCTCCAATTTTCACACCTTCATCTTGGTCCAATCCCACTTTCCATATGATATGTTCTGCGTACAGATTAAACAAACAGGGTGATAAAATATACCCCTGTCTCACACCCTTTCTGATTTGGAACCAATTGTTTTCTCCGTATTCTGTCCTTACAGTAGCCTCTTGTCCAGAGAATAGGTTGTGCATCAGCATAATCAGATGCTGTGGCATCCCAATTTCTTTTAAAGCATTCCATAGTTTTTCATGATCTACACAATCAAAGGCTTTGCTGTAATAGATAAAGCACAGGGTGATTTTCTTCTGAAATTTCTTGGTCCGTTCCATTATCCAATGTATGTTTGCGATATGATCTCTGGTACCTCTTCCCTTTCTAAATCCAGCTTGGACATCTGGCATTTCTCATTCCATATATGGCAAGAGCCTTGTTGTAGAATCTTGAGAATTCTTTACTTGCATGGGATATTAAGGTAATAGTTCTATAATTACTGCATTCCCTGGGATCCCCTTTCTTTGGAATTGGGATATATATTGAACGCTTCCAGTCTGTGGACCATTGTTTAGTTTTCCATATTTGTTGACAATTTTTTGTCAAAATTTGGACTGATTCAGTCTCAGTAACTTGTAGCAACTCTATTGGTATGCTATCTATTCCTGGTGATTTGTTTCTTCCAAGTATTTTAAGAGCAGCTTTCACCTCACATTCTAAAATTTCTGGTTCTTCATCATACAGTTCCTCCGTGAATGAATCTGTCATCCTTGCATCTCTTTTACATAATTCTTCAGTGTATTGCTTCCATCTTCCTTTTATTTCATCTTGGTCAGTAAGTATGTTCCCCTGTTGATTATTCAACATCCCTGAATGATCCTGACTTTCATCTTGGTCCAAATCCACTTTCTGTATGATATTTTCTGCATATAGATTAAACAGGTAGGGTGATAAAATACACCCCTGTCTCACACCCTTTCTGATTGGGAACCAATCAGTTTCTCCAAATTCTGTCCTTACCGTAGCCTCTTGTCCAGAGTACAGGTATCAGGACACCATCATTATCATTATCATTGCCTTCACCAGTCGGTCCCAGGGCAGGGGACAGAATTTTTAAAAAACAGCATTATAAAAACACATTACATTCACAAGAATAGGGTATGTCCTGAAAACATACAGTTGCCAAAGGCCAGGGTAAAGAAGTGCATGTTTAGCATTTGCTGAAAGCGGTACAAAGAAGGTGCCAGGCACACCTCGACAGGGAGAAAATTCCACAACTTATGGGCTACTGCAGAGAAAGGTCTCTCCCAGACTGCCATTCTCTGAACGTCTGAGGGTGGTGGAATTACCAAGAAGGCCCCTCTGCTAATCTTAACGCCCGAGAAGGTCTGTAGGGAAGGAGGTGGTTTCTCAGATATTGGGACCTGAGTCATTTAAGGCTTCAAACATGAATATGAACACCTTGAATTGGGCCCAGAAATGGACTAGTAACTGTTTTAGGGCAGGGGTTATATGAGTTTTAAAAGCAACCCCAACCAGAAATCTGGCTGTTGCAGTTTGAACCAGTTGAAGTTTCCGCATCATTTTGAGAGACAGCCCCATGTAAAGTGCATTACAATAGTCCAATTGCAAGAATAAACGTTTTGGCTAATAGCTTCAGTGCTATGAATGCTGTCAAGCTGCAGTTGTGGGAGTGGGGGTGGGGGTGGCAGATGTACATAAGCCTAAACTCTTAATTCTGGGCATTGGGTTCTATAAGCTCAGTGAGTGATGTTCTGTAAGGGATATCAAAAAGAGGGATGCAACATTATTTTTATACTGGGAGTGATTTAATAACAAATACCTGTAGAATACTGTTGAATGGGAAGAGCATCAAATATTGGGGGATCTAGAGGGATCTGATCTTTTGCGTGTCTGCTTAGAAGCAAGTCCTACTGCTTTGTATGTGGTTTATTCCGAAGTAAGTATGAATAGGGATGTAGCCTTGGCTTTATTTTATTTGTGAAACATGAATTGTATATTTTCCTTCAGAATGACCAAAGCAGGTACCAAATCATAAAACCAATACATTATAAAATACCATTTTTAAAAAGATTTCTCCTCGTTGTAAAGTTGTATGGATTATTTTATTTGCTGTAATAAACATAGGTGTATTGCTTTTAAAAGTCCCAAACAAACATCACAAGGAGATTTGGGGATGCCAACATAGAAAGAGATTGCTATTTGTGCCTTTACTTTCAGTGATAATGACTGTATAAATCAGATTATTTTGCTTGGCAGAATCCTTAAAAAGGAAGGGTAAAGACAGAAACAACTGAAAAGAAATAACTTCATTTTATGTGATTTCTAAAAATATATCTATGGCATTTTTGTCTATTTCATTACAGGGATTATTTATTTAAATATATTGGGGTTTTTTAAGAGTTTGGGCCTTAGAACGTTTCCACCATGTACAATGTTGAGAAGTCCTACAGAGTTCTTTGGTACTTACATCCAAATAATGCACATCCCTCTCTTATAACGCAAGAATTCACGGACATCAAATTAAACTGGATGCTGGAAGATTCAGGACAGACGAAAGAAAGTGCACATAGTTAAACTGTGGAATTTGCTCCCACAAGGGGCAGTGATGGCCACCAACTTGGATGGCTTTAAAAGCAGATTAGGCAAATTCATGGAGGGTAAGGGCATCAATGCCTACTAGCCACAATGGCTATACTGTGCCTCCATAGTGAGAGGCAGCAAAAGCTTCCAAATACCAGTTGCTGGAAACCACGCACGTGTGAGTGTGAGTGTGTGTGTGTGTGTGTGTGTGTGCTCTTGCACTCAGCTCCTGCTTGTGGGCTTCCCATGAGCATCTGGTTGACCAATGTGAGAACAGGATGTTAGACTAGATGGGCCATTGGCCTGATCCAGCTGGGCTCTTCTTAGGTTCTTATGTGTAGGTTCAGCATTGCAGCCTGAAGACAGAACTACTTGTTACCTTGGTGTGTACCCCAAGATGTGCTTTTCCATGGTGAGAATGTGAGAGGAGAGAATTGCTGGGAGGGAAAGGTTCTTAATGCTCCTCCCCTCCCGGTGCCTGCCACTCCTCTTTAAATGTGCCTCCCAGTTTGGCTTTTTTTAAAAATTAAAATAGTCAAGGGCACCCTTCCTTAACCTATTGCCCAGTAGATATTTTCGACTACTACTCTCATCAGCCACAACCATCACAGCTCAGCTGGCTAAAGCTGATGGAAATTATACTCTAGAACATCTGGAGGTTGCCAGGTTGGGGAAGACTGGTCTAGGGATCAGAGTTTTTTAATTGAAAAATCAATGGGTAGAGGGAAGGATTAAGCAGCCGGTTCCCTCCCCAGTTCTCACTTGCAAATGTCCCCTCCTGGGTTAGCATTGCCATTCTAATACTGGCTTAGGAAACCCATGTTACCTTAAAAATATTTGACTATAGAAATATAATCAGAGAAAAAGATGGGAGGTTGTATTTTTTTTTCCTCCAGAGGGAGCTTTGATGAAACCACTACAAAGTTCTGTGTTGGGTGTGTGACCGAAGCTATTGAATATTTACATTACATCGGTGTGATCTACAGGGATCTGAAACCAGAAAATTTAATTTTGGATGCTCAAGGATATGTAAAGCTGGTAAGGTTGTGGTTTCTTTGTTTTTTAAGTGTTCATAGCCAAATTGCAGGGAGAAGCTTGCTTTTCATCTAGCACTGTGCCCACCAAAGGGAAATTTTGAGAGCACTTAATTCTTGGAGCCTTTGCCACCTTGGACTCAATACTACTTTTCTTTGAGGGTTAGGAAGGACTGCCACTATCAGGGGGATCCATCTTCCCCTGCATGTTTTGATTTCTCCCCCATCTCATGTTACCATTTTCAATTCACAAGAATCTTCCTGCAAATTACATGCTTGGCCAGAGCTGAAGTAATGATGCTAGGGATCAGCACGCAACTGTGGGTCAAATCTGGCCCTCCGAGGAATTTGTTAGCCTAGAAGACAATAGGAGAGTAACAGTAACATAGTAAAGAAACTTCCTTGTAGTCCACTTGGGTGGGATGAGGATGGAAATCAGCCTTGCACCTGCAAGCCCCTATGCACATTGACCTTCCTATTAACTGGTTGCTGATCAAGGAATTACATCCATATTTGCACCCAGCCTCTTGACAGGTTCTTGGCATGCCTGTGCACAGCATAGCAGAACTGGCCCTTCAATGTGCCAGGGGAAAACGAAGGATAAGAGACCATAGGTCACTGCTGGAGCAGAAGCTTTGCACTCAGAAGGTCCCAGGTTCAATCCCTGGCTGGGAAAGACTTCAGTCTGAAATCCTGGGAAGCTGCTGCCAGTTAATGTAGCCAGTACTGAGCGAGGTGAGCCAGTGGCCTGCCTGATGTGGCGCAAGGCAACATCCTATGCTCCTAAGCTAGCTAACCCTCTTGAGCTCCATTTGGTGCAACAGGATGTGACTTAGGGATGGGAGGATCTGTCCGTTTCAGTTCCCTCTGTTTCTCATTTTTCCAATCCTAAATTCTGCGGCGACTTGTGATTTGTTTTCTTAAATCTTCATGAAAATTCTTTAGTATTTCAGTGCAAATTTTTCCTAATAAACACATTTTCGTATGCAGCTGTATACATTTGTGCAGGCAATTTCTCCTAATATAATGCATTTTTCTATATTTTCATATTTTTATGCATACTGTCCTCTCATATATGCATTTTTGTAGACCGGTTGATTGGAGAACTGCACTGCAAAATTCGGATAAATGCAAATTTTGAAAGAGGACTGTGTTTGGGTCAGAGCTTGGAAAAGTTACTTTTTTTGAACTACAACTCCCATCAGCCCCAGCCAGCATAGCCACTGGATTGGGCTGATGGGAGTTGTAGTTCAAAAAAAGTAACTTTTCCAAACTATGGTTTGGGTTCTCTCATTGTTTCGGAAAGTGCAAATTTGACTTTAATGTGAACCGGGTTTAATTTCTTCCCTGTCCCTAGCCCCAGGCCAGGCACCTTCCAGGCCCCCTAGCTGTGGCCGCTCTATTCTCTCATCCTCTTGTGGTCCCTGCTCCACACCATTGTACAAGATGGCTGAGGGTTGCTTGAAGGGAAGACACTTTTTTTTAATCTTTAAAAAAGCAGCTCTTGTACTGGCTTCTAGAAGGTCCTCAGAGGGATGCAGTGCACATCACAATGCTCTAGAGCGGCCTTTCCCAACCAGTGTGCCTCCAGATGTTGTTGGACCACAACTCCCATCTTTCCTGACCATTGGCAATGCTGGCTGAGGCTGATGGGAGTTGTGGTCCAACAACATCTGGAGGCACACTGGTTGGGAAAGGCTGCTCTAGAGCCACTCCAGGAAGTGCAGCTGGCTTGCCACGCTTCCTCGAGTGCCTTGGAACGATGTGACATCATATGATGTCATGTTGCTCTGAAGACCTTTCATGCAGTCAGTGTAGGCACCGCACTGGCGGAGGGAGAAGGAAAACAAAAGCGACTTTTGGCCATCTTGTACATTTTATGTAAATGACACCCTCTTCCCCCCATCCCTCTGAAGGGCCAAGCCCACTTGGGAACTCCATGGGCTGCACAAGGCCCCCTTGCCAGTGCAATGCTCTGGACCTGTGCCTCTTAGTCTGACCCTTGTGGTGCTGGAAGCAAGGAACAGCCAGGCCTATGTATCCTTCTCTGATGCCAGTATTTCCTCTTTCTCGTGAGGTTGATTTTGGGTTTGCTAAGAAGATTGGCCCTGGACAAAAGACCTGGACATTCTGTGGCACTCCTGAATACGTTGCACCTGAAGTCATTCTGAACAAAGGTCACAATTTCAGTGTGGACTTCTGGTCGCTTGGGATCCTTGTGTATGAACTACTTACAGGGAAGTAAGTGAAGAACCTTTTTAAAAAAAATTAAGAGGTGTATTCTGTTGGGAGTAATCTGCTGGGGCTGCAAGCCAGCACTGGGCGGGACTTAAACCACTTTTGGGTGGGGCTTAAGCCAAAAGCGGATGGAGTCACCTCTTTTCTTTCTTTCTTTCTTTCTTTCTTTCTTTCTTTCTTTCTTTCTTTCTTTCTTTCTTTCTTTCTTTCTTTCTTTCTTTCTTTCTTTCTTTCTTTCTTTCTTTCTTTCTGCCAGTCCCCCCCCCCTCTCCTTCTCTCTCTCTCTCCTTCCCTGCCCTGGGACATACAGGGGAGCGATGGATCACTATAGCCAGAGATCTGAACTGAACTTTCAGAGAGCTTTTGAAATCATATCTAAGACCACAGGCTGCCACCACTGGTTTATAGGAAGGGTCCAGGTTAGCACCCTGCAGAAAACCCCAGGCTCAGTTAACTGCAATCTCTAGTAGACAGTTAGGAACACTGGAAGCCACCTTGTAGTGGGTCAGGCCATTGGTTCATCCAGCTCAGTGCTGTCTGCACTGACTGGCAGTGGCTCTCCAGGGTTTCAGATGGGAGATACTCCCAAGCCCTGCCTGGAGATGCCAGGGATTGAACCTGAGACTTTCTGCGTACAAAGCAGATGCTCTATCACTCAGTACAGCCCTTCCCCATTGTTCTCAGGTAGCAAAGTTAGGAAATACCTTCTGCTTGAGTCACAGGCAATTGGGGGAGGCCAGAGATAAGGAGCCTCTGGCCCTCCAGATATTCCTTGACCATTGGTCGTGCCGGCTGGAGCTGATGGAATTTGGGAGTCCCACCACATCTGGAGGGCCACAAATGTTCTCACTTCTGGAGTACATGGTACTGGGCTAGGTGGACTCATAAGCTTCTTATGTTCATATTTCAGAACCATCTCCCTTTAAGGTTCGGTGTAGCCAAACTTGTTAGGCAGTTTGAAATTGGGGTCCCAATTTTCTTCTCTTTCCTTTTTTTCATCTTGTTTGATCAGATGTCCATGGGTGTTGAACAGGAAAATACCATTGCTCAGCGGTAGAGCGCATGCTTTGCATCATGCAGGAGGTTCCAGGTTCAGTCCCTGGCATCTCCAGTGAAAGGCATCGGGTAGCTGATGATGGAAGTGACCCTAGAGAATGTTGACTGTAGACAGCATAGAATTTCCCTTTAGAAATTACCAGCTCCTTTTCTCTGAACCATTTTTTTCCTCCCTTCCCCTCTTTTTTGAAATGCATTCCTTAAAATTATGACATCTACTGTAGTCCTCCGTTTGCTGGGGTTGATCAAATGATGACCTACAATTTGATTCTGAAAGGCGTTGAAAGGCTGGATTTTCCCAGAACAATAACAAAGCGGCCTGAAGATTTGATTCGGCGACTCTGCAGGTAAGAAGGGCAATTTTTGGTTGCAAAGATATGAAAAGAATACTTTAGCAGTGTTAGATTCTGCCAGGTGCTCAAAATCAAAGCTTGTTGAATTTTAATCAAATCTCTCACTTGTTGTTTTTTTGGAAGCAAAGTATTATGTGAGATCCTTCCTGTTTAGATAGTCATTTAGAGTGTTAACTATTAACTTGTCTTTTTTAAAGTTATTGTTTACTTAACTTTTCCCACACATGATAGTTTATAATTATTTTGATATTTTACAGTGCAATCCCATTCAAGCTTACTTTGAAGTAGGTCCCGCTGTGTTCAGTGGGGCTTACTTCCAGGTATAGGACTGTAGACTTATCAGAATTGGCCCATCCATTAGGCAGAGTGAGGCAAAGTCAGGTGGCAATTCTCAGCCCCCAGCCATTCCCCTCTGTTGGAGGACAGAGCTTAGTGTGCCTAAACTATCCTGCTACTCTCAAGCGCAGAGGGGAATGCAGTCCCATTAACCAGTGCTGACGTAGTATTCATGTGCCAGTTGGCTTCTGTGTATGGAAGAGGAAGGGGGTGCCACCTTGCCCTTTGCCTCAGGCAGCAAAGTGTTTTGGGCTGGTCCCGAACCTTTGTGACGCATTATAATTGCTGCCTGACAGTTTTGTCGTCTTTGGGCATTCTCTGTAAAAGCAGAGATGTACATTTAAAGTAAATAACCCGGCTACCTATTTATACTAAGGCAATTTTTATATAATAAATAATAATAAAATAAAATTTTATTTATTAGTCGCCCATCTGTCCGAGTAAACGGACACTCTGGGCGACGTACAACAATACAATACAACAATTCAGTACAGTATAAAATAATACATAATCAACAAAAGACAACATCAGCATCAATTCAACTAAAACCATCTTCAATAAATACTATTAAAACTAATCCCCCTCAGAAATCTGATAGGCCTGCCTGAATAGCCAGGTCTTTAAGGCTCGACGAAAACTCATCAGGGAGGGGGCATGACGGAGGTCAAAAGGAAGCGAGTTCCAGAGGGTGGGGGCCACGATCGAAAATGCCCTCTCTCTGGTCTGCACCAGCCTAGCTGTTTTCACCGGTGGGACCGAGAGAAGGTCTTGCAAGGCTGATCTCGTTAGGCGGCATGATTGGTGATACTGGAGGCGGTCCTTCAGATAAACTGGGCCGAAACTGTATAGGGTTTTAAAGGTCAATACCAACACCTTGAATTGGGCCCGGTAAACAACTGGTAGCCAGTGTAGATCGATCAACACTGGGGTGATATGATCCCGGCGACGGCTGTGCTTTATCAAGCGTGCCGCCGCATTTTGTACCAGCTGCAATTTATCTTCACAGGGGTCGTACATCAAGCCTTACTTTGGCCTGCTGTCTCTCTGCCTCTTCTCTTAAGATTAGGCTGCAATGGTGTCTACCATAATCAGCTGTAGTTTGGCTTTACAATAAATCTTCCATGCAAGTTGCTAGGCAACTAAACTGAGCACTTAGCAGTGAAATATTATGAAACTGAAAACCTGGAGTGGAAGTTGCTGCCAACTTGCCACTTGAAGACTGAGGTGCTGAGGCTGTGTCTTCAGTTCGAAGGCTTGCTTGGGGCTGTGAATTGGCACACCCCATTCTTGCGAGTCACGTGGCCCCATTGCACATGCAGGTTTTGAAGGCACATGATGCAGCAACCTTGCTGGAGCTAAGAAAGGCTGGGTCTAGGCTCTGCTTGGATGAGAGACCTCCTGAGGACACTGCCTTGATACCTTTCATGGAAGAAAGGGAGAGTAGACCAGGCAAACTGGAAGATCAAGGGTGATGCAGTCCTGAACGCAGAAGGGTGCATGAAACCTAATCCAGGACCTTTCTTCTAGGTGTTCTGTTTCCCACACTTGAACAGACTGGATGCATTGAGTCAGCAGCTCAGTGTTCAGAACAACCCCCATCTGGTCATGCCCTTAGCCTCTTCTCATTTAATTAGCTATAAGCCTGCAACAGTTTTAATATTACACATGAACTATGGAAACCTTCTGGCCTGAGTGTGCAAGACAACTATAGTCAGGGCCTTGGTACCACACCCTTTGCAGTCTGGACAGGTCACCTTCAGCTTTTATCAGTTCTTCTCTAACTCTCATTTGAGAGAGAGGTTGTGTTTCAAGCCACGGGTGGCTTGCAAATACAGGGAGTCCATCAAAATGAGCATTGCTAGAAATTGGTCCCCCCTCCTGGGGGCTGTACCCAAAGCACATTATTTTTAAAGTTATGAATTATGTTCCTCTGTCTCAACTTTCAGCTCAGGAACACAGCTGGGGGAAATGGAGAATATTTTCTAGGAAAAGCGCTTTATGTTTCAAGACTATTTGTGAACCCTCATCCCCATGTGTTCCTTTCACTCAGCATCTAATTATGTATTTAATTTCTAGCAGCCTTGTACCTGGCGTTGCTCAGGAATTCTAAGGCACCAAAAACTCAGCGTGGTTTTGAAACCAGTGGTTAAAATCAATGCAGTTTTGAAAGCTCCTGTCAACCATATTCATTCAAAATGGCATCCAATTGTATCCAAACATGGACAAAAATCAGCTCGATCTCACCGTAGTTGTCCAGGGACTTGGGGGGTCTTAGACCCCTTACTGTTTTGGGAGCAGGGTTCTCTGCAGGATCCTTATGTCTCCAGCATCCTATGAGTCAATCATCATGACAGGGGAGTGTGTTGGCCACTGAGAAGTAGCTTCTAACATACGCTCTTGTCCTTCTCTGCTGATTGGAGCCCATCAGAGTGAAAGGAGGTGAGTCAGCCACTGAGAAGACTCTTCTTAGTAGCTAACACTCTTTTCACACTGATTGGCTCCTAGGGATGTCTGTTGTGGGAAAAGAATTAACAAGGATCAAATTCCGAACCCAGCAGCAAATAAAAGGGGGGGGATGGGAGCGCACGTGGCTGTAAGCATTGTGAAGGGACCCTTCACTTCTGAATTTGCCACTACGCTACTGCAGAAACCTCTATGCAAAACTTGGTTACAATATCTTGACAATGATAGTATTACTAAATGACAAAAACTTCCAAATTATGGGATGTTTACTTTGCTTTTTGTTTTGTTTTTGTAGACAAAACCCTACAGAGAGGTTAGGAAATCTGAAGAATGGTATCCTTGATATTAAGAGGCATAGGTAAGGAATAAGCATAAGGAGCTAATCAAGTGGGGTTTCCTGTAAGCAGGGTCTCTTCTTTTTTCACCTGCTTTTGTTTTTAATGCTCCAAGTCAAAGCAAAATCTGAAGACTGTGCTGTGTGGGGTGGTGGAATGCAGTTTCCTTGCAACATACAGCAAGGAAACAGTTTATGATTATAACCATCTTGTTGTTAAACTTCCTTTCTAGGTGGCTGAATGGCTTTAACTGGGATGGGCTCAAGGCAAGGAAGTTACCATCTCCTTTGAAAAGAGAGGTACTGAACCCAGCATATTTATACAACGTTAAATGTTTTAAGCTGAGTGACAGTTTGCACAGGGCAAAGTCTCATTCGTGTTGGTGAACCTGGATTTGTGGTTGCTGAGTTTGTCCCTTCAGATTTGGGGTATCAAAGTACATAGAACGCTATCTTATACTGAGCCAGGCTATCCAGCTTAGCCATTGTCTGTGCTTGCTGGCAGCAGCTTGCTAGGACTTCAAACAGGAGACATCCCCAGCCCAACCAGGAGATGCTGGGAATTGAACCTGGGACCGTCTGCATGACAACTGAGCTACAGCCCTGCCCCTCAGCTATGATGTGAACCAAACTGTAGATTTAAGTATCCAAATGAGGGAAATGGGGCAGGGCCTGGTAAACTGAAGAGGGAGGAGAAAATGGAATGGGGATGGGGAGAAATGGAGTTTCTTGTGGTTGCTAACTATTGGAGAATCCTTGTTTATGAATGAGGCAGTCACCAGTCGCTTAGCCTATGGAGTGAACCTTCCAAGATGATTATTCTGCATTAATACAGCACAATCAAATGTTTATAAGTGGAGCCCTGTTGGATCAGGCGAATGTTCCATCTGCCCCAGCATCCTGTTTCCAACAGTGGCCAGCCAGAGGGAAGGGCCATAGCTGAGTGGCATAGCATCTGCTTTGTAGACAAATGGTCTCAGGCTGAGTCCCCAGCATCCCTAGGTAGGGGATGGGAGAAACCCTGGAGAGCTGCTTCTAGTCAGTGTCCATGCTGGGCTAGATGGACCCATCATCTGACTCGGTATAAGGCAGCTTCCCGTGTTCTTCTAGGACTTATGACACAAAACAGCACCTAACCTGTGGAACCCCCTACCCCTTAAATATTAGACAGGCACCATCTCTGTTATCTTTTTGGCGCCTATTGAAGACGTTCCTCTTTCAACAAGCCTTTTAAGTAGAGACCTTATTCCAGTCTGCGTCTGCATTGGAAGACTTTTTAATATGTTTTTAAACTTTTATATATATATATATATATATATAACCTTTTTTTAAAGATGTCTTCAAAGCTTTTTTTTAGAAAGTGTTTTTAAAGTTGTTTTATGTATTTTAAAGTGTGTTTTTATGATGTTTCAAAGTGTTTTTAGTGCTTTTGTTTGCTGCCTTGGGCTCCTGCTGGGAGAAAGGGTGGGATATAAATCCAATAATAAATAAATAATAAATAAATAAAACAGAAGCAACAACAACAAAAAAGCAGACTGCTGCTGTAACAGAGCTTGCAATCTAAATTTTTACAGTGCGGGAAAACGGGAGAAAAGGGCAAAGCCAAAGTACAATAGGGACGGCATAGGGTAGGCAGTGCGGGTGGACGGTGGCACATCTGGAAAAGAGTAGGGTGATCCACAAGCCTGACGAATGTCAGACCTCCATCATCTGCCCTCCCCACGCTGAACATTGGAAGCTGTCTTATACCAGCTCAGAGCGCTGGTCCAACTACCTCAGTGTTGTCTGACTGGCAGCCGCTGCCTAGGGAATGCTTTTCCCAATCTGACTTTGGAATGCCAGGGACTGAACAAGGGACTTTCTGCATGCCAAGCACGTGTTCTGCCACTGAGCTGCTGCCCTTCCCCAGTGCCTGTTCCCCAGTTCCCTGGGCTACAGTTAAAAACCACACCAGGGCATGTGGAGCTTATAGGTGAGTGCGCCGTCTTGGAGTGTGGTGGCACGTTTGATTTTTTTTAAAAAATGGCCAGTTCTAGGCTAGAGATGAATGTGCATGAATGCAGTTATATCTACTTTGGCTGAGTTTTGGATGGGAAGAAACAAAAGCCTTCAAGATTAATGGTTAATGTGCTGTGCGGTGTTCATCATTGTCTGGCATGATGATATCCCAGCATGCTTTGGGAATGTGGCTAGGAAGTCAGGCACAATCTACCTGCCTGACATATGTGCATAGCTGCTCTTTGCCCAGTGACACCCTTAAGATTTTCTTTACACTGGTTTCTCTTGCAACTCTGTTTTAGCTGGCAGGTCCGATGGATTACAGCTACTTCGACAGATACCCACCTGAACAGGGAGTCCCACCAGATGAGCTCTCCGGCTGGGACAAAGATTTCTAAGAAGAGAAGAGCCAAGCTTATAGATGGATGATTATAAGCATTCACAGATTGTCTGCGCTATTCATGTAATTCAGATCAGCAGGACTTCTGCATATAGGTTCAAGTGAATGTGGATCGCACCCGAATTTCTTTTGTAACTTCACAGCATGAAGGGTTTGTCTCTAACAGTATGCACTTTGAAGGACAGAACAGAGAGAGGGAAAGACAGGAAGCATCACTCTGGGCTTAACTGCAAACGGAATTCTTCATCCCTCTCTTACAGAGGCGTGAGAATCCTTGCTCTGGTGTGCTTTGCATAAAATGCCACTGGGAGTAATCTTGGAGGAGGAATGAAGGGGCAACGGATATGCTGGAATCAGAGCAGCATTCTGAGTAGCTTTGTGGAGGTGGCAGTTTCTGTCCTTGTCATTTCACAGGAGGGATGAGGAACATCTGGCCCTCCTGACTTTGCTGAACTGCGACTCCCACCAGCCCCAGCCAGCATGTCCAATGGGAGTTGGAGTCCAATAATGTCTGGAGGGCCAAAGGTTCTCCACACCTATCTGTCTTACAAGGTAAACAAAATCCATACTTAAAAGTGGAAGTTGAAATAACTCCCTAAGACAGATGCGGAGAGCCCTCCAGATGCAGCTGGACTACAACTCACATAAACACTTGAAGTATGGTATCCTAGAGCTGGGATTGGCTGCAGTGCCATGTTGCTTGTATTCTTCATGGGAAACTTGGGGTGGATCCATACCATACATTTAAAGTACATTTAACACGCATTCAAAGCAAATGCCCCTCCCCCAAGAATCATGGGAACGGTAGTGTACCCTTCACAGAGCTACAGTACTTAGCATCCTTAACAAACTACAGTTCCCAGGATTCTTTGGGGAAGGCCATATGTGTTAAATGTGCTTTAAATGTATGGTGTGGATGTGACCTTGTCCTAGTTGCCCTTTAATGTGTTAAATGGCCCTTAGGTTTTAATCTTTTCATCAGACCAAGACATTTCTCAAGTGAGAGTCCCTTCTCCTCCATTGTTCTGGATCTGCCAAGTACATACAGCTAGGGAGATCTTAGTGATGTGAAGCACTGTGACCTCCTTAATGAGCGCAAAGCAGGGCTGAAGAGCCTTTGGGTCTCCAGATGTTGCTAGACTTCAACTTCCATCATGCCTGGCCACTGGGTATACTGACTGGGCCTGATGGGAACTATCTAGAGGGCCACAAATTCCCCGCTTTGGCATAAAGCATTTTTCCTTTCTTTGGTAGTATATGTTAGGTGGCTATGTTTTAAAAGACTTTTTCTAAAAAAGCATAGATCCTGCCTATATTTTGTAGAAAATGTTTAGTCTTCCAGTTTAAGCTTTTTTTTAATAAGTGGTCCAGAATTAGAAATCAAAGACTTTTTTCCATTGTGGAGCAGTGGCTTGATAGAAAAAATACAGATAAGGGTATAGGAAGCTGTCATATACTAAATCAGACCTCTAGCTCAGCATTGTCAGTGTCAACGTTGACTGACAGTGGCTTCCAGGGGTCTTCCCCAGCTCTACCAGGAAATGTCATGCAGAGCATGTTCTCTGTCACTGAACTAGGGCACTTCTGATATCTATTTTTTATTTTTTTTATTTGTTTCATTTTTTTTAAACCGCCCATAGCGAGCAGCTCTCTGGGCGGTGTACAAAAGATTAAAATACAAAAATACAAAATATCACAATAAATAAACAGCAAACAAAAAGATTTAAAATTGTAACATTAAACGCATTAAAATGCCTGGGAGCATAGCCAGGTCTTAACCTGGCGCTGAAAAAATAGAAGTGTCGGCGCCAGGCGTACTTCTTCGGGGAGGCTGTTCTAGTGCCAGTGGCAATTGCATCATGAAGGAGATACCTATGTGACCCATTGTGGCTGGGGACTATGGAGGCCTAAAATTCACCGGCTGACTACAAAACAGCCAAAGGGTTGTGGCTTTCATAGCCCTGAATGTTCATCCAAGGACTGATATCAATGATCCCACAATGGTGGTGTAATGAAATCTTGTTGGATGTCACACCCAGCTTCAGCGTGGCCTGCTGTTGCTGACTGACTATGGATGGGTACAAAGAGAGTGGCTTTCCTTCTAAACTGCTACCGCAACCATGTGTGGAGCCAGTTGTCTTTGGCTTTTGACTGCATGGTGCAGTGTAAGACAAGCAGAGCTTGGAAAAGTTACTTTTTTGAACTACAACTCCCATCAGCCCAATCCAGTGGCCATGCTGGCTGGGGCTGATGGAGTTGTAGTTCAAAAAAGTAACTTTTCCAAGCTCTGAAAGAGTTTATGCTCCCACCATCTGCCTGGTCATGCCAAAGGTCCATCTAGTCAAGCACCCTGACTGTAGCACAGTGGCCAACCAGAGGCCTCTACAAAACCCGCAAACAGAACATGAGGACAATAGCTCTCCCCACTGTTCCCCGGCAACTGGAATTCACCGGTGTGCTGCCCCTGACATTGGAGTTAATACATCACCATCATTACTAGTGCCACTGGTAGCCTTGAATTGGTCTAATCCCCTTTAAAAGCCACCTGTGTTGGTGGCAATCGCTACATCTTGTGGTAGCAAATTCCACAGTTTAACTATGTGCTGAGTGCAAGTATACACACATCACACACACACAAATCCAAATACAGATCAACTAGCAATCAAGAAACAGAACTCATGTAGCAGTCGGAAGCCTGCCTGAATAACAGTCCAGGAACTTGGATGCTCCAGATAACAGTCCCACTGCAATTTAGGTTTACAAGTAGACACTGAGAGCAAATGGGTAGCCTGAATCCATTCCTTGAAGAGGGGTCAAGTTGAGAAGATCAGTCACCAACTGAAAGCTTTGGCTGGCACAAGAAACGTATGTGAGAGGCTGTGCAACATGCTTAGATTCTTTCCATGGAGTGTGTGTGGAGGGGATGACATGCGGCCCTCCAGATACTGCTGGACTACAACTCCCATCATCCCTGACTATTAGCCCTGATATCTGGAATGGATGAGAGTCTGTGTCAAACAACATGTAGAAGGCCCACATATTCCCCAGGGCTGCAAAATAGAGCAAAGGGCAGACTGTATCAGGAACATCACTATTAGGGATATAAGAGGGCATCCTTTTACATTTAACCCGGTATTCATCGCATGCAGCACTGTGTCTGTTCCGCTACAGGTTGTCTTTTGCTGAAAACAACGTTATTCATCTTGCTGTCCATGGTGGCAAAATTGTGTAACTTACAGAATTTACATAATTAATTACTTAACTTACATAAATGACAAGTTGTATTGTTATTAAGTTATTCCACCCCGTTCATTCCAGTGAAAAAGAAACAATGCAAATGGGGAGGGAGGGCTGTAATCAATTTACATATTGTCTGCAGACTGAAAGCAGCAAAAACTGTGAATACCAATCGTAACTGTTGGATTGATTTCCATTCTGAACTTGGGATGAATAAGCAAACATCAACAATTTCTGCTTCCGTTTCTGTTTTCGACAGAACTCTCAGACATGCGTTATCACTATAAATCATAGTTTCCACTTGCCTTTGTGTGTGTTAGATGAAGCAAAACGCCCCCGGCTGTTAATAACAATTTTAAAGAAGTATTTTGTTTTTTACATCTCAGCAGGACAGCTAAATGTGCAAAAGGCAGGTTTAAGGTCCACTACCTCCAGTTAAAAGGTCTCCGCCTGGGATTTTGGAGAGCTGTTTCTAGGCAAAAAGGAGACTTTACTGGGCAAGATGGTCTGTCACAATATAAGGCCGCTGCATATGTTCATCTTTAAGCAGGGATAGGGAACCTGTGCCCTTTCAGGTGTTGTTGGTTTCCAACTCCCACCAGCTCCAGCCAATATGGTCAATGTCCAGGGATAATGGGAGTTTGCCATCTATCAATGTCTGGAGGATGACTGGTGTCCCATTCCTGGTCTGAAGACCTCCCCCCCCCCCGAAAGTGCTTACAGGTACCAGTTCGTAATACCAAAGATTGTGTGGTGTCTCCAGAGCTATATCTTCTTAGTGCACATCATCTATATTTTGTGCCCTATATTTTTAGAAGGTATCAAAATGTAAAAGCTCTAAAAGCTTTTTTTAAAAATATATAGGTAGTTTTTTTCCAGTTTATTTGTATATATGCGTAATTTTCATATATGCCTATTTTTTAAATGAGAAAGTATGCAGGATGGTAGGTTTTATTATGCAGAGTGCTGCTGAAGTGTACAGACAGAGAGAACATGCCTTTGTCCTTTTTAAATTGGCTGTAAAATGCATTGTGTGCACAAATAAATCTATTACCCAGCACCCTCCACTTCATCGGTTTGTATTTTCTGACACTCTCATAGATATGGCAGACCAGAATCTGGTCTTCATTACAACAGTGGATCTTCCGGACGTATTGCAATCAGTGAGTCTTTACTGAAAGTAAATGTAATCTATGTCTTGTTGAAAACCAGATCAGTGCCGAAACGGGCTGTAGAACCCGCCTCCTCAGGACTACACATGGTAGATCAGAACAGCCAGTAGTTCCTTCTGCCTGTTATACAACAGCTTGGTGTATGGGCCTCAATATATCTGTGTGATTTCATTTCTATTTTATTGCACTTATTTATATCCGGCCTTTTATTCCTACTAAGGCGGCTTACAAGTAATATAATAATACATTTTTATTTCTAAGCCGCCTATCTGGCCGCATGAGCGGCCACTCTAGGCGGCGTACAAATTAAAATGACATACAATATATAAAATACACATATAAAACCGAGAACCTTAATACAATTTAAACTAAGACCACCCATAGCCATAACAGATAGGGATCTAGTAGGCCTGCCTGAATAACCAGGTTTTCAAAGCTTGGCGAAAACTCGGCAGGGAGGGGGCATGGCGGAAATCATAAGGCAGAGAGTTCCAGAGGGTGGGGGCCACGATCGAAAAGGCCCTCTCTCTGGTCCGCACCAGCTTAGCTGTTTTAACTAGTGGGACCGAGAGAAGGTCTTGAGTGGCTGATCTCGTCAGGCGGCTCATTTGTTGATGCTGGAGGCGTTCCTTCAGATAAACTGGGCTGAGACCGTATAGGGCTTTAAAGGTTAATACCAACACCTTGAATTGGGCCCGGTAGACAACTGGTAACCAGTGTAGGTCTTCTAACACTGGAGTGATGCGATCACGGCGACGGCTGTTCTTAATCAAATGTGCCGCTGCGTTCTGTACCAGCTGTAATTTCCAGACTGTTTTCAAGGGTAACCCCACGTAGAGCGCATTACAGTAGTCCAAGTGAGAGGAGACCAGGGCATGCACCACCCGTGGGAGGAGATGAACAGGAAGGTAGGGTCGTAGCCTCTGTATTAGATGTAATTGATACCAAGCTGCCCGGCTCACTGCCAAAACCTGAGGCTCCATGGACAGCTGGGAATCAAGAATGACCCCGAGGCTGCGGACCTGGTCCTTCAGGGGCAATTTTACCCCATTGAGCACCAGGTCTATATCTCCTAACCTTCTCCTATCTCCCACAAGCAGCACCTCGGTCTTGTCAGGGTTTAGTTTCAGCCTATTTCCTCCCATCCATTCGCTTACTGACTCCAGGCACTTGGAAATAGTCTCCACAGCCAACTCTGGTGAGGACTTAAACGAGAGATAGAGCTGGGTGTCATCCGCATATTGGTGACACCGCAGCCCAAATCTCCTGATGATGGCTCCCAGCGGCTTTACATAGATGTTGAATAGCATGGGGGAGAGGATAGAACCCTGTGGCACACCACAATTGAGAGGCCAAGGGTCTGAAACCTCATCCCCCAATGCCACCCATTGATGTCTATCTGAGAGAGAGGAACAGAACCACCGTAAAACAGTGCCCCCTATTCCCATTCTCTTCAGGCGATCTAGAAGGATACCGTGGTCGACGGTATCGAAAGCCGCTGAGAGATCCAGGAGGACGAGGAATGTATGTTCTCCCTTATCCAATACCCTCCTTAAATCATCCACCAGAGCAACCAAGGCTGTTTCAGTTCCATGTCCAGTCCTGAAGCCCGATTGGAACGGATCCAAATAATCTGCTTCATCCAAATGTGTCTGTAACTGATTGGCCACCACTCGCTCGATCACCTTGCCCAAGCATGGTAGATTAGAGACTGGGCGAAAGTTGTTCAACTCTTGGGGATCCAAGGGGGACTTTTTCAGAATGGGCTTTATTACCGCCTCCTTGAGGGCGAATGGCACTGCCCCTTCTTCTAAGGAAGCATTCACCACTGCCTTGATCCCTTTGCTCAGTTCCTCTTTACAGCCCAAAATGAGCCATGTAGGGCAAGGATCAAGCAAACAAGTGGTCGGCCTCATAGTAGAGAGCACCTTGTCCACTTCCTCAGAAGGAAGAGGCTGAAACCGATCCCACCGGACCGGAATGCAACTGGCTGACTCTGGCATACTGCCTGTATCCACGGTATACGGAATTGTGCTCTTCAGGCGCTCAATTTTATCTGCAAAGTGTTTGGCAAATGTGTCACAGGAGGCTTTAGAATGTTCCATGGGTTCCTGCGCAACTGGACTGACCAGGCTTCGGACCACTTGGAACAACCTCCTGGGACAACACTCTGCAGACGCAATAGAGGCAGCAAAGGAATCTCTCTTTGTTGCCTTTGTTGCCACTTGGTAGGCTGCTATTGCTGCTCTAACCAGTGTCCGATCGCCTTCGGAGCAAGATTTCTGCCACCGGCGCTCTAGTTGTCTCACCTCCCGTCTCAGACCTCGCAGCCATGGTGTATACCAGGGTGCAGTCTGAGTTCTATTCAGGGGGAGAGGACGTTTTGGAGCCACCCGGTCTATAGCCCCGGTGATCTCCCTATTCCACTCCGTCACCAGGGTTTCGACCAGGCGACCTTCAGACAACTCCAAATCTCCCAGCGCATTCAGGAATCCCTTAGGCTCCATCAGGCATCTGGGGCGGACCATTCTAACAGGTCCCTGTCCCCTGTGGAGGGTGTGCGGCATTGAGAGATCCATGTTTACCAGATAGTGATCTGACCATGACATGGGTTTAGCAACAACAGCCCCCACTTTCAGAGCACTACCTCGCCCTCCCGAGACAAACACAAGGTCAAGAGCATGACCGGCTACATGGGTGGGCTCAGTATTACTAAGGTGCAGTTCCCAGGAAGTCATGGTTTCCATGAAATCCCGAGGAGCTCCTATGAGAGCCGCCTCGGCGTGCAGATTAAAACCCCCCAAAACCAATAGGTTGGGGGAGAGGACCCGCACACCAGAGACAACCTCAAGCACCTCAGTCAGGGAGTCTGCTGTGCAGCAGGGTGGGCGGTACACAAGCAGAATCCCTAAACTGCCCTTTGAGCCCAACCTCCAGTACATGCAGTCAACAAACTTGGTCTCGTGGAGGGGGGGGGTCTGGCAATTCATTTACATATTGAATTTCAAACACAGCAAATAATATGAACGTATAAAAAACACATAAAAATCCTTCCCATGGGACAGTTGATGGTCAGTTGCCCTGTATACGGCAGGACGGGAAAGTTGAGCTGAAGTGGGCTTTCCCAGCCTCCCTTTTTCTCATGGAATATGATTAAAATTAAATGACGATAAAGCTGTAGATCGGGGGTGGGCAACCTTTTTCAGCCAGATTTCACATTCCCTTCTGGGTAACCTTCCAGGGGCCAACTGAAAGATTGTCTTATCCCTTATCCCTCAGTTGATCACTGCGCTCTGCAGGTGAGGGCCTCCTGCAGATACCATCTTATCAGGAGGTGCATTCTGCACAACATAGGAAACAACCTTTAGTGTGGAGGCACCTACCCTGTGGAATTCCCTCCCCTTAAATATTAGGCAGGCACCATCTGTTATCTTTTCAGCACCTATTGAAGACCTTCCTTTTTCAACAAGCCTTTTAAGTAGAGACCTTATCCCAGTCTGCATCTGTGTTGGAATTGCTTTTTAATACTGCTTTTTAATATATTTTAACTGCTTTTAAATATATTTTTAAACCTTTTTCAGTATGTTTTTAAAGCTTTTAAAAAATGTTTTAAAAGATGTTTTGTTTTAAAATATTTCAAAGTCTGTTTTTAAGATGTTTTAGAGTGTTTTTAGTGTTTTGTTTGCTGCCCTGGGCTTCTTCTGGGAGGAAGGGTGGGATATAAATCAATTAAATAAATAAACAATCAGTGGTGGTTGGGGGCAGATGGAAAAATGGGTGGAGTAACAAACACTAATTTCTACCTTTGTGCTAGGCTAGTTTTTCTACATGCATTCACACCCTCTCTGTCCTCCAGGCAGGCAAGCGAGAAGCATTATCAGAGCTCAGAGACACATGCTGGTTGGACAAAAGACACTCAAGGAGGGTGTAAGCCAGGCTGGTAAGGGGTATGACCTGGGAGAGTCCCAAGGGCCAGGCAGAGTCTCCTGTGGGCTGCATTTAGCCCCCCGGCCTGCCATCCCTGCTGTAGAGCAGGGCTGGATTAAGCTGAGGAGGTCCCCTAGGCTGATTGGTGTTTGGGGGCCCCTTCTCCCTACCTTTCTGCTTTTTTTGTGCAGGTTTGCCATCAACGAAGATGGCGACAGAGGCTTCAGCCCCTTAGGGAAACCTCGGCCGCCATTTTGATTGATGGCAAACCGCAAAAAACAGTGGAGAAAAAGGTAAGTGAAGTGGGGGGATGGTGGGCGGTTCAGAAGCTCTTGTCCCACAATAATTTTTTTTAGCTTATGCACAGGCCCCCCAAGAGGTCTGGGCCCCTAGGCTTCAGCCTACTAAGCCTAATGGATAATCTGGCCCTGCTGTAGAGGCTGATGGACAAGGTGCTGGTCAAATGAGAACTGAAGGCTGTGATTTCATGTCCCTTCTCCACTGTGACTGTCGTTCTCTTCCTGGCTGAGAAGGTTCTTTAGGAAGGGAAGGGGCTTCTTGTCAGCTCCCAAACCAGCCTTGCCTGGTTGAAATGCGGGGGGGGGGCTGAAATACCTTACACCAGAGCCACTGCCTCATTGTTTGACTTTTAGTTCAACAACTTGTTTTTGGAAGAGAGAGAGAGACGCCATTTTACGCAGGGACTCACAGTTGGGCCTCAACTTCAAATCCTGAGGAAAAGGCATGACCTCTCCTCTCCTAATGCACCTTCCTGAGTTTGGCTTTTACTCAAGACTGCTACGGAGACAAGCAACTTTTTTGTGGCCTTTATAGATTTCACCGCGGCCTTCAACCTAATAGATAGGGACTTACTGTGGCGCAAACTGAGCCAGACTAACATTGACAAAAGGCTGCTCTGGCTCATTCAGTCTCTCCACCAGGCTAACACCTTGCAGGTACAGCTAGGCCCGCAGGGTACTCTTTCTCGATCAATTCAGATCAAGAGAGGAGTAAAGCAAGGTTGCATT
This sequence comes from Rhineura floridana, assembly GCF_030035675.1. Taxonomy (NCBI): domain Eukaryota; kingdom Metazoa; phylum Chordata; class Lepidosauria; order Squamata; family Rhineuridae; genus Rhineura; species Rhineura floridana. The sequence continues at coordinate 109,779,800 of NC_084488.1, forward strand.
TTGGCCCCTTTTTTATTCAATTTTTACATTAATGACAGTATTCCAGAGCTGGCTTCCCCCTCCTTTTTCCTGCCATCAGCTGGGAACCACAAGATCTCGTCCCTGCTTTACGCCGACGACCTGGTTTTACTCTCTCTGAATAAAATCGGTCTAAAAAGGATGCTTACCAGACTGGGGAATTTTTGTAAAGAGCAGCATCTGACCATTAACCATTCCAAAGCCAAGATCACGATTTTTGGCAAGAAGAGTCCCAAGTCCACTTGGTCTTTGAATGGATACAAATTGGAACAGGCGCATTCATTTAAATATCTAGGTGTGCACTTTAGCGAGAAACTCTCATGGAAACACCATCTGGTGGCAACCAAACTCTCTTGCTCCAGGTCAATCAGCCAAATTAGAAGTTTCTTTTACACCAGAGGTGGGCAACTAATTAACCCCGTGCTCAAAATCTATGTGGCAAAAATTCTACCCCAAACCCTTTATGGGGCCAAACTGTGGGGGGAGTCGCCAAAGCAGGCAGTGGAAGCCCTCCAAAATAAGTTCATGCGCCAGATTTTGGGTTTGCCTCAGGGGGTTCCGGCAGTCCATCTGAGAGCGGAGCTTGGTTTACCCTCCCTTGCAGCAAGATTTTGGCGGAAACTACTTAGGCTGGACGAATGCTCTTTACCCAAACTCTGTTGGACGGAGCATAAGATGGGCGCATATGATCCAAGCAAAACTAGAGATCTATAATCTCTCCATGGGGAAATATCTGAGCCTTAGCAAGCAGGCGCTCAGAAACTGGGTCTTTGATCGTGATGCGAGCCAAGATCAGGCAGTAATTGCAGTAACCCCTTTCTCCCCCTGGTTTCCCCTAGTCAAACTCAATCACGCTAGACCCGTTTATTTTGAAGTCCTGACGCAAGCCCACCTCCGTAGGGCATTCACGGAACTTAGGTTCCAACTGATGCCCTCGGCCTATTTGGACGGGAGATACCTAGGGATCACAGTCAAGGATCAGAGATGCATCTTTGGATGCAACTGGTTACAGGACATCACCCACTACATGCTATTTTGCCCCCTATACGAGGATCCCAGAAGGAAATTTCTAGCTTACTATATCCGTCTGTTTATGCACGCAGGGAAAAGCTCCCGAGCCATGGTTGTCAGGCTACTGGCCGACAGCAGTAAACAAATAACAGTTGCAGCAGCCAACTTTGCCTTGGCTGCTAGGAAATTACAGGTGAACCACATTAAGACTTATAATATCTTGTGATCATTTTAATCTTGTATAAACTTTTCAGCTTTTTGATGTTTACTTGTGTTATGTTGTATTTTGCAAAGACCTATGGCTACACGCAATAAAGTTTTTGTACTGAACTTTATGATGCTTTACTCGTGCCCGATCAGCCTCACAGGACGTCTTTTGCCACTTGCATTCATTATTCACGATGTGCATTCATTAGTGAATTGAAAAGAACAATTTTTAAAGATACTTTTTTAAACAGGGTAACCCACTGATGTAACCGTGGTCCATTTACAGTGGACAGAAAAGTGAGAGGCCAAAGCATCCGGAAAACAGAGAAGTCCCAAAGGCTTATATTATTTTAGAAAGTGACAAAATTCAATCCTTCTCTTTAAAGGCCAGAGATCTGCTCCATGTTTCTCCAAGTGATGTTATCATGTTAGAGTTATGCATGCAGCTTCAGATAAAAACCACACTGCCTCCAGAGTTAGGCTGGGCCTTTATTTATTTATTAAATTTAATTCCCACCCTTCCTCCCAGAAGGAGCACAAGGCGGCAAACAAAAACACTGAAAGCACTTTAAAACATCTTAACAATAAAAGACTTTAAAACATATGAAAATGAAACATTTTTTAAAAAAACTTTAAAAACATCTTTAAAAGCAATTCCAGTCTAGACACAGACTAGCATAAGGCCTCTATTTAAAAGGCTTGTTGAAAGAGGAAGGTCTTCAATAGGCTCTGAAAAGGTGACAGAGATGGCACCTGCCTAATATTTAAGGGGAGGGAATTCCACAGGGTAGGTGCTGCCACAGTAAAGATCCGTTTCCTATGTTGCGCAGAACGGACCTCCTGATAAGATGGTATTTGCAGGAGACCCTCACCTCAGAGCACAATGATCAACGGAGTATATAAGGGGTAAGACTATATCTCAGGTACCCTGGTCCAAAGCTGCATAGGGCTTTGTACACCAAAACTAGAACCTTGAACATTTTGTTACAAAAAGGTGCCGGCATGGGTTGAAAATGTGAGTGTGGAAAGTTGTACCACTCGTCACAAATAATATCCCAAAGGGTACATTATAATAGGCCCCATGCCATCAGATGGCATCCTTGGGCAGCTGTAGGACTCAGCCAGGCAGGGTCCATCACTGGTGCCTATCGTGCCCCTAACCCCATTTAAAGTTTTTTTTCTGGCACCCCAGTGAGCACTGGATACTTGGGTCTGGCAGCTGCCATCATTTGAAATTCCAACAATGCCCCCAAAACAACATTCTCTCAGTGTTGGTCCAAGACACTTTGATGCCCAGAACAAAATGTTCTAATTGACAACCATTAGAGCCAGCACCTTAAAAAGATCTGCATGATTCAGATGTGTACTAGTGAAGATGGATGTACACTACCTCCAGTATTGGAAGCACCATGTCTCTGAACTAGGGATGGACAGATCTGTCAAGTTCAGTTTCTCCTTTTTCCAATTTTAAGATCACTTTCCACATTTCTACATCAGTGCGCTGATTTTTTTTAAGTCCTCATGAAAATTAATTTGCTTTTTAGTACCAATTTCTCCCAGTATGCACATCTTTGTATGCTATTTTGCCTAACATAAACATTTCCCCTAATATTTATATTTTCCCTAATATAATGCATTCTGTTATGTTATTTTCACTAATATAGACATTTTTATGCATGCTTTACTCCAGTATATGCATTTTGGTACACATTCCTCAGCCAGAGAACTTCATGGCAAAATTCAGAGAAGTGTGAATTTTGAAGGATTGCCGTTTCAGTTCACGTATTGTTTTGGACTATGCAAATTAAGTTGATTCATCTTTAAATGTGAACTGGATCGAATTTCCCATCCTTACTCTGAATACCAGTTGCTGTTGATCATAACTGGGGAGAGGGCTGTTGCACTCATTTCCTGCTTCTTGGCTTCCCACAGGCATCTGGTTGGCTGTAAAAATTGGATGCTGGACTAGATGGGCCTTTGGTTTGCCTTATATTCTTAGATCTCTTCATCATGCTGTATGAGGTGGACAAGCTCGAGGAATTTGTGGAAAATTTAACATGAAGATGACTACTTCCAGGCCCAGTGTCTGCCCACCATTGCTGCCGTTTAGTGATGCCAGGGAGGTACCAGATGCACCTCAGACCTGAAACTGGCCAGAAACATCTGGTTGGCCACTTGGACAAACAATACTGGACTTGATGGTCTTTCAGTCTGATCCAGGAGTGCAGGTCTAGTATTGTTGTCGCACTCTGGATTCAAGCTACATGTTTGATCTTCCATGTTTTTTAATGTTCACCTTTGAGCATCCCAGAGAGCAAGCAACATGCATTTTACTACAGGATAAAGGAATGCATGCACATAAATATTATCTCCCCTTTTCACCTGAATTGCCTGTTTTCAACATAGTGCCTTATATTTTATTTTTTGGCCTTTGAAGTTTTACTCAGGTCTTACCTCATATTTTGGGGAAAACCTGCAATGTGTGTTGAAGAATGTAAAATAAAAGAGAACTTTGATCTTTGGAAATCTTAGATAAAAGACTTCTCTTGCCCCTTCCTTCACCACATGGGGATTTTCCCCCCCAAAAGCTTTTTCCTGAAAAAGTTGCATTCTTCCTATCATCTCATCATTCCCTTTGATGGTGATATGGAGTGCAAAGAATCCATTGAGAAGAATCCACTTCTCATAAACTAATCCTTTCTGGTGAGTCACAAACTAGTAATAATTTCCATTGGAATTTGCCCAATAACTGCTTAACTGACCCAGAAAATCCTAACATTTGTTTTAACTCATCAATACCAGTCTCAGCCCTTCTGTTTTGACTGCAGTCCTGCCCAATCTTTGGCTCATTAAGGTATGTGCAATCCATCCACCATGCTTTGTGATCTTCTAGGGACTTCTGTTGTCTACCTGAAACTGCAAGAAGTCTGTATGGGGTGTCGGAACATGCAAAATTACCTTATACCAAGTCACACCATTGCTCTGCATTCTCTACAGAGACAAGCAGGGGCTCTCCAAGGTTTCAGAGAGGAAACATTACCAGAGCTATCTGGAGATGCCAGGAACTGAACCTGGGCTCTTTCACTTGCTTCCTAACCCATTTGTTGAAAAACTGTTTTTGATCCTTTTCAAAACAATAAGAGGTTGTTTATCCCATTTCAAAATGAAAATTCTTTGTAGCTGTTAGAAATCGAGAGAGAAAATGAAGCTTTACATTAAAAAAAATTGTTTAAACTTGTACATAGTAGTTTGCAGTGAAAAATTCCTATTACTGAAGGAAACAAATAGAAATCAGGCAAGCTTATACATCAGTAGTGAAAAGTGCCCTTCTCAGTGTGTCTCCATCGCGTACATTTGGTTTTGAAGGCATGCAGATCCTCTAATTATAGATATACAATTTTGTAAAATTAATGTAAAAACCGGTGTTTTCAAGAATACTAAAAAGTGAAAATTAATTAACACACAGGAAGGCAACAGACATAAAATAAATTAAAGGCATTAATAGAAGCTTCTTTCTATATACAAATATCCTTTGGGTTTTTTCTTTTAACTTTACTGACACTGTACAAGCATTAATTCCTAAGCAAAAAAATAAAAATGTACAAAGTCTTATTTTTTTAACATGAAGAAGGAAATAGCTTAATAATGAATGTATCAGTTCCTCAGTAAGAGAGGAGCAAGCCCTTTGAAGCTGCACCACAACTCTACTGAGCTAGAAATGAAAGCTTTCGGCTCCATTCCAAGCACTAGAGTTTCACTTGAATACAAGAAAGTAGCACAGTGCTTTATTGGCAGAGACTGGAAGGCACTTGTATCTTCTGTGAGATGAGTAGCATTTACAAGTCAAAGTCCACCCCAAACACTGGCATTTCCAGGTCGTGTGGTCACAACATACACATTTTCAACGCTCTGCAACACGCAAGGGCGCAACGGATTCAGCACCACCAACTCCCTCTGACTAATGTAGGTCACATCCTTTTTCATTTGCAAAGAACCCATCCAGTGTGAGACCAAACTGCAATGTAGTCTGCTGATCCAACTGCCTAACCATGATATCTGACTGTAGGCAAGACTAATTTGGAAAAGAAGGTCATGCACTTATGACTAGATGTCTGTTTAGTCCTTGGCTTCACCAAGTAAAGATCAGCTCCTGGATATGCAGTTAAGTTGCCTTGTGCTGCACACTGTGTATCTTCATGCCATCTAAGGACATGGTATTGCTCTAAGGCCATGGAAGTTAAATTCATTGAGCTCTGTATCCATTTTATGGTTCATTCAGGGCACCAGTGAAGGGGCAGCTTGATCAAGAATTGTGTGAGGAAGTTACTGCTAACAAGTGATCAGGGAATAGAGAACAGAACTCAGTAGTGCAAGATAATGGAATTTGTTGCAGGCAAGAGTAAATATTCTATATGAAATACAACCTTCCCCCACCCCACGTTCTCAACTTCTCGTGGTCCACGTAAGGAAATGGGTTTTTACCGTAACTGGAATGTAAAATTCATCCTATGATATGATTTTATATCAGCTTGATTCTTAGGCGTTGTCAGCTCAAGCTCTGCTTACATTTATGTTATATTTTGGTGGGACTGCACTCGACCCCTCATCAGTGAGGGGGCTGCCTTAAATGTAATAGCACATGTTAGGGGGTGGGAATTACCTGGCAGGGTTCTACACACTTGGTATTTCATTTGACGTATTTCTTTAAATACCAGTTACTGGGAATTACAGGTAGGGAAAGCACTGTTGCACTTAGGTCCTGCTTGCAAGCTTCCCATAGGCATCTGGTTAGCCACTTGGCCTGATCCAACAGGGATCTTCTTACGTTTGCACATCAACCAGCTTGCAGCCTGTCAAGTATTCCTTGCTCAGGAACACACGATTCTACCAGGCTGACACTGCATGGATAAGTATTAGTGACCAGGTTTCTACATGTCATTGAGCACATGGAGCCCCAAATAAGTAAATTAAAAAATATATGCACATACACAATCATGTTTAAACCAGACCTGATAGGATTTACTGCCAGCACAAGGAGCTATCATTGCCTAAGGGGTTGGCCACAATATCCTCTTGGCAGTCCCATACCTTCTTCTTTGACATCTCCCTTCATCATTTTCCTGCAGGGATTTGCACTAGGGCAATGGGTAAGATTTTCAGGTGTGGGGAACCTATGGACCTCCAGATGTTGCTGAACTACAACTCCCATCATCCCTGGCCATTGGTCATGCTTGCTGGGGCTAATGGGAGTTGTAGTTCAGCAACATCTGGAGGGCCAAAGGTTCCCCACACCCAATTTACTGTTGGTCTTTAGTAGGTATGCAAATGTAAGAACATTTTTGCTTGCAACTGAAAGGCTCCCAATATTCTGTGAAAGAAACCCTTTGCTTGTGGAACCACTGGAGCACCACTGACATGCTACAACAAGAAAATAAGTATCTTAAATTGGATTTTCTTAGGCTCTTCAGATAAGTCAGACTGATTAGTTGTTTAGCACTCTGGGGAGTTTTCCAGTAACCTAAGATAGAAAGCTTCGCTTCAAACAGACACATAATGTGTATCTTAAAATTCCTTCACCATGAGTTTCTGGAAGAATGGGTCGGGGGGGAAATCAGCAGTTTGGGTGAACTGTTTTGTACAGAAATATACCAAAGGGTCTTCCTACCAATCTTCAAATCATCTTGCTGAGTTCTTTGTAGATTTCATTCTTTTTTTCATGCAGAGCTTGCAACACTTGTTACTGGTGCATATTTCCTCCATCATATTCTCACAGTAAGAAAGTTATAATCTGGTCCTTCCACATTATGGAAACGTATGGGGTGTTCCTTCTTGACTCCTGCACTTCTTTTCATTCATATTTGTTTATAAATCTTTGGAGAATGAAATGCATTGGCAGTGCAAAATGGGGAGGAGTGGGGGGAATTGTTAAGCAACAAAGTCAATGCAGGGGTGATTAGATAAGGCTCCATGGGATGGGGGGAGGTGTTATCTGCAGGCACAAGATTCCACTGTCATATTTGGGTAGACTTTGAGTACCACATTCTTATTTTCATCAAAGAATAAGATACTGAGAGATGACATCTTGTCTGGGACGCAGCAAGGCTCAGGTATCCCAGAGACAACACCCACAGCTCTCACTATGCTTTGGATGGTAGCATGGTTTGATGGCTTCAAGGCCTGCAGAAGACAACAACAGAAATTAACTGGACTGGCAACACAACTGATCCTTCACAGCAGCGTCACTGTAAACAGATTTGCACAACAGGGCTAGACTGGTTTCATACCAGGTTTTAACTGTCAAGGCTTCCCCCAAAGAACTCTGGGAACTGAATTTTAATAGGAAGGGTTTTAGGAATTATTTGTTAAGAGATCCTGAGCCACCTCACAGAAGTCTAGTTCCCAGGGTTCCAAATATTTAAATGAATCTGCAGTTGCAGACATAACCCACTCATAGGACACATCAAAAGATGTGGGAAAAACAGTGCTGTGTTAGAGGGACTCTTTTCGATTGTCCTTGATGCTCCAACTCCCTGTGCTACTAGTAGACATTGCATCTGACAAAAGTCCCAAACTCTGTGACAGTAATTGTGGTGGGGAATCTGGAACTTGGCTGTTACATTGGCTATATAGATGCATGCTCTTTTACATTCTGGCTTGGTTGATGATATGGAAAATATGTCCTGCATGTTCGGATCTGAGTAGTCCCTTTCTGTTGCACCTAATAAAAAATGTATTCATATGCAACCTGGCAAGGGCACCATGAAGATATAGATATACAAGTCACTACACTGGGCGACGGAGTAGAATTGTTATTCCACAATATCAACTTGTGTGTTTATACTAGGCTTCTCTAACCTGGTGTCCTCCAAATGTTTCAGATTAAAACGCCATTATCACTAACCATTGGCCATGCTGGTTAAGCCTCAAGGGAGTTCGCGTCTATAACATCTGGAGGACACCAGGTTGGTGAAAGCTGGTTTATACTGGAAATAAGGTAGGTAAAATACCTTTTCAAGAGGTAAGCTACTTGAGAAATTGATCTGTACATTACAGAATTCTGTAGATGGCAGCAAGTTTTATATTTTTAATTTTATTGTATTATAATATGCATTTTCCACACTTTTTCAATAGGCATGAGGCGGAATCTAGTCAATAATACAGTACAATAGCAAAACATTACAACAGATAATGATGAGTATATTAATCACAACAATAATAGAACACAGCAATTCCTGATTAAATTTAATCAGTGGAGACCTACATGATAGGAATATCCTGCTTTTTAGTGCTGAGCATATAAGAAGTTGCATAAATCACAGGAAAGATGCTACAAGTAGATATGAGAAAAGGTAGTGATGTTAGTGTGTGTGCATGCGGTTTTGTATATTCATCCTGTAGGTGCTATTATCTGAGGCTCTGGCCTTGATCTCTTCACCCAGTGAGACTAGCTAGCAGTAACATGGGCTACAGTCTTTTCTATAGTGGTACCCACCCTGCAGAAACTTTGATAAGTGAGAGCCATTGTGGTGTAGTGGTTAGGATATTGGACTAGGATCAGGGTTCAAATCCCCACTCAGCCACAAAGCTTACTGGGTGACCTTGGTCCAGTCTCAATCTTTCAGTCTAAGCTACCTTATAGGGTTGTTGTAAATAAATAAAGTCCAGTTGGTCATGGAACCGACCAGAGGGACGGCAACCCTGGACTTAATCCTCAGTGGGGACCGGGACCTGGTGCGAGATGTAAGTGTTGTTGAACCGATTGGGAGCAGTGACCACAGTGCTATTAAATTAAACATACATGTAAATGGCCAATTGCCAAGAAAATCCAACACGGTCACATTTGACTTCAAAAGAGGAAACTTCACAAAAATGAGGGGATTGGTAAAAAGAAAGCTGAAAAACAAAGTCCAGAGGGCCACATCACTCAAAAATGCTTGGAAGTTGTTTAAAAACACTATATTAGAAGCTCAACTGGAGTGCATACCGCAGATCAGAAAAGGTACCGCCAGGGCCAAGAAGATGCCAGCATGGTTAACGAGCAAAGTCAAGGAAGCTCTTAGAGGCAAAAAGTCTTCCTTGAGAAAATGGAAGTCTTGTCCGAATGAAGAAAATAAAAAAGAACACAAACTCTGGCAAAAGAAATGCAAGAAGACAATAAGGGATGCTAAAAAAGAATTTGAGGAGCACATTGCTAAGAACATAAAAACCAACAACAAAAAATTCTATAAATACATTCAAAGCAGGAGACCATCTAGGGAGGCGATTGGACCCTTGGATGATAAGGGAGTCAAAGGTGTACTAAAGAACGATAAGGAGATTGCAGAGAAGCTAAATGAATTCTTTGCATCTGTCTTCACAGTGGAAGATATAGGGCAGATCCCTGAACCTGAACTAACATTTGCAGGAAGGGATTCTGAGGAACTGAGACAAATAGTGGTAACGAGAGAGGAAGTTCTGAGCTTAATGGACAATATAAAAACTGACAAATCACCGGGCCCGGATGGCATCCACCCGAGAGTTCTCAAAGAACTCAAAGGTGAAATTGCTGATCTGCTAACTAAAATATGTAACTTGTCCCTTGGGTCCTCCTCCGTGCTTGAGGACTGGAAAGTGGCAAATGTAACGCCAATCTTCAAAAAGGGATCCAGAGGGGATCCCGGAAATTACAGGCCAGTTAGCTTAACTTCTGTCCCTGGAAAACTGGTAGAAAGTATGATTAAAGCTAGATTAACTAAGCACATAGAAGAACAAGCCTTGCTGAAGCAGAGCCAGCATGGCTTCTGCAAGGGAAAGTCCTGTCTCAGTAACCTATTAGAATTCTTTGAGAGTGTCAACAAGCATATAGATTAGAGGTGATCCAGTGGACATAGTGTACTTAGACTTTCAAAAAGCGTTTGACAAGGTACCTCACCAAAGGCTTCTGAGGAAGCTTTGCAGTCATGGAATAAGAGGAGAGGTCCTCTTGTGGATAAGGAATTGGTTAAGAAGCAGAAAGCAGAGAGTAGGAATAAATGGACAGTTCTCCCAATGGAGGGCTGTAGAAAGTGGAGTCCCTCAAGGATCGGTATTGGGACCTGTACTTTTCATCTTGTTCATTAATGACCTAGAATTAGGAGTGAGCAGTGAAGTGGCCAAGTTTGCTGACGACACTAAATTGTTCAGGGTTGTTAAAACAAAAAGGGATTGCGAAGAGCTCCAAAAAGACCTCTCCAAACTGAGTGAATGGGCGGGAAAATGGCAAATGCAATTCAATATAAACAAGTGTAAAATTATGCATATTGGAGCAAAAAATCTGAATTTCACATATACGCTCATGGGGTCTGAACTGGCGGTGACCAACCAGGAGAGAGACCTCGGGGTTGTAGTGGACAGCACGATGAAAATGTCGACCCAGTGTGCGGCAGCTGTGAAAAAGGCAAATTCCATGCTAGCGATAATTAGGAAAGGTATTGAAAATAAAACAGCCGATATCATCATGCCGTTGTATAAATCTATGGTGCGGCCGCATTTGGAATACTGTGTACAGTTCTGGTCGCCTCATCTCAAAAAGGATATTATAGAGTTGGAAAAGGTTCAGAAGAGGGCAACCAGAATGATCAAGGGGATGGAGCGACTCCCTTACGAGGAAAGGTTGCAGCATTTGGGGCTTTTTAGTTTAGAGAAAAGGCGGGTCAGAGGAGACATGATAGAAGTGTATAAAATTATGCATGGCATTGAGAAAGTGGATAGAGAAAAGTTCTTCTCCCTCTCTCATAATACTAGAACTCGTGGACATTCAAAGAAGCTGAATGTTGGAAGATTCAGGACAGACAAAAGGAAGTACTTCTTTACTCAGCGCATAGTTAAACTATGGAATTTGCTCCCACAAGATGCAGTAATGGCCACCAGCTTGGATGGCTTTAAAAGAAGATTAGACAAATTCATGGAGGACAGGGCTATCAATGGCTACTAGCCATGATGGCTGTGCTCTGCCACCCTAGTCAGAGGCAGCATGCTTCTGAAAACCAGTTGCTGGAAGCCTCAGGAGGGGAGAGTGTTCTTGCACTCGGGTCCTGCTTGCAGGCTTCCCCCAGGCACCTGGTTGGCCACTGTGAGAACAGGATGCTGGACTAGATGGGCCACTGGCCTGATCCAGCAGGCTCTTCTTATGTTCTTGTGTTCTTATATGCTATTATCTCAATTTGGTTTAATATTATTTCAGGTTGATTGGAGGGGTGGGAAATGACATTGAATGTACAGCCCACTCCTAAACAAGTTTTTGTCTGCGGGAGTTTGACGAGATCCTGGTAAGTATGCTTAGGGTACTGTGTGCCTTCACATATGTTTTAAAAAAGATGTTTTTAAAGTTTTTTTAAAACAATGTTTTAAAAGATGCTTTATTTTAAACTGTTTTTAGTGTTTTTGTTTGCTGTCCTGGACTCCTACTGAAAGGAAGGGTGGGATATAAATAAATAAATAAATAAATAAATAACATTACTCATGAATTCTACATATTTCTGCTTAAGTAAGTGAAAAAAAACAAGACTTCTTTGGACATTGCACCTTTTCCTAAGTAACCTGAAAACTAGCTCTGTTGAAAAACCACCTGGATTGGAACAAAGGGTTGGCGACAGAGGTTTTAGTCTAACTGTTATCCTTTGTTTGTTGGATATTATTTATTTATTATTTGATATTACTTATTGATAGGGATGGGGGAGAAATTCAATTCAGTTCCTATTTAAAACCAAATCTATCAAATTCACACTTTCTGAAACAATGAGAACCAAAACACAGCCATCCTTCAAGATTCACACTTATCTGAATTTTGCTATGCAGTTCTTCTACCAATATTTACAAAATATATTTACAAAATGTATATTTTAGGGGAAAGTGCAAAAAATGAATGTATTTGTGAAAATAAAATACAACAATGCATATTATTATTACCCACACTACACTCAGAGGTTCCAGGGCGGGTTACAACAATTTTAAAACACATACTTAAAACAGTTACAAACAACCTAAACAACATCACAGAAAATAGGGTGGGTCCTAAAATATACGTCTCAGTTGTCGAAAGCCAGGGTAAAGAGGTGCATCTTCAGCATTCACTGGAAGTTGTACAATGAAGTTGCCAGATACACCTCCGTGGGGAGGGGGATCCACAGCTTAGGGGATGCCACAGAGAATGTCCTCTCCTAGGCCATCCCCCTGAGCTTCCGAGGGTGGTAGAACTACCCAAAGGGCCCCCTCTGCTAACAGGGACTGTAGGCAAGGAGGTGGTCTTTCAGATGTTTAGTCATTTAGGGCTTTAAACACTAAACGTGAAAATAAAGGCACTGTTTGCAGCAACATAAAAAAACCCAGCAGAATGGAGGAGAGCAACTGGAAGTTGCTTGTCAGCCTAAGCCTGCATGAAATAAAATGAACAAAGGGAGGAGGGAGTGGGTGTGGAAAGAGGAATGATTGACACACCCACCTAAAAGCATTGGAGCAAAGCATCTATAAGCACTAGAGACAGGGAGTGAAGACTTTTTTTCTTCCCTTTTTGTATTATCAGTGGATTGGGTTAGTATGGATTTACAGGGGGAAAACTGCGTGATAGCTTCTGTTTGCTGGTAACATTGTGTGAACCATGCCAATTTAAAGGAGATGCGAGCAGCACCAAATACACAGTAAACCACCGGGTAGATAAGTCCATGGTTGTCTGGATGGAGGATAGAGAGGGATGTGTGAGTGTGCATAGAAATTAACATTTGTTGCTCCACTCACTTTTGCCTCTGGCTCCTCCCACCTCCAGCATATGGGCCCTGGAAGGATGCCCAGACGGGAATGCATCCTTTGAGCTGAAAAAGATTCCTCACCTTTATCTATAAGATATTTTGCTGTAATCATTAGGGGCCATGTTTATGCAAAAGCAGATTTCCTAACTGGATATAGAAACGTGTACAATAGATGCTGAACATTGCACTTCCCCAGCTGACTCCAGTTACCAGGACTACATGTTTGTAGCCCAGTAAGCAGCAATGCTTGAATCAGTTCTTTAGGAAGAATGGGGGGACTAGATGTAGTTCCCCTACTACCCCTTCCCCATCAAACAGCTGATCAGTTGGATTTCAACTTCCTTTATCATGCTATGGATGTGCATCACTGGCTGTGGCATGTGCACTTTCTTGGATTTGACCTCTCACTCAATTAAAGAGCAGGTGGGTAAGTTCTCTTTTCAATTTCAATGCAAGATGCAATTTCCCTGTCGATAATCTTTAAATTCCCCTCCAAAATGGAGCATAATGCCAGCAGACCTTTCTCTCCCACAGATGATCTGCTAAAATGGAAGATGTAATATTTGTTTCAGTTTATAATGAGATCTCTTTCGCATCTATAAACACCCCAAAATGGGGAAAGGGGGTTCCCCAATGCACTGTTATTTGATCCAGTCATTATTTTATGCAAAAGGAACTTAAAATACATTGTTCTGTCTTGTGCCAGCTACATCCCAACTGCATTCTGTTTTTGTTAAATACTTTAATACATAAAATGTGGAATGGGATTAGGGTGTGGGGAGAGAATGACAACTTAGAGCACATTGTCTGGATTTCTTCAGAAACTTTTCTAGCGTATATACAAAAAGAAGTCAGAAAACAGGAAAAGACTATTTTACTCCAAGTGCACAAAATTAGGATTTTTGTGCAGAAATCTTATGTTATCCCTAGGCATCCACAGGCATTTTCTAAGGTCCTTCTGCTATGACTGAATGCCAGTAACAATAGGTTACATTAGGGATCCATGAAATGTCCATTGTGTCTTACGAAGTAGAAGGAATTGCAAGCAGGTGCTCTGCTTATGTTGAGTCTATTTTATTAGGAAAGTTGCAAGGCTGAGCTCCTCCAAAGTCTGTTACAGTTTCTGAAAGGTGTTATGAGCTTATTGGTTTGCTTTTGTGGTTTTATGCACAAAATAGCAACAAAAACATTTGTTGGCCTGTGGTACCCTTCCTCTATGATTGTGGCATCAAAGCAGCTACTCTCCATTTGCTGGAGAGCCTTGCTCAAATGCAGCTTTAAGTTTAAATTTCAAACCCTTGGTTTTCCTTTCCAGGTACTGTATTGAGAGATATGGACAAACCTCTGGTTACTCAGAGCCAGCATAAACATTAGAATCAAGATGCAAAGCTTTTCCTGCTCTTTCTGGCTTGAGGTTTTCCACCCTGAAGCAACAGAGTAGGTAAGAAAGAGACAGAAGAATTTTCAGAAGAAATGTTATACTAGCTTTCCCTTGCATGATAATTTTTCATGTGTGTGACTGTTGGAACATACAACTTCTACCTGCAATACTTTTTTACATGTATGAATTGGCTCTGCATTAGACCATCTCCACACTTTACACAGCAGTCACTAGGTATAGCCAGCATTACACAGGTGTTTCCTGCAGCAAATACATAAGGTATTCGCTAATAGGCAAAAAACCTTGCGGTTTAAGAACGTACCTATAGCCCACAGCTATTTCTATCAAACTTTAAAAAGCAGGGAAATTGGGCAGCTATAGTGAATGCACCAGGGGAGCAGGAGACCTGACCTCCTCTCTGAGATATTGGACTGCCCTACAAAGTTGTCAAAATGCAAACATAATTTGGGTTGGTCTTTCACAGTCCAATCCACTTCCTGTGTAGCTTGAAAGAATTTGGTAACATGTCCCTTCCATATGTTTTGCTCAGCATTGGAGAAGGGCTGTAGCTCAGTGGTAGAGTATCTGCTTTGCATGCAGGAGGTCCGAGGTTCAATCCCCAGCACAGGCTGCACATTAGCTACCATGCAAAGTATAAGCTTCTGGTTTCGGTGTACAAAGCCCTATACAGCTTGGGACCAGGATACCTAAAATACCATCTTACCCCTTACATACCCAGTCGATCACTGCGCTCTGCAGGTGAGGGCCTCCTGCAGATACCATCTTATCAGGAGGTTCGCTCTGCACAATATAGGAAACGGACCTTTAGTGTGGCAACACCTACCCTGTGGAATTCCCTCCCCTTAAATATCAGACAGGCACCATCTCTGTTATCTTTTTTTTAAAAAAGATGTCTTGAAGGCTTTTTTAACAATATTTTTAAAGATGTTTTGTTTTAATGTATTTTAAAGTCAGTTTTTATGATGTTTTAAAGTGTTTTAATGCTTTGGTTTGCCGCCCTGGGCTCCTGCTGGGAGGAAGGGCAGGTTATAAATCAAATACTAAATATATAAATAAATAAAAATGGAAATTCAACCATCCTTCCCAATTGGCACTGAATTTTGCAAAGGAGCTCTCCAGCTAAATAATATTGTTGCGCGCCTCCCCCAATCTCCGAGCAGTGAGATTTCAGGGGGTCCCTGCGCCCATCCAGGGTTTGGTTTCCTTTGGGAAGAAGGCCAGCGGAGACTGCGGTGTCTTTATGAAATATGGTTTATTTATGTACGCACATTCCAACCTGAGCTTAGGGTGGAGGGGTTCAAGGCATCAGCAGTCTAATATCCAGCTTTTCCATCTAGGTGCAGGGGCATCCTATCGCCACGATGCAGGGAGCCAGCCTCTGTGCATGCCTGCCGCCCTAGTTCTCCAGTACACCCACTTCCAGTTCCAAACACACTTCTCCCTGCCCAGGAGTGGGGGGGAGACTCTCCTCCAGTAGAGTTTAAAATGACAAAAAGGATCTTCCTAGCCCCTTTCACCAGTTGCCGGGGCAACTAAATAGGACCATTAACTGCCTAGCCACTCTATTCGATTAACAAAGGAGATTCATCTGGCTAGCAGAGCCAGCCTCCCAGGCATAGAATTCCAAATCAGAGGCTGGAAAGGTGACCCACAGAAATCATCCATTCCAGCCCCCCCATGCTCATAACAATATATACAAAAATACATACATTAGGGTAAAGCAGTGCTTTTTTGTGTGTGTAACAGTACTCACTGCTACAGTGTGTAGGCACCCCTTTTTTTTTGCTGCCTCAGGCCACCATTTTGTGCTGGTGCCCACGGCACCTTAATCAAGATATGAAGTGGCACCTCATATTTTTTTTTACCAAAAATGCACTGGTGTAAAGTGTGCATAAAAATACATATATTAGTGAAAATAACATACAAAAATGCATTATATAAGGGGAAATTGCTCAGCAAAAATGTCTATATCAGGCACAATTGTATTTCAGAATGTGTGTATTAGGAGAAATTCACACAAAGTTTCATGACTTTTTTAAAAATAATGCAAACTGATGTGGAAATGTGAAGAACTGAACATAAGATTAGAAAAGATGAGGAACGGAGAAAAACAGATTCATCCATCCTTATCAATCCATCTGACTCAGTATATTTATAGTGGCTGGCAGGGACTCCCAATGGTTTCAGATGGAACCCTTTCTCAATTCTACCTGGAGATGCAGGGACCGACCTGCAAAGGAGTGTGCCTGCTGCAACTCTGGATTACTCAGTGCTCAGGCTATTGCATCCAGCCTCCCGTGGGGGCAATTGATTCTGCTGCATCTCTACGTTAACTGTGATTAGGTCATTCAGTTCCTTTTGATACAAAGAAGGGCAGAATTACACCCCCTCCCCACTACTCAAGAGCGGCTGGTCATTGTATTGCTGCATGCATAATTGCCTTGAGTTTGCTTCCTTCAAGCCAATAGGGATGCCCAGAACAGTGATTTGGGCAGAAAGATGGGGGGGGGGTGTTCCTCCAAGAGTTGGAAATTCTTAATTTCTGCTCACTATAAAATGTAACGCTTTTTAGCTAGAAGCGTAAGTAGGGGCCTCCACTTTTAATTCAGGGAGGGAAATGTGCTGCATTAGAAGCCTGGGAAATACTGGCACAATTCCTCCATGGTTATTGGGGGCTCTGGTAGTACAGTATACTCATTTCATCTCTAGCCTCTCTGGAGGCACATTCTTTTTTGACTCATTAATATTCTACCTCTATTTTAACTTCTCGGTAAACTTCCAACGGATTGTGCTTGCATGTCTCATTCATTCCCTGTTACCTGTGCCTTTCCCTCTGCTCTCTCCACTTGCTTAGTTTCTTTCACTATCGAAATGTATACTGTTAGCGCCTTGTAGCAGGGACTTCCTCTTTGTTTACACCATTCTGTAAAGTACAGTGTACTCTCCTGGTGTTTCAGGAAACAATAATTGGTTTGTTGTGGCTTTGAGCAACCTTTTATCAAGTTTTGGTCTGTTCTGGGGTATGTAGCTGTAAAGTGGCAGGGGGAAGGTCCTGAATAGCAATGCTTAAGTTGTTTTCAAAGAAAAAAAGATTGGGGGGGGAGGAAGCACCTGAAATCTGAGTTGAGATACACCTTAATTCACTGTCAACATATTTTTTCAGTTCAGCAAGTATGCGATGTGGACCCTCTCAAAAGAAAAAAAAAGGCGTGCTAATTTAGCCCATAGGCACAAGACATATTTTTGGCTTTGCTTGATGAATGCTGTATCTATGTGCAAAGATGCTTATTTCCATTAAGGTCTAGGATATGGTAGCCATGTCTCCAGTTTTACAGAGTACAGTCCTCTATGGAAAGGCATCCTCTATTTGAAGGGCTGTCGAGTACAAGCCTGGTTTAAATCTAAAGAACTGTAACCTGTTTTTAACTGTTTGTATTGAAAATTTTAAGGTCTTTATAAACTGCTTAAAGGTTTCGTACAATCAATCAGTATATACATTTTGTTAAATAAATAAAATAAGCCTTAAGAAGGGAGAGCTGCAGAGGCCGTGAAGTTGCTCATCAATAGTTAGCATTTTGACAGCAGACTGAGCAGGTACACAGGTGGCATGTATTGTAGTTCTACTTAAAATCAGGGTTGTAATTGTCTGGGGTCTTGGGTGTGTGTGTCTTAGATCCCTTACTTTTTTGGGAGCAGGATCCTAATGTCTCCAGCATCCTATGAGCCAATCAGCATGAAAGGGGAGTGTGTTAGCTGCTGAGAACAGTCCTTGTCCCTTTGTGCTCACTGACTGGAGCCAATCAGAGTGAAAGGAGGTAAGTCAGCCACTGAGAAGACTCTTCTCAGTAGCTAACACTCTCCCTTTTCGTGCAGATTGGCTCCTAAGGGCATCTGTTGTTGTGGGGGAAGGCATTAACAAGGATCTCATTTTCAACCCAGCAGCAAAAAAGGGGGTGTGGCATGACTATGACTATCATGAAGGGACCTTGCACTTCTGAATTTGCCACTACACTACTGCTTAAAATGTAGTAATAATTTCTACGTTTGCAACTATACAAATTGGTGTCCTATTTTTGGTGATGCATAAGTTGCTACCACAGGTGAATGTTTGGCCATCCATATGTTGCTGGACTACAAGTCCCATCATCTCTGACCATTGGCCACGCTGGCTGGGACTAATGGGAGTTGTAGTCCAACATCTGGAGGTACTACATGGGCTATCCCTGCATTAGGGCATGTGTTTATAGGCCCCTGTGCAAATGGGGCATAAATCACATGAAGGGGTAGTTGCACTGAGGAAGAGAGTGGGCATGATCCTGACCTCCCTGAAATAAAACGTATTTCTTTAGTACATTTGCCACCCGGGGCTTCTTTCGGGAGGAAGGGTGGGATACAAAGATAATAAAATAAATAAATAAAATAAGAATACATTGTGTATGGGTGAATCTATCAGTTTTAATTTCTCTCTTTCTCATTTTTCCAGTCTGAAGTTCAATTTGAAAAAAAAGTCCTCCTGAAAATTTCGTAGCATTTTAATGTGAATTTCTCCTAATATATACATCTTTGTATACAATTTTGCCTAATATACACATTTCTGCATGCAATGTCCCCTAATTACTTGATTACTGTACATGCTTTATGTGGGGCTGCCCTTGTATCTGGTCCGGAAGCTGCAACTAGCGCAGAATGCAGCAGCCAGACTGCTCATAGGAGCAGATTACTGGCAACGTGTTACCCCGCTGCTGAAAGAGCTGCACTGGTTGCCAATTTGCTATATGGCCAGGTTCGGGGTACTTGTGTTTATTCACAAAGCCCTAAACAACTTGGGTCCAAAACACCTTAAGGACTGCTTGACTTCCTATGTTCCACCTTGATCACTGAGATCTTGTGATGGGACACTCTTAGTTCCTCACGCCCCTCAGGTTTAGTTGGCCTCCACCAGGAACTGAGCCTTTAGTGTGGCAGGCCTTGCCCTGTGGAACTCCCTACCAAGAGAGATTCGGCAGGGACCATTCTTTCTTTCAGGCGCCTCCTGAAAACTGGACTTTTCAAACAGGCCTTTTAATATGAATTTTCTTTTCCAACCAGTGCAGTACTTTATGGATGCTTTTATTATTGTTTTTAATCATTTTAAATTGGTTTTTAATTCTATTGTGTTTTTCTACATTGTAATGCCGCCTTAAGATCCTCTGTGGCGCAGAGTGGTAAGCGGCGGTAACGCAGCCGAAGCTCTGCTCACAGCCGGAATTCGATTCCAATGGAAGGATGAAGTTGAATCTCCAGTAAAAGGGGTCGAGCTCCACTGAGCCTTCCATCCATCCGTGGTCGGTAAAATGAGTACCCGGCATATACTGGGGGGTAAAAAAAGGCCGGGGAAGGAACTGGCAATCCCACCCCATATATATGGTCTGCCTAGTAAACGTCACAAGACGTCACCCTAAGAGTCGGAAACGACTCGCACTACAAGTGCGGGGACACCTTTACTTTTTAATGCCGCCTTGATATATTTTTGTGAAAAGTGCAGCTTATCAATATTTTAATAACAAATAAATAATAGTTATAATTTAATGCATTTTTATGCACACTTTACCCTAGCATATGCATTTCTGTACACATTACTTGGCTGGAGGACTGCATTGCAAAATTCAGAGAAGTGTGAATTTCACAGGATGGCTGCGTTTTGGGTTTTTTTATTTTTTCAGGAAGTGTGAATTAGGCGGGTTCATCTTTAAATGCAAACTGAACCAAATGCCTCCCCCATTCCTAGCCTGCCATGCAGGCCCTGGCCAGACTCAGTTTAAGCCTGGTGGATGCTTCCTAAGAACATAAGAACATAAGAAGAGCCTGCTGGATCAGGCCAGTGGCCCATCTAGTCCAGCATCCTGTTCTCACAGTGGCCAACCAGGTGCCTGGGGGAAGCCCGCAAGCAGGACCCGAGTGCAAGAACACTCTCCCCTCCTGAGGCTTCCAGCAACTGGTTTTCAGAAGCATGCTGCCTCTGACTAGGGTGGCAGAGCACAGCCATCACAGCTAGTAGCCATTGATAGCCCTGTCCTCCATGAATTTGTCTAATCTTCTTTTAAAGCCATCCAAGCTGGTGGCCATTACTGCATCTTGTGGGAGCAAATTCCATAGTTTAACTATGCACTGAGTAAAGAAGTACTTCCTTTTGTCTGTCCTGAATCTTCCAACATTCAGCTTCTTTGAATGTCCACGAGTTCTAGTATTATGAGAGAGGGAGAAGAACTTTTCTCTATCCACTTTCTCAATGCCATGCATAATTTTATACACTTCTATCATGTCTCCTCTGACCCGCCTTTTCTCTAAACTAAAAAGCCCCAAATGCTGCAACCTTCCCTCGTAAGGGAGTCGCTCCATCCCCTTGATCATTCTGGTTGCCCTGTTCTGAACCTTTTCCAACTCTATAATATCCTTTTTGAGATGAGGCGACCAGAACTGTACACAGTATTCCAAATGCGGCCGCACCATAGATTTATACAACGGCATGATGATATCGGCTGTTTTATTTTCAATACCTTTCCTAATTATCGCTAGCATGGAATTTGCCTTTTTCACAGCTGCCGCACACTGGGTCGACATTTTCATCGTGCTGTCCACTACAACCCCGAGGTCTCTCTCCTGGTTGGTCACCGCCAGTTCAGACCCCATGAGCGTATATGTGAAATTAAGATTTTTTGCTCCAATATGCATAATTTTACACTTGTTTATATTGAATTGCATTTGCCATTTTCCCGCCCATTCACTCAGTTTGGAGAGGTCTTTTTGGAGCTCTTCGCAATCCCTTTTTGTTTTAACAACCCTGAACAATTTAGTGTCGTCAGCAAACCTGGCCACTTCACTGCTCACTCCTAATTCTAGGTCATTAATGAACAAGTTGAAAAGTACAGGTCCCAATACCGATCCTTGAGGGACTCCACTTTCTACAGCCCTCCATTGGGAGAACTGTCCATTTATTCCTACTCTCTGCTTTCTGCTTCTTAACCAATTCCTTATCCACAAGAGGACCTCTCCTCTTATTCCATGACTGCAAAGCTTCCTCAGAAGCCTTTGGTGAGGTACCTTGTCAAACGCTTTTTGAAAGTCTAAGTACACTATGTCCACTGGATCACCTCTATCTATATGCTTGTTGACACTCTCAAAGAATTCTAATAGGTTACTGAGACAGGACTTTCCCTTGCAGAAGCCATGCTGGCTCTGCTTCAGCAAGGCTTGTTCTTCTATGTGCTTAGTTAATCTAGCTTTAATCATACTTTCTACCAGTTTTCCAGGGACAGAAGTTAAGCTAACTGGCCTGTAATTTCCGGGATCCCCTCTGGATCCCTTTTTGAAGATTGGCGTTACATTGGCCACTTTCCAGTCCTCAGGCACGGAGGAGGACCCAAGGGACAAGTTACATATTTTAGTTAGCAGATCAGCAATTTCACCTTTGAGTTCTTTGAGAACTCTCGGGTGGATGCCATCCGGGCCCGGTGATTTGTCAGTTTTTATATTGTCCATTAAGCTTAGAACTTCCTCTCTCGTTACCACTATTTGTCTCAGTTCCTCAGAATCCCTTCCTGCAAATGTTAGTTCAGGTTCAGGGATCTGCCCTATATCTTCCACTGTGAAGACAGATGCAAAGAATTCATTTAGCTTCTCTGCAATCTCCTTATCGTTCTTTAGTACACCTTTGACTCCCTTATCATCCAAGGGTCCAATCGTCTCCCTAGATGGTCTCCTGCTTTGAATGTATTTATAGAATTTTTTGTTGTTGGTTTTTATGTTCTTAGCAATGTGCTCCTCAAATTCTTTTTTAGCATCCCTTATTGTCTTCTTGCATTTCTTTTGCCAGAGTTTGTGTTCTTTTTTATTTTCTTCATTCGGACAAGACTTCCATTTTTTGAAGGAAGACTTTTTGCCTCTACGAGCTTCCTTGACTTTGCTCGTTAACCATGCTGGCATCTTCTTGGCCCTGGCGGTACCTTTTCTGATCTGCGGTAATGCACTCCAGTTGAGCTTCTAATATAGTGTTTTTAAACAACTTCCAAGCATTTTTGAGTGATGTGACCCTCTGGACTTTGTTTTTCAGCTTTCTTTTTACCAATCCCCTCATTTTTGTGAAGTTTCCTCTTTTGAAGTCAAATGTGACCGTGTTGGATTTTCTTGGCAATTGGCCATTTACATGTATGTTTAATTTAATAGCACTGTGGTCACTGCTCCCAATCGGTTCAACAACACTTACATCTCGCACCAGGTCCCGGTCCCCACTGAGGATTAAGTCCAGGGTTGCCGTCCCTCTGGTCGGTTCCATGACCAACTGGTCTAGGGAATAGTCATTTAGAATATCTAGAAACTTTGCTTCTTTGTCATGACTGGAACACATATGCGGCCAGTCTATGTCCGGGTAGTTGAAGTCACCCATTACTACCACATTTCCTAGTTTGGATGCTTCCTCAATTTCATATCTCATCTCAAGGTCTCCCTAAGCATTTTGATCAGGGGGATGATAGATCGTTCCCAGTATAAAGTCCCTCCTGGGGCATGGTATCACCACCCACAACGATTCTGTGGAGGAGTCTGCCTCTTTTGGGGTTTCGAGCTTGCTGGATTCAATGCCTTCTTTCACGTATAGAGCGACTCCGCCACCAATACGTCCTTCCCTGTCCTTCCGATATAGTTTATATCCAGGGATAACCGTATCCCACTGGTTTTCTCCATTCCACCAGGTCTCCGTTATGCTCACTATATCAATGCTCTCCTCTAAGACCAAGCACTCCAGTTCTCCCATCTTGGTTCGCAGGCTCCTAGCATTAGCGTACAGGCACTTGTAAGCAGTGTCTCTCTTCAAGTGTCTTTGGCACTTGTGGTTAGGCCTGTGGTAATTTTGCTCTTCTGAATTTATATCCTGTGCCCCTGCTCTCACAATGCCTACTTCTAGGCCTACCCCTTTTAAAATTTCATCATTTCTTTGGTTTTTATCCCAGGGGGGAGGTTTATTCCGAACCGGACGTTTCTCAGCTCCTGTCGGGTTTCCCCCCTCAGTCAGTTTAAAAGCTGCTCAGCCACTTTTTTAATTTTAAGTGCCAGCAGTCTGGTTCCATTCTGGTTCAAGTGGAGCCCGTCCCTTTTGTACAGGCCCAGCTTGTCCCAAAATGTTCCCCAGTGCCTAACAAATCCAAACCCTTCCACCCGACACCATCGTCTCATCCACGCATTGAGACTGCGAAGCTGGGCCTGTCTGGCTGGTCCTGCACGTGGAACCGGTAGCATTTCAGAGAAAGCCACCTTGGAGGTCCTGGCTTTCAGCATCCTACCTAGCAACCTAAATTTTGCTTCCAGGACCTCACGGCTGCATTTCCCCATGTCGTTGGTGCCAACGTGCACCACGACCACTGACTCCTTCCCAGCACTGTCTACCAAACTATCTAAACGACGGGAGATATCCACAACCTTCGCACCAGGCAGGCAAAACACCTTGCGGTCTACACGCCCATCACACACCCCACTGTCTATGTTCCTAATGATCGAATCACCCACTACAAGGATCCCTTCACCCCTGGAGATATATCCTCGGCACGAGAGGATAGCTGCTCATCCTCCAAGGAATGGGTCCCTTCTAAGGGATCGTTTCCCTCTTCCTCAGCTGCATGCTCTCCTTCCCCGAGACCATTGTTGTTCATGATAGCAGGAGAGCTATCATCGTTGGAGTGGGACACAGCTATAACGTCCCTGAAGGCCTCCTCCACACACCTCTCTGCCTCTCTCAGCTTTTCCAGGTCCGCCACCTTGGCCTCAAGGAAATGAAGTCATTCCCGGAGAGCCAGGAGCTCATTGCACCGAGAGCACACCCACGACTTCTGTCCAACAGGCAGATAGTCGTACATGCTGCAGGCGGTGCAAAACACTGGAAAGCCCCCCCACCCCTGCTGGCTTCTTACCTGCATAGTTTTGTTTAAGGTTTATTACGTCAATGGGTAATAAATGTCTTTTCCTTTGGACTTCCTTTGAAAGGAAGATGTTTGCTAGAAGCAATCCATTGAAATATTTTAGGGAAAAAATGATAAAACCTTTTGTTTCACAAGCTTTAAGGGGACTCTACATGATTTCAGTTTACTAATGCTGTGCATTAGCCTGTTCTGTTTAAATGTGGTTTTTACTCTCTCTTTTTTTGGTAATTTTACTGTGATTTTATGCCGTATTATTGGGGTGATTTTAAATTGTAAGTAGCCTTAAGGGCCATGGAAAGGTCAAATAGTGGTGGAATAAAATAAAGACCTATAAATAGTCAGAATACTCCCCCAACCCGCCCCCCACTGTTGTCACAAGGCAACATGAGCAGAGGAAATCTGCTTCCAAAACCAAAGAGCCATCAGTCGGGGCCTGAGCAAAGAGCATCCACTAAGTCTTCCTAAAGAAAATATTTTATTGCACATGAACCAGAATTTAGCTTGTGGTTTATAACTAGCATTTTCATTTAAAAACAAAACTAGTCCTACTCTGGTATCATTTAACATCGGCCTGACCCACAAGAATGGCACACGTGAAGCTTTTCTGGGCATGGATATAAAAGGGGTGGGAAATGCTTCACCTGCTAAATTTCTATGTTTGAGGCAGCTGTTAAACCTACAGGAGCAGGACCAATAAAACAGACAGCAGCCCTATATATGGCTAATGCAGGCTGTTGTTTTTTAAAAAAAGAAATGAATCTATTCTTGTATCCCTGTACACTTAGAAACCAAACTAATTCAATTTAATTGTGCATGTAATTGCACATACATGATTGTTGCTCAGACACACTGAATTTCTAGAAGACACTTTAGCTGAATTGCATTATTACTCATATTTACATTTACATTCCACCCATCATTCAAGGAGCTCAAGATGGCATGCATGGTTCTCCCTCCCCGCCCCTCATTTTATCCTCATAAGAACCCTATGGGGAAGGCTAGGGTGAGACAGTGACCGACCCAAGGACACCCAATGAGCTTCATGCCCGAGCAAGGATTTGAACTTTGGCCTCCAAATGTCGGACTATAGTTCTCATAATTCTTGACAGTTGTCCATGCTGGCAGGGGCTGATGGCAGTTGGAGTCTAACAACATCTGGTGGGCCACAGTTCTGTGTTCTTGCTGTAGGGCTATGAAGTTATTGTTGGAGTAGACCAGGTTAAATTACTGCTAAACTAATTGAGGGACAGTACTCTTAGCCTTCCATGTTTGGTCAGCAAATTTGCTTGTTCTTTTCTGATATTTATCTGGGAACTCTGAGCGGGAACTGGATGTTTTCACAAACTTTTTCTGAAAAAGCATGGAAAGATCAATGGTTACAAGAGCTCATCCTCAGCCTCTGCTGGTCATCCCTTCCTAAAACTTAGAGAGGAGCTAGGCAATAGGCGGTAGAGGTGCATAAGGCTTCAGCAAAATGAGGCTTCATTTTTTCTTTTTTAAGGACGGAATGCTCTGTATTCATTGCTACCAGGAAGCCTAGAAAATGTTTTAACGTTGCTAGGCTCAATTCATTAAGAACACAGGAACTGGGAACTCCATCCCTCTGTGACAGTGGGCACTTTAGAGCGTGCAAAGAATAATGTAGGAGCCAGAGCTGCTGACCCAAGACATTTTGCTGTTTATTTTTGTTTATTTACTGCATTTGTATACCACCCCATAGCCGAAGCTCTCTGGGTGGTTTACAGGCAAAGTTTGAGGCAAAGATGGTGCACCTCCTTCCCATTCCATGTACAGAAGCTGACTAGCCTGGCAGCTGAATCTTATTCCAACCCTGGCAATGGGCCAATGTCCTTCTCAGCAGCTGAGGGCAGCAAGCTAGCTTAGGAGTTGCAGCATTCTGCCCTCCAACGCCTTGCTGCTACTCACTAGCATCCGCTGCCTGAGACAGCCTCCACACATGCCTAATGTTAGGGCCAGCTCTGTCAGGAGCATCCAAGAGTTAAAGATGAGGCTGCTGCTGCTGCCGCTTCTAAAACTCTCCACACAAGCCTGCCCTGCTGTCATTCT
Organism: Rhineura floridana; assembly: GCF_030035675.1. Lineage (NCBI taxonomy): Eukaryota > Metazoa > Chordata > Lepidosauria > Squamata > Rhineuridae > Rhineura > Rhineura floridana. The sequence continues at coordinate 109,806,214 of NC_084488.1, forward strand.
CCTTCACTAGGATACGTTTTGTGAACGGAGGTGAGTAGTGGCAAGAGGGTGCCCGGATGAGCCATTAGAAGGTGGGCCTGAACTTGAGAAGGGGGCTAGCATCTCCCCATACAAAACTGACCTTTCCAAAATTTTGGATGTTGGTTCCATCAGTACACGACATTAATAGATAATTTCCTCCAATTTTATTTATTGAGGTATTGATGTGATGGAGCAGACACACGTGAAAAGATGGAGCAGTGCACTTCATGGCTGCCATCCTAACTTGCTTTTGAAATCATGGGGCCTACTCCTTATCACTCATTATGAGTTCCCAGTAGAACAAAAACCTTTTCAGTACCACCTGGATAGTTCTAAATGCAGCCTTACTGTGTCAGAAGGTGAACTTCTCCAGACACAGACACATAATGGCTTTAAAAGAAGATTAGACAAATTCATGGAGGACAGGGCTATCAATGGCTACTAGCCATGATGGCTGTGCTCTGCCACCCTAGTCAGGGGCAGCATGCTTCTAAAAACCAGTTGCCGGAAGCCTCAGGAGGGGAGAGTGTTCTTGCACTCGGGTCCTGCTTGCGGGCTTCCCCCAGGCACCTGGTTGGCCACTGTGAGAACAGGATGCTGGACTAGATGGGCCACTGGCCTGATCCAGCAGGCTCTTCTTATGTTCTTATGGTCTGTAACCTCATCTTTCACTGATGTATTTTTCCCTCTCAACTGATGCAATGAGCAGCATTGCTCATGTTTGGAAATAACAGCTTGCAGGTGTTCATGTTCAGTGGATCTCATGATTTTTACCATACTGGCACAACCCTCCCTCTGCCTCCCAATAGTTTATTCCAGCATGATGGGAATCTCCAGACATAAGCATGTCATCCCCCCCCCCTTTATCCTGCCAGGTAAGTGGAGGAATGGGAAGTCTAATTCTATGCTGAAAGGACGTATCAGTGTGATCTTACTCCAGGTTTTGGTTCTGCAACTGCAGGATACAAGGTGCAGATGCATGTATCTGTGAGTTTCGGTTTCTCTTCATTTCTCATTTTTCTGCTCTAAAGTTCAGCTCTCCACATTTGTCAATTAAAAAAAAAAAAGCCCTCATGAAAGTTCAGCAACATTTTAGTGCGAATTTCTCCCAATATCTTTGTATGCAATTTTATCCAACAAACATATTTTTTCAAAGTAATTCCCCCTTATACAATGCATTTTTATATGCAATTTTGCTTATATATGCATTTTTATGCACACTTTACCTTAGCATTTGCATTTTTGTACACATTGCTTGGCTGGAAAACTGCACTGCAAATTAAAAGTGAAGGCTCTGTTTCTGATCACATATTGCTTTCAAAAGTGTGATTTAGGTAGGTTCTCCTATAAATGCATACTGAATCGAATTTTTCTCTCTCGCCACTAGATGTGAGATGGGGGCAATGACTCAGACGGATACTCTGAACAGCTACATATAAAGATACAAGCAGCTGCTCTATGGCTGTATTTCAAGCAGCCACCACATTGCTGCTGTTTATGCATGCCTTGGGCCTTACCAAGTTACCTTGCTGAATGTATGTAGTTCCCATATGAGTTTATATGCCTGATTAGAACACATCTGAGAATGTCCTCAGATTTCTTTCAGCCAGTTAGTTAAATCACAAATTGAATTAAAAATATTCCTTGAGAATACCACTTGCCATGTCACATTAATTCTGGCCCTGTGCGTAGCGTGTAAGACTTCAAAATGAAGTACACCTTCCTAAAAGCCATGCAAAGTCAAGACACTTTTGATGTATGTGTCATGCTTGTTGAGCAGAGATGAAGAACCTGTGCTCATTATCCCTGACCATTGCCCATGCTGGCTGGGACTGACAAGACTTGGAGCCCAACTTCATCTGCAGGGCCACAAGTTCCTCATCGCTGTTGCAGGGTCGCCCGCTGATACAAACCTGATGCTACAGGGCAGGTTGCTGATGCCATTTGTGGTTAGCTTGAGGATTAGCTAAAATATTCAATGTCAAAATGAAGCTGAACTTTGACAACTTAATTGTACACTGTCAAGGTTTCATGTCACTAAACTGGTTTGCCTTTATTCCCACGAATGTTTGTTTTCTTTGTACTACAGCTGGGAGAACTACTTAGTGGATTCCTACAAGTAGTTCTTCACACAGTGCATAATTAAATTATAGAATTAGCTCCTACAAGAGGCAGTGATTGCCACCAGTTTGGATGGTTTCAAAAGAGGATTAGACAAATTCATGGAGAATAAGGCTATCAGTGGCTACTAGCCATGATGGCTGGGTTTTCCCTCCATACTCGGAGGCAGTATGCTTCCAAATACCAGTTGCCATAATCTGCAGGAGGGGAAAGTGCTCTTTGCACTCAGGTCCTGCTTGCGAGCTACCCATAGGCAACTGGGTGGCCACTGTGAGAAGAGAATGCTAGACTAGATGGGCCATTGGCCTGATCCAGCAGCCTCTTCCTATGTTCTTTTGTTCTCCAGTCCAGACTAAGCACTGGAGGTAGCAGAATCAATGTTGGCCTCCTCAAGTTTGCATTCCTGAAGGAGGCAGAAGGACAGGTGGGAGTTTGTGGTGTGACAGTACACAATAGCAGCCACCCATGGAACCCATCTGATAGTTGCAACTGATCATGGTTATTTCTCTTCAACCCTAGTGGAATCTTATGGCATCCTATACCCCAAACCCAAAGCACTTATTTTCCAGTACAGCATATTTTAGGTATGGGCTATAACTTCTATAAACCACTCATAAAGCACATATAAAGCACTGCTGTATTTTTAGAAATGGGCATGGAGGGAACATTAGGGATGATTAACTAGGCAGTCATGAGTTCACACATTATTATTACCCAATATGCAATTTATACTTGGATTCTGTACAAAAGCCTCCTGTAATTCTTTATTTGTATATCTTTGTGTAAATCAGTTCTGGATTCCTGCTTAGCCATTTTAGCATTATAAGTAACAGACTTTTTCTTTAAAAGAAATGCCTGTTTGCTGCATACTATAGTTAAAATTAAGCTGGATTTTATTGATGCTTTTAACAAAGCCACATGCAGTTTGTTAAAAGGATGGTGATGCATTTTCCTGCACTGTGTACAGATAAAGCAAGAATAATTTTTTAAAAGCGAGTGAGTGTGCAAGAGACAGACAGAGAGATACTGTACCTTTGGAATTGGAAATTGGCATTCTCCTGAGCAATAGTAAGCATCAAAAGATTTAGGGGAAATAATCCATTCGCTCCAGCCAATATCTGCAAAATCCACTTTGAGATAGCGCCGGGCGCAGTATCTTGGCTCATTCCACTGCTTCCTCCTTGCCTTTTTAAGGGTCTGCTCATCAAACTGGAGCGTCTGGCTTTTCTGATGGTTGTTTTTTCTCTGCTTTTTCTTGTTCTTGGCCCTCTCCGCCAGTCGGGGCTGCAGCGTTTTGTAGTGCTTTTTCTCCTCCCATCCTTCATCCTCACTGTACTGATACTCAGCACCCGGAAGCTCATTGTTCTGTAAAGGCAACAAGATGCTGGTGGAGCGTTTTTGCCGCCGTTCACTCAAGCCATGTTTCAAATGGCTGTCCAATTTTGGAAAGCTACCCGGCAGTGGATTCCAGTGCCCTTGCAAGCTAGAGACAACACTCTCTGGTTCTGAAATTGCAGAGTCGTTTGCGTAAACGAGGATGTATGGTTCATAGTTGGGACGCATGTTCTTCCAGGGGTGCCGGCCAACAGAGGCCATTTTGACTCCAATGAGCAGGTCATTGTTTCGCTTTGCCTTATTCAAGACGTGAGTGATGTTCTTCCACTGCCAAGAAAGGACATCCTGATAAGCAGCGGAGATGTTGATTGAGTAATGCCCCAGAGTCCGAGTTGGGTTTCCTGATGAAGGAAAACTCAATAGAGAGAGGCTAATCTGCATGTCGGATTTCCTGTGCCCATGGGAAGGACAGCCCTTGAGTTGAGGGCAATTTGTGCTACTGTTCTGGAGATCCCCAATATAGTAATGCAACAGGGCTGACAAGATGTTTTCAGACTTTGTGAGGGAGGTCAGGTTAAAAACGTGCACTTCTTTGTTGCCAGGGGTCCCTAAGAGAAGAGAAACATTTACATGAGGACAGAAAAGGTCAGAAGTGTCAGTGGCTTTTGTACTTTTATAAGTCAATTTAATGCAAACTTTCCTCTTATTTACAACAGATGTTCACTCATTGCCTTTAACTGATTTAATTTGGTATATGGACAAATCAGAACTCAAGTTGCTTAATTAGTAAGGGTGCATTTTCATCAGTGGGGCTGAGAGGGAAGGACACATTTCATTTGGCTCCGATACTTTCTGGGAATGAAAAGGGAAACATTAGATATGGTCTGTCTTTTTTTTAACAAGGACCAGATGCTCTTGTTTATTAGATTTCCAGGTCCTCACACTTCTTTCAATATGCTTAAAAAGGCTCCTAATGTTTATTATTGGTAATATGCAAATTTACTCACTATCAGGAATCTCCGATTGGCTGTAGCTAAAATAGGAGAGAAAACCTCATCCCTAGCTTTGGGGAAGGACAGTGACTCGCAAGTAGAACATTTGCTCTCCATGCAGAAGGTCCCAGTTTCGATCCCTGGCACCTCCAGGTTTGGCTGGGAGAGAACACTGCCTGAAAGCCTGGAGAGCTGCTGCCAGTCCTCATGAACATTCATCAGCATTTAAGTGTGCATTTCTCCTAATATTCACATTTTTGTATGCGATTTTATCCAACACAATGCATTTTTCTACATCATACAGAATGAGGTGGGTCTGACTCACTGTCAGGCAACTTCCTATGTTCCTATATAGAATCAGTTCAGTTTTGCATTTTAATGGAAACCTACCTAATCCACACTTCCGAAACGAATATGCAAACTGCGTTGAAACTATCTTTTGAAAATCGCACTTCTCTGAATCTTACAATGCAGTTCTCCAACCAAACAAAAATGTGTGTATTAGGGGTAAGTGCATACAAATGCATACATGAGTGAAAGGTAACGTAGAAAAATGCCATCGTATTAGACAAAATTGCATACAACAATGTGAGTATTGGGAGAAATGCACACTAAAACGCTGATGAATGTTCATGCAGAGTTTTAATAATAGTAGTAATAATAATAACAATAAGGTTTTTTTGGTTAAAAAAAAGAGGTGCAGGTACTCGTATATTCATAAAAGTGCTGTGGAGTCCAGCGCAAAATGGTTGCTGTGGGCACCAAAAAGGAGGTGCTGGTGAGTACTGTTACAAAAAGAGCTCTAGTAATAATAATAATTATAATAATCAGAAACTGATGTGCAAATGTGGAGAACTGAAAACCAAAATTGACAGAGTCACCCAGTTGTAGCTGTAGCTTCCTGTTGCGTTTAGATGAGGCAGCAAATGCAGGTTTTGAATGTTTAAAATAGCCTTTTGTTTGTGAAAACTCCTGAAGGGTTAAAACAGGGGGTCCCCCTATTTGTTCTCTTTGGTTACACAAGAGTCCTGCTGAGTGTATTGGAACTATGGAAGGTAGTAATATGACACCTAAAGGTAGAGAGAGGGAAAACATGGGGATCTAAGTAGTGAGTTATCTGCCTTAATGAAGCAATTCTGTTTTCACCTAGCTTGGCAGAGCTTGGAAAAGTTACTTTTTTGAACTACAACTCCCATCAGCCCCAGCCAGCATGGCCACTGGATTGGGCTGATGGGAGTTGTACTTCAAAAAAGTAACTTTTCCAAGCTCTGACTTGGGTGTGTGTGTGCGCGCACGTGTGTGTGTTCTGCTTGTTGTAGCAATTTTAATGCACTGTGCTAGATGCTGTATGATGTTTAATTGTGTTTTTATTGCTTAATTTATTTCTTATATTGTATATTATTGTACTACAATTTGAATTCCAAATAATTCTATAGAATTCAAGTTGTAAGTATTCTTCACATACATGCCATGGAGCACAGTTTGGGAATCTCTGTTATACACACTTAGGTGGGAGGAAGTCCCATTGAACTCAATGGGGCATACTTCTCAGTATATTACATAGGATTGCATAGGATTGTTAGTGAATATTGCCTTTTGCACAATGGCCCTGCAAATCTGCACTCAATACCCAATCCATGAAGAGATTACTAGGCTTCATAAGGTGAGACAATCATATTCACCACCCTTTAAAAAAAAAGGGGGGGAGGAAAAGTATATCTATATACATGCAATGGTGGCTGGTGGCTCCATGTCAGTGGGGCAGTGGAATCCACTCCTTGAAAGTTGAGACTAAAACCTAGAGTGGATTCCACTGCCCCACTGACATGGAGCCACCAGCCACCACTATAGACGTGTCCACCCTGGTCAGTGATGCCATTAGGGTCAGGGCTGGACTATGGGGCAGATGTACAGGGCCCTACTTAGCAAAATGAGCAGGAGAAGTCCCAAACAGAACACGGCTAGCTTACTGCATTTAAAGTAAGTGAAGTAATACCATCTAAAAAGGGGAAATCCCATAAGACCTTTAAGTCTGGAATCTAAATGATGCAGCAGAATTTAACTCCATCACTGACCCTGATGCTGGAAAGTTATATGCATAGAATTCAGATAAGTTATCCTATAACATAATAAATGCCTTAAATAAATAAGCAAACAAATTAGTGTTTGGCTTTATGACAAATTTCAATTTTAAAAATTGTTTCATTTTTCTATATGCTTTGTTTTTATGTACACCTCTTAGAAATGTGAAGGATTAAGCAGTATATAAATGTCTTAAGTAAATAAAATATAATTAATAGCTGGAAATTGCTCAGCTCTTAAGTCAAATATAACAAAACAAAATAAAGAGACACATTAAAAAATCTTGCCTTTTTGGAAGATGTATAGGCCGTGTGGTGTATAATATTCAATAGCGCTGTCACCTTGTTGCTGAGAAATACAGAAGATCAAGGAATCTTCTTAAAATCTTCAACCTAACAACACGTGAGCTGTTGACTGACACCTTCAGCCTCACAGGAAGAACATCATGGGATGGGCAAGACCAACCTGGCTCCATCCACTGGCCAGAAAAGGAGCTCCCTTCCTTCCACACTTGCTAAAAAGCACACTCTGCTCCACCTGTCAGCTGTTGTCGGACTGCAGACCCAAAAGGAAGCATGCTCCGTCCCATCAGCCAGAAGACTAAGGGAACTTGAACTGGAACATAAAGATGCTGCCTTATATCGAGTCAAACCATTGCTCCATCTAACCCAGTATTGTCTCCACTGGGTGGCAGCAGCTGTCATGGATTTCAGACAGAGTTCTCTCCTAGCTCTATCTTGAGATGCCTGGGATTGAACCTGGGACCTTCTGCATACAAAGCAGATGCTCAACCAGTGAGGATCCTTCCCATGTATCTGAGCCTTTGTGAGGTTTTTTTTTTTTTTACTGACTCTGTGTAATATGATTATAACCTGTTGTAATCCACCTTGAGAATAATTCAATTGAAAGGCAGGGTCTTCAAAATAAATGCTAAATAATTGCCTCTTGGTTTGGAGTAAAAGTAGGAGGAGGGTAAGATCATTATGAATATTGTTAATATCTCAGCATATAGAAATTCATACGGAGAGCCTTAAAATTTAGTAGTATAATCCAGAACACCCAGAGTTATGAGTAACTCTAAGAATAGGACACAGAGTGCATTACAGTAGTCTAATCGAGATGTAATTAGAGTATAGATAACTGAGGCAAGGTCTGATTTCAGCTATAACCTTAAGTTGGTAAAAGGTACACCTAGTTACAGATGCCATCTGTACTTTCACAGACAGCACTGAGTCCAGGAAGTCCCCAAGCTACAAACTAGGTATTTTAGGTAGAGTGCAACCCTTTTCCAAAACCAGTCACATATTTCCATCCAGATCAGCCCATGTCCCCCCCACAGCACCTCTGTCTTGTCTGGATTAAGCTTTAGCTTGCATACTCCAATCCACTCCAAAACTGCCTCCAGACATGCACTCGGGTCAGAGTTCCACAGCCCCCCTGGGATTTGCAGATGGAAAAGAAAGGTAGAGCTTTTTAGGTCAGTTCCAGCATCTGAGTGGAGCATCAAAAGCACCTCGGCTCCTCAAAATAGCATATTAAGAAGCAGTTATTGCAGCCATTTGATGGTAAGTGGGTAGGTGAGTCCACCTGATAACTGCTAGTCACTTGGAGCCTGTTTGCTGTGGTGATTTCTCATAACAATACCTGATGGAACGCCTCTCCCGATACAAACCCACCTGTACACTACGGTCAAGATCAAAGGCCCTCCTCTGGGTGCCTACTCCAAGGGAAGCTCGGAGGGTGGCAACAAGGGAGAAGGCCTTCTCAGTGGTGGCCCCCAAATTATGGAATGATCTCTGTGACAAGGTGCGCCTGGCGCCAACACTGTTATATTTTCGGTGCCAGGTCAAGACTTTCCTCTTCTCCCAGGCATTTTAGCATGTGTTTTAAATTGTTTTTATATTGTTTTAAATTTTAAAATTGTGTTTTAAATTGTTTTTAAAATATGTGCTTTAAATTGTATATTTGTTTTAATGTTTTTGATTGCTGTAAACCGCCCAGAGAGCTTCAGCTATGGGGCGGTAAACAAGTGCAATAAATAAATAAATAAATAACCCCAAAGGAAAATGGGATCAGTGCAAGTGGAGCTGCCTGAACCAGGAATTATAGAACAAAATCTCTGCTTTAGCTGGTACCTCCCAACTTCCAGCTCAGAACTACAGCATTAAAACAGCTGTAGAGGAAAGTGCCATTTGGAAACAACCTTAGTGCTCTGCAATGTCTAATAACTTTATCACCCCTCTTACAAAAACTGTGAGCCCATACAGCCTATCAAAATAACCCAGGGTGAAGTCTCTCACCCCTGAATAGCTTAATCATTTGTATCATCCTTCTAGGATTTTAGAATACTTCAGGTGTAGGTGAGTAGCAAAATAATAATCTGTACTCAGGAGTCGTTTTCTTTACTAACATTATGACGATTGCCCAATTTCATGTTGAACTTAAATCAGGTGGAAATTGCCAGAAGATTGTGACACGTTTTCTCCAATTCTAGTCATAGCACATTGTGAAAAACCTATGAAATGAAGCAGAAATAGGAGGGACATATTCTACTTTTAAAACCATTCCCCTAAAGTTATTCAAAGCAAGTTTTGTGATATTTTAAAACTTGCTACTCTTTATCAATAGATGTCACTGTTTTCCTGCATTTCAGCTAGCGATGCTATGGGAACTCCTTCAAGCTGGTTATTAGATGTCACCACAAATGCTCTGATGTGCATTAGCTTTGATTTAGCAAAAGCAGAAAGGAACACATGCCCATAACTCTGGAAGAGCAGGAGAAAAATAACTTTTCAATGGAACAGATACACAGTTTGCTAATTATCATCTTTTAAATTATGGACAGCAGCCCAAGTAGAAAACATGACCCAGAAGCCAAACCATAAGATTAAGGCTGCTCTCATAAGTGATGCTTAAATTGCTTTTTTTACATTTCCTATGTCCGTAGTTCTAATGTCATGCCTATACCTGGCTGGAACACAAGCTGAATTTAAAATAGCTCTCTTTTGCTTTTTTATTTCTGCATTAGCAACATTAACATGTGACAAGTTCCAGATCAAGGCAGCAACCCTAGGTATACTTGCTTGTCAGTCTCATCTAACTCAGTGGGATTTAACTTAACTGCCCAAGAATCAGTTTAAGACAGGAGTGCGAGAACCTTTGGCCTTCTAGATCGTGCTGGACTACAACTCCAATCAGCCCCAGCAAGCACAGCCAGTGGCCAGGGATTGATGGGAGTAGTAGTTCAGTAACATCTGGGGAGGGCCAAAGGCTCCCCACCACTGATTTAAGACCAGAGAGAAATTTTTTGTTGTTATGTGCCTTCAAGCCGATTACGACTTATGGCGACCATATGAATCAGTGACCTCCAAGAGCATCCGTCATGAACCACCCTGTTCAGATCTTGTAAGTTCAGGTCTGCGGCTTCCTTTATGGAATCAATCCATCTCTTGTTTGGTCTTCCACTTTTTCTACTTCCTTCTGTTTTTCCCAGCATTATTGTCTTTTCTAGTAAATCCTGTCTTCTCATGATGTGTCCAAAGTATGATAACCTCAGTTTCCTCATTTCAGCTTCTAGTGATGGTTCTGGTTTAATTTGTCCTAACACCCAATTGTTTGTCTTTTTCACAGTCCATGGTATGAGCAAAGCTCTCCTCCAACATCACATTTCAAATGAGTTGTTTTTTCTCTTATCCGCTTTTTTCACTGTCCAACTCTCACATCCATACATAGAGATCGGGAATACCATAGTATGAATGATCCTGACTTTACTGTTCAGTGATACACCTTTGCATTTGAGGACCTTTTTTAGTTTTCTAATAGCTGCCCTCCCCAGTCCTACCCTTCTTCTGATTTCCTAGACTCCTAGCAGGGGCACCCAAGGCGGAATGGTCAAAGCTGAGACACTAGACTAAGATGCATCCAAACTCAGAGGAAGGCAATGGTAAACCACCTCTGAATATCTCTTGCCACGAAAACCCTATGAACAGAGAGAAAATAGCTTATTTTAAAAAATCACTTGATTTCAAGAATCAAGCCACCCTGGGCTCCTGCTGGGAGGAAGGGCAGGATATAAGTAAGTAAGTAAGTGAGTAAGTAAGTAAATAAGTAAGTAAGTGAGAATGGAGCCCAGAGTTGCATTTATTCATTCAGTTAAAAACTCCTTGATTGGTTAGCATGACCTCTGTTAAAAAATAAATAAATAAAAACACACAGCAAGGTAGATTAGGACTATAGTAGTGCAGTAGGAGTTCGGCCATGGTATCCAAAGTGGCAGCCTCCAGTTGTTCTTGGACAACAATTCCCATCAGCTTCAGCCATCCTGGTCAATGCTCAGGAATGATGTGATCTGTAGTCCAACAACATCCAGAGAGCTACAGGCTTCCTACCCTTCTTTAGTACAAAGTATTGCTTGGAGTTGGTGCTGGGTGAGCTTTAAACCTGGGAACTAATCTATAATGTTTTTTTTAAAGCTTTACTGGGTCTTGGCTGATTTTAATAGGAATTTTTACAAATATATTTACCTGCTTTGAGTCTTCAAGATAGTGTAGATATTAATCAAGTGCATTAAACAACTAGAACCCTACTGAAAGAATCAGCATGGGTATAGGATGATCCCTGAATATAGAATTTCTTTAGACTTTTATTTGCAGCAGTGTTAAAAGTAAGTAACTTACTGCAAGTGTATAACTTCTTCATTCCTTACTGTATCCCACCCTGTTCATTTACCCCCTGCCATGTGGGGTATTTTCACATGGCTGATTCTGTCTCCATATTGGCACAGGGCTGATTTTGCTTAACCAGGAGACAAATGTGTCAAGGTGATGATGGAGTGATGGATGGATGTGAACAGATTTTTGCAGAATGATTGCTTTATACCCTTTCCCCACCACCACACGCCCGATTGCCATTTTCACATGTGTTTCACATATGCTTTGTGAGAATATACACAGAATATATCCAGCTCCATATCAGGAAATAGTGGGGGCAGTTCTGTTTGTGAAAAAAAAAACACCCTCATACTGGCCCAATTTGGCATTGGCAAAGTAAACACTTCAGGATGGGGCATGTTGATCGCTGAAGCAGGTCAACTATTTCTAAACGAGAATATAAAAACATTATAGGTGCATGATACTGGTATTGCATTAAAGTGTGCCAATGGAAAGTTTTAGGAGTGTAGAATTAGGAAGCATTTCCTCTTTCAACAAGCCTTTTAAGTTGAGACCTATCCCAGTCTACGTCTGTGTTGGAATTGCTTTTATTATGATCATCATCATCATCATCAATGTTTTTAACCCTTTTTTAAAGATGTTTTTAAAGCTTTTAAAAATGTTTTTAAAGTTGTTTTGTTTTAATGTATTTTAAGGTCTGTTTTTATGATGTTTTGATGTGTTTTTAGTGCTTTTGTTTGCCGCCCTGGGCTCCTGCTGGGCGGGATATAAATCAAATAATAAATAAATAAACAAGCGTTAGGAAACATTGCAGGCAGTTCATTTATTTACTGTTTTTTTTTTCCTGCTTTCCAGACAACTGTGTCTCCCAAAGTACCTCACATTAATTAAAAAAGTGTGTGCGAGTATGTGGGAGAGACAGACAGACAGAAACAGCCAACGCTGCCTCAGGCAAACAAACTAAAAAGACAAGGGAAGGGGAGTAGACAGGCAAGTGATGGGCTGGTCTCCAGGCCACTCGCTAGGAGCATTTCAGCTTTCTCTGGAAGCTGCTTGTCCTTCTGTAGGAAAACAAGAAACACCTCAGCATACCCTCCATTTATACATGTAATGGAATCCAGTGGCAAGGCCTCTCCGCATTAGGCTCCAGGTGGGGGCGTGCATGTTCAAATGATGCCCCACTTTAAAATTAAAAAGAGGGAGGGGTTGTCTGCTTGTTTGTCCAACATGGCAGGGAAGCATACATTTCCATGGATACATCACTTTATATAGTATAGCCCAAGAAAAGTCCTCCACTGGATTCTGCAGATAGTTATGTATGGACTGGCATGCCCAAGAGCTATAGCTACAGGCACCAAATATTCTGTGTTGGGCATTTTTTATGATGAAAGTCGGGATAACAATATTTATAATATATAAATAGTCATGATCGCTTTGGCCCTCCAGATGATGCTGGACTACAGCTGCTATCATCCCTGGCCATTGGCTGTGATGTCTGGAGCTGATGGGAGTTGTAGTCCAGCAACATCTGGAGGGTCACACCTGCTTTAGGTAATGCAACGTTGGGACCCTTTGGTGGTGGTGAACCTGTAGCCCTTAGCCTAATTGCATGCAGATAAAGTAGCACAGGCAGAGATGTCTGGGCCAGTTACAGCTTTTTTGAGGCCCCTGAACATAACAAAAAATAATGTCACTGGATAAAAACAAAATAAGGCACACACACACACACACACACACAGAGTGAGAGACATAATTTGATTTTTTTAAAAAATTAGCAAATACTAGCCTTTTCTAGCTGAGGATGTGTGTCACATTTTGGTCTGATGTGCATAACACCAAACTGCAAAACATATGAAATGACAAAAAAAACTAACAGGTGTCCAAATCTGAGCCCCCCACCTTTGAGATTAAGGCCCAGCCCAAATGTCCATCTTGCCCCCTCCCCTTTGAGTGGCCCTGAGCATGCGCACACAGAGAGGTAAAACAGAGCTATACAGTCCTGTAATACAGCCCCCTTTTGGTTCTGCGTCCACCAGCCATTGGATGTGGCTCTGAAGTGCCTTTTCCCATTGGTCAAGAGGCCTTCATAGAAAAAAAAGGATCCCCACACCTGTTTAGGTGTATTTCCCCCTTTTTCTTCTCCATTTTATTAAAAAGGGTGATTTTAAAACTGGATTTAAAATGTGGCTTTATCACTGTACCCAAAGTGGGAAGTAGAACTGGATAAGACAATTCAATAAGATAACACACATGGGAAGATATATGAACTCTACCATGGTTCCAGTAGGGTCCCATGTAAATACATGCTAGAGAAAATATAATTGTTGCTTTAAGAGGAAGATTATCTCGCACAGGAAAAAGGGGAACAAGAAGTTGCAGGACCATGTAGCTTTTGTATAAAGTTTCTCAGAACTTACACATGAGCAACAATATTTTGGCTTAGAGCCTCTTTGCTCCTCCCCAGTCACTTTGCTTCCTTGGTGCACTGAGCTAAGCCATAGGTTGGCTTAGCATGTCATCTGAACCCAGCCTCATGGTTTAGCTGTCCCATACAAACCATGAGCTGCAAACCATAGGACAAATCTTGGTTTCAGCTCGTGGTTAATATGGACAGAGCTACGATATGAGGCTTGGTTTGGATGACACGCAAATCATAGAATAGTAGAGTTGGAAGGGGCCTATAAGGCCATCAAATCCATCAAATCAAAATTCATCAAATCAAAGCCATCAAATCTTGCTCAATGCAAGAATCCAAGTTAAACCATGGCTTAGCTCAGCACAGCAGCAAAACAACCAGGGAGGCGCAAGGCTGACACAATCTCCTCTCTGGGAGCCTGTACATTTTTGCTCATTCACACAAAACTATGTAACATGCAAACTGGGCCAATATGGGTTTCCCTCCTTACAAATATTATTGCGGTTATGTTCTGCGAACCTCACAGCTATGTGGGCAGGGCCTGGAGCAAGCAAGAAATGCCCAAATGGATGTCTAGCTGAAGACATTGGAATAATCCTGCTTCCTCTTGGCCTTTCCCAATGGTGCAAGGCAGTAAAATTGGACGTTAATTAATATTTTGCTGGATACTCTTTTGCAAGATAGGATTTTCCAATGAAGACATAATAGAAATAAAATTTAATATTATAATTGTTTTAGTAATATTTGGACTGCAATGAAGCAACAGCTGATTCCTGACCGGTGCCCAGTTTCACTCCCTCTTCTCTCTCATATCTGGCTCTACCATGAGGCAGGAGCAAAGAGGCGAAAAGCACTGAATAACCGGGGGTGGGGGAGATTAGCAAGCTCCAGTGCTATGAAGATGATTTATTTACTTGCTGTATGTGTTTTGGATATAAAGTCTCTTTCTTCGGGAGCTGTGAAGCCATTTAATCTCTTTGTTCTATCAAATTCCAAAGAAGAGCAAAAAAGCATGTAAACAATCTTTTACCAAAGCACCACACAACACTATTCTCAAGGCGTAAAACTCTTGTTCCAAGAGCTTGCCTCTCTTTTTTCCCCACCTACCATGAGGCAGGCAACAGGCCTCCAACCATTCTCCTCTGCTGCCACACAGCCTTGTCTCAAGCCTCCTACCCTCAGTTGTGGTGGAGATCGCCAACTCATCGCCAGTGATTCAGCTGATAGATAAGACAGGCTGCCAATCCATTTGGCTTCTATGCACCTTCTTGTTTGGCTCAGACATCAAAATGTATTGGGCAAGCCTTCCTTTCCCTTAAAACAGCTGTGCCAGTTGCCTGCCAGCCACTACTGCTGGCAGAAAATGCCATTTGCGAGGAAAAAATGTTTGCAAAGAGAGCTCACTGATGTAAAAGTAATGAACGTCTTGCTATTTCAAGATGTGCATCACAGCTTATTTGGTTGTACAAAGGAATAAATGAAAACCAAGGGAAGAAGACCAGTACAGATGGTCACTGTATTGTTTGCTACTGTGGTAGTGTTACATCTTTACCTAGATATCCTAATAAATAAATTATATGTATATAGTGCTATCTGCATGCATATAGAGCACTTTGCAGAGCACACGACAACAGGTCCCTACCTGAGAAGCTAATGACTCAGGGAAAACAGAGGAAGGAGAGGAAATGAAGGTAGGGGTAACTAGGGAAAGTTCATAAGAACGTAAGAAGATCCTGCTGGATCAGGCCAGCGGCCCATCTAGCCCAGCATCCTGTTCTCACAGTGACCAACCAGGTGCCCATGGGACGTTCACAAGCAGGACCTGAGTGCGAAGAGCATTCTCCTTTCTTGCCGTTTCCAGCAACTGGTATTCAGAACATACCACCTCCAACTATGGAGGCAGAGCACAGCCATTGTGGCTAATAGCCATTGATAGCCCTATCCTCTATGAATTTGTTTAATCTTTCCGTAAAGCCATCCAAGTTGGTGGCCATCACTGCCTCTTGTGGGAGTTAATTCCATAGTTTGCTGTGTAAAGAAGTACTTTAATCTTGATTGATTTTTATTTATGGTCAGAGACCAAACTGTAATCTTCCAACATTCAGCTTCATTGAATGTCCATGAGTTCTACTGTTATGATAGAGGGGGAAAACCTTTCTCTATCCACTTTTTCCATGCCATGCATAATGTTATACACCTGTATCAAGTTGCCTCTTACCTTTTCACTAAATTAAAAAGCCCCAAATGCTGCAACCATTCCTCATAGGGGAAGTCTTCTATCCCCTTATTCTGGTTGCCCAACTCTACAATAACCTTTCAAGGACCTTTTCCAGTTCTAAAATATCCTTTTTAAAGGAAACCCTTCAGTTATATTCAGAAAGAATATGCTTTAGTTACATTGGCTTAGAGTTAGTTACAGCAGGACAGGGCAAGGGGACTTGTGGCCCTCCATATGCTGTTGGATTCCAACTCCAATCAGCCTTGGCCAGCAGTCAGGAATGATGGGAGCTGTAGTCTAGCAACATCTGGAGGGCCACAGGTTACCTGTCCCCGCAGTAGGGTGTGAGGACAAGGGCTTTGTGCCCAAGGTTTCATGGAAAAGTCAGAATCTGAAGAATTTGAATAAACTGCTACACCATACAGGTGTTCTGGGAAGCGGTTCCAACCCGATGGGGCAGCAAGGGAGAAAGAGCAGAGTCCGTTGAGGGCACAGAAGGCCTGTGGATGATGGGAGGTGGTGAAGCTGGAGCATCAAAGAACACAGGCAGGGATGTACTGGGACACCACTTCTCTGTAAAGTGGGAAAAGCTATGTCTAGGCTGTTGAGAGGTGTAAAGGCTGGGGGGGGACCCATAAAAAATGGAAAAAAGAACACCCTGGGTTTCTCCCCTGAATTTTCCCATTATTTTACTGGGAAAAAATGAAACAAAATAAAAATGGAGGAAAACTGGCTTCCCCCTGATTTTTTTCCAGGCCTTCACATCTCTAGGTTATACCACTACTGAAGTTGAAGACTCACATGATTGAATACTCCTCCATACAGAGATAAATTATATAAAAGCTTCTGCACATAGAAAGCTAGCATGTCAGGAAGAAGGGCAGGCAGCTGCCCTTCTGACTGACATGGTTGTTTTCTATATATGGATGTTTTGCATGGAGGAGCATTCAACTGGGTGAGGTCTCCATCATGACCACCACCACCTGCACTGAGAAGTGGAATACCCTCGACACAAGTTTACTACCGAAGTGAAAATGTAGGCTAAAAAAGCATGCCAGGTCTGTGAGAACAGACATCACCACCAACAAACGAACATTCATGTTTCAAGGGAGCATTCCAGTGCATCAGTAGGCTAGAACAAGCATGTGGCGTGTTCACTTTTATTGAGACTATACTGACATTTTTATGGACTGCCAAGCTATTGAAAAGGATGCAATAATGAGGGCTATTTAGTTATATAGTCATCATTTGCTCTACTTGAAATTAGATATTAAAGCAGCATGCTTGCCCCAGCATTCCATCATTAAACCCTGTTTTCCCGGCATTATAACTCAGTTCCCAATGGTGTGCTGTACAGCACAATGGTAAAGCAGAAAGGGCCTTCCCCTTTTCTTCTCAAGCCCATTTGCTTTCCCTTCCCCAGAAACTCCCCGCATAAAAATAAAAAGTACAGGTTACAACCTAAAGGGTGTTTAATAAATCGGTTTTATGAAATAGGGTGACACAATTTTTATGTTTACTTAATTTGTATAGGCTGTCCGTCAGGCATATGTTATTTGGGCAGCTCAAAGAACAATATACAAAACTGGAATACAAAAAATACTGCAGTTAAATCACTGCAAAAACAATAAAATGCAGAAAAAACTTTCCTTTCTAGCCAAGGAAAATAAAACCAATTGTGCTATTCAAAAACTATGTTGAATTTTTTTAAAAAAACAAAGATAAGTGTTACAGCCCATGAGCTGGCTGGAGGTTTGAATAAAAATATACTTTTCATAGGCAGTGATGGAAATAGGCATGCACAGGAACTCATTTTCATTAATAACTATTTTCAAATTAAAGAAAGGCAGCTGAGGGGCCTTTGGATCTTGTTGAACTCCTCCACGGGTAGAGAAGGTGGTTAGTGTATGGACATGTCCCTACTATGGCCATGGAAACCTCTGACACCAGACTTCCGGGAAGGGTGACTTCGCTTGTGCCTGCTTTTGGGACGGGCTCCCGCCTCAAAAGAAGCTTATTCAGATATAAATCAGTCAGAACATTTTTTTTTTGACTGATGAAATTTCTCCTGGGCAGGGAGAAACGTAGAGATCAACCTCAAAAGCCTGTTTTTGTTGGGAGGACTGGATTTCATTAATTTATGAGGAAAGGTCCAGCCAGCAATGCCGGACGGACTTCCTAACAAGCTCTATCTGCTTAAGCGATACGTTTATCTTTTCTTCAAAGAGAGAACGGACTAACAGGCAAGCACCCTTCTTTCTATTATTTTTTTTACTTGGTTTAAATTGTTGCAGCAAAAGGAGATTTGTCAGATTGATCGGCTTTGGACAACTTCTGGGTGAGATATAGCTCTTCTCTGTTATTCACGAAATTAACAGCTTATCTCTGTTTCTGTCGCAAAAAGCTGTCCTGGAAGTGCATTCTAAAGATAATAAACAGAAGAGGGATTTCTATTCCTGATTTCTATTCCGAGGAATATTATATTGTCTGGGACTATTCTCTTTTTGGTCTATTTTATTTTGACGAATCTGCTTCTTCACGACGCCACTAACTGTTTTGATGCTGGGAACTAAATTTATTTTGCATTCTTGAACATAGAGAGATAAGGCAGGTTGCTCTGTTTATACTGTGATGTCATCAAGCCTGGAATATTAACCCAATTGTTGCTGAAATAAGAAGTGGTTCTTCTTTATTTTTGTTTTGCTTTGTTTTCGTGGTTTTAAAAATGGCAATCAAGAAAGTGGCTGAGAATCTGGAAGTAATTATGTTTCAGAAAATAATGGATGAGATTGAGATAACGAAACAAACCCTGCGACAGGGTAGTAAGGAGCTGAAAATTGAACTGAGCAAAATGACGCAGGAGCTTAAAGAAATAGGGGATCCTGTGAGAGAGGAGAATGAGATCAGAGATGAGAAAAGAAAAAATAAAGGGAAGATACAAGCCCTGGAGATTGGAACAAATGTGGAATTGGAAAAAGATCTGGAGTTTATGGATTTTAGAAATAAAATCTACTGTTTGGAATTTAACGTTATCTCTGAAGAAATTAATGAAGATATTAGAGATAAAGTTATCAATGGCTTGGATAATCTTCTGGACTGGAATGACGTGATGGAGCTTGATATAGAGAAAATCTATGGAATTAACTGCAGCCATGTGACAATGGAAAAACTCTTAAGAGATGAGCCAGTGCATTTTGTAAAAAAGAAGAACACAGATATGACTTTACAACAGTATTTCAGCAACTTATTCAGAATGGATGGCAAGAAAATATTTGGGATAGAGGAAATTCCCATCAGACTCTTATTATATGACTATGGCTACAACAGCAAGATTATTATGGAATACTGATAATGGAAGATTGGACACTGAAATTACTGGACTTAACAGGACTATTGAAGATGGAAGATGGAACTAATAGGGATAATGGAATAATGGCTATTGAAATTATTGGACCTAACAGATTCTGATGAGATGGATTAATCGAAATGTTTATTTGGACTATGGTTATGACAATAAGATTATTATAATTATTAACGAGATGGATTAATTGACATGTTTATTTGGAGAAAAATTGATAGATATATTTCTTAAAGAATTGAAACCTCTCTTTGACTTTTTGTGGAAAGAATAAAGTAATGTTTATGAGATTTGATGATTAATTAAGATAACTACTGGAGGAAAGTGATTTTATAATAAGATTTAAGAGACAGGATTGTTATATATTGTAGACCTATAACTGATTTGATATGTCACAAATGGGAAGTCAACATTTTATTTTTTTTGTTTAATCATTTTTGTTTTGTTTTGTTTTTTGTCTTTGAATGTTTTATGATTTTGTTTTCTATGTTTTATGAAAATTTGAATAAAAATTATTGTAAAAAAAAAAAAAAAAGAAACCTCTGACACCAGCAGGGCTCCAAGCATTCTGGGAGCATGTTGGGAAAGGCCAAATGTACCCTATGGTCATCTACAGAGACCCTTTCCCATGCCATCTCTATCTTGGAAGGTGGCAACGAGAGAGAGGGGCTTTTCAGGAGTGGCCCCTTCCTCTTCCTAGGGAAGCTCACTTGGCATCCACACTGCTGTTATCTCAGCACAAGGCTAAGTCCTTTCTGGTCTCCCAGGGTAATTTAAGATCTGGTTTTAAGTCTCCGCAGTACAGGTGGTGCTTTTAAATATATGCAGGTGGTATTCAATAGTAGTCCTTCCCAGAAGAGACCCACTGAAGTTAATAGGCATGACTAACTTAGGTTCATTAATTTCAGTAGGTCTACTGTGAGTAGGACTAAAATACTAATACTGAAGCCCTCAGGATGCTTTAATTCTGTGGTGTAAGTAGTATTTTACTATGCTGGTTTTGTATTTGGGGGTTTTATGCTACTAGTCTGCTAAGTTTATTGTGGTTTTATCATAGCACACTTTTGTTATATTTCTATTATATGATGCCTAGAGAAATTATTTTATGGAGGCATCTCACAAATATAATATGTAAATATAAATGAACAAAATATTTCAAGTAACAAGTTTTTGTCAGAATAAAGCTATGAAGATTCATGTACAGAATGCCGATAAGATATTGGTTCCAAAGAGTAAATCTAAACAGTTATATTGGTTTTATACCAACTTTAACTGTCATGGCTACTCCCTGCTAAGAATCCTGGGGAATGTGCTTTGGTAGTCGTTCTCTACTAAAAATGTGTTAGGAGTTCCCCAGCACCCCTCACCGAACTATAGTTTATCTCTTTGTATATGTCCTACTTTCCCCCACACCACTCTGTGGCTTGGATCCAAATTAAATGTAAATGTACTGCCTTCAAGTCGATTCCGACTTATGGCGACCCTATGAATAGGGTTTTCATGAGGCTGAGAGGCAGCAACTGGCCCAAGGTCACCCGGGGAGCTTCATGGCTATGTGGGGATTCGAACCCTGGCCTCCCAGGTCGTAGTCCAACACCTTAACCACTACACCACACTGGCTCTCTGGATCCAAATTAGCCCTCCCCAAATGGAAGGGCTCCTTCTGTTTTGGGGGAACAGGGTCCAGGGGAGGCTTCCACAGGAGTATAGAAAGGGGTATGGGTGAGGAAGAAATCCAATTCAGTTCTCATTTAGAGGAGGACTTATCAAATTTGCACTTTCCAAAACAATGTGTAAACTGAAATACAGCTATCCTTTGAAATTTGCGCTGTTCTGAATTTTGCAGAGCAGTTCTACAGCCAGGCAATGTGTAAAAAAAAAAGCATATATTAAAGTATGCATATAAATGCCATATTAATGAAAATGACATGCAAAAATGCATTATATTAGGAAAGCATGCTTGCAAAATGCATATTTGTCAAAACTGCATACAAAATGTGTTTACTAGGAGAAATTCACACTAAAATGCTGGAAGTTTTTCGTAAGGATTTTTTTAAAAAAAACCTAATTGCTGCAGAAATGTGGAGAACTGAATTTAAGATTGGAAAAATGAGAAACAGAGAACCAAAAATTGATAGATTTCCCCTTCCGTAGAGGAGGGGCAGCATTTTGTTGCCTATTTCTCCCTGTAGTCCCCTGTGCTGCTGCTTTTCATGCTGCTCTGGAGAGACTCCAAGGATTTGTGAGGGCAAAGGGCATGCAGGGGGAAGGAAAGATTGGCTAAAGTCATATGCCCACGACAACCACCACTACTGGTAGGAGTGTCCCATGAGCACTCAGTTAACTGTCCTCATGGGATGCTCTCCAGTGGAAGCTTAGTTAGGATCTAAGCCTCTGTCTTTAGATTTCTTTATGCAACTCTATTCCAGATTTAAAAAAAAAATCATGGAGAACATCCAACAATGCAGGTGTAGAAGGTACTTCCATCCATGCATGCATGCATGCATAAGGGCGATACTAAAGCCTGTTGAGACCCTCTCATACCTTGTCTGCTGCCTGCAGTGCATTGGATCACATCCTATCTGCAGAGAATGGAGTGGCTTTATGGATTTGCACTAACAGTGCAAATCCGATGTATGTGTACTCTGAAGTAAGTTCCACTTTCAGTGAGGCTTGTGTTTAGCACTGCAGCCTTGTTATATACTTTTTCGGCTATCTTACTGCCACATACAGGACTACAAACACACTAGCAGAGGGGTGGGTAACCTGTGCATCCCCCCATGTTGCTGGACTACAACTCTCTTAATCTCTGACCGTTAGCTATGCTGGTTAGGCTGATGGTGCTCCTGCTGGGAAGAAGGGCGGGATATAAATCAAATGATAAATAAATAAATAAATAAATAATGGTGGTTCGGAGTCCAGCAACATCTGGAAGGCTGCAGATTCACCACCCCTGAAATCATGTTCTGAATATTTTTGCCAAACTTTACTGAAGCAAACATAGCAGCAATAGGGAAGAAAAAAATCTGTTTTCCTTTCTCTTTTTCCTCTGCAACTCCCCCCCCCAGTCATTTTTCTCTTTCCTTCCGCAATAGTGTTTTGTGCTTTTTAGTAAGGTTCACTGTACTTCATTTCCTGTGTTATTTTTGACTGGTGTTTCAAACTGAACTAAGAAAAAAAAGCCTTAAAAAAGAGAGGAAGAAACCATATGGTTGTAAAACCACAAGAATTGGCTCAAGGGCAGGTGTAATACCTAAAATGACTTTGCAGACATTGAAGTTTTTTTCCCTATTCTGATGGATATAAATTAACTGTGTTCATTTTAAATAGAGCTGTTCACCCTCTATTTTGCCTTCTTTAAGGTTGCAATCTTAAATACACATATTAGGAAATAAGCCCATTGCATACAGTACAATTTATTTCTAAGTAGACATACACAGGATTGCTAAAGAGATGGTCTCAAAGGAAATGTAAGGCGCAATATAGCCTAAGTTAACCAATTTTAATCCTCATTGATGAACAGAGCTAAGATGCATTCAAGACGCAGCTGGACAGCCATCTGTCAGGAATGCTTTGGATTCCTGCATTGAGCAGGGGGTTGGACTTGATGGCCTTATAGGCCCCTTCCAACTCTACTATTCTATGATTCTATGCTTAAATTTTCTCAATGAAAGCAACTGTTTAACTTTGGTTGGGTTACACCATAGATTTGGTCTTATGTAAATGAAATTTGGTTCATATTCAAAACTGATTTACATTTATTTATTAAATTTATATCCTGCCCTTCCTCCAAAAGGAAGCATCAAAGTATGGATCACAGATGTGCAGAAATCAATGAAGCCCAATACATTAGCTGGAATCTCTTGTATGGGTACATTCCAGCCGCGGTGCTCAGATGCAAATCAGGACAGGGCTCCTGCTCTTTTAATAGCTGCACTGGCTGCCCATTAGCCACTGGGACAGGTTCAAGGTTCTCGTATTTGTGTACAAAGCTCTATACAGCTTGGGGCCAGGACACCTAAAAGATTGCCCTACATCCCCAACTAATGAGTGTGTTCTGCAGAAGAGGGCATCCTACAGACACCATCCTACCAGGCGAACCATTCCACACGATGTTGGAACCAGGCCTTTAGTGTGGTAGCATCTCCCTTTGGAACTCCTTCCCATTGCACATCAGACAGGCACCTTCCCTACTGTCTTATTGGCTCCTGCTAAGGACATTCTTCTTTCAACAAGCCTTCAAAAATCTTTACCCCAGTTGTCTTGGATTTGAATTGATTTTTTGTATGCCCTATTGTTTTTAACTGTTTTTACATTTATAATGGTTTTTTTATAATTGTTTTTATATATGCAGTTCTTTTATATACAGTATGTTATATTGTAAATTGCTTCGGGATGTCTCATGGGAAGCAATTCATCAAACAAACAAACAAACAATAGCTGTTGTGCAAGCTCCATCTGCTGACATTCTCTTTGTCATGCAACAGTACCTTCTGAAATTCCCTCTTCTGCACAACAGTTAAAGATGTTGGAGCCCTGCCTTCTTTTGCGTGTAGCCACCCTAATTCCAGTGCCAACCATTCATTCATTCATTCATTCATTTATATCCTGCCCTTACTCCCAGCAGGAGCCCAGGAATCATACTCCATTATAATAAATCTAAGTTGTGCCATTGATATCTATATTGCAAAATGACATCTTTCTGGTCTAGAATATATTGCTTTCAGTGGAGGCTGGTGGCTCCATGTCAGTGGGGCAGTGGAATCTGCTCCAGGCTTTAGTCCAAACTTTAGTCCAAGCAATGTGCTTCAGCACCTTGGATAGCTCCTTGAAAGTTCAGACTAAAACACGGAGCAGATTCCACTGCCCCACTGACATTAAGCCACCAGCCACTGCTGATTGGTTCTTCTTAACCCCTCACTACCTGATGGCCTTACACAGAAGTGCCATTTGAGGAAGGTTGACGTGTCTTTGCATTATCCCTCCAGTTGCAGGCTGCATGTGATTATATTTTTCAAGAGCACCTATATTTCTGTTCAACTCAATGCTTTGCATTCTAATATTTGTTCCAGGTTGAGGGAAGCAATGACCCATCACCAACCCTCCGGGGGTTGCATATCAAAGTGGTCATGGCTGGAGTGGAAAAGTCTGTGCAGCCACTTTTTACATAAAGTTATCCAGACAAGTCACTAATGTAATCACAACCAATGCTCTTTGAATATGCTGCTAGATATGAACTTTGCCAAGAATGTTGCTCCTCTTAAAAAACACTTTCTCCCCCACTACCCTGGCCAGCAAAATGTCTGAGCAACAAGATGCAACAGTACGCAAGGCTGGGTCAAGTTATTTTGGCAGCTGAGGTAGATATCCACAGAAGCACCTCTTCCTGGGAGTAAAAAAAATACAATAATAATTATTGTATATATAAATTAAATAATTTATTGCCCTTCCATGAAACTCAAACTTAGCAGCCTGAGATAGCTGCCCCTAAGGTGGCCTTGTGTCCTGTTTTACAGGGGACAATCCTCTATTTGAAGGTATTCTCTGAATGAAGGTATGTTGTTCCAAGTCTAGTTAAGGATAAAAAAACATAAGAGGTGAGTGCAAGCGCCAAGGGGCCATCTATAGTGAACATCTGGACCTGGTCACAGTGTTCCCCATGACAGTGAGATGAACGGCATTTTTATTTATATTATACTAATTATTTCTAAATTTGCAGCTATATGTATAAATTAGCACACATAAATTTTATGCAAATCTGTATCCTCTTTTCTGGCAATGCATAAACGGTCACTTTATTCTATCTCTTTATCAAATTTATATCCCAAAGAAGCCCAGAGTGACAAACACTTATGTGATATAAATACAATTAAAAATAAAATGAAAACATATTTAAAACATTTAAAAAACTGTTAAAAATATCTAAAAATACAATAAAACATCTAAAACAAAATTAAGAACGTATGTAACCGAATCATGTGTCTGGATAGGCCCACCAAAACAGAAAAGTTTTTATCGTGAGTCTATAAGAGTACAGTGAATAAAATTTATTATCTGTAAACTACTTTTATTTATAATTTAAGTGGTATACAAATTCTGTTAAATAAAATAAAAAATTTGTATGTTCAACCAAAAGGCTCTCAGAACGGCTTACTAAAAAACAGTACTAAGATGATCCCTGTCCCTCAGCTCACAAAGTAAAATAACATGACACAAGAAAAAATACTGGGAGGGAGGAGCAAAAAGCAAGCTCAACCACAAGTTTTTTCTTATAATGCAGTTATGTAATTCTGACTATGCAAGTTCTTGCTATTTAGAAGACAAGCAACTCCTCATTAATGTTAGCAGTGGTTCTGGCTGTCTTGTCCTTGCTAAGGATCATTCCCGCCTCGGAAGGACACCCGCCCAATACAGTAGGGCCCCACTCAAACGGCAGGTTATGTTCCAGGCCTCCGCTGAAAAGTGAAAACCGCCGGAAAGTGGGGCCCTACTGTATTCCAGCCAGCTGTAGCATGCGATCAGCTGTAGCGCCGGGAGCTCCAGCTGCCGGGCTCTAGCTGACAGCGATCAGTTGGAGCGCGAGAGCTCCCCGCCTTACAGGTGATTGTGTGCTCCAGCTGATCACTGTCAGCTAGAGCCTGGCAGCTGGAGCTCCCGGCGCTACAGCTGATAGCACACTACAGCTGGCTGGAATACAGTGAAATTAGAGGACATGGCTTACTTAGGCCCATTAATTTCTAAACTGAGTAGAAACAGAAAGAGCCTTAAAAACAGATTTTAAAAGCAACATGATTATATTCTGCCAGACGCCTTGGAGAAAACAGTTTCCCCCTATATACCCAACAGGGAGCTCCAGCTAATCCCAGTTCTCTGATAACACCTGTACAGTGAATCTGTTGCCACATCCTGTTTGCTGCATTCATGAGTTTATATTTTTAGGTATACACTGAATATGTGAAGAGGCCCTGATTAACTGTGCCTTGTTGTGAGTGGAGAATTTATGCCCAGTGTCCGCTGGGGTATTCAGTGCCAAAGACAAACATAAATAATGGTTCCCTTCTTGGCTGCTTCCGAACGTTGTAGTATCCACCCAAAGTAATTACAGCTATGTATCTTTTCATTTATCATTGGTTCTTCCCCAAAGCTATTTCAAGATGGTATCTCCTCCTCCCCCTACATGATTGAATCTTGGTGATATTCTGATGGACGCACAATTTATTACTTAGAGGCTGTGACCTCCATTTATCCAGACATTCTCTCGCTACTGAAGTTAAAGGGACCAATTCAGGAAAGAAGCCATGCAAAGACTGTAACCAGATTGCTTTTTGATCTGTTTTAAATGTTAAGCCATCTAGCAAAGAGGTGTCTTTTTCTTTGAGTCATTCATATTTTTATTTATTTATTTATTCGATTTATATCTGATTTATATCTCGCCCTTCCTCTCAGCAGGAGCACAGGGCGGCAAACAGAAGAGCTAAAAACACATCAAAACATCATAAAAACAGACCTTAAAATACACCAAAACAAAACAACTTTAAAAACATTTTTTTAAAAAGCTTTTAAAACATCTTTTTAAAGGGTTAAAAACATATTGTTTTTTTAAAATAAACATATTAAAAAGCAATTCCAACATAGACGCAGACTGGGATAGGTCTCAACCTAAAAGGCTTGTTGAAAGAGGAAAGTCTTCAAAAGGCACGAGACACCTGCCTAATATTTAAGAGGGGGGAATTCCAAAGGGTAAGTGCCACTACACTAAAGGTCTGCTTCCTATGTTGTGCTGAACGAACCTCCTGATAAGATGGTAGTGATCAACTGGGTATATAAGGGATAAGACAGTCTTTCAGGTATCCTGGTCCCAAGCTGTATAGGGCTTTGTACACCAAAACTAGAACCTTGAACTTGGCCCAGTAGCAAATGGGCAGCCAGTGGCAAACGTTAACTATATTCTATAGTTGCCAAAAATATTTAATAAGGATGAACCTAGAGGTGTAAAACTTCCAGAAATTTTGAAGCTATGGAAAAAACAGTGTTTTTTTCTGGGTTTTTTTCCCCAGAAAAAAAATGGAAATTTTCAGAAAAATTCAATATTAGCACTTTTTACAGATTGAAAGGCACTTCGTTACTTCAGGAACATCAAATGTAATTATGTACAAGTTAGTTTGGCATAAAATTATCACATTTGGTATATTAAAAGCACATTTTATTCAAACAATTATTGCAACTGGAATTTACTTTTTTAAATTTTTACTTTTTTTTGTAACAAATGGATCTACAAGATCCTGAACTGTAAGGATCACCTGAACTGTAAGAAACCTCTTTTGTTTTGCCAGTTTATGAGGAGCAGGCAAAAAACAATTTAAAAAAAACAACAGAAGGAACCATCAACATTAATAACGAAGAGAATTATTTATGTCTTCACTAGTCCTCCACAGTGTTAAGCAAACATAAAGCATCCATTCCCATAAAAAGAACTGAGCGGGGAACCAAGATTCAATGAAACATTTTATTCATCATGTTAAAAATAAAACATTCCATAATCAATTTTGTCTTTATTTTTATTTTTTTCCCCCAAATTTTGGGGGGGAAAGGCTTCGGGAAAAACACCTTTTTTTCCTAATTTTTCTGGGGGGGGGGGGTTTTCTGGGGCTTCACATCTCTAGATGAACCTAACATAGATAGAGAAGTATCTGCATTGTTCTGGCCCCCGAGGAAACAGAATCAAACAAATAGGAAAAACTTATCTTGTGGGAAAAGTGTTACAATTAACAAACAACAGCATTTCTACACCAAAATAATGAGGTGGTAGTATTTATTTATAGACTACAGATGTGTGAAAGTGAGGGGATATTTCTGCATGCCCCCAAAGTACAAAACTCCCTTTATACACAGGGATAAACTAGCATATCACAGAAAAAGGTTCAGAACAGCCTTCTTCAAAAATACCAATTTAGAACATACAAAGAACCCATGTTGAAGTACAGGAAAAAATATGACACGTGCACACACATGCCTGCTATCAGACATAAGACGGTCCAGAATTCTGCTACCTCAATTCACCATCTCATACAACTATGCATGGTGTGGCGAAGGAAGAAGCTGTTCTCCCTCTCTCATAATACTAGAACTTGACGCCATCCAATGAAGCTGAATGTTGGAAAATTCAGGGTAGACAAAAGGAATTACTTTTTGACATAGCACAGAATTAAATCAGTGGAATTTGTTGCCACAAGGTGCGGAGATAGCCGCGAACTTCAGACAGTTTTAAAAGTGGATCAGACAAATTCGTATTTGGGGGTTATGTCTATTACCAGTAACATCTGTTTTCTAACCCCACTGTCACAGAAGTATGCCTCTGAGTAGAAGTTGCTAGGAATGACAAATGGGGAGAGAGTGCTCTTGCACTCAGGTCCTGCTTGTGCCTTTCTCAAAGGCATGTGATTGACCACTGTGAAAACTTGATGATGGACTAGAAGAGCCTTTGGCCTAGTATAGCAGGACTATTCTTATGTTCTTACTCTTCATAATCTATAAAATGGCTGTTAAATAAAAATGGACACTGGAAACTGGTTCATTTGGGCACCGTTCCATCAACCTCAGTCTGTCCTTGGCCAGCTTCTGCCTGCCTGCTTTCTTACTTGCAACCAGTCCAGGGGGTGGGCCCTGGCTGCCAGCATCCTCCTCCTCAGTCTCAATGTTGCCCTTGAAGAACTTATCAGGGAGGAAGATGGGAACAAAATTAGAATTACTTGGTTCTGGCTCTACGTACTGTTGGCCTCCCTCCCTTCCACCCCACCAGTCCCATTGGGCCCCAGCCACCACTGATAATGGATCTATATGAAACCTTTCAGTAAAGGTGAACAAAAACCTTTTAATTTCCTACATGCATTGATGAATCAATGTTGCCAGTGAAAGAACACCGGTGAAAATGGGTTGCATCCACATGCCACTGGAGGCAATGCCAAAATCCCCATTGACTTGAATGGCTCAAGATGGCCAAAGCAGTTAATATTTGTGTAAGCTTAAGAACCAAAAGTAGAAAATGCAGATGGGCACAATTTTCTGTGTGTATTCCAGCTAACATCCAGTGTATTGTGGATAAATTTCAATATAAAATACCTACAAATGGAAACAAAATATCCAATTTCCACTTGCCATTAATAATCTTACAAATGAGCTGTCACATCCTAAGGGACAGGAAAGATAACACCAAACTGGTTAAATATTTTGCATAAATACTTAATAAAAGTGTCAAAAAACTTATAGCTACTTCAAATTTATTTCTTTGGCACTTGAACTGCGAAAGGATCAGGGAGGAGGAGGAAAGGGCGAGTGAACTGTGTGTTTATAGGACTTTTGCCACCCACAGTCAAGTAACAGAGTAAATACAAGCCAAAAGACCGCAGAGATGGGCTCTCTTCCAAAGACATTTTAGGTTTAGAACAATAAATACCTTTTAATCAGGTATCCTGAAAGGAGCCAAGATAATTTTCTCTGTGCTGTACCTGCACACTTTTCAATCAGTGGCACACTGCATACAACACGACAGGAGGCCTGGACCATTTTACTGGGTTTGTTATCTGACATTAAAGCAGAGTTCCTTCTTGGATGCAATGAGGAATTCTAGCTTAATGCAAACCAGGATCACTGTGCTGAAGCCATCAGGTACTAACCAGAGATAGCTGAAGTGCACCTACAACCCAAGGAAATTAATGGGGATTAAGCTCTTAGTATGTGTCTAAATCCCACTGACTTCACTAAGACTCACTCAAATGAGCCTTACTTTTCTTTAATTTGCATACAAGGCCTTAAAGAGCACAAAGAAGCTTCATAAGGAAAGCCATCCTATGAGCATGTCTCATTGAACATTGTGGGACTTGCTTCTGAATGGGCATCCATAGGGTTGGCTGCAGGTGTATGTGGAGCTCAGCTCAGTGGCGTTCAGATGCAGGTGAAATACAAAGACAGTGTGTTAAAGATATTAGGTTATATTCAGGCCTTTTATGTCCTCCTTGCAGAACAAGAACTATTAAACATGAAGTCCTATTCACACGTCAATTTGAGAGATTGCCGAGAATCATATGAAAAAGGGCAAAAAAAAGCACTACTGGTGCCAGCAAAAGTTTTCCTTGAAATGCAAACAGCTGCTTCAGAGAGGTAGTTTTTTATTGAGACCATGGCAGGAAGAGAGAAAAACTTCCCTTCCCTACTCCACCCCCACGAAGTATCGAGGCTGCTCAGGCGTCACCACATCTTTTATTTACAAAACCAAAAAATGCACTTAAATTGCATTCACACAATTAATGACATATCACTTAGGCTGCCATCTGATACATGTCTACACAGAAGTAAGCTCCATTGGGTTCAATTGGACTTACTCCCAGGTAAGTGTGTATTGGATTGCAGCCTTACTTGGAGATGATAAATAGACCCAGACTAGCAATCTGTTGCAAAGATGGCAAAGTGACTGGCAAAGGCACCAGTGATTTAGAACCTCTGCCCACCTCTGCATGTATTAGTCATTTGTGGCATATCAAAAACCACCACCTCTTTTCCAGCGTATAAAAAGTCCCTGGCTTATTATTTATTATTTACTAATTTATTTGATTTATATCCCACCCTTTCTCCAAGTAGGAGCCCAGGGTGGCAAACAAAAGCACTAAGAACACTAAAACATCATAAAAACAGACTTCAAAAATATATTAAAACACAACAACCATTAAAAACATATTAAAACAAAACACCTTTAAAACATTTTTTGAAAAGCTTTAAAAACATTTTAAAAAAGGTTTAAAAATATATTAAAAAGCAATTCCAACACAGATGAAGACTGGGATAAGGTATCTACTTAAAAGGCTTGTTGAAAGAGGAAAGTCTTCAAAAGGCGCCGAAAAGATAACAGAGATGGCGCCTGCCTAATATTTAAGGGGAGGGAATTCCAAAGGGTAGGTGCCACTACACTAAAGGTCCATTTCCTATGTTGTGCGGAACGGACCTCCTGATAAGATGGTATCTGCAAGAGGCCCTCACCTGCACAGCACAGTAATCAACTGGGTATATAAGGGGTAAGACAGTCTTTCAGGTATCCTGGTCCCAAGCTGTATAGGGCTTTATACACTAAAACTAGAACCTTGAACTTAACCAGGTATGTAATAGGTAGCCAGTGCAATTCTTTCAGCAGTGGGGTGACATGTTGGCAATAACTTGCTTCAGTGAGCAGTCCTGCTGCCGCATTTTGCACCAGCTGCAACTTCTGGACAAACCTCTAGGGTAGCCCACATAGAGCGCATTACAGTAATCCAATCTGGAGGTTACCAGTGCATGGACAACAGTGGTCAGGCTATCCCTGTCCAGAAACAGCAGCAGCTGTTTTACCATCCAAAGGTGGTGGAAGGCACTCCTAGCCAAGGAGGTCACCTGGGCCTCTAGCGACAAAGATGGATCCAGGAGCACCCCCAGTCTACGGACCTGCTCGTTCAGAAGGAGTACGCTCCCATACAAAGTAGGCAACTGATCAATTATCTGAAATTGGGAGCCACCAACCCAGCAATCCCCTTGCTAGGATTGAGAGTCAGTTTACTGGCCTTCAACCAGCCCACCACAGAGTTCAGGCACCGGTCCAGCGCTTGCACGGTCTCTACTGATTCAGATGTTACAGAGAAATAGAGCTGGGTATCGTCAGCGGACTGCTGACACTTGCCTCAAATCTCCTGATGACTGCTCCCAAGGGCTTCATACAGATCAGCCTTTCCCAACCGGTGTGCCTTCAGATGTTGTTGGACCACAACTCCCATCAGCTTCGGCCATTGGCAATGATGGCTGAGGCTGATGGGAGTTGTGGTCCAACAACATCTGGAGGCACAGTGGTTGGGAAAGGCTGATATAGATGTTAAACAGCATGGGGGACAAGATGGTACCCTGCGGCACCCCATAGCACAACTGCCAGGGGGCCAAAAGACAATCACCCAATGTTATTCTCTGAAAATGACCCTGGAGATAGGATCGGAACTACTGTAAAACAATGCCTCCGATACTCATCTCACCAAGTTGGCTCAGAAGGACACCATGGTCAATGGTATCAAAAGCCGCCAAGAGAACAAGTAAGAGTAACAGTGTCGCACTCCCCTTGTTGTTCTCCCGAAAAAGGTCATCCATCAGGGCGACCAAGGCCGATTCAGCACCATAACCAGGCCTGAACTCAGACTGGAATGGGTCAAGATAATCTTGTTTCATCCAACAGTACTTGCAATTACTGTGCCACAACACTCTCAATCACCTTCCCTAAAAGGGGGGTATTTGTGACTGGTGATAGTTGTCACAAACCAAGGGTGGGCTTCTTCAGGAGCGGTGGGATCACCACCTCTTTCAGGGTGGGTGGAATCACTCCCTCCCGCAATGATGCACTGACCACACCCTGGATCCACTCAGTCAAACCCCATCGGCAAGATTTAATAAGCCAAGAAGGGCAAGGGTCAAGAGGACACGTTGCTGGCCGCATCATCACAAGCACCTTGTCCACATTATCAGGCCACATCAATTGAAACCATTCCCAAGAAGTTGCAGCAGACATTGCACTGGACACCTCACTGGGGATGTGGATGGGGCATCAAGATTGCTACGGAGGCTAGCAACTTTATCCTCAAAGTGCCTTGCAAACAATTCACAGTGGGCCTCCGAAGGGTCTAAAACTCCGTTTCCTGGAGTTGATGTCAGCAGACCCCTGACAATACAGAAAAACTCCACTGACGCCTACATGAGGATGCAGTGGAGACAGAGAAGTGGGCTTTCTTCGCCACCCTCACTACTGTACAGTAGGCACGGTTATGAGGTTTTACTCGTGCCCAATCAGCCTCACAGCATGTCTTTCGCCACTTGCACTCTAGCCATTGTCCAGCCTGTTTCATTGCCCTTAGCTCAGTGGCGTACCAAGGTGCAAACCAGGCTCCACAATGCTGTAGAGGGCACTCAGGGGCAACTGTCAAGAGCACGATGCACCTCGCTGTCCCACAGCATGACAAGGGCTTCAACAAGGTCACCTGCTCTGTCTACTCAGAACTCCCGCAGGGCATTTAGGAATCCAGTGGATTTCATTAGTAGCCGGGGGCGGACCATCTTAATCTGTCCATCACTCCTGCAGCAGAGGATCGGAGCCATATGTCTAAACTTCACCAGGAAGTGGTTTGACCATGACAATGGGGTGACATCCATCCCCCCTATCTCCAGACCTCTATCTGGAGCAAAAACCAAGTCAAGGCCATGAAGTTCCAAGCTGGAACACTAGAGGCAGCCTCAGCATGGGCACTGAAATCACTCAGGACTATCGTTCTGGGCTCCTCAAATACCACAGCTGAGTTGCCTGGTGGCAATTCTGACTTGCCAGGGGCAAATCATTTTACAAACTTGCTGTAAAACAATTAAAATGAAGCATTCTTGGCTACAATTCATACCTATATGCACACATAGCATAGTAGTTTCATTAAAATAACTGGATATGCTCTGGAACAAAAGGGGTTATGGACTGCGGATTTCAACTGGGGTACATACATGGAAGATAGCTTTGAAATCAGTGAGTCATACATCAATGTATTGCATCTGGGACTGAGATGCCTGGCTATGAACTTAAAGACAACAGACAGAGGTCAGCAAACTTTGCCTATGATCCTTTAAAAGCAATGGAAGGGGATCTGGTTGTGATTTAAATCCGCATTTATTTCAATGGGAGTTTGCTGGATTGCAAAAGTGGGAATGGCAGTGTTCCTCTTACTTGGAAGTGAGTATTAGCAGTTCTATTAAAACAGGGCTGGAAAACCTCTGGCCCTCCATATGTGGCTGGACTACAACTCCCATCATCCCTGACTATTGGCCATGCTAGCTGGGGCTGATGGGAGCTGGAGTCCAACAACATCATGACAGCCAAAGGTTCCCCATCCCTGAACTAAAGTACTCGCCTTCGGTGCTTTGTTTTGTGAATTTCAGCTATAAAGTTAGAGGACAGGAGTGGGTTTTAAGCTAAAGACCACTGTAGAATTAAGGTTTAGTAGAAGAAACCCAGATGGCTCAAGAAAGCAAGCAGAAAATTCCTGGCAGTATATTTGGCACCTCTGTATTGGAAATTCACACAAAGCAAGAAAACTAAAATGTTGGGAATAGCAGCAATTGTAGGATGCATGGTTAGAAGGGTACGAAAAACATTCTCTACTATGAAAACTGGCAAATGCACATACATACACAAGTAGTAAATACTGCTACCTAGAAATTGACCAACCACATACTGTTCTAATTAAAGACATGAAGCTCCCCAGAAGTGACAAAATTGATGAAAGCTAAGCAGTGACTTTGACTTTATACTGATATAGTATAAAACCAGAATCAAGTTGGTAAGGCATCATTCATGTGAACTGATGATACATGTGCAGTTTTTTTTCAAGATTTGACTGTGGCCATGGGATCCACATTCCACTGAAGAACACAACAAAAATCCTATTGGTTTTAATGGCTATGAAAATCACTCTTAAGACTGCAATCCTAAATACACTTACTAGGGAGTAAGCATGACTGCCAACAGTGGGACTTACTAAACATGCATTGAATTGCATTTAAAGTTGCAGTGCTATGCATACTGACTTGGGAGTGACTCCCACTGAACTCATTGGGGCTTACTTCTGATTAAACCTGTAAGTAATGCACAGCACCTAATCCAGTACTGTTTCTGCTAAATGGACTGAATAATAGGAAGGTATCCTATACTCCTAGGAAAGCATGAGTAAATTTATGGGTTGGGGGAGGCAGTCTAGCCTGAATGTCTGTCCAGGTTGATTTTATTCCCTGTTGCAGCTGAAGTACTCCACTTAAATACCAAATCTACCTGCAATTAAGTGGTTTGATTTTAGCATTAATTTGTAACTGTGGATGTGTGGACATACCAGGACTAGAAGAACACCAATTAAAACGTATCAGCAGGCTAAGCTCTCAATGCTAAGTAGACGTCTATAGATCCTGAGCAGCATGCTCCTTAAATAGGCACTGGCGTAATTGTACTTAGAATAAAGCTATCTTCCTTTGCAGCAACAATCACTAAGAAATTGCTACTCTGTGTAAGTATTCTCCAATCCTTAAAAACAGTATGAAAAAAGGAAGAGAAAGAGAGGAAAACTTCCAGTAATTTACCTACAAGATACACAATACACAGTAGAAACTGTCCAAGCTTCACGTACACCAACAGTGCAATTATTGCAAATAGGGCCATATTTTTAGTGGCTTACTAACAGTGTGCTGAAAACAACTTACTAACTAGCATACTCCATAATACACTGCATCCATTTCTTCAGCTTTACATTTCAAAAAAATATGTAATTAAATTTGT
Organism: Rhineura floridana; assembly: GCF_030035675.1. Lineage (NCBI taxonomy): Eukaryota > Metazoa > Chordata > Lepidosauria > Squamata > Rhineuridae > Rhineura > Rhineura floridana. Next base: position 109,841,790 of record NC_084488.1, read on the forward strand.
ATCCCGCCCTTCCTCCCATGGAACTCAAACACACATATCACTAAGAGGAAGGCATAAAAGTTAGAAAACATTTTGGTTTAAGAGTAGGGAGCCTTGTGGATCCCCCTTCCTTTTGATGACATTATAATTAGATTGCAATAACCACGTGGTATGCCTTTCACACTCACAATACCTTGAGTTGCCCAATCTTCAAGGCTAAAGGTTTGTTAGTTTAGAAAAAGAAAGTGTAAAGCGGAGGGAATGACATAATACAGGATTATGAAATTCTTAGGCATACATAAAGAGTAAATAGGAAGAAACTATTATCATGCTCAAAAAAGTAGAACACATGGTTATCTAATGAAATAGACTAACAAGAGATTCAGAAGAAATGTATAGGGAGAATCTCATCATACAATGCACAGTTAACATACAGTTGGTTTGCTCTAAGATATAGTGATGGGCACGAGAATAAAAAAGTATAGACAAATGTAGGGATGTTAGTTCTGTCAATGTGATTAGCCATGGTAGAACATCTATGTTCAGAAGCAGTATACCTCTGATTACCAGAGACTGGAGTCAAACTGCAGGATATGGGTATCTCCATCATATTCTGCTTCAGACATTTCTGCTAAGCACCTGGCTGGATATTATTCAAGTTAGTGTTAGACTGATGAGTTCCATGGGCTCTTATCTACTTAGACGTGCACTCTGATCCTAAATGGACTAGTGGTACACCCTACTGAAATAGAAAGGACTTGCTCTCATCTTGTAAGAACATAAGAACATAAGAAGAGCCTGCTGGATCAGGCCAGTGGCCCATCTAGTCCAGCATCCTGTTCTCACAGTGGCCAACCAGGTGTCTGGGGGAAGCCCGCAAGCAGGACCCGAGTGCAAGAACACTCTCCCCTCCTGAGGCTTCCGGCAACTGGTTTTCAGAAACATGCTGCCTCTGACTAGAGTGGCAGAGCACAGCCATCATGGCTAGTAGCCATTGATAGCCCTGTCCTCCATGAATTTGTCTAATCTTCTTTTAAAGCCATCCAAGCTGGTGGCCATTACTGCATCTTGTGGGAGCAAATTCCATAGTTTAACTATGCACTGAGTAAAGAAGTACTTCCTTTTGTCTGTCCTGAATCTTCCAACATTCAGCTTCTTTGAATGTCCACGAGTTCTAGTATTATGAGAGAGGGAGAAGAACTTTTCTCTATCCACTTTCTCAATGCCATGCATAATTTTATACACTTCTATCATGTCTCCTCTGACCCGCCTTTTCTCTAAACTAAAAAGCCCCAAATGCTGCAACCTTTCCTCGTAAGGGAGTCGCTCCATCCCCTTGATCATTCTGGTTGCCCTCTTCTGAACCTTTTCCAACTCTAGAATATCCTTTTTGAGATGAGGCGACCAGAACTGTACACAGTATTCCAAATGCGGCTGCACCATAGATTTATACAACGGCATGATGATATCGGCTGTTTTATTTTCAATACCTTTCCTAATTATCGCTAGCATGGAATTTGCCTTTTTCACAGCTGCCGCACACTGGGTCGACATTTTCATCGTGCTGTGCACTACAACCCCGAGGTCTCTCTCCTGGTCGGTCACCGCCAGTTCAGACCCCATGAGCGTATATGTGAAATTCAGATTTTTTGCTCCAATATGCATAATTTTACACTTGTTTATATTGAATTGCATTTGCCATTTTTCTGCCCATTCACTCAGTTTGGAGAGGTCTTTTTGGAGCTCTTCGCAATCCCTTTTTGTTTTAACAACCCTGAACAATTTAGTGTCATCAGCAAACTTGGCCACTTCACTGCTCACTCCTAATTCTAGGTCATTAATGAACAAGTTGAAAAGTACAGGTCCCAATACCGATCCTTGAGGGACTCCACTTTCTACAGCCCTCCATTGGGAGAACTGTCCATTTATTCCTACTCTCTGCTTTCTGCTTCTTAACCAATTTCTTATCCACAAGAGGACCTCTCCTCTTATTCCATGACTGCTAAGCTTCCTCAGAAGCCTTTGGTGAGGTACCTTGTCAAACGCTTTTTGAAAGTCTAAGTACATTCTTTATAAGTAAATTCTTTAGGGAATCAATCCTACTGGTAGCAATGTATTGACAACAATGAACATAAATGATCTTAAACCCCTCCTTAATCATGGACTAACCATTTTGTTTATGGCACCCATAACACCACAGTCCTGCACACGTTTTCTTGGAAATAAGTCTCACTGAAATCAATTAAAGTTAATCCCAATAACTGGATGCCATACACAGAAAATTAAATGGACCTAATGCCCAATGTGAGTGAGGCTCTCAGTCTTAAGCACCTTTATTAGGAAGCAAGGTCCACTGAATTCCATGAAACTTACTTCCAAGTAAACATGTGCAAGATCAGACTGCAAAACACACAGCTAAATGCTTAGGTCAAATATAGATTTCAGTGTGTCTTAAGTGTAGCTAATTTTCTCTGGTTTGTGTCCATTGGGTGAAGGATTGGGGTGTCAGTCAAACCATCATCCATCCATGTCATTTTGTCAGTGGCATTCAGAGTATATTTATAATGCGGATTTCAGGTATGTGCCCAGGAATAGACTTTCCAAGGTTTGAGCATGTAGCAACTTTTGGAAAATCTCTCTGCAGTGGTTTGAGACAAGTGCAAGCTGTGGTCTTGGTCCAGCTGTCAAATCATTCACCAAATCCCTACAGAGTTCACTGGAGCAGAAGCAAGACAGATTCCCCATTTCCTGATGTCTCAATGAACTTTTATCCTTCATTGGATGTTATCATGTATGATTTGGCTTTAACCTACAAAAGAGCTTTTAGAAAGGGACTCTGTTAGTAGCAGGGGGACTTCTAGTGAGTAATAATTTATTTCAAACCAATTCTACACTGAAAAATAGGTTGAATAAAGCACCCACTCGTTGGTAAAGAAATTAAAGCCCATAACTATCATTTACTTTTTGTAAGGAAACAACAATCAAAGTTTCTCGGCTGACTCCTCCTGAAGCTGTTTGCTTGTTGCTTTTACTGTCACCTAGGAGGTCTCCAAGAAGACACTGGATAGACAGCCTTGGAAAATCTCAAAAAAGGGAGAGAGAGACAAAGAGAGGGAGGGAAACCTCAAGCTATCTGTGTAAACAAAAACTGTTTTTGCATGGAACTCCTCCACCTTTTGCTCTTGGTCATTCCCTCTGCAGGAACACAGTTTTTACTCTCCAAAACCCACACAGCGGTGGCTTGCTGCAGTTTCTTCCTTTTAATGTATCCGATTTCTCAGGCAGCAGCGGGCATGAGACACCCACCTGGCTGCAAAAGCACCAGCTTCACCGCAACCACACAGAAAAGTGGGATGGGAAACCTCCCCACTAATTGGAAAAGTTTTGTTATTGTTGCTTTTAATACCAAAGAGCCCTTCAAGAGGGAAAGGTATCCTTAGCGCGCTAATACATACTAACAACATTGCACAAGCACACCGAGAGAGCACACGCTTCGGTGCCCCCTGAGCACCCAGGCCTGATTTAACCGTGACGCCGGGCGGTGCGCGTCTCCATCGTCTCGCGTAAACCAAGCTCCCGCGTGCAATTTTCGGACGCCAATACAACGCCCGTGGTGCCGGATCCGTGGCGCGCCGAGGCTGCAGGCGAGATGCCGGTCGTCTGCAGAGGTACTCAGGGAAGTTCTCTCTCTTCTTCTTCTTCCTCCTCCGGCGTCCCCCCGCCCCCAGCATGGACACTGCACTGAGGTGCCTCGCCTGGCTGTGGGGGTTCCGGTGGTGACCCGGGGCGCACGACGCCCAGCGGCGTTTTGCGCCCAGCCGCGGGTGACTTCATTAGTTCTAGGATCTGTCATTCATTATGCGAGCGGACGAGCGCATTGCACGAGTCTCCCCTCTGCACGCTCTCCCTCCCTCCCAAACACACGGGGACTCTTACGGGCCCGCGGGACCCTTGGCTTTTGCGCACGGGAGCAACCCCGCCGGCGGGCCAAGTTGCCCGCGGCGTTTGCTTGCTTTCGGTCGGGGGGGCGCGCGCGCGGCGTCTCCGCTCACCTGCTGGCAGCGCTCGGAAGCTCCGCACCGTGTTGCCCTCGCGAAGGTGAAGCACCTGGGGAGCGCTAGGCGCCGAATCCTCCGGCTGGCTGCCGCTGTACCTGTCGTAGAGCCGGAGCATGTGTTCCGAGACCTTGTCCTCGGGGGAGACCAGCGAGGCGTGCTGGTCACCTGCCGATACTGCCCGGCTTCTGCTACCACCGCGGACGCCGGCGGTTCTCTTGCGTAGCCCGCCCGAGCGCTCCCGCCCCGGCTCCCCGGGGGCCACCACTATGGTCCAGCTGAGGCAAAGGCACAGGAGCAGCGCGCGGCGACAGCCCGCCATTCCGCTTGCCTTCCCGAGCCGGGTGGGGTCGACGACGACGACGACTCTCCGTCAGGCACTAGGTCCTCTTCCGAGTGAAGCGGGGAGGGGGGGAGTCGCGCGTCGTCCAAGCGGCGCGCGCGACCCCCAGCCGAAGAGAGCGGGAGAGAGAAAACGAGGGAGCGGCAGGTGGGTGCTTCCAAAACACTCTGCGCAGACAGACAGACGGAGAGAAGCTCGCGCCCTCACCTCACCCCCCCAGTAACAATACTGGCACTTTCCAATCGCGGCTGGGGGAGGTTTTCTCGGCGCCGGAGGTGATTGCGGCGCGAGGGCAAAGGGCGGGCGGACTGGCGCAAACCGCGGGCGCGTGTGTAGCGGCAGCTCTCGCAGGTTCCTTCGCTCCTGCCTCGAGTGGGGCAGATGAAGCCCTGGGCTGAGTTTTGTACGGCGTGCGCGCAGAAGTCCCAGGGCTGGGTAATGAGCAGCCAATCGCGCCGCCTTCTCTCCTTTTAGCCAAGCCGGCTGCAAGCGAGAAAGTCAAGGGGTGGCGGTGGTGCTGGAATTACACCGCCCGCAAGAAACACACACGCGCTTCTCTGTGGCTGCCAAGTCGAGTACTCCCCTGGATTGTGTCCCTTGCCGTAGGCGGTAGCAGCAGGAGAGGAGAGGCTGAGAGGTGGGGAGGAGGAGGAGCGGGGGAAGGGACGGGCTTCCTTTTCTACCCACCTGGTTAATTTCCTCGGGGACCGCGGGGGGACGGGGAACAACCGAAGAAAGGCTTGAAAACCAAACGCAAAGCGGAATCGTCTTTCTTGCATGCCTGCCGTGAGTTCCGCTTGTGGGATCAACGTCGTAAAGCGGAAAATTAGCCAGCTCATTTTAAGACACTTCCATCCCTAAAGCTCAGACCCCTCTCTTTGAGTTGGGCAATATCCCCCCCCCCAGTTTTCCATCCAGGGGTATGCGCGTGGATTATTCTGCGGGCCTTTTTAAATTAGGGCATTAAGGTATGTTTTAGAGTGAGAATATCTTTTTTGGATGATGTTCATAAAGTAGAGAAGAAATGGAAGAGAACAGCTTCAAAATCAAGAGACTTGTGTCTTCATCAGTGTGGTTCTTTCATTTGATTTGCAGGACATTTTAGAAATTGGCCCCTTGAGAGTAACACCCCTGATTGGTTGCTCGGAGCACAAATTGCTCATTCTCTTCTATACAGATGGTTCAAGTGTTCAGAAAGGATCAAAGTACACTTCACAACAGTCCTGTGAGGTAGGCCAGAATTATCCCCATATTGCAGGTGGGGACCGGGAACTAGGACTAAAAGAACAGCTTGCTTCATGCCACATAGTAAACCTCTGGTTAAAGTGAGTGTTTTTGAACTCAGGGCAGGCTGGGATCATCCTCTTCTTGCCAGTGTGCTACACCAAAAACAGCCCTTTAAAATAAAGGAAAACTGGAGTTGCTAATAATGCCTGTTGTAAGCAGAACCCCTTATAAAGTGTTCGTTCTCCTCCCGCTGCTGTACTGGACCTGGTGGATGGCTGTTGTTTCAGAGCATGTCCACATTAGCACTTTGCCAGGTGATGCTTGGAAACAAACATAACCTGTGTCACTCCCCTTGCTCGGTCATGCTTTAATTTCCTCTACACCATCAGGTGAAACTATAAAAGGTATATCTGATTTACTCAGACTGCAATCCATTAATCACTTTCTCCAGAATAGTGCAGAAACATCAATGCAAAGGGCTTCATGAAATTCTCCACCCTATTTGCAGACAGAAAAACTGCAACTTTTACCAGTTTCACTAACGTTCTCCAACGGAAGGAGAAATTCTCCAGCAGTTTCTGAGGGGTGAGGATCACCGTTAGGAGCAGCAGCAGCAGCAGAGCTTCATTCTTTTTATCCCCTAAGGTGTTTATTTTGTTGTTGTTTTGCTGCTACTGCAAGTGGCAGCCTGACCTATTTTGCGGTCTGACCACAATGCCTGAAACCTAGCATCATTCCAGGACACTTCAGGGAGAAATGGTATCCAATTTTTTTTAAAAAAAATCCTATTCTTAAAAGGGGATCCAAGACAATTCTGCAATGTAGCCTACTTTTTTCCAGATGGGTAAGTAAAAGAAAAATCTTATGAAGTTTTCTCAGAGAAATTCCTTCTGGGAAATTTTGGCTCACCTCTTGCACGATTACATTGGAGTGTGTGGTTTGTGGATTATGGTCTCAGACTTATAAGGCAGTCCAAATAATAACCACTTATTTCAGCTGGTTTAGATGGACTATTAAGGTGGGGGGAATTAATTTCCTTCGAAATGAATGGAACAAACACTTAAATTCTATGGATGTAAATGGTTGAAATCAGTGGGATATACTGTGCTTTAACTGATGGGTGCATTGCAGCCAGAGTGTCTTACTTAAGGGTTTTGAGGATGGAGCAGCACTTAAAGTGATGCAAGCTTCCTTCCTTCCTTGTCTTCTTTTTGTGTTTGAGTATAATAATGTTTAAACACAGTTTGCATATCACAGTCTGGTTTTGAGGTTCCTGATACAGGATCATACACAGGCCTCAGTTATCCCCCAGCTTTGCCAATTCCCTTTCACAGCCAGCCAAAGAAAAAAATACATTCAACTCTCCCTGCCCCTATCAACTCATTGAAACACACAGTAATGGCCTCTTTCAGCTATGCTCCAGAGAGCATTTCTTAACAGGAATGGAGTCCCAGTCAGCTGGAACTCTTAATTCACACATCTGGAAGTGAACAGAAACACAATCAATTAATGAAACCAGAGATTAAACAGAGGGGAGAGCTATTTTTTCCTACATTTTATTGAAGTGCCTGTTTGACCCTGAACAACTGGTGAGGAAAACTACATTTCAATGTTGTTTGCTTCATTGTTTTGATTCTTGCTTCATTTATTGCTCATTATCTGTGGGTGATTTTATATATTAAGCATACAAATTAAATATATTAAGTATATTGATAAACCTATTTTTATTAATTCAGTTTTTATTGAATAAAATTAATTCAGTTTTATTTACTGAACATTAATTCAATTTTATTCATTCAAGAGGCACCTGGACAGCCACTTGTCGGATATGCTTTAATTTGGATTCCTGCATTGAGCAGGGGGTTGGAGTCAATGGCCTTATAGGCCCCTTCCAACTCTACAATTCTATGATTCTAATACATTGATAAATTAAGCCCCAAAGGGTCTTGGCTTCTGGTTCTTAGCTTGTGGCTCTTGGCCTGAGGCAGAGCAGCTGGGCAGCTGAGTAGCAGCTTTCTATTTCAACCACATGCGGAGACTAGCAGCCACCAAGCATGTGAGAAGGCATGAGCTGGCATCATGGTTGATAACTGATGAAGGCCCTTTTGGGTCATCCTGTCAGCTTGGCCTAAGGGCAAGGGCAATGCCTTTTTTGCTTGCATGGGGTGGGGGATCGGAATTTCTCTTTGTGGCATCTATTAATATTGAGTGCTTGTTAGCAATACTAAACAAAGAAGAAAAATTAGAAAGAGTAAGGTATTGTTTAACAAAATAAGTAACAGACAGGTAACAATTTGTAAATATGCAATATATAACCACCTAAAGAATATAAATATAAATGCACGTACCAGTTACTTCAATAAATAACTATTTCACAGTATTCCCAGCAGCGATTGTAAATTAGCATTTTCAAATTTATTTTTAAGGCTTGTGGAGGTGAGGGTTGACATACCAAGGTGGTTCAACCCCCTTATCCTATGGTCTGCTGGGGTGGGGCTGGAGCTGGAAAGGTGGAAGTGAAGTTTGAGGAATGATCTTATGTTCCACTGTCTCTTTTCTGGTTTAATATATGTAACATTTCCCCTCTCATTTGAAATTATGGGAGGAGGCATTCAGATATCCTAGGAAGTGTGTCTAAATGGGACTGGGAGAAATGTGACTCCTTTCGCCCCAAAGCACACACTCTTTTTGGTGCTGGAGTTCTGGCACTGATTGGACCATGCCTGGGAGAGTGAGAGGCAGTGGGGAGGGATATTATAAGACTGTACACTACATATTTGGGGCAGTTATTGGCACTGATTACTTGTTCATTCTAAACCCCTGGATAGGTAGAATGGTGAAGGTTATGAGAACACTCTTAATTCTTCTAAGAATTAGGACTTTTTAATATACCCCATTGTTTGTTCAGGTTTCTAGACCCTAAACGTGTAGGATGGGATGTAGGGTTGTGATTTGCTGCCTTACATTGTTGTGATTGATGACAGAATTTTCTTGTACTTGACTGTATATTTTGTTGTTTTAATATATTGTGACTCACTTTGGGGGCCTTTGAGCCAAAAAGTAATATATAATAACAGTATAATTAATAGCAATAACAACAACAGTAACAACTTCAAACATCGCAGCATAGATTCTACAGAGCCTTGCAGCTAGTTGTCTACCCCCTCCCCAGCCATTGGATGTGCATTTACCAAAACAGTCGCCCTCCAGGCTGTAGGAAAACTCTCTTTAAAGGAGAGTTTCAAAAGAAAGTTCTGATATATAACACACAGGTCCACGATTCAAAAGAAAAAGCAAGTAAAATTAATAAACAAATTACACACAAGCTCTTGGGCGTACCTAAAGTAGTTCTTTTTTTAAAATCCTAGCTATGTGATACAGAAAAACTGATGATTTGGTCAAAAGCAGAGCAGCAGCATTCTGGACTAGTTGAAGTTTACAGTCTTTAAAGGCAGTCCAATGTGCAACACAATCCAGTAACCTAAGCTGCAGAGGGCTACAGCCAGTACACTACCCTTCGCTGATGAAAGGCAGTCCTAGTGAGCTGACAGAGCTTGAACTCTCAATGGCAAAACTGGGTCCATGAGCACCACTCCTACAAATGGCAAACCTGATTCTTTAGGGGGAGTGCAACTCAACTCCATCAAGACTGGAAGAGGCTGAGAAACCTGGCTAGATAAATGACTTTTCCAGAGTACCTTCGTCTTGTCTAAAGTGAACTTAAATTTTTCTCCCTCATCCAGTCCGTTACCAATTCCAGATAGACATCAGTTTGGCATACTGAGATGTAAAGGAGAAACAATGGGTGGTATTCAATGCTAGTCTTACTCAGAGTAGACCCATTGAAGCTAATAGACATGACTCACGTAGGTTCATTAATTTCAATGGGTTTACTCTGAGTAAGATTTAGTTGAATACAACCCAGAGTTGGGTGTCATCAACATACTGAAAACAACTAACTCCAAATCCCCAAATGACCTCACCCCCAGTGGCTTCATATAGATACTACAAAGCATGGGAAACCAAAGAGGACCTTGTGAGGCTTCCAGAGCATAAATGCCTCTCAGTGCTGCCTTGGAGCTGTTGAAGCATGGAGCAGCTAATCCCGAGCCCAGGAAGGCTATCCGTAAGGATATAGAATGGTCAATAGGATTGAAAGCTGCTGAGAAGTCTAGGAGAATGAGCAAGGTCACTCCCAACCAGTAGTCTAGTGGCAAATTCAGAAGTGCAGGGTCCCTTCATGTTAGTCACAGCCATGCCCCCTCCCACCTTTTTTGCTGCTGGGTTGAGAATGAGATCCTTGTTATGCCTCCTCCCTCAACAACAGACATCCCCAGGAGCCAATAAGCATGAAAAGGGAGAGTGTTAACTACTGAGAAGAGACTTCTCTGTTGCTGATTCACCTCCTTGCACTCTGATTGGCTCCAATCAGCACAAAAGGACGAGGAAGCATGTTACAAGATCTTCCCAGTGGCGAACATACTCCCCTTTTATGCTTATTGGCTCACAGGACGCTGGAGGCATAGGGACTCTGCTCCCAAAAAAGTTAGGGGTCTAAGACCTTCTGAGACCCTGGACAACTACACCCTTGCTCCCAACCCTCTTGAAAGATAGATCATTGAGGTGGTTTCTGTACAAAAATGAGGCCTAAAACTGGATTGAAATGGATGCAGACAAGCAATTTCATCCAAGAGTGCTTGGAGTTGAATGGCCACCCTCTGCTGAAGCACCTTGACAATGAAGGGGATAATGATGACTGGGTCATGATGTTGCAGTCCATGGGGTCCACAGCCCCCCCCTCCAGATTTCTTACCATTCCTCTTTTAAGGCAGCCCATTCACACAACAAGGCATTCACTGCTATGTGAACCTAGCCAGCCAAACCCTTCCTGCTAGGCATTGTTAGTCATGTAGGCCAAGGGTTGAGCAAACAGGTAGTTGGCTGCCCCTCTGCAAGCACCAAGCATCTTTAGGCTGCAACAACTGAAAACCATTTAATAAAATAAGCCCAGCCTTCAAAGCATCCTTCACATCTCCTTGCGGGCCAAGTTACAAAAACGCCCTGAGCCACTTGAAATAATTGGATTACACTCTCAGGATTCACTCAGCTGGGCAAGTCATTAACACCCCTGCTTTACAGTGTTTTTTAGTCAAATATCTCAGACTGTGTTATCCAAAAGAAAAACAGTGCACAACTGCTTTGGGGGGAAAGTCTCACCACCATAAATTATTGTTAAGTTGAATATTGGGCAGCTTGCATATTTATTGATTTCTCTCATGTCTCCCCCTGCTCCGGGACTAAAGGCAGCGTACATGGGCCTCCTCTCTTTATTTTCACAACAACCTTGTGAAGTGGGTTAAGACTGAGTGAAAGTGACTGGCCCAAAGTCACTTAGGGAGCTGAGTTTGCACAGCCCCACTATGACTCTAACCCAGCCTTTCCCAACCAGTGTGCCTCCAGATGTTGTTGGACCACAACTCCCATCTTCCTGACCATTGGCAATGCTGGCTGAGGCTGATGGGAGTTGTGGTCCAACAACATCTGGAGTCACACTGGTTGGGAAAGGCTGCTCTAAGGAATCTTTTCCCTCCGGGTGTTGCTGAACTACCACTCCCATCATCCCTGACTATTGGCCATGCTTGCTGAGGCTGATGGGAGTTGTAGTTCAGAAATATTGGGGGGGCAAAGGTTCTCCACACTTGCTCTAACCCCCTCACCACACTGATGACTGAATGCACAGACAGCAAAGTGCAAAATCAAGATGATACCAGTAGTGGAAAAAGTCAAACTGGTTTAACTGTCATGGCTAATCACCAGGCTATTCCAGAATTCAATAGTCCTCTGTACGGGGTTTGCTGTGAATATCAATCAAGATTTCTCAAGCTGCTGAAAGCTGCTGCATGTGCTTTTATTAGCATTTTTATTACTCATTTGTTTATATAACATATGCCTTGCTTTTCTATATTAACATAAAGCATCTTACATGTTTTGTATACAAAGCAGTCAACAATAAAACACATGAAAAGAAAATTACCACTGAGGGGTAGTCAGCATTAAGAACAGAGGAAGAGCTCTGCTGGACCAAGGCAAAGGCCACTCGAGCTCAGCATCCTGTTTTCCCAGATGCCCATGGGAAGCCATAAGCAGGACTTGAGCACAAGGGCTTGTGATTCCCATCAACTGGCATTCAGAGGCATACTGCCTGGAGTTATTTTTAATAATCTAGCGGCATATAAATCTTGTTCTATAAATAAAATAAACAAACAGTGAAGGTAGAACATAGCCTTATCCTCCATGAATTTGTTTAATCCTCTTTTAAAGTAATTCAGTTGGTGGCCATCACTGCCTCTTGTGGATGTGAATCCCATAGTTTAACTTTGTGCTGTGTGAAATACTGTCTTTTGTCTGCCCTGAATCTTCCAATATTCAGCTTCATTGCATGTCACCAGATAATAGTATTATATTCACTAATAGGCAAAAAACCCATTGCAGTTTAAGGATGTACCTATAGGCAACAGATATTTCTATCAAACTTTAAAAAGCAGGGGAGGAGGGCAGGCTTGATCATTTGCATGCTTATTGAGTTCAGTAGGCTTTACTCCTGTGCAATCATGCTTAGGATAGGTAAAACTGACCAAGGGAAGGAGGGAGGGAGGAAGGGAGGGCTGGAGTGGGCAGGGAAGAAGGGAGAAGGAAGGGAGAGGAGAGAAGGAGGGGAAAGGCAGGTCTGATCATTTGCATGCCTATTGAGTTCAATGGGATTTACTCCCATGCAATCATGGTTAGGAGAGGTAAAACTGACCATGGAGGAGGGGAAAGGGAACGGAGAGAGGAGCAGAAGGAGGGGAGGGGGAAGGAGAGGATTCGAAGGGGAGAGGGGAGGGGATTGGAAGGGGGAGGGAAGGGGCAAGAGGGGATAGGAGGGAGGACAGGTTTGATCATTTGCATGCTTTCTGAGTTCGGTGGGATTTACTTCTGTGCAATCATGCTTAGGATAGGTGAAACTGACCTGGGGGAGGGGCAGGGAGGGGAGGAGGAGGGCAGGAAGGGGGAGGGGAGCAGATTGGATGGGTGGGCACTGGGCAGAGGGGAAGCCCCTTATTGTGAACAGTATCATTCTTCCTCAGGGTTTTCCTCACCTCTTTATTCTATAGCAGGCACATGTAGTCTTCCACCCAAATTTAAACCAAAGCTGTTCCTGGCCACATGCACACCAGGCCGTTATTTCACTTTAGGCAGTCATAGCTTCTCACAAAGAATCTTCGGAAGTGTAGTTAGTGAAAGTGCTGAGAGTTGCTAGGAGATGCCCTGTTCCCCTCACAGAGGTTCAATCAGCGGCTGTCTGTTAAACCCCTCTGGCCACTGGGGCTCTGTCAGGGGAAGATGAGTCTCCTTTTGGCACCCTTCACAAACTACACTTCCCAGGATTCTCTGGGGGAAGCCATGACTGTAAAAAGTGGAATAAAAGTCTGGTGTGGCTCCTTGATTAGCCAAGTCAAGCAGCTGTGAGTCTGGCTTTCAGAACACTGACAGTTGGTTCTTACTGAGCATGCCTGGCCTTATCATTGACTTCAATGCTAAATTTCTTAAATTAATTAAAAATCATCCAGGCATTTTTAAAACTTTTAAACTGCAGAAGATGAAGGTCAGTGTATGAGCACGTCAGTAATAGGATTACTGGTACTCTGTGAACATGGGTGATTTTTAATTAATTTCAACAAATTATGAGAACTCTGACAGAAAAAGGTCCAGCGGGGGGATCTGTTTTCCCCCCCCCTCTTTTTACACTTTGAACTCTCAGTTTTTTCTGACTGTTTTGTGCATCGCCATGAACATTTAGAAGGTTGTTAAGCAAGGGTTTCTTAGTTCAGGACTATACGTTTTGTATGGTTTTGTTTTGAAATGAGCTTATGGGAGGCATCAGAATGGCATGGGGGTATTTTCAATTTAACATTGCAGAATGCGAAAAATCCATGCTGGCTATAGTATACAGCCACTCTCGTGGCTGTATAATGAGAGGGAGAAAATCTTTTCTCCGTCCACTTTCTCCACACCATGCATTAGGATTGCATTAAACACACACATACACACACAAAGGGATTTTTAAATGGCTAACACAAAAAACAAGGAGTTTTTCTGGTTATAACCTAAATGGCAGCAATGTTGCTCGCTCATGGTTTTGACACTCACATGGGTGTGTCAGAACAAGGCTCCCCTCCTCCACCTACATGCTCACCCTCAGTGTGACTGGTATCGAGTGCTCCTTTACCTACAGACCTTCTTTGGTGTTGAGATCAGCAGAGGCGGCCTTTTTGGTAGTTCAGCCACCCTCAGAAACTCAGAGAGTGGTGGCCCAGGGGAGGGCATTCTCTGTGGCAGCCCCTAAGTTGTGAAACTTCCTTCCTTTTGGCAACTTCACTGTACAGTTTTCAGTGAATGCTGAAGACATGCCCCATGCCTTTTGACACCTGAAATGTATAGTTTTAGGACCCACCCCATTTTTTGTTATGTGTTTTTAATGATGTGTTTTAAAATAGTTGTGACCCCCCCCCCCGGACCTTTGGGTGAAGGGCGGGTAATAAATTTAAATAATAATAATAATAGCCCATTGATGATTGCTCACCGCCTCTGGCAACTCCAGAAGCAGGAATCAGGTTTCTCCAGAGGCAGGACACCTTCCACTGGGTGATTTCATTTACTGGGTCCTTAGCACTAATCCTTGGGATAAAGCAGCAATGCGTGGTGTTTGTGAAAGTGCTACACAGCAGAAAGCAAACTGTTCACAAATCCCCCCCTTTATAATATCTGACTTTCAGTAACAATCTACATGTCATAGTTTTCTATTTTTGATTTTATTTTATTATATGGGTATTGTTCAATATATGATGGGAACCACTTTTATAGTTCTTCACAGAAGTGAAAAGTAAAATGTTCAGAAAAAGCACCTGAGATCAAGTCAGAATGGTGAAGGATCACTTGATTGAACGCTTCCCCACAAAAAGGACTCCCTGCCTGTAAAAAGCTAATTATATCAGAGACAGCTAGGCCAGTCCAGCCTAGAACTCTTAATCCCTGAAATGCTGGCTTTCCACAGGAAAAGAGTGCTGGAAGAGCTCACACTTGACCCTCCACCTCAACTGTCCAAGGAGGGATTTGCCCTCCATACCTTTTCTCACTTCTATAGTTCCTTCCGGGAAGCTGTGATGGTAATTAAGCTGCATTGTAGTTCTGTGAGGCTGCCTCCCTTGACTTGATCATGAGATACCTTAGCAGAATTCTAAGCTTCTTCACAGGACAGATATACTGGCTTCAAATTAATGTATATTTTAAAATACTGATACGGCCTACAATGGACTTTGTTAAATTGGGCTGCACTTTGTTTCCTGGCCCTCTTCATAACTTACCTGCATCCATCTCTGCTTTCCCATCATGCAGTTTGATTGCAATAATGGCATGAATAAGCAACTGGTCTTTCACTGTGTCTGCAGAATTGAAGTGTTCTAAGAATTTCAATATAAGGTCCAAATAGAGTTTTAGCTGAGATCATTTTTATGTACGCAAGACATTTCCTACCCTATAATTATCATCAGCTAATGATTTAAAACGCCTATGCATCTACTGTCTAATGAAGAAAGCTTCTTAATTGCACCACTGGACAAGTGTAGTAATGCTTACATTACACTTCCCAAGGGATCTTCCAGGTGTCAGCTCGTGATGAAAGCAAAGCTTTGCTCAACAGCTACATTTTCACTAAATGGAGGCACATAGAGGTGTGTTTGCGTATAGACACTTGGCATGAACTTGGGTGGAGGGAATTGTGTTGGCTCTGAGAGGTGTTAGAATTACAGAACATTCCATCATTTACACTCTTGAAAAATTAACTCCCAAACTGCCATGCTCATCTTTATTTCTATTCTCTGCTTAACTGGGAACTCATGCTTTTTGCTTAGAATGTGGGACAAAACTGGGCAACAGCAGACCTTTGTGTTTTAAAAAACTGAGAGCAGCTATTGTTTCTTTGTCCCAGAGGCCTAAGTGAACAAGCTGAGGCTTTAACACCTAGCAGAGACTTACTTAGTTCCATCTTGGAACTGAGTGTAAAAGATTAACTGACCTTATGGGTACAATATCTAGCCTCTTTGTTCCTGGTCCTCCATTCTTCTGCGTTGTGCAATCCCTTGCCTGATTAAGAGTCCTGGAGAACTAAAAAGCTACAACTATTTTGCGTCAAATTTTGGTTGGTCTTAGTAAAGGTACTGCCAACTATGAATTTTGGAGTTGTTGTTTTTCCTTACGGGCCAGCATTGTTACCTTTGCTTCGCTTTGTTGGTTTTGAGAAACGAAGATTGTCTCGACTAGGATTATATAGTGTGAATGTTATTTAGCCCAGATTTTTTAACACATTGAATATTTCACATTGTAGCAATGGGAATAGTAAGAGAGACTATGGACTTCTGTCTATAACCTCAACCAGAGCTTGGAAAAGTTACTTTTTTTGAACTACAACTCCCACCAGCCCCGGCCAGCATGGCGCTGGCTGGGGCTGATGGGAGTTGTAGTTCAAAAAAAGTAACTTTTCCAAGCTCTGACCTCAACCTGTTTTCCTCATTGGCTTGTTATGTATTTGCAGTTCCTCTCAGTGCTATGCATGCATTATGCTTACAAGCCCTATCAAGAGCCATAAGGATAGATTACACTATTCATTTGGCTACTACATTTTTTTCAACACTGTTCCTTAGTCGTGTCATAACTTGCTACTGCTGTGTATTTATTTAGGTCAGATGTGGCGAAACTTTGGCCTTGATGCTGTTGGACTAGAACTCCCATCATCCCTGGCCATAGGCCATGCTTGCTGGGGTTGATAGGAGTTGTAGTTGAGCAACATCTGGAGGGCTGAAGTTTCCCCACACCTGATTTAGGTATCAAATCTACCAGGGATCTCAGGAAGAGAAACAACAAAGTGTAATACGCACTAAACAGAAATCAAGTCCAAGCATACACCATGCTTGTTTAGACCTAGCCAGCAAAAGCCAGTGGTATTATAACACTTTTGGAGAATGCCCAGGTTCCATTTTTGGGGGGTAGGTTTTCAGGAGGAATTTTGGGATCATGCATAAGTTTATCTTCACCACATGGTCTTGCTCTGGACAAAATACAAGGGAGCAGGCCATATGAGATAGGCAGACTCCCAGTTTTTTTTTTTTTGCTTTATAGCTTTAAAGCATCAGCAACACTTCTCATTCCAGTCCAGCTTTTGCTATGGTTTGGGAACAGAAGTTGCCTTAGCAGAGGGATGGGGCATCATAGAATAGTAGAGTTGGAAGGGGCCTATAAGGCCATCAAGTCCAATTCAATGCAGGAATCCAAATCAAAGCATTCCCGACAGATGGCTGTCCAGCTGCCTCTTGAATGTTTCCAGTGTTGGAATCACTTTTGGTTAGAGGGCCAGATCTAAAAGTGGCCAGTCCTCTGCAGGCCTGCCCACCCGACATAATATTTTTATTTTATTTATTTAAAATCATTTATATACAGCTCAATATTTCAAAATCTCTTAAACATGTCCAAAAAACCCAACAAAATATCATTAAAACAAAAACACAACCTAAAACCTGTAAAACAGCAATATAAAGCACATAAAACCATATGAAAGTGAATAAAACAATTCTAGGGGATTCAAATATGTGAAACAGAGTCCAATCTTAAGGGTCAGGGACTGCCTAGGGAAAAAGATAAGTCTTTACAAGACATCTGAAGCAACTGATAGCTGCTGCTTCATGTGTGGCAGAGGGAAGGGCGTTCCCATCAGGCATGGAAAACTTCAGACCAAGTATGAGGAAGGGCTACAGCTCAGTGGTAGAACATCCGCCTTGCATGCAGAAGGTCGCAGGTTCAATCCCTGGCATCCCCTGTTAGGGCTAGGAGAGAATCCTGTCTCAAATCCTGGAGAGTCACTGCCAGTCAGTGTAGATAATACTGAACCAAATGGAGCAAGAGTCTGATTCAATATAAGGCAGCTTCCTGTGTTTCCTAAGTGCAAGGAAGAATCATGAATGCAGGATGACAGAAGAGGGTGCAAAATTCAAAACACACAAAAAAGACTTGGCGCACGCTCCTCATTCTTCCTTTGCAGGTGTGGCTTTAAGTTCTGAGCCATTGAATCATACACTGGATTGGTGAGCGTAGATCTAGCAGGCCTAATTACAGGTGGTCTGTTAGAGGGGAGGGAATGCAACCCTCTTGAGTCCCCAAAACTCCAATTAAGACAAAGGTTCTGTTGGTCAGGGGTTCTTTTCGATTCTGGTACAGGAACACAATTGTCCATGATGTGGTTGTGCACCCCTCTCCCTGAAGTAACGTATATTACTGTATATTACACCTGGTTGTAATATACAACCAGTATAGTATATTACAGTATAGTATATTACAACCAGTGTAGTATATTACACCTGGTTGGCCACTGTGAGAACAGGATGCTGGACTAGATGGGCCACTGGCCTGATCCAACAGGCTCTTCTTACGTTCTTATATGCAGTCTGAGGGTGCTCATGGAGCTGGAACAATCTTTAAATTCTCAGATGGCTTGAAGTACCTTTTACCAACTTCTGCTGGCTGAACAGATCCACCATGTGTATCTGGCCAGTTATGCAAGCCTTTGTTGCATCTAGACTGGACTACTGCAGTGCTCGCTATGGGAGCCTTCCTTTAAATATTGTTCAGGAACTGCAACTGGTGCAACATGTGGTGCCCAGAATGCTGGCGGGCGCATCAATCAGAGCCCATTATGTCAATTTTGTACCAACTGAACTGGATGCCCATTAGTTTCCAAGCCCAATTTAAAGTGCTGGCCTTGACCTTTTAAGGCAGTCTGGTACCAGGCTATTTGAAAGATTGCTTTCGCCCATATGAACTGAGTGGCTGCAGAGGTCTTGCTTTCAGACCTGCCTCCGCTGGCTATATGACTGGTGGTAACTGGTTGCAGGGCAAATTCAGACATCACAATAGTAGAACACACTCCATGGAGGAATCTCCTTTACCTCCCCTTGGGTGAAGTGGCAATAGCACAATCCTAGGCATATCTACTCAGAAGTAAGACCGATGAGTTAAATGGGCCTAACTCCCATATGCAGTAGCCTGAGACAGGTTTGTTTAAATAGGCATTTGTAGTTAAACAGGCTTTTTTGCTTTGTTCATTTTATAGTCTTAATTGTACATTGCTTTGAATGCATGCGTGCAGAAAAAGCAGTAGTAATAATATGAAATGAAGTAAATCTCCTTGGCCCATTTCTTACCCAGGATGCTATTTTAAATTACTCATACAAATAAGCTCACAAAGGGGATTGCTTTCCCATACCTAAAATTAGCCATTTGTGACATAAAAGGGATGGGGAAGGGACCATCCCTGCAAAAGCTTTCCTGATTGGTAACCTGCAGACAGTTCTTACTTGCTATAAGTGACCTGGCAAGTGGCTATTTATAAGCCTGCTTCAAAGTGGCACCAGGGTTTTTGGAAAGAGCACCACCAATTCTCCCTCCCCTTTAACCTAGAAAATGGCCTTTTGAGATCCCATAGAAGTTAACTCAGCCTAAATTGGATTTATATGAACCTCCAGTCTACTTCCTGGCACTTTGTAGCTTAATAATTATTGGGAACCATAGTTATTCTTTGGTGCTGCATATTTCTGTGATATCAACAGATATACGCTACAGGTTTTGGCATAATTTAGCTTGTAGCTGAACAGGAATGAAGAAGTCACCGGCTTATGATGGCCCCAAAACAGGAAGAGTGTTTTTCTTGTAAAAGTGTGTGTACCAGTCTAACTATCTCTAGCCTGTTCTGCACCTGCATTTCTGTTTTCTTTGTGAGAACATTTACCTAGCCTACAGGGTCTGTCCCGGCCAGCCGTGAGAGAAACACGTGTTGAATTCATTTCAGTTTGCTTTCTTTTCTCTGTTTGAACTTTAGAGTTTCATGGAAGGTTTTGCAGCTGGGATACATTATCATCTTAGAAAACTGTCTTCCAAGTAGCTCACACCAACACATAACAAGTAAAGAATGTCCACATTGTATGACTTTAGCAAATGCTGGGTTGTTGCAATTCAGCATCATGTGCACTATGAGCATACAGGTGCATGTACTGCACAACATGCCATCCAGTACACTGTGTGTATTATAGACAATTTTTGGAAATGCCCATGGCCTCAATCCAACTAAAGATACTCATGAGTGTGTTCCATTAGTTTCAATAGGACATAATGCAAGTCTAGCTGGATTGGGGGTCATGTTTATGTGTACACCTACCTGCAGATAGAAGTTTGCAACAAATGTGAAAACTTTACAACACTCAGAAACCAGTAGGAATGGTTTCAGTCTTAAGGAAATTCTAACTGTTCTAACTGAACAGTAGCTGTCGATTTAATTATAAACACCTTCTGCTGAGATTCTGGCCACTGGTTAGTTCTTAGAATTTAATTGGAGTGAAGCAAGGTGTATGGGACATGGTGGCTGCATTGTATTTGAGATGCAAAGGATTTCCAAGAAGAATGAGGAAGGACTACATTAGATTCAATCTCCTTATCATATTCACTGAAGTTAATCTGTTACTGAAATGATGAAGATAACCTGATTGTGGATCCAGAACATGTGTTCTTTATCAGGACTGGTAAAGTGCCAAGGACATGGCATAAGGGGTGGTGTTATAGCGTATAATTTCTTAATAGCATATGTTATGTCACATGGGGGACGAATTCTAGAAGAGTGGCTGTGTTAATGCTTGGCATTACTTTTTTATTTAAAACATTTCTCACCCACTCTTCATTGCAAATGCAATTCCAGAGCAGGTTACAAATTAAAATAAATCTGGATACACCACAGAACAGGAGTAGCATATGTGGCACTCATCAGATATTATGGGCTACAACTCCCATAATCCCTGACCTATGACATGCTGGCTAGAGATGATGGAAGCTGTAGCAAAAAAAAATGTGAAGGGCACCATGATGGTTACTGTGATGCCCCTGTAAATGTAATTACAGTAGGGCCCTGCTTTACGGCGATTCGCTTTACAATGATTCGCTAATACAGTGGTCTCAATTAGATGCAATTAGACTAAAGCCCCACTCATACGGCGCTTTTATGGCAGTTTTGGGGCATTGCGCGCCATTCTATTCAATGAGTTCCGCTTTACAGCGGTTTTCACTTTACAGTGGGGGTCCAGAACGTAATCTGCCCTATGAGTGGGGCCCTACTGTACTGTAAATATGGTAAGTGCAGGTTTATTAGAGTATGTGTGGTAAGTAGACTGAGTGAGAGGGGAGAGTACATGGGTTGGAATGTTGATGAGTGTTGTATGATGATTGGCTGAGCGTCTGGGTGTCAAGGTATAAATGGGAGGATGACAGTTGTGAGAGGCTTCGAGTGCTGACAGGGGTTTTTGGAGAGGGTGGTGGTTGGTTCTGCGTTTTGGAGGGGTGGATTGGATTTAGGCAGGTAGTGAGGCAGGTTATTTATGACTAAGAAATATAAAGAGTAACATCTTATGAAACCACACGCATGTTGACTGAACCTTTAAGCCCTGAGGTGGGACCATGACAGGTGGTAACCACAGGAGGGGTCCTGACAGGTGGTGGCATCAGGGGGTGTCCAGAGCAACCCAGGGCTGTAATCTTTGTAGGCACGGGGATGCAGGGGGGGTTGTGGCCTGTGGGTGCACCCAGACATGGCATAGCAGTGGGCCAGGAGGAGACTGGGACACAGTCTCGAGGCAATATTGTTTACAGAGAGTGTCAGGTGGTGGTGCCTAGCAGTGGGATCTTGAGAGATCTGTGCTAGGGCTGGTGAGAGAACCGTTAAGAGACCAGGACCCTGAGCTGGGACCATGACAGGTGGTGAACACGGGAGGGGTCCTGACAGTCAGGCCCTCCCTTAGCATGTGTGGGCCCAGGGCAAAAGCATAGTTGCCCCCCCCACATTCTTTCTCTATATATCCTTTCCTCCAGGCAGCGGTGGAGGCTTTGTATTTTGGCTGCTACTTTGTATTTTTTGGCTGCGGTTCCCTTTTTTGCATCCTTTGTTGTAGACTCGCTTAGCATTTCTTGCTGCGAGGTGTTCTCCTTCCCAGCTCGCTACCACGGCCGTCAAGAGACCACCGCTGCACCTCTTCCTCCCGGCTCATTTCTACGCTCCCCTCAGCTCACTACTGTGGCCATGAGGAGGACGCGGCTGCTGCTTTTATATGCAGATCGCCAAGTGCGGGGCCCCCCCAAAGCATGGGGCCCAGGGCAACTGCCCTGCTTCCCGGTGCCTAGGGGTGGCTCTGCTGACAGTTACCACTTTCACAAAAGTACTGAAAACAAGGCAGATAGTTACAACCAGCCAACTAAAACAAACATCAACACTGCCACTGAAGTGGGTAATTAACCAGGTCATCAGGTGGCATCAAAAGGTTAAAAGGATAGGTGCCAGTCAAATCTCAGAAGGAAGTTCCAAAGCTAGGATGCCACCACCAAGAAGTCCCTCTCTCCCATGTCCCCATATAGTGGGCCTCAGCTAAGGATGCCATAACGAAGACAATCTCCCTGGCAGAACTTAACATTCAGATAGGAGAAGGTGTTCTTTCAGGTATCCAGGTCCCAAGTTGTATAGGGATTTCTAAGTCTATATATTTTATTATTTATTTATTTATTTAAGCTTATATACCGCCCGACTAGCAACAGCTCTCTGGGCGGTGAACATTAAAAATACAATAAAAATAACACAAAACTGTACACAAAACTGTACAGTCTAAAATCAAAATATAATAATTTAGAATTAACAGGAATTAAAATGCCTCAGAGAAGAGAAAGGTTTTAACCTGGCGCCGAAAAGATGATAGTGTCGGCGCCAGGCGCACCTCCTCGGGGAGACCATTCCATAGTTCGGGGGCCACCACTGAGAAGGCCCTAGATCTTGTCACCACTCTCTGGGCTTCCCTATGAGTCGGAACCCGGAGGAGGGCCTTCGTAGTAGACCGTAGTGTACGGGCCGGTTCATATCGGGAGAGGCGTTCCGACAGATATCGTGGTCCCGCGCCGTATAAGGCTTTATAGGTAAGTACCAACACTTTGAATCTGGCCCGGAAGCATATATATGTTAGGGTTGCCAGGCTCAAGGCCTGAGAATGATTCTGTATCTTTAAGAGAAGAGACAATTCAGCCAAGTACAGGTTTTCTTGCAACATTGTAACACTTTTCAAGATACAGAAAACCTCTTGGAGGCTGGGCCTGTATCTTGAAAAGTTGTGCAGCGGGAAGGGAGAATTCCACCTTGTGGTTTTTCCCATTAGTGTTGCAAGAACACCTGCACTTGGCTGAATTGTCTCTTCTCTTAAAGATACAGAATCTTTCTCAGGCCCTGAGCATGGCAACCCTAATGTACCTTGAAACTGGTTTGGCATCATGTAGACTACCAAGGAATGTGTGAATCTGCCAATTTTCAGTTTTTCATTTGCATGCAATTTACATGCAGTTTTGCCTAATATGCACATTTATGCAAAGCAAGGCTCCCTAAAATAAGGCCTTTTCACTATGAAGTAACTTTTCATAATGTTATTTTAACTACTATATGCATATACATGTATATACAATGTATTCCAGTACCTGCATTTTAAAAATTTATTTATCAAAATGTATCTACTGCTTGATTGTAATAAAACCTCAAAGTGGTTTACAAATGAACAAAGCAGTTTGTACACATTACTTAGCCGGAGAACTGCATTACAAAATTTGGAGAAGTCCAAATTTCAGAGTGGCTATGTTTCGATTCTCATATTGTTTTGGAAAGTGCCAATTAGGTGGGTTCACCTTTAAATGCAAACTGAATTGAAATTCTTCTGTCTCTGGTATCCAGTGCAATTCTTCTAGAATTAGTGATATATGTTCATGGTAGGCCGCCCAGAGAGAAGCCACCAGAGTCTGCACTTGCTGCAGGTTCCAACTTTTATTTATTTATTTATTAAATTTATTAGTCGCCCATCTGGCTGGCTGTCCAGCCACTGTGGGCAACGTACAAAATAAAACATACAAATACATTAAAACATTAAAAATCTCAACAATAATAATAAAACCTAACCCACCCCAAAAGCCTGCCTGAAGAGCCAGGTCTTCAAGGCCCAGCGGAAGCTCATCATAGAGGGGGCATGATGGAGATCATTTGGGAGGGAATTCCACAAAGTGGGGGCCACAATTGAAAAAGCCCTCTCCCTAGTTCTCACCAGTCTAGCTGTTTTAACTGGTGGGATAGAGAGAAGGCCTTTTGAGGCTGGTCTTGTTGAGCGGCATCCCTAATGATGTTGGAGGCGCTCCTTCAGACAGACTGTGCTGAAACCGTATAGGATTTTAAAGGTCAGAACCAACACCTTGAATTGGGCCCGGAAAACAACCGGTAACCAGTGCAACGCCTTCAGCACTGGAGTGATGTGATCTCGCCGGCGGCTGCCTTTAATCAGGCGAGCTGCCACATTCTGTACCAGTTGCAGCTTCCGGACCGTTTTCAAGGGTAACCCCATGTAGAGCGCATTACAGTAGTCTAGGCGAGAGGAGACCAGGGCATGTACCACAGATGGGAACAGATGGTTGGGAAGGTAGGGGCGCAGCCTCCATATCAGATGGAGTTGATACAGCACCGTCTGGCTCACAGCCGAGACCTGAGCCTCCATGGACAGCTGGGAGTCAAGAATGACCCCCAGGCTGCAGACCTGGTCTTTCAGGGGCAATTGTACCCCATTGAGCACCAGGTCAACATTCCCCAACCTTCCCTTGTCTCCCACAAACAGTACCTCGGTTTTGTCAGGGTTCAACTTCAGCTTATTCCTTCCCATCCAGCCACTCACCGACTCCAGGCACTTGGATAGGGTTTCTACAGCCAACCTCGGTGAAGATTTGAATGAGAGATAGAGCTGCGTGTCATCCGCATACTGCAGCCCAAATCTTCTGATGATAGCCCCCAGTGGCTTTATATAGATGTTGAACAGCATCGGGGAGAGGATGGAGCCCTGTGGCACCCCACAAGTGAGAGGCCAAGGATCCGAAACCTCATCCTCCAATGCCACTCTCTGGTACCTACCAGAGAGGAAGGAACGGAACCACTGCAATACAGTGCCCCCTATGTCTAACCTCTTCAGGCGGTCCAGAAGGATACCGTGGTCAACGGTATCAAAAGCCCCTGAGAGATCCAGGAGGACAAGGAAGGTGCATTTGCCCCTATCCAATGCCCTCCTCATATCATCCACCAAGGCGACCAAGGCCGTTTCAGTCCCATGTCCAGGCCTGAAACCTGATTGAAATGGATCCAGATAACCAGCTTCCTCCAAATTCACTTGCAACTGCTTCGCCACCACCTGCTCAACCGCCTTGCTCAGGAATGGCAGATTTGAGACTGGGCGAAAGTTGTTCAGATCTTGGGGATCCAAGGAGGGCTTCTTTAGAATTGGTTTTATCACTGCCTCCTTGAGAGCTGATGGCATTACTCCCTCTTCCAGGGACATATTTACCACCATCTTGATCCCCTCGCCCAGTCTATCCTTGCAGCTCATAGTGAGCCACGGCGGGCAAGGGTCGAGTAAGCAAGTGGATGGCTTTAAGGTTGAAAGCAACTTGTCCATTTCATCAGAAGGAAGAAGCTGGAACCAATCCCACACCACCGGAGCACCACTGGCTGCCTCTGGCTCGCTCACTGTGTCCACAGCGCACAGAATAGCACTCTTAATACGATCAATTTTCTCCATAAAGTGCTTTGCAAACTCATCACAGGAGGCCTTAGCATGTTCCATCGGTTCCAGGGCAACTGGACCGACCAGGCTCCGGACCACTTGGAACAGCCTCCTGGGACAGCACTCTGTGGATGCAATAGAAGCAGCATAAAAATCCTTTTTTGCTGTCCTCATCGCCACATGGTAGGCTGCCGCAGCTGCTCTAACCCGTGTCAAATCGTCGTCAGAGTGAGATTTCCGCCACTGGCGCTCTAGCTGTCTCACCTCAGAGTTTGCAACCGTGGAGTATACCACGGTGCCGCCTGAGCTCTATTCAGGGGGAAAGGGTGTTTTGGAGCCACCCGGTCTAATGCCCCGGTGATTGCAGCATTCCACCCCTCCACCAGGGTCTCAACTGAGTGCCTGTGTGCATGCTCCAAAGAATCCCCAAGTGCATTCAGGAATCCATCTGGATCCATCAGACGTCTGGGGCGGACCATCCTAATGGGTCCTCCACCCCCACGGAGGGTTTGTGGCACCAAGAAGTCCACCCTCACCAAGTAGTGATCTGACCATGACAAGGGGGTGATGGATGTACCCCCAATTTTCAGATCACTCCCCTCCTCAGGGGCAGCCCCGCATTGAGCTCATTATAATGGTCCACTCTTGAGGTTACCAGTGTGTGGATCACTGTGACAAGGCTCTCCTTGTCCAGGAATGGCTGCAGCTGGTGAAATTAGCCAGAGCTGATTAAAAGCATCCCTAGCCACAGAGGACCCTTGAGCCTCCAATGACAATGGTTGCTCTAGGAGCACCCCAGACTAGGCACCTGTTCCTTCAGAGGGAGTGTAACCCCATCCAGCACAGGCAACCTCTCCAGTTCTCAGACCTGGGATCACAGTCTTGCCAGGATTCAACATCAACTTATTGGCCCTCATCCAGCCCACCAGTCCAGGAACTGCACAGCTTCATCTGTCAGTTGGTACAGAGAAACAGAGCTAGGAATAATCAGGATAATGACGACCGCATCTTTTTGCTGCTAAAACACCTTAGAGAATAACCGATTTATTGTTGCATGAGATACTGGTGTCATATTCAATGAAGGTGGCTGCTGAGAAGTAGCGAGAAGAATGCACATGTGTCTAAACATTCATTTATTTAGATTTCTTTGCTGTCTATTCTAGAGGACTCCAGGCAGGGAGATACATTTAAAAATAACCACATTAGTGTTCAGTTCGTACCCACAGCACACATTCCATTCAATAAATGCACTACCTGAGAGAAAAGCTGCATTTTCCTAGCAATAAAAGACTAGTTTTAGCATTGGGGGAAATGGAATATTCCCACTTTAGAAGTCATTCCTTGGGGAACAGCCTGACATGTTTCCCTAATAAATAAGCAACTTCTTGCACATTTGTTGCATGTAAAAAATAATAGTCTGGAAAGGCCTCCTGATCAGAGGCAGCAAGCCCTGTTAGTACTAAAAGTGTGCAGCATGTAACAGAGGATATCAATAACTCATTTCATTTTTCAACTGTATACTTCCTTTCTCTATTGCCCTGCTTGTGAGCTCCCAGGGACATCTGACAGGCTGCTGTTGGAAATGCGGTGCTAGAATGGGAGGACCCTTGATTTGATTCAAGATAGCAGTTATGTGCCAGATCTCGGGTGCTCTGATTCAGACCCCAGCAGGAACTCTGATTTAGTTGCAGGCTGCCACATTCATGAACAGAAGATGCGACAATGCACATGCTTTGTTGAGCAGGATGGAGATCTCTCTCCGGGGACAGGTATCCCTATATGTGCTATGGACCATCATCAAATCACTGGACTAAGGAGTTCAGGGATTTTGTTTGTTTGTTTTGTTCTGTTCTGATAGATCTGGAACCATCTTATCCTATAAGACCACTATCCAAATTACATTTCTCACCAGAATTTCTCACATTCCAACCCACAAATGGCATCAACCCAGTCTTTCCTAGGTGGTGCATCGCTTCTTACAGTCCTAGTCCCCCCCCCCCGCCACACACACACACACTGCATCTCAGTCATCAGAACTTTTATGATGATGGTCTTAATAAGTTAGCACTGTAATTTAAAGCCCATGTTAATCCTTCCTCCGTAGAGACCCCTACAGGCACAGACATGGTGTTCTAATCTTGTAATTTAACCAACATCAAAAGCTTTGATTTATAGGGCAGAAGGAAGAAAACACTGAATGAACCTTGAACATCCTTGGAAGTTTTTAATTTTATCTCTTGATTTCTTAGTGTGTGGGGGTTGTTGTTGTTGTTTGGGTCTTTCCAGTTTAGATAACATTGCTTGCATTCCATGGGCTGTGTTCCACCTCAGGTTTTTATTACTTTAAGGGGGAATTAGGTAAGAGAGAGTGAGAGAGCGCAAGCGTGAGATAACTGGTTCAAAGGAATGGGAAAATGTACTTGCCCTTCATCACCAATCCAACAAAACCATCATCAACCTATTCTCAGTGTACTCAGGATTTCAGAGAAGATAACAGAGCTTTGAAAATGTATCATAGTTTTTGTTTTTCTGATGATGGTGAACATGCCTTAGCAATACAAAGTGCAAATCAAAATAAATCCTGCATGTGATTGCAGCTGGTCAGTATTTACAAGCAGAAAGGTTCCCTTACTGAACAGCTATGTAGTAAGATGATTATTCCCCAGAAATAATTAAAAAAAGACACACATTTTCAATCTTTGGCCTGCTTAGAAAAACAGCAAGGAGTAGCCAGTCACTTGAAGCTGGAAGGTTGCATCTGTTTCTAAGAGTATAATATAAACTGCCTTTACTACCTGGAGTAATATTTTCTGTCCCGTGGTTCAAATACAGTATGTCTAGATGGCAGTTTCCTAGCACACAACCACAAGTGCATGAAACACCCTGGGTAAAAGCAGCTATCTTTACCCCTAAGATGCTCTCAAAAGTATTGTAAGAGGCCAAGCAGGAAGTCCACAGCCTGTACTAGCCCTCTGTTGGCAAGGGACTGATGAAGAACCCTGAGGTTCAGGATTTGGTTTAGCTCTTCCATTCTTCACAATATAATTAATTTAGTATCTAATTCTAGACAAATTAATAATCTATCAATCATATTACACTTGTGAAGAATAAAACATGTTTAAACAATTTATTTTTTATTTTAAAAACCACAGCAGTCCAAATTAATAACATAAAATAAGCAAAAATTATTTTAAAATAAAAACCAAATCTAAAAAATCCATTGAATTAATCCATGCCAATTATAAGGAAATTGTTTATACTATAGCTCCATATGTAATTACTTGTAGCAGTTACGCTGAGTCAGTTCAGATTCCATGTTAGTAATCTTTGAAACCATGATTCAGTGATGTGTCCATGTGTCATGGGCTCCCCTTCCATCTTGAATATTGGTTTGGCCATGAATCTGGTAAACTGTGGTTAATGCTAACCAGAGTTGCCTCCAAACCATGGTTTGGAAATCTTCAAACAATGATTTCAAATAATATTTTATTTGAACTTTAACAACTGCTGAACTGAGCCATGAAATTATACAAAGAATCATCTTAAATACCAGAAATACATATTCATCACTTTGGAAGCAATCCTATTCTTGGAGTGTCTCTCCCTTCCCTTCTGCATGCCCAGGGCTGGTGTCAGCACCTAGGATCCTTGGGCAGCTGCTGCAGACCCAGCATCTCTGTATAGGGTCCACTGCTGATGCTTGGGTCCACCTTTACATTGTTCAGAGGGCTGGGCCAGGGGCAAAAATGCTGGCTGGCTGGAGCTAGCCACTATTTTAATTTCACACAATGCTCCAGAGTGACCCTATGTCGGGGCATTGTTGGAAAGTACAATGGTGGCTATACTGAGACTCTCAGCACTGCTTGGTGTGCTCCTCCAAGCACTGCTGCTGCCACAGAGCTTGGAAGGTTACTTTTAAAAAGTAATAAATTACAGTTACAGTTACATGGCCCAAAAAGTAGTAATTACTGTTACAATTACAATTGCTCTGAAAGTAACTAATTACTTTATTTTTCCTCTGAAGTAATCACTACAATTACATTTCAGTTACTTTAAAAAAACGCATACAAGGTGCTGGCCTTGGCTGCTGCACAACTAAGTACCCTAAAACAACATTAAAAATAAACACACACATACAGAGGTAGTAGAATAATTATTTTTATTCATAAGATAGCAATGGAGGTCTCTCCGCTGGTAAGGGTGGTGGGGAGGGAGGCTGAGGCCACTACTCAGATCTTTGCACGTCAAACCAAGTGCAACCCCCCCCTCAGCCAGCAAGCATAATCTCTGTCACTTAACCACCTCCCAGACTCTGCCCTGCCACCAACTAAGGGACACTCACTCAAGCAAACATTTTCCCCTGAGATGCAAAAAAGGTAAAATACTGTAAATGCAGCACAGTAGCCAGAAAGGGTGGTGAAGGCCACTTTGTGTGCCAAGTGCAAACACAGTATTCTCTCTCTCACACACACACACGTTGTCATCATTCACCTCCACAGTTCTTTTATCTCCATTCTGCTGCTG
Organism: Rhineura floridana; assembly: GCF_030035675.1. Classification (NCBI taxonomy): domain Eukaryota; kingdom Metazoa; phylum Chordata; class Lepidosauria; order Squamata; family Rhineuridae; genus Rhineura; species Rhineura floridana. The sequence goes on from NC_084488.1 coordinate 109,871,663, forward strand.
CCTCCTTCTCCTCCTTTATCCATGTTCTTGACTTCTGGATCCTCTTTCCCTCCACTCCATTCTTCACTACCACTATCCATTTTTTAAAATAATTGTTTTCTCCACTCCACCCCGTCTCACTCTCCGCCTCCTCCCCATCCACAGAGCATGAGGAAAGAGCGACACTGCACAGAAGCCCAGTTTGAGGCACATGATTTTCATCCACAAATCAGAGGAGCAGAAGACTTCCCCTGCTCCCCCCCAAAGTAATGCCCAAAAGTAATTCTGGAAACGTTACAATTACTCCACAAAAGTAGTAAAATTACTCCTAGTTCTATTACAATCAGAATGTAAAGGAATTACCCACTCGTTACTCAAAAAAGTAATGAATTACAAGTAATTCGTTACTTGTGACTAGTTACTTCCAAGCTCTGTGCTGCTATTGCTGCCACCCACCAGCAAGTAAGTTTCTGGAGATGGAATTACTGCCAACTCTCTTAAACTGTATATAAACTGCTAATCTTATTCCAAGTATTCATTCAGAATGTATAGCAAATCTCTTTCCCCAGCTAAATAGCACTAAAGCAATAACATTACTCAAATTCCAGAATCAGTACAATATTCAATTAATCACCTAAAAATTTAATCATGCTTCATCAGTCCTTCAGAATGCAACTATGAAAAGTGAAAGGTGCTTTTCACTTTTATGAAAAGTGTGGCCTATAAATACTTTAATAAATACACTATCAGTCCAATTACATAAAGAACACTTACCTTCATGATATTTCTTTTTAGGCTTCTTTCTTATCCTTCTTTTATGTCTTCCCCACTCAGGCTTTCATCAAAGGGCCTCACCAAAGGCACTTGTCTGTGCACCTCTTTGTTTAACTCCATGCTCTTAAATCATCCAGACCAGAATCAGGGGAGACTGGTTTGATATCTTTCTCTCCCCCACCCCCTCTGCAAACTCAAACTCTGCTTCTGGGTAAGTACTTCTTGGGCATTTTGTTAAAAGAAAACAGTCAAAAATGAGTCTTATCAAAGTTTTTAGGGATGAACAAAACTCTCCACCCATTCTCTGAGAAAGACCACACCTTGAAATCTCTACCTCCAGGTGCAGTGCAAATGCAACCCTTGCTCATGTATAGCAGATCTTTATATGAAACTGGTTGATTTCCCCATCCTACAGCAAATGGACAAAATAGTGGATTTTTTTTTTGGGTGGTGGTGGGGATAGATTAATTATGTAATCTGCATAGAGAGCTGCTGCACATAAATGCTCTGCCACATGGATATATCTGCCACATGGTTATATCACCAACCCCCTTGTGATGGTACCATAGTGCAGCCTTGTAAATAAGCCCACAGATGGTCTTTGTCTGCAATGAGGCTATAGCATGAATTTCCACGTTGGCTGTGCAAAGGGAGGGGGAAAGCCTCATCCTCTGTGACCTGCTTCTTAGCAGGCTAGTAATCCCCCCCCCAAAAAAACCTTCTATCAAGTGACTGGCCGAGAGGGCACAGAGCCAGCCGCCTGAATTTCCATTATAGTCACTGAGAAAAGAATTTCCTTCCTCAATGGCAAGCACAGAAACCAAGTGAGCTGTTGGAGGAGGGGCGGGGCATCCTGTCCTTCCTCCATCAACCATCTCACCCACACGCATGGAATTCCCGATTGCCTGTAGCTATCAGGTGAGTTGTCAAACACAAGGCTGCCTTAGTGGCATGGGAGTCATTGCAGCAAGTGCTCCTTTGGTTACATCAAGAATCTCTAGCTCACCGTGCCATTCCTTCCCTTGCTCTTCCTGGGAACTGAGACAATCCTGGCAGGAGAAGGAGCCATATCTTGGGCTCCTCCCATGTGGCCTAGATCTTGCTATGTTACTGGAACTGTGCCCACCCTTTAATGAGCTTGCCTCCGTTCAAGCGCCTCTTAAGCAGTGCAGTACTTTAAAGAAGCTACTCATTGTGAGAGATCCCAGCCCTCCCTCTGGGTGCCCTCTTTATGGGTTTATTGACAGTAGCCCTTTCCCTAGAGCTGTTCTACTATGTGATTTCTTTGGCTCTTTGCTAATTCCCAAGCTGGATTCTCCCAGCCCTCCCTCTGAACATTTGGCCCATGGCATCATCTGTCCCCCACCTGCAGGAAGAGACACATCTTTTCTAGGTGGGTACTTTTAATTAGAGATTTGCAAACTGACAAGGGAATTGTTCCTTTCGAGATGCAAAATCCAGTTTCCTGGGTGAGGTGCGAGACCCTTAGCAAGGAAAAAGAAAGAAAACAGGGAGGGGAGGGAGAAATCTTGGTTTAATAGTCTAGCTCACACCAAGGGCCTTTCCATGCAGTTGTTCATTTGCTAAGTGGGATCCAAAGGGACAAAAAATTCCCCAGGGTTCAAACTGCAATAATTTGTCACTGAGGAAATTATTTGTTGGTTAACAGTTCCAGATTCAATTTGTAAGCTCCTCTTCCAAATTATTTTGGGGGGTGGGGGCTGCAGCATGGGCGGATTTAGTTACCCTCTGTGTACCTTGGTCCTGATCCAGCCTCTTAGCAGCTCAGATTTACAGTTTTTAAAGCAAGGGTGGCTAACCTGTGGCTCTCTAGATGTTGACCAGAGGTCAAGGATGATGGGAGTTGGGAGTCAAGCAACATCCAGAGGGCCACAGGTTCCCTACCCCTGCTTTAAAAGGTTCGCTCAACTCAAGGGTGACACATTAAAGATCACATGTAGTTTGGCCCTGAGTTTCATTCAATGGACAGCATTAAGCAAAGAGCAACACAACTCTCTCTCTAATGTGCCCAACACCAGTTTATTCTGTTAATGGAGCAGGTGCCTGTGCATTCTCTGCTGTTCTGCCACACTGGTCAAAAATCCATCTGGTGCTAGCGGAAGCTCAAACCAAACCAAAGGAAGAAAGGCTACCACCTCTCTCCAACACTGTTTTCCAGTATAATGAGAAAATAAATTATGTGCATGCAGGGTTGTAGGGCTCAGAAGACCATAATCTTCCCGCCCACACTGCGGAGATGAGACATTGCAGTGAAAATGAGGTTCCCCTCAGTCCTATAATCCATTCTCTGTATCAGCCTTCTCCAACCTGGTGCCCTCCAGATGTCTTGGACTACAATTCCTATCATCCCTGACCATTGGCCATGCTGTTCAAGGTCCATGGGATTTGGAATCACAATGTTTAGACGGTACCAGGTTGGGGAAGGTTGCTCTATACGGAGCCAGGCACATAACAGAAATGGTATCGGGAAGGTGGGGTTTTAAAAATTGGCTGTCTTAGCATCTACTGCAGGGGTGCGGAAACCTGGGGCCCTCCAGAGGTTGCTGGACTCCAACCCATCAGTCCCAGCCATTGTGCCAATAGTCTGGGATGACAGGAGTTGTAGCCCAACAATATCTGGAGGGCCACAGCCTTCTCACCCCTGAATTACCGCTTCAGTCCCAAGCTTAAATATTTCAAAGATTTGCACTGCAGTTCTGGAAAGGCCTTTAGTGATATATTATGATTTGAAGATAGCTTCCATTTTGTATTCTACTCTTTTAACATTGGGCTGGATCCACTACATTAGTCACACGTATGTCTCATTGAAATCAGTGTGGAAATTAGTCACGACTAACTTAAGTGTCATCAATTTCAGTGGGACCCAGGTGCAATAAGTGTTATCTCTTGCTATTTATTACCTTTTGCTAATATACATTTTTGTAACATTTTCCTGTTGTGTTTTGTGTGTGTCGTGTTGTCTGCAAGCCTCACTGAGCTTGCAGATAGAGCAGACTATAAGTAACCCAAATTATAACATGATATATGTGGTTTCAGCAGTATCTCCCAAAACATCTCTTACAGTGCAGTCATAATCAAGATTACTCAGAAGCAAGTGCCACTGGGTTCAATGGAGCCCATTCCCAGGTAAGTGGGTACAGAACTGCACCTTTAATATTTTACACGGAGCTTGAGTGAAACTAGGAAGCAGGGCTTATGTGTGTGCTGCCTGGAGCCAGGGAACAAAGAATTCACTCCCATGCAGGCAGCAGTTGATAATTCAGTTTTGCCTCCTGCTGTTCTGATTCATAAGAACACAAGAAGAGCCTGCTGGATCAGGCCAGTGGCCCATCTAGTCCAGCATCCTGTTCTCACAGTGGCCAACCAGGTGTCTGGGGGAAGCCCGCAAGCAGGACCCGAGTGCAAGAACACTCTCCCCTCCTGAGGCTTCCGGCAACTGGTTTTCAGAAGCATGCTGCCTCTGACTAGGGTGGCACAGCACAGCCATCACGGCTAGTAGCCATTGATAGCCCTGTCCTCCATGAATTTGTCTAATCTTCTTTTAAAGCCGTCCAAGCTGGTGGCCATTACTGCATCTTGTGGGAGCAAATTCCATAGTTTAACTATGCGCTGAGTAAAGAAGTACTTCCTTTTGTCTGTCCTGAATCTTCCAACATTCAGCTTCTTTGAATGCCCACGAGTTCTAGTATTATGAGAGAGGGAGAAGAACTTTTCTCTATCCACTTTCTCAATGCCATGCATAATTTTATACACTTCTATCATGTCTCCTCTGACCCGCCTTTTCTCTAAACTAAAAAGCCCCAAATGCTGCAACCTTTCCTGATAAGGGAGTCGCTCCATCCCCTTGATCATTCTGGTTGCCCTGCTTGATTCACACACATTTGCTACATTACTAGGAGTTACATTCCCTGAAACCTGCATAAATTTTCAGAAGTGTGATCCCTTTCCTCTTCCTTTAATAGCACTTACAAAGCCCTAATGTGGAAGGTATCCTGTGGTTTAAAACATAGTAAGAGGTAGATAATCTCACACTGAGTTAACACAAGTTTCTAAAGGTAAGCTGCATTTTAGGGCTATAAAATGATTTAAAGCACTCTTCTGCATAGAGGAAAGAAGAATGAGCAACCACAGCAAAAGTGTGCTCTTTGGGGACTGTTCCCTAGTAGCCTACAGTGCCCCTATCCATCTGGTCCTTGGGAAAACTACCGCCTCTCTCCACCTCTGCTACACACATTCAAGACTTCTTCCAGTGCATTTATTCCTCGTCAGAAATGATGGCTAGAGCTTTCTTCTGAGGACATGATCATAGATAACCACTTGCAGGTACAGGTCTGTTTCGATTGGAGTCCTTGTCGTGTTGTCCCCTGGATAAGCCTGAGAATGGAATGTTGGACACCACCAGGCAGAGGAGTGAGAGAGAGAAAAAGAAAAAAGAAACAGATTTTCAGCTTGTGTCACTGCAGTCTATGTGGCACGAGAACCTATTAGATTATGCATTACAGTACTGGATCATTGCTGAATCACTTGACATAATCCCTTAAACGTGCTGACTTGGGCCCTCATCCCATGGTAAAATACACCATTAGAGCTACGTCTTATGAAAGGTCCAATTTGCTGGGAATTCCTATCCAGAAGCAAAGTTTGATTTCCAGTAGTTTCTGGGTGCATGATGGATGGAAAGTTGGGCAAGTAATAGTTAGATGGGTACTTCCAGATGGGAAGCTCCAAGTGCCACCTAGTCATCACTTTTCTGCTGCATGCTACAAGTGAGATGGCAACTGATTTTCTACACTTTGAGGATATTGCAACTATTCCATGTGTACATCCTGCTGTCTTCCGTCATCAATAGCAGCCACAATGACATAGTTAGATTGGTAGAGAAGGGTCAGTTCAGAAGGGCAGCTATTTTAAATGACTTTGTCTGTTCAATGTCTCCATTAAATGGCAAGGGTCAAGGAAAGGCAGCACCTCCCACAATCGCTGAGATGAAGGCAATAGCCTACTCTGTGTTGCCCCAGGGGTCCTTAGTGGGTGATGATTCTTTGTCTCCTCCCTGCCATTTTGTGGGGTGCAGCCTTCCCCTGCCCCTGTTATGTACACCAATGGAGGCATCCATGTTTTATAATTTCCATTGATATTTATGTCAGTGTGCAGCTGATACACACAAAGAAGCTAGAAATGCAATATGTATAACTTTAAAGAGCCCCAAACCCCTTCTGTGCTTGATTTGGTTCTCAATGCTTAAAGTATATATTTCATACAGCAATAGGGTATCTGCTTATTTGTTACAGATGTTCCACAGCTGTGGGAAGTTAGACCAGTGACCCACTTTGAATGCAACCAAATACACTTTTTTTTAGGTATGCATTTTTAAATGTCTTGCAAACCAATGCACTCCATTTTAAGATGTGTATAATTTGATATTTTGTACCGTTACTATTCATATGCAACCATCTTTCGTGGGAAGTACTTCAAAGAAACCCTCATCCGAGAGCTGTTCTGTGCAAACCCAAACAAATTACTGCCCGGCTTACTCTGCATAGGTTTTGAGAGGAACCAAAGCATGGGTGTGTTTGCCATATTCAATCTATAGTCCAAGGACTTCAAATATGAAGTTTTCAAAGGGACAATGAAGAACAGATGGACACACAGATCACTACAGATGGACACACTCAGATCACAACAGAAGACCATTGTTCATAAGGAAACTCTCTCGTAAGACAGAGAAGAAGCAACTGACACGGATATGATTCAACCAAACCTAAGCATCTTAAGTCCCATTTGGCTCTCTCCAAATGAAATCAGTGGGATGTCAAATATTTAAGTTTGTTTGAATCACAGCCACTTTTCAGTCCCCCCTCCCCGCTGCCTTGCTAGAGAGGGGGCCATTTTCTGAAATCCAGTGTTAAAAGTGAAATATCTTGTTTTGCCTGAGACTCTGGGGAACTACTACCACTCGGTGATAATGACAACTACTGGGACCTGCTTTCCCCTGGTTTAGGGTTTGTTAACATGCAGTAGTTGTCACCGGGGCATTGTCGCTTACCTGACCTCCCATCACCGATGTCACTGCAACATACCAGGAGGGAGAGTGGAAGGGGCAAGGAAGCTGAGAGGTTGATACTGTGCAAATACATAGGTGGGAGAACCAGATTGGCTCCATCGGTGCATTTGCACCACACCAACCTTGGCCCTTGCTTGTTAGCCAACTCTTTATTTGTCCACTTTACCAATTCCTTGAGAGGGCTAACAAACACAGAGAGGTTCAAGGAGAGGCAGGGTTTTGCTTCACCTGTACAGAAGCTTGGGAAAGTAAAGAAACAGCAGGGCAAACCTTTCTTATCCAAACTGCAGTGCAAAGGGAAGACTGCCAGAGGCTGCTGGGAGTTCTTCTCACCAGAAGCAGAATCCAAAATAGAGAGGGCAGGCATTTGAATGCATCACAACCACAACCACAGGGGTGTGCAGTTGGCTTGAGGTTTCTAGAGCCACTAAAGTGAGCAGGGTTTGGTCTGATAAATGCTCTCATGTCTCGCGAGTGGCTAACTAGCATGCCTGCTACCGTCCTTGGATGATGTTGATGTTTCTCAGGCAGCATACAGATTATCAGTTCCCAACCAACTGATCAGATGCAAAGCAACCTGCCTACTATAACGTCTCACCAGAGTAATTTATTCATATATTACTTTATATCACACCGTGTCAAGGTGATTTACTGATTTACGTAATGTGAATGCTCAGCATAGGCATATTACTCTATACACTTCTTAAAAACAATACATTCAAGGGCCTGGTCACAATTTTGCATGGCTATAAATGATCCATACTGTGATGCACTAAGTAATTGGTAACGAAGCAGCCTCTGGCAGTCATTGGTTGTTACAGAGAGGAGGGGCAGGCAGAAGGAAGGATTAGGAGCAGTTAAGGAAAGGATCAAAACAAGAGAGCAAGAAAGCAGTAGATCATGAGAGGCAGCAAAGTGACTTAAGACTGGAGAATGGAGAGAGGAACAAGGCAACTCTGAGGAGGGAAGGAAACCTGGGAGATATAAAGGGAGCTGCCTTATACCAACTCAGGCCATGGGTTCACCTGGCTTAGTATTATTTAGGCTGTCTGGCAATGGCCCTCCAAGGTTTCAGGCAAGAACCTTTCCCAGCCCAACCAGGACGGGACAAAGTTGGAACCTGGGACTCACCATTGAGCTATGGCCCTCTTTCCTAGAGAGGTCCCGTACTGATTCAAAATCACTAGCCAAGTCTTTGGCTACAGGCCTCTAGCTAGAATGCTAATGGGAAAGGGTACATTATGGACACCTGTTTGTATAATCAAGCCCCCTCCCCCCCAGCAAAATCAATCCAGAGGTTGCCCTTCAAACTTTGGTATAATAAATGCCCACGTTTCAATGTCAAAAGACACATCTGGTGCTGCAGGCTGTGAATAACATGCATGTACATAGATAAGCTGGATTTCCTAGCAGTAACACACAAACAGCAGTTGGGAAAAAGACTGCCACCCCCACCTTACCCCACCCTGCTCCGCCACTCTTACTGCTTATAGGCTTCCTGAGGACAATTGGTTGGCCACTCTGGGCTCCTACAGGGAGGAAGGGCAGGATATATAAATAAAATAAGTAAACAGGATGCTGGATAAGATGGGCCATTGGCCTGATCCAGCAGGCTCTTCTTATGTTCCTAATGGAGTAAGGTGCCAATGTGGGTTTGTGTGCATTTTGTTTCAAGAGGTACAAACACACAAGTCTTCTTAGCAACACTGGTGTGTGTGTTGGTAGAGGGGGAGACACAGGACACCAGCTGACCCATGCTTGCTTCGGGACCCATAGATTATCTCACTGGCCCTGGCCTTGAAGTTAGCCATAAAACATGGCTTGGGACCACAATACCTGATGGAACGCCTCTCCGGACATGAACCCACCCGTACACTATGCTCAACATCGAAGGCCCTCCTCCGGGTGCCTACTCCGAGGGAAGCTGGGAGTGTGGCAACAAGGGAGAGGGCTTTCTCAGTGGTGGCCCTCAATTATGGAATGATCTGTTATCTTTTCAGCGCCAGGTCAAGACTTTCCTCTTCTCCCAGGCATTTTAGCATGCATTTTTAAATTGTGTTTTAAATTGTTTTTAAAAGATGTTTTAAATTTGTATATTTGTTTTAATGTTTTTAGTTACTGTAAACCGCCCAGAGAGCTTTGGCTATGGGGCGGTATATAAATACAATAAATAAATAAATAAAAATAGGTTGCTCAATACATGCTTTATCCTATGATTTATTCCAGGCAGGAAGGACTGGGACTGCTGAGACCCTAGACATGCAATAATGATTTTAATAATGTTTGTGTAGGTTGCTTGTTGCCTCTGTGACTACAGGTGCACCCAGTTTCTGCACAGGATTACTGAGCTATTACATAAGGAAATGCCCAGGGGAATCTGGGGAGGTTAAGATGTTTCTGTAGATATATGTTGTGCTTAATGAAACAGCCCACTGCTATCATCATGGGAAAAAAGTCTCATTCAAACAGAATGAAAACATGACATTTCCATTATGTGAGGCCTACAGCTTAGTTTTACAGGAAGGTGGTGAGAGATCCATGGCAGAGTACTGATAACTCTAGTTAAAAGGATCACAGGTGGCTAAGAAAGACCCACCTTGAGACCCTGAACTAGACTATATGGACCACCTGTATGTGCAGATCCATACGTTCATATGATGGCTTGCACAAATGTATCTACTTTGGTTGCATTTACAAGACGTCTTATGTTAAGAATGTCATATATCCAAGGAATATCTTTTATTTCAGAATATCACTTCTCGACACGACAAATGCCAGACCTATGCACTCTCGTTTGGTCAATGAAGTGAGCACCGAAAAAGCAGTCTTTGATACAGACAGGGATGTTGTTTGAGGGAAATCAGAAATATTGAAAGTAACGTTTCTACCTTAGGGTCCACATTAATGACCTTTCTGTCAGACTTGTTCTTGAAGAGCACACCACACACATTTTCTGCAATCACTTGGTAATTTGGACTTGAATTCAAGCAGCAGATGTTTCTATCCCAATTGTAGAAACTGCAAAAAAGCAAAGCGTAATCAGTGCAAAGTATCTGTTTGCGATGGAGTGTGTAGACTGTTGGGCTTGGTCTAATCTTACAATCATGGTGAGCGCTTACTTCACATTCCCTCTACCTCAAGTGGTTTTCCAGCAGTGCCACACTCGTCACTCAGTAGAACAGCAAAATGTTTACCATGGAGTCACTGCGCCAAGGTTTCCCCCGCCCCTGTGAACAGCAGCCAATCAAAGTGGCAGGGAGGGGAACTTGCAATGCAATGAGATCACGGCGGACATTTTGCATTTATAAACTGAGGGAAGAGATGTAGGCCCACGATATTCAGCAGTAACCACATCTTGGTAATAACACGTAGCTCCAGCTCTGGACTGGGTTAAAATCCTGTTAAGGATGCAAACCTATATGCTTCACGTGTAAGCCCACCCATCCAACTACTGCACTATAATATGACAGTTTACTCCATGATTCCATATAAGCCTTTCTTCAGTGAGTATCCTTTTTGGAAAGATTTCCATGATGGAACAAATTTGGAGAACACGGCAAGAGTAGCTCAGGAAAGATCTGTGAGTAGCAGCCACCGAGAATCTGGTATCTTGCTTCTAGCTCTTATCTTCAAAAATCTACATGAATTGCTAATAATGCTTTCCATCTGAATGTCTCCACAGGAACCATTTCAAAGCATTACTGTGGGGAAAAATGGCATCATGTCAGGAGCAGCCCTTTGAATGCCGGCAGGGTGTGTGTGTCTGCATTATCAATGCAAGTTCACTTAACTATCCTGTCTTCCCTCTCAGGGTCCCCAGGAAGAAAAGGAATTCTGCAAATAGGCTAACTGAAACCTATAGTTTCCAGGACGTCTTGCAGGAAAGCCATGGCAGTCAAAACAGTGGTTGCTTGTCATCTGCTTGTCATCTCCCTAGCCACTGGCTGGGCTGCTGCAATTTTATGGCTTGCTTGCTGTAACAGAAAGCAAGCAAGTTTTCAGAAAGCTGAGTGCCAACCTTTCTCTCACCCTTACCAGACTACAGTTCACAGAATTCTTGGGTGGGAGGGGCGATACGATTTACATGTATGGTGTGTACTCGGTCTTAATCCCACCTGACAGCAATTCAAGACAGATCATTCCCAGTTCTCTTTCCCAAAGGCCTGTGCATGGCTAATGCTAAGGCATTTTTCCCATCTGTTCAGTCTATATGCACTCAGGTACATAAAAGATTTGGGGGAAGAGGCCCATGAAACAGATTTGCATAATATTTGCATATATAACTGTGTGTGTATACATACATACATAGGCTGACTTTCAGACACCAGCTCTGAGGGCTCACCCTGAGCTGTGGGGATGCTAATAGAAATATCTATAATCCACTATATATGGATTGGGCCCTCCACCCACCTGTGATATATAGGCAAGAACTGCTGCTTATGTGCATATTTAAACAAAAATGGGTGTCTCAGGACACATTAAGATAATAGAATTGGAAGAGGCCTATATGGCCATTGAGTCCATTCATTCATTCTTTCATTCACAGTCCTGCCCGTCGCCATTCGCTGATCGCCATGGGACTTTTGGTTTGGTTTGGTTTGGTTGGAAGATGCCTGTGCATGAATTTGTTTTATGTGGGGAGATTGGTGCACGACAATCAACACACAATCTTGACAGAAAAAGGCTTTGATCCAATGGCATGGATACCACAATGATTGGAAGTCTTTTATCTGCTGCAGCCTTCATCCGCCTTCACAGCCATTGTAACATACACATTGTTATCCTCCGCCTGTTCTGCCATTGAGGACATCCCTGGATAGTTCTTTGTCTGGTTCCTCTCCCTTGACCTTACTGCCATGGGTGACCCTGCTGGGAGTACATGACTCCCGACAGTCAATGCAGGAATTAAAGCATATCCGAATTAAAGCATAAAGATGGTGTGTGGCTGGGGTCTCATTGGCAATATACTCTGGAGTGTGCCCAGTAAGCAACATTTTTTCAAGGGGAAGGAAGAGGCAGGCAATCTGGGCCTCAGCACACAAGATGCAAGACAACCCCCAACAATGCCTCTGCTTGCTACCTTTTGATTTGATTTGCCCGAGTCAATCATCACCCTTCTTAGAACACAAAATAAAAATGAGGTGGTTTTACCATATTTTTTCACCGGTTTGCCCTGAGGAATTCTGCCTGCTCACTTTAACCTCAAAATTGGTCTTATGCTTTCTGCATGTACCAAGAATGTTGTGCTTTATGTAGGTTGCTGAACTAACTTTGAGATAATAATCTAGATTAGCCAGAAATTATTTATAGTTTTTTCCTCTCCTGTGCTGCTCACTCATCCTGAATCATTTCATACAGTCTGGAACAGCAAGTTTAAAGCTGACTAACTTTGCTAGATCACAGGATCTGGGCAGCTCATGTTTAAGCTACCTAAGGGGATTTAAAGGGAACTCGCTACGGTCTGTCCATTCTCCACAAGTAAATGCTGTAGGTCTAGGTTCCCATGTGTCCAAATTTCAGAAAGAATATGGGTGGTGGCAGCTGGTTACTTAAGGAGGCAGCACCTCTCAGCTTGGTCTACTCTGCAAGGAAGGTGGGAGATGCTGTCCCTTCATCATACTTGCAATCATTCTATGTGCTCATCACAGAAACACGAGCAATAGGATATTGCTAAATAGTGCTGCTTCAGTGAGGGAAATGAAATGTCAGTTTGGTTGGGAAGAACCAGGAACAGGAGAAGTAAAGGAAGAAAACAGAAGAGGAGGCTGAATGCATGGAAGCTGAATGCTGGGAAGCTGAGAAGGGGGGGCAACAGTCAGAATGGTTGGAAGTAGGCTGAAAAGCAGGAATGAAGTATAGAAGAAGTGGAGGAGGCAAGAACTTGAGGGAAAGAGGAATGGAAAATATGTGGCATTGAAAAAGAAAGGGCTATGTAAAAAGATGTATTGGGGACAACCTATGCAGCATGATATTTTCAGGAAGGGAAACTGGCAGACATGGGAAAACTGTGGGCTAAAGAGACCAAAGAGAAAATCTCTCTCTGTGTGTAGACGTGCATGTTCAGTTTCACATACAGTATAGATTTGAACTAGCAAGCCACAATTTTGGATTGCAGGTGTTAATAGTTATATATATCTGTTTATCTAGCATTGCTGCCTTGCAGTCTCCATCACTCACCATAATGCAGCTCAGCTAACAGACAGATTGTGCAACTGAAATTGTGCTGGGAAGGAAAAAAAAAACACTTTCAAGTGAAAACTTTCTACCTCTCATTCTGAAAGAAGAAAAAGATGTCTCTCCTATGAAGGATTTCCCCCTAATCATTAAAAATAAATTAGACTTGCAGGGAAAGAACCATTCATCAGCTGCGGGATAATAACTTCTTTCATGTGCCAAGTTTTGCACCCTGGGCACCCCAGGCACACACATTTATTTATTTATTTATTTATTTATTTATTTATTTATTTATTCATTCATTCATTCATTCATTCATTCAATTTATATACCGCCCCATAGCCGAAGCTCTGTGGGCGGTTCACAACAAGTAAAACATCTGATATACAATTAAAACCACATATCAAGCAATTTAAACATACACTAATAATATCAAAAAGATTAAAAACATATATATACACATACAAATGCATATTAAATATTAAAAAGCTGAAATGCTAAAAATACTAAGATGCTAAAAAGCTAAAAACTGAAACTAAAATGCCTGGGAGAAGAGGAAGGTTTTTACCTGGCGCCAAAAAGATAGTAATGTTGGCGCCAGGCGTACCTCATCAGGAAGAATATTCCATAGTTCGGGGCCACCACTGAGAAGGCCCTTTTTCTTGTTATCACCTTCCGGGCTTCTCTCTGAGTAGGCACCCGGAGGAGGGCCTTCGATGTGGAGCGGAGTGTACGGGTAGGTTCGTATCGGGAGAGACGTTCCATCAGATATTGTGGCCCCGTGCCGTGCAAGGCTTTATAGGTTAAAACCAGCACCTTGAATCGAGCCCGGAAACATATAGGCAACCAGTGCAAGCGGGCCAGAATCGGTGTTATATGTTCGGACCGCCTGGTCCCAGTTATCAGTCTGGCCACATACATTGCCAGTGAGTCAAAGCCCCCTTTGCAAGTCCATTCTTGACATGATAATAAATAATAATAATAATAATAAATTTTATTTTTCAGCCGCCTATCTGTCCGGGTTAGGGACACTCTAGGCGACGAACAACAGAATAAAAGCAATACATATACATCAACATAATCAAATTTTAAGCTAAAGAAACCATCCGTTAATTCAATTATAACATAAATTAATCTGTCCCAATCTTGTAGGCCTGCCTGAACGGCCAGGTCTTCAAGGCTCGGCGATAGCTGGAGAAGGAGGGAGCATGTCTGAGATCAAAAGGGAGGGAGTTCCAGAGGGTGGGGGCCACAACAGAGAATGCCCTCTCTCTGGTCCGCACCAGCCTAGCTGTTCTCACCGGTGGGACCGAGAGAAGGTCTTGCGAGGCTGATCTCGTCAGGTGGCACAATCGGTGATTCTGGAGGCGTTCCTTCAGATATACTGGGCCGAAACCGTATAGCGTTTTAAAGGTCAGCACCAACACGTTGAATTGGGCCCGGTAGACAACTGGTAACCAGTGAAGATCTAATAACACTGGGGTGATATGCTCCCAGCGATGGCTATGCGTAATCAAGCGTGCCGCCGCATTCTGTACCAGCTGTAATTTCCGGACCGTTTTCAAGGGTAACCCCACGTAGAGCGCATTGCAGTAGTCTAAGCGAGAGGAGACCAGGGCATGTATCACCTGAGGGAGCAGGTGAACAGGAAGATAGGGACGCAGTCTCCGTATCAGATGTAATTGATACCAAGCTGCCCAGCTCACTGCTGTAATCTGAGCCTCCATGGACAGCTGGGATTCAAGTATGACCCCAAGACTGCGGACCTGGTCCTTCAGGGGTAAGTCTGTGAGTTCAAATCCCCACTCATGTCTCCTGGGTGTAAAGGGCCTGCTAAAGATCACCCCCACAGTGAGTGGCTCAGGGGTTACGTGCCCTGCCACCTGTGCAGCCATGGGCAAGCTGCATAGTCCCAAGGAGCCCAGTTGCCTACCAGCTGGCAGCTGCGGACAAGGAAGGGGCTGGCTTGTGCAGCTGTGGCAAGCTGAGCAGGCTCTAGCCAGCTGGGGAGGACTAGCCTTGGAGGGAGGCAATGGTAAACCCCCTCTGAATACCACTTACCATGAAATCCCTATTCATAGGGTAGCCATAAATCGGGATTGACTTGAAGGCAGTCCATTTCCATTTTAATTCTATTAATCCAAATTAGATTTAGTTGTATTAGGGCTATCACGATTCTTAGGTTACAGTTGGTGCTACAATAAAGGTGGTTGTTCTTCCAGAATGAATCAAATTGTATTGAACTACAAAAACCTATAAGCTGAAAAGATAACAGGGAAAAAACCCCATGTGTTTTATACCACCTTTCAGGATCAAATAGCCCTCTCCAGGGCATAGGCAATGGATCGAATCCAACTAAATCATACTGAGGGTAGACTCACTGAAATCAGTCATGAGTTAATCATGACCAGAGCTTAGAAAAGTTACTTTTTTGAACTACAACTCCCATCAACCCAATCCAATAGCCATGCTGGCTGGGGCTGATGGGAGTTGTAGTTTTAAAAAAGTAACTTTTCCAAGCTCTGATCATGACCCATTGATTTCAAAGAGGCTACCCTCAGTATGACATAGTCAGACACAACCTATTTTGTGACTAAACATGTGCCAAAATGGATGAAGTGTCATCATAATTTCCAACATTTATCAGTGAAGGCCACTGTTCAGGACAGCCTATTGGAAACCAAACCAGTCTCATGGCACAAACAATTCCAACAGTTACTGATCAGTTACAAGGCCAACCAAGCTGGTGGCTATTTCATCCTCACTACATGCTTTACCTATAAAAGATGGGCATTTACCAGCCAAGAGACATTGATGAATATCCAAAACATGTTACAATTTCTATCAGTTTCTGGTGCATTTCAAGAACCTTCAAGCCACACAAAAAGACCCATTTCACACACACCTAATTTCCAAATCTTACTGATCAATGTCAGAAGGACAGACTGGGAATTGTCCAGAACTGTGAAAAAGAAAATAAATGCTCCCCTGACATTTTCCTCAGCATATTTATGATTTCTTGAAAGTAATTTCAGTTAGGCTGGTGAACTTACTTAACTCCAAGCAATCAGTGCTGATTGGTACAATCATAGAGCATCTTTATGGCCCAATGCAAACTTTGGCTAAAAAGAACTAATCAAATGTTTCCTTCTACACTGGAAGGATACTAAATAGCAGAATGCTTACCTGTCTCTTCTGCCTTCCCTGGAGTCTCAGAAAGGCACCATGTAGTTACTTTATTTATCTTGTATAACACTTTATATTTCAAGAAATCTCTAAGCGCTTTACATCCCCATGGTAGTAGGAGGATCTGGCATTCTTCTCATTGGCCCTTATTGCTTTTCATTAAATTTCTTTTTTCTTTTTCTGTTTATGGTTCCTTATTATCTGATCATCTCACTGGCTTTGGTGCTCTTTGCATACATGTAAAGAATAGTATAGGAGTAATTAAGGGTCAGAGACTCAGCAAAGGAACTGAAACAGGCTGGCATTCTTACTCATATGTATGGGTAAGCGTGCAATCCTGTTGCTTCAGACATAAGGCTTTGGCACTTAGAAAAGGTAACCATACCATCATCCTTGTTTGTTTATTTGTGTTTGTTTGTTTATATAATTGATAGAACCAATTATGGAATGGAAGATTACTGAATGAACTGAATGGCTTTGCCAAATTAGAACTAACTGCCAAATTAGTAAATTAGTATACTCAAAACACCCCAAGCTATCTGCAATTAAAATGCTCCACTATAAAGCCTTTTAACAATATTCACTAATAGACAAAAAACACATGCAGTTTAAGAATGTACCTATAGCCCACAGATATTTCTATCAAACTTTAAAAGGTAGGGAAATTGAGCAGCTATAGTGCACACACCAGGGGAGCAGAGACCTGACCTCCTCTCTGAGATATTGGACTGTCCTACAAATTTGTCAAAATGCAAACGCAATTTGGGTTGGTCTTTCACAGTCCAATCCACTTCCTGTGTAGCTTGGAAGAATTTGGTAATGTGCCTCTGAACATATGGTGAGTGGTGGCAACACCTGCCATCTCCAAAGATGGAGAATTACATTTTTGTATGTTTGTTGGTATTCTTACTTTGCTTCTTTCCTGTGTTACTACTGTTTCTACAGAAAATCTAACCTAGAAAATTATATTTCTCTCATTATTCATCCTAGAAATCTGTGTCAATTTTATTTTTATTAATTTCAAAGCCTTTTTATTGGTCAATGTCATATGATGATGAAGACAACCTTTTGTATTTCAAACTGGAGGTTATGTTCTATTTCTATTCAGGGTGCATTAACAGTTGAATCTGAGACTACAGTTTGATGTAAAATCAGACGAATTACAATATGTTGCTACTTAAGCAATGAATCTAGCTGATGGGGGAAAAAAACTTGGCGTGCCCAAGATGCATGTTTTCAGCCTGCTATGCTTAAGCCACTCCACTTAAGGAAAGGTGGGCATGGTCAATTAAAAACAGAGCACACCTAGAATTTTGCTAGAATACATTGAGACATTCCTCATGTCCATTGGAAACTATTCTGCAGAACAGTCAGTGCCATTATTCCACAATTGTTTTGGAGCTTTTTTTTAGTGTTGCAAAGTGTTGCTGTACTTCATATATTCACAGAAACAGAAGCAAAAGAAAATGATTTACTATAGGGAAATTCACTAAAATTGCAAAATAAATCAAACATATTTAAAGTGACTATCTGAACTATATCAACTGTCTTAATATTGTTGTTTCCTCCCTGCTAAAATAATATCAGCACAGCACATGTTTTGTTTCTGTTATTTGGGTTGATTGCAGGTGTTGCCACCATTCACCATAAGCTCAGAGGCACATTACCAAATTCTTCTAAGCTACACAGGAAGTGGATTGGACTGTGAAAGACCAACCCAAATTGTGTTTGCATTTTTACAAATTTGTAGGACAGTCCAATATCTCAGAGAGGAGGTCAGGTCTCTTTTTAAAGTTTGATAGAAATATCTGTGGGCTATAGGTATGTTATTAAACCTCAAGAGGTTTTTGGTTTTGCCCATTAGTGATTTTTTCTGCTTTTTAATCCAGGAGATAAGAAATGGGATCCTGTGCAAGTTTGCTGAGAATGGATTGTTTATTTGCATTCTTAATGAGTTCAGTGGGATTCACTCCCCTGCAATCATGTTTAGGATTTTGAAACTGACCACAGGGGAAGGGGAGGGGGAGGACGGGCAGGGGTAGGGGAGGAAGGAAAGGGGAAGAGGGGGATGGGAACAGGCAGGAGGAGAAGGGGAGGAGGAGGGCAGGTTTGATCATTTGCATGCTTATTGAGTTCAGTGGGATTTACCCCTGTGCAATCATGCTTAGGATAGGTAAAACTGACCATGGGAGGAAGAGAAGAGGGAGGGGCAGGGGAGGAGGAAGACGGAAGAGGGGAGGGGAGGAAGAGAGAGGAGGGGGAAGGAGGGAAAAGACAGGTCTGATAATTTGCATGCTGATTGAGTTCAATGGGATTTACTCCCATGCAATAATGGTTAGGAGAGGTAAAACTGACCTTGAGGGAGGAGAAGAGGGAGGGGAGATGAGAGGGAAGGAGGAAGGGAAGGGAAAGGGGAGCAGAAGGAGGGGATTAGAAGGGGAGGGAGGAGGGCGAAGGAAGGGGATGGGAAGGCGCAAAAGGGAGGTGATGGGAAGGAGGAGGAGGGGAGGGCAGGTTTGATCATTTGCATGCTTATTGAGTTCAATGGGATTTACTCCCATGCAATTATACTTAAGATAGGTAAAACTAACCATGGGGGGAGGGGGGAAGGGGCAAGAGGGAGAGGAGGAGGATGGCAGAAAGGGGGAGGGGAGGGGAAGAGATTGGGTGGGTGGGCACTGGGCAGAGGGGAAGCCCTTTTCCTTTTGAAAAGGAAAACATTGTGTACAGTCTTATTCTTTTTCAGGGTTTCCTCCACCTTTTTATTCTACAGGAGGCACATGTAGCCTCCCACCCAAATTTAAACCAAAGCTGTCACAGGCCACATCCACACCAGACATTTATGCCACTTTAGACAGTCATGGCTTCCCACATAGAATTCTGGGAAGTGTAGTTAGTGAAGGGTGCTGAGAGTTGCTAGGAGATGCCCCTTTCCCCTCACAGAGCTTCAATCAGAGCAGCTGACTGTTAAACCACTCTGGCCACTGAAGCTCTGTCAGGGGAATAGGAGTCTTAGCACCCTTCACAAACTACATTTCCTGGGATTTTTGGGGGGAAGCCATGACTGTCTAAAGTGAAATAAAGGTCTGGCATGTGTGTGGCCCCTTGATTAGCCAAGCCAAGCCAAGCAGCTGTGAGTCTGGCTTTTAGAACACTGACAGTTGGTTCTTACTCAGCATGCCCCAGCTTATCATTGACTTCAAAGCTAAATTTCTTAAATTAATTAAAAATTGGCCACACATTTTTTAAACTTTAAACGGCAGAAGATGAAGGTCAGAGTACGGGGCAAGGGCAGGAATAGGATTACAGGTACTCTGTGAAGATGGCTGACTTTTTATTAATTTCTACATATTATGAGAACTCTGACAGAAAAAAGTCCAACAGGGGTCTATTTTTTCCTCTCTCTCTCTTTACACTTTGAACTCTCGATTCTCTCTGACTGTTTTGTGTATCACCATGAAAATCTAAAGGGTTGTTAAGCAAGTGTTTCTGAGTTCAGGACTGTAAGTTTTGTAAGATTTTATTTTGATATGAGCTTATGGGAAGCATCAGAATGGCATGGGGTATTTTCAATTTAACATTGCGGAATGCAAAAAATCTATGCTGGCTATAGTATACAGCCACTCTCATCAAAACATGTATATTAGGGACGTTCTTCGTTTATGCCAGGTGGCTTAAAAAATGGAAAGCTAGTGTGGCACAATGCAAATACTCTGCTGGATTTGGAGTGAGCAGACCATGTTCAAATTCCAGTTCAAACATGAAGCTCACTATGTTTGAAGAGAATAGAATGGGATAATGTCATGAGTACCATGCCCTGAACTCGTCAGAAGGTTGAGATATAGATGTAATATATGAATATAAATAAATGAGGTGATACCTGCTGTGTCAAACAGCAGAAGACAAGATGGCTGCATGTGAATTTCCTCATGGTGCACTGCACTATTTAAATTCTGCTTGTTTTTCTGTCTCTCTCAATCTCTTTTGCCAGATGAAGAGCTCCTTTCCTTCAGTTCTCCAATTTTCTCTCTCCACCCACACAAATACATCCAGATAAAACTGTTCCCTATAGCAGAATGGGAATTCAGTCAAAAACTAATTACGAACAATGATGGCTCAACAGCTTTTTTCACTTTGCGGTTCCACAAGTTTATGATGTCAGTCATCCGGCTTGATTTCCAGCCTCTCGCAACTGAAACTCCTGCCTTTCCACAAACGAGTGGTGAAATAAAAGGGTGGTGACAGCAGACAGAAAGAATGGGGGTGAGAAACATAAATCAGACCCATCAGGCATTTTGATTTCTGACTACTATATAATCATTTTTGCTGGCACCATTCATGGGTTTGCCAAATAGGACATTGAAGAGCACAGCACAGAGTCTGCCTGTCAATTTTTGTTCAGGGTAGATTTTCCTGCTTACTTCAGTGGGACATATGCAGACACACACTGGATAATGCAGAGGCACATGCTGCCTTTCAGGAAATCAGTTTGCGATACTGGGTTTTGGTATTTGTCTATAAACATTGAGCATACTTTGTTGAAATAAGTACAGCTGTCAAATGTTTACAATGGTATATAGAGTGTTTTCACTGTCTTGCCTTATTTTTGAAAAAGCAAGGTGGGTTTGCTGCTTTTCATTCTTTTCAAGGGAGTAATGCCTGAGCAGCTTTTAAAAGATGTTGTCTCATTGGAAAGGATTCAGAAAGGAGCTAAAAGGATGTGTACAAGTTTTAGAAGACTTTTTTTTATGAGGGAAGGTGGTAGGAAGCCTGGAGAAAAGAGGAGCAAGAGGGGACAGGGAAACTGCCACTCTCAACTACTAGGAAATGAGGTTAAAAAGACAAGATACTTGCCATATATTAGAAGAATTAATGGGTTTAATTCAGAGCTTGGAAGTAACTTGTTACAAATAACGAGTTACTTGTAATTTATTACTTTTTTGGGTAACGAGTGGGTAACTTTGTTACATTTTGCTGGTAATAGAATGAGTAGTAACTTCATTACTTTTGAGCTGTAACTTTAACGTTTCCAGCGTTACTTTTGGGCGTTACTTGGGAGGGAGCAGGGGAAGTCTTCTGCTCCTCTGATTTGTGGATAAAAATCATGTGCTTCAAATTGGGCTTCTGTGCAGTGTCACTCTTCCCTCATGCTCTATGGGTGCTGAGGAGGTGACGAGGGAGGAGGTGGAGAGTGAGACGAGATAGAGAAAACAATTGTTTAATAATGGACAGGAGTGAAGGGAGAAAAGAGGCGGAGGACAAGGAGGCAGCAGAAAAATGGACATGAACTGGCTGCGGAGGTGAGAGACGATGCCGTGTGTGCGTGTGTGGCACTCAAAGCTCCAGCGGTGGCTTCTGCCTTCCTCTCACCAACAGAGAGATGTGAGCAGAGCCAAAAGAAAGGCTTCAGGGTGAGCGAGGGGCAGGCAGAAGTTGCAGCAGCAAGCAGCCAGGGTCCTAAAGAGCTGCTGCTTCCAGTTTTCTTTCCTGCCCTTCTGTTCTTCCTAACAAGCAGGATGCATCTTCATCTTGTGAGGAAGATATTCCCTGGAAGCTCTTTTGTGCAAATTCTTCTCCCCATGGCAAATGCAGAGTTCCAAACAAGCACGTGTTAAAAATGATTGTATAGGTGACTTACAGTACAATATATACAAGTCTACTCAGAAGTAAGTCTCTTTATGTTTAATGGAGCTTACTCCAAGGTAAATCAAATTGGGTATAGGATTGCACTAATTAGGCAACATAAGGACTGTGAAGGCTGAAGCTGTACCAATTTGCGGGGGGGGGGAAGAAAAAATATGACCCTTTATAGTACAATGATGCAGCAATCTGGTTAAGGCAAATAAAATTTGATGCATGTAATACAAGGACTAATCTGCAATCCAGTACTTGTCTACTCAGAAGTAAGTCCCATTGGGTTTAATGGGATTTACTCCTAGGCAAGTGTGTACTGAGTACACACTTACCTGGGAGTAAGTCCCATTGAACCCAATAAAGATTACTTCTGAGTAGACATGTATTGGATTGTAGCCTTAGTTTCCTTTTCCCCCATTTTAATTCTGCCTTCTGCATCTTCACGAGGTAGGTTAGGCTGAGAGTTAGGGACTGGCCTAAGGCAATAAATAAGCAAACAATGATGAGTAAAAATTTAAAATGTGAAAATGCTCATGCTCAAGAGTATTTTTGTCGCTCTTTGTCAAGGCTTTGTGTGTAGGTTTTTATGTCTACTGTCTCATAACTTCTTTTTGCCTGAGAATGTCGTATTTCTTACTGTTACAGATGTTCTTTTTTTTTAAAAAAATGCCCAAATTCTATGGGTTTTTTTTTTTTACTTGAGTTCTTTGCATGGTTTAGGGGTGGCATTGCAGGAGATCAGGTTGTTATGGACAGCTGTGGGGCAGGTAGAAATTAAATGGTGTAAGCATTTTAGCATGTGTTTTTAAATTGCTTTTTAAAAATGTGTTTTTAAATTTGTATATTTGTTTTTAATGTTTTAAATTGTTGTAAACTACCCAAAGAGCTTCGTCTATGAGGTGATATACAAATGCAATAAATAAGCCTTTTTTGTATGGAAATACAATTACGGGGAAAGCGTCACCTGTTAACATTCTATCTGTCAGACATCTTATTACTTGTGTGTGCCCCCCTCCCCAGATTTATTTTTGATTTGTGAATGCGATGACCACTGCCATTCTCTCCCCCGTTTATCTTGTTGACGTGTGTGCGTTGTTGCGTGAAACAGCATACGTTACATTGGAGTTAAGTTGAGCAAGAAACATCACAGAGGCATTAGATCAGGTTAAGAGTCTTTACTACAAGACATTATGGCTTAAGGCTTTAAGATTACATGTAGAGTTGCTCCCCCCCCCCCAGGAGAGAAGTTCTCAGTTCAAAGACATGACACAGAAGACAAACCTCTCAGTTCAGAGGCAAAATACAGAAGACACAACTTACAGACTCTGTTAGAACTTTCCCAGTTGCTATCTCACGTTACCATGACAACGGCTGGCCTTGGAGTATCTGCTCTCAAGCCAGCAAAGACATAACAGTGTTACTTCTCCAAACTTGCAGACTTGATGGAAAATAAAATCAGTGACAGTACAGTTCAATGGTCAACAATCTCCCCTTTTCCCCATCATGTCTGTAATTCATGACAACAATAACAATAATACATTTCCACAATACATCTTGCAATACAGTTTACATTTCAGTACAGTTCAGAACATCTCTGCACATTTAGCTAAAACTTTATTCAATCAAACTTTGGTTGAACACAAGTAAAATATAATGTTTCAGGATCCATTTCAACCTGTTTATGCATTCCAGGACTGGTAATTACCCCCACAGTAAATTTTTCAGGCGGTTTTCCTATGTTTGATCTTGTAGAATGTCTTAAAGGCACTAGGGCGTCTGCTCTCTCTGCCCCCCCATTTGTGCTTGTGTTTGGCACAGCGTGCCCAGGATCCTCCATTTCCTCAGCCTTGCGTTTCTTCGATCTTCGTTTCCCACAAATGAGCTCATTTAACGCATCTCTGAGTGGAATATGTGTGTCCTCCACCTTTATGTCTAGATTTGGCTTAAATGTTTGTGCTTGTGTGTCATCTGACCCTGTAAGAATGACTGTTTCCCTTTGATCCCAAGGCTTCTCTGCAACTTTAATGCTTCTGCTCAGGATTAATTGCTGTGTTTCTGGACACCAAACTCTGAAATATGCATTCTGAAATCCCAAAACAAAACCTTGCTGTGCTCTGGGCGCCAGCTTGCCTCTTCTTTTTCCCTGTGAAATGTGGACCCAGCAACATGCCCCGAATTTTTTTAATGTGTTGTATTTTAGGCTTTCTACCAGTGATTTTCTCATAAGGAGACATTCCAAGAGCACTATGAAACACCCTGTTGTGAATATAATTCGCATACAAAATCGCCTCTGCCCAGAAAGAATTCCCTAAACTGCAATCCATCAGCATGGCTCTCATTGCTTCCTGAAGCACCCTATTTTTTCTCTCAGCAGATCCATTGGAAAATGGGCTGTAAGGAGCAGTGAAATTCTGGTTTATTCCCTTACTCTCGAGGAAGTCACCCAATGCTTTGCTTGTGAATTCCCCCCCCTGGTCTGAGTGTATCGCTTTCACAGTGACGCCATGTTGAGTTTAGATTCTCTTAATGAACAGCTTCAGCTTCTGCTCTGCTTCACTTTTCTGCTTAAGCAAATAAACATGAGTGTATTTCGTAAAATCATCGACCACTACCATAAAAAATCTTGCACCTCCTCGTGAAGCATTTATTGGCCCTGATAAATCAACATGAACTAGCTGGTAGGGAGCTGTTGTGGTTCTTTCAGCCTCCCGGTTAATTGGTGCAATAGTCATTTTAGCTTTATGACAAGAATCACAATCCATTAACTGTCCACAATCCTTCAAACGCATGTCTTCACTATGCATCGGGGTTTTCTTAATCGTGTCAAAATTTGCATGCTCCAGCCTTTGATGCCATTCATGGACGCAGCCTTGATGTGTGTGTACCTCAGCGTTTAACACAGCACACCCTGCTTGACTGCTCTTTATTACAAACTGTGAATCATTAAGGCTTCCCTGCATGCACACTTCATCCCCCCTCAATACATAACATTTGTCTCTGTCAAACAAGACTGACATCCCACAATTCACCAGTTTTCTGACTGACAATATGTTATGAGCCAATTCTGGTACAAACAAACAATCTGACAGTATTCCTAGTTTATCAAATCTCACCAGTCCTCGGGCTTCCACATTCTTCCGCGATCCATCCGCAAGTTGCACAAAATCCTGCACGTCTTCTGAAGTGTAAAACAAACTCCTGTCTTTGATTAATATATGGCTTGCACCACTGTCAAGAAGCCAGTCAATAGGTCCTAAATCTTGAGACTTCTGTTTACAAACAAAGTTCACACTTCCCTGCTTCAAGCCTCCTTCCCTGGAGTTGCGCTTGACTGCACAGTCTCTTTGAAAATGCCCACGAGCCCCACAGGCATAACAAGACTTCAGCCGCTGCTGTTCCCGCTTGTTTTCCTGTCTGCAGCTGCTTTCTTCTTTCAGCTTGGCTCTTTGCTTTTCCTCAGCACTTTTCGCCTCTTGTCTCCGCTGCCATTCCTGGGACAGTTTTTCCTCAATAAACGCAACGTTCAGACCTCCGTCAGGCATGGCTTCGAAAGCCATGACCATATTATTCCAAGTCCCATCGAGTGAAGCCAGGATCAAATAGATCTTCTGAAGCTCAGAGTGTTCGACGCCTCGGTCCGTCAGCTCTGCAAACAAGCGCCTGAATTCTGTGAGATGCTCACTCATATCGCACTCACCTGTGAAGTGCATCTGGTACAGCTTCCTTGCCAAACACAATTTAGATCCTGCAGTCTGTTGCACATGTAGGGCCTCCAACACGTCCCACATCTGTTTGGTGTTTGTAACATCTCTCACGTGTAACAGTTGAGAGTCTGATAGAGCCAGAAGTATAAAAGCTTGCACCTTCTGATCTCTACGCGTCCAGGCCGCGGTCAGTACCGCCGGAGGGGGTCCATCTATAATGTCCCATAAATCCTCTTTTATCAGCAAAGCCCGCATCCTCGGCTTCCAGCTGGCATAATTCTTTTCATTAAGTCATTCCATCGGCAAGCCTCCCCCAGACAGGTTTACAGCCATCCTGCTCACCTCTGTCTGGCACAATCAATCAAGCTGCCCTCTCTGGAACTCCGTATGCCGTTCAGACCAGCAACTTACTCTTTAGTAACGCGCTGTGGATCTGGGCCCATAACCCTGTTGACGTGTGTGCATTGTTGCGTGAAACAGCATATGTTACATTGGAGTTAAGTTGAGCAAGAAACATCACAGAGGCATTAGATCAGGTTAAGAGTCTTTACTACAAGACATTATGGCTTAAGGCTTTAAGATTACATGTAGAGTTGCTCCCCCCCCCTAGGAGAGAAGTTCTCAGTTCAAAGACATGACACAGAAGACAAACCTCTCAGTTCAGAGGCAAAATACAGAAGACACAACTTACAGACTCTGTTAGAACTTTCCCAGTTGCTATCTCACGTTACCATGACAACGGCTGGCCTTGGAGTATCTGCTCTCAAGCCAGCAAAGACATAACAGTGTTACTTCTCCAAACTTGCAGACTTGATGGAAAATAAAATCAGTGACAGTACAGTTCAATGGTCAACATATCTTTGCAACAACCCTGTGAGGTAGCTTAGGCTGAGACAATATATGTACATAAGCAGCATTTGGTAGTTGTAGTTGGTACAGCATTAATAAAGTATAGCCCCTGAAATGCTGAAATGTATTCTGGTAGAGTCCAGTCTTATATATGTCTACTCCAAATTAAACCTCATTGAGTTAAATGGATAAATATATAGGATTGCAGATTAATTTTGACCTCTGAAGGAACGTACTGTCAGACATAGAATATAAGAGACATACTTTTCTAGATCTGTTTGAAACAGATGGGTAGGTGGAAAGGGAGTTGGGTCTTTAACACAGTGCCCTCCAGATGTTGTTGGACTACAACTCCCATCAGTCTCAGATAACATAATGCCGCTGAAGTTGGTTCCTAGTTCCCAGTTCCTTATTTGCTTGAACGTTAAAAACACACAAAAAGAAGAAAAGTTCACAGCTACAGCAACTCCAAGCCAAAGTTAACATGTTTCTGAACCCTAAAATATATGTTGGGGTACCTGTATCATATATCGCTGTGATCTGGAGACTCTCCCTATCAAGAATAACAACAAATTTATTGCATCAAAATGATCGGGCTTCTGAAATGCTCATTAATGCATAATGATGTCATAAAATCATAAGAAAATAAGTAACTGAGGGTGCCCACCCCACAATCTGTTCTGGGCCAGGACAACTCATACACCCCAGGGCCCAGAGCTTTTGCTGGGTGCAAGGCAGGGATAAAGGCATCTATGCACAACCCAAAGTGACAAAAATATGCAGAAAACAATAAGAAACTGGGGATGCCCACCCAAAAATCTGCACTGTGCCAGGCAGTAGTGTAGTGGTAAATTCAGAAGTGCAGGGTCTCTTCATGATAGTCTCAGCCACAGCCAGACCCTCCTCCCCTCTTATTTTGCTCCTCAGTTGAGAATGAGGTTCTTGTTGATGCCTTCTCCCACAACAACTGATGTCCCTAGGAGATGATCAGTATGAAAGGGGAGAGTATTAGCTACTGAAAAGAGTCTTCTCAGTGGGTGACTCACTTCCTTTCACTCTGATTGGCTCCAATCAGCAGGAAAAGACTAGAAAGCATATTAGAAGACTCTTCTTAGTGACTAACACACTCTTTCATGCTGATCAGCTCATATGATGCTGGAGACATAGGGACCCTGCTGGGACCCTACTCCCAAAAAAGTAAGGGGTCTAGGACTCCCTGAGCCCCTGGACAACTACACCCCTGGTGGCAAGACAAATCATACATCCCAGGAAAGGGGAGGGTGACCTCTACAAGATGCCAGTACTTCTGCCAGGTACACAGTGTGGTACCAGGCCCATAGTTTCTGCTGGGCGCAGGCCACTCACAAGGTCATCTGTGCAGAACTAAAATGATGAAGAGTAAGTAGAGAAAAATATGTAATTTGGGGTGACCAAGATCTGCTGTGGGCCATTAAACATCATTCACCTGAGCAAAGGGGAGAATGTCCTCAATGAGATGCCACTGCATTCTTCCTGGAATGGATTTTCTTGTGCACACAAAACGGATATGTGCATCTATGCACAACAAGCAATGGAGAATGTATATAAGGAACTGTGTGTTCCCATCCCAAAACATGCTTTGGGCACTACAAGTCATACATCCATGCATGCAGGAGAGGGTTCCCACCCAGTTCAGAGCTTCTTTTGTATGTATGGTATAGAGAAGGGCATATATGTATTAGAAAAATAGCAAATATGTAGAGGAAAGAAAATAAGAAACTGGAGTGCCCATCCTAAAAGATGATTTGGGGCACCACTTATCATACTTCCATGCATCTGGGAGAGTGTGTTCTATGAGATGCCAGCCATGCATACATTAGAGTGCCATCTATGAAATTACATCTTCTTCAAGGAATGATTGTTTTTTGACCCTGCCACAGGTCCTTCTGTCACCAACATCAATTGCTTTTAAAAAGAATAATAATAGAGCTATAAGAAAGTAGGTAACAGGGAAGACCAATACAAAAATGTTAAAAATCCACATAGATCATAAGCACTGGCCATCAGCACTGGCATAGCATAGAGGACACCCTATCATTTTCTGGGGTGTCTGATTTGTCTTGGCCCAGAGAAGATTTTGTGATGAACACCCACAGATATTTATTCTTTGCTTTGCTTTTTGTCTCTTTTGGTTGTGCATAGATGCCCTTATACATACCCTGAATCCAACAGAAACTCTGGGCCAGGTGGGAAGCATTGGCATCACAACAGAAGATTTATTTAACTTTACAGTTGACAATGAGGACACTGAACTTGTCAAGGTTTATCAATACCTCGGCACAGTCATTAACCCAAATGGAGACAATAGTCAAGAAATCAGAAGAAGGCTAGGACTGGGGAGGGCAGCTGTGAGAGAACTAGAAAAGGTCCTCAAATGCAAAGATGTATCACTGAACACTACAGTCAGGATCATTCAGACCATGGTATTTCCGAATCTCTTATGTGTGGATGTGAAAGTTGGACAGTGTAGAAAGCAGATAAGAGAAAAATAAACTTGTTTGAAATGTGGTGTTGGAGGAAAGCTTCGCAGAAACCACGGACTGCGAAAAAGACAAATAATTGGGTGTTAGAACAAATTAAACCAGAACTGCCACTACAAGCTAAAATGATGAAACTGAAGTTGTCATACTTTGAACACGTAATAGAAGACATGATTCCCTAGAAAAGACAATAATGCTGGGGAAAACAGAAGGAAGTAGAAAAAGAGGAAGGCCAAACAAGAGATGGATTGATTCCATAAAGGAAGCCACAGCCCTGAACTTACAAGATCTGAACAGGGTGGTTCACGACAGATGCTCTTGGAGGTTGTTGATTCATAGGGTCGCCATAAGTCGTGGTCTACTTGGAGGCACATAACAAGAAGATGAAGAAGAAGATATCCTCCCCTTTCCTTGGGTGTATGATTTGTCCTGGCCCAGAGCAGATTGTGGAATGGGCACCCTCAGTTACTTATTTTTTTCTGCATCTTTTTGTCCACTTTGGTTGTGCATAGATGTCATTATCCCTGCCCTACATGCAGCAAAAGTTGTGGGCCAGGCAGGAAGCACTGGCATGTCATAGAGGACACCCTCCCCTTTCCTGCAGTGTATGATTTGTCCCAGCCCAGAGCAGATTTTGGGGTGGGCACCCTCGGTTACTTATTTTTTATGATTTTATGATCATTATGCATTTATGAGCATTTCAGAAGCCTGATAATTTTGACTGAATAAATTTGTTGTTATTCTTGAAGGGGAGTCCCCAGATTACAGCGTGATAAGGGGTACCCCAACATATATTTTGGGGTTCAGAGACATGTTAACTTTCCTATGGAGTTGCTGTAGCTGTGAACTTTTCTTGTTTTTTAGTGTTTTGAAGTTTCAAGCAAATAAGGAACTGGGAACTAGGAACCAACTTCAGCGTCGTGACAACATAACCAATGATCAGGGATGATGGAAATTGTAGTTCTACAACATCTGGAGGGCACCACATTGGCTATCCCTGACCTGTAAGCCCCCACAATAAACTTTCTTTGTTTGTTGCAATACATACAAGAACATAAGAAGAGCTTGCTGGATCCAACCAGTGGCCCATCTAGCCTAGCAACCTGTTCTCACAGTGGCCAATCAGATGCCCTAAAGGGAAGCCCATAAGCAGGACCTGAGTGCACAAGCAGCACTCTCCTCACTTGTATTTCCAGCAACTGTTATTCAGAAGCAGACTGTCTCTGACAGTGGAAGTAGAACATAGCCATCTTTGCTAGGTGCCGCTGATAGCTTTATCCTGCATGAATTTGTCTAATCTTATTTTAAAGTCATCCAAGTTGGTTCTCATGACTGCAACTTGTGATAGTAAATTCCATAGTTTCACTATATGCTGGGCAAGACCACATTTTTAATTGCAGGAGAAGGGATAAAGTTTATTCTGGAGGATTACTTTTGATATGTGCATTTTCTCTTTACCTGCGTTATGTCTCTTAAGTTCTACTTCAATTGTGCGTACATGTCTACCCAATGAGTTCAATGGGACTTACTTCCTGGTAAGTTTGCATTTTTTCTTTGATGACAGGGGATTGCCATATTGATCAAAATGTGTTTTAGTTGAAAGGGGTGCTGTGTTGTTTTTTGCAGCACATGCCTTCAAGCGCCGCAGTAGAACACCTATCCAGTACTGGTGGCAACATAATATGTAAAAAGACATTACTTGTCTGACGTGCTCTTTGAGCATCCTGATCTTTTGAGACATAACAGAAATGTATTGTAAAAGCAGCATTTCGAGTGTAAAATTTGATTTCAAGTGAATTATATGTGTGTTGGGGTATCATCATAGCTGGGGGGTGGGGGAATGTGAGATTCTGTTATGCCATTCTGTTAATCTTACGGATAAAGAAATTTATTCTATTACCCTCTGTGTGTGTGTGCGTGCTTATTTTTAATGTGTTTTAGGCTACTTAGATGTGCAACAGCCAAGGCCAGCACCTTGTAGGCAATTTTTTTAAAGTAACTAAAATGTAATTGTAGTGATTACTTTTGAGTAAAAGTAAAGTAATCAGTTACTTTCAGAGCAATTGTAACGGTAATTGCTACTTTTTTGGGCCATGCAACTGTAACTGTAATTTATTACTTTTTAAAAGTAATCTTCCAAGCTCTGGTTTAATTATGAAAAAGGCAGGTGTGGGCGAAAGGAAAGCATATTGGACAGGATCTGGGGTGTTATTGGAGGATGGGTCAAAGGGTCCAACCCCAAGTCTTTTGTATTGGGCCCCAGATCTCTGTCCCATCACACCTCCAAACTCCACAAAATGTAGTGCCAGTGAGACTCCACTCACCCACCATCTTAATTTGCTGACACCTAAATTAATAGCTGCATATGTAAATTAGCATATGCAAATGTTACACAAATTTGTGTCATGGGCCTGTGCTCTGAAGTTTCCTCTGCCAGGATTCAAAGATCAAACATGCACTGGGGTTTTCCTGGGCTGCCTTTCCTGCCACAGCTTCTTGTGCCCTTCCAAAATCTGCTTTTGGATGATGAGGGGCCTTCCAGAGCAGCATCCAATGCATCCAATGTGCGGGGCTGCAGCTAAAATGGAAAATTGACATAGCTGCCATCCGTGCCTATGCCATTGAACGGCACTGCTGGAGGGGATGGGTGGGAAGGACATTGGTCACTTGTCCTAGAGATTATGGAAGGTGGGGAATGAAATGCAAGATTGCCATTTTCATCAGCCACACCCTTAATGCAGTGTATAGTTGCAGCCTTAGGCTACTTTTGAAATATCATTTTAGGCTGTTGTATATAAGTGCTAAGAGCCTGCCAGTATGATGAGGTGTCCTTATTTAATGTTGTCCTCTCTTCCTCTTTCACTCTATCTCCTCTTCATCTCTTTAACATCTCTGTTTGCCCTGTCATCACTGGTTGATCTATTGTGGTGTCAGAGAGGGGCTTTGCAGTAAAGTTGTCCCAACAGTTCTGACTGCCACTGGATAAGCTACTCTGGCATCTCACAGGGCTTAGGCAGCCTTCAAACAGGCAACACAGAAAGACCTGGGTGGGTGCAGATTTCCTTTAGAAACGTTGTTACATTAAACTGGATTAATATTGTCTAAATATTATGGGCCTTCGAATGATCCATAGCTTGTGCAGAATAGTTGGGTGGTTTTGGAGTATTTTGATGGAAACATACTGACAGCATACTCACTGCTTCTGATATGTGATACCAAGCATGGTTAAGATAGTTTGACTTTCCATTCTTTTATACTAATAATTGTTTTTTATATGTTATTTCCCTTCTTAGTTTTAATTGCTTATTATACTATTATCCAAATATGCCCACTCCAAAGAGATTCTTGGATTTGTCTACCCTTTGCCTTGTGGTTTCATAAACCCTTACATTAAAAAGCCTTTGCTTAACACGCCACATACTAAGTCAACAGACACACCCTACGTGACAGATCTTAATCAGTCAAGTCATGTGTCACATTGTAACCCTCTTACATAAGCTTTCCATTGGTTTTTAATAACCCAAGGAAATGATAATACACAGTGATGGCCAAATCCTGCCCCGGCGCCAGCAAACCAGCAAAGTGAGGATTCACAGACATGCACTGCCAGGCGTGTCTTCTTCTGGAGAACCCTGCCATGTAAACAGAAGGGGAAGATTAATGGCAGTATCATATTAAAATGATGGGAGGTGTCCAGCAGGGTGCTGCAGAGATTGGCTTTCAGCCCTGATTTTATTTAACATCTTAAGTGGTGTGCTGGAGCAGCTCTCACATCAAAGGGTTCTGTACAGCTCCTGTCAGCACTGTTCCTCTTTGATCTTACCAACTCTCCTCACTGAGTCCTGATATCCCCAAAGCCACAGCACTGAGCCTTCCTCTCCCACTTGGGTTCCGCTCTCACCCCCAAACCCAGAAGGAACAGCGGTGTGAGGTGGGTGGGTAGGTGGAACATGGCTTTCAGTGAGAAGCACACAGAGCTTCTTTTTATGTCCTTTAGAGTTGTATGTATCCTCAAAGCATTTGAAAGCTGCAGACCTAAGGGATGTGTATACAGTGCAATTTGTCCCCAGGTTCTAGCTGTACCAGAAAGAAACCAGGGTATTCCTCAGGCATAAGGAACATGGGAACAGCTGGTTACTGTTTAATTTATACATGGTAAATACTGCAGAACCATTCTATGCACAAACCCACAGGCTCAGTTTGGTTTATCACATTGGTGGGTAAACTACTGAAACCAATAAGGAAGAAAAATAAAGGTTAAGATTATTATTATTAAATTAAATGTATATCCCGCCCTTCCTACCAAAGGGAGCTCTTTAAGCAATGGGTCTGATCAAAATCGGGAAAGGTCAATCCCATTAAAAAGTAGATAGGGCACAGTGGAAAATACAACATACCATCCTCCTAACTTGTTTTCCTTCTTGCCTGAATTCGCAGTGCAGTGTGGTACAGCGTGATGACTGCCTTATCTAATTTCTAAAACACAAAGATTCTGTTTTCCTGGAAAAGTAGTAATTGAACTTGGATAGGCACAAATGAAGTCTGATGCACTGTCAGTATCATGGGCATTAATGCATTATATGTTTTACGCACATTTAAATAAACCACTAGCTACTAGAAAATGTAGTCAGTAGTATATGTAAACCCTAAAATTTCTTTTTTAACATTGTAAGAGCAGCCCTGCCCACTGATAGACCTACCCTCCATAAATATGTGTAATCCAGCTTTAAAGCCACCTCAGTCTTTGGTCATTTCTATGTCCCATCTATTTTCTATTGCCCAATCTACTGTCAATTGGTTTCACTGAGTGACCACAAGTCCTCTCTTCACTCCATGCATAATTTTACAAGCCTCTACCATATTGCCCATCATCTGTTCTCCACAGCTAAACACTTAGCCTTTCTTCCTACAGAACAAGTGTTGACTCTTTGATAAGTTGAGATGTACTTTGTCTGCACCTCTTCTAGCTCTTTTTGTCCTTTTTAAGACTTAACTATGCACAGTATTCCAGATGAAGCTGTAGTACGGATTTATTTAAGGGCTTTATTATTTTCTATCTTATTCATCTTATTTTCTATCCTTTTCTTAATAATCTTCAGCATGCAATTTGCTTTCTTCACCAATGCAGGACGCTAAGTTAATTGAGATATCCACTATGGTCCCAAGATCTTTTTCCTGGTCAGTCACCACCAATGTAGACCCCATCAGTGTTTATGTGAGGTTAGGATTTTTTTGCCCAAGTATGTATCACTTCACATATAAGGTAAACTGCATCCCATTTACCATTTTGTTGCCTATTCACCTAATTTGGATAATTCGTTTTGGAGCTTCCATCCATCCGTGGTCGGTAAAATGAGTACCCGGCATATGCTGGGGGGTAAAGAAAGGCCAGGGATGGAACTGGCAATCCCACCCCATATATACGGTCTGCCTAGTAAACGTCGCAAGACATCACCCTAAGAGTCGGAAACGACTCGCACTATAAGTGCGGGGACACCTTTACCTTTACCTTTAATGTGCATATGGATGATGTGCACATTTTTCAAAAATGTAAATAGCAGCTGCAAAGAGGCCCAGGCAACAGTGGGGCCGGGTTGTTGTTTTAAACTCTTTCTCCTTTGCCATAATCCCAATGAAAATTGCTCCTCTGAGGTTGCCATTCGGATTAGGAGGGAAGCCTTCATTCTGTATGCAACTGATTTAGATTTATGGTGTAAATTTATCAAAAAAATGAAGAAAGACTAGTACCAACGTGTATTATAGAACACCTGAAATCCACTTCAAGAGTTCTGAGTGGTGTAGTACAATGGAATCATATAACACAGATTTTTTCCGAAACGGCACTGGCTGTCTATTTGCTACAAGGCCAAATTCAAGGTATTAACAACATACAAAACCCTAAACAACTTGGGAGTCAAATACTTGAAGGAGCACTTCTCCTTAATATCTGCCAACCTGGGTGTTAAGATCTTCAGGGGAGGCCTTCTCTAGGTTCCACCAATGGTTGAAGCCCATTGTGTGGTGAAATGAGATAGGGCCTTTTCTGTGGTGGCACCGTGTTTATGGAACTCCTGCCTGTTAGAGAGATGAGTGTCTTCCTCTCTACTGACTTTCCAGCATCAGCTTAAAATGCATCTTTTTATCCAGGCATTAGAAAGCAAGGTTTTTAAAATATCAGTTGTTCATATTTTATGACCACTGAAGTTTTTATTTCAGATCATAACACATATTTGTGACTGGGGGCTCATTCACACGGAAGCTGAACTCTGTTTTAAAGATGAAGCTTTTTCCATCACGATGGGAGTTTAAAGATTACACTTCCTACCTTTCAATTGCTGTTTTCTGTTCATACTGAAGGAAAGAGTCAATTAAGCAGTTTCCTAATGACCACACCCTCTTAAGGTCAAACTATCACTTCCTCTGGTTACCTTGGCAATTGAGCATGCTCAGTTTGTTCCAGAGTAAGTTTCATAAAAAAGAAAAAAATCCTCAAGTTTATTTGTATTTCAGAATCCAGAAAAAATACAATTTTTTTTGAACAATGTTATGCTTTTTTGCACAAGGCAGGGGGGAAAGAAAAAAAAAGCACCATTTGCAGCAGGCTTGCAGAACGGGAGCCAGCAGGAAATGACATAACAAAGGGAGGAGGAGGGAGTGGGCATGGACTCACAAAAGCATCGGAGCTAAGCATCTACAAGCCCCTAGAGATGCAAAGCAAAGACAGTTTTTCCTTCTTTTTTTGGCTTAAAATTGGATCGATTTGCTGCAGATTAAAAGCTAAAAGCGCTGGGACTCCTTCCCTTTGCCTCCTATGTCACGTGATAGCTGTGAATTAAACAGGCATGCAAGTAGAACCCATTTCAGATTAAATTGCCATTTGAACTGGCCCTGAATATTGTTGGGCTGTCTTTGTATATTTTGTATAGCACCCTGGGATTCCTGGTGTCCTCTGGATGCTTTGGATTACTGTTCCCTCAGCCCCAGCTAGCACAGCCAAAGGTTATGGGTGGTGGGAGCGATAGTCTAAAACATCTGGAGGGCATCAGGTTGGGAAAGGCTGTCACTGGGCATATTATTATTATTATTATCATTATTAACTTTTCTGACCTATATGCCATGCATTCACATAAGCACACAGAGGTAATCATACAAACACAAAGACAGAGACGGAGACCTTTCCTCTGTCCTGCCAGAAAGCAGCCAAGCCCAGGCCCTGCCCTAAATCCTCATTATTTAGATTATGCCGTGCTGCAAGGGAGCAATACATGTCAAACATACCTGTAGAACAGATTGTTCCAAATGACTCACTCAAGTCAGCCAAAGCCACACACTAACATGAGAGACGCAATCGCCCACTGCTACCTTAGAGCCAGTAACCAACCCCTGACGTGGTGAAAACATTGTTTCCCCCACCCCAAGCATGGTAACTCAGCCACTGAGTCTCCACAAGAGACTTTTTTATAGAGGCAGAAATGACCCAGTCAAACACACCTTTCCTCTGGCTGTGCCAATCTCCTTCTAGGAGGAAGGGCGGGATATAAATTTAATAAACAAACAAATATAAATAAACAACCTGCAATATCCATAAGAAAAATAAAATTAACAACAAAACAAGATCTAGATGATGATGATGATGATGATTTTTATGGCACCTGAAGGTGCAAAAGGGTGTGTGTATGGTATATGTGTGTGAGAGTGAGAGGAACAACCCTTTGTGCAACTGAAACTCCACATTAAAAATAATCCAACACTCATCAGAGTTTTCTACAGAGGGAAACACACTTATTGCATGTGATAAATGGACACATCTCAGGCATGCATACTCCGCAGAGAAGACATGTTGCAGGGTGGAAAAGCTGGTAGCAGGAAGGTGAAAGTACATAAAAAGACTGGCTGTTGATGGTGCAGGAAGAGTTGCCTATTTCAAGGAAGGGTTTGAAGAAGGAGGTGTTTTGAATGAACACGTAGAGGGGAAGCTGGTGCTTGGAGAGCTTGGGAGACAGCATGAAGCCAGACGTGATGCAGAGTGGCCAAGGAACCTATCAATGGCTACTTGCAGTTGAGGAGCAGGTGTTGGAGAACCACAAGAGACAACAGTGCTACTGTGCTTGTGTCCAGCTCGTGGGGTTCCCACAGGCATCTGGCCACTGTGATGGGCTGTTGGCCTCATCCAGCAGGCCTCCTTTTATGTTCTTAGTTTTCAGTAACTGTTGAATGTCTCTCACAAAATGCCCCCCTCCTCCCTCTCTCTCTCTCTCTCTCACTCACTCACACACACACACACCAAATGGAAAGGTTCCCTGGGAAACTTGGCCTATGGTGTGATATATGATGTAGCAATTTCACTGGCATGAGTTTGGGATAACCTACAAAAGAGACTTCTGGCTTTGCCACACCTGAGTTTTAAATATCCTTGTCTCTAATAGAAGTGTGATAAGACCTATGTATGGCAACCACACCTGCATCTGTTTTGTATATCTCCTGCGATACAGAATCTGAATCCTGGCTGTTTGCATGAAGTGAAATATTGAGGCAAATGCCAAGGTTCCTGTATGGGCACAGCGCTGGAAGAATACTAAGAAAAACCTAAGAAGTTTTGGTAGCACTAGCAACGTTTCTCAATGGTCCCTTCTCTGTGTTTGTGTACAAATCCAGACAGCACACTGGGATTAATATGTCAAATTCTAGCTTGTTTGTAGTATGAAGCCATCCACCACAGCCAAGCAGCCAAATTTTGCCTTACATCTTGATTGGCCCATGGCGAAATGGTACTTGCCTGTCTTCTTAAGGGTGTGGTCTTATAGGCTGCCTACTGTGATCTGGATTGCTCCATTTTGATCAGAGTAGCCTCTAGTATAATCAAGAGGGTGTATTAATTGCACAAGGTCTAGGGCTTAATTCTAATCAGTGAAAGGCACCTATAAGTCTCAGAAGCCTGTTCTTTCAAAAAGCTGTGGGTAACAGTAAGACATTTTGTCTAACACTGTGAGATACAGTGACAACCCAATCCGAAACACACTTAAAAAGTAGCCCCACTGAGGCTGTGCCATGTGATTTTTCAATGCCTACAACAGTTCTGCATCTCTTGGGTTCAAGCCCAACTTGTTATCATCTGATTTATACTGGCACTCTTGATTTTTAATGAATGCCAATACATTTATTAGAATTTCAACTTACTTATTTATTGATTTATAACATACTTTTTATCTGTAGATTCAAGGAAAGCTACCTTGAATCTGGAGGGAAGGTATACAAATAATCAACACATCATTAAAAAATGATTATGCCTTGACATTCTGCATGAGTCAAAAGACAATCAGTCCTGCGAAGTCCTATGGAATGTAACCCCAACTGGCCTGGTTTGAGGGAAGAATTATAGTTTAATTTTTAAAAACGGAGCTGACTTGAAGAAATCAGGGAGTGTGCCTCAGTGGGATGATTGATGGGAAGGGAGGTGGGTGTGTTTGCCTGATTTTCTATAAAAATTATCACGACAACATCCATAGCCTTGGTCTTCAGAAGATGGTCAAGTCTGATCCTATGTACTCAGCTAAGGATGGGGGAGAAATTCGATTTAGTTTGCATTTAAAGCACAATCTATCAAATTCACACTTTGCAAAACAATATGAGAATTAAAACACTGCTATCGTTTGAAATGCACACTTCTCTGAATTTTCCAACACAGTTCTTCAACCAATGTTTACAAAAATGCAGATATTAGGGGAAATTCCTTGCAAAAATGTGTATATTAGTAAAAACTCCATATAAAAATGTACGCTGGAGAATTTTTATGATGATAAAAAACCCCCTGCAAATTGCAGAAATGTGGAGAACTGAATTTAAGACTGTAAAAGTGAGAAACTGAGAGAACCAAAATGGGACAGATCCTTTCATCCTTATCTTCAGCAAAGACTGAGGCTATGTGTGACTAGCAGAGAGGGCCCAATCCACACTGGGCAGGGCTCAGGGCACAATTGTCATTATGTTTCCCCCCTCCCATGATCACTCATATGTTCTCAAAAATTAAGAGGACTGCTTGGTGTCCTTTAACTTCTTTTAGTTCCCTTTGTTAAGATTAGGGACGGAGGAGGAATCAGTTTTAAATGGATTTTTACACAAAATTTGGCAGGTCCAACCCAGTCAAGCTTTTCCTCACCAAACCACCTCTTGCAGTAAATGCTCACGAATATCCAAGCTGCTCCTCTATTTTTTTTTTAAAAGCCTGACTAATTAAATGCAAAATTATACCAAAAAGTATGTAACATTATGTATCAGAGTCAGTTCTCATGTCATACTGTTTTTCTGCAGCATAATTGTGTAAGTATTAATACGTCAGTATTTTCATACAATCATTTGCATTGTTGTATATATCTGTTTATGTGCTGGTTGCTTTAGGGCACCTGCAACGTATATGTATATATTATATATATAATAATGCATATAATGATGCACATAACATGCAGGAACCCTTCTTGTTTTTAGCAGAACTGGAACAAAAATTACCAATTTGCTTCTTGTTGCGATCAAGGAGTGAGATATGAATTAGAAACAAAATGTACGGTGTGTGTGTGTGTGTGTACACGTACATGTACGTACACGTACGTACACACACACACAGGGGTGCCAATAGAATTTCCTGGGCCCAGTACACTCCAAGTAGATTGCCCCCCCTACATTCCCACTCATTCCTACCTTCCTGTAATCGGTTCTACATATGTACATGTATTACCAATATGAACAATTATTTTGAATCTACAGCCTTGATTTAAGATTTATTTATTGAACAGATTTTCATCCTGCCTTATGGAATTTCTGCCCTAAAAGGCATTATTTTCATAGAATTATTAAATAGCATTTAAATATTAAAATAGCATTGATAGGAGCAGCTAAAAAAAATTATGCGGCTTGATTGAACCAACTGCCAGCCTAATCTACCTCATAGGTTTTTGCAAAGATAAAAGGGAGGGGCAGAACCCAGGAAGAAAAGCGAGATGCAAGCATATCATGTCATATTCACAAGATATGCAGTGGGGGGGACAGCATGCACAAAGGCAGCCCCCCATAGTTTTAACTGCAACATTCTAGATATTTTACAGCAAATTACCAAAACAAAAACTTGCCAACACACATACATGTAAATACAGTTAAGCATGTACAGCTTGACTAAACAACTCTCAGCCTAAACAACCTAACAGGGTTGTTGGGAAGACTCCATACACATTCACTAATAGAAATTCACTAATAGGCAAAAAAACTTGCCATTTAACAACGTACCTACCACCAACAGATATTTCTATCAAACTTTAAAAAGCAGGGAAATTGGGCAGCTATAGTGAATGCACCAGGGGAGCAGGAGACCCGACCTCCTCTCTGAGATATTGTACTGCCCTACAAATTTGTTCCCTGTTTTTTAAAGTTTGAGAGAAATATCTGTTGGCTATAGGTATGTTCTTAAACCACAAGGTTTTTTGCCTATTAGTGAATTTCTCTCCTTTTTAATCCAGGAGGTAGGAAATGGAATCCTGTGCAAGTTTGCTAAGAATGGATTGATCATTTGCATGCTTACTGAGTTCAGTGGGATTTACTCCCCTGTAATCATGCTTAGGATAGGTGAAACTGACCACAGGGGATGGGAAGGGGAGGAGGGGGGTGGGAGCAGGCAGGAGTAGGAGGGGAGGTTTGATCATTTGCATGTTTATTGAGTTCAGTGGGATTTACTCCCGTGCAATCATGCTTAGGATAGGTAAAACTGACTGGGAGGGAGGGAGGGAGGGCTGGAGTGGGCAGGGGAGGAGGAAGAAGGAAGATGAGAGTATTGGAAGAAGGGAGGAGGGAGAGGAGAGGGAAAGGAGCAGAAAGGCAGATCTGATCATTTGCATGCTTATTGAGTTCAGTGGGATTTACTCCTGTGTGTCGGGAGGATGAGCTGGGCTCCTGGGGGGTTGTCAGAAGAGGATTCAGATGGCTGGCAGAGGGAGGAGGGAGGAACTTACCCTCTGTGGAGCGAAGCCGAAACAGAGGACATGCCAGAGATAGGGTCGCCTAGCAACGGGGAGCCTGAGAGCCTTGAAGTTTTAGAATCCCCCCCAGACATTCCCAGGCCCTCCCTTCTCCGCAGCTCAGAGCAAGAGGGAGGGCTGATCACAGCAGAAAGGCGGAGAGGTGGTTTACCCTCAGCTCCTCCTTTATAACCCATAGTGGAATCGGACACTTCAGAAGAGGAGGAGGTGATGCCTCCCCCCTCACCACGCACACGCAGACGGTTGAAAAGACAGGAGAGAAGGGGGGGGAAGGTGGGCAGTACCTGAGGGGGAGTTAAGGAGGAGCGAAAGGTTGCGCGCCCGTTTAGCCCCTTCTTAAAGAACAGGCGGGAAGCAGCCCCTTGCTCTGTCAACTTTCTCCCAATGTCGCAGGACCTGTATCCCTGTATTGCTTCATGAGAAAGCGCAGTCTTTGTTTGGACATTACTCTAATAAAACACGAATTAACTACAACCTCTGGTCTGGTTCCTGAGTCGCATCCTGGGCCTGACACTGTGCAATCATGGCTAGGATAGGTAAAACTGACCATGGGAGGTAGGGGGGTAGGGGAGAGTGGGATGGAAGAAGGGGAGAGAGGGGAGCAGAAGGAGTGGGAGGGGGAAGGATGGGATTGGAAGGGGAGGGGGAAGGATGGGATTGGAAGGGGAGGGGGAAGGAGAGGTGAAAGAAGGGGGAGGGAAGGGGCAAAAGGGAGGTGATGGGAGAGAGGAGGAGGGAAGGTCAGGTTTGAACATTTGCATGCTTATTGTGTTCAATGGCAGGCAGGCAGATGCTTGTGCTGCTGCTCAATGCTATAAGCTTTTATATTATTATTATCATCATCATCAACAACAACAATAATATCCCGCCCTTCGTCAGGGTGGCAAACAAAAACACTGAAAACACTATAAAACATTATTCAACTTGTGTGATGTGCACATGCATACCATTAACCAATCTGCAGAGGGAAGCAAGAAAATCTAGCTTTTTTCAGCAGTTGCATGAGTTTCTAGCTATTGCCTGGCATTCAACAAATCTCACAACTCTGACTTCACCCATTGGCTAAAAACCTGAAAAGGCAGGGATTGGAACAGCCAGCTAGCTGATTTCACAGAAATTATGGAAGGACGCAGCTCACATTTTGGTCTATAGCTTTCCCCCCCACAACAATTAGAAACGTACTTTTATTTTTAAATGAAAGCTAACAGTATGGGGCCCCTGCCGACTCTAGACCCACTACAAATGGACCCTTTCTGCCCATTTGTCAGTGTCCCTGTCTGTATGCATGTGTACATATATTCCCTCTTTTATACAACTAGCACGGGTGCAAAAGGCTTTTCCTGCTGCCTCTTGAACACCTCCAGGTATTAAGTTCCATTGTCGTACTGGTCTAAACATTAGGATGTTTTTCCTGATGTTCAGCCAAAATCTGGCTTCCTGTAACTTGAGCCCATTATTCCATGTCCTGCACTCTGGGACAATCGGAAAGAGATCCTGGCCCTCCTCTGTGTGACAACTTGAAGTACTTGAACACTGCTATCATCCATTGCACTCTGTCCATTGCTGACGCCTGCATTTTCCCCAAATGTGGGTAACCTGACTGCATAATCTTCTCTTCTTAAGACTAAATATGCCCAATTCTTTTAGTCTCTCCTCACAGGGCTTTGTTTCCAGTCCCCTGATCGAGTCTGATCCTATCATCCTCGTTGCCCTCCTCTGAACCTATTCCAGTTTGTCTGCATCCTTCTTAAAGTGCAGTGTCCAGAACTGGACACAGTAGTCAAGATGAGGCCTAACCAGTGCCGAATTCAGGGGAACTAGTACTTCATGTGATTTGGAAAAAATACTTCTATTAATGCAGCCTAAAATAGCATTTGCCTTTTTTGCAGTCATATCGTCCTACTGCCTCACATTCAGCTTGTGATCAACAACAATTCCAAGATCCTTCTTGCATGTAGTGTCCCTAAGCCAAGTATGTTCCATCTTATAACTGTGCACTTGGTTTCTTTTTCCTAGGTGTGGAACTTTGCACTTATCCCTGCTTGGGTTGGGGTCCAATGGCTGGTCCCGGCCTGCTAGCATTCTTTCAAACTGGAGCGCAGCCTGGACCTGTCTTCGCCCCCCCCCTTATTTCAAGTTCATCTAGTTCGAATTGGTGCAGAGAAGCCAAAGTAGAAATTAGGAACAAGGTGGAAGGGCATTTAAAGGGTTACTTTTATAGAGATTAACAAGGAAGGATAGACAGACTCTCTGACTTCTCTTTTAATGTCTAATAACTATAGAGATTAACAGGGAAGCCTGGAGATACTCTCTGGACTTTTTCTTTAAACTTGAATATTCTAACCCTTTAATTGCTATGCCTGGGACCCTAGGACACACACACACACACACAGACACATACAAACATGAAAAGACTGGCAGGTACCCACTGGGAGTTGGATAGTTGGAGTCTGTCATTCTCCCTCACTTGCTCTCCCTCTCCATCCCCTTTTGCATTTGTGTGTGTGATTATCTTATTCATGGTGCGTTGGGGAGAAAATGTTTTCAGCAGGGCCGGTTCTAAAGGGCGGCCAGGTGGGGCACTGGCCCGACAGCCTCTGGAGCTACAGGGGGCCCCTCAGCCACCCCTCCGCTCCCCTTCCGTGATCCGCGCCCCCCCACATCCCCCACCTACCTGTTTGCTGTCTTTTACCATTGCCCTTAACGAAGATGTCACCCGCGGTTTCCCTAAGGTACTGAAGCCCCTGCCACCATCTTAGTTGATGGCAGAGATGCACGCGAATAGCACGCACGTGTGCCATCAACAAAGATGGTGGCAGAGGCGTCATCCCCTTAGGGAAACCGCGACCTCCATCTTCGTTAAGGGCAATGGTAAAAGACAGCAGACAGGTAGGTGGGGGCGTGGGGGCCGCATGCATGCATGCGCACACACACATGCACACACCAGGGGCCAGGGCAAGCTGATGCCCAAGGGCCCCGGCATTTCTGGAGCCAGCCCTGGTTTTCAGCCCCTTGAGAAAAAAACGGAGTGCATGCAAGTGGTGTGGTGTGGTGAGTTGTGTGTGAGAGACAGAGAGAGAAAGAGGCTGCACCATGCTACTTTCTATTTTTGTTTTCTGAACTTTGTGAAAAGGACCAGCATGGGAGGTGGGGAGCAAATCCTGTATCATTTGCTGCTGAGTTTGCAGCAAGGATGTTCACTCTGCAGAACAGAGTGACCTTGCGAACTATATAAAATCTGGCAATAAATCCAAATAGGGCAGAATTATTCCCCATCTCCAATCCTTGTTAAATTTCTTTTTTTTTTCAACCCAATGCTCCAGCCTATCAGGATCCCTTAAATTTTGTTTCTGTCTTCCAGGGTATTAGCCATCTCTCCCAATATTGTATTATCAGCAAATCTGATAAGCATTCCCCACACCTCCTCATCCAAGTCATTAATAAAAATGTTGAAGAGCACTGGGCCTAGGACTGAGCCCTGCGGTACCCCACTCATTACCTCCCCCCACTTTGAGAAGGAACCAGTGATAAGCACTCTTTGAATACAATTCTATAGCCAACTATGGATCCACCTGATAGTTGTTCCATCCAGCCCACATTTGGCTAGCCTGCTAAACAGAATTTCATGGGGTGCTGTGTCAAAAAGATATATTATGTCCACAGCATTCCCACAGTCCACAAG
Organism: Rhineura floridana; assembly: GCF_030035675.1. NCBI lineage: Eukaryota > Metazoa > Chordata > Lepidosauria > Squamata > Rhineuridae > Rhineura > Rhineura floridana. Next base: position 109,916,269 of record NC_084488.1, read on the forward strand.
TGAGTTTACCTGATCAAAAAATGAGATAAGATTAGACTCACAGGATTCGTTCTTGACAAATCCATGTTGGCTTCTAGTAATCACTGCATTGTTTTTTTACAGATTGACCACTTTATAATCCACTCCAGAATTTTCCCAGAGATTGATGTCATGCTGACTGGTCTGTAGTTCCCAGGTTCTTCTTTTGTGCCCTTTTTGAAGATAGGGACATTAGCCCTCCTCCAGTCATCCGGCACTTCACTCATTTTCCATGATTTTCTAACGTTAATAGACAGTGTTTCTGATAGTTCTTCAGCCAGTTCTGTCATTACGCTAAGATGAAGTTCATTGGGCCCTGGAGATTTGAACTCGTTCAAACTAATTAGGTATTCCTTGATCATTTATCTATCAATCTCAAGCTGCAATCTTGCTCCCTCAACTTGTTCTTCACATTTGCCAGGAGGGTCCTAGACCCTCGTTTGGAGAAGACTGAGCCAAAGTAGGAATTGAGCACTTCTGCCTTTTCTTTGCCATGTTATTTTGCCATCCTCATTTAATAGTTAAAACACCATTTCTTTTCTCTGTCTTTTACTATGGATGTAACTGAAGAAAGCTTTTTTGTTGCTTTTAACATCATTTACTAACCTCAGATCATTCTCAACTTTAGCCTTTCTGATGCTATCCCTGCAATTCTGTGCTACCTGCCTCTACTCCTTGTGGCCTGGCCTTCCTTCCACTTCCTATATGTGTCCTTTTTTGTTTTCAGGTCATCTCTAAGCTTTTCGTGAAACCACATTGGCTTCTTCTGCTGTCTTCCACCTTTTTTCCTTGTTGGAATTGTTTGCAATTGTGCCTTTAGAATTTCCTTTTTTAGAAACTCCCATCCATCTTGGACTCCTTTTCTCATTAGGGTCATTTGCCATGGGACCTTACTTATCAATTGTATTGTATTCAACCAAGTCCTCCTCAGAGAAGGCCCATGGAAATGAATGAACCCAAGTTAGTCATGCTTATTAACCACAATGGGTCTACTTTGAGGAGGACTAGCAGTGAATACTACCCTTAATTGTAACTCTGACATTTCTCATTATTATAGGAAGGAGAGCCACAACTACACAAAAAGCATTGTCCCTTATAGTTGCTAATGCAATCTGTGAAGCTCTGTGGAGCAAACCCTTTCTAGAACATCTAAGAGGGCTCAGACGAAGAATCTAATCAGCCTATTAACATTGCATCATGGTTAGTTTTTGTGGTAGATTATTACTGACCCTCTTCAAACATTGTCCTGCTTTCAGCCATTCTTCCATCTACCTTCTTCCTGGTATCAGGAACAGTAACACCAAGCCTGAATGAGCCCTCTGAATATGAATGCTGGGATGCAAGATTAGTATTTGTGGTGATGTGGTAATTTATTTCAAATGGGCTTATTCATGAGTAGGGATGGAGGAGAAACAGTTCAGTTTAAAACCTACTTAATTCATACCTTTTGAAACAATACACAAACTGAAACGCAGCCATCCTTCAAAATGTGTACAAAAATGTGTACAGAAATGCACATACTAGGGTAAAACTGTGCATAAAATGGCATATATTAGTGAAAATAACATACAAAGATACATTATAATAAGGAAAGTTGCTTTGCAAAAAATGTGTAAATTAGGCAAAGTTTCATGATACAATGTTCATGAGGACTATGGAAATGTGGAAAACTGAATTTAAGAATGGGAAAATGAAAAATTGTGATAAACTGGAAATTGACAGATTCACCTATCCCTTCTCACGAGTAGGCTTGTTTAAGACACAGGGACTTAAAAGTGAGTATTATTAACATAGCAGTTACAGTGAAATGGAAAGGAGGGCACTGTGGACTTGGATAAATGAGAGTTTAACTAAGGTCTGGTAAATGGGGAGTGTGGTGGCGTTTCAATAATAATTTGGGGACTGCAGCTGAGTTTTCCCTTCTTTTTGTTCTGTACTGTGCTTCGTACTTGTGGAATTCCTTTGGAGCTATGATACATTTACATTTTGAGGATGAAGGGGAAGAATAATGAAAAAAAGAATAATAAAAAGGAAATTAAAACCCTCAGGGGTATAGGCCCAGTCCCAAAAATGATGAAACTACTGTCAGGCTGCAGAAGCTATTTGGTAATCACTCAAAATTTATTACCTTGTTAGTTCTCTCTACCTAGCAACGAAAAAAAGTTATTTATAGCCATGGAAACCAGATTGTTCTTTAGTAAAGCCAAGACAACAGAGGTAAGTGGGTATAGAGTGGCTGGGGAGAAAAAAAGAGATGAATAGCCCAAATCCATATCAATATTCTGAAATCTATTGACTCATTGAAAACTACAGAGATTTAATGTGGATTGTGTTTAGCTCATTTATACCCACAACCTTAAAGAGAGAGAGAAGTTAAGGATCCTTTCACATTTGATGGCTACTCCCATGTGCAAAGGTGCAAATAAAATATAAACGAAACCCTAAGAGGTAAACTAAGGCACAAAATTGGGTATGTGTAAAAAAAGTGAATTGCTACATATTTTAGTAACAATTCACACATATTTTTACTCATACCCAATTATGTGCCTTAGTCTACTCCCATGCAAGCACCTTGGGTGCACCATTGGTATGTACTGGTGCCTCCACTCTGGGGACTGCACAAGCAGCTGTTATGATTTCTGTGATGGAAAATGAGGCTAATAGATACTGACATGTCCACAGTCATTAGTGGGACCCTATTAAATGAACCGGCTTGTCTAGTTTTTTAAAAACTCCTCTCAAGCAAGTAAGCCAAGTTACAAGCTATAACAAAGATCTTCTCTATGGCTGCTGGACAATCTGACATGAGAGCACTCTTGTGCCCTAAACTTTTATCATGGAAAGGAGTGCTAAGTTCACTCTCTTGTTTTCCCAGAGCACACCGCCTGATTGCCGTCTTGTTCTGTGCCTACGGCCTGATATTTTTTTAAAAAAATATGTGGGCCAATTCAGTGACTCATTGAAAGAATGGTTGGATAGAATTAGTTGGGCAAAAAGTTTGGTAATATGAGAGACTTATTAGATAGCCAGAACAGAAATTCATGACTCTTTTAGAACATGCTTAGGTATATGTGTGCAATAAAAGTCCTTCTCTAGTGAAGTTTTAAAAAATGTGGTGTAGTGGCTAGAGTGTCAGACTATGATCTGGAAGACCAGGGTTCAAATCCCCACTCAGCCATGAAGCTCACTGGGTGACCTTGGGCCAGTCATTGTCTCTCAGCCTAACTTACCTCACAGGGTTGTTGTGAGAAAAAAAATTGGGTGGGGAAGAACCATGTTTGTATGCCACCTTCAGTTCTTTGGGGGAAAGTGGGGATATAAATGTAATAAATAAATAAAATACATAAACCTGTGCTTAAGTCGTAGCAAAATAAAACCACTGAGATTTTTGTAAGCTGGGACCATGATGAGAAGCAGGAAGACCCTGCGGGGACAAAGAAACAAAAAAGAAAGGGAGTAGAGTAGTTCTGGGCAATCTGATTTTGATATGTTTATTTTTTTCCTTTTTGGAGCTGGGCCACCTTCATGAACGATTTCCCCTTTTAAGGAAGCAGCATTTAACATCCGTGAATAAATCAGTCTTTTTGATCAAAGATTGATGTGCTCTCCAAGATGGAAACTCTTGATCTTTTTGAAGGCATGTTTTCAAAGCCACACATAATATACACATCTCTCTCTCTCGTTCTGTGGTTTCTTCAAAGGGGCTTCTTGCTTTTCCCTTCTAATCTCCTTAGGCAATGAAGAAGTTTCATCCGGAGAGAATCAAGTCGCAGAATTGTGCACAAAACTTCTAATCGCCAGCCAAGCTAATGGGTTTTTTTCCCTTTTGTTGTTTGAAACACTTCCGCTGCTTCAGGTGAAAAGGAAATCCAGTGCTTTTTCCTGAAAATCTCATTTTCATCCTATTGATGGTAGATCATTCACTTCTCGAAGCCTTTATAAATCTTATGTTTGATTTACAGTTCCTCCTATCTACATAGGTTCAGGGCAAGTAAGAACCTTCTAAACACAAAATTGCAGCTTCAAAATGTTATACATATGATACATTCAAAGCTCAGGGTTTGGCAGACCACAGGAGGAAGAGATGTCTGTTCTAGACCTGGAGAAGTGCCACCTAGGACTGCTTCACAGGCAATGACTGAGGTTCAAACTCAGCTCTCTGGCATGTGTACTTTTATGTTTAGGAGTAGTCCAGTTCTTTGGACAGCTGTACTCCAATCCACACCTTATTTTGTCCACCAAACCAAGATCTCTAAGATCAGTGCCCAGTGCTGGGAAACAGTGCTGGGCAGAAGGCACTTGATAAGGGTAGAAGGCTAGACTTCTAGTATTTATAACAGACCTGGCCAATTCATTCCCTTAATATCCTCTGCCAATTGCAGTGGCCAGTACCCACACATTCACCTCTGCAGCTAAAGAGAACTCAGATGCCTGAGCACACATGATCCCAGGTGTTTAAATTGGGAGCAGTCAATAGGGCATTTTGAATGCAAGTGACACCCAATTCTACCTCTCTGTTCGATCTAATCTGCAGTTTCTGAACCAATGTGAGAAACCGAAACATAACCATCTTTCAAAATCTGCATTTATCTGAATTTTGCAATGCTGTTCTTCAAACAAACAATGCTTATAAAAATGCATATATTAGGAGAACATGGAAAATGGAAATGGACTGCCTTCAAGTCGATCCTGACTTATGGTTCCCGACTATGAATAGGGTTTTCATGGTAAGCAGCATTCAGAGGGGGTTTACTATTGCCTTCCTCTGAGGCTGAGAGGCAGTGACTGGCCCAAGGTCACCCAGTGAGCTTCATGGCTGTGTGGGGATTCAAACCCTGGTCTCCCAAGTCATAGTCCAACACTCTAACCACTACACCACACTGAAAGTATGCATCAACATGAATATCTTGCTGAAAATAACATATTAAAATGCATTATATTAGGAGAAATTGATTGCAAAAAAATGTGTACGTTGGTCAAAACTGCACACAAAAATGTGTTTATTAGGAGACATTCACACTAAAATGTGTTTTTTTAAAATAACAAATTGCTGCAGAAATGTGGAAAACTGAATTTAACTGAATTTAAGACTGGAAAAATGAGAAACTGAGAGAACTGAAATTGACAGCTCTTTCCATCCCTAATGGATTGGAGATAAAGTGGTTGTCACTAAGGAAGATAGGTAGGCCTGAAAAGTTCCACAGTTCTGTTTTTGGAAAGGAAATTCTCAAAATGTGAATGGCTGTAATTTTTGCAGGACCATATCCAAAAACTGTATAATGCAAGGTGTTCTTTTCAATCAGCATGCTGAAAAATGCCAAGAATTAGATGGGCTGATTCTGGCCTGCTTGTTCTGTCCTTATTAAGCTCCTTCACTGCAAGAAGTTTCAAATTTGATTTAGAAAGGGAATTTCAGAAGAATCCACAGTGTTGGCAATCTGTAGACTGCTTGAGCAGGGACAATGGGTCAGAGCAGACTTCCTTCCTGCTTCTGTCATTGCCATGTGATTCCCTCCACTAACCAGATGGTGTCCTTTACACACATACTGCTTGATGCTCAGAGATGAAGACCAGGTGGTACACTCCATCCTCACATCCCCTCCCCATACTATACACACACACTGTTCTCAAGTATAGGCCAAACTATGACTTGAAATTCCAAAATGGCAGCAGCACTCATATTGCCCCAAATAAACAGTACAATTCAAGATGGCAGCAAGTACTGAGACTTGTGTAGCAGTAAAATTGCCAGATCTTCTAATAAAAAGTTTGTTGGTCCTTCAAGTCCTGCTCTAGGCTCCTTGCATGTCAGCTCTCAAATTTACATTTTGATTACAGTGTTAAATATTGCAGGGATTCAATTTATTAAGCATAATGAGAAAAAAATTAAAATCTTGTTTGATATCTCTGTGTCTTTAACTTCATGATTTATTTGGAACCAAACCCAAAGTTCCTGGTGAGTGAAATGGTATTTCTCTATGTACTTTTAAATTTTACCATCTGCTTATAGCTGAGCAGGAAAGATCAACAACATGGAAACCGACCTTTCTCCGGTCTATCAGGAATTTCTTTTGGGTTGAATTTCCCAGGAAGAGAAAATGAGAACTAAGGAGTTTGGCATAGGCTTGAAAAGTATCTTATTTTAAGATATGACAACTAGAAAAAAATGAATTTGTAAACATTCCAGATGTGGGAGCATGACCACTGTACTTCCATATTAATAATTTTTGAAATGAATTTTAGAAGGTTACAATGGAAGCAAATTTCAACTCAAAAATATTGGTATTTTTGAAAGAAATATAAGTATTTCCTTCAAAATATTGATATTAATATCGACATTTTTTTCCAAGGGAAACCCCCCCCCACAGATCAATAAAAGCAGTGGCTAGTGGATAAATAATGAACTTGTATTGATGCCAGCCTGTTAGGTTGGCGGAATGCTTTCGAACCAGCACTGGCCAATGGATCCTATTCCTACCCGCAAAGCAACTTTGGGGAAGCCATGCCCACCTCACCCAATTCCTTCCCAATATGAGTATTTCCTTTTCCTCTTTCTGGGAGGAAGGGTGGGATATAAATTAAATAAATATATATTCCTAACATCATACATGACATCAGGTGTGGGGTGGGTCTTCAAAGGAAAACTCTGGAGCTTGAACTGGGCTTCCAATTGTTCCTTTGCTGGAGCAAGATGTGCTCCCAACTCCCATCGACTGATGGGTGGTAGGAGCACACCTTTCTCACAGTGCTGTTCTTTGAAGCTCTTTGTGAACTTCAAAGCCATTCGCAAGCCTCCCCATGCTTTTCCTATGTAGTTCTTGACACTGGAGGTACAAAGGAGAAGTGCAGGGAGATTTGCAAAACATAGGGCTGAGAACCCTGCACAAGGGATTTTGACATGTGATGCTGTAATAATGTCATGGGTTGTTCCACAGGGTGAGCCAAATAAGTTCCCCATTACTGCTCAAGAGCCAGATTTGGCAAAAGGAGAAATTATAAGGGGTTTTCATTAAACTGAGCTACCGCTAACACACTTCAGTTCCCTTGCTAATTAGGATCTCATTCACATGCTATGTTTGTATGGTCAAGAAGTGGGCATGCACACACAGCCTACTATTTACTCAAAGTAACATGTGACCATGGTACTATATGCTAACGAGTCAGGTCTACGTGCATATGTTGCACTCACATTACAGATGCCCTTGTCTAGATATGCTCCTCTGCCAAACAAACAAGACTCACAGCATGCTGAGTGTATAAAACAGCTGACAAAATCTATGAGACTATGGATTCTTTGCAGTATCATCACTAAAAATGTGCAAGATATGTTGTCACCACTATCCATCTAGTGGGTGTGCTTGATCAAAGGGTTAGACCAGTGATTCTCAAACGGTGCGCCCAGGCACACTGGTGCACCCTAAGAGGTGGCTAGGTGTGCCTCAAATATTATGAAAGTATATTTTAAAAATGAGAAGAAACCCATTTGTATAGGGTAAGCAATAGTTTTCTATAGTTTAAGTTATTTTTATTAAATATATTAATATATTTTTAATTTTGTACATGAAGTGCGCCAGAAATTTTTTATATGTTTTACAGTGCGCCGCAAACAAAAACAGGTTTGAGAACCACTGGGTTAGACTGATCCCACCTAAACCCATACTTCCAGGATTACATAGTCATGCCTTAGGGCCAAGCCTGTTCTTTTGCAGGACGTCTTCTGGTGCCAAAGTTATCCACATGCATTACCCAAGAATGTGAGAGTGCACATTGAGATGAATTTTCATGTGAAAATCACAGCATGCTCAGCATTATGCTGGAGACAGGCCAGTGTAAGGATTTTTGTATGTGTGTGAGAGAGAAAATCAGCTGCTATATGATTCAATCTTAAAAAAAAAAAAGAAGCAGCAGAAAGGATTTTTTTGGCGGGAGGGGCAGAACCAGAAACAAATAACCCTCATTTGCAAACTTTCTACTAATTTCATTGGGTTTTAAATCACAGTCTTCGTGAATCCAGATTGTATCAAAGAAATGTCTTCATTATGCTTTACTAAGAATGTGTCACTTCCTTGTTGTTTTGGAAAAGCTTCAGTGCAATGGCTTGTCAAAAGAAGCCGCATGAGAGATCAAGAATCTGCTGTAGTACTACAGATCCTTGATTTTGCATCTTAGACTGTGTCCTCAAGTGATCTGTAATACAGCTGAAATGAATTTGCTCACAAAAATGTGCTTCTCCTCCCCCCCCCAAATTCCTCATCTGAGTTTTGATGATCTCCAAATATTTGCTATTCGCTTTTGGCTTGACATTTGATACCAGCTGACATGCATGGAAGTGAGGCTTGTACTGTTTACTCAGAGGCAAGCCCAGGTTTGCTGCCATGCAGCCTAAGAAATGGCCCCATATCTGTCACCTGGCATGCAATGGTGTTGATTTGTTTAAAATATTTTTCAGTGCCGTTCAGTGAAACTATCAGGGCAATGCACAGTAAGAATAATAAAAGCATAAACTCACAAATAAACACGCAGAACAGAGCAATTATGTAAAAGTTCAGCATAAAACTTCAGCAAAGCAGATGAAAACATCTACCCATAAATTAGTATTATCTGCTAAAAGTCTGATCAAATAAAATGAAATGACATTAAATTGGCTGTGGCTGCGGTCCTAAACACACAAAGGAACAGGTCCCAGTGAGAGCCGGTGTAGTGCAGAGTCAGTCTGCGATCTGAGAGACCGGGGTTCAAGTTCACTGTGTGACGTTGGGCCACTCGCTGACTCTCGGCCCAAGCTGCCTCACAGGGCTGTTCTGAGGATAAAATTGGGAGGGGGAGAACCATGTTTGCACACCACCTTGAGCTTCTTGAAGGAAAGGTGGAATATGAATATAAATATAATAAATAAATAAATAAATAAATATAAATTGGTCTGAGTAAACAAGTGCAGAATTGTATTGTGAGAAACTGGTGCAGGGATCTGGAGGAGAGTCTCAGATGATACACACAGTGCTTGAGTAGGCATGTAATATTTGGCTGTATTTATTTGACTCTTTTCAGAGATAGGCCAAGATGTTTTAGGGTTCCTGAAGTCAATAATTCAAATGGCATGTCACATAGTGATCAAACTATAACAATAAGCTATATAATTTATAATTTGCTTTTCGTAAAGGGTACCACATGATCTGCTTCTTGAGTGGGTTGCCTTACTCTGCCTAAATGATAGGGCCAACCTTAACTCTTAATTGGCAGATAACATGCAGTGGTATTTAGCACAATAGTATCTGACAGCCAACAGGGTTTCAAACACTGCATTGGATATTTGCTATACTCAGACTTGCTATGCACTAGCTAGGCTGTGAATACACTAGTTGCCTACAGCAAAGTGTTTCTATTGGCCACACCTGGAGGGATAATGGGTTGATCTGCCGATCACTTGCGAAATCTCTTTGAAGCTGATAAAAACATGCACTCGAGCTGATCCCACCAGGTTCTACAATAAAAAGGGGCAGGGTATCATTGGCGTTGTGTGCCCCCATTTTCAGAAGAGAGAAGTAGAGACACACTGGAATCGGCAGAACAGAACTCTACCCTTAGTGAGGTGGTGCGGCAAGGTGATCTTATGCACATTTATGTATAAATCACAACAACAGTATTTTGGGTAGGACAAGAGCACAGTATCCCAGGGAAACTTTGAATTCAGTGACATCTCTGAATAACTGAATAATTCAGTTCCTGATTTGGTAGAGCCAAAATTGAAGCCTACACTAACAACACAAGTCTAAACTTGTCTTCGCAGAGGTAAATTCTGTTGAATTCAGTGTGGCATACTCCTAGGTAAAGTGGGATTAGGAATGGAGCCTTACTCCTTATTTCACGATGATGAAAGAATAGAAGTTTAAAAATATATAATATGGATGTCAGAAATGAAATCGTATAGTATCATATTAGCAACTTGACTTCCAGCATTAAAAAAGAAAGAAAAAAGAAATAACATAGCTGAGTAGTTTAGAAAGCTTAATTTGTTCCAGCTTTTGGTTTGGTTTGAGCGGGAGGTGAGAGAAGTCTGGAAGCAGAGAGGAAGGAGGACCAAAAAGGTATCCCGCTAAGCTCCGTTTCTGTACAAGCCTCTCCCCGCCAGCCCCTCAAACGAATAGGGGTCGCAACAGAGAAAGCAGTTGGGGAGCAAGGCAAAGATCAAAAGCAGAGGATGAAAACAAAAAGCTGTAAAATGTTGAGACTGTCCATTCATAACCAGTTATGAGGACAGAGTCAGGAAGAAAGTATGGAAGACTAGACACTAAAGCTGCAAGACAGGTTGAGAGACTGGGAAGAATAGGAAAAGCTTCTTATTAATATATTTATATATTAATCGTTATGGAGGCAGAAAGGCATCGGTGGAGTAAAACATTGTCAAATATAGCAGCCTGTCTCCGATGGAGACAGAATTATTATTTCCTTTTTTCTTTTTAAGCACACACACAAAAGTAAATTACTCCCCAAAGAAGAATTTGGAGCTAGACTAAATTCAATACACAAATGTAATGACTGGAAAATTAAACCCCAGTGGGGTTAATTGTCTTTTGGCAGTCTACAACCCCACTCTGTAGGATTAATAAAAACATGCTTACGAATTGTTCTGCTGCACAATGAGTCAAATTAGATTCTTTTTGTTTACGTAACTGATGTCATCACCTAGTTTTCAGTGTCTGTTTAATGCAGTTAAATGTAATTTGATTATTGGAAGTTTTGAGAGTGTATTGCTCTGCACACTGTGGAATACTAGTGTGCTAAATGGAATATTTATAGAGGCAGCTATGTTCTGCTCCAGATGTGCAGGGATTTGCACTTAAGCCTCCCAACGCTATATATATACAGAAAAGTTGTGCCATAATGATGGAGTTCCTGCCTTTTCATTAGAAAAGAGTTATTTGTTGCCACTTTCCCTATTCAACAAGAAAACATAACAGATAAGGTATTAAGAAAAACCCCATTATGCCGTTTCATATGCAATGCTTGAACTGACTTCATCGAAAAGCATGTGCTTGAGGTGACATGATACGGAATTTCTGTCTGTGATGTCTGATCTAAAATAGTGACACTCCAGTATTCAGGGGTGAACATGCATGAGTCTTCTGTTGTTGCTGCTGTTATTATTATTATTAAAATGTATACTGTTTCCCCCCTCCACAGAGGAGTTGCTCAAAACAGTGTACAAGTATAAATGTGAATATCAAAAACATCAAGAATCCAAACCAACATGACACAAATAATTGAATTAAAAACAGTAGCAGAAACAAAACACACACACAGAGCAGCACTCAATCAATGTCTTATGTGTGTATGTGGGGACCTCAAAGGTTTGTTTAAAAACAAATGTTTTCAATTATTTCAACACAAATAGAGAGGAAGATAACGTAACATCTTGAGGTAGGGAGTTCCACTTATGGCTGCCACTGTAGAGAAGATACTCTTGTGTGTTGCCACCATTGGCAGACATTTATCAACTTGATGTAGGGTATTCAAATGCATCTCCTCAAATATTCCCTGAAGGCGTTAGAGTAATGAGAGTGTGCTAGTAGGCCACACAGCCCTCACATACTGATGTGCCCGCTGGCTACATCCCTTGTGTGTTAGTGAGACAAGCCCTATGGGCATAAGTCTTCTCTACCCAATCAAGAACCTTAGCAAGACTCCTGAGTAAGCTTAGCAGTCATGAGATAAAAGGAAAGATCCTCTTATGGATTAGTAACTGGTTAAGGAACAGGAAGCAGAGAGGAGGAATAAATGGTCAGTTCTCACAACAGAGGGATGTAGAAAGTGGAGCCCCCAGAGATCTGCTTTTTAACTTGTTCATAAGTAATTCTACAACTAGGAGTGAGCAGTGAGATAGCTAAGTTGGGTGGGAGTGTTGAGTGGGGTCATTCTAGCTTTCCTCTCTTGCCCCCTTCCCTGGTGTTCCCCTTTGGATGTTGTAATTGCTTCATTTCAGAGACACCTTGTGTGGGTTCATTAGAGACTGCTGTGAGCTACAAATTTCTACAAATCAATTCGGGACTAGCCGATACACTCTGTAGAGATTTGTAGCTGTTTCAACCCAATCCGGACAGGACACAAATCAGCCCAAATTGGTTTATTTGTGATTTGTATAAAGACAGCGTACAGCCCTACTACAGGGCCCCTTTCTCAATAGCCGTGAATACCCAACCAGCAGACTTGCTGGGGTGTGAGCACTGTGGCCAGCAGGAAGATTCCCACTACTCCTTCTTGTTCATTGATTGTGTGTGTGTGGGGGTTATGTTGTTGTTGTTGTTTGTTTATTGCGGTCAAAGACCCATCACACAAAGGAATAAAATACAAAATACAAGGGTAGCATAAAATAGGATACAATAAAATACAAATACTGTGTATCTAAATAGGATCAACGTGCTAAAGTCATGTAGTAGGTCATTCAGGACAAAGATTTTGACCGTTTAAGTTGGGCAGCATGAACAAATTTAGCAACAGACATAGTAAAAGTCCTGTTTGAGCCTGTCAAAAGATAGAGTAACAAACGATCAGAAGACTCATTAGGAAGCTTTTTTATGATAGGAGATAAATATTTAAAACATTCAGAGGTATATAATGGACAGACAAAAAAAACATGTAAGACCGTTTCGGTACCACCCTCCTTACAGGGGCAGAGGCGTTGGTCATAAGCTATACCCCGGTATCTCCCTTCCAATAATGCTGAAGTTAAGCAATTAAATCTGGCCTTGATGAATGCAAGTCGATATTTGGGAACAGTAAGAAAATCCAAGTATGAGGCACAATTCAGAGGGTCAAAACTCAGGTTGAAGTGAATGGGAGAGCATACTTTGGATGCTGCAGCAGTTGAACTTTGGAGATCTATATCCCTAAGTCGGGCTCGAATGGTAGATTTAACCATTGCTAGAGCTTGGGAGGAAAAGTATTCTATGGAAAAGCCTAACCTGGGAAGTTTAGCATGAAATGTTTTCATCCATGTGGAAAGATAAGGATCTTTCCAAAGAGATGCTAGATAGCCAGGAGGGCATTCATAGGATAATTTGATCCAGTAATTGAACGCAAGAGACCATGCTTGACATTCAATCGAGGCTAGGCCGGATTCTAACCTGAGAGCTGCGTTCGGGACGCACCTTGGGACACCAAAAATTTGTCATAAAAAATTAGAGAGTATTGATTCTACAGAGGAGTTATAAGCACGGATCCACAGTGGGGCACCGTATAAAAGTTGGGGAATAATCTTGGTTCTAAAAACCTGGATAGCAGCGGGAATATACTGCCCCCCTTTGGTGTAAAAATATTGAAGAATACCCTTTGCTGTGTTCCGGGCAGTCAAGACAGCCGCACGAATATGGGGAGCCCAGGAGAGAGAAGAATGAAACGTAATGCCTAGGTATTTATAATACGTAACCTGGGCAATTTGTTGGGCATTAATTGTCCACTCAGAAACAGAGGTGCACTTTGAGAAAACTAGAATTTTGGTTTTAGAAAAATTTATAGTAAACTGATTATCAGAGCAGTAGGACATAAAAGCTCGAAATAGGCGTTTAAGGCCAACTTTGGAGATTGATAGGAGGGCAGCGTCATCTGCATATAGCAGAATGGGACATCTGTGTTCACTAAGTTTGGGGGGATGGAAGTCTGGGGAATGACACCTTATTTTCAAATCATTCAAGAAAAGGTTAAATAAAAGGGGAGCCAGGATACAACCCTGCCTAACCCCTTTTGTTGTGGAGATCGAATTTGTTAGGCCACCATCACGCCCACAACGAACACGGAGAGAAGTATGCAGATGCAGGCTGAAAATTAGGAAAAGAAGCCTTTTATCAATTGCTGTTTTTGCAAGCTTAGCCCATAATTTGCCCCTTGGGATGGAATCGAACGCAGATTTTAAGTCAATAAGGGTGATGTATAGGCCATTTCCCATTCGGTTCCTATATTTTTCTGCCAGATGGTTTAAAAGTACACAATGATCCAGCACAGATCTACCCCTCCTAAATCCTGCCTGTTCCCATCCCAGAATGTCATCCTCCTCTAACCAAGTGGACAATTTCCCCTTCAGGTAGCTAGCATAAAGTTTTCCTACTACCGAGAGAAGGCTGATTGGCCTATAATTTGTGGGATCATCTCTTGGACCTTTATTATATATAGGAATGACTATGGCTTCGAGCCACGCCTCAGGGAAATGGCTGGTATTATTTATCAGAGTGAATAGGTTAGCTAGTATGGGAGCCCACCAGTCTTGGTGACATTTCAAGAGCTCCGGGGGTATATTGTCACAACCCGGGGCCTTAGCAGATTTTAAGCCACCAATCAAATCAATTATTTCACTCTGGGAAACAGATGGCCAAACAGGGAGATTTTCAAAATCAAAAGAAAAGGGATAGTTTGAGGGAGTATATCGGGTATCCTCATACATATCTGTGAAGTATTGTTCCCATATGTGGGAGGGAATATTGCATGGAGCGGGATTAGTGGACCTCAAGGTTCCAGAAACAAGAGACCAGAATGTTTTTGAATTTTTGGTCCTGGATGCATAAATTAAGGCTTTCCAGCCATCGTGTACTGCTTGCCTCTTTTTAATGGCTATTAATGCCTTATATTTTCTTTTAATGGTGAAGTACTCGGAAGGAAGGGTACTAGCATTTTGTTGGCGATATTGTAGATAGGTCTGTCTTAATTGTCTCTTAACAGCTAGACAGTCTTTATCAAACCATATAGGAGGACCTAATCTTAAATTTGTTTTAGAAGAGGAGGAATTGGGGACTAAGAAGGAATTTAGAGTCACAGTCAGGGTATCGTAGACATTTAGGGCCGTTTGGAGGTTGGAAGCCTTCACTAATTGTTCTTGAATGGCCAAAGCAGAAGGGGAGGAGATAAAGGCTGCGACCATAGAAGCTACACGTGGAGACCAAATGGATCTCTTATATATGAAATACGCTGAATTGGCTGCCGGATTGTACTCCATATCTAAGCGGCTCTTCTCTTTTAATTGAATTGAAAGGGTTAGAGGGAGATGATCACTATCTTGTCTCTTGCCCACAAGGAAATTAATTGTTGAATTTAATAGCTGATGGGAAATTAGCGCATAATCAATTACACTACTTCCTCTACCAGAGATGTAAGTGTATTCGGTGCAAGTATCCAGTGGATTAAGGCCATTAAGGATAATAAGATTACGGCTTCCAGCTAGGCGGGTTAGACAGATTCCCAGATAATTGACCCTAAGGTCCTTAGAGGCCCTATCATGGGCAGGGACATAGTGTTCATTATCCTCACTCCCCCCAGTTTCGATGCAAAAAGTGTAGCATTATTAGGTCCAATCCTGGCGTTAAAATCTCCCATGATGATTAATAGGGCTTTGGGAAACCAGGACTCAAGTTCTGTTATATAGCTGTCTAGATCATCCCATAATTGATCGGTGTATTCCCTTGACGAACATGGAGGCATATAAACATTAATTAAGAGAAGAGACAATGTATGAAACGTCAACAGGACAGCCATAGCAGCATTATTGCACGGATGGAGGCTTCTGAAATGAGCAGTCAATGTAGTAGAGAGTAGTATTGCCATACCTCCTTTTGCTCTACCTTTCTGTTTGCCCAGGGATGGAACTGCTGGTAAATCAATAGAGGAAAAGCCATCCAGGAATAAGTTATGGGTAGACCAGGTCTCCTGGAGGAAAATTATATCGTATTCATTCAGGTAAGTGCTCAGTTCTAGATTGTTTTGCTTGCATTCCAGCCTGCTATGTTCCACGATAGGAGATGTAGTGCAGGCTTTGACAACAAGGCATTCCGACGTATGCAGAAGGATGTTGCGGAAGAGGCTGTTATAGATCCATGTGTAGAGTTTATTAAAGAAGGAGAATGTCAAAGTAACTCGCTGATCCGATTTAAGGAGCCTGTAACATCCGCAAAGATTGCACCAGATATCTTAGTGGGAACTGCATATGTATTCACTGGTTGTATTGTCTTAACTAGAGAAAGGTCAGATTCAGATGGGGAAGTAAAAGAACATTTTTCCGACGGAATCGCATCAGGTTTCATAGCAGCTAGTCGTTGTATTAGCTGGTATAGCTTATTGATAATCATCGATCGCTCAGTATCAGGTAAATGGGAATATAGTTCCGTAAGTTGGAGCTCAGGCTCCAATTCCTGCATTAAAGCTGACAGAGCTTGTGTCCCACTAGGGAGAACAGGATCAAGTTGACGTTGCAGGACTGAGCTGTAGAGGATTCCGTTGGGGGACATGAGTTAGAGTCCTCCCTAGCTCAGAAGTAGTCGATCTGGGGGATTGTGAAGTGTAGAACACCAACGGTGAAAGAGGGGCAGTATTAATGTAATAATGCTGTATTACTAAGCCCCTTTTCTTAAGATTCTCCCTTACATGATAGATCTGACTGGCGATAGACGAAGAGTGAAAGGTGACAATCAGACGCCAGTAGTCAGGATTGATGGATATGTTAGCCATAGGCTTGATATAGTTTGTGCGATGTAGTGCAGAGAGAGATTGGCCAAAACAGTTATCCAAAAATGGAATACTCGGGAAGGAGGGCCGATGTCCAGGGGCCCTCCGATGATATAAAACAACCAATTTTTCAGATTGTAGTACAGGGTTCCAGGGGAGAAACTGAGTTTTAACAAAGGATGGCCTTGTATCCGGTGGAGTTGTCAATGATAAAAGGCTTTCTTCCAAAGCCCTATTTATAGAGTCATTTCTGGAAGTTTGGCTCTCTTGATTTAGGGACATACCCTTTTTTTGTAAGGGACTGTTATTAGGTTTTATAGGGCACTGCTCCCTCAGGGTGTCACTCAACGTCTGGGTATCCAGCAGCTTAAACAGAGCTTAAAATTCATTTTCCTACCGGGACTAGGTTTAGAGTTCTTAATATTCTTTGATTTCTTTGATTTCTTTGTTTGCTTCTGCCTCCCAATGCCTGAGGAGTTTTTCTTCGAAGGCTTATTCTTATTCTTGCCAGCTCCTCCTAAGGTCAACTTCTGTTGAACACAAGTAGGTGGAGAAGTTATCAAGGTTCCATGATCAAAAGTACTCTTAAGAAGGTGAGGCCCGAGTGCCTGCACCAGCGTGGTAAGTAAGTTATTAGTTTCTGTGATATACGTTTTAACTAGGCTCAGTTCTTCGAACAAGAGAGCTTGCCAGCCCGGACCGGGAGTCCTAGGAGCGGCGGGAGATGGAGAGATTGAGTAATTTGCCTCTAGTCTCGTCTCAGGTAGGGACGTTGGTTCATGATATGAGTTGATAGTATTTCCGTCTCTGTTGACTTTCCGGTCGAGATTTACCCAATTGAGCTAATAGGTACCCAATACCTCATGGCAGTGAGACTAGAGGGGCTCTATACTGGGTCATTTATTATTGTTAACGTCTATCTCCCACTGAGTCTAGCTAAGTCTATGAGCCCCGGTAATGTATGGGACCTTCTTGCTGACGCTTTATCACAGTTAGAGCAACAATTCCCCCATGCCAACCTGATCCTGTGTGGCGACTTTAACGTCAGACTGGGGAGCGCCAGGTAGGAGCCCGGGGCCTCTACAAATCATGGCCCCAGTCCCCACCTGGCATGGAGTGACAGAGTCTCCCTTGATCTAATAACCAATAAGCAAGGCTACAGGCTATTAGACCTTTCACTCTTGTACAATCTTGAATGTCTGCACGGCTCCCCCATAGATGCATCCAAAGGGGCGTATAACCAGTAGGGGCGCTAGTGTTATAGATTATATCTTTATAGACAATACGCTTTACCCGCAAGTCTCAATTTTTGATTTGATAAACAGGGCTGACAGTGATCATTTCCCCCTTTTAATGCTTTTAAAGCTCCAGCACCCCGTTCCCTCTGTTGTTCACACGAATTTAGAGGGAACGCTAGTATCAGAACGGAGAGTCCATTGGTCCACTTCTGTGCAGTCCTCCATCTCTAGCCTTCTGACTTCTAATCTCCCTCTCTCCATTAATAGTGCTTTGGCAGACCCAGCACTAGATGCACTGGAGCTGTACCAGTCTATCGCATCCTTTTTCAGACCCATGCTGACCCAGAGTAGACAAGCTGTGGCTCTGTGGCGTTCAAGACCCACTTGGTTTGATCTCGAATGCAAAAGCTTCAGGAAACAGCTTGCAAATTACGCATGATGCATGATCAGAGACCCTGATAACTTCGCGCGAGCTCATCTAGTGGCACTGCACGCTTCTTATAAGCTTTTGGTAAAAAAGAAAAAAGCACAGTACGCTAGATCTCAATGGCAGCAACTAGCACAGGTGGCCATAGGGAAAAACGAGTGCTTGTTCTGGGAAATAGTGGCCAGGGGGATGCGAACGTCAAGACCCCTCAGTCCTAATTTGATCTCGGCTGATCTTTGGCATGCCCATTTTACCAAACTTTATGCGCCCCCAAATGAAGCCACTATAATTCCCTGCTGCTCTTTGGAGCCCTTTTTACCTGCCTGGCCTCCAGTAACTGTAGAGCAGGTTAAAATACTTATATCCACTCTGCGGGATGGCAAGGCACCTGGGGAAGATATGCTGCCTCCCAAACTTTTTAAAAACTTTCCTGCTTGGTGGGCCCCCATTCTAGCCCGGCTGTTCACACAATTGAACAACACTGGCATTTTCCCAGAGGGCTGGAAACAGAGTGTCGTTGTCCCTATATACAAGAAAGGGAACAGGCAGGACCCGAATAACTACCGCCCTATCAGTCTCCTTGACATCGCCGCCAAACTATATGCTAAATTTCTCCTAGTGAAATTGGAAGAGTGGGAGATAGCCAATGATGTCATCTTTCCTGAACAAGCGGGTTTCCGCAAAGGACAAAGCATGATTGACCATTGCCTAACTCTTTACACTATTGCAAGGCAATGTGTGCTAGGCCCCACGAAACACCTCTACGCTGCATTTATAGATTTGGCAGCGGCATTTGATTCCATCAACAGATCAATGCTGTGGTCTAAGTTAGCTAGCACAAACATCGACAAACGACTTCTATTCCTTATTAGGGAATTGTACACAGATAATAAAGCAAGAGTGAGGGTGGGTTACTCGGGTTCGCTTTCAGATCCCATCGCTTCAAATAGGGGAGTAAAACAGGGATGCTTGTTAGCCCCTTTACTTTTTAATTTTTATCTTAATGATATAGTCACTGAGCTGACGGGGCCAGAATTTCTCCCCCCAGCAGTTGGGAACATGAAGGTTTCGGTCCTCCTGTACGCAGATGACATGATCCTGCTTTCCATTACATGCATGGGGTTAAAGAGACTACTTTCAAAATGCAGTGCCTTTTGCTTAAAGGAAAAATTACAGATAAACCATGACAAAACTAAAGTCATGGTTTTCGGTAAAAGGCACAGAAATTTTCCTTGGTCTATGGATGGCCAACGAATCGAGCAATGCCGCTCCTTTAAATACCTAGGCATAATTTTCCAGGATAATCTTGCATGGAAAAAACATGTTGACCACACCAAAGTTACTGCTCTTAGAACATGTGGTGCCATCCTGAGCTTTTACAGGTCCACAGGTGGTAATCTCATCCCCCCAGCACTGAAAATTTATAACAGCAAAGTTTTACCGCAGATTTTGTACAGCGCCCCGGTTTGGGGCCTGGAGGGTCCCCTTCTACGCAATCTTGAGGTGGTCCAGAACAGCATTTTAAAAAAACTTTTGCATTTGCCCATAGGCACGCCAGCGGCATTGTTGCGAGCTGAGACGGGTACTTCTCCTGTCAGTGCTCATATCCATTGCGCATTGCTCAGTTTTTGGGAGTCAATCCAAAACTCTCAGTCTAAGCTCATTTTGAAATTATGCGTCGAGTGGGCCTCCAGAGACAAATTCTGGGGTGGAAAAATCCTTAGTATATACCATTTGTACCACATTTCACCTCCGGCCTCTGGTATCCATGATAGAACAAGGCTGAAAGAGGCAATTTTTTCCCACTGTCACTGGTTAGATAGGCTAGCAATCAATAACTCCAAACCCTTTAGATGGTTTGGGGCTATAAAAAAGGACCACCGAAGGGCAAACTATCTGGCCCATTCCATGTCATCAATGCTTAGACAAGCTTTCACAGCACTCCGGTTCCAGTCAATGCTGAATGCTGTACTGGAGGGCCGTTATAACCAGACCCCGTTGACCCAGCGATTTTGCATTTGTGGGACCAAGGCAGTTGAGGACCTCCCGCATTACTTATTAGAATGCCCCCTTTATGCACATCCGAGGTCCAGAATTCTGGGTGAATTTCTAATACGGGGGAGGTCTGTGCAGGATATCATCATCTCCCTTTTAGCAGACAAAGATTCTGTGGTTACACACAGGGTCGCTCTCTTTGCCTGTGCTGCACATAAGATCCGTGCGGCACAGCTGGCTCAATTGTCGAGTAATTCATAGAGGATAAGTTTTGCCCTGTACACCTCTTGAAATTTACCAAAGAATGTTTTAACTGTAGTTTTATATAATGATCAGCGATTCTGTATGTTGCAATGGCCTATGGCTAGGCAATAAAACTGACTGACTGACTGACTGACTAGGTTTAGAGTTCTTAATATTCTTTGATTTCTTTGTTTGCTTCTGCCTCCCAATACCTGAGGAGTTTTTCTTCGAAGGCTTATTCTTATTCTTGCCAGCTCCTCCTAAGGTCAACTTCTGTTGAACACAAGTAGGTGGAGAAGTTATCAAGGTTCCATGATCAAAAGTACTCTTAAGAAGGCGAGGCCCGAGTGCCTGCACCAGCATGGTAAGTAAGTTATTAGTTTCTGTGATATACGTTTTAACTAGGCTCAGTTCTTCGAACAAGAGAGCTTGCCAGCCCGGACCGGGAGTCCTAGGAGCAGCGGGAGATGGAGAGATTGAGTAATTTGCCTCTAGTCTCATCTCAGGTAGGGACGTTGGTTGCCTCTGGGGTTCATGATATGAGTCGATAGTAATTACCTCCAAAGGAGGCCCACCATTCACTGAATTTAAGGTACAGTTGAAGCCAGCATCTAACAGCTCCTCAGCCAGACTTTAAGCAGCTGTATTGGCAGCATATGCTTTTATTGAGAAGGGTTGACCTAAAGTCCATTCATGTGACATTTCCGGCAGAGGGTTCACTTCCTGCGCACTTTGGGGCTGTGATGGAGGTTGCGATAAGTCATGAATGTATGGAAAGAAGCTCGTGATTTTGGATTGAAGGTTACTTGTCAAAACATCAACCTCAGTATCTATTCCCAGCTCCTGATATTGCCTCCTTGTTAGAACCATTTAGATACACAAATTAAAAATAAAATATAAAAGGTAGGTTTTATTTTTAATTCCAAGGAGTGTCTCGGAAACTTTGCACTTGAAGTTTATTTCACGCAGACTATATAGTGCATTTATTTAAGTTCTGCACTCGGGTCGTTTTCGCCTTGCATTTAAAGTCGTAAACTGGAGTGATTAATGGCTGAGTCTACAGCCGGAGATTAATGGCGTTCGACTCCTTCAGTTTGCAGCCGTCTTTAATAAGCAGCGTCCCGTATATAAAATGTTCTAGTGCTGTACAGGCTTACGGCTTCCAGTCAAATACTCAAGCGAGTTAAATTTTCAAAAATGAAGGCTAATTACAAGTCGTTAAAAGCAAAAGACCGAGAACACATATAAGCGTGTCTTACCGGAACAGAGGTAGCCGGAAGTCCCCCGCCCTTTTAACTCATGGGTTATTTGAATGCCCCTTACACGACAAGAGTTTTATAGACCTAGCTGACACTAACAAGATAAATCTATGAATGGGATGCACTGTTTCAGACTGCAGGTGGAGGCTCACATGTCTGAATACTCCTCCATGTTACATATAATCTCTGCACATGGAAAACATGCAAACCAAGGACAATGCTAACTTGGAATCTTTCTCCCTATTTCCAGTAATCTGTGTGAAGGGATTGTTTTTCTCTGTGTGGACGAGTATTCAGCTGTGAGAGCCCCCACTGCAATCTAAAGTGGTGCAGGCCAGATACAGGTTTACCATCTCCATGGGAACTAAGCCAGAGTAGGACTTTCTGTTTCTAACTTCTCATTTTCTAACCTTGACCACCCCCTTTTCATTATTCCCCTTGAATTATTGTCACTGTCACTTGGATATTGCAATAATACATCCACAGAATTAGACATTTATAATAGCTCCCGAACCCCTCCGAGAGTCTTTGAAGCAGCATCCCGCAAACATCAGTGCTGAAGAGAAAGCTGGCCTCCAACCACATCGTTACTAGGAACATTTTGATCCAGGGATGTAATGAGAAGCAGCTTTCAGGGATTTTCCCTCTGCCCCCCTCCCCCCCAGTCCTACGTGGTGGTTGTAATGTATAGGCGCAGGTGCATCATCCAGATGCAGGACACAAACAATGCATTTCTGGTCCAGTTCTGCCGCCAGCTTGGATCTCTGCTCTGTTGTTTCATTTCCAAAACTTGTTACTAGAACAAGTTGGAATTTCATTCTAAATCCATATTCTCTGGATACTAATTAGGTGGGAGTGGTGGAGAAGGGATCCTTTTTCAGAACTCATTGCAAAAAGAGTAAAAGTCATTGTGGAAATGCCCTATCAATGAAAAGAATTAAGTAGTGTTTCTCACCTTGTCTCTCCCTCCCTCACACAAAGCATCTCTGAATGGCTTAAGCCACTACACACTTCTAAGGTTTCATCTTCTCCTGGATGTCCATTCTTAATTAAAAAAAAAATCCTTGGCCTAATATAAACCATATTTCATTGGGTTGTTTTAGATTTTGGAAAGAAGTTGGAAAAAACATATTAGAGAAATTAAAGAATGCTGATTGGTCTATGTAATTCATGTTGAAGATGACAGCTCTTATCTGCATTAGTCTAAACAGATATTCTTCTAATTTCTTTAGCTTCCACTCTTTAATGTTGTTGCCTTTATACGTAACAGCAGCTATCAGTCATTAGCACAATCCATCCCATTAGAACTTCTTGTTCCCCAGGAAAACTCTCACCAGCTCCAGGAAAATCCTAAAAAAATGACCAGTAAATGAAGATTTGACCACTGAAGATGTCCAGCTTTAATCTGTCTCTCCAAGGAATTATTAGCATGTGCCATTGCATCAGGTTAGAACTGTCAGGCACATATGATCTTATATATGAATATAATATTTGAATATTAGGCAGGCGCCATCTCTGCTATCTTTTTGGCGCCTTTTGAAGACTTTCCTCTTTCAACAAGCCTTTTAGGTTGAGACCTATCCCAGTCTGTGTCTATGTTAGAATTGCTTAATAAGTTTTTTAATAATGTTTTTAACCCTTTTTTAAAGTTGTTTTTTAAAAATGTTTTTAACGCTGTTTCATTTTAATGTATTTTAAGATCTGTTTTTATGATGTTTTAAAGTGTTTTTAGCGCTTTGTTTGCCACCCTGGGCTCCTGCTGGGAGGAAGCACGGGATACAAATTAAATAATAAATAAATAAATATGCATGGGGGGAAACAGGATTGCAGCACCAGGAAAACCTCATTCGCACGGCACACATGTCTACAAACAGTGTGGACTGTGCTTTTGGGTTTCCAATCACATGAAGAACCCTATACATATACACTTTCTATATACTTAGGTATGCTGCAGACATGCATAGACAAGTGACTATGGCAGGGTTTGATGCCGCAATCTGCTCTTCATATACAACAAACTCACGTGGAGTCATGTGAATACTCTCCAGGTAAGGAATGTTAGCCAACCAAGTCAAGGGCCTGATCAGTTGGCTTAGATGCTGAGTTTTACGATTTCGTCATCTGAATTTTTGCTATCAGGTATCTGGAACTGTACTTGAAAAGTAGCTAATCTAGTTTTGCTGGGATTCTCATTAGCTCATTGCTGTATATATTTAGTTTTAAAGAGACACCAGCTCTTTCATCATCAGTAAAGGATAGCATTTATCGTAAGAAGTTCACTAAGAGGTTTATCAGCTGTACGTAAGAAAGCTTGAGACCAGGATTGCCATATATAATAATGGTAGTCTGTCTCTTTGAGTATTGTCTTGCTGTTGGGATTAAGACTGCCAATCAGTGTTTGATATAAAGGTGATTATGAACAAATTTTTGACATTTGTTTATATTTCATTTCATTGAGTCAAGTGATTTTATATTTTGCCTGTTTGTAATCATTCATATTAGATCTGTGGACAAGGCCCTCTTGGTGGGACCCTGAACAGGGTGAAGTATGTCGTGCACGGTGTGTGTGCCTTTATGGGAGTTGCTCCATATTGGTGGCATTATCTCCCCACTGAGGTGCACCTGCCCTCTTCATTATGCTTTTCTAGAAAACAGGTCACAACACAGCTCTTCTAGCAGCCTTTTGGAAGGGAAGTGTGATGAAGAATTCCCAGGTTTTTACAGTCAGATTTTCATGGAACTGATGAATCTCTTAATGCTACCCTTTTCCTTTTCCTTTTCCTTCTGTGTGATGGAGTAGTGGAAATGTTTTTATTATATTTGATTTTTAGTCTTTTGTATTGTTTTACATTTTTATTGAGATGTAACCTGCTCTCGGGCCTACTGGGGATGGGTGGTATATGAAACACTTAAAAATTAAAGTATTTTAGTTAGGGTTTTTTGGGGGGTGCGTGGGATAAAGGTGATAGGATTCCAAATCAAACACTCCATTCTCCTTAAACAAACTGAATTGCACTTGTACCCCATCAGATTACACAAAGAGGAGTGGATTAAATTACAGCCCAGATTTCAGGTCCATGTTTCAGTTCAAATGCCTGTGCTAACACATTCCTTTCCTTTAAAATGCTAGAACTAAATGAGTATTATAACACAGGCATAATGCTCCATTGATAAAGGATTGTTACAAAATGGAAAAAAATACCCTCAGGAACCATACACATCAAATACAAGACCCTCTGGTATTGCCCAAAGGATTTCAAGTACGGGTATTACATTAAATTCTTAATTGTCCAAATCTTTCTTTCTCTATTGGGAGGGAGAATTTGACTTGGATGGCACTCTTAACATATGGTTTAATCTCAGTTTATGGGGAAAAAAATATCCCGCTGAATGGGGAAATATGAGACCACGAGGAAGTGATAATTTCCACAGTATAAGATTATTATTTTTCACAGTTCTGCTACAGATACCCAGTTGTTCTATATTTTAAAAAATGCACAAGTCCATTTTCGAAATGCCTGAGATGAAGGGAGGGGATACTCCTATAACTGAGGGCAGTGCCAGAAGTCAAGCTGAGCTATAACTTCTTCACGAGTGATCGCCAATGAATAAATGTCTACAGGAAATGGCGACTGAGCTGGAAGCTTGTTTTAGAGCTCCGCATTTAGAGCTCCGCATTTAGCTTTTTAACATCTTCATATTTTAATGTTACCAACTTACCTGTTATCCCAGGACTCTGGATAGATTTTGATGTATCCAAACAACCACTGTTATTTTTATTCTTGACGGAGGGCGACAGAGTGTGGTCAAGTGCGAGTTGGTCTGCCGGCATTGCGGCCTTCGCCTTTGGGATGCCGCGGCTTCGAACGGCTTTGACCCCGCTGCCGTTGTGCTGTGGCCCGGGCTGTTGTGTTGCGCTCGGGCGGCTTGGGTGCTGCCGTTTCGCCGCTTGCTGCTTGCTGCTTGCTGCCACTTGCTGTTTCGCCGCTTGCTGGTTGCTGCTTGCTGCCGCTTGCTGTCGCCGCGGGGCGTCTTTCACCGTTGGAGTCGTTGCTCCTTCTTCGGGTTGCTGGCTCTTGGTCGGTGTGGCGTTGCTGCTTCGGGCTGCTGTCGTTGTGGGTGCCGTTGTTGCCGCTTGCGCGCTGCTCTGCCCTGTCGTCCTTTGTGTGCTCTCCGCCTTGCTGCGTTGTCGATCATCGTTGCTGTTTGTTGGTTGCTTGGTCGTCTCTACCATCATTGTCTTCGCTGTTCTGTTATCGGAGACGGAGTGGATCGCCGTTTGTTCTGGGACGCGAACGTCGATTTTTCCTATTTTGGGATATTGCTGCGGTTTTGCTCCTTCTGTCCCATCGTCATCGTGTCATCAGTGTGTTGCTGCTATTACGGCCTCTTTAAGAACGGCCAGTGTTGTTAACATAGTTGCGGCACTGAGATTGCAACATTTTAACTCATTGCTGCCACCTGGATGTAATGAATAGGCTTGAATGTGTTTTATGTTTTGTGAACGATTGAGCTGTTAATGTATGTGAGTCTTTAGTTGGAATTGCGTTGTAGTTTTAATATTGTTTGAGTGTATTGAGTGCATGTTTATTGTATTGCATTATTGATTAAGTGTGCTGATTATTTGGTATGAATGTGATCAGGTGTGTGTGTATTGGTGCTTTTATCTGTTTTAATATGTGCCTGGGAGAGAGTATTATACATCAATCGGGGAGACCTTTGGGGGCCCCAATTAGCGTAGTGACGGGTAATGGGAGGTATGGTGTTGTGAGGAGAGCAGGCCAGGTAAGGGGAACCCGTCCCAGACAAGTAGTGTCTGTGACCCGTTCCGGTTCTCCTCACATCCCCAGGACTGCTGGTTATCCTATCAGTCAGCCTTCGGATCTCCATATGCTGTTGTTAAACGCCAGGTTGGTATAGCATAAGATCTCCCTTGTTCATGATTTAATTGTGGACAAGGCGGCCGACCTGGCGTGCATAACCGAGACCTGGGTGGGTGATATGGGAGGAGTTGCCCTTTCCCAGCTTTGCCCACCTGGGTATACGGTTCAGCATTATGGTAGAGCTGAAGGTCAGGGAGGTGGGGTTGCTGTGGTCTATAGGAGTTCTTTCTCACTCACCAAGCACCCTGTACAGGTGACGACTGGTTTGGAGTGTCTCCACCTTGCGCTGGGCCAGAGAGACAGGTTGGGAATTTTGTTGGTGTACCGCCCGCCCTGCTGCTCAACAAATTCCCTAACTGAGCTGACAGAGGTAGTCTCGGAGATATTGTTGCAGTCCCCTAGACTGTTGGTACTGGGGGACTTCAACGTTCATGCCGAGACTGCTTTATCTGGGGCGGCTCAGGACTTCATGGCGTCCATGACAACCATGGGGCTGTCTCAGTTTGTTACTGGCCCGACGCATGTGTCGGGACATACCCTTGATTTGATCTTCGCCACTGGACAGGGAGATGGTGATCTGGAGGTCCATTGTCATGGACAGATCACCGCTTGCTGAGGTTTAGGCTTACGGCGACCCTTTCCCTCTGCAAGGGTGGGGGACCTATTAAATTGGTCCGCCCCCGGAGACTAATGGATCCTGAGGGTTTCCAAAGGGCTCTAGGGGATTTTCCGACTGAGAAGACTGGCGCTCCTGTTGAAGCCCTGGTTGAACTGTGGAATACGGAGATGACCCGGGCGGTTGACACGATCGCTTCCATGCGCCCCCTCCTATGTAGAGCTCATACAGCCCCATGGTATACCTTGGAGCTGAGAGCAATGAAGCAAGAGAGGAGGAGGCTTGAGTGCAGATGGAGGCGGACTCCCGACGAATGCAATTATGCCTTGGTAAGTGCCTGCTCTAAGCGATATACAGCAGCGGTGAGGGCAGCAAAAAAGAGATATTTTGCTGTCAGTATTAAGGCATCACTCTCCCGCCCAGCGGAACTTTTTAAAACTGTACGAGGGCTTTTACATCTTGGCCCTCGGGATACTATAGACTCATCTGTAGCCCGCTGTGATGAGTTCGCTGGACACTTCCAAAATAAGATCGTCTGCATTCGTCGGGACTTAGATTCCAATATTATAGCAGTTGGATCCAATGAAGTATCCAGATCACGGTCTTGTCCTCTTTTATTGGATGAGTTTCAGTTGGTGCAGCTTGAGGATGTTGACAAGATTCTTGGACTGGTGTGTGCGACCACGTCTGTGCTGGATCCTTGCCCCTCTTGGCTGGTGAAAGCTGGCAGGACCGGAACCGCCGGCTGGGCCAAGGAGGTAATCAATGCCTCTTTGCGAGAGGGAGTGGTCCCTGACTGCCTAAAAGCGGCGGTTGTGAGACTGCTCCTGAAAAAACCCTCCTTGGACCCAGATAACTTGAACCATTATATACCTGTGGCGAATGTTCCGTTCCTGGGCAAGGTTCTGGAACGGGTGGTGGCCGGCCAGCTCCAGGGTCTCTTGGATGACACTGATTATCTCGATCCGTTTCAATCCGGTTTTAGGTCTGGGTTTGGTACTGAAACAGCCTTGGTCACCCTGTATGATGACCTTTGTCGGGAGAGGGACAGGGGGAGTGTGACCCTGTTGATTCTCCTTGATCTCTCAGCTGCTTTTGATACCATCGACCATGGTATCCTTCTGGGAAGGCTCACGGAGTTGGGAGTTGGGGGTACTGCTTGGCAGTGGCTCCGCTCCTACTTGGTGGGTCGTCAACAGAAGGTAGTGCTTGGGGAACACTGCTCAACACCCTGGACTCTCCATTGTGGAGTCCCACAGGGATCAGTACTGTCCCCCATGCTTTTCAACATCTATATGAAGCCGCTGGGTGCGGTCATCAGGAGTTTTGGAGTGCGTTGTCACCAGTACGCTGATGACATGCAACTCTATTTCTCCTTTTCATCTTCCTCAGGTGAGGCTGTTAACGTGCTAAACCGTTGCCTGGCTGCGATAATGGATTGGATGGGAGCTAACAGACTGAAGCTTAATCCAGACAAGACCGAGACGCTGTTAGTGAGTGCCTTCTCTGCCCAGATGGTGGATGTTCACTCTGTTCTGGATGGGGTTACACTCCCCTTGAAAGAACAGGTTCGTAGCTTGGGAGTTCTCCTCGACCCTTCCCTGTCTCTTGAGGCTCAGGTAGCCCCAGTGGCACGGAATGCTTTTTACCATCTTCGATTGGTAGCCCAGCTACGTCCCTATCTGGACAGTGACGACCTCGCCTCAGTCGTTCATGCTCTGGTAACTTCTAGATTGGACTACTGCAATGCGCTCTACGTTGGGCTGCCCTTGAAGATAGTTCAGAAACTACAGTTAGTCCAGAATGCAGTGGCCAGATTGTTGATGCGGACCAGAAGGTCCACTCATATAACACCTGTTTTGGCCTGTCTGCACTGGCTTCCTATTTGTTTCCGGGCTAAATTCAAAGTGCTGGTTTTGACCTATAAAGCCTTACACGGCATGGGACCGCAATACCTGGCGGAGCGCCTCTTCCAATATGAAACTACCCGTACACTGCGCTCAACATCTAAGGCCCTCCTCCGAGTACCATCTCATCAAGAAGCTCGGAGGGTGGTGACTAGAAATAGGGCCTTTTCAGTTGTGGCTCCCGAACTATGGAATGGTCTCCCTGATGAGGTGCGCCTGGCGCCGACGCTGCTATCTTTTCGGTGCCAGGTGAAAACCTTTTTATACTCCCAGGCATTTTAAAGTGTATTTTACAGTATTTTAGCATTATTTTGTATTCTTGATGTTGTTTGGTTCTTGTATTGTTTGTCTGTTTTTGGTTTTTGATTCATTGTATTTATTGTATTTATATATTGTACTTGTTTTTATTTTCTATGTACACCGCCCAGAGAGCCTTCGGGCTTAGGGCGGTATATAAATTAAATTAAATAAATAAATTAAAAAATTCACATGCTGTTTTATGTAATACCATTATGGACCCTTATGGTGGGCTCCAGCTTGATGGGCCCCATTTAGGTTGCAATCTAGTGGTGTGGTTCTGCCTCTAAAGTGTGTGTGGGCATGGGGGGGCACTTGTGCTGTGAACGGTGCGAAGGAAAACACCCTGTGAGTGCCTTGCTCTATCTGCCATAGCTGGGAAGAGTAACCTTGTAGGTTCAGTCACAGCAGAGTCCCACTCTGGATCTCAGCTTTATACAGTAGGGCCCCACTCATACGGCAGGTTACGTTCCGGACCCCCGCTGTAAAGCGAAAACTGCTGTAAAGTAAACTGGCCTCAAGCATTTGCCATGAGAAATTAAGCGCTGAAGTCAAGTGTGACACAAAGTCCCACTTGCGAGCTTCCCCACGGGTATCTGGTGGGCCACACTGGGAACAGAGAGCTGGACTAAGGTGGACCGCTGGACCGATCCAGGATGGCTTTTCTTATGTTCTTAAAGTTGGTGAAGGGGAACTATTGGGTGTTTTTGAACTGCAGTATCCCTGGGAAGTGCTAAGATGTCGAGGGCTGGGCTTTCCTCTTTCGCCGAAGCTTTGATGGCTTAGTAATGGGAAAGGCAGATGAGAAACCTGATTCCGCCCACCCCACCCGCCTTCTTCAGGTGGCAAGTTCGCTGCTTTGCCTTGCCTTAGCGTGAGGGAGGCGGCTTTGAAGCACTAAGCTCCGCCAGTGGGCGGCTTTCTGGCGGCTGGGGCTGGAAATTGGAAGCAGCACTGCAGTGATACATTTTTTCCATCCTCGCCGCCTGTAAAGAGGAACTCATGGAATAGAATGGGGCGTGATGCCCAAAAACTGCCGTAAAAGTGGAACAAGCACCGTATGAGTGGGGCTTTAGTCTAATTGTGTCTAATTGAGACAGCTGTATTAGCGAAGCGCTGTAAAGTGGGGCCCTACTGTGCACAGTTCCTCCATTCAGTGTCAGTGCTGCACACATCACTGAAACCGCAAGTCATATATCAACTCCCAACAGTTACAGTCCTACCAATCAATGCAGGATTCTCCAGGGGTGGAATGGTAGCCCCTTTTCTGTGGTTGTCCTACCATTATTACAGACTTTGCAAAGACATATTTATTTATAAACATTTACAAGCCCACACTTCATCATGTGGCCCCAGGACAGGTTAATACAGCTCAATAAAATTAAACGATATAATACAGAAGCATGTAATGGGAGGGATATTCTACTTTCATTTTTTATCCCCAAAGGTCTGTGCAAAAAGATCCATCTTGACCTGAGTTCAAAACGTATACAGTGATGAGGCCAGATGCACCTTGGAGGGAAGGGCATTCCACAGTTTGGGGGCCAAGGGTCCTATAGCTGCTGACACAATCGCAAAATTTTGATGGGGGAAATCACACTTAACCTTGCTTTGTCTCACTTCCCTGCTCAGTATGCCAATCTATTACTTTTAAAAAACAAACAGCAGTATTTTGACACCACCTATTTAGAGACAGCCCAATAAATATTGGAGCCTGAGGCAGAAAATCTAAATGGCACCCATCATGGTGATACAGTTATATCCAGTTCGTAATAAATGATAATAATAAAATCAAATAAAATCAAGTAATTGTTGTAAACTGCCCAGAGAGCTTTGGCTATGGGGCGGCATACAAATGCAATAAATAAATAAATAAATAACTGACCATTTGCTACTGAGATCTTAAACTCTGCCACCTAAGTTACCTAATGGTGGGACTGAAGTCTGGAAGTGCAACACTGACATGTGATATAGAGTTATCTTTAGAAATAAATGCTACCCAAAGATATTCAGCTAAATCATAATATAATCTCTACCAATAAAACTTTGCTCCCCTCCCCCCCATATGAGAATGCCACGATACTACTGGAAACAAAAAATATCCATTAGCAGACTAAAAGCCTGAAGTCAATGGGTCCATCAGAAGAAGCTAGCTTATGGTGACACAAATGCCTTTTTAAAATGTTACGCTCTAAAATGGCTTATCACCATGAAGCACCAGCAGTCCTCTTCCTTCTCTAGAGCATCTTCACGGTCCCAGACAGCATGCACATTCTGCTCTGTAGCTACTGTGATCTGCTGGGTCCATACCATCTCATATCACTAGCTGGTGTGAGCCTCTCCCAGTATGAGGAAATATATTGCAGTGTCATGGATGAGACATGATTGACATTGATGAGATTAAAATAATGATGTCTGCTTCTATGGCGACACGAAAAGAGATCTTAGAGGAAGGGCCTCAACTTCCACTTTTGCTAGAGTTTCAACTGCCTAAGTTCACCAGGGTAGAATCCTGATCATCCAACACTGTGATAAGTTGCTCCCTACATATTAGTGCTGGTATGTGGCATGAGTCGGACACTGTAGTGCTACAATCTGGGGTGTGAGTAGCTCAGCTTTGTCTTGTTTAAAATCATCAGGGATCACTGCTTGTTGGACTTGCCAATGGTTCCCTTTGGCACTTGTAAAGGAAGAAGCAAAATGCCAGGCTGGAGAGCCAGTAACGTCTCATATTGCCTACCTGGCCAACTATGGCATGTCTCCAACTTCTCCTATGATTGTGGGGCAGAATACTTTGCAGCCTCAGGTCCCACTTGGGGTAGCTTTATATCCTTTTTTTTTGCACAAGACCTGTG
Source organism: Rhineura floridana (assembly GCF_030035675.1). Lineage (NCBI taxonomy): Eukaryota > Metazoa > Chordata > Lepidosauria > Squamata > Rhineuridae > Rhineura > Rhineura floridana. Next base: position 109,948,489 of record NC_084488.1, read on the forward strand.
CGAAAACATCCATCTTGACCTGAGTTCAAAATGTATGCAGTGATGAACCCAGATGCACTTTGGAGGGAAGGGCATTCCACAATTTGGGGGCCAAGGGTCTTATAGCTGTTTACACAAGCTCAACCTTGCTTGTTTGGATGACACTCTTGTCTCAACATCCAGCAACTGAGAGATGACCTCGTGTGAGCCTCACCATCACCACATGATCTGGTCATGGTTATGCCGCAAGAAGCAGGCAAAGCAGGATGCAGATAACTGAAAGGCCACTTCCGTCTGGCCTCTAGCCACCTTGCCGGGTAGCAGCTGCCTCAGAGGGAGAGATGAGAGAAGCAGGGCTCATTCCACCAGGTCTGCTGAAAGACCGCCTCCATCATGCACCTCCTGCCTTGAACTGTTTCCATTCCAGCTGGACATTATCAGAACTACTATTTAACTTTAAGAACAGGTTTAAGAAATTTGCTGCCCCCGCCCCCCAATCTTCCCTCCTTGACCTTTGTTTCCTTTTCTCTTGTTTCAATTTTATATACTGTATAAGCCATTTTGGAAGCCATTTTGGCTGAAGAGTGGGGTACAAATGCTCTAAATAATTGTGTTGTTTTATTCTTCTGTGTTGATATTTGCAATGTATGTGTTTCTGTGTGTTAGACATAGAGACACAATCAGTTTTTGGCATGTTGCAGAAATAATACCTGTCAAAATTTGTGTTACCACCTCTGTGTGTGAGCTTATTTCCCTATTCTAGCCCTGTGACTACTTTCTCTGCCATTACAGATTTTGCCCTTCAGGAAACTGCAACCTAGGAAGTGGATCACTTGTGGAAGATAGGTGGGGATTGTGTTAGGCCAGCTCCCACTCTGATTTAAACCATTTATGAAGAAAATAGCATTTATTAATGACATCTAGACTAAACAAAAGTGAAAGCACATTATCAGTTCATTACTAGCAAGAATGATAAGCATATCGTCTTGCTGCTTGAGTTGCAGATCTCAAACCTATTGATACAATAAGGCCTTTTGAGCACTATCCATTCCTGGCCTCCTTTCACAACTCCAAAACCCCCAACTGACTCTGAACTCCAGTTGCCTGCTTCAGATTCTGGAGGCCATTCACCATTACATTGCCAGAGAGAACTGGCTCTGTTCTGTCACAAGCCCATTATGAACTATTCTGTAACTGCATAACTTTTAGATATATTGAGTGTCATTAAACACTGAACTCTGTCAGCCTCTAATCAGTAACAGCCATGATCTTGTCACAAAACCAGGGGATTCACACCCCAGACTCCCAGTTTTGTTGCAAACTTCTGAACCTGAGTTGCTATTTACTGGCCCATGCAGATCTCTTCCTAAAAGTGTACTAAGTGAAAACCTGACAGCAAAACAGGCTCGTAGCTCCTTTGTTGGCCAGGTCATGCTGCTGTATGAAAGACTGCCTGAATGTCACTGTGGTTAGTACATGTTGTAATAACAATGAAGTGTCATGGTGCCTCAATTCTTAGTACTAGCGTCTGATCGAGAGTTTAAGGGAGTTCAATCTAATTAGCTTATTGAAGGGAGGGTCAGGAGATACTTGCAGGCTATGATTACGCTATCTGTGCAAGAGATCAAACAGGTGATAGCATAAGGCTGTTTTAATCGAGCAGACAAAAAAGCTGGACAACATCTGATAGCTAGATGTATAAATCAGCAATGTCTAATAGTGAGGTTAATTAACCATTGGAAGAAATTTCCAAATCTTGTGGCTAGATCCTCTGTTGTGGTGTGTTACAATCAAGATTCTGAAAGATATCGATTCCATTACAAATTGGAAAGAGGATGAAGAAAAACCTGAGTCAGATTTCTGAAGCTGTGTTAACCAACAAGCAAGCAGTCTAAAACAGCATGCACGGACATGTTGTGGCCTTAGAAGTATGTGGAAAATTAACAACAACAACAATAATGATACCACCAATAGTCTATATGCCAATTTTATTAACAACACTTTATACAGAATCATAGAACAGTAGAGTTGGAAGGGGCCTACAAGGCCATCGAGTCCAACCCCCTGCTCAATGCAGGAATCCAAATCAAAGCATTCCCGACAGATGGCTGTCCAGCTGCCTCTTGAATGCCTCCAGTGTGCCATGTGTGCTTTATGAAGGACAGGTATGACAGGTCCCTACCCCAAACAGATTACAGTCGAATGTAAACACAGGGAAACAACAGAGGGAAGGGAGAAATGGAGACATAGGTAGTGAGAGAAAGAGCATATGATTATTTCAATTACACATACTTTGGCTTAGTTACAACAAGGTACAGGGGACTAAGGGGATGATCCAAATATAATAAACTGATATCCGGGAGGGTCTCAAATCTGACTGGGACAGGAAAGCAGCTACATGCTGAGGTTCCCCTTCCCTCCATATAATTTTAATAAAGGAAATCTGTGATATGATGCCATCACATTGTGCATCTCCTGCCACCCCATTGCTCTAGTGGCAACCAATTATGTGGGAAGGGAATAGGGAAATCCATGATATGGTGACTTCATGTCATACGTTTCCCTGATCTGGACCTCTCATACAACCCCAGGGATGGAGCTACATTTGGACAGCTGAGGACAGGGTTTAAATTTCCCCACCTAGTTCTAATGACGAGAGCTGCAATTTACTATTTCCTTTGGCTTGGGTCATTAAGAGGTATCTTTGTATTGTCTTCTGCTTGTGGCCAGGGCCAGCCCAAGACATTTTGCTGCCTGAGGCAAAGGACGATATGGCACCCTCCCATGTAAAGAAGCTGACAGGACCTTCGGTACTGGCAATGGCATATCATCCTGAGGACAGCAGGCTGGTTTAGGGGATGTATGACAAGCCTGTGGTACTCAAGAGGTGGGTTCTTTGGTGGTACAGCAGTGGAAGGTCACCTATTTGTCACAGTTTAGGCAACTGAAGTCCAGGTAGCTTTCATAGGATTCAGGTTCAGGACCCATCCAGAGAGCCTGGCTGGCCTGGTCTTTTCTTATAGTAACATTCTATGAAATTATGAGATTGCCATAGAAACTTGTCTAATAATATGCAGTAACTCATATGTTACCAGTGATTATAGCCTCTGCATGGTTGAGGAGCCTTTGAAGGCTCTACTGTATTTTCATCATGATATGTCAAGTTGTCCACAGTTTTCAGCTTCTAAGACAGGGTAGATAATCTTTTTGGGTTAGCACACCAGATCTTTATCTCTCTACCACCACTTCACCGACCAACACAGGTGGGCAGGGCCTCACACCTGTCCATCACCTGATGCCATGATGACTTCAGCTGACTGGTAGGGGGTGTAGTCCTGCTCACCTGTCAAAGTTGGTCCATGGAGGTGGTGGTGGGAGGGATCTGCTTGGTCAGAGCATTCCCCACAGGAGACACACTGGCACAGGAGCACCCTGCAGGATTATTCAGCTGATGAGCAGAGGGTTCAATCCTGCTGGCTACAGGAGTCTGCCTGGCAAGCATGTTCCATGCAGGGAATGTGCTGGTGAAGCAAGTCCCTCACCTATCAGCTAATGTCACTCAGCGACATCAGCTGATTGACAGGTGGGCACAGTGTGAGAGGAATGGCATTACAGGCCAAATTGGATCCCCTGACAGGCCAAGATTGGCTCTCAGGCAGGAGGTTTCCCATCGCTGTTCTAAGAAATGAAGATCTCAGACATATGAAATGAAGATATTCCATATAATAACATTTAATTTAATATGTAACATGCGTGTAATATGGAAATGTGTGCATTTGCATATAATGCCACATCTGAGCATATGTGTTCCTGAACAGCAAATGGTGCCAGCCTTATTACATAGCCCAACCAACCATAAGATGTTCAGGCTGTGTGACAAAACAAACATCCATCATCTGGGCCATAGTCTAGAGGATAGAGCAGCCACAAGAATCCAGAAGTTAGCCAGCCCAGCTATAAACTGTCACAGCTATAAGCACAGAAAAGCATCCAATGAAATTAAAGGGCAACAAATTTAATGTGGCTAAACGGAAATACTTTCCCAAGAGTATGTTATTAAGAGGGAGTAGCAACCATGCTAGAAAAAAATCCCACCATTTTGGATTCTATGTCAAGATTAGAATTTAGAGTGACACAGACTAAAAACCAATTCAAGTCTCATGTTCCCAACATTAGCACAGGCATGACCTTAATATCATTGGTTTATCCCATCCCTGAACAAATTGGAGTCTTATTTTAGAATATCCTTTCAGCATCAATAATTTTATATCAGATATGCCAGTCCAGTAGCAATGAAAATATCCTGAAAGTATACTGAAACCAACCGCAGAACCCTCAGTAAATAAGCAAAACTTTGCATTTGAGCTTTTTGTTTGGGAGAAGGCAGGGAATGAACCAAAATTAAAGGCCACCTTTGTTTCTACCTGCTATTTGTCTGTAAGGAAGGCTACTTATCTGCATTTTTTATTTTTTTATTTTATTTTTACTCAGGGTAAATGGAAATAAAAGTTGAGCTACGTACAAAGACTTCTGTTTACCAATGAATGTGGCAGGGAGAGGAAGTGGAAAGGGCGGGCTCCGGATACTTGAAACACCACATTGGAAAACCACAAACACCAGAACTGTCTAAAATTACACAGAGATGGCAAAAGTATTATACGCTAAAAGAGTCAAATAATACGTTAATAATGTTATATGTACAAATGAACTAAACTTCCATGAAGCCTTTTCCAGAACTCTGTCTCTATACGCTCCTGGAACTAAGCCGAAATATGTATATTTGAAATATGCACACATCTCTCTAACCACCTCTTTCCTCTGCTGAATATTCAAACTGAATGAATGGGAAATAAAATGGCAAATGTGGTTCACCGTAAGTAGGTATATGTTGATGGATTTAGGGGCAAAAAAATCTATACACTACTGGGGTCTGAACTGGCAGTGGCTGAAGAGGAAAGGGATCTTGAGGTCATGGTGGAGAGCCCAATGGAAATGCAGATCCCAGTGGAGTACAGCTAGGAAAAAGCAATTCCATGTTAGGAATCATTAGGAAAGGGCTCAAAAATAAAACAGCCTATTTCTTAATACCGCAAATGGATGATGTGTGCACAGTTCTGGTCCATACATCTCAAAAAGGAAATTGGATCTGGAAAAGATGCAGAAAAGGGTAACCAAAATCATCAGGGGGCTAGGCAGTTCCCCTATGGGCAAACACAAATTTTAATCAGTGAAGTTGCAGTAAAGGATAAGTCTATTTATTTTTGTAAGACTATTTTTGGTTTTGGTGTTTCGCTCTTCTGAGCAGCTTAAGCGAAAATATTCAAGGACGGCTTTTCTTCTGACAATGACTGGTTGCTTTTGTTTATCACATTTTTAGTTCTCCTTCAGTATCCTGAAAAGTCAAACATGCTGATGTTTTGGGAATATTCTTATTTTTTAGATATCGCCACATAATCAGCAAACTGGGCTATAAGCTCTTTATGGCCAAAATTATGCACATATTACTCTGAAAGCACCTTTTAAAACAGAAAAGCCATTTCTGCAGAAGCAATTGGAACCAGAAAACAGCCAGAAGAGGAGTGCTTAATCCAGAAGCAGGGAACCTATGGCGCTCCAAACGATGTTGGACTCCAACTCCCATCAGCTCCTGCCAGCATAGCAAATGGTCAGGGATGACAGGAGCTGTAGTCCAGTAACATTGTCACAACCCTTTCCCTGCTTGCTGTTTCCCCACTTCAGGTCATCCACCCATGCAGCTTTTGCTATCATGGAGTTTCAAATATGGCCAGACACAGAAAGAAAAACTGCTGGGGAAAGGGTGCAGCATCTCCACTCTGCTACATATTCTGACTGCCCCTCTGGAAGCAACTTACTTACTGGGTGACAGTCCCAATATGTGTGGTATTTCCACATGTATACCATTTCTCATCAAAACTGAATGCCGGGGGGGGGGAATCCCTGAGAAATTGGGAGAAACAGCTACGGATGTACAAATAAGGCTCAACCAGTTATGACACATTCACATTTTAATCTGGTATTTTCCATTCTGCTGCAATTGGTTTTATTTTGCACAAGTCTTTCTGCCATCTCATTTTCTGCTGATGCACAAATACACATACTTTTTAACATAACTCTTAGTTTGCAATAGACATGCATATCAATATTTAAAAATCAGTTACCATCATTGTGTGTTCCCTTTCAAAGTTAATGGATTTCCAGAGGAGTAGCCCTGTTAGTCTTTTGCAGCAAAAATAACAAAGAGTATTTACTGTAGCAGCTTAAAGTTAATGAAGTAGATAATGGTCCTATCACAAAGCCATCCATGGCTGCAGTCCTAACAATGACTACTCAGAAATAAGTCCCACTGAATTCAATTGGGTTTATTCCCAGGTAAATGGGGTTAGGATTGCAGCCTTGCTATCTTGATTTTACAGTTACGCCTAACGTTAATTCTGCTTCAGTTCTCTCACCATGGTCACATCCACACCATACATTTAAAACACATGGCTTCCCCCAAAGAATCCTGGAAACTGTAGTTTGTTAAAAGTGCTGGGAATTGTAGCTCTCTGAGGAATAAACTACAGTTCCCAGGATTCATTGGGGAAGCCATGAGCTTTAAATGTATGGCGTGGATGTGACTGTATTCCTGGAGGCATATTAAACATTTTCCAGGCACTCTAATTCCAGTGAAATGCCACTTCTATAAGTCCTTTTTGTAATCCACATTTTATTTCATAAATATTTCAAACAGAAAATGGTTGTGTGTGTGAATCTGTTGAAACATAACACTAAAGCTAATTTATGTGTAAAAATGTTTGTAGTAAACATCATTTTGTGTGTGATAGCTTGAAATCCTTAGACTTTAAGAAGCACAGATAAAAGTATTAGGTAACAAAAGATATCACTTTCCATATAAAAAGAACAATAATGAATTATCCATTCCATTAAAATTCACAGTAGGAAGCAGATTAAGACTGGAATCATAACTCTACTTACCTGGGAGTAAGCCCATAGAATTCAATATATGTGCACTTGGCTTCCCTTGGTGAATTCTGACTTTTATACTGTGTTTATGTATATGGATATTGTTTATGTATTTTGCTTTGCAAATTAATTTGACATGATTTTTATTGTACCTTGTGTACTCTATTGTAAACTGCTTTGAGATCTTTTAGATAGTAAGCGGTCTATAAATGGAAATAATAATAATAATAATAATAATAATAATAATAATAATAATAATAATAATACACACCTATAAGTAAGTGAAGTAAAACAACATTTCAGAAAAAAGAAAAGCAATGAGACCCCTGCTGGGACAGCAGCAACTATACATCAATGAATATATAAATAACATGAATTGAAAAGCAATTTACAGATCGTATAATGCGTCCATGTTAAAAAACACCAAACTTTCAACAACCAAGGCAAAACACATTTATGGCAAAAGTCTATCCCACGATGGGGGTTGAATGGGTGGACGGAATGAAATCCACTTGATAATCCATTTCGAACAGATTCCGGTACTTCTTTACATGTTCAGGGCAGGCCCCCTAAGAGCCCTTCTTCAACTCAGGAAATGACATCTAGTCTGGAGATGCTCAAAATAGATGTGATACTTTATATACAGTAAATGTGTGTCATGTATAAAACAGGGTGGAAGAATCTTAAGAGCAAAAGGGTTGCTGAACTCCCTTCCCACTGCCCATGGGCTACAGTCTGTCCTTCAACACCACAGAACAATACAGTTGGAAGGGAGCTCAAAAGTCCTGTAGTCCAACCTCCTGTCAATTTAGGAAATCTGCTCCTGCAGCAACACTGACAGGTGGCCATCCAGCCTTTGTTTAAAAACCTCTAACAAAACAGAATACACTGCCTTCTGAGGGTGTCTACTGCCCTGTTGAATAGTTTGTACTATCAGGAAGTTCTTGTGATGTCCTTGTATATAGATATTACTGTAAATATGGTAAGTGCAGGTTTATTAAGGTATATGTGGTAAGTAAAGTGAGTGGGGGGGAGTACATGGGCTAGAATGCTGGAGAATGCTGTATTGTGATTGGCTGAGTGTTTGAGTGGCTGAAGGTATAAATGAGAGGATGACAGTTGAGAAAGAGTTCTGTTGGTTGAGTCGGTTGGTGGGTTGTTGTGGGTTGGAGTTGGTTGTGGGTTGGATTATATTTGGCTGGTATTAAAGCAGATTATATATGACTGGAAACATAAAGAGTGACACTATATGAAACCATACGCTTGTTAAATATCCCATAAGTAATCTTGTTATTTCCTGGTGTTTATAAATAAATATTTTATTGGTTTACCAAAAGCCTGATCCTTGGCTGGGGTTTACACAGACCAAAAGGGAGGGCAGGGTAATTACCAAGGTGCAGAAACAGTATCAAATGGTGGCAGCGGTGAAGAGATAGTGTATCATCAAGTATCGAGGGCAACCAAGGGCTATATGCTTTATAGGCACAAAGATACAGGGGAGTTGTGGCCTGCAAGTGCACCCAGACACAAAGTAACAATAAGCCAGAAGGGGACTAAGGCAAAGTCCAAAGGCAATATTGTGAAACAGGGAGTAGCTGGTGGTGCTGCCTAGCAGTGGGATCTTGCGAGATCTGTGCTAGAGCCGGTGAGAGAACAAATAAAACCCAGGATCCTGACTGGAGGGACCTGACAGGTGGAGGTCTGAGGTGGGATCCTCACCGTTCTTTTTCAGCTCCGGTGTAATACTGGAAGTGAACCCAGAAAGGGGAAAATATTGTGGGTGGAGGGGCTGTAGGGAGGTAAATGGTGGAACCAGGAAAGGTTTAGCATCCATCAGAACACAACCCTTTTGGCTCTTTGAATCAAACTCTACCCCATGTTTTGCATGCCACCTGTTACTGATCAGCATTTAAATCAGGGATGGGCAACTTATGGCATTCCAGATACTGTTGCTCCAAATCCCTTCAGTCCCAGCTGGCAAGGACAACAGTCAGGGATGATGGGAGTTGTAGTTTGGTGGTCCACAGATTCCCCATCCCTGATTTAAAGAGATGCACTTCCTGTTGTTATATTTTATTTGACCCTGACATTCTGTTACTTGTTAATCATTACTGGGACTGATACTTTAGCGTGTTATTGTGACCATGTGGTTGCGTTGGTAAGCTCACAAGAACTGTAAAATCACTGGTTCAGCCTGCTTACCAAGTGATAACACTGTGTGAGTGTGTGTGCGTGTGTATACCAGCTCACAAATAATGGCAAAATAAACAGAAATGAGTCCAGGCAAGCACTTGGCTAGCGAGACATGAAAGTGAACACCTTCCAAAATCACAAGAGCACTGGAGGGATGTTAAAAGTTTGTGCTGCATTTCTCTTTAATCTTGACACAAAAACTGGAGCAATTAAGGGGGAATGCAAAGAGGGAGTTGTCATATTGTGCCCCATTGTTGCCTGCTAAGACAGAAGCTAGTAAGATAAGAAGTTTGCTAAATGCCTTCAGCTATTCCAATTCAAGGCATGTAAGCAGAAAGAGGATAGTAACACTTCCTACAGACAGCAAACTTGAACCAAAAAGGTTCTCCGGTGTTGCTGGCTATGATGTGACTGGATGAATGAGGCATTCAACTTTGACTCGAGCATCAGCCAATGGATGACAACCACTAGCTGCATATAACATATGGAACACCAATCCCTTAGATCCCCTTGGTAAATGTGAGTGGAAAAGGTCATTCTAATTACCAACTCCTACATTGTATGGGAAATGCCAGCTTTTTAACTGCCTTTTTACTGACATCCAAAGAATAGGAGAAAAGGTTTTAGTCATTTATTTGCATCCAAAACTGAAGATTCTTAAACTGGGATAAGTCTATTGGCTACATTAAACAAAGAAAAACAACCTCTGATGAAGGCTAAAACAGAGTTTACTCTTATACACTGGATTATAAACTGGATTAAATATTCTGTGGTCCTCACACTGAACATGGCAATTGTCCCTCCTGTGCTATCATCTTCCAAGGTCGGACTACTATGACATGCCCTACGTAGGGCTGTCCTTAACTGTTTGAACATTTCATCTGGTAACTCACGCTCTTGATGGGGAAAGAGATGCCAGGAACACATTAGACCAATACTTCAGCATCTGCACTGGTTCTTCCCTGTCTTCAGATAATTCCATCCAGCCCTATCAGGATTATGATTTTACCCTGCAAAATCCTAAAGGGATTGAACCCTGTGCAGCTTTGAGATTGCCTCCTCACTTATATCCTTAGACCTACTTACTTCTCTTAGATCTACCAAATACATGATAATGATTGTCCTATCTACATGCTAAATTGGGACAGCAAAGGCACACAGAGAGATATTTGAGGTGCTTGCCCCTCTGTTGTACAACCCCCTTTCTCTGAAGAACCAACAAAGCTAGAACCTGACTGAAAATCCTTTTGAAAATATCTGCAAGGATCTTTCTATTTACATTGGCTTTTGATGACCAGGAATAAGCTTTTAATTGAGTATGAGGCTCTGGCAGATGAATCTGAAATAAATATGTATTTTGAGGGCAAGTTCACAGACTTCATAACTACAGTGTTAAGCAATGACCTGCACGTGTAGAACTTCCATCAGAGACAAAACACGACAACAGATTGTCACACTTCAAAACACAAGTGCTTTCCAGCACACTTCGTTCACACATTCAGCTGCAAGCCACCAATTGTTAACTAATCAATTGATGAGAAATCAAGCAATAGACATGTACATATAAACAGGTCCTTAGAGCTTTCTGATCCTCATGGACACTCTTTCTCTATATTGAGAGTATACTACTCCAATACCCTTCCAGTTACATGGTTTCCTGGTCAGTTTCTGAGTCCGATTCAAAGTTCTCATTTTGATCTTTGAAGTCCTAAATGGCATGGGCCCAGGTACCTACAGGATTACTTGTTTCCACATGAGACTGCTCGCCAGTTAAGATTCTCAGAGGGAGTGCTGCTCCATGCCCTGTCCCCGAGAAGCTCCCTTCCCTTCTGTTTTCTGGTAGATGGCAAAGGGGGAGGGGGGGAGTTCCATTGCACAAGTGTAAATCCTTGCATTGGCAAGAAAAGTTACTTAGTTCTACACTGGATACAACCCAAAGATTCAGGAGCAGACCTTGACCTTCCTACAGGTGCCGAAGGAAACTTCAACTGCATATATTGCATAAATAGGAAGAAAATGAACAAACCTTAGATCAGTGCGCCTGGGGAAAAGCTTCTTCTTGCCATTGAAGTATACTTCAAATTCATCCACCTTTAACCGGTGTGCATAGTCGATATATGCAGACACTTCTTGACCGCGAGCATTTCGATCCCGAATGAAGATTATGGACTGGCGGGGAGGGGAGAGATATAAGTATGACTACCATAAAGTGTCTAACAAGAAAGACTTTTGCAATTTATACAGATTATGTGCTTTCCTGAACATAAAGACAAGATTTCACTTCTGTCCATTATTGTACAGTCTCTTTTTCATACCATCCTCATATATCTTTCATGCCGCATGTCTAGCCAAATCTCCAGTGTATGCTTACTGCAAAGAAAATCCTACGGAATTCAATAGGGTTTACTCTCAAAGATAAGCATATTGGACAACTGTTTTCATTTGGAAACTCCAGCGTGCTTGTTCTTGCATCAACCCCCTCCCCACTTTAGAGAGAGAGAAAAGGCCACGGAGTGAATTCATGGAAAAGTCTTGGACCTAGCTTGCACATAAGTCTATGCACTAAGCCAGTCTGGCTTTCTTATCAAGGGAATCTAGCGATTCCAGTAGTATCAGATAGTAAATGCCTTGGAGACCCATTTTTTAGAGAAAATGAGCCCTGAACAGGATTTCTGGGAATTAATATTTTATATTCTGCTCCATCCTTTTTCCTATTTAGTTATTAATTTTCCCGATACTGCTTTTCCATCTCTACAAATGGAATCCAATTTATTTGTAAACGTGTATTCATCATGTGGGGTGGTTTAAAACAGCCTCTACGCTGCAACAGATTTTATGCACATGTATATAACAACCACATACCATCAATGTACATGGCATCTTACAAAGATATATAGACGACAGAAATATATTCATACTCCAATAGTGGGGAAACAACAAATTGCCTAGTTGCCATTTGTAGCTAGAAATTGTCCCAAGGCAACCAAGCGGGAACAGAGTCCCCAGTTTGCAATACATTCTGCACCTGAATTTTGCCCTTTAAAAAAGCCATTGGACATGTTCATTCAAGTTCTAATTGAATTTTCATCAAATATTGAGCCAGCACTTTGAGGGGCAGAGGTTCCTCCTTTGGTTTGCAAAGAGCCCTGCCGCTCATATCTTTTTTATGTGAGGTCCTATAAGTGCAGATGAAGATTTGGAATCAGTGGATTTACCATGCTCTGTGAGTGTAGTCCTTGTCTTTGGAAGGACCTCCTTTCATTTACCTTATCCTTGCCCTGAGGCTGTCCTACGAAAAGGTGTGAGAGCTCTTTGCATTTGCTAGGAAATTGCAGCTGCCTTAACAGGAAATAGCTTTGATGCTGCTTTTATATAATGAATATCTGAAGGCTATGAAATATTATTCTAGTTACTTGGTGGTGGTGGGGAACAGTCTGCAAATGCCCAGAGTATATTGATTACTACATGTATTCTTGGACTGAGCTCTGGAAGTAAAAACAAGTTCCATCCTGAGTCCTGGGGAGTAGAGAGGAGATATGGTATAGACAACCCCATGCAAAGCCTGCATAGTTTTTGTTTGTTGTAAGCAGGTGCCAGTTCAGGTAAAAATGTTGATTTCATCTATGGTTGGTGTAAACAAGGAACTAGCTACTCCTAGGCAATTATTCTGCTACTACAACGCCTTGGGAGCCAATATTGGTTGAGAATTGAGGGAATACATACAATAAACAAAGTGTAATTTTTATTTCTCTCTTTATATAAAGGTTAAAAAAACTCCACTATTTCTCCTTCCTTTTTGAATGTTTGGTGATCCGAGAGATGGCTTTTTAAACCTGTAACTTTCAAAAATCTGAATTTAAAGTCTCCACCACAGAACATGATTTTAAAATTCACATATATATAATTGTTGTTGTTATGTGCCTCCAAGTCGACTATGACTTATGGCAACCCTATGAATCAGCGACCTCCAAGAGCATCTGTCATGAACCACCCTGTTCAGATCTTGTACGTTCAGGTCTGTGGCTTCCTTTATGGAATCAATCCATCTCTTGTTTGGCCTTCCTCTTTTCTACTCCCTTCTGTTTTCTTTTCTAATGAATCATGTCTTCTCATTATGTGTCCAAAGTATGATAACCTCAGTTTCATCATTTTAGCTTCTAGTGATAGTTCTGGTTTAATTTGTTCTAACACCCAATTATTTGTCTTTTTCGCAGTCCACGGTATCTGGAAAGCTCTCCTCCAACACCACATTTCAAATGAGTTGATTTTTATATAATTAGGCCAGTTAAAATATCATTGTGCAAAGGCAGTTTGAACAGCCTGCATGTGGTGCCTTATCCCCACTACTTAACACACATTTCCATCAAGATTGTTGAACAACAACAATGTGCTATCAAAGTACATGGTACCTAACAAAAAATAGTAACTTTTGTGAACTAATTTTCAAGCCTGAGACACTCCAATTGGTTTTCAAGCTGAATTTCAGAAAACTCTGGTGTTGTTGGGAGGTTTTCAGGGATTTCCTGATCAGAAAACAAGGGCAGACAAGGTTTCCTATAGAAGACTAACGCATCACTACAGATCTCTTTGTGGAATGTGCCACCACCGGAGAATGTTAAAGGTGTTCAAGAAACACTCTTGGTCTTCAGGAGGCAACTGTGAGGCACAGCAGATTTGACCAATGCTACATGTGAACTATGACAAATCACACAACACTCTCCTAAACCATTTGTAATGTTCAGGGGCTTCAGAGCAGAAATGCAGGGGTGTTCCTTACATTCTGGGGTACGTTCAAAGCAGGAACCTGCATCCCAGTGGCTGTAGAAGGAAGCTTGGAATTGTGTTTTTACGTGGAGGCATGCAAAACTGGGGGTGGGGGGGAAGTTGTAGATGACTGTTGTATGTTCTGAGAAAAAGGAAAGCCACACTATTTGGTTGCTGGATTAAAACAAACACTTGTCATTTATTGTTATTATTATTATTGTTTGTTGTTGTTGTTTGATTTATATCCCACCCTTCCTCCCAGCAGGAGCCCAGGGCGGCCAACAAAAGCACCAAAAACATTAAAACATCATAAAAACAGATCGTAAAACACATTAAAACAAAACATCTTCAAAAACATTACTTAAAAAGGCTTTCAAAACATCTAAGATTAAAAACATTTTAAAAAGGTTTAAGAACATATTAAAAAGCAATTCCAACACAGACGCTCATCAGATGCATTTACACTCATATGTGGAGTTCAGGAGGAGCTGGAGGATGTCCGGAATGTGAACAAGGAAGCCATGATACCACCATTAAAAGAAGAGCCGTATATGGCTTGTGTATTTATCAGAGTAAATATCCCAGACTAAAAAAACCAGAAAAAATGGGGGGGGGGTTTGCCTTGGAGACAAAACTCAGCAATGTCTCTTCCTCCAACAACTGCCGAGAAAGCCTCAGAAGCGGAAAGACTGAGCTGTAATAAAAATTTCTACAGCTAGCGGAAGAGTGTTTCCTCTAAATGGCAAGAGCTGTAACATACAATATATTACAGCTGTGAGAAGATAAAAGACAGAAAGGTGGTGGCAAATATATGAATAATTGGTTCATACTTTCTAAGAAGAAGGAACAGGTTACAAATAAACAACTTAAATTATATAGGATGTTCCAATGTTTAAAAAGTTGGCAAACGTCTTATGTTCAGCGTACAACATAAAGGACATCTTTCAGCTCCCACCTGATTGTAAAATTAATTCCCTAAAGTCTGCGTTTTCACACAGGCCTGCCATGTGAAAACTACAAATCTACACAGCTCTACAGGAAAGCGGATGTCTCAGTGTCTTTTTTCTTCCTGTTCTTTTTGTTGTTGTTGTTGGTAACTTCGAACACCCAATCAAGACTATTTGAAAGAAGAAGAAAAAGAAATCCTGTGATAAAGGTACAAAGGCTTCCCTTTTGCTTTTGATCCTGCATCACCTGTCAGCATTCATCTTCATTGTTCTTTCCTCTGCACCTCTCTAAAACTCATTTAGAAGCACTTATAAAGCTTTCATTCATAAAATGCACAAGTGTGTTGGGTGGATTCCCTGTCGCTTTTCAGTTTTACCACACCTTTCCCCCTCAGACTGTTTATATGCAGTCTTTTAAACATCTCCCCCCCCTCCGCTTAGAATGATCAATGGCAGATCATGCTTTTGTTGTTTTTGTTATATGCCTTTGAGTCAATTATGACTTATGGCAACCCTATGAATCTTTTTTGATATTTTCATATGGTTTTCATGGTAAGAGGTATTCAGAGGTGGTTTACCATTGCCTTCCTCTAAGCCTACGGCACCCGGTATTCCCAGGCGGTCTCCCATCCAAGTACTAACCAGGCCTGACTCTTTTTAGCTTCCGAGATCAGATGAGGACAGGCATGTTCAGGGTAGTATGGCCATAGGCTTAGATAATGCTTATCATACTAATAAGTAAACCGTCAATGTGAACTTCACAAGATGATTTTAAGGGCGTGGCTGCAAAGTGGTGGCTAATGCCCATTGGGATTGGTAGGGTGAAAGGCAGGGATACCAGCAGTAGTAGAGCCAGAGACAATGATAGACAGAAGCACCCCCCTGGACTGGTTGTAAGACAGCAGGTAGGTAGGCGTTGGCTGAGGGCAGATGGAGACTGGTTGGGCAGACCTCCATTTGCCCTAATCGACCAGCCTCCACTGACGGGATGTACCATCAGTAGTTTATAGGGCATTTGTCCCTATTCCATGCTTAGCCCTAGGCCTTTGCATACGGAGCACACGTTTATTAAAACATTTCCACCTTGCCTTCTAATATAAAATTCCCAAGGTGCCTTGCAACATCAGTTAAAACACTGAAAGACAACCACGAGAAAACACAGTAAAGCAGCAGCACACAGTTGAGTCAAAAGTAGAAGTAAAATCTCGGGATGCATTAAAGCCACTTAAACATCATTAAGAGACCAGGAAATTTGGACCATTCTCAGCTGGAGCCTAAAAGCCATCCATATTGGCAGTTGTGTAGATAAGGGAAGTGAGTTCCATAACTGAGGTGCCACTATGAGGAAGGCCCCATTCTCTGTAACCTCCCATCTCATCTCAGAAAGCGGGACACCCAGAGGTGAACCTCCCATCAGCGTCTTAACTCCAGAGCAGGTTTGAATGGGAGCAGGTAGCTCTTTGGATACTCTGTGTGTGTGTTAGTGCTGAGCAGGGAATAGTCCTCCATACGTTGATGCACGTTTTTCCTGCAAAGATGGATTGCAGCACCTCATGTGCTCCCTGCTAGCTTGTTCCATCCTCTGACAAGGGGTAAATTCACACCATACATTTATCCCACTATTATTCCACTTTACACAGTCACTTCCCCCAAAGAATCCTGGGAAGTGTACTTTGTGAAGGATGCAGAACTACAATTCCCAGAATGGTTTAACTGTCCATCCCTCTTCCCTAGGAACTCTGGCAATTGTAGCTCTGTGAGGGGAAGAGGGGTCTCCTAACAACTTTCAGCACCCTTACAAGGCTTCTTTGAGGGAAGCCAAAGTTTGAACTGGAATAATAGTGGAATAAATGTATGGAAAATCACACTGAAACTCTTAAAATCTGGCCAGAGAACACACTCCTAAAACCAGAAGTGAAAGTATAGGTAGATTTCTCTTTTGCACTGGCAAATTTGCCCACAATGTCTGAATAAATCAGGCAATTAACTATGTGCCATTGTGGCTAATTATTTTTCTTTGTCATTTTCTTGTTCAAACATTTCATCTTGCCTTTCAATCTACAGACTTCCAGGACAGCTCACAAAATATAGAATAATAAAAATGATCAGAAAGCTATAATTAAAACCAAGCAAATATTAACACTAAAGCAAATACGGAACAAAAATATCAGAACAGTAGCTGCCTCAGGGCCTGATCTCTCTGTGTAAGACCTGGGCTGCAACTGCTCCAGGCCCTGGTGAACTTGAACACACAAAACATGGACTGGACTTCCCAACATTACAACACTGAAGACCTCAGTAATAGTGGAAGTATATCTCTGGGTACCCACTCCAGGGGGCACATTTCAGAAGTAGGTGAATGCCTTTATGTCCTGCCTGTGAGCTTCAGCTGGAAACAGAAAATGAAACGAGCAAGTTAATTCGTACACTTTTAATCCCTGCAGTGAAATAATGATGGTGATGTCATTCTGGTGTAGTAGTTAATACCTTCGATCCTAAGCTTTTATTAGCTGACACAGCAATTTTAAAAATTGAGTCATTAGTGCAGTTGCATTTCTGGTTCAGTTAGTAACATGAAGACTATCATGCAAAAGCAACAAGAATGAGATGTTTCGAAGGCCAGTTCTCTCTGCAGGATGATGATGATTTTTTTTTTTTTTTTACTTTCTGCCTGGATTATAACATGCACATCGTTGTTTTAACAGCCTTAAGGCTGTTTCATTTAGGATGATTTTCCTACAGGGATGTCAACTCTATAACATACATCTGACAAATGCATACATATCCCTGGCTGATGAATTTTTATATCCCACCTTTCCTCCAAGGAGTTCAAGGTGGCGTATATGGTTCTCCTCTCTTTCCATTTTACCCTTATAACAACCCTGTGAGGTAGGTTAGGCTGAGAGACTGTGATTGGCCCAAGGTCACCCAGCAAGCTTCATATCTGAGTCAGGATTTAAACCCTGGTCCCCCAAGTCCCAGTCTAACACTCTAATCACTACACTACCCATAAGCACTGCTCAGGCAGTCATCACCTCCATGATTAGATTTGCTTGAGGGGGAGAGCAGGGGAGTGTTTGCTGGCCCTGCCTCCTCCATCATGCTCCCGTCACATGGCTTCATTCCTTCATGTGTTGGAAAGTAACTTCTGGAGCAGGGAGCCTGCTTTACTTGGGTAGAGCTCCTGAGTGATTTAGAACTTGGGATGGGCGAGTGCTGGACGTGGTTAGAGTGAAACAGACATTATGTATTCATCACTTACTAGTGATGAGGCTCCACGTACACACACTCCCATCTCTGGTCCCCAAAGGCAAGAGTTTATCTGTGAGTACAGAAAAGGGGAAAGTGGAGGGCATGCTGCAAGGCCTGGCAGAGTGGCTTTTCCCGCCAGGAATGCGCAGGACTCACTGCTTTCTCAGACCCAGAGGGAAAGTAATGACTTTTGAGGATAGATAAGGTATAGGTGGCTGCGATGTGTACTCATTGCAAATGCCTTTCACACTAAGCACTTGCAAAAGCTTAATTCTTTTCAAGTCCAGCTATGGGATGCTTGTGTATCTTTATCATACATGACAGTGTACACAGTTGTTATATGGGATAGATATCCATGTTGGAATATTGCCCTGTGTAATGTGACCCCAAGTGATAACTTAAAGCTGGGGCCAACATGATGCCCTCCAGATGTTGCTGAACTTCCCCTGCCATCAGCCCCAAGACGGCCGGTGGCCAGGGATGATGGGAGTTGCAGTCCAATAACATCCAGCAGCATGTTGCCTAACGTCAAGCAACTATACATATGTTATTATTTATTTATTTATTACTAAATTTATAGCCCGCCCTTCCTCCCAGAAGGAGCCAGGGCAGCAAACAAATGACAAAACATTAAAAACATCTATAAACTTCTTTAAAAACATAGAATCATAAAATAGATGGAAGGACCTATAAGGTCATCGAGCCCAACCCTCTGCTTAATACAGAAATCCATCTTCAAAATCTCATAAAAACAAAACATTTTTTTAAAAAAATAAAAAAATATTTTTAAAAATATTTAAAAACATCTTTACAACAATTCCAAAACAGATGCAGACTGGGATACAGACTGGGATGCTTAAAAGGCTTATTGAAAAAGGAAGGTCTTAGTGGGGGCTGAAAAGACAACAGAGATGGTGCCTGTTTAATATTTAAAGTGAGGGAATACAAAGGTGCCACAACACTAAAGGCCCAATTCCTATATTGTGTGTATCTGCAGGAGGCCCTCACCTGCAGAGTGCAGTGATCAACTGGGTATATAAGGGATAAGATTACCTTTCTTTGGATTGCAATCAAACCAAATGCAAAAGGTTCACCTGCTCTGAATATATAATCCTGCTAGAATCACAAACCTTAATCAACCCCTCTGGAAATCTATACATTGACAACTGTAAATGGCGGGAGGCCATTTTATTGGGCAATGCACACACCCAATGATTCATACAAAAATCCACCCCAGCCTCCAGAAGAAATTTCTATATCATAAAAGGATTTAGGGAGCTGCTACTTGCAACTAAGAAAAACCCAGACTGCCATTGAGAGACCTACTTTAAGAGTGCCCAAGAGCTTGTGTTTGCCCAATGAAAGGTTACTTTTTTCTCAAACAACTGAGCCCATAGTGTATCACAAACTGCTTTTGAAACATCCCCAACTTTCAGTTTGCTTGCTTGTTGTGCTGTGTGGGCAAGTTGCTCTTAAGAAATACAAGTCCAAAGCCCCATGATGCACAAAGCTAATCATGCAGTCCTTTGGACTGAAGCCACTTTTTTTGGGTGTGATTAGTCTCATGCTTTGAATGCTTACAGCAGTGTGTCAGAATGAAAACAACAGAAAAATCCCCTTCAGAATTTTCAAAATTTGATTAAAGCAGAATTCACCCAACAATTGTTGGATGGTGTTAAGAGATAAAGCAGATCCCCAACACTTGGAGAGAAGTGAATATTGTAGAGCTTTGCAATTGTACTTCACCCACGTATTTTCATTTATTAAGCCAGGATGTAAAAATGCATGCATCTGTTTTAGAACAGACTAAAAGCAGTAGCGGCTGGCAGAGCTTCATAGGTGGGGCTGCATTGCTCTCCTGGCTTCCCAATGCTACATGTCGCTACCAGTTACCAAGAGGGGGGTAAGGCAGTGATAAGCTCAGTACAGCGTGGCACAGCTGATGCTATGCCCACATCATGCCAAGCTTCCTACTGTTCTAAAACATGGCTTGCAACAACCAGCCAGCTGACAGTGAATATCCACAGACCTAAGCCACAATGAAGAAGTAAATATTCATGCACTCAAGCAGTTTTCCAAGATTATTCTATTCAGAAGCTCCTCTCAAATTTCTTTCTAAACTGTGATGATTTCATTTGGGATAGCAAGAAATCTACATGCAGAGTAGAAACACTAGGGAAATAGCTTCAGGTATGAGTGGGATATCAACCTTATGAAATAATAAACATATCAGCCTGTACTCAATGATATGAAAGCAGAATAAGCCTCTGATGTAAGCAAACATATTAATCTGTATCAAACTCTCTATAATACCAAGGGTAAGATGCTTTCTAAGCCGAGGGCATGTGGTGCATCACATGCGATGCTTGTGCATGTTTAGAATATTACTTCAGCAATAGCTTATCCCAAATTATGCCTTTAAAAAGCTGCAACTCACTCTGGTTGTTAGCTCCACCTTCCAGGGGGTGAAGGTGGTCTACTTAAATGAGTCTTACCTATTTCAGCAGCCACAGACTCCTCCAGTGTAGAGGATGTGGTGGTTCTGCTGGAGCTTTTGGACTGGAACCTTCAGAGTTAGAGGGAAGCAATGATGTGATCTCTTCAGGCTGGTTTTGGCAGAACAGCTTCTTCTTATGATGGTGCTCCCAGGGCAATGGGAACCATTGTTGATGGCTCTATGGATACCTCACCCTATGATTTTTTCCTCCAACTCCACAACCTTGTCCCCCAAAGAGGGGAAGCCAGACTCCCCCACCTCACCTCCAGGTCATGACAAGCAGGTTGGGTCCTAACCTAGGTTGGAAGGTTTGTGAACAGAGTTGTCCTGTCTGCATTGTATATACCTACCTTGCACCCCCAGTGTAGAAAGACACTGCTGCAAACTGTTAAGTAAGTAGAATGGCTATGGATGTTTTAGGCTCTCCTTGTGGGACTATGACCTGGGAGACTAGGGTTCGAATCCCCACACAGCCATAAAGCTCACTGGGTGACCTTGGGCCAGTCACTGCCTCTCAGCCTCAGAGGAAGGCAATGGTAAACCACTTCTGAATACTGCTTACCAAGAAAACCCTATTCGTAGGGTCGCCATAAGTCGGAATCGACTTGAAGGCAGTCCATTTCGTTTTGTTTCACACATTAGTACTGAATGTAGAGCAATGAAGGATGTTCAAGTGTCATATTTTAATATATGTGTTTCCCTTCCTGATGAGCTTCCCACTTCTTTTGCCTACCCATTTGAGGTGCCTTGTCTTTGCAGTCTCAGGGCTTATCCAAATGGAGCGGGATAATCCATGGTCTCCATATTCGGTTTGTCATCTGATAGTCCTCACTTTGCCTTTTAGTTCGCTCTTTCCCAATTAAAAAAACAACGCTTTTTTGCACCCGCACAAGCAGCGGTAAGACCCCTACATTCTTTTCGCTTTTTCCAAGCTCCGCCTCTAAAACCTCCCCCTATCAACCAATTAGTCAGCAAAAAAATTATGTATGCTCCTCTTCCCCTTTGCAACGAAGCACAATATGGCTGTAAAGGAGTTTTTGCCTCGGAAGGAAAGGCTGCTGGTCGGTTTCACGCCTGCCTTGTTTGCATTTGTGATATTATGCTTAAATGAATGTATGCTTTTCTGCCTTTATTGATATTTAAGGAGATACACATGCTGGCAATTGCACTTATTTCTCCAAAAAAGCAAGAGACGTGTCACACACCCCCTCCTTCTCCCTTTCCTTCCAACGGAGAATGGAATTGACAAAGCTTTCCGGAGCAGGCTTGAAACCGACCAGCAGCCCTTTTCTTGTTTGTATTTGCGATATTACACTTAAACGAATGTATGCTTTTCTGCCTTTATTGATATTTAAGGAGATACACACGCTGGCAATTGCACTTATTTCTCCAAAAAAGCAAGGAACGTGTCACACACCCCTTCTCCCTTTCCTTCCCACGGAGAATGAGAGCTTTCCGAAGCAGGCTTGAAACCGACCAGCAGCCCTTTTCTTGTTTGTATTTGCTATATTACACTTAAACGAATGTATGCTTTTCTGCCTTAATTGATATTTAAGGAGATACACACGCTGGCAATTGCACTTATTTCTCCAAAAAAGCAAGAAACGTGTCACCCCTCCCTCCTTCTCCCTTTCCTTCCCACAGAGAATGAAATTGACAAAGCTTTCCGGAGCAGGCGTGAAACCGACCAGCAGCCCTTTTCTTGTTTGTATTTGCGATATTACACTTAAACAAATGTATGCGTTTCTGATTTGAAGCAAAAACCCCAGCAAGTAGAATGAAATTGACAAAGCTTTTGATCTCACCCAGAGCGGCCTCCCAGTTTGCAGGCTGGCAAAAAATAAAATGCATCTGCACAGTAGTTGCAGACCCCCCCCCCCAACACCCCACCATTGCGATGATTGGTTCAATTTTCCCGGGCTTATTCTCGCACATGCGCAAAACTGCAGATACGTGATTGGCTGGAATGAGGAGATGGGGCAAGGGGAAACGCCCAAGAACTGCCCATCAGCTGTAAAGTCCGCGGTATTGCATCCTAACTCCTGAAGGCACAGCAGATGATTCCCGATTTTAAACAGCAAATCGCATTTTTGCTGGTATTGCAAGGAGCGGATTTAACCCGCGAAAATGCATAACAGTGTGAGACGTCATTTGGACAACCGAAAAATAATGAACACACATAGCGGGCGTGTCACACATTTTGCAGTCGTCTGGATGAGCCCTCAGTTATGAGAGTGGTGCTGAGGTTTTAGGTATATATTTGTGTCTGGAATACTGCTACAGAACAGCTAAAATGTGGCCTTCCAGATGTTGCTAGACTACTACTCCCATCATCCCTGACTATTGGCCACACTGGCTTTGGCTGATGGGAGTTGTAGTCCAACAACATCTGGAGAGCCACAGGTTAGCCATCTCTGCTGTAACCTAAATAGGAGAATAGCTAATTTGTCTGGTGTTTCTGAGTGGTAATGATACAGCCAAGTTTTAAATGTTTAAATGGTCAAATATGCAATAATGTTCCTGCCCTACCCCTACAGCAGGAGGTGTCATTGGGTGCGGCAGAGCAGGAAGAAGAGGAGGAGCCTGGGTACAGGTTACTGTCCTGTCACCAAGAACCCAGTGCTGCCTCCGCCGATATAAACCCTCTTCTCACAGAAGAGCCCGCCTCTGAGCGCATTTTTCCTTGTGGAGCAAGAGTCCCACGAATTAGCTTTTTTAAAGCTAGGTGGGAAGGGCATAGAGACTTGTCAGGGCATCTTTGTTGCTACCATCCAGTCTCCAACTCCAGATCCTACTCTTTAGACTCTTGATTTGCAACCCCAGTAATCTCAACTTTTTGCTAAATCTGTATTGAGCTTTCCTGAATAAATCTCTTAAAAAAGAAGCCTTGTTGTGGTGTTTTGGGATGGGAACCATGACAATGACAATTAGATGCTTTAAAACTGGGGGATGTTTTTCAGCATGTTCAGGAAAGAAAAGAAAAAGGCACAGCTAAATATTGTGGAAAAAATCCACCTCCATATTAATTTTGGAATGGATGAAGGATCCATAAAGTCGATTTGTATTTGGATTATTTGTATTTGGACATCTGACAAGCAACGAGCAAAACTTACTTGAAAGGTTGCATTAATAAAGAAATTTTGATTGGAAGATATTTCAATGGTGAGCCCAAGAACTGATAGATCAGACATTTATTTATTTATTTATTATCCCACCCTTCCTCCTAGAAGTAGCCCAAACAAAAACAAAAAGCACTCTAAGACATCTTAAAAACAAAGACTTTAAAACATATTAAAACAAAACATCTTTAAAAACATCTTACAAAGCAGTTCCAATATAGACGCAGACTGGGATAAGGTCTCTACGTAAAAGGCTTGTTGAAAGAGTAAGGTCTTTAATAAGCACCAAAAAGATAACAGAAATGGCGCCTGTCTAATATTTAAGGGGAGGGAATTCCAAAGTGTCAGTGCTACAACACTAAAGGTCTGCTTCCTATGTTGTGCAGAATGGACCTCCTAATGAGATGGTATTTGCAGGGGGCCCTCACCTGCAGAGTGCAGTGATCTGCTGGGTATATAAGGGATAAGACGGCCTTTCAGGTATCCTGGTCCCAAGCTGTATAGGGCTTTGTACACCAAAACCAGAACCTGGAACTTGGCCTTGTAGCTAATGGGCAGCCAGTGCAATTCTTTCAGCAGCAGGTAATATGTCGGCAATACCCTGCCTCAGTGAGCAATCGTGCTTCTGCATTTTGCACCAGCTGCAGATCCAGACCAACCTCAAGGGCAGCCCCACATAGAGAGCATTACAGTAATCCAGCATGGAAGTTACCAGTGCATGAACAATCTGAGTGGCAGCTCAGCTCCTCATAATTTGTTTTGCAGATTTTAAATTATTATAAAATATAGTGCCGATAACCTACAAATCATATACAATATATCCAGATATGTCATATAAACATATACACAATAATATTATAATCATTTTTAAAAACATAAATTATATTATATATTATTGCATTATGAATGAATGAATTATTACATTTAATCTCTATTTAGATATGTTTCCAATATTCTGGAACTCAAACTTTGGAATTCTTATGTTACTAATCTCAGCAGTGAGAAGGTATCCTTTTTTTAAAAAAAAATACATTGTTGCTTCATATAAATCATAAAAGGTACTAAGATCTCTCAAACCATTCCTTTTCCAATGCTCCACATCAAGCGACTAATAACTATCATCATCATCATCACACAAGGTGACAGTTCTAGTTTTATTCTTAATATATAATTCCATTCTCCTTCTGAGATGTTCCTCTGCATTATTATTTGCCATCTGCTTTTAAAATCAATACCTTTAATATCCTCCTTAGACAACAGCAGTTGGTATTTGGTGGGTGTCAGCATTAAGGCTTTTCCTGCTTAACAATTTTCTCAAATGTTGTTAATCTGTAGTTACCTTTTTCTTTCTTAAATTTTTAAGTATAAAACTCCTAAGCTGCAAATATTAATAACACTAGGAGTTTTCTGCACCCTTGTTTATTCTTAATTCATCTAATGTAATGAAACTGTATTTCAACAAAATGTAATCTATTCGAGTAATCTTAAATAGTGTGTTTAGATCCATAGATTATGAAGATATTACTCTTTATAATTCATATTCAAGAATAGATCTATATTTTACTTCACCATGCCTGGCTCAGTTGGTTGTGAATACAGAAACAGAGGCACAAACATATTTTATTTTATTATTTATTTATTATTTGATTTACCGTATATTCCGGCGTATAAGACGACTGGGCGTATAAGACGACCCCCAACTTTTGACCCTGATCCCCGTTTAAAAAGCCAGCGTCCCTCTCCCCTTTCTTCCCTGCGTGGCCAGTGCCCCCTCGCCCCATAGCCCGCACCGACCTGTGGGCGGGGATGCGCTGCGCCCCGGCGCGGCCTTTGCCCACCAAGAAGTGGACGTCGCTGAGCACCTCGTTGTTGAAGAGGAAGGCGAAGCGCTCCTGCACCGTCGGCTTCGTCACCTGCCAGTTGTAGGCCGGCTCCCGCGGCGCCAGCGGGCCGGAGGCGGCGGTGGAGGGCGCCGAGGAGGAGGCCACAGGGGCAGCTGTCGGCAGCAGGTTCCCGCCTCCGCCGCCTCCCGCTGCTGCTGCTGCTGCCGCTGCCTGGTGGTTGTGCGTCAGTGGAGGCGCCGGCGCGGCGTGCGGCGGTGAGAGCAACAAAAGCGGCCCGCCGTTGGCCGCCCGAGGACGAGCAGCCGCCGCGGCCCTGTCGCTCGCCTGAGCAGCTGCGGGCGGAGGAGCAGCAGCAGCGGCGGGAGGCGGCGCAGGCGAGGCCGCCACGGAGGAGAAGGATGCGGGGAGGCTGCTGCTGCTGCTGCTCCCCACCCCGGCCGCCATTTTGCAACGGAGGAGGAGGCGGAGGAGGCCGCGCAGGGCGCCGCCTTCGCCGCGGTGGAGGAGGCGGAGATGGCGGGGATGGAGGAGCAATGGGGATTCCCCTCAGGGGAGGGGACGCCGGGCCAGGCTGCGAGCAGGAGAAATATTCCGGCGTATAAGACGACTGGGCGTATAAGACGACCCCCAACTTTTGAGAGGATTTTTTTGGGTTAAAAAGTCATCTTATACGCCAGAATATACGGTATATCCCCTCCTGCCTCCCAGTAGGAACCCAGGGCAGCAAACAAAAGCACTAAAAACACTTTAAAACATCATAAAAACAGACTTTTCCTGGCACATACTGACCATCCCACTATTTTGACAGGATAGACGTATATGGAACAACTGGGAAGTGGATGCTGGTGGTTAGACATTTTTCTTATTGCAAAATCAACTCAAGAACTAACTGTAGTGTTACAGAAACATTTCCAGATAAATATTGCTCAGAGATGGCTAAGGTTACCATCTGGAAGGCTTCAAAAACAGTAACGACAGGTTTAATGATTCAAAAAGCAACATACTTAAAAAAAGAAAGGGAAAAGAACATGAATGGTATTAAAATTAAAATTCAACAGCTGGAACAGAAACATAAACATGTTCTAATATAATCTACAGAAAATTGGAAACTTCAAGAATGCAATTAGACCTAATTAACTGTTCCTAGATTGGGGGGGGGAAGCAATGTTTATTAGAACAGCAAGGTTTTAAAAAGGGCAACAAGCCAAATAAAGTATTATCTGTGCAGAAAGAAATAATAATAACAACATGGTTTTGCAACTGACACATGGAGATAGGACTTACATAATATCAAGACTATGAGAGCAAACTTAGAGAATTTTATGAGACTCCTCTTCAGAACATTCCCCTTAAGAAGGAATTAGACCCATTTAATAAAAACTAACACTGAAGATCTACGAAGCCAATCACAATTTCTGAGCGGCACAGAGTTCAGTAGCAATGTATGTGATGAAGTGGATCCACTCTCCTGATCTTGACAACACCGCTGCTTACATCCATGGCGCTGGGACAGTGGCAAGGCCAGGGAAGGCAGTTACACTGGCAGGAGCAGCCCACCCCATCACCATTCAGGTAAGTAAAAGTGACACTGGTGTCAGCAGGTTGGTCCCAGGCTCCACCTCACCACACATGCTGCTACTGACAGAATGTCCATAGAATTGAAAACTAGGTGGTTCACTGAAGAAATATTATAAGGCACTGTTGAATACCATAGAACATCCTCTCTTGGATGCTTTAAATGAAGTCATGCAAAAACGCATCTTGAAAACATGGAAATAAACTAAATTGATTGCAATGCAGACAATCAATCAAAACAAAGACACACCTATTGCTTTTTAAAAATCAGGATTTTAAAATTAGGTCCCCTATTCTGGCAAAAAAAAACACCCAAACACCCAGTGCAACTGTTGGGAAATGCATTGTTGAAGATCAGATAGTTTTATTAAAACTTGTAACTTATCAATTAACACCAGGAAGCTTTTGAATATAATGATAGGATAGCCAAGTCTAAACAACCATATGGAATTTTATTCTTAGATGCAGAAAAATCTTTTGATCACTTAGAATGGAGCTATTTATACCAAGTCTTTAAAAATACTGATCTTGTGGAATAGCTCTCCACAGTCAATGGTGTAAGCTTAGATACATTTTATCTTAAACGAGAAACATGACAAGGATGATCCCCATCTTCATTATTAGTTAAACCTTAGTGGAAGCAAGAACTAATAAGGAAACAGGTGGTGTAAACTTAGGACAAAATAAGATTTAAATTAATACATATGCAGATGATATTGCACTGTACATACATGATCCTACAAATTCTTTTCAGAAACTTTAATACTTGCTTAAAGAATTCAGTGTAATTTCTAAATATAAAAGTAATCTTACAAAATCTGAATGGATGGGTTTTAATCTGAATAAGACTGTAAAAGAAAAAATAATGAGATGCCATTCAATTCCATGGACAATTATCCAATTAAACACTTAGGAATATGGATAACACAATATTTATAAAGCTTAGCCATAGTGACTCATGATAAACCTATGCAGAAGGTAAAGGAAGACTGGACATGTTGGGCACATCTGAAACTTCCTTGGATGGGAAAATTTCATATTGTTTTTATTTTTAAAAATACCACTCCAATTGACTTTTAAAGTGATCACAAATTGGTAAAAATAATGACAACTTCCTTAGTAATACCAAGAAACCAAGAATAGTAGTGAAAATTCTGACCCAATCAATGGAAAATGAGGGAATAACTTTTGTTTCCACCCACCCACCTACCCACCCACCTACCCACCCACACATTATTATTATTATTATTATTATTTATACACCTCCTCTCATCAAAGTAATACGAAGGCACTGTGCAATAAAACAATTCAATATACAATAAAACCAGCAAGTCACAATTACAAGAACCAGGAACCATTCAACTGATATCAGAGGCCTGAAAAAGCTTAAGTAAATAAGTTTTTAACTGTTGATGGAAGCTTTTCACTGTAGATGCCTGCCATATCTAGGTGGGAAACTCATTTCACAGGCTGGGGGCCACTGTGGAGAAGGCCGTTCCCCAAATTACAACAAGGTGAGCCACTGCCTGCCATGACACAAACAATAGGACCTTCTACGAAGATCTTAGTGAATGTGCAGGTCTAAGGGAAGAAGACGTTCTTTCAAATAACCTGGACCTAAGTTGTTTAGGGTTTTACAAGTTAATAATAAAAACATTCAACTTTGTTCTATAGAGATAGGCATCCAGTACAATCCCTTTAACACAGGTGTTTCATGTACATGATTGGACACTCTACTTAGCAACCTAGCTGCTGCATTTTGCATCAGCTGCAGCTTCCAAACCAGTCTTAAGGACACATCAGCCAAAGCTGGCAAAGGCACTCCTAGCCCCTGAGGTCACATGGGCATCCAGAGGCAAAGATGAATACAGGAGCACCCCCAGACCATCTATGTGTTCCCACAGAGGGACTGTGACCTCATCCATAATAGGCACACTCTTTATTTCCCAGACCTGGGGACTTTTCACCCATAGGGCCCCTATCTTATCAGGATTCAGTTTATTGGCCTTCACTGAGCCCACCACTACATCCAGGCACCAGTCCAGACCTTGCATGGACACACCTGATTCAAATGTAAGAGAGAAATAGATGGTACCATGTGGTACCATCAGCACAACTGCCAGAAGACTGACAAATAGTCACTTAATGCATCTCTCTAAAACCACCTGTAGGGCTATAATAACAGAACTCCCAATCCATGAAGATAGTCCAGATATATGCCTGAACAATGGTATCAAAAGCTGCTGAGAGACTGAGCAAGTGTAACAGAATCACATTTCCCCTTTGATGTGATCATGCTAACACATTTGAAAGTAGGATTCCACCTGGGCAAGGCACTAATTTTGGAGCAATATATCTGCTGAGCTCAAAAACACACAATGATTCTGTAGTAAATTTGACAGGGACCTGGTTTAAATAAACACATGCTCTAAAAGTTGGTCTAACATCTGGAATATATCTGGAGGAAAATTAAGTCCAAGATTATTGTCACTTACAGATTTAAGATATAATGAGGACTTTGGGGATAAACCTTTCTTAGGTGATGTGCAATTATGGGAAAATAAGGGGTTGATTTGAGTTGGGAAACATATTTAACAATACAGTATATATTATATAGCCAGACACACTTTCATTACATAGTTAGGTGTGTAGTGCTTCAGGGGCCCAAGGGGGCGTTGTCTCTTTACTTTTTGCAGCCAGGGACCAGCAGGGTCCCTATTTCCAGTATCCTAATCAGCATGAAAGGGGGAGCATGTTAGCCAACAGCCACTAAGAACAGTCTTCTTTCTTGTCTTGCTAACAACATGCTCTGATTTGAGCCACTGAGAGTCAGCCACTGAGAGAAGACCTCCCCTTTCATGCTGATTGGTTCCTCGGGATGTCTGTTGTGGGAGAAGGCAAGCTCGGGAAGAACACCAAGGAGTATAGACTTGGAGATAATGAGGTGACAGCAAGCTAGCAAGGGGTTCAGTGTAGCTTGCAAAGATAAAATGGGGATAAAATTTGTAACAGGCTTAAGAGGGGTGTGTGTGCGTGTGCAGGAATTGCAGGCATATGGCTATCTCAGAGAGAACAGATGTTGAAATTTTAATGTCAAAAGAGAAAACACAAATTTACTGAGTAAATTATATACAATATTAATAATATTGATACACCTAGACATTTGTATCAATATACATGAGGACCTGCAGCAAGATATATAATAAGATATATGGAACTGGGTATAGCAATAGATCTCAACACATCCCAGCGTAAACCACATTTACAATCTCAAGGAAAGCTTCTGTAAACTTATGCTCCTTTGGTATCTGACACCCTTAAGACTCAACCACATTTATAAACGGAAAAATAATACTTTTTGGAGATGTAAAGCAACAGTGCTGGCCTATCCCACATTGTCTGGCCATGCCCCCAAATAATGACATAAATGTCATTACATGAAATACATACATACATACATGAAATTAAACCTACAACAGTGAGTAGACCCATGCCTCCTATTGTTTGGTTACGTAAAAGACTTGGTCTGAAATGAGGATTGTGAAAATGGTTATTCATCTATTAACAGCTGTCAGTAACAACATAAAAGATAATATTAAACCAGCTGTATTATTAGGAACAATATAATGTACTGCAGAAGGATTCAATGTCTTATAAATCATTTCCTTTTCTATTTATCATCAGCATGATCATATTTTATGCTGTTTAAGTTGTTGTACTATGTTTCGTTATTGTAAAATATTGTAATATATAATAATAATATATCCATCAGGCTCCTTGAATGGGAAAGCCACAAGACCAGCTCCATCAGGCACCTTCTCTGCCCTGAACTGTTTCTATGCCAGCTAGTCATGATAGGAACTATTATTTAAGAATTTAAGGGCCTGAGTTTGTTTCACCCCCCCTTCCCTCCCTAACCCTTTCGCCTTGTGCGTTGTGCTGTGTTGTTTAGATTGCAAGCCTGTGGGCAGGGGCTATCTGGGAGCCTTTTTGGATGAAGAGTAGGGTACAAATATACTAAATAAAATAAACAAACAAACAAAACAATAATTAATAACAACAAAAATAACAATAATGTGGGACATGGGAGTTGCAAAAGTCCCTCTCTACCCCACCACCACACAGATAGGCTCCAGCCTGACCTAGGCCTTCCACATGAGCACCCAAATGTCGGAAGGCCTGTTTAATGTGAGATTCTTCTGTCACTTCTTGAGTGGGAAAAATTGCCCAAACTAGACCTGCATATGACTGGACACTCATATGGAGGGCTCAATATACACTGGAGACTCACACCAATATTCTACTATTTCATTCCTACTTTGGCTGGCTGTTTGTTCTTTAAGAGAGAGGAGAGTTACATGTGAAGGGTTAAGGGCCTTGCTCTTTGAGGGTTTCCCTTACACAATGGCATACAGACTGCCATGAGAAATCCTGTTTTGGTATTTGTAGTCAAGTGGAAAAAGAAAACCTGGGGTGGTGGGGAACTGAAGTCTTGGCTATGTCACCTAGTGAAACAGTCTTCACTGGAAAACGTTTGAAGGGATGAAAGGTAAATGACTGGAAAGCAAAAGGGAGGAAATATTTAGGAGTCAATTATTAACTTACTGAGGAAGCTTAAAAAAAAAAGGCAGCCCACCAAAACATGGACAGTTTCACAGGTGGTGCCCCAAGGGTCTGAAGCAACAATCTGACTGAATAGGAGAGGCTTAAAATACATTACCAGTTAAAATAAATTCTTAATGACAGCCCATTTATTTTTCTTGAATACCGTTTGGCCTAATTTGTCACCTGTAGATCAAATTACATCTAGCAAAAATACCACCAGGCTGTGGTAGTGAAGGCAACTGACCTCCCTTCCATATCTTAAAAACAGATGGCCTTAGCAGTTCTGTTCTGTTCAAAGTGACGGTCCTGCCTAGAAGAGGGATGAAAGCTGGCTAGAATATGATCATACATTTCACTACGTTGCCTACATGAAATGTAAGGGTGCTGGTTTCAAGGAAAGAGAATTGTTAGGGGTTAATTTTTCAGAACATATTTCCTGGAACATTTATGCAAGATTGTCACCCCAATAAAGTGACAGTGATCGCTACAATGAAGCAAACCACAGGACACAGTTCACACTCCGGATCTGCTCCTACATAAATAAAAATTTTAAAAAATCAAGAAAAATAAAACAATTTTTGGGGGGGCATCTGGGACCGCAAGTTTAGTAATCTAGGCTGGAATGGTTCTGCACATGCACCCCTCCCCCAAGATGGCTGATGAAGTCAGTTTTGAAAGTATTCACCACCAGTTTGGATGTGTGTGTAGTTTTCCTCATGAACAAGGTGATGACTGACAAAGGTGGCCATCTACATACCTAGTATATGCGTGCAAATAGTCATATAAAGCAGTGCATGTGATACCTGCTGTATTCAGAACAATATATCTGAAATACTTGGGATTTTAGCTTTTCTGTTGTTAAAAAGGAGGAGGTTTCTAGCTCTCACTGCTATGGGCATTTAAAAAAAAAAACTGCAATAATGAATAATGTTCAGTCTTAACAGGTAGAATACTTTTGGCTCTCCAGTAGTTATTCTATAGTACCCTGATGGCTGTTATAATCAATTTTAAAAGGTGAATAAAGTTAGCACATTGTATGAAATGTTTAGGGACTGTTATTGCACACCAACAAGTGTCAGGATCATATAAATGGATGCTTGCTCCATAGCCCATTGTTTTGAAGTATTTTGTGTCTTCTCTCTCTCTCTCCCTTTTTAAACACACACATGAAAGTTCACAGGAACACATGAAAAAACAATACCCTCCCCCCCGCCTTGCATCTCAGAAGCA
This sequence comes from Rhineura floridana, assembly GCF_030035675.1. Classification (NCBI taxonomy): domain Eukaryota; kingdom Metazoa; phylum Chordata; class Lepidosauria; order Squamata; family Rhineuridae; genus Rhineura; species Rhineura floridana. The sequence goes on from NC_084488.1 coordinate 109,981,478, forward strand.
AAATTATAGGGGAGACAGTGGCAGGCTGAGCAGCAGATGTCACAGCTAAGTCTTCAAAAGAAAAGCAGCTTGCCCTGTACAGAAGAAGAACTGTTTTTACTGTGTGTGCAACATGTGCTTTCCAGTCAACTATTATTCAGAGTGTTCCACAGCTGCTGCTCTGAATGGAAGAAGCTCAGCAGACTGCGGATTTGCTTATCTGTGTAAACAGGGTGTTGGCTGTATTTGCAAGTAGTAATTCACAGTGAGAACAGGCTCCTGAGTGTGTGTTCTTGTATTCGTTCAGATGGCATTAAAAACTGAAAAGCCTTCTGTACTTTTCAGGCGCCACCAAAGCAGCATGGACCTTGTACAATGCACAGTTCCTCTAGCCTGATTTCAGTAAATCAGTAAAGAATGCAACTGGAGAAGACCTATATCTGAACCCCTTTACTGCTAAGCAGCCAAAGCAGGTATCCCAGAGTAGCACATTTGATGCAGAGACACAGTAGTTCACACAAGTGTGTGCAGCACTTGGTTTTATGGCTGAGCTGAATATCCATCTTGTTTTTTAGGGTGATTAGTGTTTTCAAAGGAGGTGAAGTTTCCACACACACACACACACAAAGTCAATCATACCATTCTTTGTAGCTATTCTTAGTTGCTCCCAGCCATTTTTTCTCTTTCAGCTTCTGCTCTGGTTTCATGCTTCTCACCTCATGCTTATCCTCCTGCAAATCATCCCAGGCAATCAGGAATCTCATAGTGAACATACAACATCATCATGCTACATAGCCTGTTAGATTCAACTTTGGGATAATGTCTCTGAGGGCAAGCAAAGCCAATTGAGATTAAGCCAATTCTTCTAGCATCACACTGCCCACACTCTAAAGGGACAGGCTCCTTCATCCATCTTTAAACTCCCTTCCCATTGATGACTTACAGCAGACTGTGTGAATTGATCCCACAGATGGTGTGATATGAAAGTGCCATCTGAGGTGTTTGATCAATGACGATTCACTTGTAATGAGTGATGAGTAATGAACACGCATGTGTGAACCAGCCCTTCACCGGCGCCTAAATTTGTGAACTGACCTCACTGTAAAGAATTGCATACAAGAGCTCTACTTGTGATGTTCTGTGTCTAATGGCTTATTCACACTTGCAGTTAATCATTTAAATCTTGCAGTCATCAAGTGATGAACTTGTATGTGTCGATCAGCTGACAAACAGAAGGGAAAATACCACCTTGTGTATATACTTCTGCTACTCAGAAATAATAGGGTGCAAAGTACAAACAGAAGTTATGATTTATAAAGGGAATAACAAGGGCTCTAAGCGTCAACAGGAATAGGATTGCCAGGACACGATCTGGAGAACTATCACAATCAAATATCCTATGGCAGTTGTGGGAGCCTGGCCAAAGGCAAAGGATGATGGGGGCTGTAGTTCAACATCTGGAGGGCTAAAGGTTCCCCACACTTGTCTTATGGTCTGTCCTCACCTCTTGCTGGTTGAAACAAATAAGACCCGTGTATTGCCTGACAGCAAACAGGCAGGCAGAAATATGACAGGGTTAAGCAGTAGACAGCAGTCAGAGGGGAGCCAGGCATTTTGCTGGAGAGTCAGAGCCAAGAGACCAAGCCAGGAATCAGAGAGAGCAGCACACAGGAACTCAACTGAGACAGGAAGACTGTTGTTGCTCAGGCAAAGTCTCAGCCCAATCAGAATGTCCTTTATAGCCCTTGCTGTCAGGGCCACCTTGATAAAGTGCCCTCTGATGGGACTGCTTTGTATTGGAGGACTGCAGCAGGCTTATCAGGCAGCTGAAGTGGTCAACACTTCAGCAAACGTGGTACTCTCCAGTTAATTACACCCTCCCCCCTCATGACCAATTATCAGAGATGATGGGAATTGTAGTCCACAACACCTGGAGGACTCTGATGACTATCTCTGTCCTGCAAGGTGCTCAAAATGCTCCAAACCAAGGGTTCTCAGTTCTTGCCCAGGTCATCATGCCACAAAGGGAGGAAGAGGAATGGAATAAGAGAAGCAGTGACTGTATCCTCTCTTTCAGCTCCAGAGCAGTTCTCAGGGCTGTCACCTAGTAAAACTAAGCAGGAAAGCTATAACCAAGAGTTTGCCAAGTGACGACCGGGTGGTTTAGGTTCCACTGTGGTGTCTTCTGAAGAACTTGTGGGAATGCTCCTGTATCTTTAAGCTGTAATGTGAAAATTATCCCTAAACCACTTGATTAGTGCTGCTAATTCACTTTTGCCTAAGGCCAGCCTAAGGATTATTAAAGACTTGGTTGAAAAACAAAAAAGCTTATCTGTCATCTGATGTGTGAAAATTCTGAATGATCTTTTCTACCTGCTTCAAACAAGGACTTCTTTCACCATTTTCTTTTAACGTTTTATAGTCTTTCAGCTCCAGTGTCTCCAGGTGGCAAAACATTGCTTGGATTTCCAATCTTCTTCCTTTTTACAGCAGACTCCCACGTCAGACTACACTTTGCCAAACACATTGGTGAAAAAGATCCAACAAACTTGGCTGGGCATGTGTTAACAATCTCCTTTAATTTCTACCAATATTTTAATAACAGCTCTCTATATCACCAACTAGGCTCAGTTTTGTTCACTAAGCTCAAGAGCCTTATAGTCTTCTATCATCTGTTGCTAGGAAATGAAGAAATGACCTACATGAAGCCATAGGCAGGATGCCTATCATTAGGAATGATAGGAAGGACAGGAGCAAAAGATTTCCTCGAGGATTTTACTGACGAAGTAAGAGCTGAGAAAGAACATGAAAGAGGAAAGACAGCTTGATATCAACAAGTGTGACACGGATACTGACTTGAGTGTCTGCTGGGAGGAACATATGTTAATGTACCGGAGAGCATACACAGCCATTATCGTTACTATGGATGGCAGATGGTCAAAGGATCCATGCTCATACAAGGTATTACAAGAAGTGAACCTGGTGGCAACTTGGCAATGCTGTTGGAAAAGTTTTGATGGGGAGAGCACAGCATGTCCAGGGTGTGTACACATTATATTTTATTCTAGAATCAATACAGACTGAGTACTTGTTTTTTCTATGTAGTCCACACACAATCTAGATCTATTGCACGTTTTTTGCCACTGAAAAGTGCTCCTTGAGAAACTGGTTTCATTCAAAAGATGAACGCTCATTCTGGTAACGTTCTGTCTTACTCTGCAGTGTCCATTTGAAAACAGATGAAAACACCCGTAGGCATCCCAGCAACGTGTGTGCGGGTGTGTGTATCCATACCTGCCCAATGAAATTGTGGGTGGGTGTGCACCAAGATCACAATTACCACTTCCTTTTTCATTCATCTGGGGCATGTGCAGGGAGGAAAAGACATGGATAATCTAATCAAGGAAGGTTTTTCAAATGTTTATAAGGAAACCATGCCCATCCTTGTGAACAGGAACATCTAGAACCAATCTAGACTGAAAGGAGCATGTTGAGGATGAGCATGAACAATTCTGAATTAAGACAAACTACAGGGTGTGAGGTTAAGTTCCAAGCCTGGTCCAATTCTGAGGAAGGTCCAGATGCATGTCTGCCTCTGACTACCCTTCTACCTCCTTGGAGCTACATGGTAGCGGTGAGGGGACTGGATTATACAAACAGTAAATTGGTCAATATGCCATAATGTACGATTTGCAGCAAGTGCTAATTGGGTAGTACAGGTGTGAGGTGTGCAGGATGGAAAGAAAGGGGAAGGGAAAAATTATCTTCCAAAATGAGAAGAGATATTAAACATCCTTCAGCAATTCTTCCATATGCTACTAACAGTGTTTGTGTGTGTGTGTGTGTGTGTGTGTGTGTGTGTGAAACCATGAGCATGACATCTTCCCATCATCTCCAGACATTCTTGAGAGCAATTACTTAAATTTGCTAATGTATTTCCTCCTTGTTAATAGAAACAAGTAAGTCATATTGATATGTTTTTGTTAATAAAAGATTTCCTGTTTGAGGCTTTGCAATTAAAGAACAAACATCCTCTTTCCAAGAATTTGAAGAAAACTTCCAGACATCTGCAAATATTGTTTACGGTTTTTCAGAGATCTTTCACATGTGTATTTCACCAGCGGAGGTAGCAGTAGTCCGCAGCAATCATTGCTAAGTAGACACTGAGTAGGTGAGGGAAGCATATATTGGCCAATGCTGCTGAGTGGCATCTGAAGAGGCAGAACCTGAGCCAGCAAAGACCCAGTGATGCTATCTGCCCATGTACACTGCTATGGGCCCCTGCAAAGGCACAGCATGGCAGCACTTACACTGTGCAAAGAGTGTGAAGCAAAATAAAGCTCAAATGCTGTGGGTCAGGCACTGATTCTCTGCTAATGGCACCAACATGTGACCTTGGGTCAGAGAGAACTGCAGACAATCCAAACTTGGATGCTAGTACCGGAGACTGGAATTCTCCTGTTTCTGGGAATTATGTGATCTCAGGCAGCCAATCCTATGCCCCACTGCTTAGTATATAATATTCTCAGTCTAAACTGAAAGGTAGCCACTAGGTTCTTCAGATGGTTTGGCTCCCCGCACTGTCCTCTCCTCCTAACTTTATGTACTTGCTGCCTCTCCAGCTGTTGGACATTGGAACTTTGGGGAAGGGCTGTAAGCTTGGTGGTAGAGCATCTGTCTCGCATGCAGAAGGTCCCAAGTTCAATGCTTGGCACCCTCCAGGTAGGGCTGGGGAAGAAATTTAGGCTTTTGGTTGGCCACTGTGAGAACTGAGTGTGGACTAGATGGACCTTTGGCCTGATCAAGCAAGGCTCTTCTTATGTTCTTAGATCCCTGCCTGAAAGCATGGTGATCCACTGCCAGTCATTGTACACAGTACTGAGCTAGTTAGGCCAATGGTTTGACTCAGTATAAGGTAGCTTCCTATGACCTTGCTGGCACTTGGTAGCAGCTGGTATTTCCACTGGCCCACTCCTCTCTCAGTTGCTGATTGGTGGTGACACTCAGACATTGCTGCCCCAAAGTAGTTTGAATGACTAAATACTGACCTTATGAAAAAAAATATGCAGATGAAGCATGGGAAACTGGAATTCAAAGGTCATGTTTGTAGAATGGAGTTGTGCAATTGCTACCCAAGCATTGGCTGAATAAGATTTTTCACCTCAAAGGCTGTCTGCATAGCAACTCAATGCAATAAACACGGATGGAATTACTGTTCTGGCATCTTCCTGTTTGAGGAGCAGTTGGCATCAAGTCATTCTGTACTGCACCACTCTGCTTCGAAGGGCACAATTCAGAAGCCCCTTTGATATTGGTGGGAATAAAGGGTGCTTAACTATGCACTGAACTGCTGCCACAGTGACCACTCATTCCACTGTTGCCATGTCTGAGCTAGGGCTGTAAAAGTTGCTAAAGGATGGCCCCATTAATTCATGTTTAAAAAAATGCTGTTTGATGATGTTTTAACTCCACACTACTGTAAGTCTTAAGCATGTTACAAGTTAAAAAAATTCACACGCACATTGGATTAAGCAAGTTGAAACACACAGTAAAATCACAGAGAATGTGGATGCCCTGGCTAATCAATAACAGGCTGCCGCAATGATAGGTGGCTGGAGCCTGCTTAGGAGAGAAGCGCTCCCATATGAATCCGTAAAGCATTCTGGCAAACACAGCACCAGGTGGGTAGCTTTCAAAATCTCTGTGAGAGTTTACCTAATGGTGTCTTCCCCACCTCTGAGGGAGCTAGGCAAGCTTCAGGTGGTTTGAAGGCCACAACAGATCCTAACAATCAGATGAGTAGCAAGATGTGTTCACTCCTCTATAAGGGCCTGGAACTTGCAGCGCTTAAGGTTACTGGACTCCTGTGCCCCTAAGACAGCCATCTATCGCAGAAAGAACTATTTCATCCCCCTCTGGGGGTAAAAAAGTGGAAATGTTTTTCCAGTGCATTCTTTTTGAATTTCTGAAGTCTTGTTGCTAAAACATCTTGTCAGCGTGTGTATGTGTACTTGCGTGTCCTTCAAACCTATGGAAGCCTCCCCCATCCAGGTTTTCCTCTGGGAGCGAACAATCACGCTCTGTGCAGTTTGCAGCTGCAGGTGTCTCTGGGTGTCAGCTGGCCTCTGTTTATTATTGGTTTGCTGTGTACAGGAAGGCAGCGCAGGCCACCAGCAACAAATCTGTGCAAATGGGTCAAGGAAATGAAAACAAAGCCTGTACAGCAGGAACCTGTAGGGTCCGGGGCTCCATTGGCAAGGCCTTACGTTGGTTCCTCTGGAGGTGCTACTTAAAAACTGTTTCTTGTTTAACTTGGAAGGAACTTCACACACAAAACAGGACCCATGTGAGCCATGCGCAGGACAGAAACCAGATGGAGGCAGGTGTGCTGGTCTTTTCATCTGAGTTCCACTGGAGAAATACTTCCTCTGCTGGTTCTGAGGTGGGTGTCCCCACACACCCCACTCCCCGGCCTCTCCTTAGAAGTCTGTTTATAGTTTGTTTTCCACACCAAAAGAAATTCTGCAAAAATAATGAAGCGTTCATTTGCATCTTTCTGAATGTTGTTGTTCCCATAAAGATGAGGTTTTCAAAAATGGGGGGGGGGGAGGAGAACCCCATAACCTCAAACAATCAAATGAAACAAAGTTTGGGGGTGAGCGGGAGGAAGACTGCCTTTAATTTTAAATATTTTCTTAAGCCATTTGATCCTCTTATGACGACTGAAAAAATGATTTTTCCAACTTTTATAAAATCATTGTAGCTTTTGCCAGTGTGCCCTGGCACCATCTCAGGCCCTGCAGGACTGGAAGAAAGGATCAAGTAACGAGGCAGGGAAACCAACACCTTTGAATGTGGCTGCGGTTACTTCTCTGTATGCTCCCATCTTGACCAAGCCAGAGCTGCAAGAGCTTTCAGCCATCTCTTTTCCCCAAGGGGGTTCTTTCTTCAGTGTGGAAGAAGCCCTATGTTTTGCCACACAGTCTGCATGTCTGCATCCCTCAGAGCCTGACACCCTGGTCCATATACTTCTCTATGAGGCTTAATTCTGGGTCCTTTTTCGACCAGGATGTCAAATGATATGGATGACTGAAGAAATAGCCATGACTGTGATTGCACAAGACTATAATGTAGGAATTGACACCTACAGCTACTCTGCTTATTTTTTCATGTAAACTAAAATCTCAGGGAAGGCCTACTAGCCTGATATTTAAAAGGCTATGAAGAGTAAACTTGCTTTTTGTTACTATAATTTTTGTGCCGTATTCTAAATGTTCTTCCTTTTCCTTTTGAGATGCCATTTAATTTAATTTTTAGTTATAAAGCTGTGCCTTGAGTCTTTCACACTCTGCCTACTCGTGCCTGCTCTGGCAACATGCTACTAGATTTTGCTCCCCAGATAAATCTACCCTATGATGCTCTGGCCTCTTTTAATTGCCCAGTGGGGTAAATTGGTTAGAGTGTTGGAATATGACTTGGGAGACCAGGATTCAAATCTCCACTCGGCCATTAAATTCACTGGATGATCTTGGGCCAGTCATTGCCTGTCAGCCTAACCTACCTCACAGGGTTGTTGTGGAGGGGAGGGGACAAGTATGCCATGAGCTCCTTGGAGGAAAGGCAGGATATAAATAAATAAAGGTGTCCCTGCACTCTCAATGCCTAGATGACAAGAAATACAAGTCTTCTCCCTTTCAAAGTGCAGATAAGAAGCATTGACATCACTCTGAATTGGCTTTGTAACATCACATAGACAAATCAATTTGGTTATCTGGTGTTGTGATATCATGATGCTGACTGCACAATCCCTGACTGGATTGGATCACAGAGCCAAGAAGCAGCAGCCCTCATTTATTTTTTAAAAAGTGCTAAAACAGCTACTGAGAGGGGAAGTAAACAATTGCACAAAACAAAACAAAAAACAGATACAGGGCTAGAAAAGTTGGGGACTAATTTGGGCCTCTTAAAAGACCCTCTTTCATGCTGAAAATATTCACCAGGCGACATCTGGTGCAGCTCCAGTTCTCTTGGTTGTCCTAACACTATATGGGAGCCTTCTCTTGAAAACTGAAAAAATGCTTAATAGTTTTTTATTTTTTAAAAAAGAAGCGACCTAACTGTTGGGATGCCGGCTCAAGTAATAGGCTGGAAATTTTTATTTTTGTCTTTTATGCCACACTAGCAGATATGGCAATGATAAGCTTAGTAGGTATGGAAGATTCCGACTCAGTGCTGAAGACTAAGGAGAAGAGAGGATGGAGGAGTCGGACATCCTGAGTATCTTCTATTGGCAAATTCATATGTTACCTGGGCCACAGTGCTGGAAAGGACAAAGTACATGGAGTTTCCCTGGAAGGCTTGATGGATCAAAACAGGCCTCCCAAGTACTACTTCATACAAGCAGCTTACCATGCAGAGGAGGGAACATGTAATTTGAGTTCTCTGCAGCAACCACACCACCCAAGTAATATATCAGTTGGGCCTTATTGGGAAAACCTTCAGGGAATGTCCAGTTTCACATGGTTGATGCTATACTAAAAGTGAAGTTTGACAAGAGCAAGGTGGGAATAAACAACTAGATTAAGTAACCACATGAAACAAATCTTTGGAAACCATTATTTTTAATGGTACAAGACCATTTTTTACAACCACCTAGAGTGTTTACGGCTTATTCTTGGAAACCAACTCTGACTTCTTTTAGGCAGCATAGCTGTTAATGGTTAACTTTTTCACTGGGACGTTCAACTTTCCCTTATCTGCTTGCTTTAAACACTTCTGCACAGTGTATGCTATCCTATTACATAACCCCTGGTCAGCAACTAATTTTTAACAAGGGACATATTTTGCACTGAACAAGGGCTGAAGGTCCACCAACCCACTGATTCACTCCTATGTTACACTGTAGGCCATGGGTGGGGAAACTGTGCCCCCCCCAGTTGTTGTTGGACTACAACTCCCATTATCCCTGACAGCTGGTCATGCTGGCTGGAGATGATGGGAGATGGAGTCCAAGAACATTTGTTATAGGCAAAAGGATCTTTCTTCCTTACCTACCCCCAGAATGAATAGCAACACTGGTTTGTGCTTGGCAAAGTTCTCCCATAATGCACCTCAAGTGCTCTCTCCAATATGCCTACATTTGGCTCATAAACAGGGCTGAATAGCAGGGGTGCATAATGGAAGATCTCTGGCCAAACCTCTGGTACTGTTCATATTGGGAAGGAAGAGCCCTTTAACTGCAACTTATCTCAAGAGAAGGGGTTGAGGTGTGTAATGCTTGCAACGGTGGGGGCCAGATGGGAGGTCACTGGGGCTGGGTTAGGCCCTTGGGCCTCCAGTCACCTATCCCTAGTACAGCCATGAATCAATGTGGTGTTTAAGAGTTCAGTCAAAAGCATACTGATGTCAGAGGAAAGCTCCTATTGCTTTTAGTGAGCCTTGGACGAGGCCCAGAGCACTGGTGCCAACTGCCCTTTGATTGAAGTGCATTATGGATATAGAACTGTCATCATGGCAATTATGTTTTCACCTCCTTGTGTATTTTACACCTGTGGCTTTTACTGCCAAGGTGTGTGTTTGCTGTGTGGGAAATTCCCAGATTTAAAGGCAGCCTTCTGCTCTGAACGGCTCTGTCACCAGCCACAGACAATTAAATAGCAAGTCAGAGGTGTGCTGTCTCTGTTGGCCATGTGGATGCCTGGGGAACCAGGTGCAGGCTGAAGTCTCTCTCTGCACCAAGAGTACAGGAACTGGGTACATCAAATGGGCACATCCAGTCCCCCAAAATAAGCGATGGGTGTATCCCAAGTACTTTGGCACTTGGTTAAAGTTGTCTATCCACATGCCATTTATTTATTTATTTTATTATGTAACTACTTTTGAACCAACTGCATGAACAGCCAAAAAAAAATGTTCTTAATGGCTTTATTTATTTATTTATTTATTTATTTAATTACATTTCTAGACCGCCCTATAGCAGAAAGCTCTCAGGGCGGTGTACAACAAATAAAATCACAATTAAAATATGAGCAAGTGTGAAAAATATAACATGATAAAAATCCGAAATAGAATTGCCATTGAGTTTATAAATTAAAATCCATATTAGGTTTAAAATTAAATTTAAAATGTTTAAAAAGCCTGGGCGAAAAGGTAGGTTTTTACCTGGCGCCGAAAAGATAACGAAGAAGGCGCCAGGCGTATCTCGTCTGGGAGGGCATTCCATAGTTCGGGGGCCACCACCGAGAAGGCCCTAGATCTAGTTGTTGATCTCCGGGCCTCTTTATGAGTTGGGACCCGGAGAAGGGCCTTCGACGTCGAGCGTAGTGAACGGGTAGGTACATAGCGAGAGAGGCGTTCCACCAGGTATTGCGGTCCGATGCCGTTTAGGGCTTTATAGGTAAGAACCAACACTTTGAATCTGGCTTTGAGTTTTAGAACGGCACCAAGAAGCAGTGAGGCAGCTGAATTGTTTGTGGAGCTCGAAGCAGCTCTTGGAAGTGGTACACATAGTGCTGCTCCATTTGGCTTGATGTCAAGTGTCCCATTTGTGGTGGGGAGTGGACCAATGCCACTGGAACATGCTTGCATGCCATGGGCAAAGGAGTGTACATGTGAGCTGGGCAAGTGTGTGCACTCATGTGTAATATTTATTTAAGAAATTCATATCCTGCCTTTTTAAAAAAAAGAAGTTAACACGATAAAACAGTAAGACAATAATAAAATAGCTTTAAAAATTCTTCAACCCTCCAAAGAGGTGGCAATATATAAATACTGGCTAAACTGCATGCATGTATGCACAAGTGCCAGGCTCACACTGAATATCATCCACATCAGCATGTGTGGACCTTCCCAAGGGCTGAAAGTAGTCTTCACCGCATGTAAGACCATTAACGCAGGTCCAATGCTCTTTTAGTCATCAAAGACTGATATTGCTACATTTCTTTGATTTGTCTGAATGGAGAATAACTCCCATTTTAAAGCAAACTTTTAAAGTTCTGTAGCAAGCAATTTCTATCTTCAGTCTCTCATTTGTTTTTGTTTTTTGCAGCGAGCCCCCATCGCAGCTTAGTGAAAATGATCTGTTCTTCCCAATCATGTTCATCAGAAGACCAGTCAAGTACAGCTATCAACAAAATCACAAGATAGAGATGCCTTCACATATAATTATAGGGTGTGCCACTGTGCAGATGTCTTCATGGAAAGCTGGAGCAGCCCGCAATTAACCAGAAGAATCATACAGCAAATGTGGTTGCAAGCAGAGGGGGGACGGACTCTTGAAGTTTATTTTAAACTTTTGACAGTTCTGAGTATAAATAGCAAGAGAATTTTATGCAGCCACTATATCCTTGCTGCAATTAGGCATTCTGAGCTGAACTGTTTTTCCCAGCACTATCTGTAGCCATCTGGTCCCAATCCATGTGAAACAGATTGTGTTTGAAAACACTACTTGCTATGCCAGGATGAAGAAGATGGCACACACTGCGCATTTGCCATCTTTTTAAAAGGTTTGAAATTACTAAGAACAGCAAGAACCAGACAGAATATGTAAGGTTGCACAGGATCTTTTCCCCAATGTAACATGCATGAGTTCCAAAATGTGTCACATACATTAATGCCTTACGGCATTGTTGTTGTTGTTATGTGCCTTCAAGTTGACTATGACTTATGGCGACACTATGAAACAGTGACCTCCAACAGCATCTGTCATGAACCACCCTGTTCAGGTCTTGTAACTTCAGGTCTGTGGCTTCCTTTATGGAATCAATCCATCGCTTGTTTGGCCTTCCTCTTTTTCTGCTCCCTTCTGTTTTTCCCAGCATTATTGTCTTTTCTAGTGAATCATGTCTTCTCGCTATGTGTCCAAAGTATGATAACCTCAGTTTCATCAGTTTAGCTTCTAGTGATAGTTCTGGTTTAATTTGTTCTAACACCCAATTATTTGTCTTTTTCGCAGTCCATGGTATGCACAAAGCTCTCCTCCAACACCACATTTCAAATAAGTTGATCTTTCTCTTATCTGCTTTTTTCACTGTCCAACTTTCACATCCATACATAGAGATTGAGAATACCATGGTCTGAATGATCCTGACTTTGGTGTTCAGTGATACATCTTTGCATTTGAGGACCTTTTCTAGTTCTCTCATAGCTGCCCTCCCCAGTCCTAGCCTTCTTCTGATTTCTTGACTATTGTCTCCATTTTGGTTAATGACTGTGCTGAGGTATTGCCTTATGGCACAATGAGACATTATTTATTTATTTATTATTTGATTTATTTCCTGCCCTTCCTCCCAGTAGGAGTCCAGGCCAGTAAACAAAATCACTAAAATTTTTAGTAAAAGGTAAAGGTGTCTCCGCACTTATAGTGCGAGTTGTTTCCGACTCTTAGGGTGATGTCTTGCGATGTTTACTAGGCAGACCATATATATGGGGTGGGATTGCCAGTTCCTTCCCTGGCCTTTCTTTACCCCCCAGCATATGCCAGGTACTCATTTTACCGACCACGGATGGATGGAAGGCTGAGTGGACCTCGACCCCTTTTACCGGAGATTCGACTTCCTCCTTTCATTTGAATTGAACTCCGGCCGGGAGCAGAGCTTTGGTTGCGTTACTGCCGCTTACCACTCTGCGCCACTTTAAAATGCATTAAAACAAAACATCTTTAAAAACGTGTCTTAAAAAAAGCTTTCAAAACATCATCTAAGATTAAAAAGCTCTTGTGGCTCCTCCGCTTCCATCTCTGCCTAACACTATATTACAGAGTCAGGTCCTTGACCAGCAAGATCCATGGTCAATTCTACCTAAGGAATCCAAACTATCCCCGAGGTTGGAGAGGGGTACGAAATGGTCCTTAGTTTTAAATCATAAGCTGGCTCTGTCCAATTATCCTAAACCGGTAGGCTTTCTAACTCAAAAAGAATGTAAAATCCACCTACTAGAGATTCTTGAAAGCAGCATCCCTGGGGTTTTAAATGCTGACAATGTAACTCAATTAGAATATCTGTTTTATAACTACGCCAATGCCTGTACCATGGTGTCTTTCACTGATATGGGAAAAGCTAAACTGGTATTTGATAACAGAGACTCTCTCTCTACACGCGGCTTACTTGTGTCAAGAGTTTTCGAGAACCTAGCTCCACCTCAGATGCTAACCATCCATTCTGATATAGGTACAAATGAGGTTCTGGCAAAATCGGACAGCAAGGCAGGAAATAACTTGATTGACCTAGAGTCCGAACCAACATCCCTCCAAGCTCGGGACCCACAGGTTCAGGAAGACCTGAAAGGAGCAGACAACATCGGGCATTCACCAGTGATAAAGAAGGAGAAGGAATTGTTTATGGAAGAGAAGACCCTGCTCGATTCGTTCTCTGCTCTACCTGCGCTCCCCAAATGGAAATTCTGGCAAGACTTTATAGCTTAATAACTCACTTAGAAATGAGATTGGCGACTTCTAGACGTGGGGCCTCTAAGGAGAATGAACTCGGTAGACCGAAGGACAAAGAGGTAGTACGCACTGATTATCTTAAACCTTCAGAGAGATCACCTCAAAGATCGACAGAGGCTAACCTTTTAGTTCAGACTACAGCCGAAATGAACTTACTAGCTCCAGACACGATGCAATGCTACTTCAAGAAGAAACAGGCAGTTATCGTCCATAATGCTGGAGCTCCTGATTGTGTACCTTTGACCTGGACAGATATGAGAGGGCTCGAGACAAACGAAGAGGGGTCCGCACAGAAGGCAATTGCCCCCACGAGCTATTCATCCAACTTCTCAAAACCAGTGCTGTCAAATGTAAGCAGACTTGACCCAACCCTGGATGAAATCGCCCCCTGTGAGAAGGAGGCCGATCTGCTACATCCTGCAGATATAAAGCAGAATCTACTGCCCTTTCAATCTGTCCCACTCTGACAAAGAGCAAGTCAACTACTTTGCATCTACTGATCCTTTTGTGGAATATTTCAGGCTGGAGAAATAAAGCATTTGACCCATCTTTCTCGGAATACCTTACAAAATATGATATCATTTTCCTGCAAGAGATCTGGCTCAGAGGGGGACTTGATCTAAATGGCTTTACAACCCATCTATTGGAAGCTACACCAAGTACCAAGGGGGGACGCCCCAAGGGCAGACTATGCCCGCTTATCCCTACAAAATTGCATGCTTCTATTACCAGATCAGACCCCCTTAGGGATCTTGCTATTTCTTTAGTGATCAAATTTGCCTGGGTGTCTTTACTGCTCATTAATGTATATTCTCCTCCATGCCGCCACAAAAAAACAGGAAAGGCTAACATGATAAGACTCGAAGAATATGTGGCCAAACTGACATCTCTTTACCCCAAAGCACTGGTGATCATAGGGGGGGACTTCAATGCCAGAATTGGTTTGAGTGATGAGGCCCTCTATTCGAGCTTCCAGATGCCGGTTCTATTAGTGGATGGGCCTGTTAATGTCCTGGCTAGACGATCAAAAGATAATGGCACTAACTACTCTGGACTATGTCTTATGCAAATGTTGAACAATCTGAATTTGATATTGACAAATGACGGGTGAAAGGTGACATTAACGGTGAATTTACCTTTTTATCTGGCCTTGGATCCTCCACCATTGACTTTTTCATAGTTTCCCATGAGTTATTCCGGGCAGTGTCTTCGTGTACGGTTGATAACCGTCCTGAAAGTGACCACCTTCCCCTAGCTCTTCCTCTGGATTATGGCAACCAAACTATCTATGTAGATCAGGAACCAATTCTAGATACAGACCTTGAAATATGACCAACTCGTATTAAGTGGTTGCCCAACATAGAAAGTGATTTAAAAGAGACATTAAACTCGTACAGGTGCCTCTGTCTCAGTGAACATGTAGTTACAGCGACCTCGGCAACAATGGCACTCGGATCCTTCCAACAACTGATTATGGCCTTGCAAAATGTTCTGCTTTTTAAACCTAAGAGCAAATCTCTTAATAATGTACCAAAATCTAAATCATGGTTTGACCATGAATGTGTAGTGCTAAAAAAAACAACTAATTGCTAAATACAAAGCTTATAGAACCAATAATTCCCAGCCATTATCTATGGAACATTTTGATCTGAAGAATGATACAAACACCTAACTACCCGGAAAAAGAAACTAGCGCAAAAAGAAAAATGGCAATGGTTGCTAAAAGCCTCTAGATTAAAAGATTCAATTTCATTTTGGAGGTTGGTTGCAAAGGGATGGCCTAAATCATCTTTAAATTTGGACTGTTATATCTCAGTAAACACATGGGAGTCGCATTTTAATAAAATATATACAAGAGAACAGTCACAACAACACATGTTCAAATTTGATATAAAGGACCTCCCTGAATGGCCACCCGTGACCATCAAGGAAATCTCCAATCTCATTGCTAAAATGAAATTGAACAAAGCTCCTGGGGCGGATAACATCCCTGCCGAGGTATTTAAATCTAATGTAGACTGGTGGGCTCTGACATTAGCGGCCCTATTTACATTTATAGACCACTCTATCTATATTATATTCCAGAAGACTGGGGTCTCGCTATAATCATCCCAATCTATAAAAAAGGTTCAAGATATGATCCCTCCAACTACAGGCCTATCAGTCTTCTAAACACTGTTAGCAAGCTATATGCCAGCCATCTGCATGAGAAGCTGAAAGACCGGTTTGAACAAGAAAACATCCTAGCAGACAAACAGGCTGGTTTTAGAGCCGAACGTTCCACCATAGATCATGCTCTTGTCCTGCAGCACCTGCTGGATAAATATACAACTAACCCCAGCGGAGCACTCTACTCGGCCTTTATTGACTTTAAATCAGCCTTCGACTCAATCTCTAGGGACAGACTTTGGCAGAAACTTGAGGCTACAAATATAGATAAGCGCCTCCTATCACTAATATATGATCTATATGATAACACCTACCTACGTATAAGATGTAACAACGCTGGGCATCTATCTAGACCTATTCCCATTTTTAAGGGAGTCAAGCAGGGGTGTAACTTAGCCCCCTTACTGTTTAACTTTTATATTAATTCCTTAGTTAAAAGCTTGATACCGATTTGTTTACATCTGCCCAGACTATCTAAGAGGCCTCTGTCCATCCTTCTGTATGCAGACGATATAGTTCTCCTATCGCTGTCGAGTATTGGGTTAAGGCGCTTGTTGAGTGCCCTTGCTAACTATTGCAGAACTGAATTCCTGACAATTAATTATGATAACTCAAAAGTCTTAGTCTTCTCTAACAAGAGGACAAAGCATTGTTGGCGGATAAATGAGCACCCAATTGACCAAGTAGCCTCTTTTAGATATTTAGGGATGATATTTCACTCATCGGGAGTGTGGCGACTCCGAGTAAAGACTGCCACTGCCAATGCCCAGAGAAGTGAGAAGGCGCTCCTCTCCTTTTATTATACTAAAGGGGGCCAATATCTTCCAGCAGCCATACAGGTGTTTGTGCCAATAGTTATTGCACAGCTGCTGTATGGTGCACAAGTGTGTGCCTATGATAATTATGCCCCCTTTGAAATAGTTCAAAACAAATTTCTACGATCTATACTTGCCATCCCATGTTGTGTTCCCAACCATATTCTATGCCTAGAAGTTGGGCTCCCTACAACAGAATCCCGTATGTGGACGTGTAGAATTAAATCATGGTTAAAGATGATGTGTGCTCCGGTGGGCTTGGCCCCTTATACTCTAACTGATGCTTTCCAGTCCAAATGGAAAAAGTCAATAAATACTAAACTACTAAGTTTAGGGTTTTCTATTTCCCATGGTCCTCAATCTGGGTTACGCAAAAGCAAAAGAGTATATTCTTCAACGAATTCTCGACATCGAATTCCAAGGCCATCTGTCGTCGGCAACAAAATCTAGATTTAATGCAAGGCTATTTGTACCCGCCCATTATTTAACAACTTTGACTATTCCTAAATTTAGAATAGCGTTCACACTGGCCAGGTTTAACATCCTACCTTCGGCACTTTTGGAGGGCAGATTCAAAAAAATCCTTTATGACAAGAGGGTCTGTCCATGTGGTGATGGGGCAGTGGAATCGGTGGGGCATGTGCTACTATACTGTTTATTTTACCACAATCTTCGATACAAACTAATTACTCCAATCCTACATAACATTCCTGGCAGAAACGAGGCTTTTTATGTTGATTTTCTTTTATCTGACCAAACCCCACAAATATCAGCCAAGGTAGCTAGTTTTTGTGCCGCTGCTATCCTTTGCAGAAGAACTTTGTTACTTTGTTAATTTGATTGTTAATTTGGAGTCCCACAACCGGTTTTAACGAGATTTTAATTCCTCTGTGCTGTTTTTATTGAAAATCGATGTTCTCCTTTTAATGATCTATATTTTTATGCTGGTCTATGACTGTAATAAAACTTATTTATTCATTCATTCTTTGTCTAAGATTAAAAACATTTTTTAAAAAGGGTTAGGTTTAAGAACATATTAAAATGCAATTCCAACACATACGCAGACTGGGATAGGTCTCAATAGGCTTGTTGAAAGAGGAAAGTCTTCAGTAGGTGCTGAAAAGATAACAGAGATGGTGCCTGTCTAATATTTAAGGGGAGGGAATTCCAAAGGGTAGGTGCCCCTACACTAAAGGTCCATTTCCTATGTTATGCAGAATGGACCTCCTGATAAGATGCTATCTGCAGGAGGCCCTCACCTGCAGAGCACAGTGATCGACTGGGTATATAAGGAGTAAGACGGTCTTTCAGGTATCCTGGTCCTGAGCTGTATAGGGCTTTGTACACCAGAACTACAGCCTTGAACTTGGCCCGGAGACATGACAGCAGGAGAACTCTGATAGGATACCCAACTGCTTTTAAGAAGTTTAACAGCAGGCATATATGGGAATGTAGGAAGCTGCCTTATACTGAGTCAGACCCATTGGTCCATCTAGCTTACTATTGTCTGCCCTGACTGGCAGCGGCTCTCTAGGATTTCAGAATAGGTTCTCTCCCAGCACCACCTGGAGATGACAGGGATTGAATCTGGGACCTTATGCATGCAAAGCAGATGCTCTACCACTGAGCTGCAAGGGGACGGTTTTTTCCCTGTACCATTTTTCTGATAAAAGTTGTCTCCTCACCAAAAACTGCTATTTACCCTGTATGGCAAAATGCAAATGGTGCCTGCATGTTTTGCGCCACAGGGCACCTTTGAGAGGCAATATTAATTAGGAATATTGTAACAAGTGGGGGGGGCAGGGAAGAGTTAAATCATATTCTCCAGTTCCATAATCCCAATCCAAATTGCCTCACCACAGCTACTATTAAACTCTATGAACAGCAAGAAATTGGATCAAAGATCTTTGGCTGACAGATCTGTTTGGGTCCTTATAATCTGCCACATGAACTGATAAGCATACATGTTGAGAAAAGTTAACTATTTATTTGTTCAGTTCAAAACACTTAGATCTCACTTTTCCATTCATACAGGTCTCCAAAAGGCCTCAGAAAAGGTAATTAAACAGTAAGATAAACAAGTCCTTCCTCTCCCCAAGGGCACCTCCAATCATGACTATCCGCTCTCCTTTGATATATTCCTCCACGCGAAATAGAACCACACCAGAAATGACTGGCCGCAAGGAAGAGTCACGGGGGCAGATCTTCTCTTCTGCTAAGCTACAGCCACGCAGTGGCTCCACACTGAGGCGGGTGTGAAGAATGGAACAAAATGGCAACTGTTTTCAAGTGCGGGGGTTGATTTGGTGGGCAGGAGATGTATGTGCAGCACCCTTGGCCTGCCCATGCTCCTCCCCAAGCCCCTCCTCCACCAGCTGTTTGCTTCTGGTGGGAGTTATTTCCAGTCCCTGAATCCTCAAGGAGAAAAAAACCCAGCTGTTTGGGGAGGGGTGAATATGGTCAGGGAAAGGGGGCAGAACTCCCTCCTCCATGCCCATGCCGCCCTTTAACTTGCCCCACCCCCCACTTTAACGGAATTTGGCAGCAACCCAATTTTAACACTTGGAAAAGTTGTCATCATGTCTATCACTTGCCTCTGAGGCGGCCCACCTAAGCCACTCGTAGCTTCCTAAAGAAAGAGCGGAGCAAACAAATAAATAAACATCTGCTGTGGTATAACTACCTAAAAGGCTGTCCCCCATTTGAATCTCGCAACTGTGATGAACTCAATCTGGCCTTTAGCCATCCTTGGTCCCTCCATCTGCAGTATGGGAGATATTACCTAATGCGAATCCAGTTCCTGCAGTCTTTGTGGAGAGGTCTTTCAGCCTGCTCCCCAAACATCCACATGGTTTACAGAGACAATGACAGGGCTAGCCATTGCCTATGGGGTCTTTAGGTCAGGCATCAAGATGTCATAAGTTGAGGGAAAGATGCCTGCCCAAAGAATGCACATAAAGTTAGCCACAAATTCACAGAATTCTCTCATAACATGTGGGCTCCCAAGGAAAATGCTCTCCCTTCTGAGGCATTATTCCTTCTCAATACATGTCACTGGAACATCTCTTATAGCCCCCCCCCATCCCCATGGTGTAAACACTCAGATATAGCAGAGCAATAGAGAGGAAAATGCTGGTGCAACAGAACATGAAACTGCTTTATACGGAGTCAGACCATTGGTTCATCTAACCCAGTTGTGTCTAGTCTGACAGGCAGGGTCTCAGGCAGAGAGAGGTCCTCCCCATCACTTGCTGCCTGAGGTCACTTAACTCAGGGATGGGGAACCTGTGGCACTCTGGATGTTGTTGTTCCAACTGCCTCCAGCCCCTGCCACAACGGCCAGTGTTCAGAGATGATTGGTGCTGGCGTCCAACAACATACATAGGGTTTCAGGTTCCCCATCCAAGCTTTAACTACAGATGCCGGGGACCAAACCTGGGACTTTCTATATGCAAAGCATGAGCTCTACCATTGAGCTATGCCCCTTTCCTAGCAGCTCATTAGGGCTCCCGCCTGGCAAGTTCCTGAGTTGGCCAGAACATTTTTCTCAACCTCCAGGTGCCATTTCTTTGTGAGGACGTAAAAGGGTTGTTTTCATGCACCCAGTAGCCTCCATTTGATGCATTCCATCAGCATGTGAGGTTGCCAGGCTCCCAACCTGACCAGGATTGCATGGAACTGCTGCTCATGCCATATGTTGAATTGTAAGTGTTCTTTTTAAAGCTGCTATCTGGTTACAGAAATGTGGCAGTGGCATGTCTGCCTCCCCACCACACACAAAATGCAGGGGCACCAGTTTGTGCAATCAATGCCTCTGTATGTTCCCAGCTGGGTCCTAAACTCAGTGGTGGCTTTGCCCACTACAGGGCAAGCCACTTGAAGGGGGATGCCATACACTGAGCTGTGCTCTTTTATTTTGTGTGTGTGTGGGGAAGATTCTCGGAGGGCCATTCTTTAATGTAAATAGTAACCTTAAGCTATGGACCAGTTCTAGGGTTTTTTATACCTAATCCTACTGGGTCAAAGTTGTGCTTTACAGGGCTGGCTTATATGAAATGATGTGAGTGTGTGTGGAGGGGGAGAATAACCCATAAACTTGCTACAGTGCTTAGGGAGGGTACAATTTCCTTCTCTCAACATATGATCTTGTAACTCACATTGGATTCTTTCTGGTTTATGTATAATTTCTAGTAATAAAGATTAAGCAAGTGACTCTTAGTTAACATGCACATTGGAGACAGATAACCTAGTGATGCTGCAGGCAAAGGGGGTGAAAAGCTGTAAAACCTGTCCTTATCGGGAAATGATCAGCCTTCAGTGCGTACCACAACATGTTAATTCAGATTCACTTTTCCAAGAGGAGTGGATTATTGTTTCGCTTTCAAGTAAATTATCATGACCAACTAGCAATTTGTCATTATGGATTCATTGCTGTGGTGAAACAATTTAATTGTTTGTGGAGAGGAAGGGAGGGAGGGAATCCAGAAGCAACTAGTTTCAGCATTAAAGCATGTTGAGCAAAGAAGTGTGCAATGTGAGCATGAATTTGGAGTACAATTTGCATTATTACTAATACTATCCAAGGGCGATATGTTACTCCAAGGACTTTTTATATGGCAGTGTGCAACAAGTAAGCTTTCTGCCTTAAAAATGACCAGAAATTCAGGCCTTTACAAGAAAATCTGCTAAGGTCTACATCACTGTTCTTCAGCCACGGGTCCTCAGATGTTGTTTGACTACAATTCCTATCAACCCCAGCCAGCTTAGCCAATGACTAAGGATGATGGGAGTTGTAGTCCAACAACATCTGGGGACCCAAGGTTGGAGAACAGTGCTACACACAGAAGCCTTACTGAAACATGATGCCTGTAATCATCCAACAGTCTGAACACACCAGGACAACATAATGAAGTGTCCTATTGGATTAAAAGATACCTTTCCAACAATGGTCAACCAGATGCTTTTGAGACGCTCAGAAGCAAGGTATGAAGGCAACAACTCTCCCCTGTTGCCTCCTCTGCTCAACAACTGGTATTCAGAAGTATACTGCTTCTCAATATGGAGGCTCCATAAAGCTGTCATGACTTGCTATCATTGGTCAAATGCTTTTCACCTACATGACAAAGGATTATGCTGCTTTAAGGAAAACTGAGATGCACCTAGAACAGGTATTATTTATTTTGTAGAATCAGATCATTATTCAAACCTATTGCTTGCTTTGTAATGCCATAGGATTTTTCTTCAGACATAGCAACTTCATTTTAAAAAAAAGATGGAATAACATCTTACATGTATTTAAAATGTCTTATTTCCCCATCCCCAACAGCTGAGGGTTGATAACAATAGGCTTTTTTTCTGAAAATATCCTGTGTTCATTTTTATGCAGCTGTAATATGCTCTTCAATGCATCCCTTTAGTCTTAGTTGATGGTCAAACCTTGCCCTTGGACCAGGGGTGGGGAACCACAAGCTTGAGGGGCAAATGTGGCCCCCCAGGCCTCTCTCTCTGATCCTCAGGCCTCTCTTCATGCCACACCCCCTTACCAGGACACCCCCTCCTTGGGTGCTTTTGCCTGGAGGGTATGTGTCCTTGAACTATGAAGGCCCCTGGAAAGAAGATGGAGATGTGTGTTATGTAGATTCCACTAACGTTTGCAAGGGTGGAATGTCACCTTATGCCACCTCCACTGCGCTGCCAATTTTTGCCTCTGGACCCACCCACTACTGGTATGGAGCCCCGAGAAGGTTACCCACAAGGAAATGTAGCCTTCAGGCTGAAAAAGTTTCCCTACCTCTGCACTAGAAGTTGCACTGGAAGAGAGAGGGGAAGGAGCTTGTAAGAAACAAAGTATCTAAAACTGCAATGCTTAGTCAATTAAGGTTTTGGATTTATCCATTTTGATCTAATAGGTCTATTAAAAATATGCCCCCATTTTTAAAAATTAATTATTTTAATACAGGTGCCCCAACGCTGATGATACTGTGTTTCTGATGCTTGCTAAAAACTTGGCTGTTTACTCAACCTTTTGGAACCCAATAGTACTTACTGCACTTTAGTTCTATTGAGGATGCTACTATTTATTAATCAGCTATTAATTGCAATTTAATGTATCATTTTAAGTGCATTTTCCTTGCTGCAAACTGCCTTAATATTTCTGAATTATAGGTGGTATATAAATGGTTTTAAATAAATAAATAAAATACAAAAACTGTCGGCGGCAGATGCTTCTTTAAAATAAACCTTCCTCTTTTTTCCCCACAAAGAGGCAATGCTGAGATGCCCCCATGTTCATGCATCATCTAAGAAACTGTGGTTTCTTTGTCACAACTATCCCCCCAATTTTCATCAACATTTATACAGAATTAAGATATGATCAAAATGCCATTGAACCTAAGTACATGCCAAACTCCCATTGAACCTAAATACACGTCTAGAATTCCACTGTCAATCAACTGATTAACATTCATATAATTAATTGACTAAGATTTCTATATGACAGTGCTGAAAATATGCCATGAGCCCCTGCTGAAAGACTGACCATTATTTTGGCTTCTCAGCTCTTTGATGCAGAGTAACTCTACTCAAACATCAAGGTGGATAAAAATAAGTACTTTTTTTTAAAAAAAGAAGTTTTTAATTTAATTTCAATGTTTTGATTTTTTTAAAGTAATAGTAAATTTCTCTCTCATTCAATTCAATCATTACAAACTTGCTAAACCTACACTATAGAGATGAATGAATGGCTCTATCACACTCTCACCCAATGAGTTGCCTACCAATCATTGGTTCTAAATTATATAGTAAATATCTTCTCTAGAAAATTGAAGATTGGGAATCCGCTAACCAAGTTATCTGCCCAGAGCAGGCTGGTTTTAGGCAAGGCCAAAGTGCTACTGATCATTGTATGACCCTGTATTTTCTTGCTAAACAGACTATTACCGGTCCCACTAAACACCTTTATGTGGCCTTTGTTGACTTAGCTGCTGCATTCGATTCAATAGATAGGAATATGATGTGGGCTAAATTGACCAACACCAACATTGATAGGCGGATGCTATTTCTAATTAGAGCCCTATACACAAATACCACGGCAAGAGTAAGGGCGGGGACATCTGGTATATTAACAGATCCCATTTCTACAAATAAAGGGGTCAAACAGGGGTGCCTTTTAGCTCCCATACTTTTTAATCTTTATATAAATGATATAGTATCTGAATTAATCGACCCAGCCTTTTTTCCACCTTCAATTGGCAACAGGAAAATTTCAATTCTATTGTATGCAGATGATATATTGTTATCTATCACTTGCATTGGACTAAGAAGACTATTGTCAAGGCTTTATGATTATTGTGTAAAAGAGAAGCTACAGATTAATTATGCTAAAACCAAGGTGTTGGTGTTTGGTAAAAGACATGTCAATTTCAGTTGTTCAATCCATGGTCATCCAATCGAACAATGTCGACAATTCAAATACCTTGGCATTTATTTCTCGGAAAACTTATCCTGGAAAACACACGCCCACATGACCAAACTAACAGCAGCAAGAACTAGCGGGGCTATTCTTAAATTTGCCCATTCATCCGGTGGCAATTTAATTGACCCTGCCCTGAAAATCTTCCAAAGCAAAGTACTCCCCCAGATTTTATATGGTGCAGCAGTTTGGGGATGGGAAGATACTTACCTAGTAAGCCTAGAGGTGGTTCAAAACAGCTTCCTGAAAAGACTCCTGCACTTACCCCCTGGTACTCCCGCCACCCTGCTTCGCGCAGAAACCGGTTTGCCCTCAATTAAAGCGCGTGTCCATCTTGCTCTGATAAATTTTGGGAGAATTATAAAAGACCCCCCTTACAAGACTATACTTAAATCATGTCTTGAACATCTACTAGGAGCCAAGTATTGGGTTGCAAGAATAAACCCCCTCTTACATTTGTACCATATATCTCCGCAGGAACTTCCCTCCCTAAACACCACAGGGAACCTACGGAATGCCATCTTCCGCCATAGTGCCTACTTAGATAGGCTGGCTATCATCAACTCGAAATTCTCCAAATGGTATAGGTTATACAAGAATGACCACTGCAGATCATCTTATTTGGCCGGGCCTTTACCTTTAAAACTCCGGCAGGCCTTCACGGCACTCCGATTTCAAACAATGCCAAATGCTGTGTTAGAGGGACGCTACTTTCATTCTCCCTGGTCTCAGCGCTTTTGTATTTGTGGAGCCCCGGAGGTCGAAGATTTGCCCCACTACCTGTTATTCTGCCCCTTGTATTCACAACCCCGTGCCAAATTTTTGGAAAGCCTGTTGGCTTGTTCGTTGTGGGACCATGATGACAATAGGATTGCTTACCTTATGTCTGATACGGATTTTTCTGTAACATACAAGGTCTCCCTCTTTGCGCTGGCAGCACAAAAGATTCGTGCCAAATTCATTTTAGAGCATGGGGTTGATTGCCAGGGCGACACCTTAAGGTGATAATTCACCAGTGCTGGTTATTGGCTAGATAGTTTTCCTGCTTCTATAAGGTCACTTTATGGTTATTTCTCGTAATAGATTAGCTAGTGGATTTTAGATTTTTAACTGTTATTTTATTGTAACTGTTTTGTTATATATTTGCACTTTTAAATGTATTGGTCTTATTGTTCAAATTTTATATGTGATGTTTGATATGCGATGGCCTACGGCTAAGCAATAAATCGATTCTATATAATCAAACATGGGCATTCACTTCAGTTTTTCATCTCATGAAAATGGCTCTGCCCGACCTAACTATAACTCTTGGTTCTTGGCAATTCAGGACTTTCAATTTCTGTTTCTCTGACTAAAGTTACATGTGCAAAGACACAGACGGAATGGGAATGGGACTGTTGTTGTTCTGAGCTTATGCGGTGGTGAAGCTGGGCCACAAAAGGCAAAGGAATTAGGACAGAGACAATATAGAAAAGGATGGTTGGAGGGTGAGTAGAAAGGAACAGAGAAGACTGTAAAGAAAAAAAGGGAAGACATAAAAGTACAGACACAGTTCCTATATCCCCCCACACTTCTACCACAAAAGAACTGTCATGGCTTTTGGACATTAAGAGAGACCCTATATGGGAATATACTGAAGAAATTCCTTCCCTGGGCAGAAAAGCATGCATTCAAAAAGCAGGAAAACTCCTATTTCTGTTTTTATGCAGTCTATGAATAAAAATAACCATGGGAGTGAGGAAGATGAAATCTAGTTGTAGGGATGGGGTTCAATATCTGATTCTGTTCCATTTTTCAATTTGTCAAATGGGCTGCCAGTTCCTATTCGATGTTCCACTAGTTAACGCGATTCCCAGTTCTCCCTTTCCCCCCATTATTTTTTTCTGAAAAATTACGTAGTTTTTTCCCTGTTATTCCTTATGCTGCTGTATATTTATATAATATATACAGCAGCAGCAGATTACAAAAAAATTACGTAAAAAGTTACGTGATTCTCATCGCAGATTTTTTTAAAAAAATTATAGTGGCACTAACAGGCGTGAATGTATGCAAAGAGTGGGAGCCTGTTCAACGATGAGATGAACTTGCAGATTATCCCAGAATTCGATACCAAATCTGATGTTGCAAATATTCTACACCATCCCTATCTAGTTGTAGACATTTTAAGGGCAGTGTATGTTTACTGTTGTGATGATCTGCCTGTTAAGAGTTAATAAGATCTGGAAGTTAAAAACAAGAGTTTAAGGACAGCCATCAGCCGGTAACCCAGAAAACTGCTGCAATTGCAATGTTAAAACATTTATGTAACTTTTATGTAACATTCAAGAGTTAGTTTAATAAAGTAAGTGCTATTGCGTTTGTGATTTAGTTCTTACGATTCCTAACATACAGCTGTTGCCTCTGCAGTTTGACACAGGCACTACTGTGTACTATTTCCTAAATGAATAAAATCAAGTTATCCAAACAATTACACAAAGTGTACCCTCCTTGTAAAATGCTATATTGAGTTGTAAATTAACGTGTTTTAGTAATCAGATTTGCACCATTGTTTAAGAAATATGTGAAGAACTCCAAGTGACAAACTTGATTTAAATCAAGGGTTTCTCTTGGTGGTTTAAATTAATGATTTAAATTGCCTTGATTTAAATCAATCCACCTTGTTTAACATTTAAGGAAACCAAGCGCTGGGATCCTCACTTATATGTCACATCATAGGCTACTGAGTACTGAAACATGTTCCAGAAATTATTTCCTACACAAATCCACATTTGAGCCCTCCACAACCCACAAAACGTTTACTTCCGGAAGCAACTAATGATAAAATTTGAAGCTCGCTTTCCACTGCCAAGCAGTTTTCACTTTGGAAACAGGAGGAGGACTCCCATTGTGAAGGGGATTGAAGTGAGGAGTGGGAGGTCTTCTCAATAACTGTAATGTTTCTGGGGGTTTCCCCTTCACTTTTTGATAGCTTTCTTAGAGGTTCTTCCAAAGATGGCAGCATTCCAAGTTCAAAGGCATATAAAACCACACTCCAGCACAGCTGAAAGCCTCAACTGCAAAGAGAGCTCAAAAGTTTCTGGAAAACTTGAAGACTAACCCAAATGAAACAAATGTCAGCCTTGTTTATGTTGCAGATGTTATTGAAAACTCTATGAGAAACCTTTAATTTATAGAAAAGAAATATGATAAAAGGAGAAGGAAAGAGAAGGGGGGAACGCAAGCACTACTGTACCATGTGTGTGCACGTGTGTGCGTGCGTTGCATCCAATCTTGAAAATAACCACACACACATTTCTAAAGAATTATATCCACTGAATAACAAAAGCTCCATGCAAATGCCAATTCTTCCATTGGCAAAAAAAGCATGGCCTATATTATGCTAAGAGTTACAGCCAGCTTTCCTAAAAAGGGAAGATTGTTGTAAGTCTGACTGTTGGAGTCATCATGCTTTGACAGTATTTTTTGCTTCCTTTAGGACACTGGCCTTCAACAGCTGGGTCAAAGCCCAACCCCAAGTAGATAGCAGCTCTGCTGCTATCACCCTTGTTTTCTGAGGAGGAAGGGTCTCCTCCTCCTACAGTAGGGCCCCGCTTATGCGGCGGGTTAGGGACCAGGCCCCCGCCGTAAAGCAGAAATCGCCATAAAGCGGAACCCATAGACTATAATGGGGACGTCGCACGAAAATGACACGAAAATGTTGCAAAATTGGCTTTAAAAGGGGGAATTTTCCGCCGCTGCATTAGCAGAACGCCGGAATGCAAAGCGCCGGTAAGCGGGGCCCTACTATACTTTAACTTGAAAGCTGAGCGTGCATTACTGGTGCGCTGACTAGCTTCCCCTTTTGGCCTAGAGAGAGCATGGGTTCCTCCTCTTTACCAATGGGTTTCGCCCCCTGAGTGCATGGGCTCTTGAGAGTGGGTCCCACATTGCTGGGTTAAGTTTCCAGATTTCTTTATTTAATTTATATCTAACCCTACCTCCAAGTAGGAGACCAGGGCAGCAAACAAAAGCACTAAAAACACTGTAAACCATCATAAAAACAGACTTTAAAATATATTAAAACAAAAACATCCTTAAAAACATATTAAAACAAAACATCTTTAAAACATTTTTAAAAAAAGCTTTAAAAACATCTTTAAAAAAAAGTTTAAAAACATCTTAAAAAGCAATTCCAACACAGATGCAGGCTGAGATAAGGTCTCAACTTAAAAGGCTTGTTGAAAGAGGAAGGTCTTCAGTGGATATGGTGCCTGTCTAATATTTAAGGGGAGGGAATTCCACATGGTAAGTGCCACTACACTAAAGGTCCATTTCCTATGTTGTGCAGAACAGACCTCAAGCGAGGATGGTATCTGCAGGAGGCCCTCACCTGCAGAGTGCAGTGATTGACTGGGTATATAAGGATAAGACGGTCTTTCAGGTATCCTGGTCCCAAGCTGTATAGGGCTTTGTACACCAAAATTAGAACCTTGAACTTGGTCCTGT
Organism: Rhineura floridana; assembly: GCF_030035675.1. Lineage (NCBI taxonomy): Eukaryota > Metazoa > Chordata > Lepidosauria > Squamata > Rhineuridae > Rhineura > Rhineura floridana. The sequence goes on from NC_084488.1 coordinate 110,009,841, forward strand.
AGCTAATAGGTAACCAGTGCTTTCATCAGCAGGGTAACATGTTGGCGATACCCTGCCCCAGTGAGCAGTCTCACCACCACATTTTGCAGCAGCTGCAGCTTCCGGACCAACCTCAAGGGCAGCCCCACATAGAGTGCATTACAGCAATCCAGCATGGAGGTTGCCACAACAGTGGTCAGGCTATCCCAGTCCAGAAATGGCCGCAGCTGTTTTACCACCTGAAGCTGGTAAAAGGCACTCCTAGCCACTGAGGTCACCTGGGCCTCTAGCGACAAAGATGGATCCAGGAGTATCCCCAGACCGGAGCTTGTAAGTAACTAGTTACAAGTAATTTATTACTTTTTTGAGTAACGAGTGGGTAACTTCATTACATTTTGCTGGTAATAGAATGAGTAGTAACTTCATTACTTTTGAGGAGTAATTGTAATGTTTCCAGCATTACCGTTGTAGATTACTTTGGGGGGGAGCAGGGTAAGTCTTCTGCTCCTCTGATTTGTGAATAAAAATCATGTGCTTCAAATTGGGCTTCTGTGCAGCGTTGTTCTTCCTTCATGCTCTATGGGTGGTTAGGAGGCAACGAGGGAGGAGGTGGAGAGCGAGACGGCGTGGAGAAAACAATTGTTTAACAATTGACAGGAGTGGAAGGAGAAAAGAGCTGGAGGCAATATATATACACAAAGAATATGTATGTTGGGGTATCATCATTGCTGGGGGTGGGGTGAGGGAATGCGAAATTCTGTTATGCCATTCTGTTAATCTTACGGATAAAAAAATTATTCTACTACCCTCTGTGTGTGTGTGTGCTTATTTTTAATGTTGTTTTAGGTTACTCAGATGTGCAGCAGCCAAGGCCAGCACCTTGTAGGCAATTTTTTTTAAAAAAAGTAACTAAAATGTAATTGTAGCAATTACTTTTGAGTAAAAGTAAAGTAATCAGTTACTTTCAGAGCAATTGTAATTGTGACAGTAATTACTACTTTTGGGTGGCCATGTAAATGTAACTGTAATTTATTACTTTTTAAAAGTAATCTTCCAAGCTCTGCCCCAGACTGCAGACCTGCTCTTTCAGAGGGAGTATGACCCCATCCAAAGCAGGTAATTAACCAATTATTCACCAACCCACAGCGCCTCCGTCTTGCTAGGATACAGACTCAGTTTATTGGCCCTCATCCAGCCCACCACTGAGTCCACGCAGCGGTGAAGGGCTTGCACGGCCTCTCCCGATTCAGATGTTACAGAAAAATAGAGGTGGTATCATCAGCGTACTGCTGACACCTTGCCCCAAATCTCTTGATGACCGCTCCCAAGGGCTTCATATAGATGTTAAACAATATGGGGGACAAGATGGTACCCTGCAGCACCGCACAGCATAACTGCCAGGGGTCTGAAGGCAATCACCCAATGCTATTCTCTGAAAACGACCCTGGAGATAGTATCGGAACCACTGTAAAACAGTGCCTTCAGTACCCATCTCACTAAGTAGGCTCAGAAGGATACCATGGTTAATGGTATCAAAAGCCACTGAGAGGTCAAGTAAGAGTAACAGGATCACACTCCCCCTGTCCTTCTCCTGATAAAAGTCATCCATCAGGGTGACCAAGGCTGGTTAGTCCCATAACCTGAACCCAGATGGTTCTCAGCTGTTGACAAGTTGAAGACCACTGCTAAGGATGTACTAGAACTCCACTCAGTTCAGATTTGGAACCGAATTTTCCATTAATTTGCTTATTGTCTATAACTGAGGATCAGATTTTTATGTAGCTTTTTCTGCAGCTATTTTCAAAAATGGATTGTTTAAAAAAAATCTGCCTCAAAAATATAGATATTAAGAATGACAATTTTATTCATATTTCATTTAATATATCAATATTTCCTTTCAAATTATCTATTTCCTTTCAAATTATCAATTATTTCCTTTCAAAATATCAATATTAATATCATTTTTTTGTGAGGGAAAAATGGATTGGTAAAAGCAGCAGCTAGAGGACAAGGAATGAACTTATATCATTACTGGCGTATTAAGTCAACAGAATGCTTTTGAACCACCACTGGCCATAGATCCCACCCCTAACCACTGCTTTGGGGAATCAGTCATCACATTTTCCACCAGGATTCATATATGCAACCCCAGTGAACCAACCTCATGCCCTCATGCTTTCTAATATTCATGTGTGATGCTTAGGAGTGCCCCATTTTCCCACTGTTTGAGCATGTTTCAGACTATACAAAAATATTCCTTGTGAACACCCAGTTGATCTTTGGCTATTAGGAAGTATAAAAAGTATTAACAAAAACTCATCTTAGAATACACTACCTTTGCAATTTATTCTTAATTATTTATTATAAACCATTTATATATAATTTCCCCGTATTAATTTCAAAAGCAGTTCACAAACGAAAAATACAATACAGTAACACAGCCATAAAAATACAGGATGATTTCACTGAATCATATTCCGGGTACACCCACTGAATGCAATGCCTTATCCCATCAACCTCATATTTTGCATATACAGATAAGAAGTGCGCCTGTAGCAAGTGTATGTTTCATGGAAAAGCAGTATATAATTGTATATGCTTTACTCCCTCACAGCAAGTGCTGCTCCCTAGTGGAGGCTAATCTAGACTTCCCACAAAATGGGATTCAGAGCAGGCCTTCATCTGAAGATGTTAAGTGCCAGAGTAAGGAGATTGTTGGAGGGCAGATGCCCAAACCTTTCTGTGAATATGTTATTAGCAGAGCTTGGAAAAGTTACTTTTTTGAACTACAACGCCCATCAGCCCAATCCAGTGGCCATGCTGGCTGGGGCTGATGGGAGTTGTAGTTCAAAAAAGTAACTTTTCCAAGCTCTGGTTATTAGGGCAAAATAAACCACGACCCTGTGCTTGGGAATCATGCTTCCAGTTTTCAGCAAGACGTTTAAGTCAAATATTAAATTTCCATCAACAAGCAAAGCAGAAAGCTCTGAAACAGGAGAATAAAGTAAGCGTGCAACAGATAATAGAAATAGTCCAAATGGCCACACAACATTATGTAACAGAGAACCAATCTTTGGCATAGCAAAAAGAGACCAAACCCTTTTTCAGGTTTGAAGGATTCAAATTTGAGGATCAAATTCAAAAGTTGAAAATATTCCTCCTGTTCTTGCTTAATTAGATGCACTATTTGTGCCCTGCAACTGCAGCATTTGATGATATTAATATCTATGTAGTTTTGTGTTTAAAATTTGTTTCAATTTTGCTGGAGGGAAGAAAAATGAAATAACTGGTTAAAATGATTATAACCCCTTTGTAAAACAGTTTGTCGTCCCCAGGAAATGTCTGAAAGAAATGCAAGACAGACTTAATTCCTACCCCCTTGAGCTGCTCTGATGAGCCTCTCTCTGATGAATCAGAAATGGTTAATTTTATGTTTGAATACATGCCAGTACTTTTTGCTGAACCTTTATTGCATGTGGCAATTTAGAAACAATTTAGCATCTATTCCTTCAAGTTCCAGTTTATCCCTTCATTTGTTTGAGATAGGGATGTTTACATAAAAATGAAGAGGGTGGGGTGGATTTTCTTTCTTTCTTTTTGGTGTTCTGTTCTCCTCGCTCGCTTTCCCCACCCATTTGGGAACAGCTTATGCTACACTTTCTGCACCTAAATCCTCTGTATTCCTCTCCTGAAATTTTAATCCTCAACAATCAAATAGCAGATTTCAGGTGAGAAAGGAAAGTGAACTAATCCTTTTTAAAGAACCAAAATGCGTTTCCCAAAGAAAGCAAAAGGAAGTTTTTTAAAAATACATGTCTACCTCATGGGAAACTTTTGTGAATTCTGAAAGTACATCTGGAGGATCAAGCTACCTTCTGCCACCCTAAGCATAAAACAAGAACTGCCGGGTTGGATCAGGCCAAAATCCACCTATTCCAACAGGGATCAACCAACTTCTGTGATGGCCTCTCTCAGTTGTATGTATAAAGAACTCCCTGACAGATTTTGGCATAAGATCTAAACCCAGAATCTCGGGGGTGCAAAAAGAAGGAACGTAATGTATGTAAAAATCACTAAGCCATATAAGTGGTCTCAAATATGTAAGGTACAAGCAAGGCCTTCCCTCTGAGAGAACAGTCTCCAGCTGTGGGTTTCTTTCACATTGGCCCAGAATTGACCCAGGTTCTTCTGTGGCCATAGAGAATAGCACAATGATGTTCTGGGAGAGATTTGTGCAAATGGCTCCCCAGCACTGTTCAGATCAGGAGTCAGGAAAGCTGATCAGGCGGTGTGAAGTTGATTCAACACAACCCCTCTTTGGCTGGCGAATGGGACCTAAATTCAGCTACCACACAAGCATTAGAACAATTGCTGCGACCTTAATAAAAGACCATAGGCTGCCCAGGAAAACTTCTTGGATGCAGGAGGTCCTGCCGTGGCATGGTGAGAGTTGTACTTGCAGATGGAGACAGAGTGTGTGTGGAGGATGGAGACCACATTCACACGACACATTTATTCCACTATTCTACTTTAAACAGTCATGGCTTCCCCCCAAGAAACTTGAGGTGTAGTTTGTGAAGGGTGCTGCGAGCTGTTAGATCTCTCTTCCCATCTCAGAGCTACAATTCCCAGAGCAGTTTAACAGTCAATCCCTCTTCCCAGGGAACTCCGGGAATTGTAGCTCTGTGAAGGGGATAGTGGTCTTGTCAGTATCGTTAACAAACAACACTTTCCAGGATTCTTTGGGGGAAGCCAAGTCTGTTCAACGTGGAATGCAAGTATGGTGTGAATGTGGCTTCAATGGCTGTGCTTCTAAAATTCATGGTGTCTAAAACTTGATACCTGAATCTGTATGCAGATAGCCAAAACAAGCAAGTGGCAACAGCCACACAAAATTTCCCATAAAAGCAAAGTCCACTTACACCTTCTGGCAAAACTTGCTGCAATCCCGATGCAAATAATATGAGCCCTTTTCTTAACTTATAATTATTTCTATAGCACATTTTAAATGCAAAGGTCTTTTCTGTTTATTTGATTTACTATCGCAGGATCCCAACTTCCCTGGTTCACAGAAGCTTACTGCAAGTTTACAGTCCTTAGGAGCTTATGGCGGGTGGGGTGGGAAGAAATGAAAGATGCATGACATAATGAGAGCTCTTTAAAAAAAACCTCTGTTCTTTATGCCCCAGTCCATCTGAAGGAAGCTGTGACTAACTCCCACTGAAAGCAACAACTAACATGGTTCCACTGAGGCTGACAAGACTAACTTTAACTGGATTGGGCCACTTGGCTACATCTTTGTAACCTACCCCTTAAACTGTCATGAGGGAAAATTAGGTTAATCTGATAAATAGCTCACTATGGCCCAAGGGCATAGAGTGGATTAAAGAAAACAAGGCATAGTTCATTAGGATATTCTCCTGCATAGGTCTAATTGAAATGAACAAGAGCTGCAGATGCTGTATTGTGTTCTAGGCACTCCTCACATTCATTTCAGTGGGGCAGATTTGGTCATTTGTCTTTGCTTGCAAACTTGCCATGCTGATCTGATGCTCAGAGGTGTCCCAAGACATTCTAGTGCCCACTTCTAGCTCAGCTGCTTCCTCTCCCATAGGCAAAATCCAAATTGTGCATCCTCCCCTGTTGAAATATAAATATAATAATATTTAAATAATTCCATACCCCAAAATCTACCTTAGAATTGACTCAGATTACAAATAAAATAAGTATCACAACTAATGATAAGGATGTATGAAATCAGAGCAGCGCCCCATGGCGGCAAGATAAACTGAAGTAGTGGATAAGGCTGTATTCCCCCAGCTTTGATGAGATAATGAGCTTCTTATCTAATCACTGTAGCCAAAGGACTTGATCAGAATTAATGTATGTGTTCAAAGGAAAGATTTCTGCAATAACATAGTGTGTCTTTCCAATTTGCTCACCTTAGGCACCCGATCCCATAGCTATAAAGGGTGTAGAGGTGAGGAAAGGGTGAGGGAACATTGGAAGAAGACTCTTGAGCACTGTGGCTTTATCTAGAAAAAATAGACACCAGGTGACTTATTAGGAGGAGGGTTGCAGAGCTGAATCTTAAAGGAAGAGGTGGAGGGAGTAAACAAAAGTAGCTCTCTATCCCCTTTCATAATGCCCAATTAAAAAGTTTATGGATTCCTCTCCTGGATCAGAGAACCCCGCCCCATCCCAAACCTGAGCATTTTTATTGAGTTTTAAGCAGAAAGAAGCGGAAGTGTCGGAATCTCCTCTTTTTTTGCATGGCCACTTAGGCGTTGCCATTCTTGAGGTCATGATGGAAAAAGATGGCAACCAGGAGTCCAGCTGAGAAAGAAACGGCACATGAGTCTAAGTGACTGTTGAACAACTGAACTGCTATTTGTTATCGATGAAAACCAAATGGTAAAATGATCATTTCAGTGGCAAAAAATGATATCTGATATATATTTGACCATAAACCAAAGCCCAGATGGCAGCCCACAAAGATAAAAGTATATAACTGTGTTTATATACTAAATCCTTGGTAACTCTTTGGTTGTGGAGGAATGCTCAAGTTGTAACCTGGATGGAGGCACATCTTCCTCAAAGCTCTCACCAAGGACTGTATGACATATAGGTAATTTATTATATGGTATAACCAGGGTGTCAACTTTTTTCCTAAGGAAACTGTAATGATGTGAAAAATTCAGTTGGTGCAGTTTTTCCCAGCACAGCACAGCACCTCCATGCGAGGGAAAGTGCACCTGCTGCATTTCTTAACTGTTTTCGATATGTCTAGTATTACATTTGTATCTTACCCTTCACCTAAGGAGCTCAAAATAATGTTTAAGTTTGTAACATAATGACTTTCACAAAGCTATCCAGTGAGCTTCATGACTGAGCAGGGGACTATAACTGGGCCACCAGGTGGGGCTAACCTGTGGCCCTCCAGATACTACTGCTGCAACTCCCACCATCCCTGACCATTAGCCATGCTGGCTGGGGCTGATGGGAGCTGCAGTTTAGAAACATCTGGAGGGCCACAGATTAGCCACCCTTGCCTTAAGCGCACAACCATTCAGCACTAGAGTAGGGAGACCTATTGCACCAGTAATTTTCACTACTTTAGTGTAGGACTAACTTGATGAATCTGTGATATAGCTTGTCTCCAATATTTTATTTGTCTATAGTGGCTAGGACAGTTAGAAATTTGGTGGCCTGCCATGTTAAGTATTCCAGTATTTTGATCTGTGATGGGACTGAAAATCTTCCAGTACAAAATAGCTGTCAAAATGTCTCACACAGTATGCTTGCAAATCTCCTCAAGGAAAACTGTTCCTATAATCAGGTGAGGGCTCTTTTAATAAGTTTTCATCTTTTCTTTCTTTCTTTTTCCCTATCCAGACTTGAAAGCAGCTTGTGGAAAACATCATTTTCAGTCAGGTTAAATAAAATGTTTAGAGGAGATCAAGCCGTAATCACGTTTCAATTTGAAAAGAATGTTTTCTGCTAGAAGGAAAAGCAAGTCAACAGTGTTGGTGGTAATTTATTGTATTTTTGACAGCCTCGTTATTCTGAAAGCCAAACCGTCAAAATGACTATAGAACATGTTTGAACTTAAAAGAGGTGTTCAAAGGGATACACGGGATTCATTCTTCACAGTGGTGGCATGCCCCCAAGCACAGGGACACACTTTAGCCTGAAGAATAATCACAGCTTCCCAAGTAGAGATGGAAAGATCTATATTTCCAGTTCTCTCAGTTTCTCATTTTTCCAATGTTAAATTCAGTTCTCTACATTTCTACAGCGATCTGCTGATTTTTTTTAAAAAAATCCTCATGATAATTCTCCATTATTTTAGTGCGAATTTCTCCAAATAAATAACATTTTTGTAGGCAGTTTTGACTAAGGTACATAATTTTGCAAGCCATTTCCTACCATTTCATGCCTTTTTGCATGTTATTTTCACCATGTATTCATTTTTATGCACACTTTCCCCTAATATATGCATTTTTAAAAATGTTTAGTTGGCAAACTGCATCCCAAAATTCTAATAAATGCGAATCTTGAAGGATGGCTGTGTTTTGGTTCTCATATTGCTTTGGAAATAGCGAATTTGACAAATTCTGCTTGAAATGTGAACTGAATCAAAATTCTCACCCATCCCTATTCCGAAGGATAACTAATTTTTCAGACTTGCCTAATTTTAAGTAGAAATGCATGACCATCCCTCCCATCTTTACTAGTCTTCTTGGCACTTTTATAAAGTGCCTTGAACTGCCTTAACAAAGAGGAATATTCAAATTTTGCTTTAGGTGTAATCCTGTGACAAAATCCCCTTGAAATTCTCCATATGTTTCTCTTCAGTAGGAAATCTCCCAAATTTGCTTCAAATTCTGCTTCAGGCAAATTTCCAGTGGCAAAGAGTAGCAAGAGAGTAGGAAGCTCAAGACACAATAGAAAAGATCCTGTGTGAATATTCAAAATTGTATGGTTAGTTATCAGAGGCTATATATATCATTTGTTTTCTCATTGGTTACTCAGTACTTGATAACTTTAGGGTGAATGCACAGATCTGTTTATTGAACATTAAGCCTGATATGTTTGCACAATGTTTATGGGAAGGGAAGGTTATGTATCCACTGTTTACTGAGCATTCATTCTAATTTGTTTGTGGGGATGCTACACGTCCCCACAATTGTTATCCCACACTTCTCAGTGCATTTCTCCATCATTTTCTTTTCTGCAAAAAGTAAGAGGGATTGATTATTAAATCACTCTAGGAACTTCTATGAAGGGAATAAGAACTCTTAGCCCCCTTAATAAACTACAGTTTCCAGAATTCTTTGGGTCAAGGCATGCCTGTTTACAGTAGTATAATACCGCTTTATATAGATAGTGCAGATGGGGCCTTTGGGCATACCTTCTTCTCAATGATATCATGGCAGGCAACACTATATCCCCCTCTCCCCAACAGGTTGCCCAGAAAGGCTCAATCCCAGGCTGAAGAAGCTGACCATGTGACCTGCCTTAATACACAGACCCACTGCCATGTTTAAGAAATGGAAAGCCAGTACTGAATGTCCAGGCATTTTATAAACCAGAAGTAGTCTGTTGGAATGTATGAGGTTCAACTCCAACTTGTGGGTTGAGGCTGCATGGGGTTAAAAAGGGTAGCTAGAGAGGAGGCCTCTTGGTTGCTAGGCTATACCTGTCCTTTGATCTCCTGCTGTCTCTTCCTTCCTGCTAGACTAATATGCAGAGGATGTTGATCCCAGTTCCTTCCCTCCTTCCCAGTCTTCTTCTTTCTCGAGAGGGGAGCAGACATCTTTCCTTTCTCCCTCTCCATCAGCATGAGGGTGAGTACTGGGCTCAGTGCTCGTTGCTTCAACTTAGCTAGTTAGCTAGATATAGGACTCTTTCCTATCAAACATGTACTTCCAGAATAAAGTAGTTGTTTCTTATTTTAAAGCTTAAAGTCTCTGTCTGACTAATTTGCAGGGAAGGTAGAATCTTAGCAAAGATTCAAACACACACACACAAGCTCGCTCAATACTCTCCGTTCCGCTACGCAACTCTGCAGGGTCCTACAGGACATTGGGCCCAGCGTCCTATATAGTCAATATAATGATTTCCAGATATTGTTGACCTACAGTTCCCATCAGCTCGAGCCAGGATGGATAATGGTCAGAGAGGATGGGAGTTCTAACAACACCTGGAGGGCACCACCTTGGCAATCTGAGTTATAAAATGTAGTTGGCTTACTTCAACACAAGGTTTGAAGCAGCTTTAGAATTACAGGCTAATCATTATGAAAACAAAAACACACCTTTTACAACTGCCCCCTGCCTCTCCCGCCCAGTACATTACTACTCTGTTTCTCTAAGCTAAAAATAAGAACATTCGGGACTCAGCTTGTGGAACTGTAGCCAAGCCAGTGTATTCACAACACATACTAACATGCTATGAGTCACACTTGATCTTTTTGATAGTGTACTTGCTCAGCTATTAGTAGCAATAGTAAATATTTATATCACGCTAACGCCCTGTGCCTCCAAGCAACTAAACTGTTATATGCTCTTCAGAAAATGGAACTAAGGGGAAATGCAAAAAAAGATGTTATGGAAAGACAAGAATCAACATCTCGCTTCTTAAGAATCTATTTCCTGCTGTCCTTTGTGAACATCCCATGACGGTGGTTGGTGGCTGAAGGTCTTTACTGCGCGCGTTCTCTCTCCTAGGTTTTCTCTCAGCACAGTAATCACCTTAGAGAGACAAAAGAGGCAAGAGACTTCTTTTGGCTCCTGTGACTTTAGTCTAGTTGGGTTGGACTAAAGCCCTGTCCTCAATCTGTCTGACTTCCAGGCTCTTACTAAGTTCACTCTGAAGAGTTTCAAGAAAAGAACATGCAAGTACTAACAGACAAAATGAGACCGGCAATAATTTGTTGTAGAGGAGATGGGTGAAGCTTGAGCTTTCAACCAACCCACAGGTAACCTCTGGAAATGAACTGCACAGACCACAGGGTAGAGGCCTGTAAGCTAGATAGAAAGGTGAGGACAAAGAGTGGAATGGAAAGGCTCCATCTGCCCAACCCTTTCACTGACATTGAGCATGAATGCACACACATAAACAGATGTGCATACCCATACATGCACTTGCATTCATACAGTATTGCAGTGGTGAGGAACCTGGTGCCTTCCAGATGCTGCTGGACTACAGCTCCCAACACCCCTGGCCATTGGCTATGCTGGCTAGCTGATGGGTGATGGAGTCCAACTACATCTGGAGGGTCACAGGTTCCCCGCCCCTGCAGTAGTGGGTTTGTCCCGTACTTTTTTTTTTTTTGGCAAAGGCAAAAGTTCCTGCCATAGACACCCACTCTTGCCCTGCATGATCCCCTACCGATTTATGTAATCACTATAAGGCTAACCATGGGACCCTTGAGCATTTACCTATCTGGTATGAGTTCACTGGGGAAAAACTATATTCCAAAGCAGCCACTTGAGGGCACATATGCTGAAATCTAGGCCCTTGTGGATACAGGATGCGGGGGCGGGTGGGTAACCTTTTTAGAGACTGGCCTTTCACCTGTGCTCCAACACCCCCCTGCCCTCGCTGTGAATGCAGGCTAACTCACAACATGCAACCCTGTCTCTCAAGGTCACATGCAACATTCACTGCCCACTTCCTTACTCATCCTCACAAAGTTGTCACGACCATGGTTATTATTCATAACTTTTATAGTTTAGAAGGGATAACAACCAGGAAAAGCTAGCTAGGCTCCTCTGCTGCATACAACATGTCATTGTAGGGTAGCTATTTGTGGAACTCACGGATGGGCTATTTTACATAATTCAATAATTTCATAGCTTTCCTTCAAATTGACTAGTCTGGCTGAATAAATGCATTGCCTTTTTTCCCATCTTCATAAAAAAGTGGGACGTGAAAAAGAATCTCATTTGGGCACTGTAACACACATGCTACTGTTCTCCTTGTCCCATACTAACTAATTATGTTACATTTCTTTCACTACTCACATGTTTTCTTTTTCTATTCCAATGTTTTTCAAGGGCAAAAAAATCAGAAGTATTTGCTAGTCGCCACCAGTCTGGTGTGAAAAATCCCACTTGCATTGGCTGCTCACAGAGCATGAACCTAAAAGAATATCTATGAGTTCGTGAAATAAGAATTTGATTGGATTTACATGTTTAATGTAGTGGAGAAATGTATGATAGATATTAGGCTAAAAAAGAAGCCTGCCAACAAACTTACCAGAAACTAACATGTCCAGTGTAATTAACTGCTGTTTTATTGCACCAAGATGAAGCTTTTAACATGTTTTTCTTCTGCTTTCTCAATCAATGGCATCCAAGTCCAATGTCAACCCGTGCAGGTGGTCTAGAACCAAAACAACCATGCAGGGAAATATTCAACAGAGATCTTTTTGGAGTGTCATGTTTCATCTATGCCATATGGAATGGACAGTGGATGCCAGCCATTGTTCCTGGGCCATAAAAAGCCCATGTTCATCCTGAGTGCCCTCTCCTGTGTAGAGCTTGTACGGTTCCATGGTATACCCCAGAGGTGAGAGCGATGAAACAATATAGGAGACCGCTTGAGTGCAGATGGAGACGAACTCCTAGTAGATGCAATTACACACTGGTAAGTGCCTATGGTAAGCTGTATTTAGGGGCAGTGAGGGCAGCAAAAAACACAATATTTTGCTGCTACTATCAAATAATCAATCTGCCGCCCAGCGGAGCTCTTCAGAATTGTCCGGGGGCTATTACACGCTGGCCCCAAGGACATGGGAGAACCATCTGAGGCCCGCTGCAATGAATTTGCTAGGCACTTCCAGGATAAAATCTTTAGCATCCGCCAGGACTTAGACTCCAGCGTTATAGCAGGTGAATCAAGCGGGGTATCCAGAGCACAGCCTTGTCCCGATTTCTTGGATGAGTGTCAGTTGGTACAGCTTGACATTGACCAGGTGCTTGGACAGGTTCGTGCAACCACTTCTGTGCTGGATCCTTGCCCTTCTTGACTAATAAAAGCTAGCTGGGATGGAACAGCTGGCTGGGCCAGGGAAGTGATTAATGCCTCTCTGCGAGAGGGGGTGGTCCCTGGCTGCCTGAAAGAGGCGGTAGTGAGACCACTCCTGAAGAGACCCTCCTTGGATCCAGAAAATCTTAATAACTATAGGCCGGTAGCAAATGTTCCATTCCTGGGCAAGGTCCTTGAATGAGTGGTGGCAGGCCAGCTCCAGACACTCTTGGATGAGACCAATTATCTGGATCCATTTCAGTTGGGTTTCAGGCCTGGTTTTGGCACAGAAACAGCCTTGGTCACCCTGTATGATGACCTCTGTTGGGACAGAGACAGGGGGAGTGTGACCCTGTTGATTCTACTTGATCTCTCAGTGGCTTTCGATACCATCGACCATGGTATCCTTCTGAGAAGACCGGCTGAGTTGAGAGTGGGAGGGACTGTTCCGCTCCTACTTGACAGGTCGGCTCCAGAAGGTGGTGCTTGGGGAACATTGCTAGGCACCCTGGACTCTCCAGTATAGGGTTCCGCGGGGTCAGTTCTGTCCCCCATGTTGTTCAACATCTATATGAAACCGTTGGGTGCGATCATCTGGAGCTTTGGAGTGCGTTGCCATCAGTATGCTGATGACACACAGCTCTATTTCTCCTTTTCAACTTCTTCAGGTGAGGCTGTCAATGTGCTGAGCCAGTGCCTGGCTGCAACAATGGACTGGATGAGGGCTAATAAATTGAGGCTCAATCCAGACAAGACTGAGATGCTGCTACTGGGTGCTTCTTCTGACCGGATGGTGGATGTCCAACCTGTCCTGGATGGGGTTGCACTCCCCCTGAAGGAGCAGGTTGGTAGCTTGGAGGTTCTCCTAGAACCAACTCTGTCACTTGAGACTCAGGTAGCCTCGGTGGCATGGAGTGCCTTCTAACAACTTCGGTTGGTGGCCCAGCTATGGCCCTATCTGGACAGGGATAACCTGGCTTTCAGTTGTCCATGCTCTGGTAACCTCCAAGTTACATTACTGCAATGTGCTCTACGTGGGGCTACCTTTCAAGACAGTTCAGAAACTGCAGCTTGTGCAAAATGCAGCAGCCAGATTGGTAACAGGGATCAACATATGGTTCGAACATACTAAACCAATTCTGGCCCGCTTGCATTGGCTGCCTGTATGTTTCTGAGCTCGATTCAAGGTGCTGGTTTTAACCTATAAAGCCTTACACGGCTTAGGACCACAATACCTGATGGAATGCCTCTCCCAACATGAACCCACTCGTACACTATGCTCAACATCAAAGGCCCTCCTCCGGGTGCCTACTCTGAAGGAAGCTGGGAGTCTGGCAACAAGGGAGAGGGCCTTCACAGTGGTGGCCCCCAAATTATGGAATGATCTTCCTGACGTAGTGCACCTGGCGCCAACACTATTATCTTTTCGGTGCTGGGTCAAGACTTTCCTCTTCTCCCAGGCATTTTAGCATGTGTTTTTAAATTGCTTTTTAAAAATGTTTTTAAATTTGTATATTTGTTTTTAATTGTTGTAAACTGCCCAGAGAGCTTCGGCTATGGGGGGGTATACAAATGCAATAAATAATAATAATAGAGTCCAGAGGAGTAAAAATGTGTTACTGTCACATGCATTCCCTGGTTGGATGATGAATAATGCAGAAGTTATCAAGAAAAAATAAGAACCAATTCTGAACGGAGCTGAGGGTAGTTCACTCATCATTATTAAAATCATTATTACTCATCATTAGTACAATCCACTGGGCCTGAAAGATACCTAGGATACCTCAGGAACAACCCACATGTTAGTTTTTTTAATGCAGGGGTTCCTAAACTGTAGCTCATGGACCACCAGCGAGCTTCATTCAAGTGGCTCGCAGCGGGCCCACATTAAATGTTCATATTGATTTTGAATTCTATTTTAATTACTTCTTTTATTTCTTACACTGTATTTTATTTTTATTTATTTATTTTATTTAACAACATTTATACACTGCTTGAATGTAAAGACCTCTAAGCCGTTTACTTGGAATTCAAAGTGTAATACGATAAAAGACAATGTAAGAAATAAAAGCAGCAATATAAATACAATTCATACAGTGCATTACAATTGCTACAACAAGGAGAAAAATCATTAAGTGGTCTACCAAGACCATCAGCCATTTTTAAGTGGTCAGTGGAGGAAAAAGGTTTGGGAGCCATCGTTCTAAAGCAAGGTAATTTTGGAAAGCAATTCCTCCATGCTTTGGTATATGTAGAAATATATTGTTTGTGCAGATAATACATAAAAACAAACATCTTGATAAACATGTAGCAACACTGTCCACCTTGCAAATGGATAGCAAAAGGGTTTCCAATGGCCCACTTCTGTTCATCAGCCATGTGTGGGTTGTTGCATTTCTGAACACCACATTATAATTCAGAAATCATGGGCATAATTCTCCCCTGCTGCTGCCCCCCCAAAACAAAAACCCTACAGCACTGTATACTTAAGTTCTTTTACAAATTGCTCTGCAGGAGGTTTTCTGAATACAAATATATTGCTTTCTAAACTGGATTCTATCCATTCTATCATTTTCTCTGTATCTTCTCCCATTTGATCCTTCCATATCATGAGTTGGATGTGACTCAGCATCATATTTGGATGTGCTGAGAAAAAAACCCCACCGGGGCTCATCTATACAGTGGTTTTCTATGTGTTTGGTGCTATTCACATCTACTTTTAATTCACATGGTTCGCATGATGTTACTGACAAACATAAGCTATCACAGTTCCCCCCCATAAATCCATACCAACCCAATCTGCTGATAATATGAAAAGGAAAGAAAACAACCCTCTTCACTCCCTTTCTCTAGTGCTTGCAGACACTTTGCTCTGATGCTTTTAGGTGGGTATGTCAATCCTTCTCTCCACACCCACTCCCTCCTCCTCCCTTCTTTCATTTTGCTTCCTGTAGGTTGACAAGCAACTTCGGGTTGCTTTCCTCCATTCTGCTGGCCTTTTTTATGTTGCTGCAAACAGTGCTTTTAATTTCTTCCCCCCCCAACTTGTGCGCAAAAGCATAACACCGTTCAAACAAAGATTTATATTTCAGCATTATCCTACTATCCTACTATGGAAAACACAGATATTTGTACTTCTGGGTTTTTGTTTTTTTTAAAGGAACCCACTACAGTATGCTCAGTTGCCAAGCAACCAGAGGGAGTGACAATGTTAAATTAGAGGGCATGGTCATTAGGACACTGTGTGATTGATCCTTCCCCTTAGTGTGAATAGAAAACACCTTGTTTGTTGCTGGCATTGAGCCCTTACTGTGGACTGTGCAAATAGAAAACAGAGGTAAAAACAGCATCTTTAGCACTGCTCCGATGTGGATAAGTCCTCAATCTACTAAAGTTGCATGCATGTGATAATGGGCTGCTTATGCTAAGATTAGCTGTTGTTTTCAAAACTGTCAAGAGCTTAAATGACTGAAGAATTAGAAATTTAAAAAAAGGTAAAGATGTCTCCGCACTTGTAGTGTGAGTCGTTTCTGACTCTTAGGGTGATGTCATGCGACGTTTACTAGGCAGACCATATATATGGGGTGGGATTGCCAGTTCCTTCCCTGGCCTTTCTTTACCCCCCAGCATATGCCAGGTACTCATTTTACCAACCACAGATGGATGGAAGGCTGAGTGGACCTCGACCCCTTTTACCGGAGATTCGACTTCCTCCTTTCGTTGGAATTGAACTCCGGCCGTGAGCAGAGCTTCGGCTGCGTTACCGCCGCTTACCACTCTGCGCCACGGAGGATGCAATTAGAAATTACCTAGTGTAAAATTCAGATCATCGTGATGAAAAGTGATACAAATATTTTCAACATAGTTCCAGGAAGTAAAGGATGAAATGGCAAGATAGCATATGACAATGTTCAAACTCAACCCTAGCCTTGTTCCAGAGTCTTTAAAATAATTAGGCAGGATTTTGATGCACTGCAAATATATCATTAGCAAAGAAATAACTGCATTATTAAATTATGAACAGTTTGGACTGCTAATGCTTAACCGTCATTTACATACACACACCCCAAGTTATCTGCATTGTAATGCAACTGAAATGCTTTGAGGCCAGGAACCCACAAAAACTAATATTCTTCTCCTTGGGTTAAATGGGATTGCAAGGGCAAAAAGAAAGGCCCTATTACTGCCACCTATCTGCAATATTATTAGACTTCACTCACAGTGAAGCCTTGTATCTCTCAGAAAACTCCATAGAGTGTCCAACACTGAACCCCAGAGATTTTTGCCTTGAAAGTCAGCCCCCAAGGACAAATTTGCAAGACCCAACTCACTAAACCTACGAAGGAGAGGCTGTATTTTCCCCACATACCTCAAACTGTCCGATATAACGTGGCCAATCATTTCTTCTACCCCACAAACCTCACAACACCCAGAGTCAATCCTCCTGGACATATCACTCTGAAGAGCACGATGCCTTGTCAAAATTCTGAACAAACTGACCCGCCTCTTATGTCCTTTTAACTTAACAATCCTCTAATGATGTACAAAAGAATACTCTCCTACCCAGTGGACGTTCGTCTCACTGCCTTTGCCACTCACCTAACAATTCCCAACTAACCCAACTTTTAACTTTCAAAAAGGACAACAGCAACACAAGGTCAATGACCCTATGTCCCAAAGCCTTCTTGGCTGCCTGATCCACCACCTCATTTCCAACAACATCCACATAGGACAGAACCCATCAAAACCAAACCAGAAGACCCATTGGCTGCAATTCAGGATTCAAAAGCCATCCTTCAATTTACTAGATTACATTTACATCTCATGCCTCCACCTTGACAAGGAGTCAGTGAACACAACTGCCCTATCAGGTTTCACATCCCTATCCCACCCCAAAGCCAAGAGAATAGCCATCAATTCAGCAATCATTACTGCAAAGGAATCAGACAATCAATAGGCCTTTTGAACTCCAAGCACTGGAACATAAAAGGCTGCATGCACCCACATGCTGCCCTGTGGCTCTCTAGACCCGTCTGTATAAATTGCATACTAGTGACCTAGTTTAGAAATAATATACTCCACACAAAGTCAATATATAGATGTCATTACCAACCTTAACACCTTTGAAGATGGTGGCCTATCTAAAACAACAAATAAAAGGGTAGTCACAGTGCAGATGTTGACATGTTAGAGAGAGTAAATGTATAATTTCCTACTATGCAGGTGTCTTAGGGGAACAATGCTCTAATTCAGCAATAGCCAGCATGGCTACCTTTCAGATATTGTTGGACTGCAACTCTTTGGCCATGCTAGGACATGCTGAAAATCTCTGGAGGACACCACATTGGTTACTCCAGCTCTAATTTCATGGCTTGATATGGGATCAAGTTCATAAAGAAGTAAAATGGGGAGGAAGGAGCAGTATCAGCAGCAGAATCTTGTGATGCATCCAATACAGATAAGTTCTAAGAGATAGACAAGATCATGGGAGAGACAGGAGGACAGTGGGCTGTCCAAGAGTGCAGAAAGCAGTAGGTGGGATGGCAGGTGGAAATAAGAGAAGGAACAGAAGGGAATGAGATTTAGTAGCTCTGATGGAGAGAGATGTTGAAGAAGGTGCACACACATGGCGGAAGTGGGCTCATCCCCATACAACTTAATCTGTATGTCGCTCACTCATGTGCTCATAAACCAGAGTAAGGTGCACATACACACTGGGCCACTACCTTGGGTTAAAATTTGAACAGGTGAACTGCTGTGAACTGGGCAGAAATATGTTATACCAACAAGAATGAGAGGCTGATGATGGAAACAGAAGGGACAATGCTAGGAAGTGGGAGGGCACAAGGATGTGGAGCACTAAACCACAACACATAATAGGATATGGACTGAGCCATCTTACCACATAAAAAAACTACTAGGCTGAATACATCATACAGATCCAATTGATCTAAACTGCACTGGCCAGGTATGGAAGCACTTTCAAGCCTGGGTCACTGTTTGGCCAGGATAAAGGAATGGCTCCATTGGGAGCACAATTTTTCAGCCCAGGCGTCATTTTATACCTTTCAGTTCTCCAGTGCAGATAATGCAGCTGTAGCTTCTCCCATCTGCTTCCATTGTCCACCATGCCCCCCCCCAGATGCTACACAGTGAGCTCAGAGTCCTGCTCATGGGCAAAAGTGGGAAGGGAATCTGCAGAGAAACTACAGCCGCCATGTCTCCAAGGACGGAAGGCAGCAACCCTTCCTCCTGGCTGTTCACTTCGTGTACACACAAAGCTAGGGACACCGCAGGAAGCTTCACTATTGTGTTATTTGAAATACATTTGCTAATTCAGTTTTGTGTATGTGTGTGTGTGTGCGCGCGCGTATGCCTGCATATACTCCACTGAAAAGGCATATGAATATTTCGGGGGGGGGAACTAATGCCTTGGGATAACTTACTACCAATGTTAATTTCAGTTTCAAACAACTTGACATGGTATTACTGTTGGCAAGAGAACATTTGAGCTTGGAAAGGATGGTACCAATACCAGCATTTAACAACAAAAACACACTTTTTAAAGGGGGCACCCTTGCCAAAATCATCATCTATGCTGCAATACCACAAATTCTGTTTCCTGACTCCTAATTGAGCAGAGGAGAGGGAGCTGTGTCAGCTGGTCCAGAGGAGATAAAAGCGAACCAGCTCTCAGACAGCAAGCGAACAGAACGAGCAAACAGAGGAGTTTGGCAGAGGAGTTCAGAGGTCAAGGGGAAGGTCCCTAAAAATGTTTCCCTTGTATGGCGCACCATATACTAGAGGGACTCTCTTGTTTACCCTGAAGGAGGACAGGACAAAGCACAGGCCGTTGCAATACAAGTAGAAAGAAAGAAACAAAAGGCAGTAGAGGCTATGCGCTGAAAGATCACTCCAGTGGTGGTGACCTGCAACATGTGTGCAATGTTTGTTTTCTTGCCTGAGAACAACATGGCACACGTGCAACAAGTGCAAGCTGTTGGTGTTGTTGGAAGAAAAAGTGAGAGGCCAGGAACAGCGGGTGGCCCCACTGAAGAGTATAAGAGAAAATGAAGAGTTCTTAGATAGAACAGTGGAACAACAACAGCAAAGAGAACTACAGGAGGTGGAAGAACAGCAGCATGTTGAAGTGGAAGGGGAGACTGTTGTGGAGAGCAACAACAAAGTGGAGGAAACTCTGTGGGAAAGGGTGACAGGAGCAAAAGAGCTAAAAGACACCCTTCACTGGTGCAACCATGGAACCGCTTCCAGGCACTTAGGATGAGACTGGAGGACAGCCTGCAGGGGAAGAATTACAGGAGACCCCACACGACAGCGAGCAAGAGGCTGAAGTTCAGTCAAGCAGAGGCAATGAAGCCATGGCCCACGACGAGAAGAAGAAAAGAGCAGTAGTAGTGGGAGACCGTATGGGATTGAAACCCAAGTATGCTGAGATCCATGGACTCGCCAGGTAGGCTGCCTCCCTTGAGGACGGATTAGAGATGTGACGGAAGGGTTGCCATCGCTCATAAAGCCCACTGACTGATATCCCTTTCTCTCATCCATGTGGAAGCGAATGACTTTTTCTTCTTAGCGCCACTTGGCAGTATCATTCGTGCCCACATGGATTAGAAGAAAGAGATATTTGTCAGATTTCGAAGCTCTGGGAAGGAAATTTAAGGACCTTTGAAGATGGCCTACTGGCAGGTGATGCGTTGCACCTCACAAGGACTGGGAAGAATATGTTTGGCCATAGCATGGCGAAATTCATCAGGAGAGCTTTAAACTGAATCCTAAGGGCGGCGGGAGATGTAAACTTGTCAGTAACAACTAACAAAGACTTGAACAGTAAGGAACTGAGGGAACGGCTCTAACGGGGCTTAGTAATTGTCTTTATAAAAATGTAGGAAGGAAGCCAGGCTGTAAATCACATGGTCTTTGATGTCTGTATGAGAAATAAACAGGACGAACTTGAATTCTTAATACAGGAGAGTAAATACGACTTGATAGGAATAACTTAAGGTGGGATGGCTCCCATGAGTGGAATACAGTGATGGAAGGATATAACTTCTTCTAAAAGAACAGAAGGAATAGAAACAGTGGCATAGTCATGCTACATGTTAAAACTTATACAGCCATGAGAATGGCTGTATACTATAGTCAGCATGGATTTTTTGCATTCCGCAATGTTAAATTGAAAATACCCCCATACCATTCTGATGCTTCCCATAAGCTCATTTCAAAACAAAACCTTACAAAACTTACAGTCCTGGACTCAGAAATGTTTGCTTAACAGCCCTCTAAATTTTCATGGCGATACACAAAACAGTCAGAGAGAATCGAGAGTTCAAAGTCTAAAAAGAGAAAGAGAAAAACCAGACCTCTTTTGGACTTTTTTGTCAGAGTTCTCATAATTTGCTGAAATTAATTAAAAATCAGCCATGTTCACAGAGTACCTGTAATCCTATTACTGACCTTGCCCCATAGTCTGACCTTCATCTTCTGCAGTTTAAATGTTAAAAAAATGCATGGCTGATTTTTAATTAATTTAAGAAATTTAGCATTGATGTTAATTATAAGCCCGTGCATGCTCAGTAAGAACCAACTGTCACAGTTCTAAAAGCCAGACTCTCAGCTGCTGGTCTTGGCTAATCAGGGGGCCACACCCACACCAGACCTTTATTTCACTTGAGACAGTCATGGCTTCTCCCAAAGAATCCTTGGAAGTGTAGTTTGTGAAGGATGCTGAGAAGAGACTCCAATTCCCCTGACAGAGCTTCAGTGGCCAGAGCGGGTTAACAGTCAGCCACTCTGACTAAAGCTCTGTGAAGGGAACAGGACATCTCCTAGCAACTCTCAGCACTCTTCACTAACTACACTTCCCAGGATTCTTTGGGAGAAGCCATGACTATCTAAAGTGGAATAAATGTCTGGTGTGGATGTGGCCTGTGACAGCTTTGGTTTAAATTTGGGTGGGAGGCCAAATGTGCCTGCTGTAGAATAAAAGGGTGGAGGAAACCCTGAAAAAGAATGAGACTGTTCATAATGTTTTCCTTTTGGAAACAAAAGGGGCTTCCCCTCTGCCCAGTGCCCACCCACCCCTCCCTCTCCTCCCCCAGGTCATTCTCACCTATTCTAAGCATGATTGTACAGGAGTAAATCCCATTGAAGTATAGTTTCCAAATCGTGTGAAGTATTGGTTCCCCTCTATTTGGAACTGGTTAGACCTCATCTTGAGTACTGCGTCCAGTTCTGGCCACCACACTTGAAGAAGATGCAGACAAACTGGAACGGGTTCAGAAGAGGGTAACGAGGATGATCAGGGGACTGGAAACAATGCCCTATGAGGAGAGACTGAAAGAACTGGGCATGTTTAGCCTTGAGGAGAGAAGATTGAGTGGAGATATGATAGCACTGTTCAAATACTTGAAAGGTTGCCACACAGAGGGGTTAGGATCTCTTCTTGATCATCGCAGAGTGCAGGACATGGAATAATGGGCTCAAGTTGCAGAAAGCCAGATTTCAGCTGAACATCAGGAAAAACTTCCTAACTATTAGAGTGGTACAACAGTGGAACCAATTACGTAGGGAGGTGATTGGCTCTCCAGCACTGGAAAGAGGAAGCTGGACAGGTATGCTTTAAGTTGGATTCCTGCGTTGAGCAGGGGGTTGGACTCAATGGCCTTATAAGCCCCTTCCAACTCTATGCTTCTATGCTTCTATGAAATTATTTCATAGATGACAGCACCACTGAGAAGCACAAATTTTAGCATCTATTTTGTTGACTCAGTGTATTTCTAAATTGTTATCCAGATCACTTACAGGAATATGTTGGAACATTTGAAGCAATAAGATCACAAACGTGACCTTTCTCGTTTTGAAGCATACATTTGTTTACAAATGAGCAGCCCAGAAAAGCCTGTTTTTACAGGCCAAAATCTCGCAAGCCCAAACCTTGCTCCCAATGTTGTGCCTTTTGCTCAGGGCCCAGAAACAATTCCCTCTCCATAGAAATAGCAAGACTCCTCATGTTGGTGGTTAAAGAGGGGAAGGGGTGTCCTCTGTTAATATAGCATAGACTCTTTGGCACATGTAGGTGTCTTCAAGTAGACAAATGTGCAAACTCTGCTCCCCTGGGAAATGTTTGCAAAACTTACAGAAAAATTTAACTTTCCTTTTTTTAAAATTCCCAATCCTACTGAAAAAATTACACAGAAGAATGCACTAGATTTCCCTTGAATTTTACATTAATTGAAAATTGGTTGGTTGCTTGCAACTTTGTTAAAAAAGGAACAAAGGGCTGAAGGATAGCTATGTTTTGAGCAGCTTTCCAAAGTACATTTAACTCCTGCAAGTTCACGTGTAATGGGGTCTCAGCTGTTTGCTTGTCATTAGAGATGGAGGAAGAATTTATCCAGCCCACTTTTCACAGTGGACTGACCTAATCCAACGATCCCGTTGCAACTGGAACACAACTCTTGATCAGATTACGCGCTTCTCCAGATTTTGCAGTGCAGTTTTGATGCACAAACAGTGGGCATGAAAATATGTATTTTATGGTCAAAATGTGTACTAACTACTTACTTACAGAAAAATGCACTTACAAGTACTTATTTTAGGGGAAATGCCTACAATAATGGTTACAATTTAAATGCAAACTTTTTGTGTATTCTTTTAAAACAGGTGTGGGAAACCAGATGTTGCTGAACTACAACTCCAATCATCCCTGGCCATTGGCCATGCTCGCTGGGGCTTATGGGAGGTGCAATTCAGCAACATCTGGAGGGCCAAAGGTTCTTCACACCTGTTTTAAAGTATCTGCACAGAATGGGATGGAAGGGACCTCTGAGGTATCCTGTTCTTACAGTTAGGGCTGGCTCCAGGTTTCTGGGGGCCCTTGGGCACAGGCTATCAGTAGGGCCCTTGCCCCTTGTTTACTTCCTCAAACCACACTCCTCCTACCTCTTGCCCCCACTGCTTTAAAGTAAAATAAATCCTGACCTGGCTAAGCCCCTCTGTTTCCCCCTCCCCTTCAGACCTGGCTAAGACTCCCCTCACTTTCCCCCTTCCCTTCAGACCAGCCTGTCAGGAGTGTTCCTCCGTGGCCTGCCCGAGCTGCTCCCCGCCACCTCCTTCCTCCTCCAGTGCTGCATTGAGCCAAGGAAGCTTCCCCGGTGGTGGTGGGGAGACAGGCTGCACTGGTGTTCCAGACAGGTGCCACCCCATGGCCTGGAAGAAAGGGAGGCCTCACAGTATTTATTTATTTATTTATTTAATTTATTAAATTTATTAGTCGCCCATCTGGCTGGCTGTCCAGCCAGTCTGGGCGACGTACAAAATAAAAACATACAAAAACATAGAAATGCTGAGGTCTCCAACGAACCGGCTCCACAGTTCGTGCAGGCTTCTACCTGCCGCCGCTCATTCTCTGCCCAGTATTGCTCACCTACCTGCCTTCGCATCACCACCACCATCCCATGGCTTGGAGGAAAGGGAGGCCTTGTTGTAGTGACACTGAGGGCTCCCACAAAGTGACTCCATGGGTCACCCAGAGCACTGTCTGCTCGCTTCCACTGCTTGCCTTCCTTCTGCTGTGCACTCGCCTTATTTCCCCATCCTTTCTCCCTTGGGCCAATGAGGGTCCCTTGACCTGTTGGGCCCCTCCTGGTCAGTGCCCCACCTGACCCTCTGGTGGAGCCAGGCCTGCTCACAGTGAACAACCAGATGCTTATGGGAAGCCCCAAAACAGGACCTGAGCACAACAGCACTTCCCCCATTTATGATTCCCAGCATCTGGCATTCAGAGGCATACCGCCTCCAACTATGGAGGTAGAATATGCAAGAAGGCTTGAATGGCAGCACGTGGTCCTTCAGATACTCTGGGATCCTGGACTGTCTATAGTCATCATGTCGCCTGAGCAATTTTCTCCTTTTCACCACAGTAAAAATGAAAAGCCCTTGGTGATATGGAGAAAATTGTCCAATATGTTATAGCAAGACACTGCAAATAAGCAGTTAACTATCTGCTAATTTTCTCTAGGTCAAAAGATTTAATGGAATTCCCATGTAGTGATTTTCATGTGACTTTTGTGGGAAAAAAACCAATATTCAAAGCAAGATGTGCCCTTTTCATCTTAGTCTCTATTTTTATCATTTGTGGAAAACTTGGTTCAATATTCGAGGTCAAGAATTGACACAGTTCTGAAGCTGCATGAAGTAGAACATGCTATCGGCAATATTTCTGACCTTCTAGATCCAAGAGGGAATTGACTTAAGAACTCCCAGGAAGATGGAGGTGGCAAAAGTATGAACATTCGTTATGGATGGAGTACTTCTTATCTGGCTTAGTAGAAGAGGGAAAAGTAAAAGATGGTTGAAGCTAAATGTTCTTGGCCAGTTTATTTACTGGCATGGGCACAGACAATCCAGTTCAAGCCCTCTCTGTTCATAATGAATGGATTTCATAGAGTTTTCTAACATTTTAATGTTTTGGAGAGGCTATAAAACAGAGAGCAAAACAACATATTAATTGACAGCAATTCTCCAAAAATTACAAAAGAAACAGTCAGAAAGCATCAAAACATAAAGGAAATTACTTTATACACACACACACACACATATATATATATATATATATACACACACACACACACACACTAAATATAGACTTTCAGC
The DNA here is from genome assembly GCF_030035675.1 of Rhineura floridana. Lineage (NCBI taxonomy): Eukaryota > Metazoa > Chordata > Lepidosauria > Squamata > Rhineuridae > Rhineura > Rhineura floridana. The sequence continues at coordinate 110,035,032 of NC_084488.1, forward strand.
TCTATTTTATATCTGAAAAAGGCAAGTCTTTAACTCTCTTAGTTAGAATTCTTAGAAAAAATGATTTGCGAGAACCAACATGTGCATTCCTATATCTCTGTACTAGTAGAATATGGTCAGCTTCCAACCTATCTTTTAACCCCCACCTCCCAAAATCTCTTTATATTTTGTAAACATCATCCGATTAATCCTCACAGAAAAGCCTTGCAAACTGTGCTGTTCTTTCCAGGGTTCAGCTTTTGAGCCATTGTTGAACTAAACAGATTGCCTAAGGCCACCCACGGAGTCCTTGGCTGCAACTGGTATTTGGACCCAGGTGTTCCAGGGCTTATTTTAATATTCTGACCTCTAGACCATGCTGGGTTTAAGAGTATATCTAAATAACAATTATTATTTGATTGTGGGCTAAGGCTCTCTGCCTAATCATCTTATCACCAGGTGCAAACAGTATCCATGAATGGAAGGAAAGCAGGTGCAAGCATCTAGTTTAACTTAGCATGTGCATAAGCTTCATCTTTGAGCACCAGAATAACAAAATGTCATTGGTATAATTAGGATTACAGGTGTGAAGAGAACACAGATTTGGACAAAGCATGGGAGTGCATCACAGTGAATGGGTGAGGGTCAGAAGGGGGGTGGTTGCTGCCTCGCCTGCTGTATCCATTTCTCATGCTATATTCCCTGGCTACTGCAGCCATCTCATGACTCTGCTGTCTTTCTCTCAGCTGCATGTGAATCTTCCAAAGGATGTGCAAGGAACTCAGTCAAGATGTCCGTTCCAACACCATCAGTCTCAGTTCCCAAAATTTATAAGGCAATCTCAGAATTGGTGCGGAGAGATTTATTTAGGAGGCTTCAAAATATCACAGCTTTGTGGACTAGAACTCTCCAAGGCTGCTGCTTGTACATTATAGTAAACCCAATCCAAAAATACATGAGGACAATAGTGCTTATAAATCTCTCTGCTCCTTGTGCATAATCCAGGGAGATGGATAATTGATATTACCAACTACCAAAGGGTAAATTAAATAAAATATGTATCTACAACCTTGAAAATAACCCCCCCTCAAAAAGTTATTACTTCTATGTCAGTAGCCTATCTACTGATATGCAAGTAAATTCAAACGGCTCTATTTCAGGGATTGTGGTGATGCTCCTACAAAATCTAGCTGTTCTAGAATTACAACATTAGACAAAGAAGAACCAAAAGAAGAAATCCCAAAGGGGAAAAATATTTGGGAACTAATATATCTATTTACAATGATGTAAAGGAATATATAGAGGAATCATGGGCACAGTTGCCTTTCAGTGCTAGCTCCCCTCCACAGATTCAATCTGACCAAAGATGAAACAAAAATTTCTTTCTGCCCAAACTGGCACCTATTTACAACAAAAATGTGTAGATTTTGCAGGTGAATGTCTGTACATCATCCCTTAGAACTCAGTCCAGAACATGGCTCAGCCCAAGAACATGTGAGGCCAGTTTACCTGTAAGACCACCTGCTCCTGTGTAGACCTGTAAGATCACTTAGATCATCTGGGGAAATTCTACTTGTGGCATCGCACCCTACAGAGGAACACAGGGTGGTGACCCACAAATAACCATTTTGTGCTGTTGCCCAGCTGTACTGTGGAATGCAATTCCCTCTGCCACATGTGAAGCAGCAACCAGCAATGGCTTCAGAAATGTTGCGAAAACTTCTCTTTTTGCCCAGACTTTCCCTGACCTATAAATTAGTCCCCGGTTTATGTATATAAATCCCCTGAATCTTTGTTTTATTTGCTTTTATATCTTTTTATAATGTTTTAATATTTTAGGTTGCATTTTTGTTCAAAACGATGTTGTTATACTATATGTAATGTCCACCGCTTAGAGATTTTTGAAACGTTAAATGGTTTAGAAATGCTTTTTCATAAATAAATACATGTGCCGTAATAGATGGCTTCTGAACATTTGTTAGGTGACCTTTTCTTTTTTTTGCTTGCTGACTAACCTGTTAGCTTTGCACAGCCCTCAAACAAGCTCCATTTCCAGCTATTTTCTGTTACAGCAGCTGTAGTTTCTGCAGCAAATGCAAAAAGCTAATTAAAGTTCACCACACCTTTCCCTAAGATTCAGCCTCAGGGCAAAGAAAAGGTAAATATAGAGCTGAGCTCCTTCCAGAGACAAAGACCACATCATAGCACACAGATAATCCACTGACTGGTGGCCTTCTCTTAATTTACTGGGTCCTGAACAGTGCAAAAATGCAATCCTAAACACTTAGGATTGTATCCAAACCACTTTCACAAAGGGAGCATTTTTCCTCTGCAGACTTCAAATGGACTTCAAAAGAGCTCCCTCATAATCAATCAGCTGATCAGTGATTATAGTAACCCCTGTTGAAGGCATGCTCTCAGCATCAATCAGCTGATAGCCTTTAAAGGAGGTCGTTCTAACAGGGAGCTGCTTTGAACTTTGACAGCTAGCATACAGAGGTAGTTTTAAATTACATGCATGATAAAAATAAATTTCATATGATGATTGGGTCTGCAGTGTGGACCTAAAAGGAAGAGTAGTCTATGCAGACTATATGGAAGCATACCCATTGCCAGTGCTTATATATTATACCAGTTTGATGTAGAGTACTGGACAAGAACTAAGGAGGCCCTGTTACATATCTCTGCAAACAAATTTGATAGGTTTTATAGCGATGGACAAGCAGTATAGAAATAATAATAATAATAATAATAATAATAATGAAATAGTTAGATGAGAACATTAAATAGTAATTATCTGTTCTATTTTATTGTTCTTTATATTGTTGTAAGCCACCCTGAATGCTGCAAATACAGTGGAAGGGAGGAATATAAATATTTTAAATATGTAAATAAATACATTCCCAGAAATCCTGTTTAAGGCTCATTCTATCTAACAATGGGTCTCTAAGGCAGTTAGGTGCTCTACTATCTGCCAGTTGTTGTTATGTGCCTTCAAGTCTATTACAACTTATGGAGACCCTATGAATCAGCGACCTCCAATAGCATCTGTTATTGTACAACTCTGGACTCTCCTTTCACATCTATGCGCAACAGCCTCTGGGCTTCCTTTCGGCTTTGACCCAGTTGCGTTATTAGTCACACTGCTACTCATGCTTGTCTGTTGTTCTTCCCCAGTAGCTCGATGAGTGCCTTCTGACCTGGGGATCTCATCTTCCAGCACCATCTCATGTTGCATTTTTGATACTCTGTTCATAGGGTTTTCGTGGTAAGAGGTATTCAGAGGTGGTTTACCACTGCCTTCCTCTGAGTTTGGATGCATCTGGATTTGCTTGATAGGAAAGCCAGACTAGTTCACTACATGAACAGTGCAAACTGGGGCCAAGACTTTTCTATGGATTCACACTGTGGCCTTGAGTAATCATTTTCTCTTTATAATGTGGGGAAATAGACTGGTATATGGACAAGCACACTGGTGCACTGAAGACTGTGTATTCTTTACGAATTAATCCTGCAATCCTGCACATACTTCCCTGAGAGCAAATCCAACTGAATTTAGCAGGACTTCTTTCTCAGTAACCATGTATGAAATAGTCTCTACATGGTAACGGAGAGTCAGCAGCCGGAAACCTTGTCGTGATGGTTAAAATGATTTCAACTGTCAAATGTGGAAAAGCATGATGTTTAACTCACCAGGACCACATAAACCAAAGAGTAAGATTATATATCTGTTTAAAATACTTTGTATTGACAAATGGACTTGAGAAGATACAGGTAAGTCTGGTAAGAGAGGCTAGTATAACGGCATCTGGTGGGACTGACTAACATTTCTGCTTGCTTCAACCCAAACATTAGATACCATTGTGGAATGTGGTTTGGCTGTTGCTACACTGCAATATTTATGCAGGTTTGAGGTGTGTGTGTGTGGAGAGAGAGAGAGAGAGAGAGAGAGAGAGAGAGAGAGAGAGAGAGAGAGAGAGAGAGAGAGAGAGAAAGTCACCTGGTTATCTGCCAAACCAATGTCAGGTTTTTTTAGGGGGGGCACAGTAGTACATCTCCTATTCAAATCTCTGATTGCTTTTTTAAAAAGTTTATACAAAAAGAGAGAGAGAGAGATTTTATTCACATTAGCATGGGAAAATCCAGATGCGAAGTGGTTTTTCGCTCAGTGACCGAGTGTAGATACAACCAGCAACAGCGGATGTGGAGAAGGAGCACTTTTAGAAGCAAAACTTGGCAGCGCTGGGAAACTGAGTTCCCAGTTTAATTCTTGCATGGGAAACTCTGTCTCCATTTCCTCTGCAGCAGTGGAATCTGAATGCTCACATATCACATTTTGGAATGCAATACTATTTAAAACCCTTAACTACTGTGAACATGTGCATACTTAGGATATGCACTCTTATCATTATTGGTGTTGGCAGTTACTAGCATTTATTCAGTACATTTGGTTTATAAGAGTTACCGTTTGGCTAATGGTGGTCACTAGCAAATTTGCCACAGAGCAACGTCAATCACCTACATGGGGATCAGAACAGAATGTAAGAACTGTCTTGCTAGATCAGACCCAATTCTGTCTACAAAAACAGCTAACCAGATGCCTCTGAAAACTCAGAAGAAGGGCATGGAGATGATAGCCCCTGTAGTTTGTTCCCAACAACTAGCATTCAATGGTTTGCACGGGGACATACAAAGCTGACTTATCCTGAGTTGGACTATCAGTCTATTTAACCCAGTATTATCGGCACTGAAGCAGCTTTCCAGAGGTTCAGACAGGGGACTTTCTTAGTCCTTGCTGAAGATGAAAGAGACTGAACCTGGGATCTTCCTCATGCAAAGCAGTGATCTACAACTAACCTAAGGGGCTTACATAGCACCCAGAGACTCACTTAGATAGCGTGGCTTCTAGCCACTGATATAAAAATCTTTCATTAATTTATCTAATCTAAATAGGCTACTGAAAATCAACACCTTATAGTCACACATTCCATCAGTGAATTATGTGTTGCATGAAGAAATATTTTCTTTTGTCTGTCTTGGATCCACTCTTAATCCGTTTCATAAGGTGCTTCCAAATGGAGACTTCACACTGCAAATGGGCCATTCAGGTATCGCAGATGGATTGATGGCAACAGGATTAAAAAAATAAAATAAAATATTTTTTCCCCAGAAAGGGTAAATCCAGACTGAATGGGAGAAAAATACAGGCTGGCATAAATGCTGCAAAAAACTTTGCATACAGAAACAGCACATAACCCACCCATCTGGAAGGACCTCTATAGTACTATACTGGTCCCAGGCTATGGTCTGAAGGCACAGAAGGCCAGCTCCCTTCTGAAGCTAAGCAGGGTCACGCGTGGTTAGTGCTTGCATGGGAGACCGCCTGGGAACCATATGTAAGCCGCCTTGGGTTTCAGTAATGAAAAGAAAGGTGGGGTAAATGTAATAAATAATAATAATAATACTGTGCGTAAGAGAGAAATCTCTCTATTTTTCTATCATATAAAAGCATACTGTTGTGACCACCCAGAAGCAAAGAGCTGGATTCCAGGAGGGGAGTGCTGTTTAGTTATGCATGTGTTCATGTTTATATAAGACTTTAGCAAAATTTAAATTGAACTTCTGAAATCAAAATAATATTTTTTTAAAAAAATAAATGTGGATGTCAGCAATGCAAAAATGTCTAAGTGGAGAAATGCAGTCAGGTTAATTAAATCACGGGAATGTGAAATGGAAAGGATTGTTTAAAATAGCAAATTTCTCAGCAGCATCCAAACCCTGTTCTAATCAGCTTCCCAATATATCTTGTTGAGCCTCTCTAAGGGTAAGAAGTACTTCCACTTCATCCGGTGGTCGATTGGGTGAAGACAGATGCAGCATTTTTAGAGCGATAGAGCTGGTTTGGGAACACCCTCGGTGCAAATGTACTTTTTGCTCTCCTGGCTGAGCTCCAAAAAGTTGGTTCTACAGGTTCAGCTGAGGAGAAAACAGGCTGCGAAAGGTGCTTTCTGATTAGCTAGGCCCTGGAACATCTCTAGCAGGGCTCTTCTTAGGCTCTCCTGCTATGACTGGTGGGGTTGGGAAGAGCCTCTGTCAGTGTCAATACTGAGTTAGATGGCCTCAGTATAAGATAGCTTCCTACATTTCCTGAAAAACAGGGGCATGTGACCAAGGACTGGTCAACCTGCTGTCTTTTCATGCCTTCCTGGGACACAAAATAAACAAAGGGGGGGTGTCCTGCCTTGGAGGACCACAACACAAGGTTGGTGCCATTTGCTTGATCCCAAGCTGCACTGACTGAAGTAAGCACTAAGCCTCCCTCAGTTTTGGGCTGCTTTTGATCACCTCACAGACCCTTGCTAATTGCTTCTTCAAAATCCATGTACCTTGGGTCTTTACTGGGTTGTGGATCAAGATGATGTCAATCATAACTTGCAACACCCCCGCCCTGCCTTTATCCTGGAATTGCCTCACATTGAACATTATGAAAAATCTGAAGATGGCTCCAGAGTAAACGGTTTGGGCTACAGCCATGAGGAGAGCTGTACGTCTGTCTGCTCCAGTTAGGACAGCTTATATTTATTGGAGCAGAAGTGTAAAAATATTTGGAGGTAAAACGAACCCAACGGATGTTTTTGCTGGCAGGAGACTCTTAATGGCAACTGTGCTACTTGCTGGGAAAGATAACAGCTGAGCACGCTCAGTGGGCAAGTTGCTTTCAGTTTTGAGAAAGGAGCATCCAGTTCTTTGTGATTAATTGGATTATAAGTGGCTGTCCATTTCCCACCCAGATCAGTTGGCATTTGGAGGAATTTGTTTACTATTGGTCTCGAGGTTGCAGCTAAGAACTTCAATGGAAAGCCTTTTCCCAAGAATTTAATCTAAAAGATTAAGGCTTCTCTAGTCTCCAGTCATGCTTCCCTAAATCTTTCCTTTTTATTTTACCAGGTTTTCTGTTGGCAGTTGCATTCAGACAAAGAAAGAGAACATTAAGTACTCTGCACTCCAACTTCATTCCACTGAGATAAAATATTGCTAATCTAAAACAAGTCCTTGTGGAGAAAATAAAAAGAAATTCCAGATGTTCTGATTTGCTTAAAGGACAAGACTTTTCTCTTTTAACATGGTAGGAGTACTAGAAGCATGAAGTGATTTCTCTCCCTTGGGGTAAGTGGACTAGCCTCGCCAAGGGGGTGGCTAGTTTTGAATTGGAGGAGGTTTGTGCTCCGCCACTGAAGAGAGGGAATGCATAGCCTGCAATGAAAAGAGGAGAAAAGCAACAGCAAAAAGACAATAAAAAAACTGATAGGCCATGAAGAATAGTGAGGTAAGCGGGGTAGGTGGGTCTTGTAATGCCCCTGGCAGGGAGATTCTCATTTCAGTAAGGTTCCTGTGACACAAATACAATCATCAATCCCACAGGGAAAACTACATATGATCCTTCCTTCCTTCCTAAATTTATATCCCACCCTTCCTCCCAGTAGAAGCCATTAAACCATTCAGCCAATAGGTCAAAGCAGAGAACAATCATACGAATAACACTATCAGCAATATCTAAAATAACAATAAAAAGTTCAAAGCAGCACAGTGTATCACAAACAACATCAAAGAGTGGCACCAGCTAAAACAGGAGTCCAAGAAGACATAAAACAAATTGCTGCAAAACAATTAAGAAATTGGTCTTAAATGACGTGCAAAGGACCTTATGGCCCAAAAACTCTCCTGCAAAGGAAGATCTTTAAGATACAGCAAAGAACCATTATGGAAGGAGCAAGGTGGCCTTCCCTTGGGGGAGGTGTTCCAAAGATCAGACACAGCTGTTGAAAAAACCCTTCTTTCTTCCTGGTCCCAACCCAACATACTTTTGATGTGAGTGGGAGTCACAAGAGGGCCACCTCTGATGACCTTTATAAGTGGGCAGGCTCATATGCATTTTCTGGGGCAAGCTTCATAGCAACTGCAATTAGGCCTGGGCACTGGAATACACCAACATAAAGTCAGGTAGAATGTTTCTGTTGCCACCACCACCCAAGTGGATTAAGTGAGGCTGATTTGATACCAACATCAACGTATTTTTGGTGTCAGGTTAAGCTCCCAGGCATTCAATGAAATGTGATGAGCTATGCACTGATGATGCTTTACTATTGTTGATGCCTTTGTTGATTTTTTTATTGTAAATGGATGGTTATTATGTTTTTATCTTCATTGTACAACAATGTCTACAACAGACGTTCCCAAACTGTAGTCCGTGGACCATCAGTGGTCCGCAGCATGTCTACATTAAATGTTCGTATTTATTTTTATTGTTATTACTTCTTTTATTTTTTATATTGTATTATATTGTTTTACAATTTGCATTCTGTGGAATACAATACAATGAAATACAATATAGCCTGACCACTGTTGTCCACGCACTGGACACCTCCAGGCTGGATTACTGTAATGCACCCTATGTGAGGCTGACCTTGAGGTTGGTCCGGAAGCTGCAGCTGCTGCAAAATGGAGTGGTGAGACTGTTCACTGGGGCAGGCTATTGCCAACATGACACCCCACTGCTGAAAGAATTGCACTGGCTGCCTATTTGATACTGGGCCAAGTTCAAGGTTCTAGTTTTGGTGTACAAAGCCCTATACAGCTTGGGACCAGGATACCTGAAAGACTGTCTTAACCCTTATATACCCAGTTGATCACTGCGCTCTGCAGGTGAGGGCCTCCTGCAGATACCATCTTATCAGGAGGTCCGTTCTGCACAACATAGGAAACGGACCTTTAGTGTGACGGCACCTACCCTGTGGAATTCCCTACCCTTAAATATTAAACAGACACCATCTCTGTTATCTTTTCGGTGCCTATTGAAGACCTTCCTCTTTCAACAAGCCTTTTAAGTTGAGACCTTATCCCAGTCTGCGTCTTTGTTGGAATTGCTTTTTACTATGTTTTTAAACCTTTTTAAAAAAATGTTTTTAACCTTTTTTTTAAAGATGTCTTGAAAGCTTTTTTAAAAAAAATGTTTTAAAATATGTTTTGTTTTAATGTATTTTAAACTCTGTTTTTAGTGCTTTTGTTTGCCGCCCTGGGATCCTGCTGGGAGGAAGGGGGGGATATAAATAAAATAATAAATAAATAAAATATCACAGCGTCTAGCACAGCACATTACAATTGCTACATAGCCAGAAAAGTCATCAAGTGGTCTGCCCAGACCCTCAGCCATTTTCAAGTGGTCTGCGGGGAGAAAAAGTTTAGGAACCACTGAGTTAAGAGACTATCCTGTGTTAGACAACTAAGAAATGAAATAACAGCAGCAACAATCATAGTAAGGGATGACTGTATATGTCACTGAAGTGCAGTGTTTGGAAAGGCCCTGAGATGAAATAAACCAATTTAAAATATATGTTCAACATGGCACATCAGATAGCAAGTCATTGACGGTTTTCAGGTCCTCTGTTGCACCATGTGTACACTTGTATTAGATTCAAATCCTAAGCCTGGTGTGGTTACTAGGGATGGATGAGAATTTGATTGTTTGCATTTAAAGCCGAATTTATCAAATTTGCACTTTCTGAAACATTATGAGAACCGAAGCACAGCCATCCTTCATAATTTGGACTTACCTGAATTTTGTGATGCGGTTCTCCAACTAACCAGTGTTACTAAAAATGCATATATTTAGGGGAAATGTGTATAAAATGCATATATTGGTGAAAATAACATACAAAAATGCATTCTATTACAATCTTGCTTGCACAAAATGTGTATATTAGTCAAAACTGTATACAAAAATGTGTTTATTAGGAGAAATTCCCACTAAAACACTGCAGAATTTCATGAGGTTTTTTTTAAAAAAAAGTTCACAAATTGCTGAGAATTGTGGAGAACCTTAAGACTAGAAAAATGAGAAACTGAGAGAACCAAAACTGACGCATCATTCCATCCCTAGTGGTTACTCAATATCCTCTCTACCCTACCAGGCAGACTTCGCAACCAAGAGAAGAAAATGCAAGTACAAAGTCTCAACCAACTCCTGCTTCAAATATAAAGCAGACAGACATCATTAGCCTGTAGTCTTTCAGCACAGCCACTCAGTGCATGCTCCTAGCACACATTGAGTCACTTTGCGATACTAATAAATAATGTTTCAGCAACAGCAGTGTCATATCCCACCTATGCTTATTTGGAGGAGGAGGAGCAGGAGTGGCTGTGAAAGGGTGTGCCAAGTACAGCCAAGTCACAGATGATGTGACAATGTCAGGTTGCTGGATGGAAAACTGGCACTGCAGTACTCAACGGACATTAGCCACATTATTATTATTATTATTATTATTATTATTATTATTATTATTATTATTATTATTATTATTATTATTATTATTATTATTTATGCCCCACCCTTTTTCCAAACTGGAACTCAAGGCGGCTTCCAGATAAAAAGTACACATAATTAAGAACATACAAAAATCTGCATTAAAATATAATTAAACTATTGAAATATTAAAACCATTTAACAACATTTAAAATACTGCAAACTCAGTTTAAATAGCCATGCAGATAAAACAATGACAGTACAGCACCCACTTCAAGCCCTGTCCTTAAGACCTTCAGGTCCCAAAGCCTGTAGGAAGAGAAAAGTCTTTACCTGCCGACGGAAGGACTGCGCAGAGGAGGTCATTCTTACCTCCCTAGGAAGGGAGTTCCACAACCTAGGGGCCGCTACCGAAAAGGCCCTATCTCGCGTCCCCACCAGTCTAGCTTGTGAAGGTGTTGGGACTGAGAGAAGGGCCTCTCCTGAAGATCTCAGGGCCCGGGCAGGTTCGTATAGGGAGATACAGTCTCAGAAAAATGCTGTGTTCAATTCAGACCTATCCAGAAGTAGGGTCTAGAACTATTCAGGACTAGTCAGGGTTGTGCACACTCTGCCCTATATAAAATATTTTGTGTGTGTGTCACTGTCAAGGCAATCCATATTGTGTCAAGAAAAGCTAAGCTGGGTCCTGCAAATTTTCCTTCTCTCTTTTACTGCAGAATTTATTCTGCAGCTTTTACCATGATGCACAACTGTTTCTGCCAGGAGTAAAGAGCCACGTACTGAAACCCTACCCCTTCACCCGGGTGGGGGTAACCGTTGGCCCTCCAGATGTTGCTGAACTACAACTCCTATCATCCCTGGTCATTGACCATGCTTGCTGGGGCTGATGGGAGTTGTAGTTCAGCAACATCAGAAGGGCCAAAGGTTCCCCACACCTGCCTTAACTCTTTGAAACATGATTCAGCAAGTCCTCTGGATTGTTATAGAATCATAGAATAGTAGAGTTGGAAGGCGCCTATAAGGCCATCAAGTCCAACCCCCTGCTCAATGCAGGAATGATGTCATTATGTCATTAGGTTTTGCCCACGCACTCTTCGGCATGACCTTTCCAGCTGTCAGGCTATTTCATTCATTATTCACCAAGCAGACACTTCAATTGCCCAATGGGCTTTAATTACTCCTCTGTTTTGGAGTGATTTACTTACTAGAAGAAGCAGCACCAGAAAAAAAATCGGGGGGGGGGAGGTGGCACAGAATATTTCTAGGTGAGTGAGGGGTGGGGGGGAGCTCCTTGTTTGGAGCAGAGCTTACCCCAACACACCACACCTTGGTGCTGCTCTTGCTTACTAGTAGTTTGCTACTCTTGAAGGAAAGATGGTTTCCCTTCCCAGCTAGCAGCAGTGAGTGACAAAACGACAGATCCAGTGTTCAAAGCACTTCAAACATAGCATCTTACCGCAATCCTTACAATCATGTTGGACTATAATCCCAGACGTTGGACTATGTCTGAGAGAGTTAGTGACTTACCTAAGGGCACCTAGGGCATTCATGGCAGAGGCGAGATTCAAACCAGAGGCTCCCTAATTTGTAGTTCAGTCTCTTTACAGATCAACTTGAGCTGCATAACATAATAAAACAAACCACAGGCAATGAGCAACTCAGCTGCTATTAGGCTTAATAGTTCCAAAGCCGCAGGATGATTAAAAACTAGAGAGAAAGGATATATTTACTAGGGTCTCTTTATCCTGAAGGACAGGTGCTCCCTGACTGAATCCAAATCATTACGGCTGGTTTCCAGCAACATAGCACCACACGTGGAATCTAATTAATGGCTGAGGAATCCCCAAAACTGAATTATTGTTGTTTCTAATGTGATGAGATAAAACAAGGCCAAAAATTATGATTCTGTCATTTAGTTTGGCATCAGTAAACAACCCAAGCAGTGAGATCACACAAACATGTGCTATCATGTATACATCTGTGACCAAAACATCTCCATGATATACGAAAACTAACAGATGTCAGCAGGGGATAGGAAGGAAAGTATATAGTAGTCATGCTGAGTATCAGGCACTGCTGTTTCCAAACAATCTCAGCTGCTTTTCAAACAACAAAACTTAAAAACTATTAACAAATAGTCTATGTGCAGCACACAGAAACCAATAGCTAGAGATCATTAGAAAACAGAGAGATCAAGTGTCATCCCCATTTATGGAAGAGGACTTAAAAACTATGATGTATAAGAGGTTGTATGAGACATACCACAACATATATTGCTGGGGTTGCAGAGAGCACTTGCTTTGTGCAGAAGGTTCAAGCCACATAATCTCCAATTAAAACAGCACTCAAGAGCAGGGCTAGGAAAGACCTCTGCCTCAGATCTTGGGGAGATGCTTGCCAGTCAGAATAGTCAATACTGGACTAGATGAAACAACAGTCTGATTAAGCAAAAGACATGTTTCAAACATTGATATACATTATACCCCCTATACATCACATGCAAACTAACACACAATAATTCATTGTATATTGCTATCCACAGAAATTTAGTAACAGTGCAATTCACCCACCCCCACAAAATCTCAAACCTCAATACATGCATCTTTGTAAAAGATGCTATTGCTAAAATGAGTAAGTCAAAAATACAATAGCATAATCATGTAACAAATGGGACCAAAGCATATTGTAAAATGTAGTGCCTTCAAGTCGATCCCGACTTATGGCAACCCTATGACTAGGGTTTTCATGAGGCTGAGAGGCAGTGACTGGCCCAAGGTCACCCAGTGAGCTTCATAGCTGTGTGGGGATTCGAATCCTGGTCTCCCAGTTCATAGTCCAACACCTTAACCACTACACCCAACTTTTTCAAAGCCCAACATCCTGCAGCGATTGCTGATCTCCAAGATATTCTTTCAGTTAAGCTTTTAAATGCTCAGACTCAAATTTACAATCATCTCGGATCTAACACCCTGAGGAAGATGGCATGCTTTATTATGGAAGTATTTGCACAACACAATTCAGAAAGCAGTGATTTGATTTAATTAATTAGTACAGCATCATATTTTTCTCCCCTCAACTATACTGAAAGCAAGTAGATGTGTTCAGACATGCCCAGAGCAGTTGTTTTCACCACAAAATAAATCTACACAGTGGTTTGCAAAAATATTTTGTTTCAGGGATTTAATATATGATTAACCACACAGTTATTTACATTTTAAAAAAAACTGCATTTTTAGGTCAATTTGGGAATATAGCTCTTCAAACTTTTAAAGTCTGGAACCATTTTTAAATAATGGTCTCAGCAGTTATTCTTGCTGGATTGTTTGTTGTTGTTATGTCCCTTCAAGTCGATTACGACTTATGGTGACCCTATGAATCAGTGACCTCCAATAGCATCTGTCATGAACCACCCTGTTCAGATCTTGTAGGAGGAGAAAATACACCAAATCCTGCGTAAAGACAAATCTTTATGTACTCCTACATGACTTTTGTGAGAGACATTTGAGCTTCGTTCACACTGTTTCTGATGCATGTCTGACATTTGCCACTTGCATATATCTTAATTTGTGTTCATTTTATGGTTCACAGGAGTAACGCTTCTTCATAAAGATGGCTCAAAATCCACAAGTCAGTATCCCAATGTCAGAATCCAGTACAAATGGCATCCCAAGCAAGAATTTGATGAAAGCCACTACTGTCACCTTTCACAACATCTACTATAGATTGAAGACCAAGAGTGGCTTTATAGATTGCCGAAAAACAGTTGAGAAAGACATTTTGAGAGATATTAAGTACTGAATCTATTTTTCAGACTGTGTGCTCAGTTTCATTCCTTTATGATAATACTTAGTATTTATATAATGCTTTTAGTGTCCACTGTGTTTCACCTACATTATCTCATTAACCTTTACAGCAACCCCGTTATGTATTGTTATTGTTATGTGCCTTCAAAGTCGATTATGACTTATGGTGACCCTATGAATCAGTGACCTCCAATAGATCTGTCATGAACCACCCTGTTCTGATCTTGTAAGTTCAGGTCTGTGGCTTCCTTTATATAATCAATCCATCTCTTGTTTGGCTTTCTTCTTTTTCTACTCCCTTCTGTTTTCCCCAGCATTATTGTCTTTTCTAGTGAATCATGTCTTCTCATGATGTGTCCAAAGTATGATAACCTCAGTTTCATCATTTTAGCTTCTAATGGTAGTGCTAGTTTAAATTGTTCTAACACCCAATTATTTGTCTTTTTCCCAGCTCATGGTATGCACAAAGCTCTCCTCTCAACACATTTCAAATTGATCAAGTTGATTTTTCTCTTATCTGCTTTCTATGCTGTCCAACTTTCACATCCATACACAAGAGATCGGAAATACCATGGTCTGAATGATCCTGACTTTGGTGTTCAGAGATACATCTTTGCATTTGAGGACCTTTTCTAGTTCTCTCATAGCTGCCCTCCCCAGTCCTAGCCTTCTTCTGATTTCTTGACTATGGTCTCCATTATCGTTAACGATTGTGCCGAGATATTGATAATACTTAACAAGTTCAATGTCGTTGTCAACTTTAAAGTTACATAAATCTTCTGTTGTCATTACTTTAGTCTTCTTGACGTTCAGCTGTAGTCCTGCTTTTCTGCTTTCCTCTTTAATTTTTATCAGCATTCATTTAAAATCATCACTGGTTTCTGCTAAGAGTATGGTACTGTTTGCATATCTTAAATTATTGATATTTCTCCCTCCAATTTTCACACCTCCTCCATCTTGGTCCAATCCTGCGTTCCATATGATATGTTCTGCATATTGATTAAATAAATAGGGTGATAAAATACACCCATCTCACACCCTTTCCGACGGGGAACCAGTTAGTTTCTCCATATTCTGTCCTTACAGTAGCCTCTTGTCTAGAGTATAGGTTGCGCATCAGGACAATCACATGCTGTGGCACCCCCATTTCTTTTAAAGCATTCCATAGTTTTTCATGATTTACACAATCAAAGGCTTTGCTGTAATCTATAAAGTACAGGGTGATTTCCTTCTGAAATTCGTTGCTCCGTTCCATTCTCCAATGTATGTTTGCGATATGATCTCTGGTGCCTCTTCCCTTTCTAAATCCAGCTTAGACGTCTGGCATTTCTCGCTCCATATATGGTAAGAGCCTTTGTCGTAAAATCTTGAGCATTACTTTACTTGCATGGGATATTAAGGCAATAGTTCGATAACTGCTGCATTCCTTAGGATCCCCTTTCTTTAGAACTGGGGTGTATATTGAACATTTCCAGTCTGTGGGCGATTGTTTAATTTTCCATATTTGGTGACACATTCAATCTTAGTAACTTGTAGCAATTCTATTGGCATGCCATCTATTCCTGTTGATTTGTTTCTTTCAAGTATTTTAAGAGCAGCTTCCACCTCACATTCTAGAATTTCTGGTTCTTCGTCATAAGGTTCCTCTGTGAATGCATCTGTCATCCTGGCATCTCTTTTATACAATTCTTCAGTGTATTGCTTCCATCTTCCTTTTATTTTATCTCGATCACAGAGTATGTTCCCCTGTTGATTATTCAACATTCCTACTCTTGGTTTGAATTTCCCTTTGATTTCTCTAATCTTTTGGAATAGGGCTCTTGTTCTTCTATTTCTGTACAATAATTATTGTAGTAGTTCTCTTTGTCCCTATGTACTAGTCGCTGTATTTGATGCTTATGATACAATGCATTTTGTCAGCTCTCTTTTATTGAACTCACTAGGATCCATTAGGTAATTTGGTTGGGTAATTGTCAGTAGCACTGAGGATAACATGATAGAGAAGAATTTAACTGGAAGTCAGTTTAGGGGCTACCCTTGGGATTCTGAATATTCTGCAACAAGCACTGCAAAAGTGAAAAATTTGGTAAAAAGTCCATCATTTGCATCTCAACTTTTATTTGAAAAAGGAACATTTCTAGACCTTATGGTGTCAAAAGAAAGCTTGAAATTGTATGAGAAAGGCCTAGTAAAATATCAAAACCATGAGGGAGAACTGAATTGGGTTTCCAGTGTCTGAGGCTGAAGCTTCAGCACTCTGCCAAAGTCTTTGTTTCTGTGTCATGCTGAGTAAGTTAAGTAAAACCAGTGCTAATAAAATGAAGGTGGCTGTTGGTAGGTCGTTTATCTCACCAAGGAGGTGGTTTACAACACAGTTTAGACAAATGGCACAATTTGGAGATTCCATTACACTTGCTTCAGATGCTCAACATAAGAACATAAGAAGAGCCTGCTGGATCAGGCCAGTGGCCCATCTAGTCCAGCATCCTGTTCTCACAGTGGCCAACCAGGTGCCTGGGGGAAGCCCGCAAGTAGGACCCGAGTGCAAGAACACTCTCCCCTCCTGAGGCTTCCGGCAACTGGTTTTCAGAAGCATGCTGCCTCTGACTAGGGTGGCACAGCACAGCCATCACGGCTAGTAGCCATTGATAGCCCTGTCCTCCATGAATTTGTCTAATCTTCTTTTAAAGCCGTCCAAGCTGGTGGCCATTACTGCATCTTGTGGGAGCAAATTCCATAGTTTAACTATGTGCTGAGTAAAGAAGTACTTCCTTTTGTCTGTCCTGAATCTTCCAACATTCAGCTTCTTTGAATGTCCACGAGTTCTAGGATTATGAGAGAGGGAGAAGAACTTTTCTCTATCCACTTTCTCAATGCCATGCATAATTTTATACACTTCTATCATGTCTCCTCTGACCCGCCTTTTCTCTAAACTAAAAAGCCCCAAATGCTGCAACCTTTCCTCGTAAGGGAGTCGCTCCATCCCCTTGATCATTCTGGTTGCCCTCTTCTGAACCTTTTCCAACTCTATAATATCCTTTCACCGTGTGTCTGTGTTTTAATGATTTCAATAATTAATGTTTAGGTTGTGCATGCTTTTATGGATGTTCCATTTATGTTGCTTTTGTGCTTGCTGCATACCACCCTGAGCTCCTTTGGAGCAAGGGTGATTCATAAATGTCCTAAATAAATAAATATTAGTTAAGGCTGGTACAACAACTGTGGGAACAGCCTGACCAATAACATTATCCACTGCATTTTGCACTGATTGAAACTGCCAAGTAGTCTTCAACGCTAACCCCATATAAAACACACTGCAGGACCAAAGACTACTTGGCAACTTTTATCAGTGCAAAATGCACTGGCTAGATTATTGACTGGAACTAATCACATGGAGCATATCCTGCAATTATCATGTCCTGCTAAAACATTTCTTGGGTGTTTCCCAAGTGTTTCTGGGTACAATTCAAAGTATTGGTTTTGACCTTTAAAGCCACTAAAACTCAGGACATGGGTATGCAAGAGATCACTTCTACATGAGCCTGCTTGGTCATTTAGATATTCTTTAGAGGCCCTTCTCCAGGTCCCCCTGCCTTCCAAGGCTGAAGCTGGTGACTAAGGAAAGAGCATTCTTGGTAGTGGTACCCTGACTGAAAAATGCTCCATGCCACCCAGGAAGCTTCCTGAAAACACCCTACAATGCAGTTCTTCCTTTGCCAAATGACAGAACAAAGGCCATATTCCAAATTTTATCTTACATATTTTGCATTTCTTTCTTATTCCAACCTCTAACAAGACAAAACTAGCCACAAGGGCAAACTGAATGAACTATTGGACCATGAACATGCAAGATCCTACTGTACCATTGTGGTAGGCAGTAACTTCTCTTAAACTACACAGACACAATATGAGGATGTTCTTTCTAATATCCTTTTGGAAGAACATTAACAGAATCTATGACAATATTTAATAACATGCCAACTTGAAGAACACAGGGCATCACATATATATTGTGATATATCTCTATTATTTTCCTCAAGAGTCCCAAATGACACAGCCCTTTTGTAAGCAATGTTCATATGGTTTTAATTGAACAAATGTAGCCCTCTGACCTTTAAATGCATATTTTAAGGCAGTTCCGCAAATATGTTTACACATTTTAAACTCGCCTGCTTAACCACATGTATGTTATTATTCATTTGTATCCTAAAAGAGAAGAAAAGGGACTCAGGTCCCAGTGTGGTATTCTTATGTGTGGGAACAGCTCCAAACAAATAAGGCCATGTTTCCAAAACCTCTGATATCTGGACCACAGGGGTTTTTTTTCCTGGAGAATAGCTGGAGGTACATATCCCCCTAGCACTCAAAAAACGTGTGTCTTCTTGATCAGCTCCCAAGACAAGGGGCAGACACCCATCCACATTGCAACTGTGAGAGTTTGGCATCAGGGGCTGCCGGAGCTAGAATGAGGAACCCACTGCTCTGTGTACAGCTGCTCAGTGTGTTAAACCAAGGCAGACGACTGGTGCATCTAGCTCACTCTTGTATGCACTGATTATTTATTTCCATAGTGCCACCTACGCGCATGGTGCTTCACAAAGAACAGGTGTAACAGCCCCTACCCAAAGGGGCTCACAATCCAAAACAGACTCAGGGAAACAACAAGAGGAGGGGTGGTGGCAGCGGCATGGGTGGGCAGGGGACAATCTGTTTATTTATTTGATTCCATTTTCTGAATTGCTTCCCATACGTTACACTTTCCCTTCCCTTTACAAAGGTTAGGCAACCTTCAGCAGCCGAGGTTCCTTCACAGTCCCAAGTCTGCCTCAGGGTTTTAGAGGCGACCTGGCGAAGCTGTTATCCTTACAGGAAGTCCCAGCCTCTTATCATCAAGAACTTCAGTTTCAAATAATATTGTTTAACCATCTGCCTGCTTGTGCTGCTGCTGCTGCTGCAGCTTGGATACCATCACCGCCCTCTCCTTCTTGGGCTTCTGCTCTGCAGGTTGGTACCTTGCAGGACCAGGCCCCAGATACTCAGCCAGCTGCAGCCGATATTGTTCCACCTGTCCCTTCCTCGGAGGGGATACATAAGCCAGCTGACTGAGGTGGCTCCTGCTTTGTTTGCCTTTTTGTGGGTCTTGAATCATGTGCCTGGGAGAGAGGATTCAGAGCCAAGTGGGGAGACTTGAGGGGGCCCCAATTAGTGTAGTGACGGGTAGAGGGAGATATGGCATTGTGAGGAGGACTTGCCAGGTAAGGGGAACGCTGCCCAGGCAGTTAACGGCTGTGCTTTGTTCCGGTCCTCCCCACACCCTCAGGTTTGTTGATTGCCCTATCAGCCAGCTCTCAGGCCTCTGGATGCTGCTCCTAAACGCCAGATTGGTGCATAATAAGATCTCCCTCATTCACGATTTAATTGTGGATGAGGCAGCCGATCTGGCATGTATAACTGAGACCTGGGTGGGTGAGCAAGGAGGAGTCAGTCTCTCCCAGCTATGTCCACCAGGGTACCTGGTCCAGCATCAGGGTAGACCTGAGGGTCGGGGAGGCGGGGTTGTTGTGGTCTATAGGAGCTCCATCTCCCTCTGCAAGCACCCTGTCCACGTGACTACTGGTCTGGAGTGTTTGCACCTTATGTTGGGTCAACGGGACAGACTGGGGATTCTGTTGGTGTACCGCCCACCCCGCTGCCCAAAAGACTCCCTAGCTGAGCTGACAGAGGTGGTCTGGGGTGTACTGTTGAGATTCCCAGACTGTTGGTTCTGGGGGATGTCAACATTCATGCCGAGGCCGCCTTATCCGGGGCGGCTCAGGATTTCATGGTTTCCATGACAACCATGGGACTGTCCCAATACGCCATTGGCCCAACACATGTAGCAGGGCATACTCTAGATCTGGTTTTTGCAACTGGACATGGAGTTGGTGATCTGAGTGTGGAGGGCCTTACATCAGTCCCGGCTTTTCCCCTCCGCAAGGGTGGGGGACCTATTAAGTTGGTCCGCCCCCAGAAACTAATGGATCCAGATGGTTTCCAAAGGGCTCTGGGGAGTTTTCCGGCTGCTGGGCTGGCTCTCCTGTTGAAACCCTGGTCGAACTGTGGAATACAGAAATGAAAATGAAAAATGAAAAAAGGGGGGAAAGTGAAGCAAAAAAAAGAGGGAATGAAGATGGTCTGGGGCACTTGACTTTCACTGGATGCCATTACTGCTAAGATTCTCTGCTTTCCCCAGAGAATAATATTATTGCAAAGACTAAGATTGGCCTCAATTTTTTTGCTGCAGCTGATGATTAAAGAGGGAAACGTCTATTCTGAGAACACTGTCAGACCTCAAGCGATAAGAACACATCACCTATAAACTAAGCCAACAAGTCTTTGCATGCAGGACTTGAGAAGCCAGAAAATGTTCCAAATGTGTTTTTCTTTCTGTCTCGGTAGCAACAAGCACTGTTGTTCAGTTGGCTGCCTTGGGATCCCCAGCAAGGAAAAAGGTCTAGGGCAATTTTGATTATTTGGTGTGGGCTGAATGCTAACAGGTCAGTTTGGAGTTTCAAGGGAGTGAAGTAGCAGGACACAGTGTGCCTCTGAAAACAG
The DNA here is from genome assembly GCF_030035675.1 of Rhineura floridana. Lineage (NCBI taxonomy): Eukaryota > Metazoa > Chordata > Lepidosauria > Squamata > Rhineuridae > Rhineura > Rhineura floridana. The sequence goes on from NC_084488.1 coordinate 110,055,711, forward strand.
CCTGTATACATAACTGAACAGTTCCAGGTGTGCTGCGTTTGAACCGAGCCCTCTGAGAGCCTATGGCTTTCCTCCAAGTAAACATGAACATTTATTAAGGAAAACCACGCAACTGAATTGCTTCCTTCAAAGCTCCCTCCTCTTCTGGCTCTGTTCCAATCAGATTTGGGTCTCCCTCTACTTCCTGCTCCAAGTGTCTGTGCACCACGCACACCACAACAGCCACGTGAACCAGGTAGCAACTTTCTAATGCAAGTCAACCCCCTTGGGTAACAAGATTGTTTTCGAAAGGGCAATGTACAAAAGAGTAATGTTATTAAAAATAATTCTACCCTGCTTCTCCCAACAGCATACGGTGACTGTCAATATGAGTGACAACATGCAGACCTAGAGATGGCCGGTTTGAAAGCATTCCATTGACCTAACAGGACAGTTAGGTCGATTCGAGTTCATTCTTTGTCCACTAGCCGCTGTTTTTATTGATCCATTTTTTCCTTGCAAAAAATATTCATATTAATATCAATATTTTGAAAAGGAATATCGATAAATGAAAGGAAATATTTATTAAAATTATCTTTCTTAATATGAATATTTTAGAGGCTGATTTTTAAATTATTTTTGTTTTAAAAATCCATTTCTGAAAGTAGCCATGGGAAATCGCTACATAAAATCAGGTCTGCAATGATAGAAAATAAGTAAATTAATGGAAAATTAAGTGCCAAATCCAAATCAGGCAGAATTTTAGCACATCCTTATGCGTTCCCATAGCTCAGCTGGAGAACACATGCCTTGCATGCACAAGGCATCAGATTCAGTCCCAAGCTACCTGATTAAAAAAAGCTCAGGAAGCAAAGATCCCTGAGATCTTGGGAAATATGTTGCCAGTCAGAGCAGACAATACAGTAGGGCCCCACTCATACGGCGGGTTACGTTCCAGATCCACGCCTAAAAGCGAAACCTGCCGAAAACTGGAATTCCGTCAATAGAATGGTGCCCAACGCCCAAACAACACCGTAAAAGCGGGACAAGCGCCGTATGAGTGGGGCCTAACTCTAATTGAAAACTGCCGTATTAGCGGAATGCCGAAAAGCGGGCCGCCGAAAAGCGGGGCCCTACTGTACTGACCTAAACAGACCAATGACTCAGTTTGCTTCAGGTTCATTCAAAAGCCATGCTTACAATCATTAAATGTCCAAACTAATTTGTCAGGAGTTATAAAATTAAAACAGAAGAACAGCCAAAAAAAGAGAAAAAAGAACCAATAGCGGGGCCCTATCACACTTTCTTAACAAGGCCCACTGACGTTCCCCCCTCTTGGATCTCATCCAGGATGTTGAGGCTATTGCAAACCAGACCTTGCTCCTTCTTGGCACTGAGCTAGTCTAAGAAAATGGAACTGAGCAGGACTGATGCATAATACATATCCCCCTCCACAACCCAGTTCAGCTGAAATTTTCAGAGTTAAGCTGTTTTTAACAAGCCAATCCAATATGGGTTAGCAAAAATGCAAAACCATGTGCTTGTTGGGACCTGCACATGACTCATATAATGGGCAGGAACTCAATGAAGGTTGAAATTTCTGTTAGGTTTCTAGAATCTACCACCAGCCCAAGGGCTGTCTCCAACAGCCCCAAGATGCGTTGATGTTGCAGCATATATGGGATTAGTGGACATGAAACTTTTCACACACAGTAATTGGTATTGTCTACATGTATTTGTGATCTATGCAGCCTACTCATATAACTCCTCACTGCTTGTTAATTTAAACTGAGCTGATAGGGTGAGGAGTGAGCTGATTTGAGAATATATTACTGAAAGGAGAGAGATGGTTAAATAAAATAAATAAAATGTGGACTTGCCCTGATTTTTGAAAATTGAAGCTTCAGAACAGCTGACTGCATGTAAAACAAAATGAAAAAAGTATGCATGAGACAGGTTCTAAAATATGATTGCAAACAATATTCGAAGATAAACCTCTCTCTCTCTATGTCATTAACACTTTTAACTAACCCTTTTAGAGTAAACCCATCTTTCTGTTGTGATGGACAGATATAATTTTTTACAACTGTGTACTAAGTGATTTAACATTCTTAGTTCCTTTATCCTCACCCAAATTACATCATTTATGTTAGGCTGACAGTGCATTCCTATGCATGCCCCATTGGCTTCAACAGGACTTAATCCCAAGTGTGTACAGGACCATAGCCTCAGAATCACTATTTTGTCAAAGGAAATCTAATGAGCTTCATGGCTGAGCAGAGTTTTATAGCTCAAAACTATCCAATGTGATCCCTACTATCTAAACTATCCAAACTATCCCCTACCATTGCAACAGAGGGACGTTTGCACAGATATACCAGAAATGTGAGTCTTATTAAACAACCTCTGGGCATTTAAGTTACAAGGCACTCCAAATTTTGTATGGAAATGTATCCTTACACATAATGAATAAAATATAAATTATAAGATCATTTTAAGAGGGACTGTTGTAATAATCCACCTCAAATACCCTTTGTTTATATCATATGGCGCGTGGCTGAAAAAAATACTAACCTGGGTAAAAAATGTGTCCTAATACATAAAATCTGGCATTATCTTAAGAGGGCTTTCCGCCCAATCAGACACTCTTTCCACCCTTTTCTTCAGCCCATAAAGATCAGGTCTCTTTTAAACTTTCTCAGACACTAAAGATTTAGCCAGATTTCTTTCAAGAGGAAACCTTTCCAAATTATGCAAGTATCAAGACTTCTGAGGTACTTCTGAATGATATCATTATCACTCCAGGGCAGGTGTGAGGAACCGTTGGCCCTTCAGTTGTTAAAAACATAAGAAAAGCCTGCTGGATCAGGCCAGTGGCCCTTCTAGTCCAGCAGCCTGTTCTCATAGTGGCCAACCAGATGCCTATGGGAAGAGTGCAAGTGGGACCTGAGTGCAACAGCTCCTGCAGTTTCCAGGAACTGGTATTCAGTAGCATACTACCTCCAATAGTGAAGGTAGAGTATAGCCTTATCCTCCATGAACTAGTCTAATCCTCTTTTAAAGCCATGTTGCTGAACTACAACTCCCATCAGCCCCAACAAGCATGCCCAGTGGCTAAGGATGATGGGAGTTGTAGTTCAGCAATACTAGAAGAGCCAAAAGGTTCCCCGCACCTCCTCTAGAGACTGGCTGATGTAGATAAAGTAAAGGTGTCCCTGCACTTATAGTGCAAGTCGTTTCCGGCTCTTAGGGTGACATCTTGCAACATTTACTAGACAGACCGTATATATGGGGTGGGATTGCCAGTTCCTTCCTCAGCCTTTCTTTACCCCCCCAGCATATGCCAGGTACTCATTTTACCGACCACGGATGGATGGATATCGTGGAACAAAACATAAAACAAAAACAACCTCACTGACCTGCAGAAGATCTGATCTACCTCAGATCAATATGTTCAACATCACTGTCTTCAGTTTTAGAAACAATGAAAACTATACAGCTCATCACAGCTGTGTGCAATCAGACCTACATAATGGTCACAAATGAACTTGCAAAACTGAGCATACAAACAAAAGCAGCATCACAATTTGATCATCTCTCCATCGCATTTGGTAGACTTCACATTGCTTTCTTCAACTATTTGAGGAGCTACATAGAAAAATGTGGAGTGCCCTATACTTCCCTATAATCTGGGATATTGGTTGCAGGGTCACTGAAAATAATTAGTGTGGTACATTTCAACTGACGCAAGAGTCTGGACCAAATCCTGACCTTTGTCATGGAAAGCATGTCTGTGGAAGAACAGAGTCTCTGCAATAGATATGGTTATCAGAGAGCAAGCAGCTTTTCTCAATACGTCCAAGTGCATTCACTGAACTAATGAACATTCTTCAGAACTACACAAGATTTTTCTGGGATATAAAGTGACAGGCCTACAGCAATGAAAAGGGTGACTTTCTTTTCTTTTTAACTTGGCCATCACTCTTGAAAACATGGAAAAAATCTCTAGAGGCCCAAATGTGTGGCTAGAAGTAGAGCTGCAATATAATAACACACAGTCTTATAACACACTTTTACAAACCAGTTGGGTTCATTATTGTGCAAGGCTATTCCTGCTTTTTGTGCATATATTACATATTATTTTGCCCATTTTTCAAGAAAAGCAAGGGTGAATGCATCCTTAAAGAAATAAAAGGGCCAAGAAAGCCTTCATCTTATTGGATACAACAAAAGACATAGAAGATGGCAACAAACCTGTATATGCTCTTTAACACATACAAGCATAAGGAGACTGTACCACTGCAGGAAACAAAAAGGAAAAATGGCAGCTGACTTCTTCCATGTGCTTCCATCAACTGGAGATTTGGCACACCAGTCTAATCTGTGGATTTTAAAGCAATGCATATATGAACCATACATCAATTTTTCCTACCAGAACAAAAAGTTTGGGAACAAGTTGATGCATTCCTTTTGCAGAAGTTGTGCCTTAATCCCACCTCACCTGCAAATGGGTTGGATTAGCATTTCATTTTGGCCTACTGTTTTCATAATCTTTATTACTGGAAAGTAAAGCAGTAAGCCTTCACAATGTTTTTAATTAATGAAGAAATGGAAAATCACAAAGGAAAAGAGATGCCAACTAAGAGCTACAGTCCATACCTCATGCCAGGTCCTTGACTCAGAATGAATAACTTAGCTACCCTCCTGCACTATAAAGAAAGCTGTGCTTTCCATGAAATATTATTGATTTTTAAAATTCAGGTGCCATTGGGTGAGCAACATATTGATGATTTTTGCAAACAGTTCACAATACAGCCACCCAAAGTTAGCTAAAAAGGAATCAGAGAGATTTCTGAATATTTGTTGGGACTCCCATATGGAAAGATGTACCTGCTTATAAGTTAAAGAACTTGGCAAATCTTGTTTGTAAGAAAGAAGATGGATAAGAATGCAAATGGGGGATTTCCTCTTGTTTACTGGCCCTGGTGGAGCGCTGAACGGCTGCTATCATTTCGCCACTGGTACTGGGATTATGGATGCCACATCCAGGAAACACCAACAGTAACTGCAGGTGGAGAAGGTAAGGAAGAAGAACCAAGACAAAGATGAGCGGAGAGAGATGGTTCCTCATCCCAGTCACCACAATCTCTGTTCTCTGGAAATCTGGAATCAACAAGGATAGGAAAAGAGTAAAAATAAAAACAAGGAAGATCTAGGCTCCTCCAGCAACTCCGAAACCCCCATGACCTCTCTTCACTATATGATCCATGGTTAAAAGTTGGAGAATGTAATTTTGTTATAATAGTGTTTGCTAATTCAACTAAACCAACAAGATGCCATTTGGAACCTTATGGTTTCCAGGCAAATACATGGTTTCTTTATTATTTATTTAAATATTTATAAACCACATTTTTGTAAAAATGTGAGCTGGTGTACACTGTACAAAAATTACAAGAACAAGGAAAACATCAGAAAACAAATCAGGAAAAAATACATAAATATTGGTTGGTTAAACTAAAATTCACATTTCAAAGGCCTGTCTAAATAACACCGTTTTTAGGCAATATCTAAAAGAAGGAAGAGATGGTTCCTGCCAAACCTCTACTGGCAGGGAATTCCACAAGTCAGGACCTGCCACACCAAAAGCTTGTACCCTAGTAAAGGTTTACTGAACCTCAGGAGTGTGGGGAACCACAAGAAGTGCCCCATTAGAGGATCTCAGTGACAGAGGTGAAGCATAAGGAATCAGACAGTCCTTAATATATTTTGGGTCCAAGTTGTTTACGGCTTCGTGAATTAACACAAGTACCTTGAACCTGGCCGGGCAGCAAACTGGCAACCAGTGCAGCTCTTTCAGCAGTGGGGTAATATGTCACCAGTAGCCTGCTCCTGCGAGCAGTCTGGCTGCTGTGTTCTGCACTAGCAGCACATCTGTACCACATACAAGGGCAGCCTCACACAAAGTGCATTGCAGTACAGTAATCAAGTCTTGAGGTTACCAGTGAATGACCACTGTGGTCAGGCTATCATGGTCCAAGAATGGTCACAGCTGCCACACCAGCCAGACCTGGTAGAAAGCAATCCTAGCCACAGAAGTCATTTGGGCCTCTAGTGACAGAAATGGATCAAGGAGTACCCCAAGACTGAATACCTGCACCTTCAGGAGGAGTACAACCATGTCCAGATCAGGCAACTGACCTATCTTCCAGACACAGGAACCACTCACCCAGGATTCAAGCTCAGTTTAATTTAACAAAATCTGTTCATGGACCTTAGGTTTCAAACCTCTAGAATCCAGAAGTGGATCTACTATAATGCCAGAAGAGGGCTGGGCAGGCAGAAACATCATGCCCCTCTGGTCATCAGAGCAGCTAAACCAATGGAAACCAAAGGGCCCATATCTTGATTCCTTCTGCCCAGGCCTGGGCCCACTGTGCCATCAAAGCAGGTCACTTAGCAATGAAGAGTAACAAAGCATGCAGGTAATCTGGTGTATAGAAAGAACAGGAATACGTCAGTGGAAACTGGTGTTACTGGTGTTACAGCACAATCTTTAATAAACGATCATGTCTGTCCCTGCAAAGACAACCCAGCATGGAATATACTGCTTGCATGCATTTCCCCTTTTAAAAGATCTGATACCAAAGTATCTCTTGGGGAAAGTATTTTAATGCTATTGTTCGGGGAAACACAACAATGTGAATGACACAATCTGAAATGAAGCATGGCAATTAACCACAAAAATTGTTTGTAACTGAGGTTTCCAAACCAGAGGGCAACGAGTAACAGATGTATCTTCTAATCTATGAGTTGCACTAAACGGAATCATTTTAATTGAGATGCTTTTCCAGCACAGGGGTGATGAAAGATACAAACAAACTGAGTAGAAGCATACAAATCAACAGATATGGATGTAAGCAAATGCTACTTTGCAGTGATACAGTTCCACAAGTCTACCATACCTGAAATAGCTTATCAGCCTTACTGCCAGGCTCCCCATATTTCACAGGGCCTTAAGGATGCATCCCCTTTTGGTTTGAGACCATTAAAGTGGTTCACTGAGAAAAAGGAGGACATCAAAATTGAGGAAGTGATAAGAACCTGGCCGTGTGAGGTCCCACTCTGTGGCAAGCAGGTCATGAGCATTTGCTGACATGCCCAGGCAATTTTTTGCTTTTGGCAACACAGGCAAGGTAATCTTCCTCCATGTGAGCACAAATAATCAGACTGCATTACTGTGTGAAATTCATACTATTGCCATCCCTGACTTTTTATAAATTCCTAACACAGCAAATATAAATATATATATTTTGATTTAAGGCATGGGCAGGTAAAGTACGCTATGTGGCACTGTTATGTAGCCTCTCAGATTAGTGTTAGCACTTGACTGCACGTTGCTTTCACCTTGTGGAAAGTAGCCAGGTTTGATGTTTGTTTGTTGGCGCTTGAGAGGAAGCTTGGATGTTTTTTGCTTGACATTATGCTGAGAGACAAAAGGAACTGCTGCTGGCCTTTTTCTCTGGCTACCTCACTCAGCTAATGTTCCCGCTTCTCAGTTGCTGGAAGAATAAGCCAGGTGAGATAAGAAGAGACAAAAGCCTATTGGCCACCAGCATTTATCCCTTATGCTAGTTTACTACATGCAGGAACAACAACTACTACTAATGCTGCTGCTGCTGCTTACTGTGTGGACTGTGCATTTATAGAATTGACCCACACCTGTAGTCTGAAGTGTTACAGCCCAGGATTGTACCACTGATTATTTTTTAATGTGAAAAATAGTTCTTAAATCCACGTTGTTCTTGTGCTCTTTAAATTATCGGTTAGTTTTTCCAATAGGGTTTTCGAGACCAGGGTTCAAATCCCCACATAGCCATGAAGCTCACTGGGTGACCTTGGGCCAGTCACTGCCTCTCAGCCTCAGAGGAAGGCAATGGTGAACCCCCTCTGAATACTGTTTATTATTTATTTATTTATTTATGTATTAAACTTGTATACCGCCCCATAGGGGCATGTGTAAACCAGGGAGGGAAGAGGAGGGAGGGGTTGGGGGCCAAAGTATAACAAGATTGGGCGGCAGGCGCTGGAATGGTGCTGGGGGCAGACCATGTCAACGGAGAGGAACAAGGGATAGATACATAATATCCATCCCTTGTTCCAGGTCTGTCCAGAACCAGAAGGAAGCTGGGGGACGCAGGATTCCTACTGACCTTCGACTGCTGATGTGTAATGCCTGGTCTGTAGCACAAAAAACATCTACCATTCATGATTTGATCTTGGATGAATGTGCAGACCTGGCATGTATTACGGAGACCTGGTTGGACGAAGCCTCAGCTCCTATTCTTGAGGCTATGTGTCCACCAGGCTTCCGTTACTCACAGCAGCCGAGGGTCGGAAGGCGGGGAGGGGGAGTGGCAGTTATTTATCGAGAGTCGTTGTTCTTTGCCAGACCTCCCCTTCGTGGGACTAGCTTTGTTGATTGTATGTACTGGAGGTTGGGCTCGAAGGGCAGTTTAGGGATCCTGCTCGTGTACCGCCCGCCCCGCTGCACGGCAGACTCCCTGGCCGAGGTGCTCGAGGTGATCTCAGATGTGCGAATGTTGTCCCCAGAGCTGTTAGTTCTGGGTGACTTTAACATACACGCTGAGACCACTCTCACTGGAGCCCCTCGGGATTTCCTGGAAACCATGGCTTCCTGGGAACTGCGCCTTAGTAATACTGAGCCCACCCATGTAGCCGGTCATACTCTTGACCTTGTATTTGTCCCGGGGGGGGGAGGGTAGTGTGCTGAAGTTAGGGGCTAATTCTTTTACCCCTGTGTCATGGTCAGACCACTATCTGGTAAAGATGGATCTCTCAATGCCGCATGCCCTCCGCAGGGGTAAAGGTCCTATTAGAATGGTCCGCCTCAGGCGCCTGACGGATCCAGACGGTTTCCTGACGGCGCTAGGGGAATTGGAACCTGCTGAAGGTCGCCCGGTCGATGCCCTGGTGATGGAGTAGAATGAGAGGATTGCCGGGGCGTTAGACCGAGTGGCTCCGAAACGTCCTCTCCCCCTGAATAGAACTCAAGTAGCACCATGGTACACTCCACGGTTGCATACTTTGAGACAGGAGGTGAGACGACTAGAGCGCCGGTGGCAGAAGTCACGCTCCGAAGATGCTCGGACACAGGTTAGAGCAGCAATAGCTGCCTACCAAGTGGCGGTAAGGGCAGCAAAGAGGGAATTCTTTGCTGCCTCTATTGCATCAGCTGAGTGCTGTCCCAGGAGGTTGTTCCAGGTGGTCCGAAGCCTGGTCGGTCCAGTTGCTCAGGAACCCTTGGAACAGTCTAAGGCCTCCTGTGACAAATTGGCAAAGCACTTTTCTGATAAAATCGAACACCTGAGGAGCTCGATTCCGTGCGCCGTGGATACAGTGAGTGAGCTAGAGTTAACCAGTTGCAAACCGGTCAAATGGGATCGATTCCGGCCTCTTCCTGCTGAGGATGTGGACAAGGTGCTCTCATCTGTAAAGCCTACCACTTGTCTAAATGACCCTTGCCCATCGTGGCTCCTTATGAGCTGCAAAGAGAGATTGGGTGAGGGGATCAAGGCAATGGTTAATGCATCCTTGCAAGAGGGTGTTATGCCACTAGCCCTCAAGGAGGCTATTATTAAACCCATCTTAAAGAAGTCCTCCCTGGATCCCCAGATTTTAAACAACTTCCGCCCAATTTCAAACTTACCATTCTTGGGCAAGGTCATTGAGAGAGTGGTGGCAAATCAGTTGCAGACACACTTGGATGAAACGGATTATCTAGATCCATACCAATCGGGTTTCAAGACTGGACATGGAACTGAAACAGCCTTGGTCGCTCTGGTAGATGATATGAGGAGGGCACTGGATAGGGGAGAATTCACCTTCCTTGTCCTCCTGGATCTCTCAGCGGCTTTTGATACCGTCGACCACGGTATCCTTTTAGATCGCCTGGAGAGTTTGGGATTGGGAGGCACGGTTTTACGGTGGTTCCAGTCCTTTCTCTCTGATAGGCGCCAACAGGTAGCATTGGGTGACGAGGTTTCAGACCCTTGGCCTCTCAATTGTGGTGTGCCACAGGGTTCTATCCTCTCTCCCATGCTATTTAACATCTATGTAAAGCCGCTGGGAGAGATCATCAGGAGATTTGGGCTGCAGTGTCACCAATATGCGGATGACACTCAGCTCTATCTCTCATTTAAATCTTCACCAGAGAGGGCTGTGAAGACCATGTCCAAGTGCCTGGAATCCGTGAGTGGATGGATGGGCAGGAACAGGTTGAAGTTGAACCCTGATAAGACCGAGGTACTACTTGTGGGAGACAAGGGAGGGTTAGGAGATGTTGACCTGGTGTTTGGTGGGGTGAAGTTGCCCCTGCAGGACCAGGTCCGCAGCCTCGGGGTTGTTCTTGATTCCAAGCTGTCCATGGAGGCTCAGATTTCGGCTGTGAGCCGGGCAGCTTGGTATCAATTACACCTTATACGTAGGCTGCAACCCTACCTCCCTGTTCAACAGCTCCCGCTTGTAGTGCATGCCCTGGTCACCTCTCGATTGGACTATTGTAATGCGCTCTACGTGGGGTTACCCTTGAAAACGACCCGGAAATTACAGCTTATACAGAATGCGGCGGCGCGCTTACTTACTAACAGCCGCCAACGGGATCACATCACGCCAGTGTTGTTTGACCTACACTGGCTGCCGGTTGTTTTCCGGGCCCGATTCAAGGTGTTGGTTTTAACCTGGTTTTGGCCCAGCTTACCTGAAAGAGCGCCTCCACCGCCACCAATTATGCCGCCCAACTAGATCAGCCACACAAGGCCTTCTCTCAATCCCTCCAACCAAAACAGTTAGGTTGGTGGGTACTAGGGAGAAGGCCTTTTCTGTGGTGGCCCCCACTCTCTGGAACTCCCTCCCATATGATCTTCGACATGCCCCTTCCCTAGATGTATTCCGCAAGGCCCTGAAGACGTGGCTATTCCAGCAAGCCTTTGAGGTCATTGGGTAAATCACCATGATTCTGTCATTTATCGTATGTTGTTATTATAATTGCTTTTATATGTATTGATGACTGTCCAGTATTTTATCTATTGTTATTAATGTGATTACATCTGTTATTATTGTATTTTATCTCTGTTAATGTACGTCGCCTACAGTGGCTAATTGCCAGATAGGCGACAAACAAATTAAATATTACTATATTATTATTATTATAGCCGAAGCTCTCTGACCGGTTTACAACAACTAAAAACAAATACAATTTAAAATACATCTTTTAAAAACAATTTAAAACACAATTTAAAAATTTAAAACAATATAGAACACATGCTAAAATGCCTGGGAGAAGAGGAAAACATAACAGTGTTGGCACGAGGCGCACCTCGTCAACAAAATCATTCCATAATTTGGGGCCACCACTGAGAAGGCCCTCTCCCTTGTTGCCAAACTCCCAGCTTCCCTCGGAGTAGGCACCCGGAGGAGGGCCTTTGATCTTGAACGTAGTGTATGGGTGGGTTTGTATCGGGAGAGGCGTTCCATCAGGTATTGTGGTCCCAAGCCGTGTAAGGCATTATAGGTCAAAACCAGCACCTTGAATCGAGCTCGGAAACATAAAGGCACCCAGTGCTTACCATGAAAACCCTATTCATAAGGTCGCCATAAGTTGGAATCGACTTGAAGGCAGTCCAATTACAATTATTTTCCAATAGGGCTATATTCCAAACTGTTTTATACCAAGAATCTATATTTGTTCCTTTAAGGTCTTTCCTAAATTGTACAATAGTCATCCTTGCTGCTGCCAACAAAAAACTCACCAACTTCTTATTTTTAATAACAAGATCTTCATTCAGAAATAAATTCAATATTGTTAACTGTGGTGTCAATGTAATTTTTTGTGTGTTAACTGTTCCATCTCCTTAATCACAGATACCCCAAATTTGCAATTTTTGACATACCCACCGCATCTGTATGTACTTGCCAGTTCTCTGATACCCCCTCCAGCACATTGAATAACCTCCTTCTGAAGTTCTCTCTCCCAGTTTTACAGGATATTGTCAAATAAGTACAACAAGCCCAGCTACTTAACTTGGCACCTTTTACATTACACATAATAGATTCATTAAAACGGAATGCAAATAATGTTCATAATTTAGTGCTGGTGGCACATGTGTAGTGTAACAGCTAAAAAACTGAGCTGAAAACCAGGAAGACCTGAGTCTGAATCCCATCTCTGCCAAAACCTCACTAGATGCCCCCCTCTCCCCCACAGTGTACTCCCTCTCTCAGCATCAGTGCCCCCATGAGCAATATGGGAGAAATACCCTACAGAGTTGTTGTAAGGATTACAAGATAATGTATGTGAATGCTCATGCTAATAATTACTATGCAAATGTTAATAATTATTATTATTATCATTACTGCTAAATCTAAAAATGCATCCTGACTGTAACTCATGACATACTTTCACTGTGGCCCTCAGTACCAGTCAAGGTGCTCATATCTTTGAGTGGGACTACAAAAAACCCCTATTCTACTCATTTTTAGCATTTAAGAGGCATTTATCTAGTACCTCAACTAAGGATATTTAAATCACAAAAAATAGGAGAGGAACATAGCCCATAGTAAAGTAGAAAGCTTACAACATAGACTTGTTTATATTTATAAGTCTAATCAGGTTGACACACTGTTTGGATTTCTAAAGAAAAGTAGTCAAATATTTCAAAATCAAAGACAGACTTACAATCAGTAAAGCGGCGAACCCTGCCAGTTGGTACAGCGAGATCATTCCACAGATACTTCAATAGCTTCTCCCAAGCCCAGTTAAATTTCCAAAGGAAAGGATAGGAAAGCACCCTATACATTTTGCCACTTTTGTAAGTTCCATAAAAACTTGGCACATTTTCTACCAACAATTACCTTTTTGCAGATAATTAAAAGGTTTAGGAAGAGGCATGCCATTTTTATAATTTCAGAAACGTGTGATCCTTGGCCAACCAAAAATGCTGAGAGTTACACAACACTTCACTAGAGCTGCATCAATCTGGATTTCAGTGCCTCAGTAATACAAGATTGTTTTACGTACTTTTCTTTAGGAGCCAATGAATAATGATAATAATACAAGATGTTTTGTTCTAACGTATTTTAAAGTTTGTTTTTGAGTTGTTCTAGAGTGTTTTTTAGTGTTTTGTTTGCTGCCCTGGGCTCCTTCAGAGAGGAAGGGTGGAATAGAAATCAATCAATCAATCAATCAATCAATGAAAGAAAGAAAGAACACAAATATTTTGCTCTGCATCTCCCTAGCAACTTTTATCTGAGGAGCTCTAATAACTCAATGAAGGAAGTCCCATAAACCTTGTTAAACATAAGCTATGAAATGGCCAGAGATCTAGGACTGGCTTGATCACCACATGAACTGATCAATGGCGACAATCTGAGGCACACAGGGGGTCCATGGGAGACATGTCCCTTCTCTGTGAGGAAAGCCTACAATGATCCAAAATTTTTGTTTAGAAGAATGTTTCTCAAACGGTGGGACAGGATCCATCAATGGGCCTTGGATCTCTTTCAGGTGGGCCTCATTGCTGTTGGAATATAAGGGGTTCAACAACTTGTGGGTTGAGGCTGCATGGGGCTAAAGGCGTAGCTAGAGAGGAGACCTCTTCGTTGCTAGGCTATACCTGTCCTTTGATCTCCTGCTGTCTCTTCCTTCCTGCTAGACTGATATGCAAGGAATGTTGATCTCAGTTCTCCTTCCAGTCTTCAGTCATCTTCTTTCTCGAGAGGGGAGCAGACATCTTTCCTTTGTCTCTCTCCCTCTCAACCAGCATGAGGGCTAGCACTGGGACCAGTGCAGGCTCCTCCAGCATAGCTAGTTAGCTAGATATATAACTCTTTCCTATCAAACATGTACTTCCAGAATAAAGTAGTTCTTTCTTATTTTAAAGCTTAAAGTCTCTGTCTGACTAACTTGCAGGGAAAGTAGAATCTTAGTAAAAATTCAAACACACACACATAAGCTCACTCAATACTCTCCGTTTCGCTACGCAACTCTGCAGGGTCCTACAGGACATTGGGCCCAACGTCCTATAATTGCCACAGCCTGCTCAGTGTCTTCTCATTTTCCTGCCCCACCCCCTAGCCATGCCATAGTCTTTTGGTTAGACCAATGGCAACATCAACAACTCATTGCATGCAGAGTAAAGGTGGCTGGGAGGGAAAGAAGCGGGGGGGGCTGGGAGGAGGGAAGGACAATCTTCTTTGTCCAACGGGAAAGGGCCAGAGGAGGAGTTGAAGGAAGGCAGGGCAGATGCTCTACAGCTGAGCTATGGTCCTTCCCTAATAATTGTTGTTGTTGTTATAATAGTAATAGTAACAATCATGCATTGGGAATAGAACGGAAGGGATAAGAGAGGAAAGAAGAGGAAAGATTGAATGTAAAAGGACCAGGGAAGAGGGATGAAAGAAAGTGACAGTTTAGGGTACGAGTAAGGTGCAAGATAAGTGTGAAAAGAGAATGGAAGATGAAATTACAAGTAATGAGTAAATATACTTTGAAAGATATGTTGTAGTGGGAAAAATATAAAAGAAAAGCCTTCTCTATTTACAGCCTCTGAACCAGTACATTCTGCTTATAATAGGGAGGCTAAGGCACAATACCTCCAGAGCAAAGGTCTGTACTTAGCCTGAGCTGCTAAACTGCTTGGCACAAGAAAGATACTGTGGCAAAGAATTTAGCCATCTCCAAAGATGGATTAAATACAGTGGTAGCTGGTAGGGCATTGGGACTGGTAGGGCATAAGACAGGGAGACCAACAGTAGGTGGAGCCAAAGCCAATGAGTGGCAGAGCCATCCCCTGACTGGTTGTAAGTAGGAAGGCAGGCAGGTGGGGCCTGGCTGAGGGCAGACTGAGGTTGATGGGGCAGTGTCCCATTCACCTTAATGGACCAGTATCCTCTGATTAGATATCAGTAGAAAGTCATGTCAGTAACTGCCAGCTGATTATGCCAAACACTACCTTCATGAACCACTATTTTGTGACTGGCTCCGACCCGGAATTACCATTTTGTGGCTTGTGGCCCTCAGTCATTTTCAACCATCTTGTTGGCCCAGGGGCTAGAAAGTTTGAGAACCCCTGATATAGAACAAATGTGGCAAAGGGGTTTATTTTTTTATATATTTTTAATTTTATTTTATAAACAACAACACATCAACATAGACAAACAACAGCAATCCCCAACCAGGTTACAGAGGATGAACGCATGTATAACATAAAACGAAACAAAAAAGAAGGAAAAAAGATAATAAACATCATTTTCAATACATTGGAAGAGAGATGTAATAAACTTATGGATATACCATTTAAAAAACATTTCCATATTTGTAAATTAATTAACAAAAATAAAATTACCAAGAATTAAGTAAACCATATAGATCTAACTATAGATGAGAGATAGTCATGTAAACCATATTTATTTGCATATTCGATAAATAACCACCATGTAGCATTATATAAATCAGATTTAGTATTCTCTTGTAAAAAATGTAAATTATGAGTAATTTTGTCTAATAAAGCCAAATTCCATATATTTCTGTACCATGTCGTTTTTTCCAAATTTTCTAATGTTTTCCAATTTTGTACCACCGTTTGGCGAGCTGCCAGTAATAGTTTAGAGATCAATAATTTAGATTTCAATTTAGCATTTACTCCTCTAAAGGTAAAGGTGTCCCCGCACTTGTAGTGCAAGTCATTTCCGACTCTTAGGGTGACGTCTTGCGACGTTTATTAGGCAGACCGTATATATGGGGTAGGATTGCCAGTTCCTTCCCTGGCCTTTCTTTACCCCCCAGCATATGCCGGGTACTCATTTTACCAACCACGGATGGATGGAAGGCTGAGTGGACCTTGACCCCTTTTACCGGAGATTTGACTTCCTCCTTCCATTGGAATCGAACTCCGGCCGTGAGCAGAGCTTTCAGCTGCGTTACCACCGCTTACCACTCTGCGCCACGGAGCACTAATAAAAGAAATAATTCCGGAGTGAATATAATATTCTCTTTTGTAATATTTATAAGTTCTTTATGCACCATGTTCCAAAATGGGGCAATTTTAAGACATGTCCACCAGGAATGAAAATAATGAAATTTATTAGAACATCCTCGCCAATAAAGTGGGCTCATATTAGACGATATATATAACAAACAAGTTGGAGTTAAATACCATCTATGTAGTATTTTAAGATTAATTTCTTTATGGGCAGCAGATATAGATTTATTATATTTAGCTGAACAAATATCTTTCCATTCCATATTATTTAATTTAAAACCTAAATCCTGTTCCCATTGAGATTTAAGTCCTGTAAATTGTCCCATTTGTAAGTTTAATAATATTTTATAAAACGCTGACATGATACCTTTCCCTCTAAACCCCAATGATAACACTGAATGTTCAAATCCAGTAAGTGGGCGAGTGGCATACCTTTTGATTTCAGGGTCTTTAAGAATATGAGTCAATTGAAATATATGAAGCCATCCCAATTTTAAGTTCAGGATATTTGCTCTGAGTTGATCCAATGTAATTGGACAGTCCGGTATGAAAAAATCTTTAAGCCTGAAGTAACCATACTGTTCCCATTTTGCAATGCATTTCTTAAATGTCTCGTCTTTAATACTAGGATAGGATTGCAATGGGGTTAATGGAGAGTATATTTATGAGATTTTTGATTGCCAATTTTTCCAGATTAGAATAGTAGCTTTTGTAAACGGATTACTAATAGAGCGTATAAAGGAATATTGTAAATTTGTAAATGGTAATGACCACAATGGTCTGGACTGTAACATATAATCCTCCAATTGAATCCATGTTTTATTAGTTTATAAAACTTAATTGACGCAATTGAAAGGCTGCATAATAGATCTGTAAATTAGGGAGTCCCCATCCCCCTTCATCTGTACGTGTGTAGTATAGTTTATATGCTAACCGAGGTGTGTTTTTTTGAAACACAAATCTATTTATTATATTTTGCCATTTATTAATCTGTTTTGGCTGAAGGAAGATGGGAAAAAGATACAGAAATCTCGGAACTACCTTCATACGAACAGAGGCTATTCTTCCTAGTATAGAAAGATTAAGTTTAGACCATCGTTTTATATCTTTTTAAAGTTTCCTTATCAATGAATAATAATTAGTGCATAGTAATCGAGATATTTTCTTTGGAATTTGCACTCCCAAATAATGAAATGGGGTATTACAGATTGGTATATCCAATATTTTCCAAACTTCTAATTGATGCCCTGGAAGCGTATGAAAAAACATACCTGATGATTTACTATAGTTAATTTGGAGCCCTGCTACCTCTGCAGACTTAGTCAACTCTTCTTTAAGAGGTTGTGCTGCTGACTTTGGATCCCCCAACATTAATATCATATTGTCTACATACATATTAAATGTTCATCTCCAGTTCTCTGATACCGGCAAAGGGGTTTATAACATGTTGCAGAGATAGTTTTTTCTTCCTCTCTCAGCTGCCAGAGCTGGGGGTGGGTGAGAATGTATTGAATGAAACTGACTGGCAAAAGAGTCAAGACAGACAAAAGAAAGGTCCCCCCCCCAGTGCATAGCTAATTTGTACAGAATGTAGGGATGGCCATTATTTTAGACGGTTAAAAGGGGATTAAGTCAAATTTGGGGAGAGAGGGGGTGGAGGTGGGGAGTCTACCAATGGCTACATGTCAAGATGGCCAGAAATAACCTTCCTGTATGGCAGCCAGTATGCCTCTCAATTCCAGTTGCTAAGGAGCAACAATGAGAGAGTTACTGCCCTCATGTCCTGATTGCGGACTTTCCAGAGATGTCAGGCTGGCCACCATGAGAAATAGGACACTGGGCTAAATGCAGCCTTAATCTGATCCAGCAGAGCTCTTCTTGTGTTTTGAAGCAGATATGCAAGCAGGCCTCAGAAGCAACAAAGCTTGGGGATCACCACTAATATGAGAGAATGGATCTACTTTATGATGGGGGATTATATTGGTTGTATGGTTGGTACTTTTTAAACCTGGGCCAGTTTTTACCATCAATAGAACTAAGTGTTTATTTCGGACAGTATCACTTCAGGCTGCGTATGGGGACATTAATCCCCTCTTTATTTCTGATGCTACTGACTATGTAATGACACCCATGCTTGAATACTACTACAACACAACTGCTACATAATGCTAGATACAGTCTAGAACATAGACAGGATACAAGCCCCACCAACAGGACTTACTATGGAAATGCAGACAGAGTGGGTATAGAATGGTTCAAGCAAGGTTAAGCTAGGGGTAGAGATGTCACCTGAAGCTCATATTCCTTGGCTAGGTATGCTAATCTTGGCAACTCACAATGCTCACCTCAAATATGTCTCCCCAGTAAGTTCTCCAACTCAGACTTTAATCAAAGTCAAAGAAGATCTTATTTTTTTATTTATTATTTGATTTATATCCCACCCTTCCTCCCAGCACGAGCCCAGGGCGGCAAATAGAAATGCTAAAAACACTTTAAAACATCATAAAAAGACCTTAAAATACATTAAAACAAAACAACGTTAAAATATTTTTTTAAAAAAGCTTTAAAAACATCTTAAAGAAAAAAGGGTTAAAAACATATTATTAAAGAAAACATATTAAAAGCAATTCTAACACAGATGCAGACTGGGATAGGTCTCAACTTAAAAGGCTTGTTGAAAGAGGAAAGTCTTCAAAAGGCACAGAAAAGATAACAGAGATGGCACCTGTCTAATATTTAAGGGGAGGGAGTTCCACAGGGTAGGTGTCGCCACACTAAAGGTCTGTTTCCTATGATGTTGGTCAGAACGGACCTCCTGATAAGATGGTCCCCGCAGGAGGCCCTCACCTGCAGAGCGCAGTGATTGACTGGGTATATAAGGGATAATACGGACTTTCAGGTATCCTGGTCCCGAGCTGTATAGGGCTTTGTACACCAAGACTAGAACCTTGAACTTGGTCCAGTAGCAAATGGGCAGCCAGTGCAATCTTCCCACCTACCTGATGCTGAGTCGCTGATGACAGGAGGAAGAAAGAGAAAAAGATCTCTCCCCCTCCCCATTCTTTTTGATGCCTAGTTTGCCACCATAGCAGTGCCCAGCCCCAGATGCTGGGTGGAGGGGGGGGCAGAGGTAGAGACAACTCTATGTTTCTCCCTTTTGTAATAGCAAGGTAAGTGGGTGGTTGGGAAAAGAGATGAAGGCTGGAGACTTTCAGGTAGTTGGTGACTGGTGGGAGAGTTTGGAGATTTATGGAGAAATTTGGGCACAGCAGGGTCCCATTTGACTCAAATTTGGCAATGAATAACCTAAGCGATTTCCTGATCTTTTCAGTCGGAAGGTTTCATCCCTCCCTAGCTAGAGGTGATTTATTCAAAGTGAAGTCAGGATAGGCTCCCACTAGGAGGAAGGGCAGGATATAAATTTAATAAATAAATAAAAATAAATAAATAAAAAGTTCAGGAAAGGCTTTGCTGAAGATGTGGAACTTAGGAGGGACGTAAAGAAGAAGAGCAATTATTGCTACAGCTACACAACAGTGAATCCCATGGTTTCTTTTTCAAAAGGAGTACAAAAGCATCCACAGACTAAATACTCTGTGTACAGTTCTCTGAGAGCCCATAAATGATGTTTGTTGGGTCACTGACATTTTAAGATTTTTAAGGATGTGAGCCATTAGTTGAACAGGGTGAAATGGGAAGAAAGCAGAGAAAGGGCCCATAAAGCCTGGGTTGTACTTCCCCCCCCCATCAAAAGCAAGCTATCAGCTGGAATGATAACTCTGGCAGCTAAGATAAGATGAGCTACCGAAGGACAATCGGGTTCAGATATAACAATTATCTCGTTCCACAATCATTCTGGAAAAGAACAGAACAATAAGGTTCTTTCCCAAATTGAAATATGAAGGAAGACTCAAAGACCATATTTTTTCCCTTGGCACTCATCATAATAAAGAATGAAGGCCAGCTGTACAGGGAGGAGAAAAGAGAATTTTTGCAGGTGGTGCATTTTCTTCCTTCACCCCCTCCCCCCGCTTTTTGCTTTTTGCACCTGCAAAATGAATTTCATAGACATTGTTCCATCTCTCTGATTTGGATACACAAATGAGGCATACAGAGAAACATTCATCCAGACAGTCAGCTTCAGAACTACCATATATATGGCAAAATATCCATTCACAAAGATGCACTCTTGCACTGCTGAGCTTGAATATGGGATATCCAAGTTTAAATTCCCTCCTCAGCTGTGAAATTCTCAGGCCAGCCTAAGCAAATCGTTCTCTCTCAGTCTGACCTACCTTCTTGGTGGGAGACTAAAATGCTGCCTTGGAGGAAGGGGGGGCACAAAATAAGAACATTTTACAATTTATTACACTTTTTAAAGCTGATCCTTCCTGTAAAGGGTAACATATTTAAGAGTTACCACATTCTTCCTCACAACAATCCTTTGAGGAAGGTTGGGGGAAAGACAGTTCATGACCTAAGGCTACCCAACAAGATTCATGCCTGAGCAGGGATGTCAACTCAGGCCTCCATGATCCACTCTGGCCATGACATCCCACTGACTCTCTTAATAAGTATGGCTATTTTAGGTATATATAAAAATGTGCAAGTGAAATAAGCGTTCCTTCTCCTGTATGCCTTCACTTTACTCCCCATCTCTCTGCTGTTTCCCCTGAGTCAAGCTGGACTGCAATCCTGCCCCCTCATGGCAGGGACCTGTCCTCTTGTACTTAATACAGTGCCATGCACACTGCTGGAACACATACAGATATATGAATAAACGATTCTGCATCATTCTCCCAAACCTGGTTTGACAAAAAGTATCGTGATAGCTTAGAGGCTTTATTAAAATACTTAGTCCAGCCACTGGTGAGGAGATTTGCTAAATAACACCACTGACAGCTACTGCATGGCAATCAAGTGGGAAGGGAATTTTCATCCATATCTTTAAGCCTGCAGTGGAGAACCTATGACCATCATCCAAATTTAACGTGGGCCTAATTTCTTGCAGCCCGAAGAAATGAGGGAGGAGGGAGAGGGATGTGGTGGCACAGAGAGAGAGAGAGAGAGACAGACAGACAGACAGACAGACAGAGAGACAGAGAGACAGAGAGAGAGAGAGAGAGAGAGAGAGAGTCCTACAGTACTGCAAATTCTCTCCACTTTAGATTCTAGCTCTGCCCACCATCACCTCTGACTTCACCAACAACCAGCTGCAGCTCCCAAAGCCAACTCAGAACTCGAACACTTATGGGGTCTGAACTGGTGGCGAGTGATCAGGAATGAGACCTTGGGATAGTCGTGGATAGCTCAATGAAGATGCTGACCGAGTGCTCGGCAGCTGTGAAAAAGGCAAATTCCAGGCCAGGGATCATTAGGAAAGGAACTGAAAATAAAACTGCCAACATCATAACACCATTGTATACTGTAAATCTATGGTGCAGCCGCATTTGGAGCATTGCATATAGTTCTGGTTGCCTCGCCTCAGAAAAGATACTGTAGAGTTGGAAAAGGTTCAGAAAAGGGCAACCAAGATGATCAAAGGGATGGAGCGACTCCTATATGAGGAGAGGTTGCAGCATTTCGGGATGTTTAGTTGAGAGAAACGGCAAGTAAGAAGTGACATGACATAAAGTGACATAAAGTGCCAGAGAAACGTTTCTTCTCCCTTCCTCATAACACTAGAATTTGTTCCCATGGGAGGCAGCGATGGCCATCAACTTGGATGGTTTAAAAGAGGATTAGAAAAATACATGGGCATAAGGCTATCTATGGCTACTAGCCACAACGGCAATGCTCTGCAGTGTGCTTCTGAATACCAGTCGACAGAAATTGCAGAAACTGCTCAGCCATGAAGCTCACTGGGTGACCATGGGCCAGTCAGTCTGTCAGCCTAACCTACCTCCCAGGGTTGTTGTGAGGATAAAATTGGGAGGGGGAGAACAATGTTTGTACGCCACCTTGAGCTCCTTGTAGGAAAAGTGGGATGTAAATGCAATAATTAAGTTAAATTCATAATTAAAGAGTGTTCATGTGCTCAGATCCTGCTTATGGGCTTCCTATTGGGGCATCTGGTTGGCCACTGTGAGAACAGGGTGCTGGACTAGATGGGCCACTGGCCTGATCCAGCAGGCTGTTCTTGTGTTCTTAACTGACTTTTCCAGTGGGCCAATAGCCCTTCAAAGGAAAAGGTTCCCCACCCCTGTTTGAGGCACTGGACGGTAGTGGTGGTAAAGAGAGGTGCTGCTGTAGCCAGCTCCATACCAGTGCAGGATTATTGAGGGCAGTATTCTACTAATGCATCCCATCAGTGCAAGGGTTACCGCTAGAGCAACTGAACTCCCCCCTCCCTTCATGCACACCTGGCACCTTGCCCAAATCTACCTCAGAACAGATTTAAGGGGTGCACAAGGGGAGGAGAGGGGGGGACATCCCGCTGCACTAGTGGTAACCCTTGCCCTGACAGGACCTGATGTAGCACTATAACTAAGTCTGCTGCTTGGGGGCATAGGGAGAAACCTGGTAGGGGGAAAGCAAGGGGGGAACAGATCAAACAGCTGTAGAAACAAGTAACGGGAAAATCCCAAACAACTATGTAAAATAAGCAGCTGGGAAAAACAGACTCCAAACTTTTATTCCCAGTGTCTTTAAAAAGAGTCTCTCTTAGCACTAACTAGAACCTGAGTCCTGTGTTTGCCACGTTTCTCCCCTTTGGATTTAGCACCGATGAGGGCTATCCAGTGGCACTTTAGATTCAAAGTGAACCAGAGACATCTAACCTCAGCTCCTAAAACATGGATGGTGAACCTGTGGCCCTCTGGATGTTGCTGGATTCTAACTCTCATCACCCCCTGCCTGCATAGCCAATGGTCAGGGATGATGGAAGTCTACAAATATCCTGGGCCCCACAGGTTAGTCACCTTGTACTAACACACGCTAATGTCATTTATAGCTCAGCTAGCTGTAACACTTTTCAAGATAGTCTTCAGCATGGCCTGCTTTGCCCTTGATCATGTTTATCCAGGATGATTGGGCTGCACTATACTGTTTGCTATTTTCATTCCATTTCACATGCCTCCAAAATTGATGCAGCAGACGGGGTTTGTGGGATGCTCAGCATGACCTGGTGTAGACTTCCCACCAAAAACATTGCTGCAGCCAAAAAGAAAAAGAAAAGAAGGTGGGAGCAGGAAAGGATGTAATATAAGTTCACAGATATTATTAAGGCCCACCAACACAGCTACAGGCAAAAGACTTCTGCTAACAATTATTCAGTCCATTTAGCGGATCCAGTTTTTGCAGGCAAAAGGAATCTATACCAGCTAATCCTGGTATTTTTTTGGCTTAATTCAGTGTTGATTAAATAGCTTGCAGCTAGCAGCTTAGAATTTGTCACAGACCAACAGTACCGAAGTTCATCTCCTGCAGTATGCAAAGCTGTTTCATATTCTCTTTAGCTCTCCAAATTTAGGCAGCAAACTAGTTGTACTTCAGAATGATTACAATCTCCTCCAGGTAGTGACAGCAATCACTTAGTTGACAAATTAACCATGGAACATTAACAAGGCATAGCATCTACCCCAAAAACACTTCATTGCCTCAGGAACTTGTTACATCCTACGTTGGAGCAGAAACAACAGCAAATACTCATGCATGGAAACTACAGATAAAGCATAAAATTAGAAAATTGGCAAAAGTCTTTAGTCCACACAATCTGCAGTGACTAAACAACATGCACCATCCTGGCCACAGTTAAGCTTGTTAAAGCTTATTTGTGCTGATTATTTGGATCTATTCAGTCTGGCTTCAGGCCCGGTTATGGAATGGAAACAGCCTTAGTTGGCCTGGTAGATGCTGGAGAATGGATGGCGGAAGTACTATCGTTAGTCCTCCTGGACCCTCAGCAGCGTTCAGTATCATAAACTATGGTATCCTTCTAGCTTCTCTGCTGGGGTTGGGCTTTGCGGGCACTGTCTTACCGTTGTTCTGGTCCTTTCTGAATGGCATACCCAGATGCTGGTGCTGGGGGACTCTTGCTTTTCTCTATGGCCTTTGACTTACAGAGTTACCATCTAGATGAAATTCCTGGAGGAAGTCATCTGAAGGTATCGGCTGCAATATCACCAGTATGCTGATGATACACAGCTCTATCTTATTTTCCACCTTCCAAACTCAGGCTCTCACCCTGCGCAGGGTGCACACATGCGCCTTACACCTTCCCCACTACCAATCTCCTATAGATTGTTTAAAAACAACAACATAAGAGGATAGCTCCCTTGCCCTTGGTACTCCCTAAGGGAATCCCCAAGGGAAGATCCCCTTTGGTGTTGACCTGTCGGTGGCAGACCCACCACCCAAGGGCTGCTGGGCTTTTATTTCCCTGACCCAGCATTCAATCTTACAGCCTCTTTCTGGATTCAGAGTCAGGTGGAGTCCCAGTCCTTACAGCACTTACCAGGGACCTCAGCTGTCTCAAGAGACAGCAACCCTGGGGAGCAAGCAAGCACCCAAATGCTTAACTACACACTCCTAGGGCAGGTCTTCTCCAGCTGCAGTTGTTCCCAAGGACCAAATGTTTTCTCTGTATTTAACTATCCAATTAAAAATATTGACTTTCTTTACTTTTCTGAATATAATTGGAGATAAATCCCCTAGCAAGAAGATCTCTCATGATACCTTTATTCTCCTAGAAAAACTGTAAATAAAAAGGCTGACTGTATTGAGATTTTAGAATTCAAACCTGATCCCACACATTTTATCTATTTATTAATCAGGATGACTTACACTACAAAAACAAACATTACAATATAAAACAAAACTAAATGCATAAAACAGTAGATAAATAAACTGTCAGCAATAAAACTGTTAGAGATTCACAATTAAAAGCCTGAGAAAATAAAAAGTTCTTCACCTGGTCAGAAAAGTTCACAAAGTACTTTTTAAAGTTGTTTTTAAAGTTGTTTTGTTTTAATGCATTTTTAAAGTCAGTTTTTATGATGTTTTAAAGTGTTTTTAGTGCTTTTGTTTGACGCCCTGGGCTCCTGCTGGGAGGAACGGCAGGATATAAATCAAATAATAAATACAATAAAATAAATAAGTAGGCACCAGGTGAGCCTCCTGGGGAAAGAATTCCATAAACAGAGTACCACTACGGAGAAGGCCCTCTCCCCGTTTGCCACCTGCCTCACTCAGTTGAATAAGTTCCCACTGTTAGTTCAAGTCAAAATAGCCTTGCAGCTGAATTTTGAACTAGCTCAAGTTTCTGAACAGTCTTCAAAGGCTGCTCCATATACAACATTCTGCATTAATCTAACCTGGAAGCTGTCAGCCACTTACCAATACTATTCTTTGCTGCAATTCATTGCAGGAGCTTTAATGACAACAGGAGAAAGCTGCTTTATTTTTCTAAGTTCTCTCTTATGATTGTTCACATGTATTTATGTACTATGTAAAAATGTGGCGATCGAAAGCAAATATGACGAAGCCTCCGCATGCCCATAGGTGATGCCATTTTTTTTAATGTTGTGCCTGTGTGTGAATTAGGGATGTGCTAGACTTCTGCCCAACAAGATCCTCCATGGTGCAGAGTAGTAAGGGGTGGTAACGCAGCCGAAGCTCTGCTCACGGCTGGAGCTCGATTCCAACAAAAGGAGGAAGTCGAATCTCCAATAAAGGGGTCGAGGTCCACTCAGCCTTCCATCCATCCGTGGTTGGTAAAATGAGTACCCGGCGTACGCTGGGGGGTAAAGAAAGGCCGGGGAAGGAACTGGCAATCCCACCCCATATATATGGTCTGCCTAGTAAACGTCGCAAGACGTCACCCTAAGAGTCGGAAACGACTCGCACTACAAGTGCGGGGACACCTCTACCTTTACCTTTAGACTTCTGCCCAATTCAGATTTGGTACTGAATTTCCGATTAATACTCTTATTCTCTATCATTGTGAACTGGATTTTGATGTATCGATTTTTCATGGCTATTTTCAAAAATGGTTTTTAAAAGAGCTGCCTCTAAAATACCAATATTAAGAACAATAATTTTATTGATATGTCCTTTCACATCAATATTTCCTTTCATAATATCAATATTTCCTTTCATAATATAGATATTAATATCAATATTTTTGGGGAGGGAAAAATGGATCAGTAAAAGCAGCAGATAGTGGACAAAGAAAATCTAAGTTCTGGCCTGTTAGGCCAACGGAATGCTTTCGAACCAGCACTGGCCAAAGGATCCCATCCTTAGTGTGAGGGCACAATCCTAGAGTTTATCTATGCACCTGGAATAATCTCTGTAAATCCCTGATGGGGCTGTACCTTCCATGTCAAACAATAGGTGAATGATTGCCTGGGTGACAGACAAGTATAAAACTAGGCTAGAATCTTTCTTGTTTCTCCATGATGTGTTAGAGGGAGGTTTTTAACACAGGGGATCATTTAGACGTGCAATCTTCCATCTTAAGACTGAGGTGGTACAGTTCCAATTGGGTCATATGAAGTTAATATTCTGAATATGTTCACATGATCCAAGATACAAAGCGGTTACCATATTGATCAACTCTCTCTGGAGATGATAAAAGTTACAAAAGATTCCTCAATACCAAGCTCATTTTGTCCAATATCACTGCTGAATCAGGATGTTAAAATATGAACAACAATAACCTCTTACAGACTTAGCAACTTCATACTGACCCAGATCAAACATTAAAAACCAAAAAATGCAAATCAATACAAATGACTGACTAACTGCATAGAGGTATCTTGTTGAAGACAAGAACAAGTGGAATTATCTCTCCAGACACCACAAAAGGTTTTGATTGAGTGGAGAGGGACTTTTTAGACAGAACTTTGAAGGAATTTAATTTTGGTGGTCAATTCAAGATGTGCATAAAATTAGCATGGAAATGAGAAAAGGATCTGAAGGATCTAAAGCTATCAATTCAAGAAGAAAGTACGTGACTATTTAACAATATCCCTGCAACGTTAAACAAGCACAAACTTAAAGGATTTCCCCCCTCAAAAAATATTGACTAACAGTATCTCTAATCAAAATATCATTCCAGCTCAGACATACTGGAGATGCCAAGCATCAAAAGCAAACTTCATACATATCTTTTGGACTTGTCTATATGTACAAAAATTTTGGAATAAATTGTTACGTTTACAAACATCAGGTAGGTTGCTCACTGAACAACTCTGGAAATTACCAGAAGCTTCTAATATTTAGCTTTAAGTGGATAAATATCTGGGAAGTCAACTTATTAACGAAATTCATGTATTACTCCATAGCTAAGAAAAACACGGCAAGATACTAAATTCATCAAGAAATTGTCTTTACTTGTAAATACAAATTTCAGGACAATACACCAACTGAATCTCTTTTCCCCCCATGCCTGAGAGGCCTCTTTGTCACCAAACAAAAATCTACGTGAGTGAGGAACTGATATAAGTAATTGCCTATATTAATTTATTTAATACGGTCACTGTTTGTACCATTTATTCACCTTATTGATGCGTAAAAGGCCCTCTTCCTGTAATTTTCAATTACTTGCAGCAGCACAAAGAACTTTTTAAAAGTACAAAATAATAAGCTATGACTTACTGTTTCAATTTTCTCTGAGACCGAGACATAACGTATTTGAGTAAGGTATCTGCCTAAATCTCCCATCTGAAACAGCAGAAGGTATCACTGAAAACTGCAAGAGAGAATGCTCTCCTGCTCTGCAAACATTTGGCTATTAAATAAAAGGCCAAATGACAAAGATGAGCAGATCTTATTGGCTACTGAAAGTGAATTTTAAGTCTGTATATTTATTACGCTGAATAATGCGTGACAAGTCTTGTCAAGACCATAAAGAGAAAACTGCAATGGATTTAAAAACACACACACAGAGAACACACATTTTATAATTTAGCATCTCCATCTATGAGTTTATATAGTGATCCAAAACAGTGTTCTTCAACCTTGGGCTCCCAGTTGTTTTTGAACTAGAGCTACCATCAGCCCTGACCATTGGCTAAGCTGGCTGGGGATGATGGGAGTTGGAGTCTAACAGCATCTGGGTACCTAAGGTTGGAGAACACTGATCTAAATTATAGATAGAACCAATGATAGATAACCATGAGAGAGAATGGAGAATATTGAAGCCAAAGCTAAAAGACCAGGCCCTGGACTCCAGGGATGCCCACAGCATTTTCTGGGCGCAGTGCACTGTATGTAGATTGGGGGCCCCACTGACTTGTAAAAGAGGGCACAGAATTGCACAACATCCCCCAATGAGCAGACGGATTTAGCTGGATGCTCTCTTTGCTTATTAACTCCAGCAGCAAATTACGTTCTCCAGACAACACAATGAGCTCACATAGGTTGAATCAACCTTGCAGTGGTGTCCTAAAGTGGTCCAGGGAGCCCCTTATGAAATATCTTATACCTTACGTCATATCAAAAAATGTACATGCAACAAAACTGTAGCAAGAATACGGTACAGTCACATCAGTGGCTGGAAACAAGAGCAGCTCATAAGCACAGAGTCCCTACGGGGAGCCATATTCTCCTTCTCACTCACCTATAACTTCTTCCTCTGCCAGCTTTCCTAACACAGATTAGGCCCACAGAAAAGCAGTCACACACAGAAAGCTTCCCTTCATTCCTGTCAACCCTATCTTATCCCACCTCTAAAATCATTCACAGTACAGGCAGTAGAGAGTTCTCCATAGTTCATTGATTGATTTGTTTATTTCGGTACAAGACCAGCAAAATAGTTCACATCCGTTGGATTTTTGAACATTGGCAAATCAAGCTAATATCAATGTAAATGGCATTTGGGGGCATACAGGAAAGGTTAGGAGACCAGTTTAGCTGCAGCCATGATTCAAGCTGATCGGGAGATCCCAAGAGGGCAAGGCTTCTTATTCTTGCAGTATTTCAATACAGACATCTTGTGATGCCTGGGGCACCCATTGAGGGATGATGAACATATGTGGCCTGCCCAGCTAAGCCACCATGGCATGGAGCAAGCAAAGTGGCAGGGGATTTCCTTTGGCTGCACACCTTGGAAACCCAGGGGCTAGTGTGCGAGCTGGCCAAGAAAGTGATGAGGTAAACTGTGGGTGTCATATATTTGCTCCTAATGCAGCTACTTAATCTCAGTCAGGAGCCTGAAGCAATAGGCTGACCTGAGGTTCTGTTTTCCCGTAGTCTTTACGTCCCTTTTCCTAGCTCTGCAATGCCTCTGAACCTGTTGTTCCTTCCACAGTGATAACAGCTTCCTTCCATAGTGATAACAGGAATCTCTAATGACCGGAGGTTGAGAAGTGCACATAACATTGCTGAGCAACTCCACATCAATAGTTAAAGTTGAGTTGCAACTGCAGAAATGTCTCTCAACAGGTCTCTGATGCTGGTGTTCCATAGCCATCTCCTTTACAGTTCTAATGCTGTTAGCCAGGAGTTCTTCCCCCACCTCCATACCTGCAAGTCACTTAATTGTTCCAGTCCCAGCTCTTGGAATCCAGAGAACGTGAGTACTTTTCAGCAGCAAGATTCAGCACGTTTAAGGACACTGAAAGCAAAAGGGCACATTGATTTGTGCCCCATAGCTACTAGCAAGACACAGTCAGAAGCACATCAAATAAGGAAGAGGTACAGAACATGAGTTCTCCAGAGGCAAACAAAATATAGCCTCATTTTAAATATTAAATCAATTGTTACAGACAATATCTAACCAATCATGATATAAATTCATATCCTAATTATATTACTCTATTTCATCCTTCCTCATCCTGGTGCCCTCCAGATGTTTTGAACAACAGCTCCCACCAGGTATCTGTTAAATGCTTTACAGCATGGATGGAGAACCTGTGGCCCTCCAGATGATGCTGGACTCCAACTCCCATCAACCCCAGTCAGCATGACCAGTGGTCAGTGATGATGGGATGATTGTAGTTCAGTAATATCTGGGGGGTCCACAAGTTCCCTACCCTGCTTTACAATCTGCTTTGGTTCTCAAAGTATGAACAGATGCTTTCTGATGTTGATGGTGCTAAAGGACATATGTTCTCAGGGCAAAAGCAAAGTAAAAGCAAAGTAAAGCTGATTTTAGTCAAAAGCACTCACTTGCCTGGCATGTTAAACTCATATTAACCAACTAATGTGAATAGCAGAGCAGCATATCCATACTTGCATAGGATGCCATCCCAGCAAAACATTTGCTCCCATGCAGCTGAGGCAAGGTTGCTCAAAGGTTTCTGAGGCTAGTGTCCTACAGTAATCTTCTTCACAGTTTCAGTATTAAGAGAACTGGCTCCGAAGATGCCAGAAATCCTGAAAAGCCTAAATCTAAGAGAGACATCTAGCACCATCAGGGTTGTGGCAAGGTCAGAGGAGGCTTATATGCCCTGAAAACTGGGCAGTCTGGACAACATCTGGAATCAAGACAGAGCTAGCTGCCAACTGGGAAGCAGCTCATAATGGACAACTAAGAATTTTCTGAGAAAGTAGCTCCAGGAACACCTGGTGAACCCTCATAAGAACATATATTCCACCAAGAGTGAAGGAAACCTGGGTGAGCTTACGGGTTAATGTTGTTCAGTAAAGCAAGTTATGAGACTCACAGACAGGGTTTTCAGTGAGAGAAGGAAACCTGAAGCAAAAGAGTTAAGCAGAGCAGAGGGGTTGCCAGGTTCCTCAAGGCCAGCAGGTGGTTGACAAGGGCAACCGGGTAGATAAGAAGCTGCTCTCGCAGAAGCTCTGGTGTGGGGGGATAGTCGTTTGGAGTGAGAGAACTGTGTTTTGTATTTTGTCAGTAAAGACTCTTACAAGAAACTTGCCTGGCCTGGCTTATTTACTGGATCTATTCGACACCAGAATTTCTTACTTGTATGATATCTATACGCACGCACCGACAGGGGTTACGGGCCCAGCTTATCACACAAAGTAAGGGGTTCAAGTGTTGCTGCGGAGAAAAGAAAGTGCAGAAAGAGGCAAGTAAAGAGTGGACAATATGGCTGTAAACCTGTCATCCGGGATGCCGATGGAGAGACTGAATGCTGTAAATTACTCCAGCTGGAAATGGAGAATGAGAGCAGTTCTGATTAAAGAAGATTTGAATGATGTCGTGGAAAACCCCCCTCCGGCAGCTCCTTCAGCAGCATGGACGAAGAAAGACGAGAAAGCGAAGGCTTTTATTACTCTGGGGCTGTCTGATTCTCAACTGTTGCTGGTGAGTAATGAGCCGACAGCTAATCAAATGTGGGAGAAGCTAAGAGCCGCTCATGTGCAGCAAACCACAGGGAGCTGACTGTGTTTAGCGCGGAAGCTTTATCAGATGCGTTTTACAGATGAAGTGACTATGACAGAGCATCTGGCTGAATTTCGTAGATTATTTGCTGAACTTCAAGATAGAGGAGTACATCATAGTGACATTCAGATGGTCTATATACTGTTATCTTCATTTGATCGAAAATGGGATGTACTGGTCTCTAGTTTGGAAACATTACCAGACGGAACTTTATCTCTGGACTTTGTAGAGCAGAAACTTCAACAAGAATGGAATAGGAGACAAGAGAGTAAGAGGACTGAGTTAAAAGAGACTGAGGCTGTACAACAACAATATCAAAGAAACAGGCAAGAGAATAAAATATGTTATTTTTGTGGGTCCCGGGGACATATACAGAGACATTGTTTAAGTAAGAAGAGAAGTAACAGGGACTTTGGACGTCAGAGACCAAGTGTGAACTTTATTACTAAGGAGGACAATAAACTAATTAACTCTAAATGGCTTCTCGACAGCGGGGCATCTAATTGCCTAATCAATGACTCAAGCTTGTTTTACACATCAAAGCCAGTGCAAGAGAAGATTTATCTGGCTGACGGCTCGACTCGGGACGCAATTGCAAGAGGCACGCTCAGGTTAAATAATTTGAGAACTATATTGACAGATGTGTTATTAGTTTCTGGTTTAAAATATAACATTCTATCAGTGAGAAAACTAACTCAAATAGGTTGTAAAATTACATTTGAAGGGAATAGATGTTTTATATGGAAAGATGATGAAATCTGTATGCAAGGGAAATTACAGAACTCAATGTATATAGTAGAGAGTAAGCTTGATGAACCCACGTGTGCCTGGATAGGAGTAAATAAAAATATACACGAAAACTGTATACATGAATGGCACAGAAAATTAGGGCACGCACATTTTGAGAAAGTGAAGAATACCCCAAAGCATAGTCAAGATTTGAAACTAACACATTGTGAGCATGTGGATGAATGCGAGGTATGCTATAAATCAAAAATGACAGTGGCACCTATCAATAAGAGCTGTGAAAGTACTACCACTAAGCCCTATCAACTCATTCATGTGGATTTGGCTGGACCTTTCCAGTGTTCAAAAGGTGGGGCAAGATTTTATTTAGTGATTGTAGATGATTTTTCCAGATTTACACATGTATTCTTGTTGAAAAAGAAAAGTGAAGCAGCAGATAAATTAAAGGCATTTATACAGAGGACAGAGACACAATATGGGGTTGTTATCAAAAATATCAAATCAGATCAAGGAGGAGAATTCACCAGTAATTCGTTTAAAACATATTTAGAAAAGAAAGGAATAATACAAAGTCTCACTGCTCCTTTCTCACCATCCTCCAATGGAACTGCAGAGAGGAGGAACCGGTCGCTGCAGGATTCAGTGAGAGCCATGCTGGCTGATGCAGACATGAATAACACCTATTGGGGTAAATGTATTCTGTACACTGCTTACATTCAGAATCGCCTTGTGCACAGAATAATAGGCATGTCTCCCTATGAGAAATTGACAGGAAGAAAACCCAGGGTAAAACACATAGAGCGTTTTGGAGCAAAATGCTGGGTGCATGTTTCAAAGCAGAAAAGGCATGGTAAATTGGCCCCAAGAGCTCAGGCAGGTTGTATTTTGGGATTTCAGAATTCATATTATAGAGTTTGGTTGCCTGAGAAACAACAATTAGTGTTAAGTAGAAGCATAAAGGTGGTAGATAAACCTTGGAAAGACAGTCAAACAGTAGTACTTGATGATACAAGCAAGCAGGAAGCAGCAGATGTCCCTTTTGGTCATCAAATACCATTAAGAACCGCATTGACTGACTTAATTCAGAGTGGCAAACGTACTGTGAAAAGACTGAGGAGTGAAGACATAGCAATGCAAGATAAAGAAGTGCCAGGTACAAGCGCAGGAACAAGTGCAGAATCAGGTGCAGGACCAAGTAAAATTGAGAGTGATGAAGAAATGGAAATAGATAGTGTTAGACGGTCAGAAAGAAAAACGAAAGGAAAACCACCTCATAGATTCACATTTAACGTTACACAAAAGAATGATGAGACAGATGAATATCCTGTAGAATGGGAAAAAGAAGGGCCAATAGACAAAGAAACTATGGATCTAATGTGGAAATACTTTATTGAAGAATGAAATATATATATGAGTGTTATCTAATAAAGTCAACAGACATGCTGTATGATAAATTGTATGAATAAAGAAATCAGAAATGTAAATGTAAATAGATACTGTAATGAAACAAAAAACCATGTACTGATGTGTATTGAAATGAAAAGTTAATATTGTATAAATGTAACAATGAACATGTAGTTTTCTAATCTGTGAGTCTCAGGTGGGGGCTGTTGTTCAGTAAAGCAAGTTATGAGACTCACAGACAGAGGTTTGTTCGGAGGAGAATGAAACCTGCAATAAACGGGTTAAACAGAGCAAGAGGGGTTGCCAGGTTCCTCAAGGCCAGCAGGTGGTTGGCAAGGGCAACCGGGTAGATAAGAAGCTGCTCTCGCAGAAGCTCTGGTGTGGGGGGATAGTCGTTTGGAGTGAGAGAACTGTGTTTTGTATTTTGTCAGTAAAGACTCTTACAAGAAACTTGCCTGGCCTGGCTTATTTACTGGATCTATTCGACACCAGAATTTCTGACTTGTATGGTATCTATACGCACGCACCGACAGTTAACAGATAACTTATTCTACTGAGTATCCAGGAGACAAAAGAAGGTAAAGCTTCCTTGATGATCTGTAGCATGCCCCCCACCCCTGCAGCTACCTTCCTTAGGGTTTTAAGACTCTATGTAAATCCTGCACAGAATCTTCCATCCTAATATTATTTGTCCTAATCAAGGTGTGCACAGTAGCCAGGAGCTCAAACAACAAAAAGATTTAGTCATAAACATATCTGGGTGGACTGAAGTTCAGTGGCTAGACACTGTTAATTTCACTGGAGAATATATTTGCATGGTCCCACTTGCACATTCTAGTCCCCTCTATCCAGCATATAAACACAATTTAGTGTTCACATTTAAGAGAAGGTGTTTTTTTCTCCCCATATGGTTCTGTTCCAATGTCACTGTATAAATTCTGCCATCGCTGTATGAAACATCCCTAAATCTGATCGCACCTGTTTTGCTCAAAGAGAGAATTTATACAGTGCTTGAGGGGAAAGAAAACAGAGAATACAAAGCAGGAAATTGTCTGTGATGGCAAACTCCTGTAGATACATCTGCTCTTAAGAATTTTTCCAATAAAGCTTCAAAACCAAAGTCCTGCAGACAAAAATTTGACCCAAATGCTTTTGGTTTTATTCAAAATACACAGACACATTACACAGTCAATTCGCCTAGTCCACAAATTGCAAGGCCGGGTCACAGACATTAGATCAGCAAGCTGGAAGAAATTTTGTTATGGACTATTTCTGTCTTTAAGATTTTATGTTTATTTTATTTTATTTTATTTATTTATTAAATTTATATCCCGCACCTCCTCCCAGAAGAAGCCCAGGGCGGCAAACAAAACACTAAAAACACTCTAAAACATCTTAAAAGCAGACTTTAAAATATATTAAAACAAAAAATCTTTAAAAACATATTAAAACAAAACATTTTTTAAAAAAAGCTTTAAAAACATCTTTAAAAAACAATTCATAAGCAGCAAACATCATCTGTGGTCAATGACTGAGCATGACAAGTTCCAAAACTGAACTACTCAACTGATTTGCATCAAGGTGCCATTTGAAAGACCATGACCTGTCCTGCACACTGTCTTTCACATAGCTTAAGTGCCTCGCGGACTTTCTTCTGCTGCCTCCGCTAGCATAGTTGCCTGCTCCAAGGTTCCCCAGACATCTCTGATATCAGAGCAGTTAAGCCAATCACAGCAAGAGGAACTATGACTGCTCTCCCCTTGTCAATACAGAACCACACTTGTTCAAGAGAGGCAAATCAATCAAATAGTTCGGTGGCAGAGATAAAGGGGGCAAGAGTGAAGAGGCCAGGATGAGGAGCAAACGTTCAACAACAAAATCCATCAGGTAATGCTTAATAAATGTAATTGTTCAAGTTTTGAGCATCTCAGACTTTTCTCAAACCTCCCCACAAATTATAGGCTTAGTTCACAGGCAAATGGTTTATCTATTCAACAGAAAATACTTGCCATGGCATCTGCAGAGTGACCAGTTATCTGCTTTCCACTTGAGATGGAACTAAACATAGCGTATGAGCATAAACTTACAGAAAAATAAATTCAATTCTTGAATCCTTCTACAAGAAATGAGACAATCTACGAAGTATGTTTCATTCTCAGTTACCTCTCTCGGGGTAGAAACACACTCACTGTTCTGCCAGCTCCATTGCATCTCCATCTCTCTCTTCTGAAAACGGGGGCACACAACACTAGTCACACCCCACCCTTGAGAGGGGGAGGGAGAGAGAATTTAAATTATCTAGATCCTTTTCAATCTGGTTTCAGACCTGGCTATGGGACAGAGACGGCTTGGGTCGCCTTGGTGGATGACCTACACAGAGAACTGGACAGGGGGAGTGTGTCTCTGCTGGTTCTACTAGACCTCTCAGCGGCTTTCGATACCATCGATCATGGTATCCTTCTGGGCCGCCTTGCTGAGATGGGACTTGGGGGCACTGTTTTACAGTGGCTCCAGTCCTTCCTGGAGAATCGAACCCAGAAGGTGGTACTGGGGGACTCCTGCTCGACCCCTTGGCCATTGACCTATGGGGTCCCTCAGGGTTCTGTTTTGTCCCCCATGTTATTTAACATCTACATGAAACCTCTGGGAGAGGTTGTCCGGGGTTTTGGGGTTCGGTGCCATCAGTATGCTGATGACACTCAACTCTATTTCTCTTTTCCACCTGAAGCCAAGGAAGCCGTACAGACCCTAAACCAGTGCCTGGCATCAGTGATGGACTGGATGAGGGTAAACAAGTTGAGATTAAATCCTGACAAAACAGAGGTACTCCTGGTCAGTCGGAGGGCAGATCAGGCAATAGGGGTTCAACCGGTACTGGATGGGGTCGCACTCCCCCTGAAGTCTCAGGTTTGCAGTTTGGGTGTACTCCTGGACTCAGCTTTGAATTTGGGGGCCCAGATTGCTGCAGTATCCAGGAGCGCATTTGCCCAATTAAAACTGGTGTGCCAGCTGTGCCCGTTCCTGGACCTGCCTGATCTGACCAGGGTGATGCATGCCTTGGTTACATCCTGTTTAGACTATTGTAACACGCTCTACGTGGGGCTGCCTTTGAAGACTGTTCGGAAACTTAAATTGGTACAAAGAGCTGCAGCCAGAGTACTAACTGGAGCTGGTTACAGGGACCATACAACTCCCCTGTTACAACAGCTCCACTGGCTGCCAATTCGTTTCCGGTCACAATTCAAAGTGCTGGTTTTGACCTACAAAGCCCTATACAGCTCAGGTCCAGACTATTTGACAGATCGTATCTCCCTACATGAACCAGCCCGGGACTTGAGATCTTTAGGTGAGGCCCTTCTTATGCTCCCTACACCTTCGCAAGCATATTTGACGCGGACACGAGATAGGGCCTTTTCGGTGGTCGCCCCTAGCTTATGGAACTCCCTCCCGAGTGAGGTACGATCAGCTCCCTCCTTGCCGTCTTTTCGGCAACAAGTAAAGACTGTTTTATTTCAGCGGGCATTTGGGACAGAGAACGACCAGGATTAATGTCTTATAGGCTTGGTGATCATATTATATGAACATAAGAACATAAGAAGAGCCTGCTGGATCAGGCCAGTGGCCCATCTAGTCCAGCATCCTGTTCTCACAGTGGCCAATCAGGTGCCTGGGGGAAGCCCGCAAGCAGGACCCGAGTGCAAGAACACTCTCCCCTCCTGAGGCTTCCGGCAACTGGTTTTCAGAAGCATGCTGCCTCTGACTAGGGTGGCACAGCACAGCCATCACAGCTAGTAGCCATTGATAGCCCTGTCCTCCATAAATTTGTCTAATCTTCTTTTAAAGCCGTCCAAGCTGGTGGCCATTACTGCATCTTGTGGGAGCAAATTCCATAGTTTAACTATGCGCTGAGTAAAGAAGTACTTCCTTTTGTCTGTCCTGAATCTTCCAACATTCAGCTTCTTTGAATGTCCACGAGTTCTAGTATTATGAGAGAGGGAGAAGAAGTTTTCTCTATCCACTTTCTCAATGCCATGCATAATTTTATACACTTCTATCATGTCTCCTCTGACCCGCCTTTTCTCTAAACTAAAAAGCCCCAAATGCTGCAACCTTTCCTCGTAAGGGAGTCGCTCCATCCCCTTGATCATTCTGGTTGCCCTCTTCTGAACCTTTTCCAACTCTATAATATCCTTTTTGAGATGAGGCAACCAGAACTGTACACAGTATTCCAAATGCGGCCGCACCATAGATTTATACAACGGCATTATGATATCGGCTGTTTTATTTTCAATACCTTTCCTAATTATCGCTAGCATGGAATTTGCCTTTTTCACAGCTGCCGCACACTGGGTCGACATTTTCATCGTGCTGTCCACTACAACCCCGAGGTCTCTCTCCTGGTCGGTCACCGCCAGTTCAGACCCCATGAGCGTATATGTGAAATTCAGATTTTTTGCTCCAATATGTATAATTTTACACTTGTTTATATTGAATTGCATTTGCCATTTTTCCGCCCATTCACTCAGTTTGGAGAGATCTTTTTGGAGCTCTTCGCAATCCCTTTTTGTTTTAACAACCCTGAACAATTTAGTGTCGTCAGCAAACTTCGCCACTTCACTGCTCACTCCTAATTCTAGGTCATTAATGAACACGTTGAAAAGTACAGGTCCCAATACCGATCCTTGAGGGACTCAACTTTCTACAGCCCTCCATTGGGAGAACTGTCCGTTTATTCCTACTCTCTGCTTTCTGCTTCTTAACCAATTCCTTATCCACAAGAGGACCTCTCCTCTTATTCCATGACTGCTAAGCTTCCTCAGAAGTCTTTGGTGAGGTACCTTGTCAAACGCTTTTTGAAAGTCTAAGTACACTATGTCCACTGGATCACCTCTATCTATATGCTTGTTGACACTCTCAAAGAATTCTAATAGGTTACTGAGACAGGACTTTCCCTTGCAGAAGCCATGCTGGCTCTGCTTCAGCAAGGCTTCTTCTTCTATGTGCTTAGTTAATCTAGCTTTAATAATACTTTCTACCAGTTTTCCAGGGACAGAAGTTAAGCTAACTGGCCTGTAATTTCCGGGATCCCCTCTGGATCCCTTTTTGAAGATTGGCGTTACATTTGCCACTTTCCAGTCCTCAGGCACGGAGGAGGACCCGAGGGACAAGTTACATATTTTAGTTAGCAGATCAGCAATTTCACATTTGAGTTCTTTGAGAACTCTCGGGTGGATGCCATCCGGGCCCGGTGATTTGTCAGTTTTTATATTGTCCATTAAGCCTAGAACTTCCTCTCTCGTTACCACTATTTGTCTCAGTTCCACAGAATCCCTTCCTGCAAATGTTAGTTCAGGTTCAGGGATCTGCCCTATATCTTCCACTGTGAAGACAGATGCAAAGAATTCATTTAGCTTCTCTGCAATCTCCTTATCGTTCTTTAGTACACCTTTGACTCCCTTATCATCCAAGGGTCCTTATCATCACCTCCCTAGATGGTCTCCTGCTTTGAATGTATTTATAGAATCTTTTGTTGTTGGTTTTTATGTTCTTAGCAATGTGCTCCTCAAATTCATTTTTAGCATCCCTTATTGTCTTCTTGCATTTCTTTTGCCAGAATTTGTGTTCTTTTTTATTTTCTTCATTTGGACAAGACTTCCATTTTCTGAAGGAAGACTTTTTGCCTCTAAGAGCTTCCTTGACTTTGCTCGTTAACCATGCTGGCATCTTCTTGGCCCTGGCGGTACCTTTTCTGATCTGCGGTATGCACTCCAGTTGAGCTTCTAATATAGTGTTTTTAAACAACTTCCAAGCATTTTCGAGTGATGTGACCCTCTGGACTTTGTTTTTCAGCTTTCTTTTTACCAATCCCCTCATTTTTGTGAAGTTTCCTCTTTTGAAGTCAAATGTGACCGTGTTGGATTTTCTTGGCAATTGGCCAGTTACATGTATGTTTAATTTAATAGCACTGTGGTCACTGCTCCCAATCGGTTCAACAACACTTACATCTCGCACCAGGTCCCGGTCCCCACTGAGGATTAAGTCCAGGGTTGCCATCCCTCTGGTCGGTTCCATGACCAACTGGTCTAGGGAATAGTCATTTAGAATATCTAGAAACTTTGCTTCTTTGTCATGACTGGAACACATATGCGGCCAGTCTATGTCCGGGTAGTTGAAGTCACCCATTACTACCACATTTCCTAGTTTGGATGCTTCCTCAATTTCATATCTCATCTCAAGGTCTCCCTGAGCATTTTGATCAGGGGGACGATAGATCGTTCCCAGTATTAAGTCCCTCCTGGGGCATGGTATCACCACCCACAACGATTCTGTGGAGGAGTCTGCCTCTTTGGGGGTTTCGAGCTTGCTGGATTCAACGCCTTCTTTCACGTATAGAGCGACTCCGCCACCAATACGTCCTTCCCTGTCCTTCCGATATAGTTTATATCCAGGGATAACCGTATCCCACTGGTTTTCTCCATTCCACCAGGTCTCCGTTATGCTCACTATATCAATGCTCTCCTCTAAGACCAAGCACTCCAGTTCTCCCATCTTGGTTCAGAGGCTGCTAGCATTAGCGTACAGGCACTTGTAAGCAGTGTCTCTCTTCAAGTGTCTTTGGCACTTGTGGTTTGGCCTGTGGTAATTTTGCTCTTCTGAATTTATATCCTGTGCCCCTGCTCTCACAATGCCTACTTCTAGGCCTACCCCTTTTAAAATTTCATCATTTCTTTGGTTTTTATCCCGGGGGGAGGTTTATTCCGAACCGGACCTTTCTCAGCTCCTGTCGGGTTTCCCCCCTCAGTCAGTTTAAAAGCTGCTCTGCTACCTTTTTAATTTTAAGTGCCAGCAGTCTGGTTCCATTCTGGTTCAAGTGGAGCCCGTCCCTTTTGTACAGGCCCGGCTTGTCCCAAAATGTTCCCCAGTGCCTAACAAATCCAAACCCTTCCACCCGACACCATCGTCTCATCCACGCATTGAGACTGCAAAGCTGGGCCTGTCTGGCTGGTGCTGCACGTGGAACCGGTAGCATTTCAGAGAAAGCCACCTTGGAGGTCCTGGCTTTCAGCATCCTACCTAGCAACCTAAATTTTGCTTCCAGGACCTCACGGCTGCATTTCCCCATGTCATTGGTGCCAACGTGCACCACGACCACTGACTCCTTCCCAGCACTGTCTACCAAACTATCTAAACGACGGGCGATATCCGCAACCTTCGCACCAGGCAGGCAAAACACCTTGCGGTCTACACGCCCATCACACACCCCACTGTCTATGTTCCTAATGATCGAATCACCCACTACAAGGATCCCTCCACCCCCTGGAGATATATCCTCAGCACGAGAGGATAGCTGCTCATCCCCCAAGGAATGGGTCCCTTCTAAGGGATCGTTTCCCTCTTCCTTAGCTGGATGCTCTCCTTCCCCGAGACCATCGTTCTCCATGATAGCAGGAGAGCTATCATCGTTGGAGTGGGACACAGCTATAACGTCCCTGAAGGCCTCCTCCACACACCTCTCTGCCTCTCTCAGCTTTTCCAGGTCTGCCACCTTGGCCTCAAGGAAATGAAGTCGTTCCCGGAGAGCCAGGAGCTCATTGCACCGAGAGCACACCCACGACTGCTGTCCAACAGGCAGATAGTCGTACATGCTGCAGGCTGTGCAAAACACTGGAAAGCCCCCACACGCCTGCTGGCTTCTTACCTGCATAGTTTTCTTTGAGGTTTATTACGTCAATAGGTTGGAGACTGTGGTTTAGTTGAGGTCAGGGAACAGAAGGGCAGAGTGGGGGGCCCTGGCCTCCTCGCCCTGCTGCCGAACTCGCTCTGCTGCTTAACTCGCCTTGACGCTTTGTCAGCTGGGGCTCCCTCTAGTTCATGGAGCAGGCTCCCTTGCTAGGTGATCTGACTTTATATGGTTTTATTATTTTAAATTGTTTGCTGTTTTAACCTATATTTTGTAGTTTTTAACTTTCCCTGATAGTTTAATTCTTTTTTAATAATATATTCTGTATGTTTTAACGATGTTGTTTTTAGTTGTAAGCCGCTCTGAATCCTATTGGAAAAGGGCGGGGTAAAAATAAAGTTTTATTATTATTATTATTATTATTATTTAAATTCAGCTTCAAAAGGATTTTACAACAGATCAGCAGATCAATCCATTCCCCTTCCAGGTGTGGCTAACAGAAATGCCTTGCTCTGGAGCAGAGCTTGGAAAAGTTACTCTTTTTAAACTACAACTCCCATCAGACCCAGCCAGCATGGCCACTGGATTGGGCTGATGGGAGTTGTAGTTCAAAAAAGTAACTTTTCCAAGCTCTGCTCTGGAGACTAGTGTGTTCACGGCCTTCGACACGCAAACAGTGTAAAAGCTGTGTCCACATGGTGTTAGTCCATTTCACCAGGGAGGGTGCATTTGTGTGAATAAATAATGCAAATCCCCAGTGATGTGGAAATGCCTCTTCTGCTGTTGCAGGTTGCATGCAAAGGGAGCCTTGATTCATAAGGTAATTGGGGAAAGGCATTGTCAGTACAATTTGATTTCGTTGGTGGTGTTATACCAATATGAGAATTTTAAAAGTTGACCTAAAAATCTCAATTGAACGTTAGATTAAACATTGCCTAAAGTAAATATGAAAACTGGTAATGAAACATTAACTTCTGGGGCCTTTGTTTCATTAATCAAACATAAAAGCAGAATACAAATCCTTGGATGTTGTTGGTGCTGTAGTTTAAGGGATTAAACATTATTGTTAGAATGCACTGACCCTAAAATGAATGTTCTTTATTTTCTGGTAAATATTTCTTAAGATGTCCTTTTAAATTTATTCTTTATTCACTCTACATTTCCCTTAATGTATCATGTTCTCTCTTTATTTATTACTGCCAAGCCCAAGGACTAATTTCTGAGTTCTAACCAGTAAATGTTTGTATTCCAAAACTGACATTGATTTTTCAGCCTTTTTCACCATTTTCCAAAATTAGTCATGATTTTCATTTGTTTAGTTTTTAGCCCAAGAGAGAAAAATATAATAAAGGGAAGAACACAATGGAAATTTTAGCTTTGTGTGGTGAGCTGTATACTGTGATGGACAAGTGAACAACATTGGCTACTTATTGGCCATAGCTGGGTTTTTGTGGCTAATTATTATTTTTTGTATTTAGTGATAACTTGTGAGTGTCAAGCTTGCCTGCCATCCATCACAGTAGCTTCTGAAGTAGTATGGAAACTAAGGCTCTGGGCACACTGGTCGCTTCAAAA
Source organism: Rhineura floridana (assembly GCF_030035675.1). Taxonomy (NCBI): domain Eukaryota; kingdom Metazoa; phylum Chordata; class Lepidosauria; order Squamata; family Rhineuridae; genus Rhineura; species Rhineura floridana. The sequence continues at coordinate 110,098,453 of NC_084488.1, forward strand.
ACAGTGACAATGGTTTTTCTGTCCGCATTTTGAAGCGACTCTGACCCCTGCTGGCCTCACCTCTCTTCCCCACTGCTGACTTCAGACATTTCAGGACCACCCACAGCACAGTGTTGGGCCAATCACTGTCTCTACCTGAGCGTGCAACATTGTCTCTCTCCATTGGCCACACCTGGAAGGTAAATGGGTTGATCTACCAATCAGTTGCGAAATCTGCCTGAAGTTGATTTAAAAAAAAAAATGCACTGGAACTGATCCAACCAGGTTTTAGAGTAAAAAATGGCAGAGTTTGACTAGCATCGTGTGCTCCATTTTCAAAAAAGAGGGGTGGAGACACACTGGAACCAGCACAACAGTAAGTGCATCTCTACCCTTAAATATATTCCAGAGTTTTCATCATATTAATTCTACATATATACAGTGCCCTGCAAAAGTAATCAGACCCCTGACCAATGCTCTCACATTACTGAATTACAAATGGTACACTGTAATTTCATTCTGTATGATATTTTATTTTGAAACACTGAAACTCAAAATCAATTATTATAAGATGACATTGGTTTTATGTTGGGATATGTTTGTAAGAAACAAAAAACTGAAACATGTTGCTTGCATAAGTATTCAACCCTCACATATTAATATTTGGTAGAGCCACCTTTTGCTACAATTACAGCTTTAAGTCTTTTGGAGTAGGTATGTACCAGCTTTGCAATAGTGTCAGAGGGATTTTGGCCCATTCTTCGTCGCAGATTCACTCCACGCCGTTCACGTTGGCTGGACATCACTTGTAGACTGCAATTTTCAAAGACCAGCACAGATTCTCAATGGGATTGAGATCAGGACTTTTACTGGGCCACTGTAGGACATTCACCTTTTTGTTCTTGAGCCACTCCAATGTTGTTTTGGCCTTGTGCTTGGGATAATTGCCTTCCTGAAAAGTGAATTTCCTTCCAAGCTTCAGTTTTTTAGTGGACTGAAGCAGGTTCTCTTGCAGTATTTCCCTGTATTTTGCTCCATCCATTCATTCTTCCTTCAGTTTTAACAAGATGCCCATCCCGGCTGATGAGAAGCATCCCCACAGCATGATGCTGCCACCACCATCCTTCTCTGTAGGGATGGTGTGTCTTGAGGCATTGGCAGTGTTAGCTTTGCACCACACATAGTGCTTTGAGTTTTGGCCAAAACTGAAGTCCAACAATTTTTTGGGGGGAGGGGCACAGGTCCCCTACCTTTCCCTTACTGTAACAAAGCATAGATATGTGCAACTTCAACAATCACATATTGCTTCCCTGTGATCCCTTCCTCCCCAGTGTTGAATTTTAGATTTTAAGCTTCTCGGCATAAGGATCTGACCTCTTATACTCTTTAGAGTGCCTTGCATGCTGTTGGTACTACATAAATAACAGCAATAACAGAAGACAACTTGCATGGCTACTGTCTGTGCACTTTCCTTGCCCAATTTTCAGGCAAGGAAGTGGGGGTGGATTAAATCCTCATTGCTGTCCCTTCAGCACCAAACTGCTGATTGGTGCTCTTCTGTGTCTGTAAAGGAAACTACATGTGAACGCACGCATGCACGCACACGCATGCACATAAACTGGGGCCAAAGTGTTTTGTTATGGCTGCTCAGCATGCTTTAGCAATAATATATCCAGCTGCCTGAGCACCTTGTGGAATTACTCTGAGAACCCTGACTATAATAAAAATATATATTCAAGCAGTTTAAATACAAGCACAGCTCTGGTATACACTGATAATAAGAATCTGCTTCCATAAAATTGGAAATTGCATGATGTCATCCAGTCCAGTATGATCTGCTGGAATCATCCATGTAATTAAGCAGGAAGAAAAGGATGCGCTCTACGTGGGGCTGCCTTTGAAGACGGTTCGGAAACTGCAGCTTGTGCAAAATGCAGCGGCCAGATTGGTAACAGGGACCAGACGGTTTGAACTTATAAAACCGATTCTGGCCCGCTTGCATTGGCTGACTGTATGTTTCTGAGCTTGATTCAAGGTGCTAGTTTTAACCTATAATGCATAACATGGCTTGGGACCACAATACCTGATGGAATGCCTCTCCCGACACGAACCCACCCGTACACTATACTCAACATCAAAGGCCCTCCTCTGGGTGCCTACTCCGAGGGAAGCAACAAGGGACAGGGCCTTCTCAGTGGTGGCCCCCAAATTATGGAATGCTATTTCTGACGAAGTGCACCTGGCGCCAACACTGTTATCTTTTTGGCGCCAGGTTAAGACTTTCTCTTCTCCCTGGCATTTTAGCATGTTTTTAAATTGTTTTTTAAAAAATGTGTTTTTAAATTTGTATATTTGTTTTTAATGTTTTAATTGTTGTAAACCGCTCAGAGAGCTTCAGCTGTGGGGTGGTATACAAATGTAATAAATAAATAAATAATAAATAATATCAACCCTTGAAGGTACTGACTGGGTAATTTTACTTGCACTTTGTTCTGTCTGTGTTTGGAATAGTGTCTTGGTCAACATTGCCAAAGCAAGTGCCTAGGCCTCATGGTATCCTCTCCCAGCTCTATAGCCCCTTGAAAGAACGAAGTTCAGAGGCTGCTGGACTTGTATGTGGATTCTACAATCACATGAAAACCTGCTTCCATTAGCCACCCACAAGCTCAGTTACATTTCAAGGACCAAAAAAAGAGTGCTACAAAAACACGGAAGGATTCTAAATTCCCAGCTTGTTTGAAAGGTAATAAATAGATAGATCACTTTCCACAATAGGGAAGCTATATCACTGAGACAAAAGATATGATGCGTTTACAGTACTTTTTGCACTCTCAGAGTTACGGCCAATTGCTGATTCTGAGGAGCAATAAATATTACTATGTGTTGTTCAAAACTCTTGAAATCAGGACTTTTAAGAGCACGCTTTGGTCCCAGACCACTGCCCAAGCAATCATCCTCACTTTCTAAAACTCTTGTGTTTAAGATGTAACCTAAGAATTCAAGCATAAAGAATTTTTTTAACAGATCCTGGACTCTCCCTCTGGTGCAGGAACTGCTGAAGACTATATAAACCATTTTCTTAATCAGGGAAATAATGTGAAATTCCTATCACTCTGCAATATGATTTAGTCACGTCTTCTGGGGGTGAAATGAATTTTAAACTCAAGCCTTTGCGCACAGCAGGAGAAGAGTTGTCAACGCTAACTCTGTAACTGCTGTAAATCAGTCCACTAAAATAATAAAACTGTCTTTTAAAACAATGAGAATTCAGGGTCTTTTTTTTTATTTTGCATTTTGCTTATTACTGCTGTACTAGAGTTATATTCCTCAATCAGAACGACTAGCTGTGTCTTCTTGACAGGTAAAGTCTGGCTGGGATGTTCATGATCTTAGCAACAGGAGTGTTCAAAAAAGCTCTGAAATGGCAAAGTTCCACGTTAAACATTGTGAGAGCTTAACAATAGCTGTAGATGGATACTTGGGCCTAGAACCTCAGTGGGGGTAAATTGATATGGCTTTTGGACTCCTGAACTTGCTTTTAAAATGCTTTTGAAAGCTTCAACTTGGAACCTTTGTTTCCACTAGGCATGTACTCAAAACTTCTTAAATTGTGTGTGCAGTTATCACAGGTGGGAAGTGACTTGCAAATGACCAAGTGTGCATCCAAGAAGATTCTGATAGATTAGTGAAAGCAGTCACAATAATTGCATATGGTAAATGGGGGTACAGTGATCCATCGGGATGTTAAATTGGAAAAGCCTAGTCTTGGAATCTTGATGCATAACCCTATAATCTGTTATGCCTTATACAAAGAGAACATATATTAGTGTCACATGGGGGGTAGGCAATACATTACATCATAATGTAACATGATCATCATCAACATAATCCTAATCATGTTTTTAAAACTTAACACATTTATACATAATTCCTATGGGGTTCAGCTGCAGCTTCCTAATGCAAATAGGCCTATACAGAAACCTGCCCAAAGTTGCGTGTTTCAACTGCATTTTAGTTTATTTTAATATATTTGTATAAAGTCCTTCAACCAAATAGCTCCCAGGACTTCATAATGAACTACAAAACAAGAGTAAAATAAACACAATAAAGTCAATACAATACAACAAAGTAAATCAAGCACAATAAAACCAAGAATAGAAGAGCAGTTACAATAGGTTGAGCTAGTGAACTTAAAAAACCTGGAAGAACAAAAGAAAGATTTTGCATGGTGCGGAAAAGATAAAGTAAGGTTTAAAATCTGTAACTAGGGTGTCACCTCTGAAAAATCCCTCTTCCTCATCTCAGATGCAGGGCTGGCACCAGACTTCAGAGGGCCCTTGGCACCGTTCATCCAATTCCTTGTCCCTCCGCTGCTGATGTTTCTGCCACTGCCAGTGCTCTCCCTCTGTGGTTTCTCTTTGCGGTGGCAGAGCTGCCATTCTCCTCTTTCCCCCTTGCCTCTCCCAGTTCCTCCTGCTGTCCTCCCTGCCTTTTCTCAGAGCCCAAGTGAGGCACAAGGGAGGAGGCAGGTGGCTAGCCAGCTGCAGATGGTAGCCAAGCTTGTGTCACACCCAGCCACCCGGTCTCAGCCGTGACTGAGTGGGCAGCAGATTGGGCCAGGGAGGGGCCCTTCTAAGCCCTGGGCCCTCGACCAGTGCCCAACCTGGCTGACTGCTGGTGCTGGGCCTGCTAAGTTGGCAGCGGTAGCAGTAGAAGAGATTCTGTCAATTACCTTCAGGCATAGGTGTGTTATATAGGAACAGTCGCTTGTTGAGGAACTGAGGTCCCGAGCCATGTAGGTGGCTCTTGTAGGCTACCTAGTTCACCTTCCTACTCAATGCAAGAAATCCAGCATCTCCAGCAGATGGTGGTCCAGGCTCGCTTGAAGACCCGCAAAGATGGAGATCCCACCACCCCTCTAGGTAATTCTTATTGTTAAGATGCTTCTTCAAAAATTCAGTGATTTTTACGGCTGCAAAGGTATGTTTGAAAGCATATTGGCAATGCTTGCTGAAAGCCAAAGGAGCCGCTAAATAAGATCTCTAGCTGTTGTTACTACCACCCACCCTTCCCCAGCAGGTCCCAAGGTGGAGTACAACCATTTAACATTCAGCATTAAAAATAAAACAAATTACAGTCTGAGAAATAGGGCGAGTCCTGAAAACACATGCCTCAAGCATCAACAGCCAAGATAAAGAAGTACATCTTCAGCTTTTGCTGAAAACTATACAGTAACGGTGCTAGACACAGCTCTGTGTGGAAGGAATCCCACAACTTAAGGGCTGCCATAGAGAATGCCTTCTCCCTGGTCACCCGTCTCCAGGCTTGCGAGGGCAGTGGAACTACCAAGAGGGCCCTCTCTGCTGATCATAACACCCAAGAAGACCTGCAGGGAAGGAGATGGTCCCTCAGATATTTGGGCTCTTCTGGAAAATCCAGATGTAGTTCCCCTGTTTCACACCAAGCACACAGAGGAGCAGTTACCTCCCCCCCCCCCAAAAAAAGATAATAAGCAAGAAATCTCTTCTGAAGCTTGTGTATTTGGCTGTTATTGGTTTCTGTCCTAAAATATCAATTAAATACCATTCTCTCTTGGCCAGGAATAATTCACTCTCCCGCCAGCACAAAGAAACTGGCAGCAACGCTGTCCACCTGCTATTGTGCATGACAATGAAATGAAAGTATTTGGAGAATTTGGCAGGCCTACCCTTTTGAAACTATACTGGTAGTTGTAACAGAAAGCTACGCCGATGTACACCACTTCTGCCCGCAAGAAGAAAAACAGCCCTGTATATAAAACTACTGGTGGTCAGCAGCTGGCCTTTCAAGATAAGAATCAAAAACATGCCCTTTCTGACATCTGGTCAGATGGCACGGGTGATGAAGCTGTTGGTCTTCAGTGGAAACAGTAGGAAAAGATGTGAAAAAATGCCCCCCTCCAGAAGACGCACACATTGACCTCATTGGGGGAAAGGCAGAGCTCTGTTTATTCAGGTGCAATAATACAAATCATTGTGGGCTGTTCTGCAATGATAAAACAAAGATGATTCCAAAGAATGCGCTCCATGTGGGACTTCCAGGGCTCCACTGTAAGCATACTGTATTTGCAATATCAAGTGACAGCCAGGAGCAAAATTATTGTCGTTTGGGGCCCTTAAGCCTCAAGCCGGAGCAGATTTTGGAAATGGGGAAGTTTAATGGTGCTAGAGAGTCTAATTGGAAGAAGGGGGTTAGCATGGGGAAATAAAGGGGGAGGGAAGAGGGTTAGAGTTGCCTCCCCAGACAACCTATTTTAGCTCTCCTAGTCTTTTCATGTGAAAATAAATGATAGGGAATGCTATTAAAATGACAATTTGTGTCCACCTCTCCTCACTTTATGAGCTGATTGCTCTGTTTTTTCATGTGCAAGTTATAAACTATGGCCTGCCTTGGCCACATAGGATATTAATGGTCACATGTGCCTAATTAAATAGAAACATTTTAGCTTCACTTAACCTTTGGGCAGGATTTCCAATGTGGAAACTTAATAGCTAGTAAAAGAGAGAGAGGTGGAAGGCAATAAGTGTTTAGAATAGTGGGCTATAATCCCCTCCTCCGGCAATCCAACATGGCAATCCAAAATGCTGCAGGCCTAAACCAGATGCAATGGAAGCAAGCCTATGACTTCAGCCTTGGGTCGACATCAATCGCGTCAAAGAGTGGAGATGGTATCAACTTGCAAAGAGGTTGTGGGCAGGGTGTGATGAACCCTCCACCTGCCTGACACCTTTCCCTCCACTCTCCCTCCCCGCAGGAGCTTTTCTCCCATCCAGGTTGACTTCTGGCATCAAAGGCTAGTTGGAAGGAGAACAGATGGTGATGGTGGGTATTCAGCATCCCCTCCCTGCCTGCCTGCCTGCCCTTTTACTTTACACATAGCACAAGTCTGCCACCATCATATGTACTTTTGCCCTACCAAATCTGCTGATGGTCTTGAACATCTGTGAGCTGGGCTTGAGCCTTTTCCCCTGAGCTTCTACTTCAGAACTGGGAATTCTTGGGCCTAAGCAGCTTCACCAGCTTTCCTCCTTGCTCTCCCCTTTCCCTATGTGTGTGGTCACTAGGTATGGGGGAGAAATTTGATTCAGCTTGCATCTAAAGGAGAAATGACCTACCTTGCACTTTCTGAAACCATATAAGAACCAAAACACAGCCATCCTTCAAACATGTGCACATTTCTGTATTTTGCACCGCAGGTCTCCAGACAAGTGATTTGTGCAAAAATGCATATACCAGGGCAAAGTAGGCATGAACATTCATATATTGATGAAAATGGCATGGAAAAATGCATTAGGTTGGGGAGAACAACTTTGAAAAAATGTGTGTATCAGGCAAAGGTGTATAGAAAAATGTGTTTATTAGGAGAAAGTCACACTAAAATGCTGGTAAGTTTTCATGAGATTTTTTTAAAAAAAAATACATCAAAAATTGCTGCAGAAATGTGGAGAACTGAATTTAAGATTGGAAAAAGGAAAAACGGAGAGAACCAAAGCAGACAAATCTACTCATCCCTATTGGGCACTCCCTTTCCCTACTTCCCTGCAGACATCCTTATCTCAAGAGCTGACACTTCTTGCCTAGCAAAGTACCTCACAGGTCCAGTACCTCGCCTTGTTCTGTGGCCCTACTAGATTTCCTCCCGACCCTCAGCCCCACCAGCTCGCACTCCCTCCCCAACCTCCTTTTCTGTAGCTGAGTTTGGCTTGGCTTCTCAACCACAAATCTGTTTTCTTCCCTGCATTCTAAGTCCCTTGGCCTGGTTCGCTTACTTGGAAAGACACACCCACCCCATTGTCAGGCAGTAGTGCCTGCCCTTTTGACTGATCCCTCTATCCAGCAGAGATGCCCTTCCAAGGCATGATATGTTGATGTGTGTGCGTTGTTGCGTGAAACAGCATACGTTACATTGGAGTTAAGTTGAGCAAGAAACATCACAGAGGCATTAGATCAGGTTAAGAGTCTTTACTACAAGACATTATGGCTTAAGGCTTTAAGATTACATGTAGAGTTGCTCCCCCCCCCAGGAGAGAAGTTCTCAGTTCAAAGACATGACACAGAAGACTCAGCTCAACACAGATAGCTGCTAGAACTCTCCCAGTCTATCTTGATGCTACCATGGCAACGGCCTTGGCTGTCCGTTCCCAGACTGGGCAAAGACATAACTCCTTCTAGCTACAGATTTCCAGACTTGCAGACTTGATGGAAAAATAAACTCAGTGACAGTACAGTTCAATGGTCAACAATTCCCCCTTTTTCCCATCATGTCTGTAATTCATGACAACAATAACAATAATACATTTCTACAATACATCTTGCAATACAGTTTACATTTCAGTACAGTTCAGAACATCTCTGTACATTTAGCTAACACTTTATTCAATCAAACTTTGGCTGAACACAAGTCAGATATAACGTTTCAGGATCCATTTCAACCTGTTTGTGCATTCCAGGACTGGTCACCACCCCCACTGTGAATCTTTCAGGTGGTTTCCCTATGTTTGATCTTGTAGGACGTCTTAAAGGCACTAGGGCTTCTGCTCTCTCTGCCCCCCCATCTGTGCTTGTGCTTGGCACAGCTTGCCCAGGATCTTCCATTTCCACAGCCTTGCGTTTCTTCGATCTTCGTTTCCCACAAATGAGCTCATTTAACGCATCTCTGAGTGGAATATGTGTACCCTCCACCTTTATGTCTAGATTTGGCTTAAATGTTTGTGCTTGTGTGTCATCTGATCCTGTAAGAATGACTGTTTCCCTTTGATCCCAAGGCTTTTCTGAGACTTTAATGCTTCTGCTCAGAACTAATTGCTGTGTTTCTGGCAACCAAATTCTGAAATATGCATTCTGAAATCCCAAAACAAACCCTTGAAGTGCTCTGGGTGCAAGTTTGCCTCTTCTTTTTCCCTGTGAAATGTGGACCCAGCAACGTGCACCGAATTTTTGAATGTGTTGTATTTTCGGCTTTCTGCCAGTAATTTTCTCATAAGGAGACATTCCAAGTGCACTGTGTAATACCCTGTTGTGAATGTAATTCGCATAAAGAATTGCTTCTCCCCAGAAGGAGTTCCCTAAATTGCAATCCATTAGCATGGCTCTCATTGCTTCCTGAAGCACCCTGTTTTTTGTCTCTGCAGTTCCGTTGGAAAACGGGCTGTAAGGAGCAGTGAAATTCTGGTTTATTCCCTTACTCTCGAGGAAGTCACTCAATGTTTTACTCGTGAATTCCCCTCCCTGGTCTGAGTGTATCGCTTTCACAGTGACGCCATGTTGAGTTTCGATTCTCTTAATGAACAGCTTCAGCTTCTGCTCTGCTTCACTTTTCTGCTTAAGCAAATAAACATGAATGTATCTCGTAAAATCATCGACCACTACCATAAAAAATCTCGCACCTCCGCGTGAAGAGTTTATTGGCCCTGATAAATCAACATGAACTAGCTGGTAGGGAGCTGTTGTGGTTCTTTCAGCCTCCCGGTTAATTGGTGCAATAGTCATTTTAGCTTTATGACAAGAATCACAATCCATTAACTGTCCACAGTCCTTCAACTTCATGTTTTCACTATGCATTGGGGTTTTCTTAATCGTGTCAAAATTTGCATGCCCCAGCCTTTGATGCCATTCATGGACGCAGCCCTGATGTACCTGTGCCTCAACATTTAACACAGCACACCCTGCTTGACTGCTCTTTATTACAAACTGTGAATCATTAAGGCTTCCCTGCAAACACACTTGATCTCCCCTCATTACAAAACATTGGTCTTTGTGAAACAAGACTGAAAAATCACAACTCACCAGTTTTCTCACAGACAACATGTTATGATGCAGTTCTGGTACAAACAAACAATCTGACAGTATTCCAAGCTTATCAAATCTCACCAGCCCTCGGGCTTCCACATTCTTCTGCGATCCATCCGCTAGTTGCACAAAGTCCTGCACGTCTTCTGAAGTGTAAAACAAACTCCTGTCTTTGATTAATATATGGCTTGCACCGCTGTCAAGAAGCCAGTCAATAGGTGCTAAAGTTTGTGGCTTCTGTTTACAAACAAATTTCACACTTCCCTGCTTCAAGCCTCCTTCCCTGGAGTTACGCTTGACTGCACAGTCTCTTTGAAGATGCCCACGAGCCCCACAGGCATAACAAGATTTCAGCTGCTGCTGCTCCCGCTTGTTTTCCTGTCTGCAGCTGCTTTCTTCTTTCAGCTTGGCTCTTTGCTTTTCCTCAGCACTTTTCGCCTCTTGTCTCCGCTGCCATTCCTGGGACAGTTTTTCCTCAATAAACGCAACGTTCAGACCTCCGTCAGGCATGGCTTCGAAAGCCATGACCATATTATTCCAAGTCCCATCGAGTGAAGCCAGGATCAAATAGGTCTTCTGAAGCTCAGAGTGTTCCATGCCTCGATCCTGCAACTCAGCAAATAGGCGCCTGAATTCCGTGAGATGCTCACTCATTTTGCACTCACCCGTGAAGCGCATCTGGTACAGCTTCCTTGCCAAACACAATTTAGATCCCGCGGTCTGTTGCACATGTAGGGCCTCCAACACGTCCCACATCTGTTTGGCATTTGTAACATCTCTCACGTGTAACAGTTGAGAGTCTGATAGAGCCAGAAGTATAAAAGCTTGTGCCTTCTGATCTCTACGCGTCCAGGCCGCGGTCAGTACCGCCGGAGGGGGTCCATCTATAATGTCCCATAAATCCTCTTTTATCAGCAAAGCCCGCATCCTCGGCTTCCAGCTGGCATAATTCTTTTCCGTCAATCTTTCCATTGGCAAGCCTCCCCCAGACAGGTTTACAGCCATGTTGCTCACCTCTGTCTGGTACAAGCTGCCCTCTGGAACTCTGTCTGCAGTTCAGACCAGCCACTTACTCTTGTGTAACGCGCTGTGGATCTGGGCCCATAACCCTGTTGATGTGTGTGCGTTGTTGCGTGAAACAGCATACGTTACATTGGAGTTAAGTTGAGCAAGAAACATCACAGAGGCATTAGATCAGGTTAAGAGTCTTTACTACAAGACATTATGGCTTAAGGCTTTAAGATTACATGTAGAGTTGCTCCCCCCCCAGGACAGAAGTTCTTAGTTCAAAGACATGACACAGAAGACTCAGCTCAACACAGATAGCTGCTAGAACTCTTCCAGTCTATCTTGATGCTACCATGGCAATGGCCTTGGCTGTCCGTTCCCAGACTGGGCAAAGACATAACTCCTTCTAGCTACAGATTTCCAGACTTGCAGACTTGATGGAAAAATAAACTCAGTGACAGTACAGTTCAATGGTCAACATGATACTCACACAGCTCTTTATAAACACGTGAGCAGATTCAGGTGTTGCTTTTGGAACATGCAGGCATCATTCTTGTATCTGTAGAACTGTCAATTGGTAACATATGGGTCTGACACACCTATAAATCCTGAACTTGATAAATCTCCACAATTTCACTTGAATCAATGTTTCTGCACCTCATTTTTAAAGACCAAACAAATCTGTTTCATTCTGGACTTTGAGGGAACATCAAAAAATGTTTTGCTGTTATACTATTTTGTTTATCCTTACGTTTCTAGGTTGTTTCCGATCTAGCTGTTGTGTTTACTTATCAACAGCTGTTAATCAAGCTCGGGTGGGGAACATGATTTACATGGGGAGTGTGGTGATGACCCTTCCCATGTGCCATCCTCCCTTTGCAATTGTGCCACAAAGTTTGGTGGCAGCAAAATTAAGAACATGGAACATTCAGGGAACTCCATGAGTGTCGCATGTAGCCTGTCACAGAGAATCCAGAAAACATCACAAGCCATCCTGTTACATTCCTGTGGTTCTCATATTTTCCTCTTATCTTTCTGATTTGTGTTGAGGTTTTAGATGTAAAATGGTTGTAATTGGGTGGAATCAATGCTGTAGTCCTGTTGTTGCAACGGGCATCCATGCATGCAGTGGAACTTCGTCCACCTCTCCTGTCCCCTCCATCTCCCTGCACATCCTCAAAATCATCTCCATAGCGTTGAGAGACCCTCTGGAGCAAATTATGGGGACGTGCAGGTCTGTCCACTGCAGATTGCCAAGCTACTATTGGCACACCTATAGGAAAGTTATTTTTTTAAGCTGCTGATAATGTGGCTCTACCTTTTTCCACTGCTTTCCACATTTTTAAAACAGCCACATTTTTGCCTTGAAAAAAACTTATTTCATCAATTTGCAATAGCTGCAGTAAAAAATACATTTTTAAGATTTTGTGAGCTCCTCTGTTAAAGAAAAAGTTCTCCCAACTAAAAATAATATAAATGAGTAGCAGCGTACCCCTGGTCCAGCATAAAGAACGTACATCTGCCCATATTATTTATAAAGTACCTTCAAACCAAAAGTGTGTTGTACAATTTGATTTTTTTTTCACGTAAAGATGGAAGAGTGTAATATCAAAAGGTTTGGCTACAAACTGCATCCCTATTCATGCATATGCTTTTTACTAGGATGCATTTATGGTGCCTTTGAGTAGAATTTGCCTTAACAGCTTCAGCTGAGAGCCAAATAGAATGCATCCACATTTTTATATGAGACGTGACTAATGCTTTTTGGGCAACATCTGCTTTTCTTTCTTTGTACTGCTATGTATTTGCCCTGGACAATTGCAACCCCAGGTGTATTTTCTTTTCTCCACATTTTTCTTTTTCTCACTGGGCTGTGTGTGTGCATAGCCATAATGAAAATTGCAATGTCAATACTCTTATGCATTGGAAATTATTGTTAAGGCCTCCACGCCCAATGCTAGTCAGATCTGGGAGCATGCACATATATGCACATATATAGGCTGCCTTATAATTAGTCCGAGGATTGTCCCAGCTTGTGCAATGCTGTCTACTTTGACTGGCAGTGGTTCTCTAAGGTCTTGGGCAGAGGTCCTATTACCTGAGATCCTTTCAACTGGACTAGCCAAGGACTGAAACTGAGACTTTCTGCATGCAAAGCATGAACTTTAGGAGTGAGCTACAGCCCCACCCCACAAACAGTATCTCAAAATGGAGTGGAAGAAACTGCTTAGCTTCTATGCCTATTTAATCTTTAGGAAGTGTGAATAATGGATGTTCTAGGATGCTGAAATACACACAGAAATAGCTGCATCTCACACACACATCCTAGTAGGGCTAACTCTTACCGCAGGCCCATAAACAGAGCCCAGGACAGTCTCCCAGTGCAGCACTGTCTGTGGCATGTGCATACCTGAAAATGGTAAATTCCATACCTTTACCAAAAAAAAAATGCAGAAGCTATTTGATATGTCAGTCAGTTTCATCAACAGAAACAGTTTATTTGAACTGTTTAGCATTCAGCCATGTCCAAAGAGCAGCCCATGTTCAGCCAAGCAGCAGGGAAATAATGGAAACATAATGGGAAGGGGAAAGGAAAAGAGCCACAGGGTGCTGGCTGGTAATTTGCGGCAAGGGATCCCACCACCTGAACAAAGGCGGCTCAAGATAGATGGCTGTCCCAAGCAGAGCTTGGAAAAGTTACTTTTTAAAACTACAACTCCCATCAGCCCCAGCCAGCATGGCCACTGGATTGGGCTGATGGGAGTTGTAGTTCAAAAAAGGAACTTTTCCAAGCTCTGGTCCCAAGTGAATATTAATATTGCTGCACACATCCTGCATGTTGGAGCAAGATGAAGAGGCTCCCATTGGGAAAATCAAAGTGGATGGGCACACTGTATGGTTCCAAGGCTAAGGGACGGGGCGGGGTGGGAGAAACAGTATTCCATCCCACTAAGACTTTCTAGAGAAGCCGGGCACCTCTTGAAATTCTGACGCTTCGCATAGCTGCATAGGGGGTTTGGGCCATCTCTGCATCTGGAGCTCTACTGAGCTCTTCCTATACCTTAGAGGCAAGACAGGACATCCCATCCATCTTTCTCTGTTTACTTTTAAAACTAATTACACATAGGAACATAAGACAACCCCTGCTGGATCAAATCAAAGGTGCATCTAATTGAGCATCCTGCTTCCAACGGTGGCCGGTCAGATGCCTTTGGGAAGCCCACAAGCAGGACATGAAAGCAACTACATAAGAACATAAGAACATAAGAAGAGCCTGCTGGATCAGGCCAGTGGCCCATCTAGTCCAGCATCCTGTTCTCACAGTGGCCAACCAGGTGCCTGGGGGAAGCCTGCAAGCAGGACCCGAGTGCAAGAACACTCTCCCCTCCTGAGGCTTCCGGCAACTGGTTTTCAGAAGCATGCTGCCTCTGACTAGGGTGGCACAGCACAGCCATCAGGGCTAGTAGCCATTGATAGCCCTGTCCTCCATGATTTTGTCTAATCTTCTTTTAAAGCCGTCCAAGCTGGTGGCCACCACTGCATCCTGTGGGAGCAAATTCCATAGTTTAACTATGCGCTGAGTAAAGAAGTACTTCCTTCTGTCTGTCCTGAATCTTCCAACATTCAGCTTCTTTGAATGTCCACGAGTTCTAGTATTATGAGAGAGGGAGAAGAACTTTTCTCTATCCACTTTCTCAATGCCATGCATAATTTTATACACTTCTATCATGTCTCCTCTGACCCGCCTTTTCTCTAAACTAAAAAGCCCCAAATGCTGCAACCTTTCCTCGTAAGGGAGTCGCTCCATCCCCTTGATCATTCTGGTTGCCCTCTTCTGAACCTTTTCCAACTCTATAATATCGTTTTTGAGATGAGGCAACCAGAACTGTACACAGTATTCCAAATGCGGCCGCACCATAGATTTATACAACGGCATTATGATATCGGCTGTTTTATTTTCAATACCTTTCCTAATTATCGCTAGCATGGAATTTGCCTTTTTCACAGCTGCCGCACACTGGGTCGACATTTTCATCGTGCTGTCCACTACAACCCCGAGGTCTCTCTCCTGGTTGGTCACCGCCAGTTCAGACCCCATGAGCGTATATGTGAAATTAAGATTTTTTGCTCCAATATGCATAATTTTACACTTGTTTACATTGAATTGCATTTGCCATTTTTCCGCCCATTCACTCAGTTTGGAGAGATCTTTTTGGAGCTCTTCGCAATCCCTTTTTGTTTTAACAACCCTGAACAATTTAGTGTCGTCAGCAAACTTCGCCACTTCACTGCTCACTCCTAATTCTAGGTCATTAATGAACACGTTGAAAAGTACAGGTCCCAATACCGATCCTTGAGGGACTCCACTTTCTACAGCCCTCCATTGGGAGAACTGTCCGTTTATTCCTACTCTCTGCTTTCTGCTTCTTAACCAATTCCTTATCCACAACAGGACCTCTCCTCTTATTCCATGACTGCTAAGCTTCCTCAGAAGTCTTTGGTGAGGTACCTTGTCAAACGCTTTTTGAAAGTCTAAGTACACTATGTCCACTGGATCACCTCTATCTATATGCTTGTTGACACTCTCAAAGAATTCTAGTAGGTTACTGAGACAGGACTTTCCCTTGCAGAAGCCATGCTGGCTCTGCTTCAGCAAGGCTTCTTCTTCTATGTGCTTAGTTAATCTAGCTTTAATAATACTTTCTACCAGTTTTCCAGGGACAGAAGTTAAGCTAACTGGCCTGTAATTTCCGGGATCCCCTCTGGATCCCTTTTTGAAGATTGGCGTTACATTTGCCACTTTCCAGTCCTCAGGCACAGAGGAGGACCCGAGGGACAAGTTACATATTTTAGTTAGCAGATCAGCAATTTCACCTTTGAGTTCTTTGAGAACTCTCGGGTGGATGCCATCCAGGCCCAGTGATTTGTCAGTTTTTATATTGTCCATTAAGCCTAGAACTTCCTCTCTCGTTACCACTATTTGTCTCAGTTCCTCAGAATCCCTTCCTGCAAATGTTAGTTCAGGTTCAGGGATCTGCCCTATATCTTCCACTGTGAAGACAGATGCAAAGAATTCATTTAGCTTCTCTGCAATCTCCTTATCGTTCTTTAGTACACCTTTGACTCCCTTATCATCCAAGGGTCCAATCGTCTCCCTAGATGGTCTCCTGCTTTGAATGTATTTATAGAATTTTTTGTTGTTGGTTTTTATGTTCTTAGCAATGTGCTCCTCAAATTCTTTTTTAGCATCCCTTATTGTCTTCTTGCATTTCTTTTGCCAGAGTTTGTGTTCTTTTTTATTTTCTTCATTCGGACAAGACTTCCATTTTCTCAAGGAAGACTTTTTGCCTCTAAGAGCTTCCTTGACTTTGCTCGTTAACCATGCTGGCATCTTCTTGGCCCTGGCGGTACCTTTTCTGATCTGCGGTATGCACTCCAGTTGAGCTTCTAATATAGTGTTTTTAAACAACTTCCAAGCATTTTCGAGTGATGTGACCCTCTGGACTTTGTTTTTCAGCTTTCTTTTTACCAATCCCCTCATTTTTGTGAAGTTTCCTCTTTTGAAGTCAAATGTGACCGTGTTGGATTTTCTTGGCAATTGGCCAGTTACATGTATGTTTAATTTAATAGCACTGTGGTCACTGCTCCCAATCGGTTCAACAACACTTACATCTCGCACCAGGTCCCGGTCCCCACTGAGGATTAAGTCCAGGGTTGCCGTCCCTCTGGTCGGTTCCATGACCAACTGGTCTAGGGAATAGTCATTTAGAATATCTAGAAACTTTGCTTCTTTGTCATGACTGGAACACATATGCGGCCAGTCTATGTCCGGGTAGTTGAAGTCACCCATTACTACCACATTTCCTAGTTTGGATGCTTCCTCAATTTCATATCTCATCTCAAGGTCTCCCTGAGCATTTTGATCAGGGGACGATAGATCGTTCCCAGTATTAAGTCCCTCCTGGGGCATGGTATCACCACCCACAACGATTCTGTGGAGGAGTCTGCCACTTTTGGGGTTTCGAGCTTGCTGGATTCAGTGCCTTCTTTCACGTATAGAGCGACTCCGCCACCAATACGTCCTTCCCTGTCCTTCCGATATAGTTTATATCCAGGGATAACCGTATCCCACCGGTTTTCTCCATTCCACCAGGTCTCCGTTATGCTCACTATATCAATGCTCTCCTCTAAAACCAAGCACTCCAGTTCTCCCATCTTGGTTCGCAGGCTCCTAGCATTAGCGTACAGGCACTTGTAAGCAGTGTCTCTCTTCAAGTGTCTTTGGCACTTGTGGGTTGGCCTGTGGTAATTTTGCTCTTCTGAATTGATATCCTGTGCCCGTGCTCTCACAATGCCTACTTCTAGGCCTACCCCTTTTAAAATTTCATCATTTCTTTGGTTTTTATCCCAGGGGGGAGGTTTATTCCGAACCGGACCTTTCTCAGCTCCTGTCGGGTTTCCCCCTCAGTCAGTTTAAAAGCTGCTCTGCTACCTTTTTAATTTTAAGTGCCAGCAGTCTGGTTCCATTCTGGTTCAAGTGGAGCCCGTCCCTTTTGTACAGGCCCGGCTTGTCCCAAAATGTTCCCCAGTGCCTAACAAATCCAAACCCTTCCACCCGACACCATTGTCTCATCCACACATTGAGACTGCAAAGCTGGGCCTGTCTGGCTGGTCCTGCGCGTGGAACCGGTAGCATTTCAGAGAAAGCCACCTTGGAGGTCCTGGCTTTCAGCATCCTACCTAGCAACCTAAATTTTGCTTCCAGGACCTCACGGCTGCATTTCCCCATGTCGTTGGTGCCAACGTACACCACGACCACTGACTCCTCCCCAGCACTGTCTACCAAACTATCTAAACGACGGGCGATATCCGCAACCTTCGCACCAGGCAGGCAAAACACCTTGCGGTCTACACGCCCATCACACACCCCACTGTCTATGTTCCTAATGATCGAATCACCCACTACAAGGATCCCTCCACCCCCTGGAGATATATCCTCGGCACGAGAGGATAGCTGCTCATCCCCCAAGGAATGGGTCCCTTCTAAGGGATCGTTTCCCTCTTTCTTAGCTGGATGCTCTCCTTCCCCGAGACCATTGTTCTCCATGATAGCAGGAGAGCTATCATCGCTGGAGTGGGACACAGCTATAACGTCCCTGAAGGCCTCCTCCACACACCTCTCTGCCTCTCTCAGCTTTTCCAGGTCTGCCACCTTGGCCTCAAGGAAATGAAGTCGTTCCCGGAGAGCCAGGAGCTCATTGCACCGAGAGCACACCCACGACTGCTGTCCAACAGGCAGATAGTCGTACATGCTGCAGGCTGTGCAAAACACTGGAAAGCCCCCACACGCCTGCTGGTTTCTTACCTGCATAGTTTTGTTTGAGGTTTATTACGTCAATAGGTTGGAGACTGTGGTTTAGTTGAGGTCAGGGAACAGAAGGGCAGAGTAGGGGGCCCTGGCCTCCTCGCCCTGCTGCCGAACTCGCTCTGCTGCTTAACTCGCCTTGACGCTTTGTCAGCTGGGGCTCCCTCTAGCTCGTGGAGCAGGAGATTTGAAGTGAGATGTCATTAATATACAGATGACACCCAACTCTATCTCTCTTCCATTTGAATTGGGAGAGGCAGTTGAGGTGCTGGACCAGTGCTCAGAGGCGGTGATGGGCTGGATCCTCCAAGCTCTCAAGGTGGAAGAAAAGGGTCGCAGACTGCATTGGCTCAGGTCCTGTCCTCTCCTCCCAGTCCGCTCTGCCAACTCTCACACCGGGCTGGTGCGATTGAGCCCAGCAGAAGAAACGACAGCAGCAGCGGCGGTGGCGGGCTCTGCTGTATATTCTCACTATCTGATATTCAGAAGTATGCTGCCTCTGAACACGGACGCTCCACTTAGCTATCACAGCTTTTAGCTGATTGACTCCTAGAGCAATCCAGAAGCCAAATTCCATTTATCATGGTACAGTTGCTAGTTCAGTAAATTAGTGTTTCCAGATATAGCCATCATGAACTCTGAAATCTCACTGGTCAAGTATTTATCATCAGCCTGATAGCTATTTGCCCCAGGCAAGTTACATAGTCAGAATGGGAGAACATGGAATAAATCTTTACAAGGAAACCAAAGAATATAGCTGATCAGTATAACAGTAGGAGAATATAATGGCCAAATGGTTTGGCCACTTGAATATATTCTTAATGTTATAGCTTCCAGTCTCACCTGGTTTCAAACTGGATGACCTCCTCCAAACTACCTGGTTATAAATGGCAACAAAGTAGGTTATAGTTTAATGGTAAACGTTGATGTCTGTTAACCAGAATGTTTCCACAGGTCAGTAGCTATGGCTGGGAGAAATGTTGGTATATATAGCATGTGGACAGCCTCCAAAGAGCAATGTAACATTTTCATTCACAAAGAACTCTTCAGAGGAAAAGACAAAGCTATTTCTGAGATTGTGCAGCCAGATTTGTCTCTAGGACAACCCCAGTTGATGGACTGCTGCTGTTGCAGCCATGGATCATTATATTGTCTATACAGGGTCCAAATCTTGTTGCTGTAAATTCATGGAAGTGGCCCTTTAAGCAGAGGTGGTCCAAGACATTTTCCTGCCCACAAGCCGTTGCATCACCCAGTCCTCAGTGGTGATGGTGATAGCAGAAGTAATCACCCTTATTTATATAAAAGTTCCTGAGTGCTCAAACTGTTCCAAGTAGAGCTAGGAAAACCCCTGTCTGAAACCCCGTAGAGCTGCCACCACTCAGCATACACGATACTAAGCTAGAAGGACCAATCGTCTGACTTGGTTTAAGGCAGCTCCCTGTGATTGGAAGGAGACAAGGATGCAACAGCCTCCTCTGAAGAGAGATACTTTGGGCCTATAGGACAGAGCCTTTGGCTGTTCCACTGACGTGTTCTTTCCAGCACCCTCACCGCTTTCTAGCACCACAACTGTGTGCTCCAGCCACATACTTGGGGCAGTGCTTGTTTTACCTGAAGAAACATGACCCATGAAGGCCTGCTTTAAATAATCAAGGCTAAATAAAGGCAGCAAAGGCACAGCACATGCCTGATTTTCTAAAAGCAGATCCATCCTGTCTAAAGGCTACCTTGCTTATTTGCTATGGTAAAATGAAAACCTCTTTCATAAAACTGTTCAGCAAGGGTCCACCTGACCTGGAAAACAGGTATTTGGAACCTTTCTTTCAAAGGCTTAAGTATATGTGTGAGGAAATGTGTTGACTGAATCTGCTGCACAGCTGGTCGTTGTCAAAGTCTGGATATCATCACCTCAGTCCATTGTTAGTCCACATGGAAGCCTACCCTATCTCCCATCTGGCTATATGAGCAGAGGTAAATCACAAGAAAAATCAAACATCTTCCCATTGATGGTTCGAGGGAATGTAGCTAATGTCAAGCTGACCACATATTACATCTTCATTAAGTCTGCTGACCCATGAATAAGCTACCAATTACAGTAAATTAAAAGCACTCGTATCTCAGCAGTTCACCTCATCATTCAGCTTTTCTCTTCCCGTAATGATCACACTGAATGCGTCTGATACCAATAGAATTTTCAAACCCCACCCTTTGGTTAAGAAAAAAAGAAAATCCCAGTAAAACAACATTGCTGTTCTGGTTTTCTTTCCAGCACATCAGCATAAAATATTGTTCCACCACAGTGATGAATAATGAAAGATATTCTAATCATTGTCCCACAGATGCAAAGGCTATGCAGGTACAATGAGCTCGATTCTCAATTAAATTCTATGGAACAATGTAAACAGGCTACAGTCAGCAAGACCATTGCCAGATGGGCAAAACCTGTTCCCCCTAACAAATGGAGATCATGGGATAGGGGTCAAGTTTAGTCCCCACCCCAATGGTATCCTTGAGCACACAGCATACACATGCTGCAATGAGCATTCAGAGATGCAAACTACATGGATTTCCTGGTTCATTTTAACATGGATACAAGTCCATGTGTGCATTTCTCTGCTCATGAAGAGTTCCTCCTCCCTGTTGAAGTGAAGGTCAAAGTCTTTATGGGAGGAAGAACTCTATGGGCATATTGGAGGTTCTACAAGTGCAAGAAACCACTGGGCTAATATTTTAATTCTTTGCAGCTGAAACAGAAATAGCTCGTCAAAAGTTTCTGACCATAATAATAATAATGTCACTGAAATCTATTCAGAATATGAATTTGCCCAGCTTGCCTCCATTATGAAGTGAGCTCCATTTCTTCCCCCAGAAACCTTATTTAGCTTAGAATACACACTGAGATGGTGTGCACTGAATATTGAGTGGCAGCATCCCAGGTGTCAGGGACCCTGGGAAATAGAATTTTCCCATGGGGCCTAAGTCTTTAAAGTGGACTCAGATGAACTGGAAACTTCATGTCCCAGGGCTCCTTGCTGCTCACATGCAAGCTTGGCAACACAGCTTCTCTGGGTTCTCTCATGCGGTGGCAGGGAGGCAGAGATTGCCCTGCCACCAGATTTGTTTTATTTATTATTATACAGTCTCAGACCCAATAACTGCCAGCAGATGAATTCTGAGGGGAAAGAGCAGCAGTTTAGAGCAGCCTTTCCCAACCAGTGTGCCTCCAGATGTTGTTGGACCACAATTCCCATCTTTCCTGACCATTGGCAATGCTGGCTGAGGCTGATGGGAGTTGTGGTCCAACAACATCTGGAGGCACACTGGTTGGGAAAGGCTGGTTTAGAGGCTCACAGAGGGATTAGAGGATGCAGGGGATGGGGGAGGCATTGGGCTGTTGTCACACTCCTGATCACATTGTCATTGGGAATGTGATAGGGGTTGAATTCAGAATTGGTTATTTAAAAAAAGAAAAGCTATTTTTTCTAATATGCGTGGGTGGGCTGGAGAAATGTCCAAGAATGAACTGAGAAGTTAGCACATTACCACTGGTTCACTTTTACAGCTGGTGCAGTAGACATTTCCTGAAACAATAGATCATTTCTGTATACATTAACAGTCAATTCTAAGGAAGGTATTACAATGTGAGATGTGCTACACAAGACGGTGTCTTGACATACCATCATTGTATCACTCTCAATCTGAGATATTACTTGGAAGTCCATAGCAGGGCTGGCCCCAGACATGCCGGGGCCCTTGGGCACAAGCCTGCCCCAGGCCCTGGCGCTCTCCTTCCATGATTCGTGGCAGGATCGCTGCCGCGGATCGCACGCCTCACCATTCCCTGGCTTAACCTACCTTTCTCAGCTGTTCTGCGGTTGCACACGCATGCATGCCATCAGCCAAGATGGCGGCAGTGGCTTCAGCCCCGTAGGAAAACCTCAGCCACCATCTTTGTGAAGGGCAGTGCTGCGTGCACAACCGCAGAACAAGGTAGGTTAAGCAAGGGAATGGCGGAGCTCCCAAGCTCTCGCCGTGCAATCCACAGCAGCGATCCAGCTGTAAATCGCAGAAGGGGAGCAGAGAGGCCTAGTAGTTTTCCATCAAGTCTGAAAGTTTTGACAGTTAAGAGGAGTTATGTCTGGGAACGGACAGTGAAGGCTGTTGTTATGGTAACCATCAAGATATAGACTGGGAAAGTTCTAACAGAGTCTGTGAGTTGTGTCCTTCTGCATCATGCCTCTGACCTGAGAGGCTGTCTTACTTTTGCTTTCGGAAAGAAATGTGCTGTAGAGCTAGAGGGGGGGGGAAACTGCTGAAAAGCCTTAATGTCTTAATAAAGACTCTTAACATGCTCTAATGCTCTGAAGAAGTTTCTTGCTCAACTTAACGCCAATGTAATGTATGCTGTTTCACGCAACAACGCACACGCGCCAACAGGGGTTATGGGCCCAGATCCACAGTGCATTACACGGGAGTAAGTTGCTGGTCTGAATGGCAGACGGAGTTCCAGAGAGGGCAGCTTGATTGATCGAACCAGACGGAGGTGAGCAACATGGCTGTAAACCTGTCTGGGGGAGGCTTGCCGATGGAACGGCTTAACGAAAAGAATTATGACAGCTGGAAGCCGAGGATGCGGGCTTTGCTGATAACAGAGGATTTATGGGACATTATAGATGAACCACCCCCGGCGGTATTGACCGCGGCCTGGAACCGTCGAAACCAGAGGGTGCAGGCATTTATAATCTTGGCTCTATCGGATTCTCAACTGATGTGTGTGAGAGATGAGCCGTCGGCTAAACAGATGTGGGACGCATTGCAGGATTTGTCCCAGGAATGGCAGCGGAGACAGGAGGCGAAAAGAGCCGAGTCGATGGAAGCTGTCAGGAGGCAAGAGGTGAAAAATGCCGTGCCGAAGGATTATAAACAGGAGCAGCAACAAAGGCTGAACGCTTGTTTTGTTTGCGGAGATCGACGGCATCTACAGCGGGAATATCCAGTCAAGCGCAACTCCAGGGACGGAGGCTTGAAGCAGGGAAGTGTGAACTTTGTTTGTAAACAGAAGTCTCAAGATTTACGACCTGCTAACTGGCTGCTTGACAGTGGGGCAAGCCATATATTAATCAAAGACAGAAGTTTGTTTTACACGTCTACAGATGAGCAGGATTTTGTGCACCTGGCAGATGGATCATGGAAATCTGTGGAAGCTAAAGGTCTGGTGAAGTTTGACAAACTTGGGATAATGTCAGATTGTTTGTTTGTTCCGGAATTGGCTCATAACATATTGTCAGTCAGAAAACTGGTGAGTTGTGATTTTTCCATATTTTTCCACAAAGACCAATGTTATATAATGAGGGGAGATCAAGTGTGTTTGCAGGGAAGCCTTAATGATTCACAGTATGTAATAAAGAGCAGTCAAGCAGGGTGTGCTGTGTTAAATGCTGAGGCACAGGTACATCAGGGCTGCGTCCATGAATGGCATCAAAGGCTGGGGCATGCAAATTTTGACACGATAAAGAAAACCCCTTTGCACAGTGAAAACATGCGTTTAAAGGATTGTGGACAGTTAATGGATTGTGATGCATGTAATAAAGCTAAAATGACTATTGCACCAATAAACCGGGAGGCTGAGAGAACCACAACAGCTCCCTACCAGCTAGTTCATGTTGATTTATCAGGGCCAATAAATGCTTCACGAGGAGGTGCGAAATTCTTCATGGTACTGGTAGATGATTTTTCAAGATTTTGTTATGTTTTTCTGTTAAAGCATAAAAGTGAAGCTGAGCAGAAGCTGAAACTGTTCATTAAGAGAATCGAAACTCAACACGGCGTCACGGTGGGGGCTATACGCTCGGACCAAGGTGGGGAATTCACGAATAAGGCATTGAGTGACTTTCTTGAGAGTAAGGGAATAAACCAGAATTTCACTGCTCCATTTAGCCCGTTTTCCAATGGAACTGCTGAGAGAAAAAATAGGGTGCTTGGGGAAGCAATGAGAGCCATGCTGATGGATTGCAGTTTAGGGAATTCTTTCTGGGCAGAAGCAATTCTTTATGCGAATTATATTCACAACAGGGTATTACACAGTGCACTTGGAATGTCTCCTTATGAGAAACTTACTGGCAGAAAGCCTAAAATAGAACACATTCAAAAATTCGGGGCAAGATCCACATTCCACAGGGAAAAAGGAGGGGCAAGCTTGCGCCCAGAGCACAGCAAGGTTTTGTTTTGGGATTTCAGAATGCATATTTCAGAGTTTGGTGTCCAGAAACACAGCAGTTAATTCTGAGCAGAAGCATTAAAGTCTCAGAAAAGCCTTGGGATCAAAGGCAGACAGTTGTTCTTACAGGGTCAGATGACACACAAACACGAACACAATCACAGACATTTAAGCCAGATCTTGACATTAAAGTGGAAGGCACACAAATTCCTCTCAGAGATGCTTTGAATGAGCTCATTTGTGGGAAACGCAGTAGAAATAAGAAACGCAAGGCTGAGGAAATGGAATTGGCTGATCAGGCTGTACCAAGTACAAGCAGCTCAGATGGAGGAGCTGAGAGGGCAGAAGTTCCAGCTTTAAGACGCTCTACAAGAGCAAATTTAGGCAAACCGCCTGAAAGATTTACCGTGGGATTAATAACAAGTCCTGGAATGAATAAAGTTGTAGATATGGATGCTGAGACACTTTATTTGACATGTGTTCAACCAAAGTTTGAGTGAATAAAGTTTTGAACTGTACTGAGATGTAATTTTGAACTGTACTGAGATGTAATTTTGAACTGTACTGAACTGAAAATGTATGATGCAATGTACTGAAATGTATTGTAGAAATGTATTACTGTATGACTATGTATTGTTGAGATTTCTTTGTAATTGACAGACATGATGAGAAAAAGGGGGGCTTGTTGGCATGAGGCCTAGTAGTTTTCCATCAAGTCTGAAAGTTTTGACAGTTAAGAGGAGTTATGTCTGGGAACGGACAGTGAAGGCCATTGTTATGGTAACCATCAAGATATAGACTGGGAAAGTTCTAACAGAGTCTGTGAGTTGTGTCCTTCTGCATCATGCCTCTGACCTGAGAGGCTGTCTTACTTTTGCTTTCAGAGAGAAATGTGCTGTAGAGCTAGAGGGGGGGGGAAACTGCTGAAAAGCCTTAATGTCTTAATAAAGACTCTTAACATGCTCTAATGCTCTGAAGAAGTTTCTTGCTCAACTTAACTCCAACGTAATGTATGCTGTTTCACGCAACAACGCACACACGCCAACACTCAGGGGCCCTTGGTCAGTGCCCCACCTGGCTACCCTTTGGAACCGACCCTGGTCCATAGGATCAATACTGAAGTCTGAGGAGCAGAGCTGAGTAGCTGCTGGAAGATACTAGAAAGTCTTGATTTTGTAAACATGGCTGAAAACATCAATAATTGGGGGCGGGGGGTGCAATTCAGAATAAGAATGCAATGCTGCAATTACCAATATGAAAACTTAAAAAGAAGAGATTAACAATGTCAACAGATACCAACTGCCCTATGTGAGGAAGGCATAGACATCAACTTGAAGGCTGCATTTGGTGGGACCAAGTGTTATGGGGTTCATCTCATGCTCAATGTCCTTAAAGCAGTAACAAGCATAACGTACCCTTACCATACCTTGCATGACAAAGGTCCCAAGTTCAGTATCTGGCATGTTCAGTGAAAGGATTACAAACAGCAGGGCTGGGAAATATCTTCTCTGTCTTAGACCTCAGAGGGCCACTGGCAGTGACATTGGCCACTATTGGTCTAGCTGGATCAATGGTCTGACTCTCATAGAAAAATAGCCAAGCACACTTAAGAATTAAACCCATAATCAGCACTCTGCTTTTGTGAGAAACAGGATCACATCCAGTGGCACATCCATTGCCAATTCAGTTTTTGTACACTAAGTGTCATACGGTAAGTGAATCAAAGCTGAAGAAAATATTACATTACTAAAGGCACATCCACAATTTCTCCCATTCTCAGTTTTACTCCTCACCACCACCTCCATTGGTGCTGCTGGTGGTGGTAAACTTTTGCAGATATTAAGAGGTACTTTTCTCAACTGCTGGATATCAAGTCCCAGTCTGCAAACTGCCCCTCACCAGTCCAGTGATTATCCCTGCCCCGTTCCTCTTATTGGTGGGCTGAAGAGGGAAGGGCAGATGAGGAGCCAGAGTGGCATCAGTATGGTAAGGGGAGAATGGGCATTAAATGCATGTCCACACATACCCTTGGAACCCTGCACCCTGGGCAGTCGGGTACTAAAAGGCAAATAGCAACAGTAACAAAAATGGGTGAATTTTGCAACCACCAAATACATATTTTTACAAATAAAAATGTTAACTAAACAATAAGAAGGTCCTCATCTGCCATCAAAATCCTGTTCCTTATACTATGCGGCAATACTTCTTGCTTTTTCACCTTCTCCATGTGGTTTATAAATGAGCATCTGCATACTGCTGATATTAAATAAAAATCAGTGCTCTGGCTCGCTCGCTCTGCTTGACCTGCAGAGCTCTTGCATACAATAACTTATCCAGCGGCATTATGCCTTCCCTTATCAGATGTGTGTGGTATGACATAATGAATGCAACAATGTAGTGCAACTGGCAGACGCTCAGTTCCCCAGGATTGGGTCACATTTCCCATCAGGCTGTTTTTGTTTTGTTTTTACAGCAGAGTCAGTACACACCAGGTGCCCAATTCTTGAGAAGCTGCAATGGAGCTTGAACTGAAATTGAAGATTCATTCACAACTGATTGGAGGTATATGATGGAAACTCTGGAACAAGAAAATCCATCCATGTGGCTGAGCCAAAGGTATACACAAGCCTGCCTGATTTTCAGCAGAGCTGGGTATGATGCAAATGAAAAGAAAATCTGCAGCAATAGCAGCACATTTATAAAGCACTTTAGAGACTGTCCAAAGCACTTCACATTCATTCTCAGTAAAATAGCACCCTACAAAGTAAGTCAATCTTATCCCCAAATTGCCAGTAGGAAGCTGGGGCCTAGAGAGAGAGACAGAGAGTAGTTTGCCTAGAAAGTTCATGGCAGAGACAGGATTTGAAGTATGGACTTCCCAGCTCACACATCACACTACTATTTATTTGAAGTATTTATACCCTGCCTCTCAGTCATAATTTCTGGGGTGGCTTACAAGGTAGTTAAAGTAACAACATGCAACACAGCAAAGGATTGCCTTTAAGTCGATCCTCCCTTCTGAGGAAGTGGACAAGGTGCTTTCATCTGTGAAGCCTACCACTTGTCTGATTGATCCTTGCCCATCATGGCTCCTTGTGAATTGCAAGGAGAAACTGGGCGAAGGGATTAGGGCGGTGGTAAACGCATTCTTAGTGGAGGGTGTGATGCCACTGGCCCTCAAGGAGGCAATTATAAGACCTATTTTAAAGAAGTCCTCCCTGGATCCCCAAGTTCTGAACAACTTCCGCCCTGTTTTGAATTTACCATTTTTGGGCAACATCATTGAGCGAGTGGTGGCTAACCAATTGTCAGCACACTTGGATGAAACGGATTATCTGGATCCATACCAATCGGGTTTCAGGACTGGACATGGAACTGAAACAGCCTTGGTCGCTCTGGTGGATGATATGAGGAGGGCATTAGATAGGGGAGAATTCACCTTTCTTTTCCTCCTAGATCTTTCAGCGGCTTTTGATACCGTTGACCACGGTATCCTGATGGATTGCCTGGAAGGACTGGGAATTGGAGGCACTGTTTTACAGTGGTTCCGTTCCTTTCTCTCTGACAGGCACCAACAGGTAGCATTGGGAGATGAGGTTTCAGACCCTTGGCCCCTCACTTGTGGAGTGTCACAGGGTTCTCTCCTCTCTCCCATGCTATTTAACATCTATATGAAGCCGCTGGGATCTATCATCAGGAGATTTGGGCTGCGGTGTCACCAATATGCGGATGACACACAGCTCTATCTCTCATTTAAGTCTTCACCAGAGTTGGCTGTGGAGACCATGTCCAAGTGCCTGGAATCCGTGAGTGGATGGATGGGAAGGAACAGGCTGAAGCTAAATGCTGACAAGACCGAGGTACTGCTTGTGGGAGACAGGGGTAGGCTGGGTCCTGTTGACCTGAGGTTTAATGGGGTACAATTGCCCCTGAAGGACCAGGTCCGCAGCCTGGGGGTTGTTCTTGATTCCAGGCTGTCCATGGAGGCTCAGATTTCGGCAGTGAGCCGGGCAGCCTGGTACCAACTACACCTCATACGCAGGCTGCAACCCTACCTCCCTGTTCATCAGCTCCCACTGGTAGTACATGCCCTGGTCACCTCTCGATTAGACTACTGCAATGCGCTCTACGTGGGGTTACCCTTGAAAATGGTCCGGAAACTTCAACTGGTACAGAATGCGGCGGCTCGTTTACTTACAAACAGCCGTCGTCGTGATCATATTACACCAGTATTATTTAATCTACACTGGCTTCCAGTAGTTTTCCGGGCCCAATTCAAGGTGTTGGTGTTAACCTTTAAATCCCTATACGGTTTCGGCCTGGTTTATCTGAAGGAGCACCTCCAGCGTCACCAACTATGCCGCCCGACAAGATCCGCCACGCAGGGCCTTCTCTCAATCCCATCAACAAAAGTAGCTAGGTTGGTGGGGACTAGAGAGAGGGCTTTTTCGGTGGCGGCCCCCACTCTCTGGAATTCCCTCCCGTTCGATCTTCGACATGCCCCTTCCCTGGATACCTTCCGCCGAGCATTAAAAACTTAGCTGTTTGGTCAGGCCTTTGGGACTATCGGGATGGGCTAATTATATACTCAATGCCTGTTGCTATGTATTACAATTGCTGCTATTCTGTCACTGTTGATTATTTGTATTTTATTGTATTTATTGTATTTACTGTATTTTGTATTTTATTGAATTTAATATGTACGCCGCCTAGAGTGGCTTCGGCCAGATAGGCGGCCTAAAAATTAAATTATTATTATTATTATTATGGCAACCCTACAAATAGGGTTTTCATGGTAAACGGTATTCAGAGGTGGTTTTATCATTGCCTTCCTCTGAGGCTGAGAGGCAGTGACTGGCCCAAGGTCACCCAGTGAGCTTTGTGGCTGTGTGGGGATTCGAACCCTGGTCTCCCAGGTCATAGTCCAGCACCTTAACCACTACACCACACTGGCTCTTGCAACACAGCAAAATGAAACAAAAAACCCCCAAAACAATAAACAAAGAAGCAGCACAACCCAAAAACGAATTTAACACAATTTCAAACAATATGGAAACCTGCTTTACTTGGATATCACCCAAATGATCATGAGACCCCTCATTAGTGGTCCTACAGCCATTTTACTTGAATATTTGGATCAGCACAAAGAAAGAAAAATCAAGACCTAGGATGGAATATGTTGCTGGCTGCCATAAGTTCAGGGGCCAAAAACCTGGCGTAACCCTGAGACCTCAACCTTACAGGAATATTAAATTATTAATATTAAGTTATGCAAAGTGGCAGAGATGATAAAACTGAGTGAAATAAACATTTCCAACAGGTCACTCCGGACGTTGGGGAGAAAAAGGACACTGTAGAAGATGGACTCTCCTGAAACACATGGTGTTAGTCAGAACAGAACTTTTTTCTTCTATCCCTGTTCTGTGTTTCTCACACCAGGGTTACACACTTCTAAAATAATCTGGCCCAGCTCTTGTGTTTTTTGGCATGTGGATAACAAGGTAGTGAACCTTTAATTTCCCTCCACTTTTATCACCATACTTGGAAAAACATCACTAGATAACATATTCCTGCATAACAGACAGCTGTTACGACACACAAGGAGACAGAATCAAAAACAGTGATGAACTGTAAAAGACTGGCAGGTTTGCATGAATGTCTGAAATCTACCTAGTTCTTCAGGTGGAAAAACTTGTGCCTGGGTTTTATAACTTCAAATTATAAGCAGAGGATCACACAACTGAATTCTCCTCAATACACATTTCCTCCCCACAGAATATAAACAAATGAAGAAACCAGTGAGGGCTTTGCTTTGCCTTCTCCCAATATGCTGGATTTGTATGCGTATAGAATTTTATTTTAGTACAGAGGAGAGTATCTAGTCATATTAACCCTGCCCCTAAACTTTGAAGAATACCACTTGAATTCTTTGTAAGGGTCACGTACAGGGCTGCATTAGATAGAAAGGTTTGAGTGGAGAGTGTGTGTGATGGTGGGGTACTCATATTTACTCAAAGACAATTCAGATTTGAAGGGGGGGAACCCTTTCAAGTGATATGACCACAGAGTCAGTTTAAGGTGAAAAGAGTTGAGATAGAGATCACTTGCACCTGAAACTGACTCACATGGAAAGCATGCCCCTTGAAATAGCTCCCCTGCTTTGATGTGCTCAGCCTTGCCTCCCTTTTCCATGTGGGTGGCACATAACAAAGAATGCAGCTGAAATTTGGGGGTGGGGGTGGGGAAAACTTTCCAAATGAAAGAGAAGCCATTGCTTAAAGAAATGAGAGAGAACACAGAATCACTGTGCAGGTGACTACCTGGAAGCAGTACAGAGGAGGTGTGGAATCTTGCTTTTTGAGAAGAGGCTGGACTAGTACCATGTGTGCCATTCAAAGAATATTAAGCATATTTGAGTCTCAGAAGATCCAATGGGACTTGTGCACATAGGGATGTGCTTAAGGCCTATGTATTTCCGTGGGCTTATCTCCACTAACTTCCATCGGATTTTATTTCTTAATTAAGAATTAGTGAATTCTTCCTTAACAGAAGGGGAAAGGCTTGATGAACATGACTGTCTTGAGGAATAAGGTGCTTGAGGAATAAGATACAGAGGAATAAGAACAGGGAAAAGAGAGAGGTGGTCTAGCCAGTGAATAAGGGCTTGAGCTGGTAAGTCCCTCAACACAAATCTTGCCTCTGCCACAGACTCCCTAGGGAAGGGATGGAGAACCCCAGGCTCTGGCCCTGGAGAGCTCTCCACCTGGCCCTGAAGACTCTCCCCAGGCTACGTCTCTCACCAGCCCTGCTTTGCACCCTCCTGGCTGAAATGTGTCCTTGAGCGCTGATAACGCCTCTTGCTTCCCTGTATGGAGGACAGAGATGGATGCATGAATGTGAAGAAACAAGCCTACTGTACAAAGGTAAAATGTGCGCTCTTCACTCTGCCCACTTCTATCTTTGACCCTGCTGACCACTGGCATGTGGCCCCTGGAAGGTTGCCCAGAAAGGAATGTGGCTCTTGGGCTTTAAAGGGTTCTCCACTCCTGCCCCCTAGAGGGGCTCAGGGAGGCCATTCTTCTCTCAGCCTCACACATCCACACGTGTGCAATACAGGGGGAAGTAACAAAACTGGCCTACTTTACAGGACAGTTGCAAGAATTTCTTAGATTAAGTATATAAAATGCTTGAAATGTACTGTGGGCCAAATTTACAACAGCTGAACAAATACTGAGAAGGGTATATGTTGAATCTAATGAAGTATAAGGTAAAGATCGTCAATACATCCCCCTCCTTGAGCTGCCCCCTTCGTAAAAGCAGCATAGTATTTCTTTTACATTCATGTAGTGATCATTAGTTATTATCAGTTGCCCCCCCCAGCTGGCAGTTGTGGACAAGGAAGGGGCTGGCTTGGGCAGCTGTGGCAAGCTGAGCAGGCCCTAGCCAGCTGGGGAGGACTAGCCTCAGAGGAAGGCAATGGGAAACCCCCTCTGGATACCGCTTACCATGAAATCCCTATTCAGAGGGTCACCGTAAGTCGGGATCGACTTGAAGGCAGTCCATTTCCATTTTACAGTGATCATTAACCTGTTGGGAGTAGATTTAAATATCTATTTTGGATTTTGATGGAATCCATGTACTATAATATGTTGCCTGTTGCTCTAAATATACTTTCTGTTTTTCTGTGATGGACACATTTTTGGTTATGCCACAAAACTTTTATTTGGTTTTATTATTAACATTATTGTCATCATCGGCTAATATTAGGTTTTCAATGGCAACAGCAGTGATAAAAACGGAGAGCAACTGAATGTTGCTGCTCTTTCTGCAATTTAAGAGTCCGCTACCTTTGAAAGCAGTAGCAGCAGCAATTGAAAATGAAGGTTTGTCTATCTTAGATTCCCCCCTCTGCTGATGATGGTTGATCTTCACTGACTACTAAACACTGTTCAGATTTATTTTCCTTCACTGAAGTTTCTTAAACAATGTTAGTGACTATTAAGGCAAGAAATGAGTTTGCTAGATCACAGCAAATATTTTGCCAGGCAATAACTCTCTATAAGGTTATTAAAACAAACCGTGAGAAGCCTAAGCCATATGATCAAAAAAGAACCTCTTGTAAGACCTCGCCTAACTTTTGGGGCTAACTACATGCTACGTTAATCGCAATGTCAGGTGATTTTTAAAAATTGTTATAAATTAAATCCATGTTTTAATTAGATCAGATTGGGATCATAGCTGGGGAAGGGAATTGTAAACCTTCAAACCACCCACTGCATGGCAAGATGAGCCAGTCACTTTTTGATTATACCATACTTTCATGGGATTTTATGCTTTTTGTTGTACACTGCCCTGATATTTTATATGAGGGGCAGTCTATAAATTATTTTATAAATATAAATAAACAGTTTATGGGGGGGAACCTCTCCTTCCATTGGAGGCAATGAATTTTATTTTTATTTTTACTATTGCTAATTGCTGCAGGGGTGGGGAGTTTTTTCCAGAGTAAGAGCAGAGGAGGGAAGAGTTAAACCTCACTTTCCTGGGTGCTGTGGTCCTGATCCAGATCAGGGGCTCCAGCTTTGGTTACCATTTCAGGGTGCAAATTCGAGGAGATTTTGACAATTCACAGAGTCAAATAAGGATTCAAATGTACTCTTTGAGAGTTAAAACTCTGTTTTTAAGAATAAGACTTGAATATTACAAATACTCAAATACAGATGCCATTTTTATTGTCTTTTTTTTCATTGTGGACAAAATAATAGATTCAGGGGGTGGGAAGATCAGAGGCCCCATCTGCATTATACATTTAAAGCACTATTATATCACTTTAAATAGCCATGGTTTCCCCTGAAGAATCCTGGGAATTGTAGCTTGTTAAGGGTGTTG
The DNA here is from genome assembly GCF_030035675.1 of Rhineura floridana. NCBI lineage: Eukaryota > Metazoa > Chordata > Lepidosauria > Squamata > Rhineuridae > Rhineura > Rhineura floridana. The sequence continues at coordinate 110,131,743 of NC_084488.1, forward strand.
AGAGCTCTCAGAAGGCCCCTATGCCCCTCACAGATCTACAATTTGCAGTTCACTGCAAAGAGGGATTGATTGTTATACTACTCTGGGATTTAACAACCACAATTCCCAGGATTCTTTGGAAGAAGGCATGACTGTTTCAGATGGTATGATACTGCTTTACATGTATAGTGCAGAAAGGGTCAGAGGAGGCAAAGTTTGTCTATACCTGGTTTTCAAAGGCTTGCCTCTGGATTTATATACCATAGCTATAGCTCTCTTTGACTGATTCAGTGTTGATCTATTTTAATGCTGGAGAGGAAAGCACCTCTTCAAATTTGGCCCTGTCTACCTAACAGCTATTTGAAATAGGTTTCTAAAGCTTCCTTGCGAAAGGAGTTCATGATTTAGGTTCAGATGGTGTCAAAACTGTAACAGTAATTTGTTCTGCATTTGCTTGAGCACTGTAATTTCACTTCCTATTTCTTCCAAGGGCAAACTTTAAGACATGTTGGAAGATATTGTTTTTCCTTTTCATCTCAGCTGACTATAGGCCAGTACATACAGAAAATGGTGTTGCAGAATTCTGTACGGCTGTTCACACTGCAATTAACAAGAGGAAGAAATCATTCAAGAAAGCAACTTCCAGCCACTTGACTTTCAAACTGAAAAAGAAGAAATGAGTGGCTGAGAGATCAGGGAGATGATCTGTGTGCTAGCAAGAGACTTGCCAAAAAATGAAGCATATCTTTAAGACGCAGCTGACGGCTTTCTCCTGGGTTTCCATGTTTACAATTCCAGTAGCTTGGATTTACATAATTGCAATTTCACTTCTTGCAAATATTTTGGAGATTTTGTTCTGCCTGATTTTCTCAACAGCTGCTGTATAGTGCTGAAATCTCTGCTAATTATTTGAAACGTTTAATGATAAAAATGCATTGCATATTTTGACACAATTATTACATTAAAATTCTCGTGATCCTGGAAGACAATGGAATTGGGGAAGGATTTTGGGGGTGTTGTATTGGTTATTTCCTCTTGGAAAATGGCACACGCAAAACATTTAGGAAGCCAACACAGCTCTAGGGTCTATCTGCCAGACCACTGCTGTCTGCTCAGTGTCCGTTCTAGCTTTTTATAAACACCATGAAATTTATTTCCTGTAATGATCCCGAAATATTTACCTTAGTAAGTCAATGTTTCAGCAAAAATTGCCCAAGAATGCATGGCTCGGCAATACCATTGTGTTAACTTAGCACTCTCCTCCACCCAAATCCAACTGTAACCTTTCCTCCCCAATTATCTGGATGGCCTCTAAGTCACCTTCAGCAAGGTTCTGCAGTAGCCAATGTGAAACTGTAGAAAAATATTGTGCCAGTGATCCAAGATGGAGACAGAACAATCATAGGGCACCTTCACAAGATACGTTAAGTTGCTATTTTAATTTCACTTTATATTTCATATGGCACAGTATGGGTACCATGCCCAGCATCAGCACCTGGCATACTCGGGCAGCGGCAGGGGACCGTGCAGCCAAGCAGGTCCCAGTCGTGCTGATAATGGCCCTGCCTGGGCTCCCCTGTTATTACAGATACATCGGACGATCCTCGGCATTGTACTCTGGGGAACTTAATGCAGTAGCCAAACGCTAGTTGTAGCTGAGCAGAGATTCAGCTCTCATACAAAGAACCCCAGCACTGTCAGGTAAGCCTGTAAGAAGGTCCCAGGCAGATCAGGAGTCACCACCAGTTGACATCATTGTGGTTCTGGGTGTGGGTGTGTCTGACTGGCACCAGGAGGCAATAGCAGCACTTTACCAACAGCCCACTCAAGCCTGGTGCTAATGTTTATATCTGGTAGGAAATTTTATTATATGAAGCAACCATAAAACTAATTTGAGTTGGGTGATTGATTTACTCACTCTGCTGTTCACATGTAAATGGGAGAAAATGGGTTTTTACCAGGGGTGTGCTGAATGTTCTGTAATTTTGAGATTTACTTTGAAAAATTTCCAATGCAGCCAAACTAATTGCTGGAAAAATACTCATCTCAATGAGTATTCATCTTGCTTGAAGCTGTTTGGCACCCTTTTGATTCTTGGAACCATTCTTCTTTTTTACTTTTACTTAGCTTCATTTAGTCTCACTGCTGTTTAATCAGATTCACTCTGATGACCCTCCTTTATGTATGCCCACAGTGTTGTCACAGCGGACCTTTTATCATCACATCGTAGAGACAAAACGGATGGGCAAAGCTGTCACTTTCAGTTTCTCTCCCTTTCACAGTTTTCCAATCTTAAATTCAGTTCGGCACTTTTCCACATCTGTCTGTGATTTTTTTAAATTAAAAAATCCTCATAAAAATTTGTCAGTGAATTTTTCATAATAGGCAAATGTTTGCCTTAAATACACATTTTTGCAAAGCAATTTCCCCAGATATAATGCATTTTTGTATGTTATTTTCACAAATATATGCTTTTTTATGCATACTTTACCCTAGTAAATGTATTTTACACACATTACTTGGCTGAAGAACTGCATTACAAAATTCAGAGAAGTGCGAATTTTGCAGGATGACTGTGTTTCTGTTTGCATATTGTTTTAGCGAGTGCAAATTAGGTAGGTTCCTGAATCAATTCTTCTCCCCATCCCTAGCCACAGCCAATTGGATTAAATAGCAGTGAAGGCAAGTGAGCCAGAGGACAATGACTGCAAAGAAGAATATGGAAAAATGATACTAAGATCAGCAGCAGCCAGGGAAATAAAATGGAACAAAACAGCATAAAAACATCATAAACATTTCAAGAGTATCAAAAAACCACTCAAATTCCGAGGTGCTTTTCAACACACACAAAGATAAGACTTGGCAAGCAGTTTTGGGTATGAATGCTCCTGAATTTCACCTCTATTGATTTTCTCTCCAGAACCTGTTATTGCAAACGCTTTGGCCTGCAAGCAGAACAGAACCAACTGAGGCAGTTTTTCCCAGTGCTAGTTTCCAGAGTTCTTTATGAGTATATATATCTGTATGGATGTACTTGTATCTGTTCCCTCCCCACATATTTACTGTTATGCTGTTTCCTGACCATCAGCCATTGTTAGCAGATTGCTGGTTAATAGTCCAGACTGGACCACTCTCTTCAGCGGAGCAGAATTCTTAGACACTAAAACCTCTGAACTAGCCATGAAATAGAATGGGGAGATCTGCTCATTCCTAGTGTAAGGTCAGTCCTGGAGGGCAATCTTTATTTGTTTGTTATCTCTATATCCAAAAAGCTCAGGGCAGCATACACATTTTAGTCTTATAACAACTCTGTGACAAATAGGCCAGTACATTCTGTGGCAGAGCAGGGATCTGAACTCAAGTCTCCTAGGTCCAAGCCTAACACTTCAGACACTATATCAGCCAGCTTACAGCTTGTACCTAAACCCCACCGTCACCATTCTTCAGAGAGATGGGACAGCAAGCAAGGTAGAGCTTGCAACTTCTCTGGTGAGCAACCCTTTTTGTCCCTTTCAGACGAATGAGCTCAAAGGCTAACAGATATCGTCTACTGTTGCACAGATCTCAGATCTCTTTATTGCTATACGATTCTAGTTTGGACTGACAGGTTAGCTGGCTTGCTGCTTCTCCTTCCCCTCTTCGCCTTCTGTAGTGCAGATGCAGAGAATAGGAAATGCTTGGCCTGTGGCTATTTTTCAGTGTCTAAATATTTTCTGTAATATAGAGTAATTAGTTAGAGTTTCTTGTTTCTTTCACATTGCTTAGCTGCTAAGGGCTAACAATGCTCAAAGCCATTCTCCAGACTACTCAGCTTCATGATGAATTATAAGAGAGCATTTGCAGTACAGCTTTACCCGTTTTCACGGTGTGATTGACACTAGAATTACCACTGTCATTGCAGCACGAGCAATCCCTATGCAATAGCTGCTCCCCATCTGATGCTGAGCTATTCGGATGAAAGCTACTAGTAGGACTATTATTAGATCATTAGAGCAAAAAGATTATACCAGTTGTATGACTTCTACTTTGGTTGTTTGACAAAGGAACTACACTGGACTGAAATTCGCTGGGCCCACTGGTGTTTCTGCTATTTCCCAGGTTGTCTCCTTGAAGGTTATGGAGCAGGTTCTGCCTTTCCACAGGTGTTTTCTACATTGCATCCTATTTACTACATCTAGAAAATAGTAAAGGCCATTGAGAACTGAGCAAGCAGTCTGTAGTGCATAGCCCCACCAGTTTGCATGCAGACCACTACTCTGAATTCTATTTTGTGGGGTGATGGGAATGTTGGGAACTGGCCTTTATATAAAAATGATGAGGTTTACACTTTCAAAAGAACAGTTTGAAGATCACCACTTCCATTGCAATCAGTGAATTTGCAATTGGGGAGACCTTTTTAAGGGCATGAATTGTTGGCATTCCAAAAATAAAAATGGTCTCACTTTCAATATATTGTCACAATCCAGCTAAATGGAAGGCCAGTTTAAACACACTTACTTTCAATTGACTTGATTTAATTTGGTTGTGGATTCTATCCTAAGCCCGACACACATTTTTTCCCCTGCATAGTAGACCAATAATTAAAATATGATATGAGATTGTGGCAAGTCACAACAAGTTGTCAATTTAAATTAAAGACAGGTGAGTGCAGGAATGGGTACTGAAAACCAAAACCATGGTCAAAAGATTTCCAAGCTGACTAAATATCACATCAGAATGTAGCATAGCCGACTCTTTTTTCTTCTATTATTTCACAAATATTGCATGGGCTGAAGAAATGTTAGGGCTGAGCTATCTCATACACATGGGGAACACATGCATTTGTGTCAGCTCCCTTTTTGACTTAAGAGTTTGGAAATTACTGTTGTGGTTTGGCATATAAAATCTCCCATTCTAATAAATGTATGACCTGAAGTATCCACCACACATGAAGAATGTGGTTAATTTGGTATCAGGCATCTACAGGTTCTCAAGACAGCAAAAATAAGGAATAGCACCAGTTCAGCTCAACTGGGGGTGGGATGGGGGACTCACTCTAAGTATGTAGTATGAGTTTTAAGGTAAGTTTACCAGTGCTTGACAGATCTTACTGCTTACAAACCAACATAAATCCCTCTTGTGCTCACTGTTTGCATGTGCTCCACACTAACTTGAAGCCCACATACAATACTATTTAAATTTCTGACTAATTCAGAGATACTTTCAAAATTCAAAAGGAGAAGTGAGAAAACAAGTGCAAGTGATTCACACTTCCTCTCCCCATGCTTCTGGGACTAGGAAAGATGCACATTTTGGCTAGAGAGAGATTCTCATTCTCCTGATGTAGGGGCAGATTGCACAACTTCCTGGGGGAAATATATACACTTATTCCCTTTGGATGTGACCCAGAAACATGGGGAGGGAAAGTGAGAGCCAGCTGCATGTTCTTCTTTTTCTTCTTTTTTGCCACACCCAAAGCAAATCACCAGCTTTGGAGATGGGCATTATTTGTGTTCCAGGTGCTTGGGACAGCTCACTACCCATCAGTTACCAGGCTAAGTCAAGTCTCCTCAACAGACAGGCTCAGCATAACATACAATATGACACATTACCCACTTAACCAAACCTCCAGGCTGCTAAGCCAATGCTTATAGACATAAAATAATTTTATGGGACTCTGCAAGGAACAACAAGCTTGCCTCATATAGTTGTTGTTGTTATATGCCTTCAAGTCGATAACGACTTATGGCGACCCTATGAATCAGCAACCTTCAATAGCATAAACCACCCTGTTCAGATCTTGTAAGTTCAGGTATGTGGCTTCCTTTATGGAATCAATCCATCTCTTGTTTGGTCTTCCACTTTTTCTACTCCCTTCTGTTTTTCCCAGCATTATGGTCTTTTCTAGTGAATCATGTCTTCTCATGATGTGTCCAAAGTATGATAACCTCAGGTTCGTCATTTTAGCTTCTAATGATAATTCTGGTTTAAATTGTTCTAACACCCAATTATTTGTCTTTTTTGCAGTCCATGGTATGCGCAAAACTCTCCTCCAACACATTTCAAATGAGTTGATTTTTTTCTTATTCACTTTTTTCACTGTCCAACTTTCGCATCCATACATAGAGATCAGGAACACCATGGTCTGAATGATCCTGACTTCAGTGTTCAATGATACATCTTTGCATTTGATCATTATTGTTAACTTGTATTAATGTATTTCTCTTCAAAATCGTTTATTGCCATTTTCTCTGACCCTGGCTTCTTTCAGTTGGTGGCAGAATAAAGGTTTACTGATGATTTCAGGCCTTTTGGATACATTTGGAAATGATGTTTCAGCAGTAAAGCAGTGCGACATGAGAAAGGAAGTGCATTCCTTCCCACAAGACATTCCAATACAGTCTCCTCTGACAAAAATAATCCTGGTGTTCCACCACTCCCACATCCATAAAAAAGCAAGCAAAACATCCAGGATAGAAAGCAGCTGCACTTAAGATTTAGCCATATAATCCCATCTCTAGGAGTCTGGCTTAGGTAGGACTTGCTCACCAGACTTAAATGTCTGGAACTTCCACAATCTGCAACAGCGGAGGACCAGGGCTGGATTGTTTGCACTACAATAGAGTCTTACATTTCCAACTGCTATATCTTCTTTTATTATTAAAAGTGCAATTTTAGGCAAAATTCATGTCATAACCTTAGGTAAAAAACATTACCAAGAAGAGCCCACCCAGACGGCCAAGCTGAAAGGAACCACATGCAACAGCAGGAATCTGCAGAATGAAACCATAAATAACAAGTGTTGCTCCACTTAATCCTGGGGCCACAAGTGTGGTACCTGTAGGCACAGTGGTGTCATTGAGGCCTTTGCTTGGACCTGATGAAGTTTTTGCACCCCCACCCACAAACTCACTTCCCTGTTTGCCATGATATGGCAAGGTAGTTACCTTTTCCTCCCTTGAAAAGTACATAGAGCTGAAGGACTCTGGAAGTGATGTTCTCTCCCACATTCCCTTTTAGCTCTGTGTTTCTCAAGGCTCACATTGACACCCAAGCACCTGAACAGAAAGAGGAGCCACTGAGACATGAGGAACGGCCATAGCTCAGAGGCAGAGCAACTGTTTTGCAAGCAGAAAGTCCCAGGTTCAATCACGAGCATCTCCAGGTAGGGCTAGGAGACTCCTGCTTGAAAACTTGGGGAGCTGCTGCTGGCAGCTAGTCAGAGTAGATCATCCTGAGTTAGATGGACCAATGGTCTGCTCTTCAATTATCTGATTTAGCAACTGGTTGGAGGCAGGGGGAGAACATGGGGTGCCGCTGGAGTCAGGAGAGTGACAAAGAGAAAGAGAAGGCTGTTTTTTAAAGATATTTTGTTTGAATGTGTTTTAAAAGTCCTTTGTTTTTAAGATGTTTTAAAGTGATTTCAGTGTGTGTTTTTGCTGGCCTGGGCTCCTTTTGGGAGGAAGGGTGGGATATAAATCTAATAAATAAATTATTCTTTTATAACACACACTTTCCTAATCGCTAATGCTAGGCTTTCAATAAAGAGAACAAAAGAGCAGATGATACGGCATACCCTTGTCTGGTTCTTCTTTCTAAACAGACCTTCTTCGATCATTTCCAAACTGATTAATATTTTGACCCTGGCATTATAACAACACGTTGTTACCCAATCTTGGGATTACTTACTGACACCAAAGTTGTTTAAAACCTCCACCAGAAATTTTCTTTCCAACATATTACATGCCTTCTCCACATCTACAAATGTCAGATGGCTGATGTTTTTCACTGTTTTCATAAATTATATTAACTGCTCTACTTTTAGTATTCTTTAAGAATCTCTTTCACAATTGCAGCTTGATCATCTTTGACATAAACGTATGATCTTGATTTGGAAAAACTATTGGTCTATATCATTGGATCTTTTCAAATTAACACTATGTTGTTGTTGTTAAGGACCGTGATGTTGGTATTTGTTTCTCTTTTATCACATTCTTTATTACTTTAACAATACAGGTGTTATCTCATCTCTAACCTCCACAGTTAACCTCTCCAAACCAGGACATTTGTTATGTCAATTTGTCTAATTTCTTTCACTTCTTCGGCCTTCACCTCTTCTTCTAGCTTTTACTCGCACATATTCTTTCACATTTCACTTTCATTTATTCTAGGGAACTCAATATTTCTCAGTAACTTCTCAATATTTCCATCTGTTGGGTTATCTGATGTGTTGCTACCCTGGGTTCCTTCTGAGAGAAAGGGAAGGATATAAATTTAATATAAGTAAATAAATAAATATTTTTTAAAAACCAATTTTCAGATTCAGTTATTATATATTGCTTTTTTATCTTTAATCCTTCTTGTGTTTTTATGGGAGGAATTATCAGTTCTTGATCTTTCTTATTTTATTACCTTTATTAGCTAAGAGTTTATGTCTGCATTAAATATTAATATTCATTTTAACTATTTTATTGCTTCGCTTACTTCTTCTATTTTATCTTCTTACAATTTGAATTCTATGGAATGCACATTGTGATACCATAAAATACAATGTAAGAAATAAAAGAAGGAACAAAAATCCAGTTAAAAATCATACTGCATCTAGCACAGAGCTTCAATTCAGGTGGTCCACACAGTATGTCTACATTACATATTCATATTGATTTTTAATTGTCTTTTGATTGTTTCTTTTCTTTCTTATATTGTATTTTGCTGTATTACAATTTGAGTTCTATGGAATACAATAACATACAATATAATACAAAATAAGAAATGAAAGAAGCAAACAAAATACAATTAAAAACCATACAGAATCTAGCACAGTGCACTAGGATTGCTACAACAGGTGGAAAAATCATGAAGTCGTCCACCACGACCCCCAGCAATTTTCAAGCGCTCCATGGGGGGAAAAGTTTGGGAACCACCGACCTAAGCGATACATGATGCTTTACAAACAGCAGGAACGGCAGTCACTGCCCCAAGGGGATTGCAATCTGAAACAGATAAGAGGGTAAACAACAGAGGAAAGGAATGGAAACGGAGAGAGGAAAACAATATATAGTTATTCGTGGTATCATGTGAATGCTGGGAAACCAGCTATGCAGCACTTGCCAGGATGATAGTACTAGAGAACCAGGAGAGAGGGTGCAAATTCACCCCCCCCAAAGAAACAGCCCAGATAAGAATTGCCTTCAAAATGTCCATTCTATGGAAGTAATGGAAGCCCCATTCCTACCTGGACTCTTTTATGCTCCCTGTCCAATTCATTCATTTGACAGGTTGGCTGCATGAGTTTCTCCCTTTCCAAGTCCACCTTTCCAGGTACACTTTCTAACCTTTCAAGGCCCACGACAAGGGCACAAGGTTGGACAAAGTGGAAGAATTCTTTTACACAAAGCTGAAACGGGATAGTGCTGGGAATTCATCTTCCATTTCAACTTTAAATTTGATCTTCGGGTTGCATGACTGACCTCCTTATTATCCCCTCTGCTGAACAAGGTCCCGTCGACACTGGGAGTCCCAGGTCCACAGACCAAAAACAGACACAGCCATTGTATGGCATGGTATCTCCTGTCAAAAAAATACACAGGCATTGACAACCATTGCCTTCCAAAGCCCAAGAGTTCTGCTGGAGAGAACTTGCTTGTCTATCAGTACTACCTTTTAGTGTACATTAGATTGTATCCATTACCGGCTGCTGACAATGATTTTTTGTTAATCTTTTACAGTCATGGGATGAACAGTCATAGGGCTAAGCATATTTCTGGCTAAGCATACATAAGATCAAGCTATAAATGGATTATCATTTATGTATTTCCATTCAGTATACGTGGCACTTTACAGAATATAAGAGGGCAAGCAGGTCCCTGCCCCAAAAAGCGAAAAATCCAAAATTCAACAAGGGGAAGCACAGAGGAAGGAGAAGGAAGTTAAAGAAGAGAATGTGCACTTATTGCACATTTATATGTATGTAAGCTTACATTAAGAAAATAAAAATATCCCTTTCCCCCTGAACCATTAGTATTTTATTTTTAAAAATGTTATATTTTTGCATGGTTAAAAAAAAAAAAGCAGACAGTCACATGTTGACTCCCCAAGTCTGCAAGTTAAGGGACAGGTTTATGGTCATGCTAGGTATGCTATACATTCAAGCTGATTGTTGCAAAGCTCTGTAACTAAGAACTAGTGCCTGAGTCTGCTTGTTTCCTCCTCTTTCTCAAACCCTTTTTCCTTTTGTGTTGTGCTTTTTAGATTGTAAACCTGAGTACAAAAACTGTCTTAGCATTGACACATGTAAGCCACTGTGGGAGCCTTTTTCCACCTGGAAGGCAGTGTAGAAATACTTCAAATAAACCTAAAGAAAGAGACTGTCTTATCAATTATGTCTGAGTAATCCACTGTGGGAGCCTTTTTTCAGCTGAAAGGAAATACATAAGTATCTTGTAAGGCTGCAGAGCTGACAAGCAGCACACTCTGATCTCTGCCACCAATTAAGAGCAAGGGCACTGGGAAACTGCACCCCCTGCCTCCTGGGAAGAGCATCACAGAACAAGGTAGGCTGGTCTGGCCCCATCCATTTGCTGGAGAAGGAGCAACAGCAGAGAGATTGTGTCTTCACCCTGACTCGGAAGAACACTTTGTTCCACCTGCTGGTTGCCCTGGGGCTGCAGATGCCAAAAGGAAAGGACGTTCTGTCCTCAACCATCGGCCAAAGAAAGAAGAGCCAACAGCTACTTTTCAAGCAAGAACACCAACAAGGGAAGATATATAATGCTGGCTATAGAATTGCTTGTAACTCAACACCTTTAATACAGATGGGTTAAAAAGGAAAAAAAAGAAAAAAAAGATCAGATAACAGTGGCCTGTCTAAACAATATCGTTTTCACAAGACATCTGAATGAAGGGAGAGCTAGTTCCCATCGAACCTATATTGGTGGGTAGTCTAACAGGTCAGGGCCTGTAACACTAAAGGCTCAGTCCCTGGTGAAGGCAAACTGAACCTCAGGGGCATGGCGAACCACCAACAGGAGAGGCCACACCAAAGGATGAAGGCTTAGATGCTATGCTTTTAACAAATGTGATAGTTGCTGTTCATCTAGTAAAGGTGAATAGGAATGGACAGTTTTTAGAGTACCAATGAAATGTTTAGGGTATTAGATAAAGCATTTCATCCACATTCATTACTGTGTTTAGAGCTCCAGCAAAACACAGAATTCATTTTTGGTACTGCTTTTGACAGTGGGCATTAATGGTAATTGGCAGCCAGTAATGCATCTCTGAAACTGCATCTAGTCATGGGAAAAGGAAAGTGCATGCTCACTGGAATACAGTCGTAAGTGTTTTGATGTTGGTTTTTAAAAAATATGTTAGGAACAAACATGCGTTATTTGTGTCATTTGCAAAAGAAACACACTTTTTGCATGGAAAGGTTTGCCATCATACAGACAAGCCACTCAAAGATGTGGACATATTTTCTGGAGAAAACTTTTGGTGTTCTGCATGTCTTTGAATACTGTTGAATGTGGTAGAGGGATGTCAGAAAGGTATTTTTGTAGCACAAAAATCTGTAGAGTCATTTATGATCCAATCAAATGAGCACAATGGAACCTTTGGAGCTAGATGAACCAGCTGGACAAAGTCTCTCTTATTAGCCATAGAATTAAACTGATGTGATAGGCTCTGCATGCAGCAACTGCACACACACTGAGAAATGAAATAAAAGTGTAGGATAAATCAAAGTGAATTCTGTAAGAAGATATAGAACACCCAGGAGTCCACCAATTCATCTAAAATATAAAGCCGATATGATGTTAAGCAATCTGATTTCTGATTATCTGCTTTCATTTATAACTATTTTCTAACTTAAGAAACCAAACTGAGATTGTGGTCAGAGTATTCCTGGCTTTGAGAGAAACTACTGCTCACCACTGATGCATGATAAGGCTGCTCAAGCACATGTCACTTCTGAAGAAAACTGGGTGCTTCCTAACTTGTGCAGAGCCTGCTAACTATCTTCTCCACTAATGTCTAAAATAAAGAGAACTGTAGTCCAAACATGCAAATACAGAAGAAAACCTGTACACTGAGATTTACTGAAGCCATAGAGATAAGCCTCTTTTTAAACTTCTCTGTGGCTTATCTCTTCAGCAGTGTGGATTTTTGCAATGGAAGAAGGAAGCAAAGCTCCACCTATCCACATAATTCTCTCCCACACATGTACATCCCTTTTGGGATGCTGGCAAAAGTATAATGGGTTGTATTTAACTAAGTCCTACTCAGATCCTTTGAAAGTAATGAATCTAAGTTAGTCACGTTTATTAATTTCAATGGGTCTACTCTGAGAAAAATTAGCACTGACTACCTCCCAAAGAAAATGATATTCTACTGGCAGTGCCACCTTGGCTTGCCTTCCATGCAAAGTTGTTGGGTGGATTCATGACATCCGTACCAGTCATGGGGCGCAGCAATGGCAAGGCCCCCATTTCTGTTAATCAGTAACAGAATTTAGCCATAAAAGTAGGTTCTAATCTGTCTTTTATATTACTACCGTTCAATGTTCCAGCTACACCTTCTAGATTTACAGGTGTAGCTCTGTTAGTTGAAGGAAAACATTAGTTCTCCATCAGCACCACTCTTTCCTTAGTCCAATCCAGCACCTTATGTTGGGAGTGACTTTGTTTTTATGCAATTGCACACAGTAATTCCACAAGCACTAAGTATCCCTAATTACAGAACAGGAAGGAAGGGATCAGCATGCCTGATTATATCTCTCCCTTACCCCAAGAACCTGGGACTTACTTAATATGTTCTTTCCTGAGCACTCATTCTCAAGATAGGAAAATTAGCCAAAAGGAGAAAGGAAAATGCAGGAATAATTAGACAGTTGTTAAAAGAAAGGCTGGGGAGAGGAGAGGATGCTAGAAGTAGCTCTTCTTTTGTTTTACAGGAAATGTGGAATACATGGGGCAAAAGGAATGAAAGGCGGGTTCTCGCAATACTTCTTAAAAGACACTAGTGTGCAAGTGTGGTTCACACCCACCACATCTGATGGAAGTGTAACACAAGAACTACAGGATAAGTAACAATTGCTGTGAGAAACTTTGGATGCAGTTCCAGGACACCTTAAATGTGAAAAAAAAATCAGTACAGCTTAGTTAGAATGGTCACTTCTGTGTATGGACTTTTTGTCCATAAAATATGGCAAATTTATATATTTAGAATAGATCCTGTGTTCCCTCTGTCATGTTGGAACTTAAGATGAACAAACAGGGTTCCCAGCAGTCTCCCATCCAGGCCCAAATCAATCGCACCGCATTATGTGGCTTGAGACACTGCCCTGGAATTTCAACACTATGTACCCCAGATGTAGGTTGTGGAGAAGACCTTGCTTCTACCAACACTGCATGTGGGGAAAGCAAAGTGCAAAACCTGATCCTATGCAAAACCTGATCCTTTGCTCTGACATAGGTCCTGTTAAATGCAAGAATTTGCTTGATAGTAAGTGTATTCAGGACAGCAGTCTTTAAAGTTTCCTTATCCTGAGACAAGTTTCTTAGACTATGTACACATTATAGGCTTAAGAACATAAGAACATAAGAAGAGCCTGCTGGATCAGGCCAGTGGCCCATCTAGTCCAGCATCCTGCTCTCACAGTGGCTTAAAATGCAATGAGGCTGTTCTTTCTTGCTGCATTGCAATTCGATTTTGCAAATCCTTGTACACATCATAATGCTTAGATACATTTCCAAGAGCCCATTGCCTGCCCCTGGTTTCCCTGCACCTTCACCCACTCCAACTGCTATTGGTGAAGCTTTCATCCCTCCAACTCCACCCCCCCTGGAAATCATCACTTTCCCTTTTTTCCCTTTGTGTTTTCAGCAGTTGCTATATACCGGAAGCTCTACTTCTCTTTGTCACTTCCATTAAACCTAACTGCACTCAGCCTACTAGAGTCTCTCTAGGAATTGCTGTCTCTGCATATTGCCATCAAGAAGAAATAGTAAATAGACTTTTTCTGGTGTGTTGAAGAATCCTGTAAAATAGCGTTTGGTCATTGTGCAGGGGCTCCCCAATCTCTTACACTGCAAGATTAGTGCAAATGCAAACAATAGCTTTATTGGGTTAAAGACGCCTCACCCTTTCAGTAAACATAGCTGTACCCAGCCATTGCAGGAGCCTCTCTAGGAATCCCTATCTCTGAATGTTGCCACCTGTACCTTCTCTTCCTGCTTAACCCTCCCTGCTGACATCAGAGATTTAGGAGCACCCTCAGCAAAGTACTCCCATTGTGCACACCTTGGAGTCACAACACTTAACCCATTAAATACTTTTCAAGTCGAGAGTGAAGCTGGCTTGGAGGGAAAACACATCAAAACACAAAATCCCGAGTTTGGGGAAAAGAAAGGGCGGAGCATGGCTAGCACCATGTGCACCCGGATTTACAAAACAGAAGTGGAGTCGCAATGGAGCTAGCACAACCCTGGTTGAACTGTGGAATACAGAAATGACCCGGGTGGTTGACATGATTGCTCCTGAGCGCCCTCTTCTGTGTAGAGCTCGTACGGCTCCATGGTATACCCCAGAGGTGAGAGCAATGAAACAATACAGGAGACAGCTTGAGTGCAGATGGAGACGAACTCCTGGTGGATGCAATTACACACTGGTAAGTGCCTATGGTAAGCTGTATTTAGGGGCAGTGAGGGTAGCAAAAAAACACTATCAAATCATCAATCTGCCACCCAGCGGAGCTCTTCAGAATTGTCCAGGGTATTACATGCTGGCCCCAAGGACATGGGAGAACCATCTGAGGCCTGCTGTAATGAATTTGCTAGGCACTTCCAGGATAAAATCTTTAGCATCCGCCAGGACTTAGACTCCAGTGTTACAGCAGGTGAATCAAGCGGGGTATCCAGAGCACAGCCTTGTCCCGATTTCTGGATGAGTTTCAGGTGGTACAGCTTGAGGACGTTGACAAGGTGCTTGGACAGGTTCGTGCAACCACTTCTGTGCTGGATCCTTGCCCTTCTTGGCTAATAAAAGCTAGCTGGGATGGAACAGCCGGCTGGGCCAGGGAAGTGATTAATGCCTCTCTGGGAGAGGGGGTGGTCCCTGGCTGCCTGAAAGAGGCGGTAGTGAGACCACTCCTGAAGAGACCCTCCTTGGATCTAGAAAATCTGGTTTTTGCCGGAAGCAAATGTTCCATTCCTGGGCAAGGTCCTTGAACAAGTGGTGGCAGGCCAGCTCCATATACTCTTGGATGAGACTGATTATCTGGACCATTTCAGTCGGGTTTCAGGCCTGGTTTTGGCACGGAAACAGCCTTGGTCGCCCTGTATAATAACCTCTGTTGGGAGTGAGACAGGGGGAGTGTGATTCTGCTGATTCTCCTTGATCTCTGTGGCTTTCGATACCATCGACCATGGTATCCTTCTGGGAAGACTGGCTGCGTTGGGAGTGGGAGGGACTACATGGCAGTGGTTCCACTCCTACTTGGCAGATCGGCTCCAGAAGGTGGTGCTTGGGGAACATTGCTCGGCACCCTGGACCCTCCAGTATGGGGTTCCACAGGGGTCAGTTCAGTCCCCCATGCTGTTCAACATCTACATGAAACCATTGGGTGCGATCATCCGGAGCTTTGGAGTGCATTGCCATCAGTATGCTGATGACACGCAGCTCTATTTCTCCTTTTCATCTTCTTCAGGTGAGGCTGTCAATGTGCTGAACCAGTGCCTGGCTGTGACAATGGACTGGATGAGGGCTAATAAACTGAGGCTCAATCCAGACAAGACTGAGATGCGCTAGTGGGTGGTTCTTCTGATCGGATGGTGGATGTCCAACCTGTCCTGGATGGGGTTGCACTCCCCCTGAAGGAGCAGGTTCGTAGCTTGGGGGTTTTCTTAGAACCATCTCTGTCACTTGAGGCTCAGGTAGCCTCGGTGGCATGGAGTGCCTTCTACCAACTTCAGTTGGTGGTCCAGCTACGGCCCTATCTGGACAGGGATAACCTGGCCTCAGTTGTCCATGCTCTGGTAACCTCCAAGTCAGATTACTGCAATGCGCTCTACATGGGGCTGCCTTTCAAGAAGGTTCAGAAGCTGCAGCTTGTGCAAAATGCAACGGCCAGATTGGTAACAGGGACCAGATGGTTCGAACATATAAAACAGATTCTGGCCCACTTGCATTGGCTGCCTGTATGTTTCTGAGCTTAATTCAAGGTGCTGGTTTTAACCTATAAAGCCTTACATGGCTTATAACCACAATACCTGATGGAACACCTCTCCCAACATGAACCCACCCATCTACTATGCTCAACATCGAGGGCCCTCCTCCAGGTGCCTACTGGGAGGGAAGCTGGGAGTCTGGCAACAAGGGAGAGGGCCTTCACAGTGGTGGCCCCAAAATGATGGAACGATTTCCCTGACAAGGTAAATTGTTTTTTTTAAAATTAAATTGTGTTTTTAAATTGTTTTTTGTGTTTTAAAATTTGTATATTTGTTTTTAATGTTTTTAATTGCTTTAAACTGCCCAGAGAGCTTCGGCTATGGGGCAGTATATAAATATAATAAATAAATAAATAAGTGTGTGCACAGTGTGTGTAGCAGATATATGCCAGTGCCATCACTTCCAATGCTATTCAACTGCTACACACAGTGGAGGCTTTACATATCATGGGAGCTTTTGAATGTTGTTCTCTCCTTTTGTAGAGTCACTGGAAAAGCCTTCCTAAGACCTGTACAGTAGCCCAGCTGATTTTGGTTTGTTTTTGACCTTATTCATTTGGAAAGCTGATTCCCTGTGTCATACCACAAGCTGCTTTTATTCTCTCCTCCTTTTCAAAAAGCCACTTGTTATGTGGCATGCAGGGCATGTCTAAAGCCCTCTTATAATAATAATAATAAAAATTTATTTTTAGGCCGCCTATCTGGCCGAATGGGCTAATTTCATGATTCTTTGAATCCCTTCTAAGTAACATCAAAACTGGGACATAGGGCTGCCCACAGCATCTCATGAAAAACTAGTGGGAATATTAACATATGAAGCTGAGTCAGAGATGACTGGCCAAGCTCGCCCATTAATGCCTACCCTGCTGACACAGCTCTCCAGGATTTTTTCAAACCTTGCTACTTAAGGTCCATTTCACTGGAGATTCCAGGGACTGAACTTTCTACTTCTGAGCAATGGCCTCTGCCATCATGCCATCCCTGGATGATCACTCTAGATGTGGCAGGCACCTTTTTTTCTTAGGAGATTATAAACAAAAGTTCTTGCTGAGTCTCCATAGAGATGACCAGGGAAGCATCAGATTAAACTATAATCACACACATCATTTATGCACTTCAGCACCTTGTTAAACAGACCAAAGCCAAGTGTGTTTTTGGTAATTCACTTATATTTGCATGGAATTTTCAAAATTCGCTGTACATCTTACAGTAACTTACTCCTTTGTCCAGAGTTTGTCCACATGGAGCAAATTTTAATGATGCCACAATGAAAGATTGACACAGAGGGTAAAAGGGGACAGTGGAAGGAAAACAAATGATTTACCTCCTTCAGAGTCAGACCAAAGCAAAGAGAATAATTTTCTATCATGTACTGAACACAGGAATATAGCTCATAATTCTCTATGGGGCTGTAAAAAAATGTCCTCAAAGAAGATGCCTTTATTATTTTACTCTTGTGTCAGGTTCTGTCTTATAACTGTTTTGGACTGCCTTCAAGTCGCTTCTGACTTATGGCGACCCTATGAATAGGGTTTTCATGGTCAGCGGTATTCAGAGGGGGTTTACCTTCCTCTGAGGCTGAGAGGCAGTGACTGGCCCAAGGTCACCCAGTGCGCTTTGTGGCTGTGTGGGGATTCGAACCCTGGTCTCCCAGGTTGTAGTCCAGTACCTTAACCACTACACCACACTGGCTCTATAACTGTTTTAGGACTTCATTTTTAGGGTTTGTACTGATTTTTAAATGCACAATGGGTCTCTGGTTAACGAGCACCTTCCAATTTTCTTACACGCAATCAAATATGTAATGATACATGGGCCATGTCAGACTCGTGTCTGGGGCTGCAACATACCAGACTGTACGCTTACATGATAGAATGCTCCTCCATACAATCAAACAAACAAAATGTTCCCTGCAGAAAACTTTCATAAGAACAAAGATTCTGCTTTTGTTTTCTCCTTCACAGGCTAGTTTTCTATGGGCAGGCAGATGAGATTTTCCAGCTATATGGAGGAGCACTCAGTAATGTGACCCTCCATAAACAGTATGAAGAGGTACAGCACAAGCCCAACTTTGCCACCTCAGTGAAAGCTAAGCCCTAGTGAAAATGAAGTTGCTAGAACATATAGCTGAGACAAAGCGCTGTTGGGAGTAAAGCACCAATGCTTGCAACAAGTAACATGAACCGGTGGTGAGGGGTCATAGACAGGAAAGCATCCTCTTCTTCCCTCACTGATTCCTTCTTTAGTAACTACTTGTTTTTTTCAGGCTTTACTTCCTCCCTTCCTCTTCCTTTTTACTCAGTCACTGCCTGTGAATGTGAGCCTCACAGCTCTACAATGGCCACAAGTCAGAAAAACTTTATTTCCCAGTAGTAATAAACCTTAAGTTTCTTTATTCTTTCAACCCACAGTCTTACCAGATGCTTTTTTTTGGCACTCCCTGCAATATATGAAAAATGCAATAAGTGCCTCCTCCAACTTTGCCGCCATATTTACAGACTGGAGATTATGGATTCTTTTACTTCCCAATTCTAAAGCTCTTCAGTCCACAAGTTTCTTAACTGAGGATTATTTGTTAACTAAGGGTGATTAACACATAGCAAAACATCTGCCTTCATTTCCAAAAAGAACAATGCTGGGGCCTGAGCCTGCTGGGGGAAGCCTTCAACTCAGTGGTGAAGCACATATTTTGCAGTTCCAGTTTTAAAGGCAGCAGAGCTGGGAAAGCCCCTCAATTCCTGAGATTTTGGAGAGGTGCTACCGATCAGGCAAGACAAATCGGTATTGTTGTATATGGATCTGTGTTTAACAGCGGTCTGTCTCTGCTCTTTAGTCCCAAGGGGTTTAAAGGAAAAGGTACTTGGTACATACTCACATATTCTAGGGCTCTTGTGCTGAAAATATACAATGCGGAAAGGCCTGGGCAAAAAATAGGCCCTAAGTAGTATGCACAGTGGGGAAGACAGCCTGGCTGGGAGTCCGGAGTCTGTCAGTTCAAATCCCCGTTCGTGTCTCCTGAGTGTGAAGGGCCAGCTAAAGATCACCCCCACAGCGAGTGGCTCAGGGGTTACGTGCCCTGCCACCTGTGCAGCTGTGGGCAAGCTGCATAGTCCCAAGGAGCCCAGTTGCCCCCCAGCTGGCAGTTGCAGACAAGGAAGGGGCTGGCTTGTGCAGCTGCGGCAAGCTCAGCAGGCCCTAGCCAGCTGAGGAGGACTAGCCCTCTCTGAATACCGCTTACAATGAAAATCCTATTCATAGGGTAGTCTTAACTCAGGATCGATTTGAAGGCAGTCCATTTCCATTTTTTCAGTATGCATCTGAAGAATGCATGCTAGGACTCAACAGACAATAAAACCCAGAAGGGGGGAAACATGTATTAAAACGTTTGCAATACCTGTTGAGGGTTTGTTTGGTTTTTTTGGAAGGAGGTCTTTAATCATCCAGGTTTGTGAGGCAAAAACCTATCCCTAGCATAGTTTTCATTGTGCAGTTTACACATAAGTAGACCTGTGTGGTAGCCTTTCAAGGACATTGTCATAAATTGTCAACATCCCCAAATTTCAGTCAGTTGCCACTTGCCATTTTTCTTCTGGAAATAAAAACCCACCTGGGGCAAAATATGTCCCAGAAATGCACTCGGGTGTATTTACTCCCCAGCCAATGTTAGTGGATTGGGGCAGTAAAAACACCTCATCCTTTTTTGATAGAAAAATGGTCAGGGACAGGTCAACAAAGAGGACTGGAGTCAAATGTACAGAAACATTCTGCCTCCTCCAAAGAAGTGTTTTCTGGCACCACAGACACAAATGTTATCTGAGGACAAGATATTAGACCACCATACATTTGAAATCTCATTGGGGTAGAAAATACACTCAAAAAATCATTAGTGTGATTTTTCCCCTCAACTTTGAATGAAGTTTAACTCAAAAAAGTAGAACTGGCAAAAGGCTGTAATGAAAGGAGTTAATAAGGCGGGGAGGGATTGCCCCACACTCAAATCATTGGAATACTAAATGGACTGCTACCTGTTGCCAATTTCTGTCCCCCAGCATTCCCTCCCATGTATTAAAATTGGAAACATGCCAGTCGAATGCCTGAATTTAGAGAACCCAGCTGCTTGGCCATTCATTGAGGAATAGAGCTCACAGAATTCCTGGTCAGTTTCCTAAAAATTGTTTGAAAAAACAAAACTAACCAATACTTGACAAAGCCTTTGCATAAATTAGGGAAAAGAGATTTAGTAAATATTTTCTCTTTGATTATTCCTTATACGTAGTCCCCACATCCTCAGGATTCAAGATGAGTTATAAGATACCCTAATCTTATTTGTTTCATCCTGGCTTAGGCTACAAAATCATGAGTGCCTGGGGCCACCCAGAGAGTTTCTGGCTGAGCTGGAATATGAACCTGACTGGCAATTGCTGTATCCAATGTACCACACTGGGTCTTCACACCGTCCAAGACTCGTGTGTGTGTGTGTGTGTGTGTGTACACAGCAAAGCTGAACACATGCAAAATTGTCTAACATATTTTGAGTGAAGAACCTGATGTAGAATTTGAAAGAAACAAAGAGTCCAGCAGTTCTCTCTTGTTTTTAGGTACATGTGGACAAATGCCTGCATAGTTAAAAAGATGCTGTGTCAAATCTGCTTTTTATGATAACCAGTAAAAACTGTATGCACAAGGAACAGTATATTTTTCAAGACAGCTTTAATGAGCAGCTGCGTAAATCCATGCACACATAAGAAAGGTGTGTCTTTGCTGCTTCGTCTATAAAAATTACACATCCCAAGTGTGCTGGTATTTCCCTTCCTACTGCGTGATTCAGAGCTTGAGCTATTTTTCATCCTGAAGCTACCACAGCTGCATCTGACACTCCTTCCTCCCCAGGAGAACTGAGATGATGTTGCCAGAAAAAGCACCCTCTGTGAGTCAGTGGACTGAAAGGGGATGCCCCAGGGGTGTGCTGATTCAGTGGGCCTCCATGGCAAGAGCAAGAAAACAGATGATGGGTAGACCTGAATAAAAAAGAAACTTCAAGAGGAAAAAGCGAACAGCTGAACTCAAGAGAAAGGAGAGGTGATAAATGAGATCAAAATAAAGTAGATAAGGAAGAGGATGAAGTTCCCCAAGCAGATGCTTAGTAAGGTCCCATTTGCTCAGTCAAGATCTGGTGAAGCTACCCTGCACAACAGAATCACAACCATGCAAAACTGAATAATTGCATGGTCATTTCCCTTGCACTGAAGTAGGATCTGTACCACCAAATTTTTCTGTAACAGATGAATGCAGATCTCTGTTAGAGAACTCACAAGATGTGGTGATGGCCACTACTAGCTTAGTTGGCTTTACCTGGAACGAGATCAGAATCAGCTGAAACTTGAATGAGAACCCTCTCCTGTTCTACATACTGCTGCCCCCTCTGGGGAGCCAAACTATGCAGCAGATCAGAAGGGCAGTATGATCCCCATCAGGCTCCATCATGGTTCAATCCTCAGATAGCATTTTGACTCTCCATGGCCTAGGCAACGGTTTAGCTCCGGCCAGAGCTTGGAAAAGTTACTTTTTTGAACTACAACTCCCATCAGCCCAATCCAGTGACCATGCTGGCTGGGGCTGATGGGAGTTGTAGTTCAAAAAAGTAACTTTTCCAAGCTCTGGCTCCGGCCTTGCCTCTCTGATGTAATACTTCCTTGTCCACCACTTCAGGCCACTCATTTCCCTGTTTTTCTGCTGCATTTCATTCCCTTTGGAGTGCTATCTCAAGCTTTGATCGTGGCTAGTGACTGATTCAGTTGTTGGACAGCTCCTTTCTAGTGGTACATTGAATGTGGGGTCAACAACCATTGCAGCTTCATGTCAACACTAGCCTGATCCTACAAGTAGTCAAGCTTGGCTATACCATGGCTGCAAGATAAGGTCTTTGCTTGGACATAAGAACATAAGAAGAGCCTGCTGGATCAGGCCAGTGGCCCATCTAGTCCAGCATCCTGTTCTCACAGTGGCCAACCAGGTGCCTGGGGGAAGCCCGCAAGCAGGACCCGAGTGCAAGAACACTCTCCCCTCCTGAGGCTTCCGGCAACTGGTTTTCAGAAGCATGCTGCCTCTGACTAGGGTGGCAGAGCACAGCCATCACAGCTAGTAGCCATTGATAGCCCTGTCCTCCATGAATTTGTCTAATCTTCTTTTAAAGCCATACAAGCTGGTGGCCATTACTGCGTCTTGTGGGAGCAAATCCCATAGTTTAACTATGCGCTGAGTAAAGAAGTACTTCCTTTTGTCTGTCCTGAATCTTCCAACATTCAGCTTCTTTGAATGTCCACGAGTTCTAGTATTATGAGAGAGGGAGAAGAACTTTTCTCTATCCACTTTCTCAATGCCATGCATAATTTTATACACTTCTATCATGTCTCCTCTGACCCGCCTTTTCTCTAAACTAAAAAGCCCCAAATGCTGCAACCTTTTCTCGTAAGGGAGTCGCTCCATCCCCTTGATCATTCTGGTTGCCCTCTTCTGAACCTTTTCCAACTCTATAATATCCTTTTTGAGATGAGGCGACCAGAACTGTACACAGTATTCCAAATGCGGCCGCACCATAGATTTATACAACGGCATTATGATATCGGCTGTTTTATTTTCAATACCTTTCCTAATTATCGCTAGCATGGAATTTGCCTTTTTCACAGCTGCCGCACACTGGGTCGACATTTTCATCGTGCTGTCCACTACAACCCCGAGGTCTCTCTCCTGGTTGGTCACTGCCAGTTCAGACCCCATGAGCGTATATGTGAAATTAAGATTTTTTGCTCCAATATGCATAATTTTACACTTGTTTATATTGAATTGCATTTGCCATTTTTCCGCCCATTCACTCAGTTTGGAGAGATCTTTTTGGAGCTCTTCGCAATCCCTTTTTGTTTTAACAACCCTGAACAATTTAGTGTCGTCAGCAAACTTGGCCACTTCACTGCTCACTCCTAATTCTAGGTCATTAATGAACAAGTTGAAAAGTACAGGTCCCAATACCGATCCTTGAGGGACTCCACTTTCTACAGCCCTCCATTGGGAGAACTGTCCGTTTATTCCTACTCTCTGCTTTCTGCTTCTTCACCAATTCCTTATCCACAAGAGGACCTCTCCTCTTATTCCATGACTGCTAAGCTTCCTCAGAAGTCTTTGGTGAGGTACCTTGTCAAACGCTTTTTGAAAGTCTAAGTACGCTATGTCCACTGGATCACCTCTATCTATATGCTTGTTGACACTCTCAAAGAATTCTAGTAGGTTACTGAGACAGGACTTTCCCTTGCAGAAGCCATGCTGGCTCTGCTTCAGCAAGGCTTGTTCTTCTATGTGCTTAGTTAATCTAGCTTTAATAATACTTTCTACCAGTTTTCCAGGGACAGAAGTTAAGCTAACTGGCCTGTAATTTCCGGGATCCCCTCTGGATCCCTTTTTGAAGATTGGCGTTACATTGGCCACTTTCCAGTCCTCAGGCACGGAGGAGGACCCGAGGGACAAGTTACATATTTTAGTTAGCAGATCAGCAATTTCACCTTTGAGTTCTTTGAGAACTCTCGGGTGGATGCCATCCGGGCCCAGTGATTTGTCGGTTTTTATATTGTCCATTAAGCCTAGAACTTCCTCTCTTGTTACCACTATTTGTCTCAGTTCCACAGAATCCCTTCCTGCAAATGTTAGTTCAGGTTCAGGGATCTGCCCTATATCTTCCACTGTGAAGACAGATGCAAAGAATTCATTTAGCTTCTCTGCAATCTCCTTATCGTTCTTTAGTACACCTTTGACTCCCTTATCATCCAAGGGTCCAATCGCCTCCCTAGATGGTCTCCTGCTTTGAATGTATTTATAGAATTTTTTGTTGTTGGTTTTTATGTTCTTAGCAATGTGCTCCTCAAATTCTTTTTTAGCATCCCTTATTGTCTTCTTGCATTTCTTTTGCCAGAGTTTGTGTTCTTTTTTATTTTCTTCATTCGGACAAGACTTCCATTTTCTGAAGGAAGACTTTTTGCCTCTAAGAGCTTCCTTGACTTTGCTCGTTAACCATGCTGGCATCTTCTTGGCCCTGGCGGTACCTTTTCTGATCTGCGGTATGCACTCCAGTTGAGCTTCTAATAGAGTGTTTTTAAACAACTTCCAAGCTTTTTCGAGTGATGTGACCCTCTGGACTTTGTTTTTCAGCTTTCTTTTTACCAATCCCCTCATTTTTGTGAAGTTTCCTCTTTTGAAGTCAAATGTGACCGTGTTGGATTTTCTTGGCAATTGGCCATTTACATGTATGTTTAATTTAATAGCACTGTGGTCACTGCTCCCAATCGGTTCAACAACACTTACATCTCGCACCAGGTCCCGGTCCCCACTGAGGATTAAGTCCAGGGTTGCCGTCCCTCTGGTCGGTTCCATGACCAACTGGTCTAGGGAATAGTCATTTAGAATATCTAGAAACTTTGCTTCTTTGTCATGACTGGAACACATATGCGGCCAGTATGTCCGGGTAGTTGAAGTCACCCATTACTACCACATTTCCTAGTTTGGATGCTTCCTCAATTTCATATCTCATCTCAAGGTCTCCCTGAGCATTTTGATTAGGGGGACGATAGATCGTTCCCAGTATTAAGTCCCTCCTGGGGCATGGTATCACCACGCACAACGATTCTGTGGAGGAGTCTGCCTCTTTTGGGGTTTCCAGCTTGCTGGATTCAATGCCTTCTTTCACGTATAGAGCAACTCCGCCACCAATACGTCCTTCCCTGTCCTTCCGATATAGTTTATATCCAGGGATAACCGTATCCCACTGGTTTTCTCCATTCCACCAGGTCTCCGTTATGCTCACTATATCAATGCTCTCCTCTAAAACCAAGCACTCCAGTTCTCCCATCTTGGTTCGCAGGCTCCTAGCATTAGCGTACAGGCACTTGTAAGCAGTGTCTCTCTTCAAGTGTCTTTGGCACTTGTGGGTTGGCCTGTGGTAATTTTGCCCTTCTGAATTTATATCCTGTGCCCCTGGTCTCACAATGCCTACTTCTAGGCCTACCCCTTTTAAAATTTCATCATTTCTTTGGTTTTTATCCCAGGGGGGAGGTTTATTCCGAACCGGACCTTTCTCAGCTCCTGTCGGGTTTCCCCCCTCAGTCAGTTTAAAAGCTGCTCTGCTACCTTTTTAATTTTAAGTGCCAGCAGTCTGGTTCCATTCTGGTTCAAGTGGAGCCCGTCCCTTTTGTACAGGCCCGGCTTGTCCCAAAATGTTCCCCAATGCCTAACAAATCTAAACCCTTCCACCCGACACCATTGTCTCATCCACACATTGAGACTGCAAAGCTGGGCCTGTCTGGCTGGTCCTGTGCGTGGAACCGGTAGCATTTCAGAGAAAGCCACCTTGGAGGTCCTGGCTTTCAGCATCCTACCTAGCAACCTAAATTTTGCTTCCAGGACCTCACGGCTGCATTTCCCCATGTCGTTGGTGCCAACGTGCACCACGACCACTGACTCCTCCCCAGCACTGTCTACCAAACTATCTAAACGACGGGCGATATCCGCAACCTTCGCACCAGGCAGGCAAAACACCTTGCGGTCTACACGCCCATCACACACCCCACTGTCTATGTTCCTAATGATCAAATCACCCACTACAAGGATCCCTCCACCCCCTGGAGATATATCCTCGGCACGAGAGGATAGCTGCTCATCCCCCAAGGAATGGGTCCCTTCTAAGGGATCGTTTCCCTCTTCCTTACCTGGATGCTCTCCTTCCCCAAGACCATCGTTCTCCATGATAGCAGGAGAGCTATCATCGCTGGAGTGGGACACAGCTATAACGTCCCTGAAGGCCTCCTCCACACACCTCTCTGCCTCTCTCAGCTTTTCCAGGTCTGCCACCTTGGCCTCAAGGAAATGAAGTCGTTCCCGGAGAGCCAGGAGCTCATTGCACCGAGAGCACACCCACGACTGCTGTCCAACAGGCAGATAGTCGTACATGCTGCAGGCTGTGCAAAACACTGGAAAGCCCCCACACGCCTGCTGGCTTCTTACCTGCATAGTTTTGTTTGAGGTTTATTACGTCAATAGGTTGGAGACTGTGGTTTAGTTGAGGTCAGGGAACAGAAGGGCAGAGTGGGGGGCCCTGGCCTCCTCGCCCTGCTGCCGAACTCGCTCTGCTGCTTAACTCGCCTTGACTCTTTGTCAGCTGGGGCCTTGACACTTTGTCAGCTGGGGCTCCCTCTAGCTCGTGGAGCAGGAGATTTGAAGTGAGATGTCATTAATATACAGATGACACCCAACTCTATCTCTCTTCCATTTGAATTGGGAGAGGCAGTTGAGGTGCTGGACCAGTGCTCAGCTCCTGTCGGGTTTCCCCCCTCAGTCAGTTTAAAAGCTGCTCTGCTACCTTTTTAATTTTAAGTGCCAGCAGTCTGGTTCCATTCTGGTTCAAGTGGAGCCCGTCCCTTTTGTACAGGCCCGGCTTGTCCCAAAATGTTGGAAGATGCCTGTGCGTGAATTTGTTTTATGTGGGGAGATCGGCGCATGACGATCAACACACAATCTTGACAGAAAAAGGCTTTGATCCAATGGCATGGATACCATGATGATTGGAAGTCTTTTATCTGCTGCAGCCTTCATCCGCCTTCACAGCCGTTGTAACGTACACATTGTTATCCTCCACCTGTTCTGCCATTGAGGACTTTCTTGGATCGTTCTTTGTCTGGTTCCTCTCCCTTGACCTTACCGCCATGGGTGACCCTGCTGGGAGTACATGACTCCCAACGGCATCACTCACAGGGTTCATTGGAACACACAAGCCCACTCACCACTACAAGGTGACGATCCAGCAAGGGGATGCTGTGGGGATAACAACAGGGGATGATTCCCCATTGTGCTTTGACTGTGAGCTTCCAGAAGTAACTGGCTAACTGAAAGAAAATACTGGACTTCAAAAACAGAGAACTTCTAAAAGCAGCAAAGTAGATCTGCAGAGGAAGGAATTATGCTGATGAGACAATTAACTGCTTGGCACAACCAAGATGCGATTCTGAATGAAGAGAACCTGAGTTTAACTTCAGGTATTGCTCGATGAGATTCTGAGAGAAGCAGGGAACTAGACTGCAAGTCCAACATGGAGATCCAAGAAAACAGCAGGATCTGAGTTAGGCACAAGATCTGAGGCTGCTACAGTCTAGAAACTATGTGATTACAGAGACGGGATACTAATCTATAAGGCCATTAAGCCCATCAGTGTAGATGTCTTTGCAGGATATAGAAATATAAAAACACAATCCTCCAGAAACAAGTTCTTCTACTTCACAATGATTGCTATATGCCAGAATGATCAAGATTTTCATCCAAGGCAAATAGACATTTACAATGGTTTGTAGGAGTGCTTCACTTTAAAAATGTACAGGCTAAACAGTCCATCAAGACAAATTCCAAGGCACAAAAAGGGGCACACAATGAGACACAGCAACTTGTTTAAGGTTACCTATGCAAACCAGGAATGGAAGCCATTTCTCTTGACACTTCCCATCCAGTTCACTGAACTGTGCTGCTTGTTATTTACAAACCAACACTTCCTGTGCAATGGCCACTCTAAAAGTTGTTGGTGTTTTTAATTTGAACATTAATTTTTTATTATTATTTTGAAGACAAAACCTTCAGGAGACCAAACGGGTATGAAGCATTTTCTTGACTGTACAAGGGTTCCCCCCCATCCCCATTCCTTCCACTTGAACAGCCATTTTAAGGGGAGGAAGGGAAACAGTGTATCATCCCTGTAGGAAGGGAAAGAATGTTGGCAGACCTAGAGAAAGCACATGTCCAATGAGAGAAAAGAACATCAAGGAGTGCTGGTATGTGGAACAGCTCCCTAGACATGCATCTGCCACCTGCTGGAGAATCCATGGTATAGATTTTTTTTAAAAAAAATAAAAGGCATTGACCAACACAAACATACTGTATCTTGTAGCTACAAAATTCTAGGGAGTATTTCAATCCAGCAACTTTTCCAATGATCTGCACCAAGTTTTCTAATCATCATTATTGCGTTCCAGGCCTACACAACTTGCTGATTGCTGCCCAATGAGCAACATCTGGTGGTTTGCTGGAGGCTCAATATTTTGTGACCTAGCAACACAGAAATAAGAGAGTTGACAAGTATGTGGCAGGCCACAATGCATGGCTGGTGGGCTGCATTCAACTTGATGGGTTACAACTGTGCAAGCCTTTTTTATTCAGTTCATAATTCTAGTCTAACTGTATTATTCAGCATGTAAACACTGGCAGCCACAGAACAAACTTTGAAAGAAGCTGAAGGGGCGGTGTGGTTGATACAGAACTTCATCATCACACATAGGAACATAGGGAGCTGCCTTATGCCCAATCAGAATATTTGTCCATCTAGCCCAGCACTGTCTACTCAGACTGGCAGCAGCTTTCCAGAGTCTCAAGTAAAGGTCTTTCCCAACTCTTGTTGTTACCTGGTGCTTTTAATTGGAGAAGCCAGGAACTGAACCTGGAAATGTCTGCATTTAAAACATGTGATTTTCAACTGCACTATGGTCTTTCCCTTTTTGCAGAACTTTACCATGTGTCTGGTGCTTTGCCTATGAAATCTCATGCCACCAAAAAAAACCCTTAGAATAACATGAAAGGATGAGCTGCCATAGAGGATCTCACAGCTACTTGACACCTCCTCCAGTCAAGCTGCTGTCCTGCAGTGAGCTAAGACATAGTTTGTCTAAGCATGTCATTGGAACTCCTGCACATGGTTTGTCTCCTCCAGACAAACCATAAGCTGTAAACCAAGGACGAGCCTTGGTTAGAGCTTGTAGTTTGTCTGGGCAAAAATCAGGCAATATACTAAGCCAAACCATGGCTTACAGCACAGTGGCAATGAGACTAGAGGAGGAGAAAAGCAGCCACAGTCTTCTCTCTGGAATCACCTCTGTTCATGCTAAACCATGGTTTGGCATAGCCTTACATGGGAACATGGTCAGTGAATTGCCATAGCTGTCTTTGGTCCCACGTTATGGATTGTATATCTTAATGGAAATATTATTATTGAAAAGGCTAAGGAATTTAAAATATAGTTGAAAACTGTGAAGGAGTCATGTGTTCAAATTAGAAATGGGATGGGGTGGGACAGCCAGTGTGGTACAGTGGTTAGAGTGTTAAGACTATGAGCTGGGAGACCAGAGTTTGACTCCCCATTCAGTCACAAAGCTCACTGGGTAACTTTGGGCCAGTCACTGCCTCTCATCCTAACTTACCTTACAGGTTGTTGTAAGGATTAAATGAGGGGGAGAACTGTGTATGACGCATTGAGCGCCTTGGATGAAAGGTGGGGTACAAACGCAATAAATATAAACAACCAAACTGCAGCTTGCCCAAGTGGAAAACACAGACTTCAAAGTAATACTAGAGCTAATGCATTGTTTGCTTCATTTGAAAAGGAGGAAAAGGCACCCAAAGCTGTGATACAACTATTACAGCAGCAGCAATAACAAAATGCTTTAAACTCATCAGAATGGAGAAATAGGTGGTGCTGGGGACCAAAACTTGGTGGAAAAAGAACAGAGCAAGGACCCACAGACACCAAGAAGTGTTTAAGATCTCTTTGCAAAAATAGAGCAATTTATGGGTACTAGTAATACATTTCTGATAGAAATCAAGACATCTAATTGCCAGTCTACACAAATACCCGGGGGACTGTACCACTGCAGTCTTCTACATCAGAAATAATAAAGTGAATGGACCCTGAAAGTGAAAGGCATTCTTGTGCTGGAATACACAGTGTTTGTTAGTGTCTGGCTGAGTGCTTCTGTACTATGAGGTGTACATTAGAATCCAATTAGCTTAGTATTTTCAAGACAAAAAATCATGGCTAGATCATCCATTTATCTACAACAATGCCCGCCTTTCCTACAGTTTAGCTTTTCAAATTTTTCTCCAGAGGAGGAAGCAAAACCAACACTTCTGAAAAAACTAATGTGGTAATACAACTGAACTAACAATTCACAGCAGATATTTTACATGGCCTATATCCACTGCAAGTTTGTCCGGCATCAAAAAGCGAAATGCAAAGTCCTCCTGATGACCTAATCGTGATCCATCACTTCCCTAGTTCAAACCAACACCAGCACTCATGAGAAGATCAGTTCCTCCACACTTGAACATAAAACACACACAA
Organism: Rhineura floridana; assembly: GCF_030035675.1. Taxonomy (NCBI): domain Eukaryota; kingdom Metazoa; phylum Chordata; class Lepidosauria; order Squamata; family Rhineuridae; genus Rhineura; species Rhineura floridana. The sequence continues at coordinate 110,162,115 of NC_084488.1, forward strand.
AATTATTTCTGAAGGCAGATCCTTGACCTATTAGTTCTATATCAGCCCAGGCCTAATGTGGATTGGGTAAAACATTAACTTTGCTTCCACTGTTAAGAAAGCTCTTTGGGTGCACCTGTTTATGTGATCTTTACTGTTAGCCATGAAACTATATCAGCACATAACTAAATAAAAGAAATAACTGTGTTAAACTGTTCATGAAGACATGCACTGAGGTTAAGTAGAATAAAACATGGGAACAGGTTATCCAAAAAGCTAAGCAGAACTAGCATTGGGTTTAATTTAATCATAATAATAAGTTTCTGGTATAAGCTTTGGGTGGGTGGACCAAGCAGATCTCACTCATCTTCTTGAACTTTGGAAGCCCAACTTCCCCTAGGTGTTGCTTTGAGACAAACTGACCAATTAAGATATAAAACAATTATTATGCACATGTGCCAGTTCCTCTCATCGGCTCAGTACTGAGCTAGATGGATCAATGGTCTAACTCAGTGTTAGATTCAATTCTTGTTGTCTAACCAGGCCAGTCTTGAGAAGAGAAGGCTGGGAAAACAAAAACTGACCATTGTTTCCCTCTAATTTTCTGGGGTTGTTTCCAGGCTTTCACATTTCTAGTCTTGAGTACCTGATATGCACATGGAGGCAAGTGCAGAGTTTATGCCCCTCCACTTAGGTCTTTAACTATAAGTGTAAATGTTAAGAATGCCACATGGTAGCTGGCTGGTTCCATGAAGTAATGAGAGTTTTATTTTCAAAACAGCCCAATGCATTTTGGCCAATTATTATTTAAAGGGCTTCTTCAGTGGCTATAAAAAACAAAGGCAATACATCAAAAATATTTTATGGTCCCTAAAGAAGGCCTTTAAACAATAATTGTGTTTATGGCACCTGCCAACACCTCCCTTTGCTGCCTGCCAAACCCCTCTGCTTTTTTTAATGTTTAAAACTTTTTACTTTAAAAAAAATTTGGGGGGATTGGTTGTTAGGGGGTTGCTTGTTTTGTGGGGTTGTCTGTATGTGTAGTATAGATGTGCTTCTGTCCTTGGGTAGGGGGTGTTGAGCATCGCCAGTTTTTCTTCAGTGAAATGGGTATTTTCTGGTGCCCATGACAGTTTCTTAGATTTCCAAATGAGTCCCCAGGCTCACAGAGTTTGCTTTGTCATACCAAATACTTTTGAAATGAATTCATTCCTCCAAATTTCTTTGTGGGTCTAAGCACATGTAGAGGGAACACATATTTTACTTTATAACTAATTGCAACAGCATATGCTTCAATTTTGCCTAGTAGTGAACAAAAATTAAAGCCTTTTTGCATTGGTGTCAAGCACAATGGCTGTTATATTAGCTCAAAAAAACTTCCCTAAATTTCTTGGTATTTGTGGAAGGATGTCCCTTTTCATAGTTTCTTTGATAAACTGACAGAATGATGGAGTAACAAGAACATATATTACTGACAGGAGCAATTTCACCCCGCTTGAAAAACCATGACTTAAAAGCAGATGAAAGCCCCAAACTGATGAATGAGCATGGAAAAACCTGACAGAATTACATGTACTATCTCAGGAGAATTAAGCCATGTGGTCATGCAGTTTTGCATTTGACTACACAGTGGTAAAGATTTACAGTGTGTTTTCAAGCGATCTGATAGAGGTTTATTTGCACTTGCCTAAGGATGATGGCTAGAACATGCCAGTGCATTTTTACCCAACATCAGAAGCATATTTGCACAGGGAAATATTAAGAGCAGTTAGTGAGACACACCCTTAATCTGTAATTAATTTGCAAAACCTTTTAACTAGAAGAGCAAGTCAGATGGGTATCTCATCTCATCCCACCAAATTCAAGGGGAATGTTCCACTGATTTTTTTATTACCTTTATCTTCATCATCGCACATATTAGACTTCTCACTAATATTATAATTGCAACTGATTCAACAAAAAAGCTCAAAACAAATACCATAAAATATGAAAATAAGCAAAGGTCTTTTATACAAATTGCCCTGTTTGGTGTCACATTCACAATTTATAAGCTACCATTCTGTATACAATCGAACTTGGTTTTTTAATATTGTTAAAACATTCCCATAGCTTATATTTGGCAATAGCCCGATTCTTTGACTATATTCAGTAAAATTATTCCACCATTAAGTTCCACTGACTGTGATGGGGAAAAAACAGAAGCTCTTCACAAGTAAAAGAGCAAAGCAATGTACAACTTCAGAATGAAAACTTGTATCTCGCAGGAGATCAAAGGTCCCCCTCCCCACCATGTCAAAATTTGGAGAAATTTGAGGGAACGTCTACACTCGAAGATAATTTTAAAACTTTCATCTGATCATCATTTGATTGTTCAAATTAGTAACTATAACATTTTAAAACAACGAATGAATGCAATATGGCTATAATAACTGGAAAATTGAAGGTGTGTGGAACAAGAGTGACAATGGAATGACTAAGGCATACTTCTTACTGAGACAGTAGACATGCAATCTGGAAGAATACAGCCTAGACACAAGTGGTTTCACAAAACTAAATGTTTCTCCACACACACAAAATTAATTGAATTAAATTACCCCGCACATAAAAAAACCTAGCATAGTAAGAGGGGGCTTCTAGCCTAACCTTCTCTTTGTTTTACTTGTTTTCTGTGTGCAGGGAATGTTTTTGTATAGAGCAACATTCAGCCGCTTTAGTATGTAGAACTTGCTTCCTTTTTTTATTCCAGGGAATTGACGACTTGCTAGTTTCTAGGCCATCAGAAACACTTTCCTTTTCAATATGGCATAAGATATCCTGCTAGTGGTAGTGTCCAGGGTCAAATTGTTTAACTTATTTGGATTGCAGGGCTGAGTTTCATGTTTCTGTTTTAGTTAGAAATCTTACATGTTTTTAAATTGATTTTATGATATTGATTATAGTCCACTTTGAGAGGGATTTCTGTTCTGAAAGGGAACATAATACTGAAATAAATATTAAAACATGGAGGAGATTATTTCTGCTGGGTGGGAAATGGACAGCATTGACTAGATATAAGGAAGAACGATGGAGAACGATGGTCTCGGGGAAGGAGAGCATCCAGCCGAGGAAGAGGGAAACAATCCCTTAGAAGGGACCCATTCCTTGGGGGATGAGCAGCTATCCTCTCGTGCCGAGGATATATCTCCAGGGGCTGGAGGGTTCCTTGTAGTGGGTGATTCGATCATTAGGAACATAGACAGTGGGTGTGTGATGAGCGTGCAGACTGCAAGGTGTTTTGCCTGCCTGGTGCGAAGGTTGTGGATATCGCCCATTGTCTAGATAGTTTGGTAGACAGTACTGGGGAAGAGTCAGTGGTTGTGGTGCATGTTGGCACCAACGACATGGGGAAATGCAGCCGTGAGGTCCTGGAAGCAAAATTTAGGTTGGTAGGTAGGATGCTGAAAGCCAGGACCTCCAAGGTGGCTTTCTCTGAAATGCTACCAGTTCCACGAACAGGACCAGCCAGACAGGCCCAGCTTTGCAGTCTCAATGCATGGATGAGATGATGGTGTCGGGTGGAAGGGTTTGGATTTGTTAGGCACTGGGGAACATTTTGGGACAAGCCGGGCCTGTACAAAAGGGATGGGCTCCACTTGAACCAGAATGGAACCAGACTGCTGGCACTTAAAATTAAAAAGGTGGCAGAGCAGCTTTTAAACTGTCTGAGGGGGAAACCCAACAGGAGCTGAGGAAGGTCCGGTTCGGAATAAACCTCCCCCCGGGATAAAGACCAAAGAAATGATGAAATTTTAAAAGGGGCAGGCCTAGAAGTAGGCATTGTGAGACCAGGGGCACAGGATATAAATTCAGAAGGGCAAAATTACCACAGGCCAACCCACAAGTGCCAAAGACACTTGAAGAGAGACACTGCTTACAAGTGCCTGTACGCTAATGCTAGGAGCCTCCGAACCAAGATGGGAGAACTGGAGTGCTTGGTTTTAGAGGAGAGCATTGATATAGTGAGCATAACGGAGACCTGGTGGAATGGAGAAAACCAGTGGGATACGGTTATCCCTGGATATAAACTATATCGGAAGGACAGGGAAGGACGTATTGGTGGCGGAGTCGCTCTATACGTGAAAGAAGGCATTGAATCCAGCAAGCTTGAAACTTCAAAAGAGGCGGACTCCTCCACAGAATCGTTGTGGGTGGTGATACCATGCCCCAGGAGGGATTTAATACTGGGAACGATCTATCGTCCCCCTGATCAAAATGCTCAGGGAGACCTTGAGATGAGATATGAAATTGAGGAAGCATCCAAACTAAGAAATGTGGTAGTAATGGGTGACTTCAACTACCCAGACATAGACTGGCCGCATATGTGTTCCAGTCATGACAAAGAAGCAAAATTTCTAGATATTCTAAATGACTATTCCCTAGACCAGTTGGTCATGGAACCGACCAGAGGGACGGCAACCCTGGACTTAATCCTGAGTGGGGACCGGGACCTGGTGCGAGATGTAAGTGTTGTTGAACCGATTGGGAGCAGTGACCACAGTGCTATTAAATTAAACATACATGTAAATGGCCAATTGCCAAGAAAATCCAACACGGTCACATTTGACTTCAAAAGAGGAAACTTCACAAAAATGAGGGGATTGGTAAAAAGAAAGCTGAAAATCAATTCCAGAGGGTCACATCACTCAAAAATGCTTGGAAGTTGTTTAAAAACACTCTATTAGAAGCTCAACTGGAGTGCATACCGCAGATCAGAAAAGGTACCGCCAGGGCCAAGAAGATGCCAGCATGGTTAACGAGCAAAGTCAAGGAAGCTCTTAGAGGCAAAAAGTCTTCCTTCAGAAAATGGAAGTCTTGTCCGAATGAAGAAAATAAAAAAGAACACAAACTCTGGCAAAAGAAATGCAAGAAGACAATAAGGGATGCTAAAAAAGAATTTGAGGAGCACATTGCTAAGAACATAAAAACCAACAACAAAAAATTCTATAAATACATTCAAAGCAGGAGACCATCTAGGGAGGCGATTGGACCCTTGGATGATAAGGGAGTCAAAGGTGTACTAAAGAACGGTAAGGAGATTGCAGAGAAGCTAAATGAATTCTTTGCATCTGTCTTCACAGTGGAAGATATAGGGCAGATCCCTGAACCTGAACTAACATTTGCAGGAAGGGATTCTGTGGAACTGAGACAAATAGTGGTAACAAGAGAGGAAGTTCTAGGCTTAATGGACAATATAAAAACTGACAAATCATCGGGCCCGGATGGTATCCACCCGAGAGTTCTCAAAGAACTCAAATGTGAAATTGCTGATCTGCTAACTAAAATATGTAACTTGTCCCTCAGGTCCTCCTCCATGCCTGAGGACTGGAAAGTGGCCAATGTAACGCCAATTTTCAAAAAGGGATCCAGAGGGGATCCCGGAAATTACAGGCCAGTTAGCTTAACTTCTGTCCCTGGAAAACTGGTAGAAAGTATTATTAAAGCTAGATTAACTAAGCACATAGAAGAACAAGCTTTGCTGAAGCAGAGCCAGCAAGGCTTCTGCAACGGAAAGTCCTGTCTCAGTAACCTATTAGAATTCTTTGAGAGTGTCAACAAGCATATAGATAGAGGTGATCCAGTGGACATAGTGTACTTAAACTTTCAAAAAGCATTTGACAAGGTACCTCACCAAAGACTTCTGAGGAAGCTTAGCAGTCATGGAATAAGAGAAGAGGTCCTTTTGTGGATAAGGAATTGGTTAAGAAGCAGAAAGCAGAGAGTAGGAATAAACGGACAGTTCTCCCAGTGGAGGGCTGTAGAAAGTGGAGTCCCTCAAGGATCAGTATTGGGACCTGTACTTTTCAACTTGTTCATTAATGACCTAGAATTAGGAGTGAGCAGTCAAGTGGCCAAGTTTGCTGACGACACTAAATTGTTCAGGGTTGTTAAAACAAAAAGGGATTGTGAAGAGCTCCAAAATGACCTCTCCAAACTGAGTGAATGGGCGGAAAAATGGCAAATGCAATTCAATATAAACAAGTGTAAAATTATGCATATTGGAGCAAAAAATTTTAATTTCACACATACGCTCATGGGGTCTGAACTGGTGGTGACCGACCAGGAGAGAGACCTCGGGGTTGTAGTGGACAGCATGATGAAAATGTCTACCGGGTGTGCGGCAGCTGTGAAAAAGGCAAATTCCATGCTAGCGATAATTAGGAAAGGTATTGAAAATAAAACAGACGATATCATAATGCCGTTGTATAAATCTATGGTGCGGCCACATTTGGAATACTGTGTACAGTTCTGGTTGCCTCATCTCAAAAAGGATATTATAGAGTTGGAAAAGGTTCAGAAGAGGGCAACCAGAATGATCAAGGGGATGGAGCGACTCCCTTACGAGGAAAGGTTGCAGCATTTGGGGCTTTTTAGTTTAGAGAAAAGGCAGGTCAGAGGAGACATGATAGAAGTGTATAAAATTATGCATGGCATTGAGAAAAGTTCTTCTCCCTCTCTCATAATACTAGAACTCAGGGACATTCAAAGAAGCTGAATGTTGGAAGATTCAGGACAGACAAAAGGAAGTACTTCTTTACTCAGCGCATAGTTAAACTATGGAATTTGCTCCCACAAGATGCAGTAACGGCCACCAGCTTGGACGGCTTTAAAAGAAGATTAGACAAATTCATGGAGGACAGGGCTATCAATGGCTACTACTCATGATGGCTGTGCTCTGCCATCCTAGTCAGAGGCAGCATGCTTCTGAAAACCAGTTGCCGGAAGCCTCAGGAGGGGAGAGTGTTCTTGCACTCGGGTCCTGCTTGCGGGCTTCCCCCAGGCACCTGGTTGGCCACTGTGAGAACAGGATGCTGGACTAGATGGGCCACTGGCCTGATCCAGCAGGCTATTCTTATGTTCTTATGATGAGGAGGAATGGGCATGAAGACCAAATCTCCTTTGTCTAGTGTACACATCCAGGGCAATAAAGTGGTAAAATCTTGAGATGGCAGAATGGAGTCTACCACTTCAGAAGATAGGTGGAGGAATAACATCTTTGAATGCTTCCCCATGATAAGAAAAAAACTCCTGGAGTTGAAAACTAAGAGAAAAATTCTAGTTCAACTTGCTTTGTGCTATATTAGTTTCCTGCTTGCTGCAAGTCTGTGTTTTCGGGGGGAGGGGTGTAAAAAATGTGGGAGAGCATTAAAATGTGAGTATAAGTGGCTCCTTGATATCTACCCTCTTCATCCCTGACCATTTAACTGCCAGCCAGCCCACTTGAGGCTAATAAAGAGTACATAAGAAGGTAAGAACAAAAGAGTAGCCCTTCTGGATCAGGCCAAATACGTATAACAGGGTAGCCGACAGGATGTTTTGAACTACAGCTTCCATAATTCTTGACAACTGGCCATGCTAGCTGTTGCTGCTGGGAATTGTAGTCTGCAACAGCTAGAAGGCTCCGCAATCCTGTTTCCCACATTGGCCAACTGGATGCCTACAGGAAGCTTACAAATAAGGAGGCTCCTGGGCTCCTGTTGGGAGGAAGGGCAGGATATCAATCAATCAATCAAATCAATCAATCAAATCAATCAATCAATCAATCAATAGGACAGCCCTCTCCTAATGATGGTATCCAGTGACTGGTACTCAAAGGGATGCTGCCTTTGAACGTGGAAGTGACCTGTAGCCGTTGATAGCCTTATCATCCATAAATCTGCCTAATCCCCTTTTAAAGCCATCTAAGCTTTAAAATTACAACATAATTGGTAGTAAATTCCACAGTTTAACTATGCACTGTGTGAAGAAGAACTTCCTTTTGTCTGACCTGAATATTTCCATATTGTTTCTTTGGCAGATCCTGAACTTCTCTCTATCCACTTTCACCACACCATACATATTTTTATCAGAGCTTGGAAAAGTTACTTTTTTGAACTACAACTCCCATCAGCCCAATCCAGTGGCCATGCTGGCTGGGGCTGATGGGAGTTGTAGTTCAGAAAAGTAACTTTTCCAAGCTCTGATTTTTATACATCTCTATCATGTCCTCTCTTACTTGCCTTTTTTCTTAAAATAAAAAGCCCAAACACTGTAACCTTTCCTCATAGGGGAGTTACTCCAGTTCCTTGATTGTTTTGGTTGTCCTCTTTTGTACCTTTTTCATCTCTACAATATCCTTTCTGAGGTGAGGCAACCAGAACTGTTTATTCCAAGTGCAGCTTACCATAGATTTGTATAATAACATTATTATATTGGTAGCTTTATTTTAATTTCTCTTTCTTAATGACCTATAACACAGAATTTGTCATCTCAGTACTGTCACACCTGAGCCAACATCTTCAATCCACCACTACCTCACAATCTCTTCCTTGGTCAGAATCTCTCCGTTTGTGTGTGAAATTAAGATCTCATTTCATATACTTATATTGAACTGCATTTACCATTTTAATGCCTGTTCACCCAGTTTGAAGAGATTCTGTAGGAACTTCTCACAATCCCTTTTGTTTTGTTTTTTACCACCATGAGTAACTTGGGTCATCGCCAAGTAACTTGTAACTTGTGTTATCACCATCAAACCAGGCCACCTCACTGCTTATTCCTAAATCCAGATCATTTATGAACAAGTTAGAAAGCACCAGTCCCAATACAGATTCCTTGAGGAACTTACATCTTCCAGTGTGTGAAATGCCCATTTATTCCTACCTTTTGCTTCTTGTTGTTTATCCAGTTACCCATCCAAAAGCAGACTGGTATTCTTCTCCCATGATTGCTAAGCCTACTTAGGAGTCTTTAGTGAAGGACTTTATCAAAAGCTTTTTGAACGCCTAAGCACACATTGTCTACTGGATCCCCCTTAGCCATATACTTACTGACACCCTTGAAGAACTCTAAAAAGTTAGTGAGACGGGATTAACCTTTGCAGATGCCATGTTGATTCTTGTCCAGCAAGACTAGCTCTTAATGCTATTACATTTTTAAGAGTAACGTGAATGGGTTTTTTTGTAAGTTGCTTTGAGAATTAGTTAGCTGACTAATATATGCATTAAATAATAAATAAATAGATTCTCCTACCTACAGTCTTAAGTGGTACAAGCCATTCTACTTCCCTCAAGACTCATCCACCGTACTGATATAAACCCAGCCTCTGGTTTGCAGGACCTTTTTAAGACTCTGAGAGGCCGTGAGGTTGAATGTTCATTTAATTCCCTCCCCCCACCCTGCTTCCTTCTCTTCTTAATTGGAGCACACTATTTGTGAATATTGATGTGACTCATCCTTGTATGAAGCCTGTGACCATCCAAGGCCTGTTAGGGATTGTCGAGCATTGAGAAAAGGAAGTAAGACAGCCAAATATTTCAATTACACATCATCCTTAGCTCTCAAGTTGTTCATTGAATGTTATTGAGGTGCAATCCACACCCAATTTCCTGGGGGAAAGTTCCAACAAACTAAATGGGGCTTGCTTTCAAGTAGATTCTCGGCCTTTTGGCTAAGATCAAGTGTAGTGTAAGTAGATAAAACTTACATTCCCAAATCACTGCTCATCTAAAAACACCAAGAGCATTAAACAGTACTGCAATTAGGGTTGCAAGGACGCCAGTTTTTGCCCAGAGACTCCGGATTTTGGGGGTTCTCTCTGGGTGAGTCACCTTAATCTTCAGACTCTCTGCTTTAAAAATCTTTTAAAAATTAAGTCTGTAGGTGGTCTGGTTCACAAGATATACACCAAACTGTCAGTTGCTGCGACCCCCGCAATTTCTGTTAAATCAGCTCATAGCAGGCTGCTCTAACCCCACCCTTTCAGGTTTGTAGCCAATAAATGAAGTCTCGGTTGTGATTCATTGACCTCCAGGCAGTGCCTAGATCCCATTGCAATGCCAGAAAAATTGTTGTTTTTTCCTGCTTATTTGAAAATCTCATAAATTAAGTAAGTATATAGTATATAAATTAAGTAAGTATATAGCTTTCAGTTTTTTTCTCTCTTGTGTGCAGGAGTCAAATAAGTTTAAATTTTCCTGGGCTGTTAAAGAGAGTAGTGTTTTGACAACATTCCCAATATAAAGCTTTAATCCAATACTCACTATTCTGGGAGTAAGATGCAATGCTAATCTCACATACCCAGAGTAAACCCCATTGAATTCAATAGGACTTACTTTTGAGTAGACATGGTTAGGATTGTGCTGTAAAGTAATGGGTCTTTTGAGTGAACATAGCAAAGAACTGTGTTTGTGTTGTAAATTGTTCTTTCTCCCTCCAGTCCTATATTTTAGTGTGCCCTTCTTCCTTGCGGTGGTCATGGTTCCCTTCTGTTGTTTTCATCCTGGCGGGCAGATAGGCTGACAGATGGTGAGCAGTCCATGGTCACCCAGTAAACTTTATAGCTCATTTTCATTTTGAAAAAAATAATTAAAAAGATTTACATACAGGCAAATTTTATGAAGTAGATCCACACAATACCTTTAAAGCACATCCAACTTGCATTTAAAGTGCATGACTTCCCCTAAAGAATCCGGGCAAGTGTAGTTTTCCCCTCACAATTATAGTTCTCACCACTCTTAACAAATTACAGTTCATGTGCTTCAAATGTGTGTTGAATGTGCTTTAAATGAATGGTGTGGATCTGCCCTAGGCATGATGTGCATTCATTAGTGAATTGAAAAGAACAATTTTAAAAGATACTTTTTAAAATAGGGCTATAGCTCAGTGGTAGGGCATATGCTTTGCATGCAAATGTCCAAAATTCAATTTCTGGAAAAGACTCTTACCTGGAATAGTACTGAGCTAGATGGTATCAAATGGCCTGAGTCAGGCAGATTCCTTTGTTCCTAAACATGGGAAGAGACCCAAAGGTGACTCCAAAATTTATTTATGTATTTTATTTACAACATTTATATACTGCTTTATTGTAAAAAATGTCAAAGCAGTTTACAGAAGGAATTAAAACAATAATATTATTGCAAAAACAGTTAAATACACCAGGTATTTAAAAACATTCAAAATAATAAAATCAACAATGAGTTAAAAACAGATAAAAAACATAATAGCTTCTACATGCCTGGATGGACTTGCCTAAACAAAAATGATTTTAGCAGGTGCTGAAAACAGTCCAATGAAGGCATATGCCTAATGTTAATAGGTAGGGAGTTCCAAAGCGTAGGTGCCCTCACACTAAAGGACTGATTTCTTACAAGAGCAGAACAAGTACTATGTGGCACCCGTAACATGGAAAGCACAGCTTGAGCTTGGCCTGGTAGCAAATCGGCAACCAGTACAGATTTCAGAGCAGAGGTATTATGTGCTGATAGGGTCTCACTCTTGTCAGCAATCGTGCCACAGCATTCTACACTATCTGCAGCCCCTGGATCAGGTTGTACTGCATGAGGATTTCTGTGACCTTGGCTGACTGGCTGCCAGGATTTTTTCATTTTGGTTATTAATCCTAACTGGTTGAGGGATGTTGAGTTTTCTGCCTTACTCATAGGAATCTTGTTGTGGTTGGTATGGTATTGAATTTAGGAAATCATCACTGTCTTTTGTTTTTGTTTTTCTATTTGCATTTCATTTACCTTTAATCTCACTCCCTTACATCAAAGCACAATAGTGGTTCCATGCACTCAACTCAACCCTCTTAAACCACCTGACAATGCAAATTGTTGTTTGCATGATGGTTTGTTTCTTGCCCAATAGCGGTAAAAGAGAATTCACATATTTGGAAGTGTGGCTGCACTTGTTGTTCCTTAGCTGCTGCCTGTTAAGGTAGATCAAACCATGTGTGTTTTCTCTCTGTCAATTATTACTCAATGAAATTGGGTTGGCTGCCAAAGTGAGTTTATAGCAGCCCACAGGGGAGACAGAAAAGGGTAGAGAATCTTCTTACTTTTACTAATTTCTCAACACTCTTTCTGAAGTGAAGTGTCAAATCTGTAAAGAAGTTGGGAGCAGCCATATTAAAAGATAGGGGGTTGCCAACCCTGCTTGGATATGAGTATCTTTGCAGAGGATCCCTAGTCAAGCTTTACCAACAGCACAATCCAAACCATATCTACTCAGAAGTAAGTCCTGTTGAGTTCTATGGGGCTTACTCCCTTTGTAAATGTGTTTAGAATTGCAGCCTTGGGGGCATTCATCTTTACTCCTAAATGCTCCCATCTAACATCTCCATAACACTAGGCTCCTTTCTTCCTACAATGGCCTTCTGGTGACTAGCCTGGCTTGAGGGCACTTAAACCCTTTTTGCCAGAAGCAAGTAGGCTAGATGAAATGTTCCCTACCCAGGCTCCAGCTTTTAGCTAAGATTTCTATCTTACTTTTCAATCAGAGAAATGTTTTTGTTTTAATTGTATGCACCAAGCAACTGTGGTTAATGCTTTATGTATCATGCTTAATGCCAACACTCGGGCTTGCCCCATGACATCACTTGGGCCTGCCCCATGACATCACTCAGGCCTGCCCCTATGACATCACTAGGGCCTGCCCCCAAAATCTCAGGATTTGGGATACTTCTGACCTGGCAACCCTAACAGCAAATGATGGCTATAATCATCTGCACACTTATTTGGGAGTCAGCCCCATAGAACTCAGTGGGGCTTATTTTGAGTAGACATGTATAAGAGTGCAATGCTAGTTACCTAAACTTACATCCCGTTTCAGTGAAGAGATAAGCAGTTTTTTTCATAGGTTGCACGTTAAAGGATAGAATTAGGATTTTAGAACAAACAACTTATTGACATAGCTACTCAGAAATAAATCTCACTGAGTTCAATGGGCCTTACTCCCAGGTAAATAGGTACAGGACTGCTGCCACATACAAGTTTTATTCATTATCTTATTGCCATCTTGTCCAGTTTAAACTATTTTAAAAATTTTAAAAAATTACCATAAGAGTCCTTGGGATGCTTACACAAGATACAAATCCCCAAAATATAGGTATACTGTTGGAACAATTTATTATAATCACTACTACTAACTACTACTACTATTTTCTGTATTTTGCAAAGGCCTATGGCTACACACAATAAAATTGATTGATTGATTGAACTACTACTATTACAGTTTAAAATTCAGTATTAAAAACAGTTAAAAGAAATTATAAACAAATTACAAATTTCACCAGTTGGTTGGCCAAATACATTACTGAATAGCCAAGTAAAAAGACACAAGCAGCTATGATTTTTAATTAATATTTCTAAAAGTATTGGCTTCATTGCCATTTCTTATTCAAATTGTATTAACCTGTTAGTGTATATTTAGTCATTACTTGAACCTCCTTCTTGAAAGTTGGCCTTCAGAGAAGTCTCACTTATCAGACTGTTAATTAATTTCAGAAAATGAAAATCATCTGCTGACAGAAGAACTGTTTATTTCACTTATTTCCTTTAGAAGCATTCATGCATCAACTCTCTCCCTCCTCTCCTAGCCCTGGCCTTAAAGCCAATCATTCATAGTATGCAATTTATTCTGATGGCAATACTAGACAGCCATATGGTTGGGTTTTTATTTTCTTTAGTTATGAATTTAAAGAAAGAAATATTGCATGAATCAAGAGCACACACTAATGCTAAACAGAAACTTCTGGAAAAGCTCATATAATGACCTGGTACACATAAAAACCTAAGCTATAGTTCGGTTTAAGCCACGGCTTGTTTGACAAACCACAAGTTAACCATGAATTAGACCATCAAACAAACCACAAATTGTTTCTCTATTTTGTTTAATTTTCCAGCTGCTCTTGCCTTGTGCCTTTTTAGATAACTGAACATCTGGGATGGGAAGGTCAAGCAAACCACGGTTAAGGAAGGGTGCTAGGTTTACACATAACATGAAGTCATACTTAAAACAAGCTGTATAAGCCAACAATAAACTAGGGTTTCACATCCTGGTTTGTTTGCATTAAACAAACCATTATTAAGTTGCTGGGCAGGGTTCACACATAATCCGAAACCAAGATTTAGCATTATGTGCAAATCAGACCATTGAGAATACTATCCTTTAAACATTTTTACCAAGAGACAACATGGTCCAGGGACAAGCATCTAGACAACTTGGGTTATCTTCAACTAAGTCCTACTCGGCGTAGATCCACTGAAATTAATTCACCTAAGTTAGCCATGTCCATTAACCTCAGTGGCTCTACTCTGAGTAAGACTAGGGTTGAATTATACCTCTGGAGTTCAAATCTCTTTTCACTCATGGATTCAAAGCAGCCATAGGCAAGTCAACTTCCCTCAGCCTTGGTTATATGTTTATAAAATGGGAGTGACTCATAACCTGCCTAGCACTGTGAAAATAAATGAAGGAAGGATATATCAGGCTGACAGACATAATATCTTTACAGTGGTCATAGTGAGCTGTTAATCCAGGGTGTAAAACTTAACTCTCACATACATACATAGCAGAAAGCTGAACACTGATTCAGACAGTCTTGTCCACCACTGCAGGGTGCTTCAAAGCACTGCACAGGGCTCTGCAAGTCCTGTGTGGTGTTTTGAAGCCCCAGCAATCATCACCTGAAGTCACTGTGAATTCAGGTGACTAGCAGGTGTGCAGCCCCACCCACCAGTCAGATTTGGCTAGTAAGGGGTAGAGGAGATAAGGATCTGGCCCACCAGCTAAATCAGGTTTCCCACTCCTGCTTTATCATAGAATCATAGAATAGTAGATTTGGAAGGGGCCTATAAGGCCATCGAGTCCAACCCCCTGCTCAATGCAACCCAACTTAAAACATACCCTACAGGTGGCTGTCCAGCTGCCTCCTGAATGCCTCCAGTGTCAGACAGCCCACCACCTCCCTAGGTCATTGGTTCCATTGTCGTACTGCTCTAACAGTTAGGAAGTTTTTCCTGATGTTCAGCCAAAATCTGGCTTCCTGTAACTTGAGCCCATTATTCCATGTTGTCTGCTCTGTGTGCTTTATATTTTAAAACAGCAAATTAGTTTATTTCATCCTTTACCTTATTTAAAACAAAACAAGAAAATATTCTTAAAACAACTGCAAATAAAGGTTGGGGAACATATTCTGGGGAAGTGTCATTGGCACTAGCCAATGTCAGCAGAATGTCTGTATTCAGTGTAGTAAGGGTACCTCCAAACTGAACCTACTGCTAAAGAAATGTCACATCTGTCTTCATCCTGAGGGAAGTTTCAGGAAGATATTTTAGCAAATATTACAAGCTCATCTTGTAATAGCTGATCAGGCTTCCAACTACTATAGTTTGCCTTCCAATTTTGGTTTTTGTCTGTTTTTAGCTTGTAATTTTCTTTTTGAAACAATGTGATTTTTATAGCACGGTAGTGTTAGCCACTTCAAAGGCATTTCCTAGTTCTGGGAATATTACTTCCTCAAGCCAGTGGCTCTGGGGCTGCATTTTTTCATTTCATGTGCTCGATGTTAAATAAATGCCAAGTTTTTCTACATATATATTCCACAGAATGGCTACTGCATAGTTTTGGAAAGTTGTAGTTACAATTGCCTGTAACCCACTATCTTTACATTCTGCCGTTGCATTTTCGGCAAGAATGTATCTTCAGCACAAACATTTGCCATATTTAGAGATTTATATTAAATAAAAGGGTCAAATGAATAGCTAAATGAATTTTGCCACTGTTTTCAAAAAAGCAAAAATTTCACCTCAACTATTAAAAAAATAAATAAATCATCAGCTACTATTTAAAAGAAGCTTGATAAAGACTTCCCTGGGTTTAAAAAACCACTAGCAAGACTAGCTTTGAAGTAAAATTTCCTAATTGTAAGAACAGTTGTACAACTTAACATGTTGCCCAAGGGAAAACAGCATGAAAATATTTTGGAAAAGATTTAAGGAATTCTGCCTCTCCAAACAACTGGGCCAGTAGCCCTCTGAGGCCCCTACCAACCCCTATGTATTCAAAATTAAATAGTTCTGCAATAAATCAAGGTAATCTTTGGAAAATGTAGTAGTAATTTAAAGATCCAGGATCCAGAAATAGAGACTGGGAAGTCAATCAAATATTTACTCAATGACATGAGGAAGGTTACTTTGAAATCTCTCCCTAAATTGCTGAGGACCAGATTATACATTTAGCAGGATCAAGTGGTAAAACTTGATATATTTAACAGGATTAAGTAACAAAGTCTGGCTGAAGATGGTGGTAGGGAGGAGGAAGTTCTCCAGCATAAACATGGCCCCCAGAACATAGGAAAATGGCAGAGAAGAAGAGAAGGCCAAACATGCTAGTTCTGTATGTGTGGGGAGGTTATTGTGGTGTTTTTTTTTAATGGAGGAGGATTCTAAGAGGAAACCTCAAACCTGCATCCTACAGTAGTACAGTTCACAAGAAGCTTTATTTATTTATTTATTATATTTATTTGTTAAATTTTTATACTGCCCCACTAGCATAGCTCTCTGGGCGGTGTACAACAAAGAAATACAAATATATACAATAAAATCCCATAATAAAATACAACAAAAATATAAGAAAATAAGAAAACTAAAAACAGTTACAGCACATGTTAAAACTAGATTAAGTTAGATTAAAATGCCTTAGAAAAGAGGAAGGTTTTGACTTGGCACCGAAAAGATAGTAACGTCGGTGCCAAGCGCACCTCATCGGGGAGACTGTTCCACAGTTTGGGGGCCACCACTGAGAAGGCCCTAGTTCTTGTTACCACCCTCCAAGCTTCTCTATGAGTCGGAACTTGGAGGAGGGCCTTCGATGTAGAACGTAGTGTACAGGCAGGTTCATATTGGGAGAGGCGTTCCAGCAGGTATTACCACTCAGTTCTGCTGAATGTATCATGTGGCTCTCAGGTTCTGAAGAGTCAATCTTCAAATTAAATCCCCACATCCTTCTAGTAGGAGAGAAGCAGGGCTGTGGAGTCAGTACGCCAGACCTTCGACTCCAACTCCGACTCCTCTATTTTTCTACTGTCCGACTCCGCCTCCTTCATAAATGGCAAATGTATATTAACTAGTAATAACAAATTTACTGTAGTAAAATGGTAGCACAAGGCATTTCATCACCACCACATGAATCCAGAGCTTGGAAAAGTTACTTTTTAAAACTAGAACTCCCATCAGCTCCAGGGATTGGGGTTGTGGGAGTTGTCGTTGAAAAAAGTAACTTTTCCAAGCTCTGGATTCACGTGGTGGTGATGAAATGCCTTGTGCTACCATTTTACTACAGTAAATTTGTTATTACTAGTTAATATACATTTGCCATTTATGAAGGAGGCGGAGTTGGAATCGGAGTCGGAACATTTCTACCAACTCCAACTCTGACTCCACCCAAAATTGCTCCCGACTCTGACTCCAACTCCACGACTCCGACTCCACAGCCCTGGAGAGTATGCGCAGCTGATGAGATGGTTTGGTGGGCTTGATGAAGATACGGTGCAGAAGCTGTGTATGTGCATGCCCACATGTAACTCTACTTACAGGGACTTTCAGATTCTGACCAAGATGGTGAAAATGGATTGACACATACCCACCTTTGGGCAAATTTGGACTCAGGTGACCAGTCTACTTCTGCACCCTTGTTTTCCTCTGAGCCACAGAATTTATGGGTTGCTTGCCAAATTCCTAGTTCACCGTTTATTCTAACCCTACTTATTTTTCAGTCCTGCATAGGGATTAGTATGCATGTACGGATTGCTGAGTCATGCACCCACGCCATCTTTGCACAGGAGGACTGTCTTCCCATAATGCAAAAACACAGTACTTCCAATTATTATCTGGCTTCCATGAACTTAAATTCAGATAGGAAATAGCATCCCAATGAATTCTGTAAGGCAAAATGCAACATCACACTTAATTTTGAATATCAGAGCTATGTGCATATTCACTATCAATAATGGATCCTGTTCACAATTATCCAGTTACACAGTCAATCAAAACTGTATAAAAAGTACCTGTTAGGTTGTATCCCTTACCCTACCTGTATGGGTATAGCTCACAGGAGCTTCCCTGTGCTCCCCATTTGGTGCTTGAAAGTAAAGTCTCAGATTAAGGAAGCATACCTCCCAACATAGCAAATTTTGAATATCCTTTCCCTCTAAGAAGTGTACCTCCAACGCTGGATTCCCTCCTCTGTGTGTACATGTGCTTGCTGTCAGAGTCAGTTTTTACCAACACAGGAGACAAATTCCTGGGAGCACGTCAAAGCTGAGTAGGGTGAAGTGAAGTTGGCAATGAAAGGTGGGAAACAGAGATGAGGTAGTGCATGGTAAGACAGAGAAAAGGGAGAAGGTAGGCATAACTGCAGCAAACATCAGGAATAAGAGCATCACCAAACCCTGAGTTCATATGAAAGACCAATTAGGCCTGCAAACTTTCATCCAAGAGACTTATTACCTTATTTGGTCAGAGCAATGTCAGCGGTGGAAATGTTGATGGTTCTGAAACCACTGCCAATTCAACATTTGAATGAACTTGTCTTTTAGTTCCCCTCCAAGATTTCACTTTACATAGTCCTAGATTGACTGTTTTCCCCCTAGAAAATGGCTAGAAGGGACCTGCAGGGTCATGTGAGTTGAACTCTACAAGCTAAGAAGGTATCTTTTACTGGACTCTACTTTTGCTGCAGAGAGCATGCAAACTTTGCAAAAATACTTTAAAAAAAAAGAGCAAAGGAAAAGTACACAACTTCTTTGGGAAAGGACTACAAGCAAAATATATATTTAATGACTGAAACCCATGATGTTTAAGCTGCCGAAAGGCCATTTCTCATTAAAACTGCTTCACATTTCTTTTACGTTTAAACATGGGTACTTGTGCTGCTAGAAGACAAATAACAGCGAGTTCCAGGAAATACGGTCTTACGATCTTTTATACTTCTCTGCTTGCAGAGAATTGGAATGTGATGTGCACTTTGTATTCCAAGCACAGAAGTGATTTGTCTGAAATTAAATTATGATTACCTGCATGAATCATACAATCTCTCCAGGGAAGTATTAATTGCACAAACATGGGTTCAACCAGAAGGGAGATAAACATTTTGACAATACCCTCTTTTTGTCTTGAGCAACACACTACCATCCCTCTCTCCTCAACCCATGCATTTTTTTTTTTAATGAAAGTTGGGAAACAGCAACTCAGCAAAAGTTCATGTCAGCACAATATGTTTGGTGATATACAATGTAATCTTATGTTTCATGACATTTTCAACACAGGAAATTGGTGTATTAAAAACAACCCAACCCAGAATCAAGAACAGTGGCCGCTTTGAATGGTAATAAGAGGTCTTAGCCAATGTTAGTCCTACTCAAAGTAAGCCTATTGAAATTAATGAATATGATTAACTTAGGTCTATTAATTTCAATGGGTCTGATCTGAATAAAATTTAGGTGTATACAATCAAAGCCCTATTTATTTATTAAATTTGTATCCTGCCCTTCCTCCAAATAGGAAGCCAAGCCCTAATGGGTGGTTCTATACTACCTTAAATAATTCACATTGCAATGCCAAGATTACCCTACAAATTAATAGTTGACACAGATAACATTCAGTGATAATGTTGATGGCCCAGTGCAGATGTCACACTAAAATTTAGCAGCTAAATCATAGCCTGACATGAGTTCCACTCTCCCACACCAATCTGATGTTACAGTTAGTTGTCTGGGCAGATTTTACTTAGAGAATTCCTAATCATTCAAGCTATACCATTTGTAACTTGATAACTGATTGAAAATTTAGCCAACTTCCTAAGAAGTGCTAAAACATCTCAGCGATGTACAAACTAATAGACCTAAAGTATGAAAGGCTATTTATCAAGTCAATCGAACCATTAATTGGAACCTTGTTAACAAAACTGTAGGTATTTGAAAAGACGAATGTAAAATGCTAATCCTGACTTGTAGAAATAAGCACTTCCATACATCTAAGGCATCCGATAACTTCATTTTGGGGGATGGTCCCAAAGTTACATGATAGATGGGTTTATAGTAACATATGGTAGATATTATAGTGAGTTTAGAGTTTAGCTTATTTTAGTCCAGCATACTATAGATAATGTACTCAGACCTCAGCACCACAGTCCCAATTAAAGAGAAATACCAGTGAAACAGTATCTGCATCCAAAGGTGTGTTGGTGGCTTGTTAGGAAAAACCACTGCACATTATTTGCAAAGATTTGGGCATACACAACTTCAGAGTTTTGTGTGGAAGAGGCAATCATATATCTCCACTGGACCTGAAGTACATTTAGAGGGGTATTCAAACCACACATACTTCCTGTTCCTTTTCTTTTTTGGTGCTTACATTTAAAATGGTACGCAACCAGTACAGACTGGTATCATCATGTGTTTGTGTTCACATTGCTTGCAAGAAGGCCAGTGTTGACCAAGATCAGTGTTCTTCAACCTCGGGTCCCCAGATGTTGATGAATTACAACTCCCATCATCCCTGACCATTGATCATGCTATCTGGGGATAACGGGAGTTGTAGTCCAACAACATATGGGGGCCCAAGGTTGAAGAATCGTGACCTAGACTATCCATTGCTCCCCTGTCAAGGTGTTGGTCAGCAATAAGGCCTTGGCAGTGCCCCCAGGAGTACAGACCATGTGGAGCCCATGTACAGCTTCTTCTAGTTATTTTCATCACAATGATGTCAGTAGTGTTGGAACAATGTCAGGGTAAGGCCTCAGTTAAGTCTTAACCTAATGGCACAACAAAACAGTAGAACCAAAGTTACAAAGCATCATGGGCCCAACTGGCAGGAAAGCACTCTTTAAGTTTCGTTTCTTCACTGTGGGAACGTACGTGATATGGTGCTTGCCAGGCTGCAACAATGTTCCGGACGAGATAATCATTCAGCTGTCCTTGACTGTTTTATTTTCCTGTACTCTGTGTATTCTCACCCCCTTTCATGCCATGCTGTTTTCCTTCAAAATAAATGACTACAGTCTCCCCCAATGTGTCAATATCCCTTTAGAAGTGTGTAATAGAATATTCCTTGAAGATAGTTCTCAGGGCCATATGTATCTCTTTGTATATGTGTCTTTTGTTTATGGTGCCCCAAAGTGTTACTTCACCCCAACATACCATTCCTTATCTCAGGATGAGATGGACATGGGTTCTGATTTTCAAAGAGAAACTTCCTGACTTTGATATGTAGCAAGTGATATGTAGCTTAGGCCTGTTACTTTTCTCTTGTTTTAGTTACATTTTGTTTATTGATAGTACGTTTCAGAAACCTATATATTGTCATGCTGAACAATAAAGAGTTGCTCTCATCCTTGCCAGGCTGTTGTGCCCGTGTGAGTGTGAAAGCCCTTTCTGATCAAGAAGTTGTCTGTGTCATACTTGATATCTGGGTGGCTTTTAGCCAAGTGAATAATTGGGATTCTATCTCAGCTCGCACTCCTGCCCGGGAGCATTGAGGTGAGCAGTGGGCATTCTTTGCCAATTAAAATTTCCTCAACAAATTGGGGGCTCGTCCAGGATACAGTGTGCTCCCTGGGTTCCGCGGGAAAGTTCTGTGCACACACGTTCAGATGCCAGGAGAGATTTCTCTCCCGTCCGTGTCACAGTCAGCCGTCGATCCTACGGGGTAAGGCATAGCCGAGAATTATCCCACCAGATATCATGGGTCAAACGCACAGTAAAACGTGTAACAATGCTGATGCTGTAACCCCTTTGAGTCTTATGTGCAGGTTCTGGGATGAAGGATGTTTGCCAATCAAGACAGGTATGAAAAATAAAACCATGGTAAAGTTGTGTGTCAAGGAATGGACACAGATGACCGCGGTCGGGGCCCCCGAATACCGGTGGCCTCAGGATGGATCCTTTGATGCCGTTTGCTTATCCGGGGTAAGAAATCGGATAGACATGGACCACCCCAGCCACTCCGATTTCTGGCTCCTGTGGCAAGCAGGAGTGCAGAAATGGACTGGCATAAAGGTAATGATTGGAAGGTCTGTCTCTGGAAACGAACCCCCCCTGGCTATTTTGCCGACGACTCACCTAGACGGCAGGTAATTTGCCGATCCGTTATTCCATCTGCCCCATCGCCGCCACCTCCTCAGGACGGCGGGTCCCTGCAGGGACAGGTGGACGACCCGGATCCGCGGGTCGATGGATTTCTGTTTAGGCACGCACCCGAGGTTGAACCATTCCTCCCTAAGAAAGAGGAAAAGCCAGGGTTGGGGGGGTTCCTGAGGACCAGAGAATGAGCTTGCAATCCCATGACCCGAAACCCCCAGCCACTCCCAGGCTTCCGTGCACATTCGGTACGCCTGGAGGAGCAGACGGGGCAAGTGCGATGCTCCCCCTGGTAGTCCATGACCAGCCTTACCTAGACACCCAAGGGCTGCTGCAACACGTTGCCCTGGCGGAACACAAGGCATGGATGGAATGGGATCTCAAGGAATGGAGCCTACTGGAAGGTACGTTTGAAGAAAAACCCAGAAAAATCCAGAGCCTCTTGCGCAGGCTGTTCGTGAGCCACAACCCCACTTACACCGACGTCAACTACCTCCTGGACCGAGTACTAACAGGTGAGGAACGCAGCAGACTTTGGGCTCTCGAAACGGCTTGGGCAGTCGAGGACCTGACCAACAGGAGGTCATGGGACAGACGCACTGACGAAGCCACAACATGGACAGGTAATGACTGGACCGTAGAGAGAAGGACCCAACTTAGGGATGACAGAGAGCGGCTCCTTTCCCACCTAAAACAAATGTCTCAAAAACCTCCTAATCAAACCAAATTTATGGCTATTAAACAAGAAACCACTGAGCCTCCGCGCAAATTTTGGACGAGATTATTGGAGGGGGCCAGAAGCCATACCAATCTGAATCCAGAAAAGCCGGAGGATCAGCCGTCCCTGGTCGCGTCTTTCGTTCACCAGGCATTGCCCTATATTAGAGACTATTTCCAACATTTCAGACCAGTGTGGGGAGTGGAGCCGATCACTGCAATTTTGGAGGTGGTGGATGTGGTTTGGGAAAACGAGAAGGAGAAGGGGAAGAAAAAGGAGAAGAAAGCAGTATCAACTGCTGGCCACGGCCATACGCGGTGGTCTAGGGATTCGTTTCCCTAGAGGAGGGAGGGGTCAGAACCAGCAGGGATGAGGCAGAGCACAGACAAGACAGACATGGGGAGGAGGAGACGGGGAAGGGGATGCTTCCGATGCGGGGACCTGTCGCATTACAAACGGGACTGCCCGCTGGCAGCAGGAGATTTTACCCAAGATGGGTATGATAACTCTTTCAGTTTTTCAGACACCAGTGCACTGCCTCCCCCGCCACCACCAAGCGCGCCAACTCAGCAACAACAGCCACCGCGGCAACTGACACCAGCCGCATGGAACCAGCTGGGAGCAACACCACGTCGTCCCCCTCAACAATGACTATCTAACAAACGGCCGCCCGGCGCTGGAGGGGATTGGGGAATGCTTGCCTTGTTGTCTCTGGCCGGCACCTTTCTTTTCCTGTCTTCTCCAACGACTGAGCCACTCCTGACAATGTGGGTTGAGGGCATTGAGTTCTCTTTTCTCATAGACACCGGGGCGACCTATTCCCTCTTGAATAAGGCGCCACGTGCGTGGCTCGCAAAGGATTCCAAGCTAGCAATGGGGATGGGTGGGGTCCAACAAACATTGTATGTAACTAAGTCATTGTGAGTCGAGTGTGAAGGGAAAATGTTTGATCATGTTTTTCTGTTTTCCAGTGCCTGTCCCATCTCCCTAATGGGGCGTGATATGCTTTGTCAACTTGAGGCCACTTTAACCTGCACTCCTGGGGGGTGGGATTACTCCTCAGTGTGTTTGGGATAAGGGAACCAACGGCCCCCTTAGGAGATCTAACTTTACCCGGGGACTTGAGCAATCTGCCCCCGTCATTGTGGGGAACCAAAGACACTGACGTGGGACTGTTGAAATCAGTACAACCTGTCTGGATACAGGTAAAACCATCGCTCCCCCTGCCTTGCATCCAGCAGTATCCATTGTCTTTAGAAGCGAGGGAAGGCATACAGCCCATCATAGAGGGATTCGTACAAGAAGGGATCATACGCCCACAGCGCACGCCCTGCAACACCCCGATCTTACCCATAAAGAAACCCCCCAAGAAACCAGGAGACCCAGTCAAGTGGAGATTTTGCCAGGACTTGCGCACCCTGAATAAGTATGTAGTCCCTCTCCACACAGTAGTTCCAGACCCAGCCACCATTGTGAGCCAAATACCATGGGACGCCCAGTGGTTCACCGTAATTGATTTGAAAAATGCTTTTTTTAGCATCCCCTTGCACCCAGACTCGCAGTTCTTGTTCGGGTTCACCTGGGACCACCGCAGTTTCGTCTGGACCCGAATTCCACAGGGCTACCGCGACTCTCCAGGAATATTCAGCCAGTGCCTAAAGGGCGACCTGGAGGACTTCAGCCCATCAGAAGGATCCAGTGTGGTGCTGTAAGTGGATGATGTTTTATTAACCAATGCAGTGGCTGACAGATTGCGGAAGGACGGTAAGGAGTTTTTACTCTACCTGCACTCCCGGGGACACAAGGTAGACCCCAAGAAGATACAGTGGGCCAAACAGAAGGTTAAGTATCTGGGTTTTCTCCTCACCCCAGAGGGCAGACATATGGACCCCGGCAGGGTGGCGGCAATCCAACAATGTCCGTTGCCCTGCACCAAGAAGCAGCTACGGGGGTTCCTTGGCATAATCGGCTTCTGTAGGCAGTGGCTGCCGTCATGTGGGGAACTCTGTAAGCCCCTACACGCCCTCACCGCAAAGAAAGCCACAGATCCCCTCACATGGGACCCCGATTCTATTACGGCATTTGAGCGGTTAAAAGAGAGCGTGGCCGTCTCTATGTCTCTGAAACCGCCCAATTACTCCAAACCTTTCCAGCTATTCGTGCATGAGCGAGAGGGAGTGGCCAGCGGAGTCCTAACACAGAAATGGGGCCCCAACCATCTCCCAGTTGCTTTCTATTCACAGCAAGTAGACAGTGTAGCGAAGGGTACCCCCTCCTGCACAAACATGCTCATGGCTGCAGCACTGCTGGTTCGGAAGAGCAAGAGCCTCACTTTGGGACACAACACCGTCATCTGGACTTCGCATGCTCTGTCCGCGTTACTTAGGAGGGGAACCACACAGGTTTTTTCAGCACAATGCCAGCAGCAGCTAGAGGCAGAACTCCTAGAGGACCCTAATCTGACGTTTGAAAGATGCGGCCCCCTTAATCCTGCTACCCTGCTTCCCGATTTACCTGCGCCTCCAGACGACCATGATTCCATGACTGTTATCAACACCACTCTGCAAGTAAGACAAAACCTGTCTGACGAGCCTTTGCTTAACCTAGATCTTGTCTTTTTCACGGACGGGAGCTCATTTTACAAGGATGGGATCCGATACACGGGCTACGCCATCACTAGCCAGTGGGAACCGGTGGAAGCGGCCTCCCTGCCAGGACGATGGGGAGCGCAAGCAGCCAAGCTGTACGCGCTGACAAGAGCCTGTCAGTTAGCAGCAGGTAAGACCGTTTCCATCTACACCGACAGCAGGTATGCGTTTGGAGTAATTCATTGTCACATCCACCTCTGGAAATATAGGGGATTCCTGACCGCGGGAGGGAAGCCCATACGACACTTATCCCTAATGCAGAAGCTCCTGGATGCAGTGCAGCTGCCAACCAAAGTGGTGGTCGTACATTGCAGGGCACACACGAGGGATCAAGATCCAGTGACTTTGGGCAATGCTCTAGCTGACCGGGTGGCTAAGGAAGCAGCCCTGCTGCTGCTCGCCCTCCCCACGCTAGCCCTCATTACTGATGAATTCTGCCCAGCAGACAGCACCTGCGTGACCACCAAAGAGGTACAGAAATGGGAAGCGCTGGGAGCCAACCACCGCAACGGCTTATGGATCATGCCAGACAGGAGAGTTTGTCTTCCTCGCTCCCCTTACCCAGTGGCAGCGGCTTGGCATCACAAAAAGGGGGGGTATTACGGGACTCATGCCCTAGTAGACACAGTCCCCAGATATTGGTACACCCCCAGGATCCAGGCAGCATGCCCAGCAGTTGTGAAAGCATGCCACCTATGCCAAGCGAACGGACCAGCTCGGCCCAATAGAGCACCGAAAGGGGGGCGCCCGACAGCCGCTGCCCCCTTCCAACACCTACAGATGGATTTTGTAGACCTACCAAAGGCCATGGGTAAGAAGCATCTTCTTGTAATCGTTTGCACCCTCACCTCATGGGTGGAGGCCTACCCCACAACCAACACTACTGCCCTCACCGTTGCGAGGCTCCTCCTAAAGGAAGTTATTCCCAGGTTCAGAGTGCCTGAAACTATTGACTCGGACCGAGGAACACACTTCACAGGGCAAGTACTGACCCACGTAGAAGAGGGATTAGGCATTTCTCCTCTCCTACATACCCCTTACCACCCCCAGTCTTCAGGTAAGACCGAGAGACAAAATCAAGAAATTAAGATGTATTTGTCTAAATAAACACAGGAAACAGAGTTAAAGTGGCCACAGGTGCTTCCTCTTGTATTGTTTCACATGCGTACTCGGCCCACCAGGGCTCTGGGGTTGTCACCGTATGAATTGGTATTCGGGCACCCGCCCTCCAAGGGTGGAGCCTTGCCGAATCCAGATGTTTCCCTTCTGGGGGGGGACCACATGACGACTTCTCAGTTTCTTTCCTTGCATAGCAGGTTGCAAGAGCTGTGGCGCACGGCACGGTACACACAGACCATCCCGCTGGAAGAGCAGGTCCATCCATTTCAGCCCGGAGACTTCGTGTGGGCCAAGAAGTTTACCCAGTCAACTCTGCTCCAGCCGGGATACACGGGTCCACACCAAGTTTTGCTAACTACCCAGTCGGCAGTGTTCCTGGAGGGCCAAAAGTCGTGGATCCACCATTCGCATGTTGTCGTGTCCAGGACGGGACTCAGGAATCAGACCAGGTGGTGCAAGCAAATCAGTTTTTATTAGAGTAATATCCAGACAAAAACTGCGCCTTCTCATTAAGCTGCCGTACAAAAACATATCCTGCGACATAGAAGAGATTTGACAGAACAAGGAGCCACTACCCCCCCGTCTCTTAAGAAGGGGGCATTCGAGCGCGAATTCTCTCACTCCGCCTCAAAGTGCTCTCATCTCCACCCCTCCTCTTCTCCCTCTTTTGCCTCCTCTTTAACTGTCTTCTTGTATGTGGTGAAGGGGGAAGCACTGCCCCCTCCCCTTCTGAAGCCTCTGACTCAGGTATGGGGGAAAGTGGGGGGGCAATGCTTAAACCGTCAGGCTGCTTCTCCTGGCTTTTCTCTGAATCAGGAGGGAGTTGAATTCCCCCTTGCCCCTCCTCCCTCTCCGGCTGCTCTAAACTCAGAGGAGGGGAAGGAGACGTGGGAAGTTCACAGGAAGGAGCTGTGTCTGCTGGACTCTCAAGGTCTTGGCTGGCAGACAGTTCTGTCTCTGGGAATTCCTCCCCCTCCTCTGCTTCTGCTTCACACGACTCTGGACAAATGACCCCCTCCCTCTCCTCATCTTCTGAAACATCAGGGCCCCAATCCTGTATCCTGACACATGTCAAGCCAGCCGTGACGGATTTCAGCCCTTCTGTCGAGCTGGACCCGTCCCGGAAAAGAGTCGGAGCCGCTCACCTCGGAAACCCGGATAGTACCGAAGCTGCATTTGCGACGAGATCCAGTGACTGATTTGTGGGCGCCCAACACCGTTCCCTTCCGTGACGCAGAGCCATGGTAGACAGCAGCCGCCTCCCGGCTCCGAAAGCAGTGACTCTGACTCTCCTCATGTATACAGGACTGTTTTCAGTTACACCCCTCTGTTGCCCGGATGGAATAAAGATTTGCACCGCAGCTGATTATAATGTGCCCCCAGCAGGAACCCGAATGGGACTCCCTGACCCAAAGGTCCCAGGAGAATGTCCCGACCCATACATGTATCGCATCTTTCAGACGCACAACCAATCCTTTGTTGTTGATATTGCCGGATGGAAAGCAAGGTGCCACAAAGCAGCAGTGGTGTTCCAGCACAGGTACTTGGGCCCTGAAGTTACACAATGTGTGCGGGCGGAAGTGGCATGGGCGGTCCATCTGGCTCTGGGTTGTGTTAGGCCAAGGGGACTAGCCCGATATTCTCCTTGCCCTACAAACATGGATGCCTTCTCGGTAGTTCAAGAATATTCCATGTTTACCTATAGGGAGAAAGGAACTCCCAAGCCAAAGTATTGCATTGGGCTGGAACATACCACATGTTACAACACCTTGAGGGAGGTAAGAGAGAAGGGGCTCACGGCCAGATACCAGTCTCCCCCAGAGGAACCCACTCTTGCTCACCAACCCTCGCCACCCCCTCCGGTCTATCAAGGAGATAGCTGGAAGGCCAATGTCTTCCTCTCCCTCTTAGAAGCCACAGCACCAAAAAACGGCACATGCTACGTGTGTGTACACACACCCCCACACGGAGCGGCAGGAGTCCCTTTAATAGGCACACCTCTCTCCCTTGAAGAGATCCCCACTTTTTTGCGGCGAATGCCCGCCAAAGAATTGGATGGGCCCTTGGAAACCAGCAGCCCATTACAGGGAGAAATTTGCGTAAGCAGCAAGCCAAGGGCTTATTCTGGCATGCACTGCCGTTTCATTATAAGCCAACTCGAGCCAAATAAGTGGGGAATCTTCAACGATACTCATTTCCTTAATGCGGGACTTCTGAAAAACACCACCTGGCTGCAGGCATGGTACACATTCTTGTCCCAAGACTCCCCCGACCCGGAATTGTTCCCTTTCTTGTTACATCTACAGACAAGATCTACACCGAAGGGTCTCTGGTGGCTGTGCGGTCATCAGGCGCTACGAAACCTGCCAACAGGAGACAGTTGGACCTGCACCTTGGGCAGGGTGGTCCCTGGACTCCGCGTAACAAATACCCCCCCGGTGGCCCAACATTGGAACCGGAGAAAAGCGGGGGAAGCGGTGCTCAGGGGCCTCTTTCCACAGTATGGGGAAGGGCAAAACTATATGGACTTAATAAAGTTGTCCAATTCCTTTGAGGATTTCCTAAATGACACCACAGTCTCCATCAGGGACCTGACCAATGAACAGGGGCAAATTAGAACGGTTGCCCTCCAAAATAGGTTAGCCATAGACTACCTCTTGGCAAGTTCAGGCGGCATATGCGCGTTAATTGGAATGGAATGCTGCACATCCATCACTGACACAAAAGCTGATGTTTTGCAACATCTGAACCACCTCGACAAGGTGTATAACGATGTTGAAAAAATCAAGGAATCTTCCCTCCTTCCTAATGTCGCTGAGTGGTTTGACAGCTGGCCCAGCTGGCATAAAATAATGACTTACATCATCTTTGGAGTATGTGCTATAGCTGTTTGCTGTTGTTGCATCCAATGTTTGCCTAGACTTTTTTCCACGTTCTCCGTTTGTTGTGCGAAGTGCACTGCGACATGTCTAAAAAAGCCTCTTTCAGTAACGGAGTTGGCTTTACAGGATATGACTTTTCGCTTAATGTATGAAGCGCCATGGCCGGAGGAGGATGAAGCAGCTATCTATTAGACGCAGGACGTCTAATAGCGCTGAAAGGGGGGAATTGTTGGAACAATGTCAGGGTAAGGCCTCAGTTAAGTCTTAACCTAATGGCACAACAAAACAGTAGAACCAAAGTTACAAAGCATCATGAGCCCAACTGGCAGGAAAGCACTCTTTAAGTTTCGTTTCTTCACTGTGGGAATGTACGTGATATGATGCCTGCCAGGCTGCAACAATGTTCCGGACGAGATAATCATTCAGCTGTCCTTGACTGTTTTATTTTCATGTACTCTGTGTATTCTCACCCCCTTTCATGCCATGCTGTTTTCCTTCAAAATAAATGACTACAGTCTCCCCCAATGTGTCAATATCCCTTTAGAAGTGTGTAATAGAATATTCCTTGAAGATAGTTCTCAGGGCCATATGTATCTCTTTGTATATGTGTCTTTCGTTTATGGTGGCCCAAAGTGTTACTTCACCCCAACATACCATTCCTTATCTCAGGATGAGATGGACATGGGTTCTGATTTTCAAAGAGAAACTTCCTGACTTTGATATGTAGCAAGTGATATGTAGCTTAGGCCTGTTACTTTTCTCTTGTTTTAGTTACATTTTGTTTATTGATAGTACGTTTCAGAAACCTATATATTGTCATGCTGAACAATAAAGAGTTGCTCTCATCCTTGCCAGGCTGTTGTGCCCGTGTGAGTGTGAAAGCCCTTTTTGATCAAGAAGTTGTCTGTGTCATACTTGATATCTGGGTGGCTTTTAGCCAAGCGAATAATTGGGATTCTATCTCAGCTTGCACTCCTGCCCGGGAGCATTGAGGTGAGCAGTGGGCATTCTTTGCCGATTAAAATTTCCTCAACAGTAGCAAAATGATAAAGTAATATTAATAGCAGTATAATACCAAACCAATCAGAACAACAAAGTATCCAAGAATAGGCAAGAAATCAGAATGTTGATTATAATAGTACTAAAAGGGAAATATAAAAAAGTGAATAACTACACATAATTTTATATCTTAATATTTGGTTGCAGAGATTAATATCTGAATCAGAGTATAGGAAATTGGAGCTACGTTTGCAACCTTCCCCAAAGGCCCCTGTCAAAGCCTGTGAAAGTTTGCCACAATGTTATTCAGAGAAATATCCCCAATGTATCCCCCATGCACACACACATGAAACTAAGAGAGCAGCTTTCATGCAGATCTTATTTGTCTATAGGACAATAGGATCTACTCCATCCTCTCCATGCCATCACACAGCCTACTGACATTGTCTTTAAGTAAAAATTCAAATGTCACTTGAGAAACTTCTGAATCTTCCCAGGTCACTCCAACAGGAAATTCACAAGCTTAGTTCTATTTAACATTTCCACATTGAGAACCCATAATAGTTGCAGGGTTTGGATGGTGGCTTTGTGTTACAAACTCACATTGTGGTACAGAACCTTCATTTCAAATTTACTCACAGACATTTTGCCGCTGCGGTTGGCTTCCTCCCTCTCTGCCAATGCCTTTAGAAAGTTGTCTTTTAGCTCTTTTCCTGCACTTGATATAGTTCTGGAAAAGAAAAGCCAGAATACATTTATTTCCTGATTTTTCTATCTTCGTCCTAATCCAGACCACTTTAAACAAGAATGAACAAGAACAACAAAAAGGGATCAATCCAAGAGGAGATTCAGCAGCACCTTGACAACGTTCCAAACCAAGATAACATATTAAAAATGGCTGCAGATTTTTAGTAAAGTCTTAATTATTAAACACAATCCCAACCTCTCAAATTAGGTTTTGGGGCACAATCCCAGCTGTGAACAGCAAGGCTGAACTGAGTGTCAGAATCACCACCACACCAAAGCTCTCCTGACTTGGGGCTGATTCACACAGGAGCTAAACTTCGAATGGAAAACAAAGCTTTTCCCATCGTGCTAGATTTTCAACGTTCACACATCTTCCAATCCGCTGTTTTCCAGTCACATTTAGTATCACTGTTTCCTTGTGGCCCCACCCCCAAATTTAGATGTTTGCTCCTTCCAGAGTATTGCTAATGGAGAAGGAAAACGGGTTTGCTGAAGCCGGGATAGCATGGGGGTGCAATTTACATGAAAAAGTGTCAGTTTCATTTCCTCCTGACATATTTATAGAAAAACCCCTTTTTTATTAAGTACTTATGAAATGCAATTTTTAGTGGAAGTGTGTGTGTGTGTGCACGTGCGCACATGCCTTCTGTCACATCAGTAATTGGGCATATGGAACTCAGAATGGAAAGGGGGGGTGCAATCCCCAAGACTGTTTGGGCTTAAAGGCTGAAGCCAGGAGAGCGCCTCAGCGTGAAATTGACATGACACTGACTAGACCCCCCCTCCTATTCCTAGTAAAACCCTTTCATCCTTTTTCTTTTTTAAAAATTAGGTAGTTGGAAACAGGGGTGTGTGTGTTTGTGTGTGTCTGTGTGTGTGTGTGCGCACAAAATGCTGCAATAAAAAGTTGCCACCCCCATCCCCACTGTGCAGGAAAATCGCAGGGGTAGTTCAGCTTCGCTTTTGCAAAGCCTGAGGGAGTTTGGGTGGAAAGAGTTGGAAAGAACAGGACTGAAGGAAGGCAGTTTACTCCGCAAGTAAGGGGCAAAAGAAAGGAGGGCTGCAGCAGTTTGGGAGCAGCCAGTCGGAAGTTACTTCTTGAGCGACGGGAAGTGAAATGGTCATGGAGAGTTTAGTGGGCAGAGAAAGGGGAGTATCTGAAGTGACGATCCACCCCCCAGCAAAAAACTTCAGAGGAAACAGCCTATATGGGAGGAGGGCAGCGAAGCAGAGACCGTTTTTCCTTCACTTATCACATTTTCAGTGGGTTGCTTTGATTCAAATTTAAAGGGAAAAGCAGTGACACACCTTCCCTTTGTCTGCAACGTCATGTAAACCATGTGAATTAAATGGGGGTGCAGGTGGCACCCATCTCACATTAAATCTCCGTGTGAACCAGCCCTTGCTGACCAAGGCAAAAATAGGGGCAATAAAAGGGGGTCCAGGCTGATGCAGCAGAGGTCCAGAACAGGACCATCACCGGTAGCTGGACTAACTTAGGATCCAGCAGCTCCTTGTGGGCTTTCCATAGGCATCTAGTCAGCCACTGCAAGAACAGCATGTTGAACTAGATAAGACTTTGGTCTGATCGAATGATCAGATGTTCTAATGATGTGCATTCAACAGCCCCATGGCAGTTGTACATACTATGTGTAACCATGAATCTATGATTTGACTGCAAGGATCAGAGCAATGCATGGGATCCCTGATATTAAAAAGCCATCTTGGCTTGCTTCCTGATGAGGTGGTTCCTTAGCTGGGTGTGATATGACTAAAGCAGACTTTCCTTTGTGTTATGCTGTTCTTCTAAATGTAAAAATTTAAAGCACAGGAGTACCTATTAAATATAGAAAAAACAGGGAACTCCACTAAATCCCCAGCTTTGCCACTGATATGGAATGACTTGCATATTATTTGCAACCCACTCGAATGAAAGTTTGGTAACCACCATGATGGTGGGGTCTGAACATTACAGTCCCATTACAAATACATGTAAGTGCATGTGCATGCACACATCTATATCAAAGCAGTGTGAAAATTCCAATGCACACCAGAAACATGACTGGCCTTCCCCATTCATCTTAATAAAAAGTGGACCTCCAGAGAAAAAGATGCCTATCAGGCAAGAGAGCTCCACATGCACATAGGAGCCCGCATGCCCACAGGGAACTGCTGGATATATTTCCGGTGGGAACAGTCAAGCTTCATACAGTCTTATTACACAGTCTCTGTTTTCCCGAGGAAGGGGAAAGTGGCAACTAGAAAAAGAAAAACGGTCGGAAGGGATTCTTTAGCCCCTGCTATGCATTTCTCCTGTATGACTAAGTTTACTTAACACTCAGCGACCTGAAAAAGCCTGTAAAAATAAATACTGAAAAGAAGTTATTTCCTCGGGGGGGGGGGGAAGTGGGGGAACTAGAGTATTTATTTTTTTTACAAAGGATCAGAGCTACACTTTTTAACTGGTTTGTAAACACTCAGTTATTCTATTGCTAATGTATTCATGCAATTGCACCCTTTCAATGCAGGACAAAGGCAATGCCGATAAGACAAAAACTGAAAGCTGTGTTTAATGGTTTAATGGTTAACTAGTTAGTTATGCATGCTATTACAGTGCAACACATACAGTCTAAGAGGTAATGTGCTTGTGCTTCTAGAGCCCATTTCTTCAGTCCTTCAGTTGTGGGATCTTAATTGTATTTTCGTTTATCAGAAAGGAAATGTTCCACAGGAACACGTGCAAGAACCCCAAGTTAAATTTCAGGCACAACCATCTGGGATATTTTGTAGCATGCTCAACAGTCAGAGTTATAGACAGTGAGAAGGATCTAGGATGCTGGTGGCAATGTTCATCATAATGGAAGATATGGAATTCATTTTTATTTGCTTTTTTCCCCACAGCTCAAAGCTGTGAAAAAAGACAGGGTATGTATTAAAAGACAGGAATAAATAAATCAAATTACTTTGGTTTTATGTGAATTTTGCATGTATGAATTACTTCAGTCTATTACTCCTGCATCTTTTGATGTGGGGAAAAATGCTAAGTGCCATTGGCGAACTGCTGACATCATAGAATACGGATGACAATCCCAACCAGAAGGTTCAATAATGCTTCCCCCAGGCACCTGGTTGGCCACTGTGAGAACAGGATGCTGGACTAGATGGGCCACTGGCCTGATCCAGCAGGCTCTTCTTATGTTCTTATGTTCTTATGAGAATAAGATGGAGGTCTAATCAGGGCCAGCCCTTGTTGATGTCCCAAGAGAAAAGTGTCACTGCCCTCCCCGCCATCTTACAGAAAAATACTAGCATGTGCAAGTTATTCATTAATGGAGTTTTATGACAAAGGTTACATAAAATGGCACCAGCCATTTCACCCAAACACACATTGCTTTCCAGCCAGAAGCAAATTTCATGTTTGCGAAGGTGTTCTCTGCAGTAGTCTTCTGTGTCTAATGCTACTTCACTATGTTGCCCCTAAAAGCAACTGCCTGGGCTGCTTGTGCTGACCCTCAACTGAAGAATCATCATCAAGCACCAGCCTTTGAGAATGCCTTGTAAAGAAGGACTAGATGCGATTCCCATTATCCTCACCAAGTCCTGCATCAACTACCACTACCAAGTCTAAAATCCCCCCAACAAAGTCACACTCCCTATATGACAAAGGTCATTGCAGGGCAACCAAATTCACAGTCAAAAGCCAAACCTAAAACCAGACCAGAATGCATACAGAAGAACTGTGTAATATCCAGGACGGCCTAGAGTTAACCTAGTCTATATAACACCTCCTCCACTCCATTTTACAACTATAGATGGGCTTTCTTCCCATGCCTAGGAGCATATTTCTCCCCCTCCCCGTCCCTAGCAACTGTTTTTTTTTTGTTCCAGCCTAAGGAAGAGTTCTAGGAAACTTGAAAGACTGCTTTCTACCTTGTGACATTTTAGTTGGCATCAATAAAAGTATTGGTTTTTTCTTCTAATGGGCCAACAAAGTCTCTGGCAAATTGACTGTGAAGAATATAAAATTTAACCAGTCAGAAGAAGGATCCTAGGACTGGAAGATGGCGACCTAATGATGGGACTTTGCTTATAGCACTTATGGAAGACCAAACAAGAGATGGATTGATTCCATAAAGGAAGCCACAGACCTGAGATCTGAACAGGGTGGTTCATGACAGATGCTATTGGAGGTCATTGATTCATAGGGTCGCCATAAGTCGTAATCAACTTGAAGGCACATGACAACAACAACAAACCACTAGGGGATACAGCTAGTCTGGCTTTTATTAACCCTTTATCTAGTGTACTACCTAACAATGATCCCAGATTTGTTAATATAAGGACTGCAACATGTTTATTCTACTCACCACTTTCCAAGGGTGCTGTGTGCCCTGCTTAGCACTAGAGACAGATCCAAATAATTGCAAGTTTTCAGAATTTTTCAAAGGAAGTGTCTATTATTTTTTCATCTACTATCCTTTGGTACATTGTATCTGTTTTAACACCATCAAACCTAATTAAGTCTGCATAACACCTTCTCCATTCCACTATACAGACAGAAAAATCCTACCTTACAAGGGAAAGGAAGATCCCGTGACAGAGCAACCAACCAGCACATCCAGCGTCCAGACATTTTGCTGCGGCCAAGGGAGGAGGCTTTTCCATTTTCACCTCCCACCCTAGCTCCACCAGCAGAACCCTTCTGGCAGAATATCTACACCAGGCGAGCTTTCTGCAGAAGTACTAGAATAGGGGACCTCCAAGTGGCATGAGGATCACATCACTGGTGGGCTTCCCTCTCCGTTAGTGGAGCAGCACGTGTGCCATATCCTAGGGCCCTTCACCAGCAGCAATAGGAGTGCGAAGGCTTGCGTTTTGCATCAAATCTTGAAACACAGTTCTTTCCCTTGGCTCACCTTTTCTTTTCTTGCTCTTTTCTCCTCCCCCACCCTTTTCCCCCTGCAACATCCAGTTCAGAACTTGAAAGCTTCTCACTGCTTGGGAACATGTTAGCTGGTCCTATTAAAAGTATTGCCTTATTGTTATTTATGACTATTTTCTAAATGAACTAACACGGCTGCCTGTTGTATTTAGAGTTAAACTGAACCCACATGTTCAATTATCTTACTCTAAAATAAATAAATAAAATGTATATTAGACACCAGCTGATAATTGCCTAATTCTTCAGAGCCAACTGTTTCTTCAACAAAGGATGGGCTGCCAATTTTTTCAAGAATTCTTTCTTTTGCCTCCTTCATTGCTACTGACAGATGAGATCACTGTGTTGGAATTATTAGTGACAACCATGCAAGTGAGGCTATAGTACTGTGGCTACATGGAATCCATCGACCAGAAACGCAGCAATCTAATCTCTTTTAAGAAACAGGTGTTCACTCAAGAAAAAAAATTTTTGCTTGGTGAGTACTTATCACATTTTTGTATCTAATCATTAAGAGTGATAAAAATAATGAGTTTTTGCATATATTATCCATTGTTTTTCATTTTTTCCCATGAGAACAGGGGATTCCAAAAACAAAGTTGGCCACAAGACACCTGCTGTGGAGAACTGGTTTATAGTTGATTATAAAGCAAAGAAACTGTGGATCAACACACCGCTTTATGTGAGTTTCAAAATACTGGCACTGAAGACATATTAAGGATTTCTTCCAATTCAGTTATACATTTCTACAGCACAAGGTGAGATTCTGACCTATTTGAGAACACTTGTGGCAAATATTTTATCCTAACATTCAACCACTCCATTTGTATACATAATCAGTGCAATTCAAAACAGGTTCCAATTGCAAAATTTTGGGTTCTAGACTTTTTGTGGCAGAAGCAGAAGGAAGCGGAGAAATGGTGTGTGGCACGTTAGCATTGACAAATATTGACGGGAAAACAGCACTGGAAAAAGGGTCATGAAGAGGGACAATGTTACAGTAAGTAAGAAGACATCAGACAGCCAGTGTGGTGTAGTGGTTAAGGTGTTGGACTGCAACCTGGGAGACCAGGGTTCGAATCCCCACACAGCCACAAAGCTCACTGGGTGACCTTGGGCCAGTCACTGCCTCTCAGCCTCAGAGGGAGACAATGGTAAACCCCCTTTGAATACTGCTTACCATGAAAACCCCATTCATAGGGTCGCCATAAGTCGGAATCGACTTGAAGGCAGTAATTTACATTTACAAGAAGACATCAGCCTCGGACCATCAACAATTATTTCAAATGCCACCTCTTCTTAGCAAAACTGGTCTCTACAAGCATTTACTTGTTAACAATAAAGCTAACTCTTCAGCTGAAGAGAGGAAGATCTTCCTGTGTGCAATGCATTTTTAAAACAGCTAATCTAATACATTTTCAACTTTCAAAGAAACAGTAATGAAACTGTCTTTGCTCTCTAGGTGATGTATATTCACTATTGATCTTTCAATGAGATCAGCAGGCCGCACGCAGAGATGCTCAGAACAACCTTTTGTAAACTGTTGGAGGTCAGTAATTTGCCGGATGCAAAACAAAAAAATCTGCTAACATTATCTACTGCTGGGACACAGGACTTTCAAGGACTCACAGATGAGCTGGAGGAGGAGTCCTGGAACTGGTTGTTCCAGCTGGACTGGTCCAATTCAGTGGCATGGCCAAATGATGCTATGTGGGAAATGATGGCAGAACAGCATATGTTTTAAATATCTACAGGCTAAAAGTGCAAGAACTTTGTGTTACATGGGATGAAGGATGATGCGGCAGTTCTAGGCTTACATCCCACAGTGATGGGCACATAAATATCATTGGTAATTAAGGTGTGCTAGGTTAGACTCCGGCCAGGCTTTTATATATGACATAAGGTAGCGCTCTTGAGCCTCCTCCCTTGTATGCTTTGTGCCATATATGAATGGCGTTAAGGGGAGAGGCCACAGTTCACAATTCAGAAGAACCACCAAATGAATTCATAGTCAAATGTAAATTTTCACTAGCTTTGGGGACTGACTAAAAAAACAAAATCCATTTAATATTAAGGTAGCTAAAGAAAAAGTAAAGACAAATGATTTCTTCACTCTCTAGTATCTCTTTGCAGACTACATCAAAGCATATATGCAAGAACTGGACCTGTCAACTGTTTTCCTCCGGCTATGGGACAAATATCAACACTCTCCTGTAAATGAAATAGAAAACACACAGTATTGTTAACCCTGCAATTATTTTATATAAGAAAAAAATATTTGCCCTGTATAATTATAAGCATGACTCATTCCATGGCTTGGGGTGAGTGGGAATGGAAATTTACTTACCTTTGGCTGATGTTACTTATCGTTCGATGTACCAAAGAAAGAAAGAAAGAAAGAAAGAAAGAAAGAAAGAAAGAAAGAAAGAAAGAAAGAAAGAAAGAAAGAAAGAAAGAAAGAAAGAAAGAAAGAAAGAAAGAAAGAAAGAAAGAAAGAAAGAAAGAGATCCATTTAAACCTCCATTTCAAAAACACTTTAAGGGGACAATCCAAATCTAAGTTCAGCTGGGAAGAGCAAGTTAAGATCTAGCAGACCCTCAGCTCAGCCTCCAACTCTGAGCTCAGCCAGATACATCACCATAAGTCCCACATCCCGGCTGAGCCATGGTTCATCCGAAGCCATCTTAAATGGCAAAAAAGGGGTAGGACTAGGCAGGGAGGGATTTATGTTGGATCCTAACTCTGTTCAGCTTAGTCAAGTGACCTACCAATCAGACAGAACTTACACCAACAAAAGACTTTTTTCTCTCTCCTGGGCTCAGCTGGCAATAGCCTCACTCCTGAATGGGATTTGGATCTGGGATACTTTACAACCCTTTAACGTAAACCAACATAAATTGCACCAGCTTCCCATAGTTAGGACTGCTCCCTCAAACTGAAGACTGAATTCTCACATACATTTTCAATCTGGTGCTGGTATCTTAAGGTTAAATAATATCTCACCTGTTATCCAGGAGGCACCAACAGTAGCATGTTTTAGACCCTTACTAAAAGCACATGTTCTTGTCCAACCATTGCTAATTACTGGTTTCTACTTTTGGGATTTTTGGCGTATTCTGCTTTTGGGTGGGGGATATTTCTATTTGTTGCATACTCATGATTATTTGTACATAATCATTAAATTGCACTTGGCAAGTGGGACTTGTATTCAGCATCTTTATATCTGGTGCCAAATGCAAGGTCCACTGGGATAGGTTCCATGGGGAAGCTCCCAACAGGAGCTGATCCCTGCCAAAAGCTGACTGGCAGCAGCTGCAAACTCTGCTTCCTTTGCCCACGCCATTTGCTTTCAAACCACGCAAGCAAAGGAACATTTGCCTGCCTGTTGGCGAATAGGAGGGAGCTATGTGTAGACCGGAAGGGGATAATATGGGAGGGGTGGAGAGCCACAATATTCAGAGGCTAGGCGGCAGATTCTGGAGAGGCGCGGGTAGCAGGCCAAGCCGGCATCGGGGAACCAGGGATAGATGCTTAATATCCATCCCTTGTTCCGGGCCTGTTTACCACCAGAAGATAACTGGGGAAGGCAGAACTCCATCCAATCTTCGACTGCTGTTGTGTAACACCAGGTCTGTGGTACAGAAAACATCACTCATCCACAATATGATCCTGGATGAGAACGCAGACTTGGTGTGTATTACGGAGACCTGGATGGATGAGGCCTCAGCTCCTATGCTTGGGGCCATGTGTCCGGCCGGTTTCCGATATGCACAGCAGCCGAGGATTGGTAGGCGGGGAGGGGGAGTGGCGGTCATCTATCAGGAATCTTTGTGTTTCACCAGACCCCCTCTCCACGAGACCAAGTTTGTTGATTGCATGTACTGGAGGCTGGGCCCAAAGGGCAGCTTAGGGATTCTACTTGTGTACCGCCCACCCCGCTGCACAGCAGAATCCCTGACTGAGGTGCTCGAGGTGATCTCAGGCGTGCGGTTGCTCTCCCCCAATCTTGTGGTGATGGGGGATTTCAATGTACACGCCGAGGATGTCCTCACAGGAGCCCCTCGGGATTTCATGGAAACCATGACTTCTTGGGATCTGCACCTTAGTAATATAGGGCCTACCCATGTAGCCGGTCATGCTCTCGACCTTGTGTTTGTCTCGGGAGGGGAGGAAAGTGCTCTGAAAATGGGGGTGATTTCTTCTAACCCCGAGTCATGGTCAGATCACCATCTGGTGAATATAGATCTCTCAATGCCACACGCCCTCCGCAGGGGACAAGGACCTATTAGGATGGTCCGCCCCAGACGCCCGATGGAGCCCAATGGATTCCTGAATGCGCTGGGTGATATGGAGCTGACTGAAGGGCGCCCGGTCGAATCCCTGGTGATGGAGTGGAATAAGGAGATCACTAGGGCAGTGGACCGGGTGGCTCCGAAACGTCCTCTCCACCTGAATAGAACTCAGACAGCACCCTGGTATACGCCACGGTTGCGGGGTCTGAGACAGGAGGTGAGACGACTTGAGCGCCGGTGGCGGAAAGTTCACACTGAAGACGATCGGACACGGGTTAGAGCAGCAATAGCTGCCTACCAAGTGGCAACAAAGGCAGCAAAGAGAGATTTCTTTGCTGCCTCTATTGCGTCAGCAGAGTGCTGTCCCAGGAGACTGTTCCAAGTGGTCCGAAGCCTGGTCGGTCCAGTTGCTCAGGAACCCATGGAACATTCTAAAACCTCCTGTGATACCTTTGCTAAACACTTTGCTGATAAAATCAAGCGCCTGAAGAGCATGCTTCCGCTCGCCATGGAGACAGGAAGTGGGCCAGAGTCAGCCAGTTGCATTCCGGTCTGTTGGGATCGGTTTCAGCCTCTTCTCTCTGAGGAAGTGGACAAGGTGCTCGGTACTGTGAAGCCAACCACCTGTCTGGTTGATCCTTGCCCATCATGGCTCATTATGAGCTGTAAAGAGAGACTGAGCGAAGGAATCAAGGCGGTGGTGAATGCATCCTTGAAAGAGGGTGCAATGCCATCAGCCCTCAAGGAAGCGGTTATAAAGCCCATCCTAAAAAAACCGTCCTTGGATCCCCAAGAGCTAAACAACTTTCACCCAGTCTCTAACTTACCATTCTTGGGCAAGGTGATTGAGAAGGTGGTGGCTGCGCAGTTACAGACACACTTGGAGGAAACGGATTATTTAGATCCATTCCAATCGGGTTTCAGGACTGGTCATGGAACGGAAACAGCCTTGGTCGCTCTGGTAGATGATATGAGGAGGGCATTGGATAGAGGTGAATACACCTTCCTTGTCCTCCTGGACCTCTCAGCAGCTTTCGATACCGTTGACCACGGTATCCTTTTAAATCACCTAGAAGGATTAGGAATAGGAGGCACTGTTTTGCAGTGGTTCCGTTCCTATCTCTCGGATAGGCAGCAACGGGTGGCATTGGGAGATGAGGTTT
Source organism: Rhineura floridana (assembly GCF_030035675.1). NCBI lineage: Eukaryota > Metazoa > Chordata > Lepidosauria > Squamata > Rhineuridae > Rhineura > Rhineura floridana. The sequence continues at coordinate 110,203,535 of NC_084488.1, forward strand.
CAGACCCTTGGCCTCTTCATTGTGGAGTGCCACAGGGCTCTATCCTCTCTCCCATGCTATTCAACATCTATGTGAAACCGGTGGGGGCTATCATCAGGAGTTTTGGGTTGCAGTGTCATCAATATGCAGATGACACTCAGCTCTATCTCTCATTTAAATCCTTACCGGAGTTGGCTGTGAACACCATGTCCAAGTGCCTGGAATCCGTAAGTGGATGGATGGGAGAGAATAGGCTGAAGCTGAACCCCAATAAGACTGAGGTGTTACTTGTGGGAGATAAAAGAAGGTTAGGAATTACTGACCTGACACTTAATGGGGTGAGTTTACCCCTGAAGGACCAGGTTCGCAGTCTTGGGGTCATTCTTGACTCCCAGCTGTCCATGGAGGCTCAGATTACAGCAGTAAGCCAGGCAGCTTGGTATCAATTACATCTGATACAGAGACTGCGACCCTACCTTCCTGTTCATCTGCTCCCCCAAGTGATACATGCCCTGGTCTCCTCTCGCTTAGACTACTGCAACGCGCTCTACGTGGGGTTACCCACGGTCCGGAAATTACAGCTGGTACAAAATGCGGCGGCATGCTTGATTAAGCATAGTCACCGCTGGGATCATATCACCCCAGTGTTATTAGATCTTCACTGGCTACCAGTTGTTTACCAGGCCCAATTCAAGGTGTTGGTGTTGACCTTTAAAACCCTATACGGTTTCGGCCCAGTATATCTGAAGGAACGCCTCCAGAATCATTGATTATGCCGCCTGACGAGATCAGCCTCGCAAGACCTTCTCTCGGTCCCACCAGTGAGAACAGCTAGGCTGGTACGGACCAGAGAGAGGGCATTTTCTATTGTGGCCCCCACCCTTTGGAACTCCCTCCCTTTTGATCTCAGACATGCTCCCTCCTTGTCAAGCTTTCGACGAGCCTTAAAGACCTGGCTATTCAGGCAGGCCTACCAGATTGGGACAGATTAATTTTATGTTATTATGAACTGAAGGATTTATTTATTTATTTATTATTTATTTATTGCACTTTTAAACCGCCCTTTAGCAACAGGCTCTCAGGGCGGTGTACAACAGAATAAAACCACATTTAAAAAACCAGCGAATGTGGATTACAACATATAGATATAAAAACACATTAAAAACAGATTAAGACAAAATTAATAGAGATTACAATTAATTAATTATAAAATTAAAATTAAAACTAAGATTAAAATGCCTGGGCAAAGAGGTAGGTCTTTACCTGGCGCCGAAAAGATATCAAAGAAGGCACCAGGCGTATCTCGTCAGGGAGGGCATTCCATAATTCGGGGGCCACCACTGAGAAGGCCCTAGATCTCGCTATTGCTCTCCGGGCCTCCTTGTGAGTTGGAACCCGGAGAAGGGCCTTCGACGTCGAGCGCAGCGAACGGGTAGGTTCATAGTGGGTTTTTAGCTTAAATTTGGTTATGCTGATATTTATATGTATTGTTTTTAATTTTGTTGTACGTCGCCTAGAGTGTCCCTAACCCGGACAGATAGGCGACTGAAAAATAAAATTTATTATTATTATTATTATTCCTTTCAGACTGTCTTGAACATTGTTCAAACAAACACTGACTTCAAGGCAGTCTGCAAAGGGAAGTGCTGCAAACTAGCCAGCCAAAGAAAGGAGGGTCTGCAGCCTGAACCAAGGCATCCACGGCTGACTTCTGTACGAGTGGCCATATCACTGCCTTTTTCAAGGTGTACGCTCCCTCATGAAATGAAGGGTTAAACCATGTTTCAGACTCAAACCTCCTCAGCTAGCTTTAATAAGCCAAGAGGAACAGAGACCATGAGAGCATATGGTCGGACACAGAGCTGCAAGCACCTTGTCCACATCATCAGGCTGCATTAAGTGCAAGTGATACCGTAACACATCACAGGCTGCGGCACTGGACATTTTGACTGGAACTGCCAAGGTCTCTCTGGCTGAATGATTTTATCCTCAAAATGTGCAAATCATAGCAGGACTTCGAGGCTCCAGGAGTCCTTCCCAGAGTGGGAGTCAGCAACCTCTAGACTACCCAAAAGAGTTCTGCCAGCTGGCTGCTTAAGAATGCAATGTAGGCTGCCAAGTGCACCTTCTTTGCCACTTGCACTGTCACTGATAGGCACAACTATGTGCGCTAACCAATGTGAGACCTGCACCATTTGTGCTTGTCCAGATTGCACCATAGCTTGTAGCTCCCCAGAATACCAGGAGCCAACAAAGCCAGAGAAAGATGCTCAGAAGTGATCATGTTAACTGCCCATCTCATCTTGCTGTTCACAGCAAGACCAGGACATTGACAGGATTGTCAGCTTTCACCCCTAGAAAATCCCCCAGAACATTCAGGAATCCATCTGAGTGGGCCCACCACTTGTATTATAGAGAAATTTCATACACATGTAGCAATGCACTTCTATATATGAAGGAAGGTATATCAGCTTTCAAACACTCTTCCCTCACATGGCCTGCGTTAAGAGAGAGCTACTCTTTACAATGACTAATTGGATTAGGAAGTTACTTTTTAAAAGAAAGCTTAAACTCTTACCATTTCAGACATATTTGGCACACATTCAATTGAAAAATGAGCTATAAAACTCTTGATTGCTACTTACATAATCTAACACACAGGAAATACCTTTGGAAGGACCTTAATCCCACGTATTTTATTGTTGAATAAAATGAACAAATAATTGTAAAAACTACACGTAGTATATGATACATGAAACTCTATGAAGACTCTTTTTTCTTTTTCTTTTTTTTTAGAAAATACTTTGGTTGCTTATGCACTTTATTTGAACAGTTTCCATGGTTATCATAGCTTTGGCTGACAAGAAGAAACCTACACCTGACATAATATTGGCACTGATATCACGAACAGTTAACAGCAAGCTACCAGCAACGTGGGCCTGTCATTTATCCAACATTCACAACTTTTTAAAAAGGTTATTTTATCAGCTCTAGGCTAAGTTCATTAAAAGGGAAAAAACCCACTGCTGTCAAGGTTTTTTTGGGTTGTTGTTTTTTTCTCAAAGAAGTGCTTTAATGTGCTTCCTAATGTGATTAACAGAGCTAACATGAAGGGGGGACCTTGTCCTGAATTTCTGATTCCAGATAAAGTGCCCAACTCACAGTAATAAATCGGGCAATCAGATGGCAGCCCAGAGCCAGAAGTCTGACTTGGATGTAGTAATCTACCCATTTCAAAAAAGGCAGCACTTCTTCCTACAGGACATCATTAATGTATGGGATTCAGTATCACAAGGTGTGGTGATGCCTACTAGCTATGGCTCAAATTTGGCAAATGCATAGAAAGCCAGTCTACCCAAATAGACCTGTTTTGCTTAATGGTGAGGGAATTGCCTCAGGTGGCAGATGCTGGGAGAAATCAGTAGCAGCCCCCTGGCTCTTCCTCCAGAGCCCCCCAGCCCCCCTCTCCCCAGCTCCCTAATCTGGCCTGCTGCCTCAGATACAAGCAAGACTGTGAATTTGGGATCCAATCAATCGGGATACCAATCTCTGGCCTATGTACTAAAGTTATTTGGGTCCTCCAATTAATGTTCAGATTTGCTCAGCTAGCAACCCAGTGGAACAGGAAGTAACCTTAAACTCAAGACTGTGACCGAAACAAATCCATCGGTGTACAAAGCTGAATGATACTGTGAAATGTAAAAAAATAACGATAATAAAATAAAACTTTTAGAAAATAAAACTATGGAATTTATGCAAATAAGGCAACTTAAATTACATATGATGAAACTTAAAGCAACTTAATATGACACAATTATATAAACGAATTAATAGTTTATTGGTATGAACTAATTAATAGCATTGACAAAGCAAGTTGTAAGTTCCTAGCATAATTCATAGTTACCCATCTAAAGCAGTAGGCCAGGCCTTGTGGCCTTCTGCAAGGCGAAACAGGGCAGGTAGCAGGGATCAGGAAAGAAGACCTCCCTCCCAGAAATAATTAACCACACATACTATAAGCCTTTAATATTGATCAGAAAGTGGAGCAAGGGGTTGAACTTTTTCTCTCTTTGACATCAATTTCATTATTCATGCGGGCAGACTCACATAAAATGTAGACCCTGAATTACCATAATCTACCTGGGAGGAAGATCCTCCGTGGCGCAGAGTGGTAAGCGGCGGTAACGCAGCCGAAAGCTCTGCTCACGGCCGGAGTTCGATTCCAACAAAAGGAGGAAGTCGACTCTCCGGTAAAAGGGGTCGAGGTCCACTCAGCCTTCCATCCATCCGTGGTCGGTAAAATGAGTACCCGGCGTATGCTGGGGGGTAAAGAAAGGCCGGGGAAGGAACTGGCAATCCAACCCCATATATACGGTCTGCCTAGTAAACGTCGCAAGACGTCACCCTAAGAGTCGGAAACGACTCGCACTACAAGTGCGGGGACACCTTTACACCTTTACCTGGGAGGGGGAAGGAAGCGAGTACCTGGGACCCTTGCTTCATCAGCAGAGCTCTTTGACACCCTCTGTGTTTCCACTTTTGCTTTAGTTTCATGGTTGTTTTTCTGCTACTCTCCAGGATGTCAAGTTCTCAACAACAAGTGAAATCTAGCACAAAGTTCCATGCGGCTTACACAGAAATGACACAAAGACTACACAGTGTCTTCCATCTTAATCCATCATGGCTGCTCTCCAGTCTGCTTTCAACTCACCGTAGCTGGCGGTTATGCAGGCCTAGCAGGGCACAAATTAAGAGAGACCAGCACTTGTAGCTAGAACCTCTGGGAGCCTCAATGCCCTCCCCACCATTTCCCTTGTGCTGCCATCTGTCTCCTTTGGAGGAAATATGAGGGCGCCAGCTGTTAATCGTCTAGCCTGGTAAGAAGACCCCACCTCCCTTCTGAACTGTATTGAAGGCAAGCTGCTGAGGCTCCTTGGAGTGCACTAAGACCAGCACCAACAGCTGGAACTTTGTTTGTCAAGTACCTAAGAACAAAGAAAGTTACGTCAAAATAATTTTTGATAATATTGAATTTCTTCTATGTTTAATATATTGTTGATTCTTCCCCTATCTGAAATTATTTATTATGTTTTGCAAACTGGTTTCTCCCCACCCCACCCAAAGCTTTGTATTTTGACAATAAGTGGATGCTTGTTGTAAACTGCTTTGGGCACAGCTCTCTGCGGAAAGGAAGTACATATAGAAATAAATCTCAGATATGATGGATGACGTTACCCCGTCACCAGCATTTAAGAGTCAAGTGCCAGTACCAGTCAGCTTCTGTTCGTGGAATGAGTAGAGGGTGACATCTTGTCTTTCGCCTCTGGTAGCAAAATGACTTACATCAGTCCTGGGTCTATCAATAGCTACTAGCCATGATAGCTAAATGCAAATCCCATGTGGAGAGGCAGTATACCCTTGAACATCAGGTGCTTGGGAACAAGTAACAGGGAACATTGTTTTTATGCCCTCCTTGCTAGTTGCCAGGGGCCTCTGGTCAGCCATTGCTGGAAACACAATGGTAGGTTAGGTGTGCATAATTAATCGTTTTATTGTAATATATAAAATGAACAGGTGGTATTCAATGCTAGTCCTTCCCAGAACAGACCCATTGAAGTTAACAGGAATGACTAGTTTAGATTCATTAATGTCAATGGGTCTACTCTGAGTAGGACTTAGTTGAATACAAACCTGTCTTAATCTGTATACCGCCTTGCAATTTTAGATGAAAGTACAGTTTAGAAATATTTTAAATAAAAAATAATTTAGCAAACTTTTAAAAATAAAAACCAGAAGGCTGCCTGAACTGTATATAGTATCAATACAGTAATAGGCAGTAATGTTCATTCAAGATAAGCTGTATTTTATAAATTGCAAATAGTTAATATTTGTACTCTGGAGAAAGATCACTTATTTCGTGGTCAGATTAAAAATGTAGAAGTGATATGGAGACTGGTATTATTAACTGGCCTCACAAACAGACAACCAAGAGAACTGGCAGAGTGGTAACCAATACAACCTAATTTCCTTGTTATATGTTAACGTCCAAGTTAAAATGTGACATTTGTCTTAAATGTAAACATTGTAAGGCTTCCAGTGTGTAATTTAAGAAACAGAAATTGGAAACATGGGTAAATGAAAAAGATCTTTTTTTTAAAAAAAAAAGAGTGATTTGATTATCCTAATGTTTTGACCAGTATATTTTTGAGTTGTGATGTATGTAATATCTTGGCTTCATATACAGGTTATGGGTTGTATCCAGTGGTAGTCATACGCAAAACATACGCACTGAAATGAATGAACAAGTCAGTCATGTCCGTTAATTTTAATGGGTTTACTCTATGACTAACACTGGATACAACCCTATATCCAGTATAACATGATCTTGAAAGATAAAAATCCTACAAGAAAGCTGTTGTGGCTGTCGGTGAACTGATGTGAAATACTCCTCATAGGATTGCGGCTCCCAGAACACAGAACATTTAATACAGAACATGTGAAACCTTTATCCCAAAGACACTTCAAAATTTCTCCATCCATAGTTGAAGCCCTCTAAACTCTTAAAGCACAAGCTTTTCTAACATTAAACTTGCTTTTCAAAGAAAGCTTGTGGTTTGAGGAGCCTTGGAATCTTATAAATATATTTTCACAGGCAGCTTTGGAGAAATAACTATGCAAAATCTAAGAAGCACAGACATCAAAAGTATAAAAAATGCATGAACCTTGGATCATACTATACAAGAGGCACTTTTAAAAATAAACACTTTTAGATCAAATCATAATATTAATCTATTTTAAGGAAAAATAAAGCATCTGTTATACGATTAAGCACTTTTGCTATACAAGGCATCAGTTCTTGTAACATAGCAGGCCTTGGAAAGTAAGACATCAAAGTAAAAATACTTATCAAGACCTAAACAACACTTATTGAAGGGTAACAAATGAAAAGCTTAGCAATAATAATCTCAAGAGATTTTCAACTTTTCGCTCTCAAAGTTACATGTTTCTAAAAAGCTATGCAAACAAGCAATCAGCTTTTGCAACTCTTGCACAAAAATCCCACAGATTTCTTCTGAAGAAGAGAAAAACCTAGTTCCTACACCTCTGCATCTTTTGCCTTGCACAAGTTGTTTCTTGCATGATTTGGACCTGAAATAGTCATCTTCCTGATCAGAGAGGAAGATGCAGTGAGAGATGAGAAAGAAATCTACTGGGCCAAAAAGGGTCCACACAGCAAATAGTGGAGCACAACAGCTGTCTAGGCACTAGTTGCTAAATGCACCGTTGCAACGGATGGCAAAGTAGGAGAAGTCCCCCATGGGCACACATGCATAGGATTTGCCTACCAGAGTGATTTCACACGGGCCAAGTTTACCATGATTCATACTGACCTGACCATATGGCCAATCTCTAAAACATTCTGGAGTACTTAACATATAGACACAAGTACATTAGCCCTGACAGACAATGCAAGTCCCTGAGTGAACTAAGCCAAAAATACGCTTAGAAGCCTTAATCCACCCTATGGTGCTGAGGCACTACATTTACACAATTAGCTGGACTGGAATTCAAATGATGGCTCCACACAGCACCGGGAGCAGCACACCTGGCGAGGTGGAACTACACAAACAGCCTCCCGGCAAGGGTGCTGCTGCTACTTAGCAAGAGGAACAAGGCGGCAGTGGGGTTGGGACTACACAGACACACCACTAAACCAGAGCTTGGAAAAGTTACTTTTTTAAACTACAACTCCCATCAGCCCCAGCCAGCCTGGCCACTAGATTGGGCTGATGGGAGTTGTAGTTCAAAAAAGTAACTTTTCCAAGCTCTGCACTAAACCCAATGTGGCAGAGCCAATGTGGTGCTCCTATCAGTGCACATGTGCAGCCCTGGTCTCACCTGAGAGCAGTAGTCAATATAGAGCTATTTCATTCACTAATGCCCTTCCCCATGGCTGGGATCCTTCTATATTGTTTACTCAGCCAAAAGTGCACTGAATTATAAATCAGTCCTTGAAAAACACTGGGATATATAAACACTGGGATGCAATGGTCTGGCAAAACTGTCTGGATTCTCCATAAAAAAACAAGTCAACAAAGGGTGGTAATTCCAGCATGAATGGCGAGTGTGGAAGCACCCCAGACTCAACATGACACCATAAGAGCCCTGACTGAAATTTTAGACTGCTCTTGAGGGAATTTTTCTGGTTAAAATGAATGTTGCCCATTTGAAAGCACTTGAAAGCATAATCCAGGACCTTAAGTATAGGAGAAGATGTCTCTTTTTAACAATGCTACAATGGTAAGGTGAGGGTTTGCTCCATTTCTTTAGGCCCTTTTCAAAACCAACTTTTTAATATATTTTCCTCCTCATAACTCAAACTTGTTTAAAAACTCAAATCCAGAAACTGAGCCCATAAATCCTCAGTTAACCTTCGCATGAGCAGTGTAACATCAGATATTCATGGATACTGAGAGCAACCACTTCCATGAATGGAGATCTCTCAGTCCCCAACACATACTCCTCATAGAAGGACCTGTTCTAATGTCCATGAGTATTGCACACTGCTCATACATGTAAACTGTTCATGTGACCAGTTATTTGTTAGAGTTAACTAACTGACAGAACATTTGCATCAGCGTAAGACATGCAGGTTACTAGGCAGTCTAGTTAAATCTACGATTATCCTGTTCTCTCAGTCCATGTCCCTTTTTTCTAGAGCTTACTACGGGAATGTCTAGCCACATGCCATATCTCCGGTATAACAACATTTAAGCGCCTCCATAAGACATATCTTTTCACCCTGACCCATTCATTGCAGCTTCTTTCCTTCTCCTTCTTAGTATCTTTGATTTGGACTATATGGGTTGGATCCAAAATAAGATAGTCATGCTCAGGCCCCATTGAAATCAATGGGAAAAGTCATGAGCAACTTTCATCCCATTGATTTCAGTAGGATCTAAGCAAAGTAACTGAATCAGGATCCAACCCTGAGACTGAAAGGAATGGCTGTTTTCTTTTTTAAATGGGTAATAAATAAATAAATGTTTATTTACAATTTGCACCCCACCTTCACTAGAAAAATATGTACAGGGCAGCACCACTATGACCAAAAATTTAAATAATAAACCAATAAATCAATAACCTTGACAAAAATAAAAAAGGAATAAAATAGCAGAGGCTAAATAAAACGTTGAAACATCAACAAAAAATGCCAAGTTAAAAATCATTCAGCTGGTATTTTAAGAGGTCTGGAGAAAATACTAGTATGTCTTTCTAGAGCCAGGCAAAGAAAGTGCCATGCAAGGTTCCCTGTGGAGAGTGTTCCACAAATAAAGCACCACAACAGAGAAGGCCCTTTCAACACAGTTGCCATCCACTTAACTTCAGAAGGTGGGGACCTGCAGACAAGAGGATCTGGCATAGATCTTAATGCAAAGGAAAGTACATGTGAGAAAAGATGCTCTTCCAAGTATCCAGGTCCCAAGCCATATAAATAACAATGTATGTTAAAGAGTATTTTTCTTAAGTCAGTCAAAACACTTATGCAGGAAGTGATATGTAAAATCCTCTTATCCTCTTATACACTTTTCCCACATTCCATTTTCAGCAACAGAAACCAACATCTTGTCTTGATTAGACAACCCAACTGAGGATAGCTTTTTTTATTTTTCTGAACCGCTGAAGGCTTAAACAAAAGATGACTGGCCAAAGCTCCACTTAAAATGATCTCAGCGAGGAAAAGGGGAGGAAGAAACACATACCTGTGCACTTTAGCTAACAGGTGGCGCAGTTAGTAACAATGAATGAATACAGCACTTGTAAGGGGGGGAAGCCTTAAGTGAGCACACTTCACCACAATCCTCTTATCTCTTCATGCTTGGCTGCCTGACCATTCTCCACTTCAATTACCAGCCCGTTATTATGCAAATGAGATGGAAGCCAGAAGTCATGCACCTGTGTTTGCCTCCATATTTAATATTCCTAAAAAGGTCTTAAATCCTGTTCTACAGCAGAGAAGCGTGCAGGAATGCTCAGCTCAGGTTACAGTCAGGCAGGTGAAGTACCTTTTCAACTGGGACAACAGTTTGCAAAGAATTCAAATGGATGCAGAACATTTAGCCCTGATCTCAAGGATAAGGATAAGGAAATGGAAATGGACTGCCTTCAAGCTGATCCCGACTTATGGCTACCCTATGAATAGGGGTCTCATGGTAAGCGGTATTCAGAGGGGGTTTACCATTGCCTCCCTCTGAGGCTAGTCCTCCCCAGCTGGCTAGGGCCTGCTCAGCTTGCCACAGCTGCACAAGCCAGCCCCTTCCTTGTCCGCAACTGCCAGCTGGGGGGCAACTGGGCTCCTTAGGACTATGCAGCTTGTCCACGGCTGCACGGGTGGCAGGGCACGCAACTCCTGAGCCACTCACTGTGGGGTGATCTTTAGCTGGCCCTTGACGCCCAGGAGACACGAGCAGGGATTTGAACTCACAGACTCTGGACTCCCAGCCAGGCTCTCCTCTCCACTGTGCTATACTACCCACTTAGTGCCAATGAAATATCTACAGTATATATGGGCTTGATATGTTTGGCATTTTGGCAACCAGCAATGCAAAAAACAAAAAAACAAAAACTGGATCCTGCCTTCAAGCAGATTCATGAACACTGAGACTAAAGTCTACACGCTGTTAGATATAAGCATAGAACCACAGGGCCCCATTTGAATATGGAAGATTCTAAGTGCAGTCTCCAGTACCTGCAATTAAAAGATCTCAGCAGAACTAGATAATAGTCCAAAACATCTGTATGGGTCCAGGTTGGCGAAGAACTATTACTATTCACCAGAGTTGATAATACTAGACCAGATTGGCCAGTAATAAAACATACTCAGATATATCTTTGCAGTGCTCATTTTCTATAACAAGAGTAGCCAATATGGTGCCCTCAAGATGTTGTAGACAGCAATTCCCATCATCCCTGACCACTGGCCATGTTGCTGGGACTGATGGGAGTTGTAGTCCACAACATCTGAAGGGAACCATGTTTGGTAACCCTGTTCTAGAACATAAGTAATATTTTACTATAAAATTATATGGTGGAAACAGTGGTATTTCTGCTCCATCCCCTCCACATTCCCAAGATGACAGTTTTTTAAAAAGGAGATAATCAGTCCAATATACCTTTCTACAACACTGACGTACATCACATTTCCTCAGGATTTTCAAAGATGATCTGTGTGTTTGTACAAGTTTGCCTGTGTTATTCTTGGTGTAAAACCATCTAGACAGAGCCGAAAGGAAAGGAATCAGCTCTGAGGTGGGGGAAAACAGCTGGGTTAGAAGTTACCCTTGAGAAAAAAGAATTGAAAAGCAATGTTTATAGTTCAATTTGAGAGACATTTTTAAATGTTACATTTTATTTTGAAGTTTCATTTTAATGAAAAATGTCCATGTACTTGCAGCACTTTTTTATTTCTCGAGCCTAGAACCCAGGGGGAGCGCACAGAAATGAAATAAAGAAAAGGAAATATTAAGAACCCTGTAAATGCAGCACTTGGAAATAACAATCAACTCACACAGAATCACTCTAATAAAGCTTGATAGCTCAGTCATCACCAAACAAATTAACTTCAGCCAATACTGAAAACAACCAGAAATACTCTTTTAAACTATATAATTACATTGAAAAATTAAGAATCAAGAATTTGATTGAGGCCAGATTCAGCCTTCATCCACCACCGCGCCCAACTTCAATCTTGACAGAGAGGTGACTATAAGGGGTTGTATAAAACGGTGGGCAGGAATTGAATGACAGAAATAATATGAAATATTAGTATTACACCTATCCCTTTTATGCATTACACCTATTATTTTTATGCAATGTACTGTTCTGCCTGATTCTGACCTAATTACATGCAAACAATAGCCACTTGCAGGTAGTGAGTGCTATAAAGGTGCACATCTGATTATATTAGTAGTCTGAGAGCAAGAACCAGTTCGGACATTCCTTTTTCTGCTACTTACAAAATGAGAGAAGAAATACAGAGTGAAAAACAACACCAAGGTGGGGGTCAATTCTTTCATTATTGCTTGTATTATAAAAGGAAAAAGTAGTTGATAATATACAAATATACAATATGCATCCTTCCCTGCAATCGTGGCACACTTGTATTTTGTACTCTGGTATCCATACCGAAGTATGTTAAGTTTGAATAAGAAGACTGAGAAGTTACAGACCAAGCGTGAGGAGTTTCACAAGTTACATATATCAGGATTGTGTCCAAGGGTTCCAACATAATTTGCAGAATTTACAAGGCATTCAGCCACAACAGACTGACCCACCGATGAATTCTGCTCTCTAGTTCAGGTGAAAAGTATCTCTTGGCACAAAGAATGGGGTTCAGAAAGTCTCCAGGCTCAAGCATGGCAAGCTGGACCAAATCCCCACCACCATCTCCATGGGCCAATAGGGCAGTGGCAAATTCAGAAGTGCAGGGTCCCTTCACTATAGTCATGCCATGCTCCCCTCACAGCCATGCCCTTTTCCACTTTCCCTCGTCTCCTTTGCTCTCCATCATCTTGTGAGTTCACACTCTGCTGCAACAGACATCCCTAGGATCCAATCAGCATGATTTGGGAGGCTGTGTGTTAGCTGTTGAGAAGAGTCTTCTCAGTGGCCGGCTCACTTCCTTTCACTCTAATTGGCTCCAATCAGCACGAAAGGACAAGGACTCTTCTCAGTGGTTAATACACTCCCTTTCCATGCTGATTGGCTCATACACAGGGATCTGGCTGGTACCCTGCTCCCCAAAAATTAAAGGGTCTATGACCAACCACGACCCTGGATGACTACACCCATCATGAACTCAAAGCCATATTTAGGAAGAGGTGGCCACCTTGGGCACCAAACTCAGCAGTCCTGGTCATAGACCATCAACTCAACAGCTGAGAAACAAAGAACAAAGAGTTCTAACTTTACCAGTAAATCAGGGCCAGCACTGCAGTAACATTTGTTCTTTGTCCTTGAACCTCCTTGAATGTTCTGAGTCACACCCACAAACATATATAAGGTTCTTGTATTCTGTTTTCCTTGATAATTTTACTTCCATACTCGGGGGGGGGAGAGAGTAGCCATAGAAGTAGCATTGGCAAATACCTGAGGAATTTCAATGGGGAAGCAATTAAAAAAGTATTATTTTTATTCACATTTATATCCAACTCCTCCAGAGAAAGCTCAGCCCAGCTTACGTTGGCCTCCCAGTGTTTTCTATTCAGACTCTTGAACAGGGCCACCATACCTGTTTAGTTTCAACAATTCCATCATATCAGATGCTCTCAAACCATTCATTTGGCTAAAAAAAAAGTTTATATCTATTGACAGCAGTGGAGGCTAGTCTATAATGGCTACTGGGGCTTAGCCCTACCAGGTGAAATGCCAAATGAAATGCCTGTATATAAATTAAATTAAATTAAATAAATAAATAAATAAATAAATAAATAAATAAAAAGAAAATCCCCCAAAATTTCAAAGCCACCCTCTTCCCTGTACCACATATCCTTCCAGACAGAATCCTTGATACTTTTCTGTTAATCTCCCATGCTCTGGCCAATCAGCTCTCTGCACCACTCAGCCACTCAAACCCCAAAAGTATTGCTATGGCCAGGAGGTCCCACCTACCTGTCTCCTGGCGAAAAAACCTATAGTTTTTTGTTTGTTTGTTTAGATTACTGGGGCAAATGTGCAGTTTTCCCTTCCCTCCTCTTGTCTTTATCTCACTCCTCACTCACCCTTAACTGGGCTACTTTTTGGGCAGCCGAAGGAGCTGTTCTGAGCATGGTCCAGACTCCAGAGCTGCTTCCCCCTGGGCCACAACTCCAAACTCTGAAGCACACTCTTGGTAGGTGGGCAGGAGAAGGGTGTGGCTGTTAGCTGAGCAGGTTTGCAAATCAGAATTTGGTAAGAGACAGAGGGAGGGAGGGAGAGAGAACACTTGCCTGGTGGAAGCAGCAGACACAGTGTTTATGATAAATATTTATGTAGCTTTTCCTTTTTTTATACTTTTTCTATACTATTGCATTTTTGTAAATGAAGGATAGGAGGATTGGGAGGAAAAATGGTGGACTGCAGATAGCTTGCGTGTGTGCTGCAATTTGCATCAGCTTGTGTTGCTGCCTGCCTTGAGCCGAGAGGAGGTTAACATAGTCTTCAGATTGTGGATCTGCTGCAGTGCTGCTACGTGCGGTGAGTAGGACAGGCCTATTCTGCCTAAATGGAGAGTCTGTTGTGGGTGCAGCAGAGGCTTCAAGTTCTCTCTCTGCCCCCATTGCTTCTGAGTCCGAGATCCACCATACCCCAAAAGGAGAGTCCAGCCTGTCCAGTTCCAGGGGATAGGTGGGTGAAGAAAGCTGGATTAGAGAGAACATCACCTTTTTTCTGAGGCCGCCCTTGTGTATTAAAACCTGGTGTTATGATAAAGGCATTCTTTATTTATTTATTTTATTTATTTATTAAATTTATATACCGCCCGACTAGCAATAGCTCTCTGGGCGGTGAACATAAAACAGCATAAAAATACAATAAATAACAAAACAATACTAAAATACAAGCAACAATCCAACACAATAAACATTTTTAAAATTAAATCAGTGTAATTTAAAATGCTTCAGAGAATAGGAAGGTTTTGACCTGGCGCCGGAAGGAGAGCAGAGTCGGCGCCAGGCGTACTTCCTCAGGGAGACTGTTCCATAGTTCGGGGGCCACCACTGAGAAGGCCCTAGATCTTGTCATCACCCTCCGGGCCTCCCTGTGAGTTGGAACCCGGAGGAGGGCCTTCGTAGCAGAACGTAGTGCAAGGGGCTGGTTCATATCGGAAGAGGCGTTCCGCAAGGTATCGTGGTCCCGCACCGTATAAGGCTTTATAGGTTAATACCAACACTTTGAATCTAGCCCGGAAACATATTGGCAACCAGTGCAAGCTGGCCAGAACAGGTGTTATATGCTCGGACCGCTTGGTCCTTGTCAGCAATCTGGCCGCCGCATTTTGCACTAGTTGTAGCTTCCGAACTGTCTTCAAAGGTAGCCCTACGTAAAGCGCATTACAGTAATCCAAACGTGAGGTTACCAGAGCATGTACCACTGATGTAAGGTCCTCTTTACTCAAATAGGGACGTAGCTGGGCTACCAACCGAAGTTGGTAAAACGCATTCCTAACCACCGAGGCTACTTGAGCCTCAAGTGGGAGGGAAGAGTCTAAAAAGACTCCCAGACTACGAACCCGGTCCTTTAGGGGGAGTGTAACCCCGTCCAGGACAGGGTATATATCCACCATCCAATCAGAGAACCCATCCACCAACAGCATCTCAGTCTTGTCTGGATTGAGCTTCAGTTTGTTAACTCTCATCCAGTCCATTGTCGAGGCCAGGCAACGGTTCAGCAAATCGACAGCCTCACCTGAAGAAGATGAAAAGGAGAAGTAGAGCTGCGTGTCATCAGCATACTGATGACAACGCACTCCAAAACTCCTGATGACCTCTCCCAACGGCTTCATGTAGATATTAAAAAGCAGGGGGGACAAAACTGACCCCTGCGGGACCCCATATTGGAGAGCCCGCGGTGTCGAGCAATGTTCCCCAAGCACTACCTTCTGGAGACGACCCGCCAAGTAGGAGCGGAACCACTGCCAAGCAGTACCTCCAACTCCCAACTCCGCGAGCCTCTCCAGAAGGATACCATGGTCGATGGTATCAAAAGCCGCTGAGAGATCAAGGAAAATCAACAGAGTTACACTCCCTCTGTCTCTTTCCCGACATAGGTCATCGTACAGGGCGACCAAGGCTGTCTCAGTGCCAAAACCGGGCCTAAAACCCGATTGAAATGGATCTAGATAATCAGTTTCATCCAATAGCGCCTGGAGCTGGCCAGCAACCACTCGTTCCAAGACCTTGCCCAGGAATGGAACATTCGCCACTGGCCTATAGCTGTTAAAATTGTCTGGGTCCAAGGAAGGCTTTTTCAGGAGTGGTCTCACCACTGCCTCTTTCAGACAGCCCGGGACCACTCCCTCTCGTAAAGAGGCATTTATCACTTCCTTGGCCCAGCTACCTGTTCCATTCCTACTAGTTTTTATCAGCCAGGAGGGGCAAGGATCCAGTACCGAAGTGGTTGCACGTACCTGTCCAAGCACCTTGTCCACGTCCTCGAGTTGAACCAACTGAAGCTCATCCAACAAAACAGGACAAGACTGTGCTCCGGACATCTCACTAGGATCTACTGCTATAACTTGAGAGTCTAGGTCCCGGCGGATACATGAGATCTTATTCTGGAAGTGATCGGCAAACTGATTACAGCGGGCCTCCGATGATTCCACCGTGTCCGGAGGGTTTGAATGGAGAAGCCCCCGGACAACTCGAAAGAGCTCCGCTGGGCGGCAAAGAGATGATTTAATAGTGGCAGCAAAATGATGTTTTTTAGCTGCCTTCACTGCTCCTATATAGAGCTTAGTCGAAGCACTAACCAGTGCATAATTGTATCCGTCGGGAGTTCGTCTCCATTTCCGCTCAAGCCTCCTCCTATCTTGCTTCATCGCTCTCAGCTCCGGAGTATACCATGGAGCTGTATGAGCTCTACACAGGAGAGGGCGTGCAGGAGCGATCGTGTTTACAGCCCGGGTCATCTCCGTATTCCACAGAGCGACCAGGGCTTCAGCAGGAGCGCCAGTCCTATCAGCCGGAAAATCCCCCAGAGCCCTTTGAAAACCTTCAGGATTCATTAGTCTCCGGGGGCGGACCATTTTAATAAGTCCCCCACCCTTGCAGAGGGAAGAGGTTACTGAAAGTCTAAACTTCAGCAAGCAGTGGTCTGTCCATGACAAAGGGAGTGTTGTAAAACTCCCCACATCCAGATCACTTTCCCCATGCTCAGTAGCAAAAACAAGGTCTAGAGTGTGCCCCGATACATGTGTTGGACCACTAACATATTGAGACAGCCCCATGGCTGTCATGGAAGCCATGAAGTCCTGAGCCGCGCCAGACAAAGTGGTCTCGGCATGAACGTTGAAATCCCCCAGTACTATTAGTCTGGGGGACCTCAACAATATATCCGAGACCACTTCCGCCAGCTCAGTTAGGGAAGCCATTGGGCAGCAAGGTGGGCGGTACACCAAAAGGATTCCCAGCCTGTCCCTCTGGCCCAACACAAGGTGCAAACACTCCAGGCCAGTAACTGAATGAACATGGTGCTTGGTGAGTGAGATGGAACTCTTATAGACGACAGCAACCCCACCTCCCCAACCCTCAGATCTACCATGATGCTGAACCAAGTACCCCGGTGGGCAGAGCTGAGAGAGACCAACTCCTCCCTGCTCACCCACCCAGGTCTCGGTTATACATGCCAGATCGGCTGCCTCATCCACAATCAAATCGTGGACGAGGGAGGTTTTATTATATACCGATCTGGCATTTAATAACAGCAACTGGAGATCTGAGAGTTGGCTGACAGGACTACCAACGACCTTGCGGGTGTGGGAAGGACCGGAACAAGGCACAGCCACAACATGTCTGGACCGCGTTCCCCTTACCTGGCACGTCCTTCTCACAGCGCCATACCTTCCTTTGCCCGTCACTACGGCAATTGGGGCCCCCTCAAGTCTCCCCGCCTGATGGATAAAACTCTCTCCGAAGCACATAATACAACTAAAATATACAACAATTAAACGTATAAAAACAGCTATATATACAGCCATATATACAACATATAAACATACACACTCACTCAGACATACATTCATATAATCAGGCACCCATTCATCTCAAATTGAATCAACACACACACACACACACACACACACACAAAAGAAAAGAAAAGAAAAGAAAAAGAAAGGAGCAGCACAGCAGCAGCAGCAGCCTCTCCTTCCCTTGGAGCGATGCTTTCTTTCTCCTGCAGGCCCTGGGTCTCCCAGGCCACCTCAGCCAGCCGGCTTATGTATCCCTCCAAAGAGGGACAGGTGGCAAGAATCAGTCCTGGCTGGCTGGGTACCTGGGGCCTGGTCCTGCCAGGCAGAAGTCCCTCAGGGAAGGGTGGTGGAGATGGTGGTCCCACAGCAGCAGCACAGCAGCAGCACAGCAGCAGCACAGCAGCAGCACAGCAGCAGCAGCACAGCAGCAGCAGCACAGCAGCAGCAGCACAGCAGCAGCAGCACAGCAGCAGCAGCACAGCAGCAGCAGCACAGCAGCAGCAGCACAGCAGCAGCAGCACAGCAGCAGCAGCAGCCTCTCCTTCCCTTGGAGCGATGCTTTCTTTCTCCTGCAGGCCCTGGGTCTCCCAGGCCACCTCAGCCAGCCGGCTTATGTATCCCTCCAAAGAGGGACAGGTGGCAAGAATCAGTCCTGGCTGGCTGGGTACCTGGGGCCTGGTCCTGCCAGGCAGAAGTCCCTCAGGGAAGGGTGGTGGAGATGGTGGTCCCACAGTAGCAGCAGCAGCAGCAGCACAGCAGCAGCACAGCAGCAACAGCCTCTCCTTCCCTTGGAGCGATGCTTTCTTTCTCCTGCAGGCCCTGGGTCTCCCAGGCCACCTCAGCCAGCCGGCCGAGGTTGTGGTGTGAAGATTCCATTTGTAATTGAGGATATAGGTGAGACCTGCTTGGTAGCCAATGTTAAAGGCTGCAGGCTGCAGTTATTTGCACTGATGTGGAGAGCTGTTCTATAAACCACTCCCCCAAGAAACTCTGGACTACTTCATAAGGTCGTGTGTAGCACATTGGGGTTTTCTAGAATTGCACTTCTTCAAGAATAAACGTATTTACACAAGTATTGTGTAGTGTGAATGCTACAGCCCCTCTGGATCTTGTTCAGAAGCCACAGGAATGACCTGTTAAATTGATAATGTGAGACTTCAGACATTAGAGACCTATAAATATAATGCAATGTATTTGGTGTTAATTCTTGTTGTTGTGGGTGACTTATTTGAAAGTTCTGGGGTATCTTGTAGGTAATCTATGGAAATCCTAAGAAATCCTGGTTTGGCTATTTTTGTTTGTTGCCAGCTGTCTTGGATCAAGACGTAAAAAGGACACTGGCAAAATCTGGTTTCTATGCACACTTACAAAGGAGTAAGCTCCATCTAACAATGGGACTAACGTCTGAGCAAACATCCACAGGATTATGCTGTGTGATTGCTCTCTTGCTGGGGGACACCGCTCAGTTAATGGGAATATGAGTGGGAGAGCGCTGATGTCCTGCTATTAGGCTTCACATAGGCATCTGGTACGGAAAAGAATGTAGATGAGTCACTGGTCTGCTCCTGCTCGGCTTTATCTACATTCTAACATTGAATAATTTTTGACCTCAACCATGTGACCCCTTTGGCCCCATCAAGTTCAGAGTCTACCAGCCATCAGTGATCGACAGGATATACACTAAGAATGAGCGCTTTCTCCATTGTCTCTTAAAAAAAAAAAGGGGGTTATTCTTGCATTTTCTTCTGCCAGTCCTTTCCTGTCCCAAAGGTCTCCCAAGAGCCCCCTAAACTAGCCGCCACAAGTTCTAGACTTCCCAACCATGAAGTACAACAACTTTGGTGTCTTGTAGGTAGAGATGGAAAGATCTGTCAATTTCAATTATCAGTTTCTCACTTTTCCAATCTTAAATTCAGTTCCCCTCATTTCTGCAACAATTTGCAGGTTCTTTTTAAATCATAAACATTCTCTAGCATTTTAGATAGAATTTCTCCTAATAAACACATTTTTGTATGCAGTTTTGACTAAGGTATACATTTTTGCAACAATTTCTCATAATATATTGCATTTTGTAGGTTACTTTCACTCACATATTAATTTTATGCACACTGTCCCCTAATATATTAATTTTTGTAAACATTGTTTTGTTAGTGAACTGCACTGTACAATTCCAGAGTCTGTGAGTTCAAATCCCTGCTTGTGTCTCCTGGGTGTCAAGGGGCAGCTAAAGATCACCCCACAGTGAGTGGCTCAGGGGTTACGTGCCCTGCTACCTGTGCAGCTGTGGACAAACTGCATAGTCCCAAGGAGCCCAGCTGCCCCCCAGCTGGCAGTTGCGGACAAGGAAGGGGCTGGCTTGTGCAGCTGTGGCAAGCTGAGCAGGCCCTAGCCAGCTGGAGAGGACTAGCCTCAGAGGGAGGCAATGGTAAACCCCCTCTGAATACCACTTACCATGAGACCCCTATTCATAGGGTAGCCATAAGTTGGGATCGACTTGAAGGCAGTCCCACAATTCAAATAAGTGTGGATTTCAAAGGATGGCTGTGTTTTGGTTCTCATACAAATTTGATAGATTCTGCTTGACATGCAAACTGAATTGAATTTCTCACCCATCCCTGCTTGTAGGAGAAAATAAACACTCCTTGCATTGCCCAAACGGGTTGAAGGCTTCCCTTTTGATTAATCAATATGAATTACCCTCAGAACTCAGAAAATCTCACCCTTCCAAATGAGGAAGGCCACTACCCCAAATACACCATATTTATGGTTCATAGAACAAATGCATACTTATGTACAAACACTAATCTACCTATAAATATTAAAGAATAGAATTCTAACAAAAGTCGAATCAATTAGAATCTGAAGAACTGCTGCATGAGCTCTTAAAAGTCTACATTTTTAATTGCTTCCGATTTAAAGATTGTACAACACTCAGCTTTCAAACATAACCCCCCAAAATGCTTGTTGACTTTTGTTAATCCAAGCATCTCAAGTTTTGCCAAGAAGTAAATCTTTTCCTAATGCTGTACTTTAGACATTCTTACCACTACAGTTATTTAGGATAGTGGCTAAGTGGTAGTGACTATTGTGGTTTAATTTTGTTTTTAAAAACACAGTAGTGTTCTTTGTAAAATAAAGGAAATAAAAATTAAGAGCAAAAGATTCATGGCATCTGTTTCCTATTTACAGTCTTCCAAACTTCCTACATCCATTAATCAGAAGCACAACAACGTTTTTTAAAAATTAGGCAAAATAAATAGCAAATGCTAGTTTCCCATTTATTCTCTTAATTCAGAATTTAACACAGTTGGTGAGCTGCATAACGTTGAAAGCTCAACAATCAGTGGTATTCCTAATTTTTTACTTAAAAGGTAATGTTTTTTCCTCATCTTCTTTTCACCATTTCAGTAACCACTTCAACTTGGCAAGAGAATGCTGAACAACAAAGAGTACTGCATAGGGTTGCCAGAAGCATCCCAAACCCTGAGATTTCAAGGGCGGGCCCTAGTGATGTCATGGGGGCAGCTTGAATTGACATCATGGGGACAGGCCATAGTGATGTCACAGGGGCGGGCCATAGTGATGTCACAGGGGCGGGCCCAAGTGATGTTACAGGGGCGGGCCCAAGTGATGTCACAGGGGCAGGCCCAAGTGATGTCACAGGGACAGGCCCAAGTGATGTCACAGGGGTGGGCCTTAGTTATGTCATGGGACAGGCCCTAGTGATGTCATTAAGCATGATACATTAAGCATCAACCACAGTTGCTTGGAGCATACAACTCAAAAAAATTTCTCTGATTGGAAATTAAGATAGAAATGTTAGCTAAAAGCTAGAGCCTGGGTAGGGAACATTTAATCTAGCCTCCTTGCTTCTGGCAAAAAGGTTTAAGTGCCCTCAGGCCAGGCCAGTCACCTGAAGGCCATTGTAGGAAGAAAGGAGCTTAGTGTTGTGGAGATTTAGATAGGAGCACTCAGGAGTAAAGATGGATGCCCCTGAAGGCTGCAATTCTAAACACACTAAGCCCGATAGAACTCAATAGGACTTACTTCTGAGTAGATATGGTTTGGATTGTGCTGTTGGTAAAGCTTGACTAGGGATCCTCTGCAAAGATATCCACATCCAAGCAGGGTTGGCAACCCCCTGCCTGGAATGCCCTGCCCCTATCTTTTAACATGGCTGTTCCCAACTTCTTTACAGATTTGACCCTTCACTTCAAAAGAGGTTTAAAAAATGAAGAAGAATAAGAAGATTCTCTAGATGCTCTTGGAGGTCACTGATTCATAGGGTCGCCAAAAGTCGTAATCGACTTGAAGGCACGTAACAACAACAAGAAGAAGATTATCCTTTTCTGTCTACCTTGTGGGCTGCTATAAACTCACTTTGACAGCGAACCCAATTCCAGTGAGTAATAATTGACAGAGAGAAAACACACATGGTTTGATCTACCTTCACAGACAGCAGCTTGGGAACAACAACAGTTGCAGCCAAACTTCCCACTATCTGAATTCTCCACTATTGGGCAAGAAACAAACCGTGATGCAATCAAGGAGATGAATCATCAGTGGGTTTAACGGGGTTGAGCTGAGCACGTGGAACCACTGTTGTTGCTTCTATAGATATAAGGGAGTGAGGTTAAAGGTAAATGAAATGCAAACAGAAAAACACAGTGATGATTTCCAAAATGCAATACCATACCAACCACAACAAAATTCCTATGAGTAAGGCAGAAAAGTCAGCATCCCACAACCAATCAGGTTCCTAACCAAAACTAAAAAAATCCTGGCAGCCAGTCAGCCAAGGTCACAGAAATCCTCATGCAGCACAACATGACCTGGGGGCTGCAGTTAGTGCAGAATGCTGTGGCACGATTGCTGACATGAGTGAGATCCTATCAGCACATAATACCTCTGCTCTGAAATCTGCACTGGTTGCCGATTTGCTACCATGCCAAGTTCAAGCTGTGCTTTCCATGTTATAGGTGCCATATAGTACTTGTTCTGGTCCTGTATGAAATCAGTCCTTTAGTGTGGCGTCACCTATACTTTGGAACTCCCTGCCTACTGACATTAGGCAGACATCTTCACTGCACTCTTTACAGCACCTGCTAAAAACATTTTTGTTTAGGCAAGCCCATCCAGGCATGTAGAAGCTATTGTGTTTTTTATCTGTTTTTAACTCATAGATGGTTTTATTATTTAGAATGTTTTTCAATACCTGTCTTTGTTTTTGCCAATAATTTTATTGTTTTAATTTGTTCTGTAAACCCCTTTGAGATATTTTTACAATAAAGTGGTATATAAATGTTGTAAATAAAATACACAAATAAATGTTGGGGTCTCTGTGGCCCTTGGGTCTCTTTCCACTTTTAGGAAAAAAGGAATCTGTCTTATACTGACTCAGGCCATTTGATACCATCTAGCTTAGTACTGATGACATGGACTAGCATTGGCTGTCCAGGATTCCAGGCAATAGTCTTTTCCAGAAATTGAATTTTGGACCTTTGCATGTAAAGCATATGCCCTGCCACTGAGCTACAGCCCTTCCTGTTTAAAAAAGTATCTTTTAAAATTACTATTTTGTTCACTAATGAATGCATATCTAGGGCAGATCCACACCATTCATTTAAAGCACATTCAACACACATTTGAAGCACATGAATCCCACCACTGAATCATGGGAACTGTAGTTTGTTAAGGGTGGTGAGAACTATAACTGTGAAGGGAAAACTACACTTGCCTGGATTCTTTAGGGGAAGTCATGCACTTTAAATGCAAGTTGGATGTGCTTTAAAGGTATTGTGTGGATCTACTTAATAAACTTTGTCTGCATGTAAATAGTTTTAACTAATTTTTTAAAAATGAAAATGAGCTATAAAGTTTACTGGGTGACCATGGGCTACTCACCATCTCTCAACCTAATCTGCCCCCCAGGATGAAAACAACAGAGGGGAACCATGACCACCCCAAGGAAGGAGAGCACACTTAAAATGTAGAGGAAGCAATAATATACAACCATAGTGTGAAATCAAATATTTATTGGGACATAGTATGAAGAAATATTTATATAAGCATGACTGTCAGATGTTTATTATTTACACAACCTGTAAAGATATTTGTAGTGCAATCCTATGATTGTTTACTCAGAAGCAGTTGTATTCAAAGGGGCTTACTCAAACAGGGAAACCTGCACAGAACTGCAGCCTCAACTGATAAGGAACACTCACCCAACCCAAAATTCAGAATCATGCCACTTTAAGCTGTTGTGCAACTGTTTATACTTTTTATGGTTATTGGATTTTGAAGGAATTTATTTCGTGTGACCTCCCTTACTTTCCAATCGGCAATCCTATCTCACAGCATTGTTGGGAAGACTCCACATAAACACACACAT
Organism: Rhineura floridana; assembly: GCF_030035675.1. Lineage (NCBI taxonomy): Eukaryota > Metazoa > Chordata > Lepidosauria > Squamata > Rhineuridae > Rhineura > Rhineura floridana. The sequence continues at coordinate 110,227,630 of NC_084488.1, forward strand.
ACCGGAGATGTAAAACTCCATACACCCCATATAATAGTTTATTGTCAAAACCAGTTGATTACTGCAGAACATTTTCTAAAAAAATAAAATCAGTATTAGTTTCCTACATAATAAAAGCAGTGATATCTAAGTAATCCCTGCCTAAGTGTTTTAAAAAATAGGATTGGAGAGGAAGAGAAAGATTTACAACACAAGCACAATCCTTTGCTACGTTCACTCAAAAATCCCATTAATTTACAGCACAATCCTAACCATGTCTACTCAAAAGTAAGTCCTATTGAATTCAATGGGGTTTACTCTGGGTATGAGGGATTACGGGCTCCTGCTGGGAGGAAGGGCAGGATATCAACTAATAAACAAACAAACAAATAAATAAAATTAGCATTGCAGTTTTACTCCCAGAAAAGCAAGCATTGGATTTAAGCTTCATATTGGGATGGTTTTCAAAACACTGCCCTCTTCAACCACCCAGGAAAATTTAAACCTGTTACTCTCCTGCACACAAGAGAAAAAAAGGCTTTTGGTACTGCTGAAAGCTATATACTTACTCAATTTATACAATTTTCCAATAAACAGGAAAAAAACAATAGTTTTCTACCTTTGCAATGGGGTCTAGGTACTTCCTGGAGGCCCAGAAATCCCTTGTCAATCACAACCCTGACTTCACTTACTGGCTACAAACCTGAACAGGCAGGGTTAGAGTATTTATTTATTTATTTTATTTATTTATTTTATTACATTTTTAGACCGCCCTATAGCAATAAGCTATATTAGAGTAGCCAGCTAAGATATCATTTCACACAACTTGCAGGGGGCGGCTGACATTTTGGTGTATATCTTGTGAACCAGATCACCTAGAAACTTTAAAAAAAGAAAGAAAGAAAGAAAGCTCAGAGTCAGGAGATTAAGCTAACTCACCCGGAGACCTGGAGAGGACCCCAAAAATCCAGAGTCTCCAGGCAAAAACCAGACACCTGGCAACCCTAGTACTGCAGCACCATAAAAAAAGTGTTTCCCAAACTTCTGTTGGTCACAGCACAATACCCCAAATTAAATTTGGAGTCATTTGACACAGCTGAAAGGGGTTACAGCTGTGTTCACACATCACATTGAACCATAGTCAGGAAATTCTGTAGTGCCCAACATAACATTTGTAAGCTTCTTTACACAATATTTTGTGTTTTAACTAATATTATTTGAACTCCAATTAACAATAAACTGTTTGTTAACTGGATTGGTCTTCCCTACAAAATTAAACAATTACTTATTTCCTTTTGTGTTTTAAAAGATGTGACCAATGTAATTACAGTTGCCAGGTCAGAAGCATCCCCAAACCTGAGATTTTAGGGGAGGGCCCGAGTGATGTCATGGGGCGGGCCCGAGTGATGTCATTAAGCATGATACATTAAGCATCAATCACAGTTGCTTGGAGCGTACAATTAAAAAAAAATCTGACTGGAAGTTAAGCTAGACATCTTAGCTAAAAGATGGAGCCTGGGTAGGGAACATTTAAGCTAGCCTACTTGCTTTCGGCAAGAAGGGTAAGTGCCTTTAGGCCAGGCCAGTCACCAGAAGGCCACTGTAGGAAGAAAGGAGCCTAGTGTTGTAGAGATGTTAGATGGGAGCATTCGGAAGTAAAGATGGATGCCCCTCAAGGCTGCAATTCTAAACACACGTACTAAGGGACTAAGCCCCCATAGAACTCAACAGGACTTACTTCTGAGTAGATATAGTTTGGATTGTGCTGTTGGTAAAGCTTGACTAGGGATCCTCTGCAAAGACATCCATATCCAAGCAGGGTTGGCAACCCCCTGCCTGGAATGCCCTGCCCTTATCTTTTAATGTGGCTGCTCCAAACTTCTTTACAGATTTGACCCTTCACTTCAGAAAGAGGTCTGAGAAATGAGTAAGAGTAAGAAGATTCTCTACCCTTTCTGTCTGCATAGATGCCCTCATCCTTCCCCTGCGCCCAGCAGAAGCTCTGGGCCAGATGGGATGCACTGGCATTTTGTAGAGGATACCCTCCCCTTTCATGGGGTATATGATTTGTCCTGGCCCAGAGCAGAGTTTGGGGTGGGCACCCCCAGTTACTTATTTTTTCCTGTATGTTTTGGTCTGCTTTGATTTTGCATAGATGCCCTCCTCCATGCCCTGCGCCCAGCAGAAGCTCTGGGCCAGGTGGGACGCAGTGGCATCTTATAGAGGACACCCTCCCCTTTCCTGGGGTATATGATTTGTCCTGGCCCAGAGCAGACTTTGGGGTGGGCACCCCCAGTTACTTATTTTTTTCTGTGTTTTTGTCCATTTTGATTTTACATAGATGCCCTCTTCCGTGCCCTGCGCCCAGCAGAAGCTCTGGGCCAGGTGGGACGCAGTGGCATCTCATAGAGGACACCCTCCCCTTTCCTGGGGTATATGATTTGTCCTGTTCCAGAGCAGATTTTGTGGTGGGCACCCCCAGTTATTTATTTTTTCTTGTATGTTTCGGTGTGCTTTGAATTTGCATAGATAATAAAATAATAATAATAAAAATTTATTTTTGAGTCGCCTATCTGGCCGAATGAACGGCCACTCTAGGCGACGTACAAATAGCATAAAATACAATATAAAAACCAGGAGCGTAATCAATAATTAATGAAAACACAATTAATAACAACAATTAAAAGACTAACACACCCCAGAAGTCCCATAGGCCTGCCTGAACAGCCAGGTCTTCAAACTGCGGCGGAAACTTGTCAGGGAGGGGGCATGGCGAAGATCAAACGGGAGGGAGTTCCAGAGGGTGGGGGCCACAATTGAAAATGCCCTCTCTCTAGTCCGCACCAGCCTAGCTAGTTTAACTGGTGGGACCGAGAGAAGGTCTTGCGTGGCTGATCTTGTCAGGCGGCATAATTGGTGATGCTGGAGGCGCTCCTTCAGATGCCCTCCTCCGTGCCCTGCGCCCAGCAGAAGCTCTGGGCCAGGTGGGACACAGTGGCATCTCGTAGAGGACAACCTCCCCTTTCTTGGGGTATATGATTTGTCCTGTCCCACAGCAGAGTTTGGGGTGGGCACCCCCAGTTACTTATTTTTTATGATTTTATGACATCATTATGTATTAATGATAATATCAGAGGCCTGATGATTTTGATTGCATAAATGTATTGTTATTCTTGACGGGGAGAGTCCCCCGATCACAGTGATACATCATACAGGGTACCCCAACATATATTTTGGGGTTCAGAGACATGTTAAGTATGGTTTGAAGTTGCTGTAGTTGTCAACTCTTCTTTTTTAGTGTTTTGAACTTTCAAGCAAATAAGGAACTGGGAACTAGGAACCAACTTCAGCGTCATATCAGTTAAATAGATTAAACAGTAGCGGGGGCAGCGGCTGACGTTTTGGTGTATATCTCGGGAACCAGACCACCTAGAAACTTTTTTTTTTAAAATTGAGGCTGAGAGTCCGGAGATTAAGGGGTGCTAGCCGTAGAGCCGGAGGGGCCCCAAAAAAACCAGAGACTCCAGCTGAAAACTGGAGATCTGGTAACTCTAAATGTAATGGTTTTGCTACCTTAATTTTTATGTAATTTAGACAATTGTGTTCTCTAAAAGTATGAATCAACAAATAAATTCCACTGGTAGCTACATACATAAACAGCTAATGATTCATGGGCAAGTGTCAGATCTATGGTAATGTCTACTGGAAACTGTGGAAAAATGGGGTTCTGGCAAATGATCTGTGATCAACGTGATCAACGTAACATGACCAGGCCTGTAGCCAGCAGGGAGCAAATAGGGGCATGCCCCAAGAGCTGTGCTTCCCCCCCTCCAATTTTTTTGGGGGGTTGTCTTTTTAATTTGTGACATGACAGACAATGACAATCTCCATTTAAAGAATGATAGCTTGTTTTAAGAACAGGAACAATTTTAAGAATAGGACCCTCTAAAAAATTTAGTGAGCAGGCAGAGTGAGGGCACAACAAAAGCCTCATATGGAAGAGCCCCCCAAAATCTAGCCACTCAAGACTTTCTCTGCCTAAGGGTGGGTTTTTCATGACCACAGTCACCCAGTGATCCTAAAAACAATCCAGCCTGTATAACCCTTGAAAAGTTAAATACTGTATTAGAACTTTGTACAGTATTATGGGCTAAAGTTGGACTCCAACCCTTGGACTTTGATTTGTTCTGCTTTTCAGTTTCAGTTTCAGTTGTGTTCTCTATCCAGCCAGCAATAAAGAAGCATGTTTGCTTGTCTACAATAAAAAGTAACCGTTTAATTCTGCAGTTATAACAATGAGTAGTACAGGATTGGGTGCTTATTCCTAAAGGGTGAAATACAGAGATAAAGTGATCTGAAAAAAATGGCTACCTTAAGTTACCCTTTACTCTTTTAAAGCACTCACTTTACTCACAATCATAGTGACTTATTCTTAGGGGTCGCCAGGTTCAGGGCCTGAGACTGATCCTGTATCTTTAGGAGAAGAAAAAGTCAGCCAAGTGCAGGTGTTCTTGCAACACTGTGATGGGAAAAACCACAAGGTGGAATTCTCCCTTCCCCCTTGCAGGGGACAGAGTATTTTTTTCCGCTCTGTCCTTCCCTAAACTTGTAGTGTGGACAACTTTGTTCTTCAGGTGGAATTTAAAACTGAGATAACTAATGCACCATCAAAGGCAAGCTCAGAAGCTCACTGTCATTAAGAAAGAAGTTCAGTTCATGAAGAATCAGGACACAGGGAGAGACCACAGGTGAAATAGGGCTATAGCTATAGGCAAAGTCAAGCTTTTGAGTCTGGTATTCCTGGCGATCTCTCAAAAAAGAGTGAGACAATTCAACAGATTAAACTTCATTCATGTAAGTTAACACATTCTCTGGATGGAGGACAAGTGACTTCCCCTGGCCTGGCCTTAATATCATCTCCATCAGTTAAGGGGGATTGGGTAGCACCATCTGCCTCTCCCCCTCAAATGCCCCACCTAGAAATGTGACTGCCCCACCTAACAAGGAAAGTTGGCTACAGGGCTGAACATGATCAATGTAACATGTGACAATTAAATGACAGACACCCACAAATAATGCCTCCAAAAGCAAGATCCTGTGCATTATTCACAAGTTGCAGGTCAGCATGAAGGCCATGTGGGGATGTGTAAAGCCCACTGGAATTCACACTTGGCTGTGCCAACACCCTAATTATTTGTTTCTTTTCAACTCAACATTTTTCATAATTTGCAGGAAAGACAAATGTCACAGAAGTTCTCTTTTTTTTAACAAGACATTTAATATTAATGATCAAACAAATTTTCATCAGTAAATGTTCTTTTTTTAAGTTCTCTGTCTCAAACTCAACAATATCAAAGTTGCCAATTGACACCAGTACCTCAATGGATATTTCTGCTTCAGTGCTTTCTTTGAGGATAATCACATCTCACATAAGGGCATTATTCCCTGTATTTGTGGTGTATATTTTAAATTATGTGAAAAATTAATTTGTGTTGAAGACTTGCCTTCAAACTTCTCCAGGGTTGTACTGTTCTCTGATGCAAGGCAAGAGACCTTCAGCTCCTGAGGTGAACTTTTGTATCTCGGGTTGCCAACCCATGCCCTGTAGGTGCCAGGGCGCCCACGAAGGCCTTCAGTGGAATGCCTGGCAGGTAGCCCAAAATCTGAGCTTTAATTTTTTTTAAAAGTAAGTCTCTAACCCTCTTCGACAGAAAGTTATGGTGCAAAATGCGCAGGTATCCTTCTAAGTGATTTATGTGAAATAAGCCAGCCTGGCTGTTCCTGTTTATCAGTGTTAGTCAATATGGGAAATCAGAGCTGTGATTGAAAAGTGAGTTATTTAGACACCAGGCAATAGGAATCCCTGGGGTCCTAAAGAGCTACTATTTTGCCTTCCATTTTAGTGCACTTGTCCTGCATCTTTTTTTTTTTAGTTCTTGAAATCTTCATTGTTTGCACCTTTTCCCTAGCACCCAGGATGCATCTTTCCTGTGCTGGAATCATCTGAGATCAGGTAGTGCCTAGAAATTATTTTCTGCAAATACTACTACACAATAAATGTTTGTAAATGTTAAAGAATCCCCCTCCACACAATAGGCAAATGTGAAAACTTTGGAAATATTAGGATTGGCATTGGGTTCTTGTGCCTTTAAAAGCTGTATGACAGGCAGCAATTCAACAGATCAAGCCTTTTCTCATATGAGAATACATTTATGGGAAAGGCTTCAGTATGACAACTAATTTTATATTATGCCACACCACCATGATAACAATTTTGTGACTGGTGTCCCCAGCACTCACTGAAAATTTGAAATGTGCCCTCTGGTTAGAAAGGTTGGCACCCCCTGACCCCACCTACTCAGCAAAGCTAGGGAGAGCCAATCAGGACATGCTTGCCTCCTTTACATATGAAAGGAAGCTGGTAGAAAATTCTACATGCTTCAAGAAAATGTGGGAGGATCTAGTACGGAAATAACAGTTCTTCATTTTTGTAAACCACACTAGGTTGAAGCGTACTAATAATTAACCTAAAAGGTTATCTAATTACTAAATATATCAACATATAATTGTATGTATTTATTAGATATATATCCCTCCCTTTCTCCTAGTAGGAGCCCAGAGCAGCAAACAAAAGCACTAAAAACACTTTAACACATCATAAACACAGACTTTAAAATGTCTAATATTTAAGGGGGAGGGTATTCCAAAGGGTAGGTGCCACTACACTAAAGGCCTGTTTCCTATGTTGTGCAGAACGGACTTCCTGATAAGATGGTATCTGCTGGAGGCCCTCACCTGCAGACACGGCCAGCACCAGATGTGACTGGGCCTTTGGGCGCCAGCCTGCCCCAAGCACCCTGCTCCTAGCCCCCCCTACAGACCATGCAAGACTGCTCCACCTATCTCTTCTCTCTTTCTGTGAATACCCTAAGCGCTGGGTACACAGGTAGCTGCCATCAACCAAGATGGCAGTGGAGGCTTCTATAAGAGGCTAATACCCCTGTATCATCTTTGTTGATGGCACGCATGTGCACTACGCTGCATGCGCCCACATGCCTGCCATCAATCAACATGGTGGTAGGGATATCAGCACCCTAGAGAAGTCTCTGCTGCCATCTTGGTTGATTGCAGCTGCATGCACAGCACGCAGGGCATTCACAGAAAGGAAGGAGGGGTAGGTGGAGTTTGCAGGTGCCGTGGGCTCACATGCATATGGTCGGGGGGGCTGGGAGCTCCATCTGTGTGATCTGCAGAAGAGTCAGGAGTTGACCCTGCCGAGGATCATGGAAGGGGAGCGCTACCCCCACACACCCCTGGGCCATAGGGGCCCTCGGCCAGGGCCCAACCTGGCTGCCTTTTGGCACTGGCCCTGCCTGCAGAGCACAGTGATCGACTGGGTATATAAGGGATAAGACGTTCTTTCAGCTATCCTGGTCCCAAGCTGTATAGGGCTTTGTACACCAAAACCAGAACCTTGAACGTAGCCCGGTAGCTAATAGGTAGCCAGTGCAATTATTTCAGCAGCAGGGGGATATGTTGGTGATATCCTGCCCCAGCGAGCAGTCTCGTTGCCGCATTTTGCACCAGCTGCAGCTTCCGGACCAACTTCAAGGGTAGCCCCATATAGAGAGCATTACAGTAATCTAGCCTGGAGATTATATTCTAAAAGCAATAACGTATGTCCTCCCTGCCTTTGTCTGACTTGTCTTTTAGACTGTAAGCTTCTTGAGGGCAGGGACATACCTCTTTTTGTTAAAACTCTGTAAGATGCCCTTGACAGTATGGTACAAATAATATGCCTAATGAGAAAGAATTATGACAGTCCTGAAAAGGGATTCAACACACATGATAACAAATTTATTCTATGTAAATTGCACATTGTGGTGTTACATTGGTCACAAGAACTGCTGCATATAAAACATATCTCAGTTAACATCTCATCACATTTTCTTAACGCTTACGAACTCAAAGAAGAGAATAAAGTTAAAACTCACAGAATTTTCTTCTCATTTGTTGAGGAGGAAAAAAAGGATATGTTTCTGTGACCAACGTAACATGCTCAACCAACATAAGTTTTATTGTCCTAAGCTTATCTGATTTTCTTCCTAACATAAAATCTATTCTCAGTTTACCAAATGAGAAAGCAAAACTATCAATACAATAAAGGGTCATTAACTTATTGTCTGTTTTCTGGGAGAGATCTATAACTGAAGACTGGGAAAAAGCCAGAGAAATTCTGAGTCATCTTGCATGCCACGATTTTATTTTACTCATGTGTAAAATGCTATTTTGAAAAATCATTGCCAGATAATAAAACTTTGGAAAATTATCTTTAAAATAATATAGAACATGTTAACTATATATGAAAATGAAAAATGGTCCTGTAGGTTGACACTTTCATAGAATTGCCCAGTCAATGTTTCACTGTGTTTTAATGTGAATCAGCAGTATGCTGGTGAACACTGCTCAAGAGTCCCCACTTTACTCCTCCCACGCTTCTGGCAATGCTATGGTAGGCACCAGAGCTTGGAAAAGTTACTTTTTTTAACTACAACTCCCATCAGCCCCAGCCACTATGACCACTGGATTGGGCTGATGGGAGTTGTAGTTCAAAAAAGTAACTTTTCCAAGCTCTGGTAGGCACATCACAAACTCTTTATTCATGTTAAACCATAGTTAAACATTAACTATGGTTTAACATGATGGGTGAACCAGGATTTTGAGCATGTAAGAGTATGAATTGCTCATCTTCAGAGGAGCCCCAACTTGTTGGTTTTTGCAGGAGTTACTGATTTGAGAAAGCCTGCTGAATAAACACAGAAACATTAAGAAGGTAAGAAGAGACCTATTGGATCAGAACAAATGTCCATTTGTTAACCAGACACCTCTAAGAAGGCATTACTTGTAATATTTTGAGGATCTTGTAAACCGCTTGGAGATTTTCTTTGAAATATGAAGGGCTACGTGCACATATATATTAAATTCATAAATCAATAAGCAGAAGATGAAGGCTATAGTTGTTATCCAGCAACTGGTATTCAGATATGTACTGCCTCTGAACCTACAGGTTCTAGTTATTTAAAACAATTTTATACTGCCTTTCATTTAAAATCACAAGGGAGTATACGGGAACAACATTAAATATAATTTCCACTGTGATTTTAGACTGGAAGGGGGTACAAGAGTATTAACACACACAACAGGGCAGCCTACTCTTGGCTCATATAACTGTGCAGCATCTCTGAACCCACAGTGATTGAATAGTTTAACCACACCCAGTGCAGACATGCAGCAGAGTTACTAGTCTTCACCTCCCACCAGCACAAGGCAACTGGAAGGTGGCAAGGGCAGAGCAGTAAATCATGCATAGATGCAGCTGGCAGTTTCCTCTGAGGGAGTGTACTCACTTTCATTATTTAACTATTATTAGCATACCAGTTGTTCATCCAAGACACACTAATTGGCTCCGGCACACTTAAAGTCTAACAAAGCTCTGTTCTTATGCAGCTCCCATTCATTTCATTAGGGCTTGCTCAGTAGAACATGATAGAGTGAGCCCTATCTTCTTAGTAAATGCCAGTTCTCAAGCATCTGCATGACTACAGCAAGACAAAGCTGTGTGACAATTAGTTTAAAACCTACGGTGAAATTATCAGATTTTGGAACTCAAGGAACCCAGTTCTAAGAGCTGCCATTCAAACCCAGCTCCAGTTATAAAAGCAAAATGTGTACATTGTATTTGACAAAAGAGTCCCTTTAATTCTCCAGGAAAATATTAAGTCCGTTCTGTAGCCGATTTGCTAATATTAACATCTGCAACAGTTAATTCTATATGAGGCAGTATTAATTACATTCCTTCACGGAGTAAAGTTTCTCCAATAATTTATTACCTGATAAACTGTGTGCCTGGTTACTCTGTTTCAAAAATGAGTATTTTTTTAAAAAGAACACACTTACATACAGAACCAAAGCTCACACTTAAGGGTCAAAGTTCATGATGTGAATTAGGCAAGCAACTCCATCTGGAATGCAAAACTTTTATAGAAATAGCATGTAACACGTCTCTGAAGCAAACAGCCAAAGATTTTCAGAAGTCTTCACTTTTACCCCATTAAGATACAATAAAATAGGCTATCTTGACAGTAGAGATTCTTAGCGCAAATGGTTAATTATTCAGCCATAATAAATACATGGGCTGGCACCCCTGTCTACATAATCATTACTTTGTTAAGTTTGCCCATTTAATTTTCTCATCTTACGGGGCAACCAGAAGCAAGAAGCAAATTTACCACTCTTTTCAGCAGTCATAAGCTAATTAGATGAGGTAGAAAGCCAGGCACTGACAAACTTTAAATTAGTTTACTTGAAAGCATCTAAAATTATTTGAAAAGTACTCCTCCCCCCAAAAAAGTAATAATGTTACAGAATTCTTAATAGAAGGCAAAATGAAAAAAATGCCTGCAATGTTTTCAAGCCAATCACTCTTGCATCAGTCAGGCTAAGACAGCTCTGAAGTTAGATTGTGTGACAAAGTATTCTGGGCAGAAAAAATGAAAATATATTCTGTAACGCCCACTTCATATTTATTAGAATAGAACAATGATATTTCAACCTCTTGTCTTTCAACTTAAATTGTGACTAACATGTAATTTACAAGGATTCTGATAGGGCTAAAATAAAATACATAATTAGAATATGAAAGAACAAACAAATGAATGAAATTAGAATAAAACACATTATTTTGTAAAAATACCTTTGCTGCAATTTTGAAACAGTGATGTAACTCTGACTTAGGCCATCAAAAATGTCTTGTAGTAGTCTAGAGGTGCTGAAATGCTGGAAAAGCTATTGTCTTTTAACTTTTATATTGCCATGCCTGCTGAGGAACCATCACAAAGAATTCCGAGTGGCTGCATACACACAAGCCTGTTGGGTTTCACTGTCACTCGGGTGAACTAAGAGTGCAATCCAGAACATGCTCAACTCTCCCTAGTGGCTATACATTGCAGAGCAAGTCATTTATGTACTACTTTTATATGCCACCTTTCTGCAAATGCACTCAAGGCAGTTTACAATTTTAAAATAATGTCATAGAATCTAACATACAGAAAGATGGTGTTCTGTTCTGTATGAACCTTAAATCTGTATGAGCCCGCTCGTTCATTCAGATTTTCTGGAGAGGCTCTCCTTCACATTCTAGTTGAGACATGGAAGAGGGCCGTCTCTGCAGCCACACCTAGGTAGTGGGACTCCCTTACTAGGGAAACCTGTCTCGTCCCCTCTTGGACAGCCTTCTATTGCTGCATGAAGACCTTTCTTTTTAGAGGGATTCATTAAATTCCCTAGCATTTAGTCTGAACAGTTTTATTTGCTGTTTCCTACAACTTCCAGAGGGGTGGTCATGTTAGTCAGTTGGAGCAAAAACAAAGAGTCTTATGGCAGTTTCAAAACTATGGGTTGTGAAGGTGGCTTGTTAAACTAACCAGAGTTTCTTACAAATCATGATCCCTGGCTGGGAAGACATGACAAGTCAAGAAAGTGAAACTAAACATAGCTTTGTAAGAGAAGCAGGGGAAGGGAGAGCGTGAGAGCCCAAGGATTTCTAGGGCTCCTTCTGGCTTGTGTATGTCATGCTAAACTATGGTTTAGGATGCATGCACACAGCCATTATCATAAAACAAAAACAACAGTAGGATCACTATTAATTTGCCCCTACACAAGAACCACACTATACTAAGGAAAAAACTGGCTGCACGTCTACTGAGGTTGTGAATTATCAGCTCAGCTCCCTGCACACCACATAATCTCTATATTGCTGTTCTACTAATTTGACATAGTACAATAGGCCAGTGCAGCTGACAAACCATCTATGCCATCCCACCAGGGCCTCAATAAACAGTATTTCTGTTATCTGCCAAAACCTGCAAAACCAAAGAAGTAACAATATATGGCTATGTTTGACTTAATGGGTCACAGGTTGTGCAGATCTGTAATTCAACTACCATTGACCCCAGGACCCTGTATCCAAGACAAATGTTGTGGTTTCGAAAGTACAAAATTGAATCCCTCAAGCTTTGTGTTTATTACAGTAAATTTTTTGCTCTCTAGAAGCTGATGTTTGGCCATTAACGGCTGTGAAGCAATTTCAGGTCTTCTGAAATTTCCACAACCTAACAAAACTAAGTTGTCCCTAGAGACATAGCATAACATTTTGGTTAGACATTTTATAGCTTGTCAGATGTTTATTATAATGCAACAGAAATTTTCTACTAAAAATAACAGAATAAATTGATATTATTCAATGACAGAGGTCCCATCCACACCATACATTTATCATGTATTTAAAGCATGTAGCTTTCCCCAAAGAATCCTGGCAACTGTAGTTTGTTAAGGGTGCTGGGAATTTAGGTTGTGTGGGGGGGAAACTGCAGTTACCAGGATACTTTTGGGGAAGCTATGTGCTTTAAAAGTTTGCTAAATGTGCTTTAAATGTATGTTGTGGATGTGACCAGTGTTGCTGGCCGTAACCCCATGTACCTATGCTTTGGAACTCCCTGCCTATTTACATTAGGCAGGAGCCCTCATTGTACTCATTTTGGCACTGCTAAAAACATTTTTGTTTAGGCAAGCCTACCCAGGCATGTAGAAGCTATTATGTTTTCTATCTGTTTTTAACTCATTGTTGGGTTTATTATTTTGAATGTTCTTAAATACCTGTCTTTAACTGTTTTTGCCAATAATTTTATTGTTTTAATTCCTTCTATAAACCACTTTGAGGTTTTTTACAATAAAGCAGTATATAAATGTTGTAAATAAAATACATAAATAAATTGCAGAGTCACTGTGGCCCTTGACTCTCTTTCCTCTTTTATATCGAGTCAGGCCGTTTGGTACCATCTAGCTCAGTACTGATTACATGGGCTAGCATTGGCTCTCCAGGATTCCAGGCAATAGTCTCTTCCAGAGATTGAATTTCGGACCTTTGCATGCAAAGCATGTGCCCTATCACTGAATTACAGCCCTGTTCTAAAAAGTATCTTTTTAAATTGCCCTTGCCCTGAGGGGCAGATTAGGATGAGAGATGGTGCGTAGCCCATGATCATCCAGTAAACGTTGCAGCTTATTTCCATTTTAAAATTTAATTAAAATGATTTACTGTATATGCAGGTAAAGTTTATGAACTAATGCAGATCCTTATAATACATTTAAAGCACATCCCACTCGCATTTAACGCACGTGACTTCCCCCAAAGCATCTTGGGAAGTGTTCCCCCTCACAGTTATAGTTCCCACCACCCTTAACAAACAACAGTTCCCAGGATTCTGTGGTGAGATTCATGCGCTTCAAATGTATGTTGAATGTGCTTCGAATCCATGGAACTGCCCTAGTATGCTGCGCATTCATTAGTGACTTGAAAAGAAACAGGGAAAAGGTCTTGCAGTGCTCACAGTCGAGGTAGTCTCTGGCACAGTCTGAACACTTTTAATCATGTACCTCCATCATTACAGATTTTTGCTCTGCAAGACCTTAGCAATGCAACTGTATACTAGTTGTAGCATAAAGGGGCCTGGATTGTAGAGGCTAATAATCTTACTTGAAAGTGGGCAGAGAGCAGAAACTAGAAGCTTCCCACCCCCAACCATTATGCCTAGATTCTTGCTGCATTATTCTCCTAAGAAGATGTGGACCATTTCACACATTATGCAGAGACGAACCTATATTGTTTCTGGTGCCAATACAGGTTTCCCCCCAATGGAAAAAGCCGCTGGGGAGGGGGGTATTTTCAATGGAGAGGAAGTTAAACCCTCCCTCCCCATCCCCTGAAGTCACAGATTCTCAGGTTCTCCCACCACTGTTGTTTACGAAACAAAAAAGTGTACATTAAATGGCATTCATGCAATTAATGTCACATCTCACTTGGCCCTATACACCTAACAAGGAGATGCAGCCAGTCATGATTAGTGTTCCTCTATGATGTACATGCTTGCAGTCACATGTTAGTTGCATTCATACTTTACACTTCTTGGTGTGCACCTAAAACATCTAAAGTAGATACAGTGGACTGGAACTAGCAGGATTCCAAGAATCAGATTCAAATAATGCCTGCATTCTTAAGGATACGTGGAGATCATGCATATAAAATAGAAATCAGGTGTAAAGCTCATCCATTACAGGAAGACACAACAGCAATATAATAAAGCCATGAATCTCAGGACACCAACATGCGTATCCTATCCCTAATAGTTTCTCCGAACAGAATTTGACAAGAGAGCTCCACACATAAATCCAGGAAATGAGGCCCATGTGTGAAGGAATACTGTCTTTCCCAAATGACAGATCTTCCTGGGCAAGATCTTGGAGCGAGTGGTCGCCGACCAGCTCCAGGCGCTATTGGATGAAACCGATTATCTAGATCCATTTCAATCGGGTTTCAGGCCTGGTTTCGGCACTGAGACGGCCTTGGTCACCCTGTTTGATGACCTATGTCGGGAGAGAGACAGAGGGAGTGTAACTCTGTTGATCCTCCTTGATCTCTCAACGGCTTTTGATACCATCGACCATGGTATCCTTCTGGAGAGGCTTGCGGAGTTGGGAGTTGGAGGCATTGCTTGGCAGTGGTTCCGCTCTTACTTAGCGGGCCGTCTCCAGAAGGTAGTGCTTGGGGAACATTGCTCGACGCCGTGGGTTCTCCAATGTGGGGTTCCGCAGGGGTCGGTTTTGTCTCCCATGCTTTTTAACATCTACATGAAGCCGTTGGGTGCGGTCATCAGGAGTTTTGGAGTGCGTTGCCATCAGTACGCTGATGACATGCAGCTCTACTTCTCCTTTTCATCATCTACAGGTGAGGCTGTCGATGTGCTGAACCGTTGCCTGGCCGCGACAATGGACTGGATGAGAACTAACAAACTGAGGCTCAATCCTGACAAGACTGAGATGCTGCTGGTGGATGGTTTCTCTGATCGGATGGTGGATACATATCCTGCCCTGGATGGGGTTACACTCCCCCTAAAGGAGCAGGTGCGTAGTCTGGGAGTCCTCTTAGACTCTTCCCTCTCATTCGAGGCTCATGTAGCCTCGGTGGCACGGAATGCGTTCTACCAAGTTTGGTTGGTAGCCCAGCTACGTCCCTATTTGAGCATGAAGGACCTCACATCAGTTGTACATGCTCTGGTAACCTCGCGTTTGGACTACTGCAACGCGCTCTACGTGGGGCTACCTTTGAAGACAGTTCAGAAGCTACAGCTAGTGCAAAATGCGGCGGCCAGATTGCTAACTAGGACCAAGCGGTTCGAGCATATAACACCTGTTCTGGCTCGCCTGCACTGGCTCCCAATATGCTTCCGGGCCAGATTCAAAGTGTTGGTATTGACCTATAAAGCCCTATACGGCACGGGACCACGATACCTGTTGGAACGCCTCTCCCGGTACGAACCGGCCCGTACACTACTGTCTTCTACGAAGGCCCTCCTCCGGGTCCTGTCTCATAAGGAGGCCCGGAGGGTGCTGACAAGATCTAGGGCCTTCTCAGTGGTGGCCCCCGAACTGTGGAATAGTTTCCCCGAGGAGGTGCGCTTGGCGCTGACACTATTATCCTTTCAGCGCCAAGTTAAAACCTTCCTCTTCTCCGAGGCATTTTAATCTTAATTTAAGTTAATTTTATGTTGTATTGATTTTAGTTGTGTTGTTTTTATATGCTCTGTTACATTGTATTCTGCGATTTTATTGTATTTGTGATTTTATTGTACTTTGTTCACCGCCCAGAGAGCTATTGCTAGTCAGGCGGTATACACGCTGAATAAATAAAATAAATAAATAAAATAAATAAATAAAAAATGAGACCAACCAAGCAGAACTTCTGTACACTAGTCAAAGAGTTGTCATCGGAAGCAGCTGGAGGCTATGATAAAGTTATGCCCAGCTAGCTGGTTTTACCGATTGGTGTTTTATCAAACTGTTGTCAAGGGTGCACTTTCAGGTGGTTGCTGAGACTATGGCAACACACAGAGGAAAATGCCAAAGGAGCTGAAGATTTCTTTCATGTTTTAACTCTACTGGGAACCCTGGACTTAATCCTCAGTGGGGACCGGGACCTGGTGCGAGATGTAAGTGTTGTTGAACCGATTGGGAGCAGTGACCACAGTGCTATTAAATTAAACATACATGTAACTGGCCAATTGCCAAGAAAATCCAACACGGTCACATTTGACTTCAAAAGAGGAAACTTCACAAAAATGAGGGGATTGGTCGAAAGAAAGCTGAAAAACAAAGTCCAGAGGGTCACATCACTCGAAAATGCTTGGAAGTTGTTTAAAAACACTCTATTAGAAGCTCAACTGGAGTGCATACCGCAGATCAGAAAAGGTACCGCCAGGGCCAAGAAGATGTCAGCATGGTTAACAAGCAAAGTCAAGGAAGCTCTTAGAGGCAAAAAGTCTTCCTTCAGAAAACGGAAGTCTTGTCCGAATGAAGAAAATAAAAAAGAACACAAACTCTGGCAAAAGAAATGCAAGAAGACAATAAGGGATGCTAAAAAAGAATTTGAGGAGCACATTGCTAAGAACATAAAAAACAACAACAAAAAATTCTATAAATACATTCAAAGCAGGAGACCATCTAGGGAGACAATTGGACCCTTGGATGATAAGGGAGTCAAAGGTGTACTAAAGAACGATAAGGAGATTGCAGAGAAGCTAAATGAATTCTTTGCATCTGTCTTCACAGTGGAAGATATAGGGCAGATCCCTGAACCTGAACTAACATTTGCAGGAAGGGATTCTGAGGAACTAAGACAAATAGTGGTAACGAGAGAGGAAGTTCTAAGCTTAGAACTTTGTTGTTGTTATGTGTCTTCAAGTTGATTTTGACTTATGGCTACCCCATGAATCAGCGACCTCCAATAGCATCTGTCATGGACCACCCTGTCCAGATCTTGTAAATTCAGGTCTGTGGCTTCTTTCATGGAATCAAACCATCTCTTTTTATACAGCCACAAGAGTGGCTGTGTTATACTATAGCCAGCGGGGATTTTTCACATTCCGCAATGTTAAATTGAAAATACCCCCCATGCCATTCTGAGGCTTCCTATAAGCTCATTTCAAAACAAAACCTTACAAAACTTATAGTCCTGAACTCAGAAATTCTTGCTTAACAACGCTGTCAATTTTCATGGTGATACACAAAACAGCCAGAGAGAATAGACAGTTCAAAGCAGAGCTTGGAAAAGTTACTTTTTTGAACTACAACTCTCATCAGCCCAATCCAGTGGCCATGCTGGTTGGGGCTGATGGGAGTTGTAGTTCAAAAAAGTAACTTTTCCAAGCTCTGGTTCAAAGTGTAAAAAGAGAGAAAAAACCTCAGAGCCCTTTTGGACTTTTTTTCTCTGAGAGTTCTCATAATCTGTTGAAATTCATTAAAAATCAGCCATGTTCACAGAGTACCTGTAATCCTAATACTGACGTTGCCCCATACTCTGGCCTTCATCTACTGCAGTTTAAAAGTTGAAAAAATGCCTGGCTGATTTTTAATTAATTTAATAAATTTTGGCTTGGGCCCTATGATAATGCGGAGCATGCTCAGTAAGGACCAACTGTCAGAATTCTAAAAGCCTCCCAGCTGCTGGGCTTGGCTAATCAGGGGGGCACACCCACACCAGACTTTGATTTCACTTGAGACAGTCATGGCTTTCCTCAGAGAACCCTGGGAAGTGTAGTTTATGAAGGGTCCTGAGATGAGACTCCTGTTCCACTTAGAGAGCTCCAGTGGCCAGACTGGTTTAACAGTCAGCCACTCTGATTGAAGTCTGTGAGGGGAACAGGGCGTCTCCTAGCAACTCTCAGCACCCTTCACTAACTACACTTCCCAGGATTATTTGAGAGAAGCCATGACTGTCCAAAGTGAAATAAAGGCCTGGTGTGGATGTGGCCAGGGGCAGCTTTGGTTTAAATGTTGGTGGGAGGCTACATGTGTCTGCGGTAGAATAAAAAGGTGGGGGAAAGCCTGAAAAAGAATGATACTGTTTACAATGTTTTCCTTTTGGAAAGGAAAGGGGCTTCCCTTCTGCTCAGTGCCCACACACCCAATCTCCTCCCCCTCCTCTTCTCCTACCTGCCTCTTCCCTGGGTCAGTGTTGGACTACAACCTGGGAGACCAGGGTTCGAATCCCCACACAGCCATGAAGCTGACTGGGTGACCTTGGGCCGGTCACTGCCTCTCAGCCTCAAAGGAAGGCAATGGTGAAACCACCTCTGAATACCTTTTACCATGAAAACCCTATTCAAAGGGTCGTCATAGGTGGGGATTGACTTGAAGGCAGTCCATTTCCATTTTCAAACATGATTGCATAGAAATAAATCCCACTGAACTAAAAAAGTATGCAAATGATCAAACCCACCCTCCCATCTCCTCCCTCCTATCCCCTCCCTCTTGCCCCTTCTCTCCCCCTTCCTTTGCCCCTCCCTCCCCATTCCCATCCCTTCCAATCCCCTCCTTCCCCCTCATCCCCCTCCCCTTCCTCCTCCCCATGTCAGTTTTACCTATCTGAAGCATGATTGCACGGAAGTGAATACCATTGAACTCTATAAGCATGGAAATGATCAAACCTGCCCTGCCCTGCCCTCCCCCGTCCAATACGTTCCTTCCCCTTCCCACTCCCACTCCCCCTTCCCCATGGGCAGTTTTTCCTATCCTTTTTTTTTTTCAATTAATTTTTATTCAAATTTTCAAAACCAAAACAATACAAAAAGAAAAAACACAAATCAATAACTAATACAATAAAAAAAGAAAAAAATATATTGACTTCCGATTTGTCGTAGTTCAGCTATAAATCTATAATATATAACAAGCCTGTCTCTTAATAGATTATAAAATCACCTTCCTCCAGCTGTTATCTTAGTTGGTATCAAATCTCATTAACATCATATCATTTTATTCTTCCACAAAAAGTCAAAGAGAAGTTTCCAATCCTTGAGATATATGTCCATCATTTTTTCCCTAGATAAACATGTCAATTAATCCAACTCATCAAGTCTACTAAGTCCAGTAATTTCAAATCGCTCTTCTTCCATTATCCCTGTTGGTTCCATCTTCCATCTTCCATCTTTACGCACCCAGTAATCTTGCTGTCATAGTCATATAATAAGAGTCTGATAGGAATTTCCTTTATCACAGATATTTCCTTGCCATCAATTCCGAACGTATCACTGAAGTATTGTTGCAAAGCCGCATCTCTGTTCCTCTTTTTTACAGAATACACTAGCACATCTCTTGAAGGTTTTTCCATTGACACAAAACAGGAATTAATTCTGTAAACTTTCTCCATTTCAAGTTCCATCAAATCCTTCCAGTCCAGGAATTTTTTCGAACCGATAATATCTTTATCTCCAATCTCTTCATCAATTCCTTCAGGGACAACGCTGAGTTCCAAACCATAATATTTGTCTCCAGGATCCATCACAGCCAGGAAATCCAAATCTTTTTCCAAGTCCATATTTAATCCAATCTCCATAGCTTGAACCTTGCCTTTAATTTTTCTTTCATCCTTTTTTGGTTTTCCAGATCTATCTTTATTCTCCTTTCTCATAGAATCCTGAATTTCTTTCAGCTCCTGTCTCATTTCGTCAAATTCAATTCTCAACACTTGTCTATTATTTCTCAGTTCTTGTTTTATTGACTTAATCCCATTCATTATTTTCTGAAACATATCTAAAGATAAAGTCCCTTCTTGTACATCCATGATCTTCTTAATTGTCATTCTTAAAACCAAAGGAACAAAACTCCTTCAATTTTCAATGTCCCAAGCAAAGAGCAGTTTATTTCTTTATCCAGTTACAAAGGAGTTAATCTTTCAAACCAACTGACGTCACACTCTAAACAGCACGGATTTCCTTATCTCTTATATGCCCAGAAGTGCAAAAACAGCTTTAGTTCACAGCATCCAAATAACTAGTAGCAGAAAGAATGAGCAGATCCGTCAAAAAAAAAAGTAGACCAGAAAAAATAGTCCCAGACATATATTACACAAAAGTCTTATAAATTAAAAAAAAATCCAATCAGAAACCCCTCATCCGTTGTAATCTTTATAATGCTGATTTCCATGCCAGCTTTTTGCAATAAAAAAAAAAGATAGGCTATTTTTATTTTCTTCCCCCTTAGTCCCGTGAGTAAAAGAGAAGGTTTTGACTCACCCAGGTTTTTTAAATTGCTGGTTCTTTGACAAATCTCTTTAGCTATATAGATAACAAAATAATGAGCATAGACAGGAGAAAGATTGCCTGTTAATCCATTTTTCTTTGAAGAAAAAAAAAACGGCTCACTTATTCAGCTGAGCTAGCTAGAAATCCTAGCTCCGTCCGAGCTGCTGGAAGACCTTCTTTCACAGACAATTCTAATGAATTCCAGTCTCCAACAAACACAACAAAGCTGTGTGGGAAATCTCACGTTTCTTCCTTATCCGGAAGAAATTATTCCCAGTAAAAAAAAAACCCTTCTGACTGGATTTAAAACTGAAAAAGTTTCATCCAAGACGGGAGCCCGTCTCAGAGGCAGCACAGGCGGAGGGATCCTCCTGGGAAGTTGTCAGTTTTTCCTATCCTAACCAAGATTGCACAGGAGTAAATCCCATTTAACTCAATAAGCATGCAAATGATCAGACCTGCTTTCCCCCTCCTTCCCCTCCCCTCGCCTCTCCCTTCCTCCTCCCCTCCCCTCTTCCTTCTTCGTCCTCCCCTGCCCACTCCAGCCCTCCCTTCCTCCCCCTCCTAGTCAGTTTTACATATCCTAAGCATGATTGCATGGGAGTAAATTCAATAAACATGCAAATAATCAAACCTGTCCTTCTCCACCCCTCCCCCTGCTGCCTGCTCCCATCCCATTCCTCCCCTCTGCATTTCCTCCCCTCCCTCCTCCTCCTCCTCCCCTCCCCATCCTCTGTGGTCAGTTTCACCTATCCTAAGCATGATTGCAGGGGAGTAAATCCCATTGAACTCAATAAGCATGCAAATGATCAATCCATTCTCAGCAAACTTGGATAGGATCCCATTTCTTACCTGTCAGATTAAAAAGCAGGGAAATTCATTCATAGGCAAAAAACCTTGCGGTTTAAGAATGTACCTATAGCCCACAGCTATTTCTATTAAACTTTAAAAAGCAGGAAAATTGGGCAGCTATAGTGAATGCACCAGGGGAGCAGGAGACCTGAACTCCTCTCTGAGATATTGTACTGCCCTACAAATTGGTCAAAATGCAAACACCATTTTGGTTGGTCTTTCACAGTCCAATCCACTTCCTTTGTACCTTGGAAGAACTTGGTAACATGTGCCTCTGAGCATATGGTGAGTGGTGGCAACACCTGCAATCAGCCCAAATAATAGAAAGAAGACATGTGCTGTGCTGATCTTGTTTTAGCAGGGAGGAAGAAACATTATTAAGACAGCTGATATACTTGAGATGGTCACTTTGAATATGTCTGATTTCCTTTGCAATTTTAGTGAAGTTTCCTATAGGAAAGCATTTTCTTTTGTTTCTGTTTCTGTGAATATGTGAAGTACAGCAACACTTTGCAAAATTTACACTAAAAAAACTCCAAACATAATTGTGGAATAATGGCACTGACTTCTGCAGAATAGTCTCCAGTCGACCTCAGGAGTGTCTCAATTTGCACAAGATAAAACAGTGGGAGGTGAAATATATTCTAGCAAAATGCTAGGTGTGCTCTATGTTTTTAATTGACTGTGCCCACCTTGCCTTAAATGAAGTGGTTTAAACATAGCAGGCTGAAAACATGCATCCTCTTTTTTCCAACAGCTAGAGGAATTGCTTAAGTAGCAACATAGTGTAATCAGTCTGATTTTACATCAAACTGCAGTTTCAGATTCCACTGTTAATGCACCCAAAATAGAAATAGAACATAGCCTCCAATTTGAAACACAAAAAGGCTGTCTTCACCATCATATGACACTGACCAATAAAAAGGCTTTGAAATTAATAAAAATAAATTTGACACAGATTTCTAGGATGAATAATGAGGGAAATAAAAGTTTCTAGTTTAGATTCTCTGTAGAAACATTAGTAACACAGGAAAGAAGCAAAGTAAGAACACCACCAACAAACATACAAAAATATAATTCTCCATCTTTGGAGATGGCAGGTGTTGCCACCACTCACTATATGCTCAGAGGCACATGTTACCAAATTCTTCCAAGCTACACAGGAAGTGGATTGGACTATGAAAGACCAACCGAAATGGTGTTTGCATTTTGACCAATTTGTAGGGCAGTACAATATCTCAGAGAGTAGTTCAGGTCTCCTGCTCCCCTGGTGCATTCACTATAGCTGCCCAATTTCCCTGCTTTTTAAAGTTTGATAGAAATAGCTGTGGGCTATAGGTACATTCTTAAACAGCAAGGTTTCTTGCCTATGAGTGAATATTATACTTAGCTGTTGGATATTTTAAACCACTTTACACACATTATCACACAATCTCTACAACAGCCCTGTAAGGTAGGTCAGTATTGTTATTTTCATTATTTTTAATCCAGTTTATTTATCTTGTGTTTAGTTATGTTTTTGAAATTGGCTTATTGACTATTCTGTGTTTGAAATTTGATGCTTTATGGTCATTGTATCTTGGTTATGCTTTGAAATTGGCTTGCTGACTATTTTATGTTGTATTTTGCTGCATTATGGTTTTTGGATTTTGTAGAATGATTGAGATACAGATGTGTTAGCAGATGTATAATTCATGTTGATATTATCTTGCAGATTCTGATGTTTAATTTGTTTTATTATTGTATATATTGTAATATTTTATTTCATGTTGCAGAAATCTGGAAAACTAAACTTAAGATTGGAAACACGAGAAACTGAGATAACCAAAACTGGGATATCTTGTCATCCCTAATCATGAGTTAAATAAAAAGGAGATCATCTTAGCAAGCAGACACTGCCTAGGAGGTTAATCTATTTTTGCAAATCTTGCCACACTTTAGTTTTTAAGGTGTTGCCCCAAATGTTTCTGTTTGAAGACTCAGCTCCAAGCTCGGCTTCTTTGCCTAGTTTTGAGAAAAGGAAATCTACAAAAGTAACTTGGGAAGATCAATGAGGCATAAGAATATGATGCCTCACTCTTTCCATTGCCTTTGATCAGGCCACATGAGACATTCAGAAATCTCTGCAGTTTGACTTGTGAGTAATCTTTTAACTTTCCTTATTCCAAAGAGACAAATTTGGCCCTAGTGTCAAAGCTCTCAAGCCATCCAAAGCCAAAATTGTGAGCAACCTCTAACAAGATTTTTAAGCTTGTCTGTGGTGGAGGTTCTCGCTCTACTCAATGGAGCAGAAACGTAATCCTAATATTTATTTCTCTGCTGTTTTGCAAAATGTCAGAGGTCAATAAATAGTTTTAATATGAAGTTCAGTACAGCTGTTTTGTGACATCATCTGTGAGACCCTCTAATACCTCAAAATAAACCTAATTGATCATACTGATCCTTTTGGAACACCAGTTTAAAAATCTACCATCTAAATATTTTGACTAAGAATAAAGAAAATTATTAACTGATCTATCAGTGAGTATTAATAATGTAGAAATATTTATCCCATATATGTTTGTGGCACAAAGGATGCATACAGCAATTATTTAAAGTGTATGTTCAAAATAATTAGATTCATTTTCTTAACTGCCAAAAGTCACAAGTTTTTCTGCTTTTGGCCATATTTTTCTAAGGTTCATTTCCCTTAGAAACAATGTCATAGGATCTGACAGCTGAATTTTCAAAAGAGAAACTTGCTTATGAAATGCATTAGTCTTTTTTCAATCTGCATCTGTGGTTATGTACAATTATTCGTTCTAAGTAACATGTGATGACGGCTGCCCATATGCCTACAATCAGGATCAAAACTCTGCAACCTTGGCAGGGTGAATGCTGTTTTTAATACTGGGCTGAAGCAATGCCTCAGTTCCTATCTTGGCTCCTGTGATAGCTTGGCTCATTAAGACGCTGGTATTAACTTTTGGCTTCCAACCCATTTTTATATGAACAACATTGAAAGGTCAGGAACACGTGTGTCACTGGGTAACTGCATACCAAGTGCGAAAAATTCCCTGGAAAAACAGTATTGCTGAAGCTTCTCCATGTTTCCCAGCTTCAGAAGCAAGGTTGATGGTGAGCAGGAACAGGGCTTTTCTATTTGTGGCACCCCAACTTTGGAATGGTCCCCCCCAGAATATATGCACTCTTCACACTAAGGTGACAAGTAATTCAACCACAACACAACTCCAAATTGTTGAGGACCATACTTCATAACGTACTGAGCACAACAGTCAGTCCAAGCCAGTGCAGAGAAGAAGCCAGCAAGGCTGGGCCAATCCAGAGTCAGTTAAATGCATGGAAAGTCATTCATTAAAATCAGCAGATATAGGGGTAGCCCACACAACAGGGAGAACTCAGAACAACATTTTAATGTCCAAGTCAGCATTAGTTTACTTTTGTGGTACTTTTGCAACTGTTGAAAGGGTATGATAAATACTACTACATGTGTTCACAAAGCAACTTGTCCTGGCAGTTCAGGTTGTTGTTTTTTTTAAAGTATAAATAACATGCTGATATCTACTGAAAACTGTCTATTTCTAGTAAATTCACACACACACACACACACACACACACACAAATGGTTGTGGACTTGGCCCAGACTTTGGTTGACATAAATCCTGTATTTAGGTACCAAGTAAACTGAAGAAGCTTACATTATACATAACATTCATAAGAATTGCACTACTAGTTTCCAGTGGCCAGCCAGATGCTTCACAGAAGTTCAAAACCAAACCATGATAGCAACAGGCATCCCTGACTGCTTGTCCAGAGTATCTGATAACCAGAGTTAGACTGCCTTTGTAAAAAGAGGTTCCACTCTTAGCATGTATAGCTAGTGGCCGACAGCTATCCTCCATGAATTTATCTAATTTTTAAACTATCTGTGCTGACAACCAACACAACTCTTAAGACAAGTGCACTGCAAAGATCATAAAAACAACATTAGCAGCTTTCAGATCAGAAAAGTTTCCTGCCTTGTAAAGAGTCACCTGAAATATGTTTTGAAAATTATAACCAGAATTTATCCACATCCTGTTGGCAGCAAGATACTCACTAGCAAACTACATCATTTCTGACATAAAACAGGTGTGATGAGTCCCAAAAGTAGATGGTAAAACAAGCACTGAGTCTTGCTTAGCCTTGTAAGAACCTGCTGGATGTAGTTAAAACAATGTAATTAACAAGCAGCAGCTAGTGTTACTAGGCCAAGGGAGAAATTCTGATACTATTAGTTGTTATTCTAAAAAGTGGAACACAAACAGATGTCAGACAACAGACTGTTTAGTTACTGAAGCAGCAGCAAACCTTCTCATGTTTTGTTAAGAATGAGAACAAAATGGGTATGAAGGAAACATTGAAATCTTCATATGACAGATGTAGTCCACATTATTAGCAGTGGTAACCCTGGGCTGGCTGGGTTCGCTTTCCCCCTGAAAGAACAAGTTTGCAATCTAGGGGTGATATTTGATCTGTTTTGATCACTGGTGATGTAGGTTGCCTCCATTGCGCATGGTACCTTCTACCAGATTAGGCAGCTGCACCAGCTGAGACATTACTTGGTCAGAGGTAACTTGGCCTCAGTAATCTATAGCATGGTAACCTCCAGATTATACTATTATAAGCATTATATGTAGAGCTGCCTTTGAAGAGGATTCAGAAACTACAAATAGTAGTCCAAAATACGGTTGCAAGGATTTTAACTGGGACTGGATGCTATGATCACATTTTGCCTGCACTTCACTAATAGCACTGGCTCCCAGTTTCTTTCTGGCCTCAATTCAAAGTACTCGTCTTGACCTTTAAAGCCCTTTGCAGCTTGGGACAAGAGAATCTGAAGGACTGTGTATCTCTATACGTGCCTAAGATCTTCAATAGAGGCTATTCTCTGAGTGCCATCACTGTTGAAAAAGTGCAAAAAACAGCAACCAAAATTATCAGAGGGCTGATGCAACTAACGTGGAAAGGGTATGATTTAGAGGGCAGGGGGACGGACAAATTCCCCTAACATGGAAGTGCTCTCTCATAATACTAGAACCTGGGGTCATCCAATGGTGCAGAAGGATGGAAGATTCAGGACAGACAAAAGGAAGTATTTCTTCACACAGCGCATATTCACGATGGAATTTGCTGCCACACAACGAGGTGACACTCACCAGCTAAGATGACTTGAAAAGGAGATTAGTAATGACAACTATATATGACAGCCAGGGCACCTTAGGGACTGCCTGAAACCATGTATCACAGTTCTATCACTGAGATCATCCGCAGGAGCAGCTCTGGTCGTCCTCCGAGTTGGCGAGGCTTATTTAACATCGACATGAAATCAAGCCTTCAGTGTTATCGGCCCAGTTCTCTAGAATGCTCTGCCAACAGGCATTCAGCAGGCGTCTTCTGTTTTAACCTTTAAATGCCTGCTGAAACCTTTCTGTTCTGCCAGGCTTATGCAGGCGGTTAAGAAGATGTCTGTCTCTTTGCAATAGCTGACCTTTTTATTGTATTTTTAATGGTTTCTATTACATTGTTTTTTATTTGTTGTAAACTGCTTTGACTTTTTAAATGAAACAGTGGTATACAAAGATGTTTGTAAATAAATATATATATAAATGATCTAGGATCATGGGCAGCATCTGGAGAACAACTGCAAGATACAATTGCACTGCTTGTGAGCGTCTCGGGATGGCTACTGTGGAAGCAGGATGCTGGACTACATAGGCCAAGAGTGGGGAACCTTTGGCCCTCCAGTTGTTGATGAACAATTCCCATCAGCCCTAGCAAGCATGGCCAATAGTCACGGATGATGGGACTTGTAGGCTCAACCTCTGGAAGGCCAAACATTCCCCATACCTGAGGTAGACCTTTGGTCTCATTCAGCAGGACTACAGCAGAAATACCCTACTTGGTTGGTGGCATGCTGACTGGAATACTCTGATACCATTTTGTGGAATGTTTAGCATGTGTTTAAATATTCTATATATCAGCCTTTGCCAACCTTTTGTTCTTCAGGTTTTCCGAACTAAATCTCTGGAGGGCGTCAGGTTAGCAAAGGTTGATTTATACATTGGTTTTGTGCTGCTAAGTGTTTGTTTTTATTTTTATCGATGGACAGGATATATAACTGTAGGCAGAGGTCGGCTAGACTCACTGCGAATAATGAAAGACAAGCCAGCTCAGGCTCTGCTACAGCATGTGGTGCATCTACAAATTTGCAGCTCTGTCTGGGAATCCAGACAACACCGATGCATGGCCCAAAATGTTGCTCTATTTATTCATTCATTGTTTGTTTATTGAATAGATTTCTATCCTGCTTTTCCTATGCAAGGATGCTCAGGGTGCCTAACAATAAATACAAATATTAAAACAAAATCAGAATCCTGATAATGTCAGAATGAGCCAATTAAACTTTTCAGGAAAAGCCTCAGAATAAGCCAGACTGAACAATATTTATACAGCAACTCAAACACAAATGCCTGAGCAGGTAATTCTAAATTGCCTTCCTAAAAACTAGGAAATACAGAGCCTGACACACCTTACTAGGGCTCCACAAAAGGCGCAATCTCTTGTGCTCCTCACCCACAGTTCTATGAGAGACTGAAGCAAGGCTTCCACTGCAGATGATTTCGTGGAGGAAGAGATGGGGGGATACGAAAGAGAGAGACTTCTGGCTTGGTGCTCAAGCTAGTGTGGTGAGCGGGATGCAATGGTGGCTCTGGATAATAAGAAACTGGCTCAAATCATGCTCAGCTATGAAGCTCAATGCAAGTCTAACCTACCTCGTTGGGTTACTAAAAAACCGTGGGGACTGAAGACGTTCTCCTGCAGACAAGGAGAATGTCTTGTAGTTTAGGATTACATGGTTTAATTCCAACTTCAGTCTGTTTCAAACATTGCTGCTGCAGCTAGCCCATCTCAGAAACTCTTATTTTCCACACTTTTGCATGTTAGCTTATTTCCTTCTTCAACAGAACACTTCACAAACTCCCCTTTGCATCATAAAACAGAACTGGAGAGCTGCCTTATCATCAGTACTGTTCTTTAAGTCACTGCAATTCATCTTTATTTAGCTATCCAAGAAAATCTGAAAAGCTTTAAAAGGTATATACTAAAATAAGCAGGACATTTTGCTGGGAGTGGGGAGGGGAAATCACTGAATTAGTTCCTGTGCCGAAACTCTGTTCCAGCAGTTACTGGAGTCTAGAGTAATATACAAAGTTAAGAACATAAGAACATAAGAATAGCCTGCTGGATCAGGCCAGTGGCCCATCTAGTCCAGCATCCTGTTCTCACAGTGGCCAACCAGGTGCCTGGGGGAAGCCCGCAAGCAGGACCCGAGTGCAAGAACACTCTCCCCTCCTGAGGCTTCCGGCAACTGGTTTTCAGAAGCATGCTGCCTCTGACTAGGGTGGCACAGCACAGCCATTATGGCTAGTAGCCATTGATAGCCCTGTCCTCCATGAATTTGTCTAATCTTCTTTTAAAGCCATCCAAGCTGGTAGCCATTACTGCATCTTGTGGGAGCAAATTCCATAGTTTAACTATGCGCTGAGTAAAGAAGTACTTCCTTTTGTCTGTCCTGAATCTTCCAACATTCAGCTTCTTTGAATGTCCACGAGTTCTTGTATTATGAGGGAGGGAGAAGAACTTTTCTCTATCCACTTTCTCAATGCCATGCATAATTTTATACACTTCTATCATGTCTCCTCTGACCCGCCTTTTCTCTAAACTAAAAAGCCCCAAATGCTGCAACCTTTCCTCGTAAGGGAGTCGCTCCATCCCCTTGATCATTCTGGTTGCCCTCTTCTGAACCTTTTCCAACTCTATAATATCCTTTTTGAGATGAGGCGACCAGAACTGTACACAGTATTCCAAATGCGGCCGCACCATAGATTTCTCTCTTTTTTAATCTTCACAATCACCCTGGAAAGTAAATTAGGTGGCCAAAGAGTGATTGGCCAAAGGTCTCCTAGTGGTTTTTATGGCTAAGCAAGAATTTGAACTCACATCCCTTATTTTCTTATTATTTATTTTTTGCATTTGTTTGCATAATACAAAGTTCTCTGGGAGGCTTATAGTAAATAATTAAAAAACAATGTAAATATAAAATATAACACAAAATCAAAATCAAATAGCTACAACAAAAACAAATCTCACAACATATTCAAAACTATAAAAACTGAGAGGTACAGACTATGTTAAATCATTTATTGGGCCTAAGTAAACAGAAAAATGCCACAGATACTACAAGTATGTCATCAGGTGACCCTTCCTGATGTTCCATAGTTGGGGTGCCATTACCAAAAAGCCCTCTCCCTGGTTATTAGTAGGCTTAAGAGGATCTAACTAAGTTTGTTCTGTGGTCATGAACTACTATGCCACGTTTGCCCAGTATTTTTCACATAGAAAGCAGAGATGGGGATAGAAAGCAAAGATGGGGAACTTGTGGCATTCCAGATATTGCTGAACTATAGTTCTCATCATTTCTGACCACTGGCCAGGCTGGCTAGGACTGATGGGAGTTGGAGTCCATCAGAATATGGAGCACCACAGTTTAGCCACCCCTAATACAAGGCATAGCTAATTATTGTTTGCCACAACTCCTACAATACGTTGTCTGAAAGGTGTGTCAAATCTCCATAAGTTTTTTTTTCTTTTCCTATAATTATATATGAACTTGTGGACAGTTTACTATATGTGCAGTCACTGGGCTCTGCTTCAATTCTGGAGAACACCATATTTCATTTTAAAAGGGTTCTTGTAGTCACAGATGCAAAAATAAGCTTGAAAATGTGGAGTGGAATCTAAAGATTCAGAACCTGGCAATAACAGCAAAAAGAAACCTCAATCAATGGTATTTTTTAACTCAAGATTATTAGAAACAAAGGCCAGTTTATGTGAAAAAATTCAGATTAATAGGCCCAACATATCTACTAATTCCAATTTGACATCCACAATGCTGAGGGAAATGATATGCAATTTATGTTAAACCAAGGTGAAATATGGAAGTTAGCTGCGGTCCTCTGGCCTATGAAGAATTTCTAGGCTCTCAATAGTGAACAAGTTGCCCAACCGGCTATCTTTCAAAAGGAAGCTGAAAGGACATCTCTGTGAACAATTCCATTCATTCCTCCCAACAACAAAACTGGGTTTGCCACTAACGTACTTACATTTGGTTCTTTGTTTCCAAATATGTCTTTCATTTCCACATTATATTTTTCATTATAAACTTCTAACCAAAACAAATTAAAAACTCTCTATAAAGCTTCTCTCATGGCTGCAGCCACTCTATGCTGAGTTAGCCAAAGGAAACAGTTGGCCTCATCTCATCCATGGGCACCATTTAAAAAGGCGAGTGGAGACTTCCATCGACTAGTTCCAGAGCAGACATGTATTATTTCACAGATTAACCTATATTCCTGGCCATGCCATTGGTTTCACACCCTGAGTTAACTATTGTTACATAAACCATTAAATCGGCGTTTGTACGAGACATTAATGCCAAGGTCACAAATTCCTTCGCTAAAAGAATGTGGGTGTGTGAGGAAGTATGTACATGGGGCTGTTTGACCTCTGTTAATTACCTTGCTATCATTATGAAATATAAATATTAAAAACCCACACCATCTATTAAAATGCATTGCTTTCCCCCCACCCTTTTCTTTTTTGCAATTTAATCTTGAATATATCCAAAGACAGGCCTAAATCAGGCTGTTTTAGCCAGGTACTGAAGCTCATGAGATGAAATCATATTGGAAACACACTAGAATACTCTATCATTTTGCAGCTTGAGCTCCACATCCTGGGCTGTATCTTTTCAGTGTTGGATACTTGCCACCACAAGAATTCCAATCCAAGCCACCTGGCTATAAAGTGCAAATGCAAAACTCTTGAAATTCAAATATTTAATCTTTGTCTCCTAATAAATTTCAAGGCAGCTCTTCAGGAATGTGAAGTCTTCATCATTGTGTCTCTTTTTATTAATGTGAAGCCCTGGAGGTAATGTTAATGCAAGGGACTTTGTTTTATAAGTCTTAAAAGTAGTGTAGTAAGGGGATGGTTTCTGAATTATTCCCCCCCCCCCGACTTTTCTTACCAAGTTATCTTAAGACACATGTTTTCACCTAACTGGGTAAGAAATAAGGTCAGCCAGAGGCTAGGCTAATAGGGTTATCATGCAGCGCTATGGAGAGACTAGAGGCAATTTTTCTTCTTCCCCGTAGGCAGAAGGAAGCCCTCCACATGCCACATCTCAGCAAAAATAACCTAACTTTAATGTGCAGTCACTCTACGTATACAATTAGAAATGTGACTTGGGATGATTATTTAGTGAATTCTAAGGATTTCTCCCCAACGTTCCACTGCTCCCCCAATCAGGGATGTCCATTTACTAAAAGCACTGTGCCTTCATGGAAGAGAACATCAAGAGTGGGACCCACCTGCTCAGTCTGACCACTCTCAAAAACA
Source organism: Rhineura floridana (assembly GCF_030035675.1). Taxonomy (NCBI): domain Eukaryota; kingdom Metazoa; phylum Chordata; class Lepidosauria; order Squamata; family Rhineuridae; genus Rhineura; species Rhineura floridana. The sequence continues at coordinate 110,259,156 of NC_084488.1, forward strand.
CATGTACTTGCAGTAAGTTGAGAACTCATTCATCGCTATATATCTTGGAAAACTGCAACAGCATCGGCATGACTACTAAAATAAAGAAAACTAATTTAAGAGAGTGAGAGTCAGATGCTGCTATTCATCCACTTGTCCAGGAACAGCCAATTCTCATTTCCAGACTGCAGACAATGTGGCAACTTGTGTATCTGGTCTTATCATGGCATTTAATGCCAAATATCCAATAGCTGAGGTACCATTTTTCTTCTGAATTAGGATTCATGTTGGAATATATGTAAGCAACCTAAACACTACTTTCTCACTCCAAATCACCCCTGTGATTCAGAGAGAGTTGGGCTTTTCTTAGATACTTTATGCTTTGTTTGTAATGTACATTTGAACCTTCAAAAGTGAAATGAAACAATAAAACAATTATATATTATAATAACTCTTATGTCTGAAGAGGTAAGCTCCACTGAACCCACAGGAAATTTCTTGTTAGTAAACATACACAGGATTTGAAGAGAGTTGCTTTATGCAGCAGAGTTCATTTGAGATATAAAAGAATATGAAAGAGTGGTGTTTATCTTAAACAAAATAAAGTCATTTTATTAAGAAAGTACAAGTGGATAGGAAAGCCTAATTATACAGCCACAAGAGTGGCTGTATACTATCACTAGTATGGATTTTTCACATTCCGCAACATTAAATTGAAAATACCCACATGCCATTCTGCTGCTACCCATAAGCTCATTTCAAAACAAAACCTTACAAAACGTATAGTCCTGAACTCAGAAATGCTTCTTTAACAACCCTCTAAGTTTTCATGGCAATACACAAAACACTCAGAATTGAGAGTGTAAAGTGTAAAACAAGAGAAAAAATCCAGACCCCTGTTGGACTTTTTCTGTCAGTGGTCTCATAATTTATTGAAATTAATTAAAAATCAGCCATGTTCACAGAGTACCTGTAATCCTCTTGCTGACCTTGCCCCATACTCTGACCTTCATCTTATGCAGTTCAAAAGTTTAAATAATGCATGGCTGATTTTTAATTAGTTTGAGAAAATTAACATTGAAGTCTATTATAGCGTCGGGCATGCTCAGTAAGAACCAACTGCCAGGGTTCTAAAAGCCAGACTCACAGGTTTTTGGCTTGGCTAATCAGGGGACCACACCCACACCAGACCTTTATTTCACTTTGGACAGTCATGGCTTCCCCAAAGAATCCTGGGAAGTGTAATTTGTGAAGGGTACTGAGAGTTGTCAGGAGACTCCTATACCCCTGACGGAGCTCCAGTGGCCAGAGTGGTTGAACAGTCAAGCCCTTTTCTGGAGATTATAGCTCTGTGCAATATCTCAGAGAGGAGGTCAGGTCACCTGCTCCCTGGTGCATTCACTATAGCTGCCCAATTTCCCTGCTTTTTGAAGTTTGATAGAAATATCTGTTGGCTATAGGCACGTTCTTAAACAGCAAGGTGTTTTTGCCTATTAGTGAATCATCTACTCTAGCTAAATTCAAAAGAGAGAATTGTGGAAAGAAGGTGGAGGAAGGAGGAGGATGACAGCCCTGAGAATATCAGTTTAACCAATCAGAGGCCTGCTTAAACTTGAGGAAAGTAACAAGGAGAGAATTCAAGCAGAGGCCCTTTCAACTGACTAACTATATCTATTGCCCCTAATGGTCAACAGATTCAGAGCACACAGAGAGGCAACGCATTGACTGAAGTGAAACTTCCAACACGATTAACATGCTGATGATTGAAGCAGTGGCACTGGGAGAGGGGCGATTAACACTTTCTGTTCAAACTGTTGTTTTGCAATCAAAATGCCACTATCCACAAGAGATCCTCAACTTTGCCACAAGGGTAGGAAAGCAATTAAGTCAGCCCCGAAGCCAAGTGACCGTCACGAGAGGTAGAGTAAAACACACAGGGTGGTCTTCCCCATTGCTTCCCCCCCCACTGCCTCTGCTGCCCCTCCTCCTCTTCAGTAGTGGTAACAGTAGTGACAACCGGATCCCACACACAGACACTTTTCCTTGGGTTTTGCTATTTTTTTGCTGCCACTTTAGCGGGGGCACCTTCCCCCACCCCTTTCATTTTTCCTTTTGCTGCTGCTTCAGCGGCATCCATGCCAGCAAGGTGTGCACTTCCTCCTTACCTGCCTTACTCAAGGAAGGGAGGAAGAGGAGAGCCTTGCTGGGTGGGCGAGAGACAGCAGGATCGGCTAGGCAGTTTGGCTGCTGGGTCTGGTCACCAGCACCAGGTGCAGGGCCCAGGTGGTCACCCCATTGCCTCCCCCCATCGGGACAGCCCTGATTACTCATCCCCCAGTGCTGCTGCCATAATAAAACTTCTCTCGCTCAGCAAAACAGGTATTCTACTTTGCAGGGCTGGCAAAACCCAAAATCTCTCAACCACAATGCTTATGCAATATGGATATACTTACGACTGAGCTTCTTGGAGGACAGGTGGGATATCAATGTAAGAAATAAATAAATAGTGATGGACTTAATTTGCATTTGCAGGGTATTTTTTTAATGTGTACAAACTTGAGTGGAAAAATAATATTTTCACATGAAATTAAACATGAGTTAGAAAGAGCATGAAAGAGTTTTTGCTGCTACCTTTTGCTTTTGGGTGGACCTGCTAGCTAGCTCCAGCGGCTACACTAAAGTCCTGGATTTATCAATTGTTTTCTTCGGGCAAGAATTACTTCTCTACCAGGGAAGATTAAAAAATGGCTTCAAAATGAACCAGGATGTTCCTTCACTAGGCGATAGCTGCGTGAGAAACTCGTTAGATTTTTGCTATATGGCTTCACTATCATCCATCACAGCTGGAGTTTCACTCAGTGACTACAAACACAGGAAGGTGGGAGCAGGTTCATTTCTCACAAAGTGATTGGCTAGAACGATGCCTGCACGTTTTTTGTTTTGTTTTTACGTCTCATTTCATGAGGTCTCTGGGCCCAGTGCTGGTACAGCACATTTACCTGCCTCTCTCTCTGATTAGGCCTGATTGGAATAACAGCCTCTCCATGGGAGCAACGCTCCACTGGCAGGTCCAGTCACCCAGCACAGGAGACCCAGAATCAGCCTCAACTTAAGGATGCTAGGTAGGGTGGCCATGCGCCCTCCTTTACAGAGGACAGTCTTCTATTTTAGAGATCCCTCTCTCTTTGAAGAGCTGTCTGGTTTCAAGAATCCTAAGGGAGAGCAGCAGCGGCACTGAATTTGCCCATCAACAGTTTGCACTTGGACTGCAGACTGAGCAGGCACGCAAGTAATCTGCTCAGTCTTCCTCACTAAGGTGAGATGTAATGCATTTCTATTGAAATTATAGTAATTCTTTCTAAACTTGCTGTGAGGATTCCTACCTTACTCCCTGGTGGGTCCCAAGTGCCTTCAGAGCTCCAGCATGTCTCTTATGTTCAGAGCCACATGGTGACCCCCTCTCCCTTTCGAGGTTACAGCTTGTCTCATCCACAGGCACACTCTTAAGCTCCTTTATTTATGTTCCTCCCACTTGGCCCACCTGTGGGGTATGGTGCCCCAGACTCCCTCTCTTACTAGTTTCCTTCCTCTTGGGTAATGCTTGCCACCCCTTTTTCTCAGCAGTAATTTTGCCTCTCTTAATTCACCACAGGTAATGCTTTTCCCCCTTCTTTCTGCTTTCGTCAAATGTCTTACTAGTGTCTCTTGTTACTTTCCCTAGTTTCTGCCTGTTCACGACCTGGCGCGCTGCTTGTTCCTCCTCCTCTGTTTCACACTTATTCACATACTTGTGCTCCCTTTCTATCCTCCGGTCCCCTCACTCTCATTCTCTCCCCTTCATGCCAGGTTCCTGTTCTACCTTCATGCGCACACTCTCTTTCACTCTCCTCCTTGCTCACAGTTGTCCATTCATCCTCACTCTCTCTGCTGCCTCCTCTTTTCACTCCTGCTTCTTTTCCTGTATTTCGGTTCATCAGCAACTCTTTCTCCTTTTCAATGGCTGGGATCCACACCTGATCTCACCCTACCTTTAACCTCTGTTTGGCTGAGCAGCACTGTGATCTCAGCACTGTCTCCCGGCAAAGCCACTTCCAGTCCAAATGGCTCACCTTCTGGTTAGGCTCTGACCCCTGGTGCACTAGAGAGGATGCTTCCATGACCTCTCCTCACACTTGCATCTAGTAAATTGATATGTGCACATTTTAAATGTAGATTTATGTAAATTGTGTGTAAATGTGTGTCCTCTGTTCTGATTATGCATTTCCTCTTTTTGGGCAACATGTAAGTGCCCACCCTAATGACAGATATTGGCAGCCCTACTTAAGAGTGTGTCAGTTGGTAATTGACAACCTCCTCTGTAGCAATGTCTGTAGCAAAACTTCTATGTCTCTGTACCAGGAGTGATGATCCAATCAGTGCAGAAATACAACAGGATTATCCCCCTCTGCATAAAATGCCTGGAATGAATCATGCAGAGATGCAGCAAGTACCCTTATCTGTGCCTCAGTACTTTGAGCTCAAAGGAGTCTTTCATTTATTTTTCATGCCAGTTTCACATATTCTTTCCCAGCAAACTGTATGGGAATTTTCTGCTATCCGAACTCACCTCTTCACCGCAGATGGATTTCAGCCTACTCGCCAATCTCTTGACATAGATAGCCTTAGAGTTTGCTCCAGTTTACAGCATATAAAAGGACTGAGCCCCATTTTCCCAAGTACAGCCTCATAAGCTATTTAATTTAAGCTATTCTGCAACCAGCAGTTTACAAACTGCATCCAAAACGTCAACAAAGGTTAGTTTCGGTTTGGGGTTTCTATCTCATCAACAAACCCAGGAAAAAAAGTTAACAAGCAGTGTGGATCATTTTAACGAACAGAATTTATAAAATGGTTCCTCAATTGCCCTGCACGCTATCAGCCTCTCTAGCACAGAAGAGCTACTGCAAAACCTTGTGGCTAGTGTGTAGTGATCTGCTATTCAGCACCAAACATTTCCTTTCCTCTGGAAGAAAATAACCCAGAAATTTAATCTGCAAACTTCCAGGTGGCTGTGTTCCACATTCCACATCCCTGAAGGCCAATAAGCCTTTTAATATTTTTCACACCCTCAGGTTAATGTTCCAGACATGTTCCAAGAGATGCTCCCCTTCATCTTCCACATCACATTAAGAACAGAACTAAGAACTCCCCTGGAACGCTAGATCATATTAAAAGAATCCAAACACACTATTGTTACTATTCATATATACTGAAATATATTGGAATAACATATGCATTTTCTGAGCTCTCATTTTCCTTCTGGCAGCCCAGACATGAAGACTACAATTGACTCTCAGACATGACATCTTGGCTCTTTTCACTTTCAAGAGCCACTTCACACATTCTGATCTAATAGTACTGGTGGGTTATTCCATATACAGACAATATAAGTAAAGGCTGCAATCTTCAGTCAATCAGTTAGATCAACAGATATAAAAACATTTTGACTGACTTACAGTGCAGTCCTCTAAATATGTTTACTCAGAAGCAAAACCCATTGAGTTCAATGGATTTACTTTCAGGTAAGTGTGTGGGAGACTGCAGTCTAAAAAGATATACCCAATCAGGGATCAGGTTTTTAATTTTTAAAATTATTTTTAACAAAAAACTATAAAAGCTACAGAAGTGAAGTGAAAATGCTTCTTCTAAGATATTGCCTATGTGAGACATACATGTGTATCATCTAAAAACAAATTTTAAAAATTATTTAGAATTGTGTTACATGCAAATGTATGCCAACTATGTTATTTTAATTAATTGAAACTCTTACTTGATTTAAATTAGTGGATTAATTGTGATAGCCCTAGACATAACAATTCTGAGTTGGATCGAGACTAAGTTGAATAAAGTTCCCATTGAAATCAATGAAGTTTGCGTCGTGATTGTGTTGATTTCAATGCGATATTTCAATAAACACACACACACATATATACATAAAGTAACATAGACACACACTATTATCTATTTTAGGGATCTTCCTTACACCATAGATAGGTGTAGTGAGGTTTGCAAACAATGCACATATTACTTGTTCACAGTCATGAAGAGGAAAGAAATCTTCAACAAAAACATGAATGTCTCAACAGACTCTATTAGTAGTCATATTTCTATAGGGTAGTGACGTGTTGGATTTTGAAGCCCTATACTCAAATTAGCCAGACTCACTGAGCAGCTCACACGTGCAGCCTCAGGCCCCCCTGGTGAAAATATCAGTCACAGCAACCTTAACCCTCAAGGTTCTTGTGAGGGCAAACATATATAATTATTGTAATTATGACTGGGTGAGAAATCCTAGGTAACCAGGTTGCCAGGACTCCTAGAAATTTAATGATGGCATCTAGGAACTTAATTTTTTGTTTTGTTTTGTTTTCTCTGCAATGTCCTAAAATTAAATGCTTGTTCCTTCCCAGTAACTATTTCCTAGACCTCAATAGAAATTTATTTTTTGTTATTTTAAATAAGCTGCCCTAACAATGGGAGAGATGGAATAAAAAGGGGACTCTAAAATAAATAATAAATCCCACAATGGCTGCAAAATCCTAAATGAATGTACAAGGAAGTAAATTACCCTGGAATTAAATTAAACTAAATAAATAAATAATTCATTGCAACTAGATCTACCATTCTGAAGGCACAACATTCACTTGACTCCATCTCTGCCAGCCTTTCAGAGAGGCAGTAAAAACACATCACCGTCAGTGGGCTTTTCACATGCTTACGAGCTGATTAGATCTTATATTTCAGCCATGGCTGTTTTAACCTCTGTCTAACTGAAAGGTTTGAAATTATTTCTATGTTACTTAATGAAAAATGATACTGTTATTGTTTTGACATGATGTAGAGTGAAAGCCGCTTTGGAGCATTGGCCTATCTAGCTCAGTGTTAGCTGCATACACACCATACATTTAAAGCACATGGCTTCCCCATAGAATCCTTGGAATTGCAGCTTGTTAAGGGTGCTGGGAATTGTAGCTCTGTGAGGGATAAACTACAGTTCCCAGTTTTTTGGAGGAAACAATGTGCTTTATTTATTTTATTAATTTATTATTTGATTTAATTTTTAAATTTATATTCTGCCCTTCCCCCCAGAAGAAGCCCTTTAGATTTATGGTACGTATGCAGCCATTGTTGGTCCAGGGTTTCAGACAGTCTTTCCCAGCAATACCTGGAGATGCTGGGGATTGAACCTGTGGCCTTCTGCATGGAGAGCAGATGCTCCGCCACTGAGCTATGGCCCGTGTTGGTCTGCCAACTTGTCATATGATAGCTCATGCCACAATAGTCTACTGTATCAGGTGTAATGGGTACAGTCTGCATATACCAGAGCCTCTACGCTACCATTAAGATAAATTTTGTTCTAGTATTGCTTCATTACATCGTAAGCTGAACGGTGAATGATCCTAAGGTATCACACCCTTGATAGAAATATTGCTATAGATTCAGCAAGTTATTTGTATTACCACTTACATTCCTCACAACTGCTCTCAAAGATTTAATTCTATTTCTGTGCTATAGATATTTCACACAGTTTTTACTCCATTGAAGTTAAAATTAAATAGAAAGAACAAAGGATTCAACCTGGATAATAACTATTTGCAGAAAGATGAGCAAGAGAGGTACATAAGGAAAAAGCACATCTGGAAGTTATTTACTACCTTGCTTTTGAGGCAATACCCAAGCACAACTAATTATTAAGCTTCCAGCAATTTGATGATGTTTCAGAGATCAGAAATGAATTTCTGACATTCATCTGTTCAAGGAATGAAGGCTGAGAACAACTAGGCGAAAAACTTCCAGTGCAATGTTTTTTGGCTTCTTAAAACAGTGGTAGCATGGCCTGCAAAAAGTAAAATCCTCCACTTGAATTGTATCACCAAAAACAATGTTCCTCAGTAATACTGCTCAAAGGGCTGAATCCTACCTGTGCCTTATACTCAAAAGTACGGAAAAATAAGGCACTCAGCTCTTTTGCCCATTTTACACCATAGGGAAATATTGACCTTCCGTACAGGATTTTTGTTTGAGGATTACAAAACTAACCAAAATCTTGTGTAGGAGATATACAGAAAGAATAAGGAGGAATGCTTCATCTGTGGCTCTCCAGCATTAAACAAGGGGTTGGACCTCTGCTCAATGCAGAGTCCAAATCTATGATTCTATATGGATGGTACTGGTTGCCAGATGGGTGCTCGTGTCATGGAATGACAGCTTCAGTTGCATAGACTCTATGTGACTATCCCAGTCAACAGACAAATATGGGACTCAGGTCCACCACTCTGCCACTAGCAACCATCCAGCTCTAAGGCGGTGTTGACGCTGGTCCTAACCAAAAGACAGGATACAATTTCATATCAATATTATCTAAATAACACATCTGTTAAGGGTATAGTCCTTAGTAGCTGTAATTTCTTGGCTTTTTGGAGCTTTGAGAAAACTTAGAAAGCCCTTAATACAACATGTTAAACTGAAAGGGGTTTTTTTTGTTAATTTTATGTGCATGTGCGTATAATAATTTCATACATATATGTATACATACACACACATGATTTAAAAGCATTGTTTGCTCTGGTGGGAGGATGCAGTTAATCACTAAAATAAAAACATTTCAGCTTCCACCTTCTTCAGCTGCTCTGATGTGAATGGAAAGTTGTTGTAGCCAAGGTGGCTGCTAGAGAACCTCAGAAGTGTTGCATTTGCATTACTCACATTGGTGAGTGATGTCTCTCTCTAGACTGAGGCCATTCAGAATTTCTCTTGCTTCCTGTGCTCCTTGATCATATGGCACCTCTGCTACAATAACTGAGAAATCAGAGAGGCTGTGATTCTCTTAACTGAAGTGCTTTGGACTTCCAGTTCATTCCAGTTTTTCTGTCAAGATGGTGGATTTTTGGTTCCTAAAACACATGCATAGGTCACATGTAGTTTTATCCACATACTGAATATGGCACCCTGGACATGGTATAAATTGCACTGCAGGGCCTGCAAGTTATATTTTGTTTAATACATGTTCTGCCAGTACTGTGCTCTTGAAGGTAACTGTCTCCATGGGATAAACGCAGGTGATACTGTTTGTATTCACAAGGATGTAATCCAGGATTGCTGATTGGTGGTTTAAGTACAGCTCCCACTAATAGTCTGCGTAGAAAGATAAAACTATAAGAATGGCAGTAAAAACCCATCAACTGTCAAGTCTCAGTGAAAAATAATTAACATGATTTCCACAAGGATAAATACTGCCAAACTAACCTTTTAGAGTTCTTTGAGAATGTCAATAAGCATGTGGCTAGGAGTAATCTGGTAGACATTGTGTACTTGGACTTTCAAAAAGCTTTTGATAAAGTCCCTCACCAAAAACTCCTGAGTAAGCATAGCAGTCGTGGGTGAAGGAGAAGGTCCTGTTATGAATCAGTAATGGGTTAAAGAACAGGAAGGAAGGAAGAAGTAGGAATAAATAGACAGTTCTCAAATGGAAGCATGCAAGAAGAGGGGTTCCCCCAAGGATCATTACTGGGACCTGTGCTTTTTAACTTGTTAATTGTTTGGGGTGAGCAGTGAAGTGGCCAAGTTCAGTGATAATATTAAATTGTTCAAGATGGTAAGAATAACAAGGGATTGTGAGTAACTCCAAAAGGATTTCTCCACACTGGGTGAATGGGCTTTAAATGGCAAATGTGATTCAATGTAAGCAAGCGTAAAGTGAAGTATATGGGGGCAAAAAAATCCTAACCATCTATATCCTAATGAACTCTAAACTAGAAGTGACTGGCCAGAAAAGAGATCTTGGGGTCATGATAAATTACTCCATGAAAACATCAGCTCATGTTTTCGGCAACTGTGAAAAGTATAAACTCCATATTTGGGGTCATTAGAAAAGGGACTGAAAATAAAACTGCCAACATCATAATGCCCTTACACAAAATTATGGTGTGGTCCCATTTAGAATAATGTGTGAAGCTCTTGTCATGTCACTTTAATAAGGATACTGTAGAATGGAAAAGGGCAACAAAATGACCAAGGAGCTGGATCAAGTCCCCTTTGCAGAAAGGTTACAACATTCAGGGCTTCTGAAAAAGGGGGGGAAGTTCAGTACGGAGCAGCAGCAAGGAGAGAGAGAGATGTATAAAATTATGCCTGGTGTGGAGAAAGTGGACAGAGGGGAGCTTTTCTCTCTCCCAGCTCTGCCCACCTGGCAAATGGCCCACAGGATGTTCCCCATCCCTGGCATAAGACTTCAAATGTAATAACCAGGATTTTAAATTGGGCCTGGAATCAACTGGAAGCCAATGTAACTGTTTCACCCACACTGTGACAGGTTCCTGGTGTCTGGCTCTAGTTAACAACTTTGGATTTATGTGTGCAAGCTGTCACAAGATGCTACAGTCAATGTGTGATGAATAAAATATGTTTGTTTTAGGAAGAAGGGTGGATATAAATCTAATAAATAAATATATATATATACACAAGGCAGCCTAAGGCAACCTTGTACCAAGACAAGTGTGAGGCTCCATCCACCCTGCATCCTTCTTCTCCTCAATTTTATATTGTTTTCAGCTTGTATCTAAGCTGGCAGCACCCTAAACATTGCATTATTCTTTAATAGGTCAACTGTAGCCAGGGTGTTTCAGGATCAGCCAGAAGTCAGTCAACCAATTATTTTTGGCTGACCTGGAAACAACCTATGCCAGCCATGCCTGATGAGGATAACAGAACGACTCATCCAAAGAGGGCCAAGCAACTGAACTGACTCAGAAGTGTCAAGCTACCTCATTCCAAAATGAGGATATGAAAATAAATAATTTACCCAAGAGGAACACAAAGCTAGGATCATGCCCACCAGGCACCAAAGGTACATCCTCCACCAGCCCCCAGCCCAGGAGGTACATATAAAAAAGGATAAAGGATGAGAGCTATAAACCGGCACAACCTTAAAGATGTGGCCTTGTTAAAACAAGCACTTTCAAATGTGGCCAATTCAAATAATAGGCATCCCAAAGCAAACAAAAATGTTTTAGGGGTAGAAGAGCATGAAATTCTGTACTTAGGCCAGACATTATGCCCAATCGGGGGGAGAGGGAGCCCAAGAAATAACAACTGAGCAAAAGAAAAGGAAGCTCCTGCTTGACACTCTGTGTGTGTGAATTTGAACATTCTCAAAACAAAGGGTGATTTTTCTTATCAAGCATGAACACAGCTTCACCTAGTAATTACTGGCCCAGCAGACCAAAACATCCTCCCATGTCGTCAACCTGTCTAAGACAGTACCAAGATGTTTTCCTTGACTAATAAAGATCACATCACTCAGAAAAAGAAACTGCATAGGGTCCTGCTGCACCTTAAAGACCAGGGTTCGAATCCCTACACAGCCATGAAGCTCACTGGGTGACCTTGGACCAGTCACTGCCTCTCAGCCTCAGAGGAAGGCAATGGTAAACCATCTCTGCATAGTGCTTACCATGAAAACCCTATTCGTAGGGTCACCATAAGTCGGAATTGACTTGAAAGCAGTCTATAATTACTACTACTACTACTACTACTACTACTACTACCACTACTATATCCCACTCTTCCTCTCAAAGGAGCCCAGGGTGGCAAGCACAGAAATTAAAGGACAATTAAAACATCTAAACATATCTATTCAGGCATAAGCGTCAAGGGCCAAAGCCAACTTTCTCAAACGCATAGAAGTAATCACCTAAGCATCTGGTTGGCCACTGTGGAAAACAGGATGCTGGACTACATAGGCCTTTGGTTGGATCCAGCAAAACTCTTCTTATATTCTGAAGTAGGTCTATATACACCTGGATGACAGCAAGCAAAAACTTAAGCCAGCCTTTCCCAACCTTCGAGTCCTCAGATGTTGCTAGACTATAGCTCCCATCAGCCCCAGCCAGCATGTCCAATGGACAGGAATTATGAGAACTATAGTCCAGCAACTTCCGGGGACCCAAAGGTTGGGAAAGGCTAACGTAAGCTTTCTTACAAAGTGAGGTCAAAAGGCCAAGCACTACAAGAGACAGCAATGCCTGCAGTATGATTCAGAGCGCTAATTCAAGATCAAATTAAATTAATGCAAGATGCAGTCAGAGTGGGTACCGCCCACTCCCAACTAGAGGCCACTGAGAAGAACTGGCATAATAAATATGAATACCCTAAACACACACCTAAAAAGGAAAACTTACCTCCTATAGCAAGGTAAACTCTCTCACACTTTATCAAGTCATACAATCATAGAATCATAGAATAGTAGAGTTGGAAGGGGCCTATAAGGCCATCGAGTCCAACCCCCTGCGCGATGCAGGAATCCAAATCAAAGCATTCCCGACAGATGCCTGTCCAGATGCCTCTTGAATGCCTCCAGTATCTGAGAGTCCACTACCTCTCTAGGTAATTGGTTCCATTGTTGTATGGCTCTAACAGCTAGGAAGATTTTCCTGATGTCCAGTCGAAATCTGGCTTCCTGCAACTTGAGCCCATTATTCTGTGTCCTGCACTCTGAGACGATCAAGAAGAGATCCCGGCCCTCCTCTGTGTGACAACCTTTCATGTACTTGAAGAGTGTTATCATATCTCCCCTCAGTCTTCTCTTCTCCAGGCTAAACATGCCCAGTTCTTTCAGTCTCTCCTCATAGGGCTTGGTTTCCAGTCCCCTGATCATCCTTGTTGCCCCCCTCTGAACCTGTTCCAGTTTGTCTGCATCCTTCTTGAAGTATGGAGACCAGAACTGGATGCAGTATTCAAGATGAGGCCAAACCAGTGCTGAATAGAGGGGAACTAATACTTCACGCAATTTGGAAGCTATACTTCTGTTAATGCAGCCTAATATAGCATTTGCCTTTTTTGCAGCCACATTGCACTGTTGGCTCATATTCAGCTTGTGAACAACAACAATTCCAAGATCCTTGTCACATGTCGTATTGCTGGGCCAAGTATCTCCCATCTTATAACTGTGCATTTGGTTTCTTTTTCCTAACTGTAGAACTTTGCATTTATCCCTGAAGTCGAGATATATTACATCCACAGCATTCCCACAGTCTACCAGGGAGGTTACCCAATCCAAAAATGAGATAAGATTAGTTTGGCAGGATTTGTTCTTCATAAATCCATGTTGGCTCCTAGTAATCACTGCATTGTTTTCAAGGTGCTTACAGATTGACTGTGTTATAATCTGCTGCAGAATTTTTCCAGGGATTGATGTTCGGCTGACTGGTCTGTAGTTCCCCGGTTCCTCCTTTTTGCCCTTTTTGAAGATAGGGACAACATTAGCTCTTCTCCAGTCATCCAGCACTTCACCAGTCCTCCATGATTTCGCAAAGATAATAGACAGTGGTTCTGAGAGTTCTTCAGCCAGTTCCATCAATACTCTAGGATGCAGTTTATTGGGCCCTGCCGATTTGAACTCATTCAAAGTGATTAGGTATTCCTTGACCATTTCTCTATCAATCTCAAGCTCCAATTCTGCCCCTTCTACTTCATGTTTCCCAGGAGGGTCATAGACCCTTTTTTGGGAGAAGACTGAGCCAAAGTAGAAATTGAGCACTTCTGCCTTTTCTTTGTCATCTGTTATCATTTTGCCTTCCTCACTGAGTAGCTGTGCCACCATTTCCTTTCTGTGTCTTTTACTATGGACATACCTGAAGGAAGCTTTTTTGTTGCTTTTAGCATCTCTCGCTAACCGCAGCTCATTCTCAGCTTTAGCCTTCCTGACACCATCCCTGCAATTCCGTGATACCTGCCTGTACTCTTCCTTTGTAGCCTGGCCTTCTTTCCACTTCCTGTATGTGTCCTTTTTTGTTTTCAGGTAATCTCTAAGCTTTTTATGAAGCCACACTGGCTTCTTCTGCTGTTTCCCCCCCCCCTTTTTTTTTCCTTGTTGGAATTGCTTGCCATTGCGCTTTTAGAATTTCCTTTTTTAGAAACTCCCACCCATCTTGGACTCCTTTTCTCATTATTTATTTATTTATTACATTTATATACCGCCCCATAGCTGAAGCTCTCTGGGCGGTTTACAGCAATTAAAAAAATAAAAACAAATATACAAATTTTAAAACACAAAAAACAATTTAAAAACACAATTTTCAGTTATACCTATCAAGTCGTAATTACCATTCTGTATTAAGAGTTCAAGTTCGTCCTGCTTGTTTCCCATGCTCTGCACATTAGTATACAGACATCAAAGACTATGTGATTTGTGGCTTGGCTTCCTTACTACATTTTTCTGAGGACTGTTACTGGGCCCTATTAGAGCTGATCTCTCTGTTCCCATTAATGTGCACAAGCCTTCATCAGTCGTTACCATCAAGTTTACATCTTCTTCCCCCTTAGGATTCAGTTTAAAGCCCTCCTGATGAACTTCTCCATGCTGTGCCAAACACATTCTTCCCAGTCCTTGTGAGATGCAACTCATCACTTGCCAGCAGTCCATCTTCCAGGAAGCATAGCCCGTGGTCCCAGAATCCAAATCTCTCACGTCGGCACCACCTTCGTAGCCATTCATTCACATGGAGTATTTTTCTTTCCCTTTCTACTCCTCTTCTAAGTACTGGAAGGATGGATGAAACAACCTATCTGGGTCCCAAAGTCCTTGAGTTTCCTTCCCAGAGCTTCAAAGTCTAATGTGATTTCTTCATAGCTCCGTTTGGCAGTATCATTTGTTCCCACATGGATGAGGAGAAAGGGATATCTGTCGGTGGGCTTGATGAGTGATGGCAACCCTTCCGTCACATCTCTAATCCATCCTCCTGGTAGACAGCATACCTGGCGAGTTCACAGATCATCTCGGCATACTTGGGTTTCAATCCCACGCAGTAGGGAGTCTCCCACTATTAGTATTCTTCTCGTCTTGTTGTGGGGTGTGGTTTCATTGCCCCTACTTGATAGAGCTTCAGCCTCTTGCCCGTTGTCACACGGGGTCTCCTGTAATTCTTCCACCACAGGCTGTTCTCTAGTCTCATCCTCAAGTGGTTGAAAGCGGTCCCATAGTTCCATTGGGGAAGGGTGTCTTCTAGCTGTTCTGTTCCTGTCACTCTTTCCCACGGAGTTTCCTCCACTTCGTTGTTCCTCTCCAAAGCAGTCTCCTCTTCTGCTACCACATGCTGTTGTTTTTCCCTTCTCTTTGCTGCTGTTGTTCCAGCGTTCTAAGAACTCCTCATCTTCTCAGTGTGGCCACTCGCCATTCCAGGCCTCTCACCTTTTCTTCCAACAGTGCCACGAGCTTGCACTTGTTGCATGTGTACGCCATGTTGTTCTCAGGCAAGAAAACAAACATGGCACACACCTTGCAGGTCACAACCACTGGAGAATCCTTCCCGTTCATACTCTCTTCTACCTTTTGTTTCTTTCTAACTACTTGTTTTGGAGTGGCCTGTGCTTTGTCCTGTTCTACCTCAGGGTAAACTTGAGAGTCCCACTGATATGTGGTGCACTGTACAAGAAGAATTAGTAATATTTTCTTTAGGGACCTCCCCTGTCGAACTCCTTTGTCAAAGTCCTGTTTGCTCTCCCTGTTTGCTCGCTCTCTGAAAGCCGGCTTGCTTATATCTCCTCTCCTGTGGACCAGCTGAGACAGCTCCCTCTGCTCTGCTCAGTTAGGAGTCAGGATTCAGTCAATAAAAGCATTGTCTCTCTTTGTATTGGGTGTGCATTTGGTTTTCAACGGTTTCCACCGAATAAGTAAAAAAGTAAATAGGCCACTCCTCCTGAATGGCATCTGCAATAGCATCCCTTTACTTTTGCCCATATATAAGAAGAGTTGCAGTTATTCCCATATGGGGAAAGAAAGCACTACAACTGGGAGCATGAGCTGCCTTCCACACTGATACTAAGGGGGCCAGCCCCACCAGAAAGAATTTTGCAGTTGTGGACAAAATGTTTTGAAACAAAGCACACAGGCAGGCTGCGTGTACACCTGCCAGTCCCTGCAGCCATCACAATGGCAGGAATGCTGCTAATTAAGGAAATAATTGCATGCTGAGGTGAGACACTCTTTCCCTGCGACATCCCCACTTTCCTCTCCAGATATGCAAAAAAGAGGAGGAGGAGGAGGAGAAGGTCAGTGCCATTTAACTTGGGTGGACTGATACCTCTACGCTTGAAAAAATGTATCATTTGCCTTCATGCCCCACACAACGCCCTCTGGTAAAGGGATTTCATGGGCCATAAAAAAAACAGCCTCAAATTTTATACTCCCAGACAGAGCTGCCACCTGTGCACTTATTGAGCCATTTTATAAGCTTCTTGGAGTTGCTTTCCCCACCGGTTACTTTTACTGCTATCCAGTTTTCCACTGTGCTTCTCCTCCCATGCAATAATTCCAGCTGTGGGACATTTCCCATCTTGAATACGAACTGTAGGATGGGAAACCTGAAACTACAGCAGTGATTTGCCCATCTGTACTTGAAACAACCAGGTAAGAGCTTGTCTTGCCAGATGTCTACGTCAAAGAAAGACAATTCAGCTCTGACCCGTCTCCCTCACTATTAAAGTCTATGGGCCACAGCCTAGAGTCTGAGAGATCTAAGAAAGACTCTGCTCCATGGCAAATTTGGTTCACCTCAAGCGAATTCACACTCACACACACACCCTTGTAAGTAACTGAAAGAAAATGTGAAGAAGCAAAAGCAGGAAAAACAACAGCCCTCCAAGCGGACTTTTAAAATTATTGCGGTCAGCAGAGGGCAAATCCTATGCACACTTATTTGTAAGTCCCAGTGAGATCAGGGGGATTTCAAATAAACACACTCAGAGCGCTTTGCATGCAGTAGTTAACAAGAGATACAGTTGGGAATCTCAGATATGCTATAGAAGTCATTGCCAGGCATAGTACTGATGTAAGTAGGCTCTGTTTACGATGGCTGGCCTGCAATGGGTACCTGAGCAAGCTGTTGTGAGATACTATGTTTTATTTTCAATATGTATACAGTTTACAATCAATCAGATATCCATATGCATACACATAAACCAAATAATCAGGGCCATCATCACACCATACATTGTGGTGCTGCTAAAGGGTCTTTGTGATTCCCCTAAAGAATCCTGGGAAGTGTAGTTTGTTTAGAGTGCTGAGAGTTGTTAGGAGACTCCTATTCCCCTCACAGAGCTACAGTTCCTAGAGTGGTTTATCAGTCAGTCTCTCTTCCCAGACAATTCTGGAAACTGTAGCTCTATGAAGGGAACAGGGGTCTCCTAACAACTCTCAGCACCCTGCGCAAACTATACTTCCCAGGATTTTTTGTGGGAAGCCATAACTGTTTAAAGAGGAATAATAGTGGAATAAATTATGGTGTGAATGTGGCCCAGGTGTAAAAACAAACATTGAACCTCCATTACTTAAGTTGGATAAAATATAGAAGTGTCATAGATCATATTAGAGAAATCTATACTAAAAGCAGCAGGTGAAGCAAAGGCAAAGCTCAGAGGTGGTGTATATGTTTTGCATGCAGAAGGTCCTAAGTTCAGTTCCCTAGCATCTCCATGTAGGACTGCGAATGTCCGCTGTCTGAAACCCCAGAGATTTGCTCCCAGTCAGTGTAAATGATACTGAGCTTGATGGACCAATAGTCAGACTCAGTATACGGCAGCTTCCTATGTTCCTATTTTTCTCCGAATTCTTTCAGTAACAGCTGATTTCTGTAACCATTGTGGGGCTGCTAAAGGGTCTTCCTCTCCATCTGAGAAGACTCTGGGGAACTCCACAAGGTCAACATAGTTTGATGTTCCCAACAGAGTAGCAAGAAACAAAAAGTGTAATTTAAAATAAATAAAAAGCATACAAACTAATATAGCAAATTAAAAATAGCAGCAGCCAATTTAAATAGCTGGTAATATCAGACTGATTTGAGTTAAAGAATACTTCCACCAGCAGTTCTTAAAAGCCTGGGAAAAGAGAAATGTTTTTGGCTGGTGTCTAAATGATAGCAACATTTAAGTAAATGTTGTAATTTCATTTTAGATGGTTTTTATGTATTTGTTATATCAGATCCTGTAATTTTATTGTATATGTTTTTATGTTCACCGCCCAGAGAGCTGCTTGCTAGTCGGGCGGTATATAAGTTTAACATAATAATAATAATAATAATAATAATAATAATAATAATAATAATAATAATAATGAGGTCTCCAAGCAGGCCTGCTTGAGGCAAAGACATGAAATACATAAGAAACACATCCTGGTGAAACATGAAACATTGGTTTGGCATTACATGCATGAGCAACACTGACCCTCGGAACCATGTGCTTCCATTCTCTTCTCCCCTCACATGCTGCAGTTTCTAAACTGACCTCCAGGTTCACAACAAATCTCATTATGCCAACATGTTCAAATTCAGTAAACTTTAGTTATCCCAGAAACCCAAGATCACAAACCAGGAATAAATCCTGGTTTCAACAAACCATAGCTTGCCAGTGAACCTCCCCTCTGTTTTTACATTCTGCAACAACTGGCAAATTCTGCCTAATGGGCTATATTCAGCTTTATTGGCCACAAGTAATGTAGACCAACCTTGCACCCATCAAAGAAAACTCAATGCTTATTTTCAGAAACAGCTTCAATAGCATGAATTCATCCCCTTTAACCATACATGCCTATCTTCAACTGGGACTATGGTATGCACAGTCCTGTTTATGTTTGCAGCCACATGCAGGATGCACCCAAAGGAAGCGTCTGCTTCTTCATTGCTTTCACTCACACCAATGTGTCAGATTGCTATTGTTAACCTTCTAAACTGTTTGTTTGCTGCAGAGGTGTTACATGGCAATAGCTCCAGACCAGCATCCTGTATCACACTTACGTCTATTTATTTTGACAGTCATCCCATTTCTGTATTTCTAACCCTAGAACGCCCTCGCCAACCACACAACACTGCCCTCATCGGGTTAAGAAAATACACTGGGGACAAATTTAGTTACAAACAAGTCAAGTGGTGGAAACCAAGCAATAAAAGGTTGCACTCATTTTGAGAGCTGGGCAGGCCTCTCGCGTTACAAATCACCTAATGCAACAACAAGAAGGGCTTTGACTGCTTTTAATAGAAGGGGAGGAAAAGGACTAACGGAAGAGGTCTTTTACACCTGTTCATTCCATGAGGGAGGTTATTTCCCCAAGTGTTCAAAGCACATAAGACTAACAAAAAGATAAATCAGCTAGCTTCTGTTGGTTGGTAGACCACAGACACAACAAATTGACACAGCTGGGTTCTACCACACACAAAAAATATAGGAAGCAAACTGGATTAACTGGTTGGTAAAAATATCCAAGAATCACACACACCTGCATTGTGATGTATTAAGAGATTTAATTATAGTGGCG
The DNA here is from genome assembly GCF_030035675.1 of Rhineura floridana. Taxonomy (NCBI): domain Eukaryota; kingdom Metazoa; phylum Chordata; class Lepidosauria; order Squamata; family Rhineuridae; genus Rhineura; species Rhineura floridana. The sequence goes on from NC_084488.1 coordinate 110,278,477, forward strand.
ATAAAGCCCCTGGCAGTGATTGGATGTGATACAGTGATTGGATGCATCCTGGTATCACAGAGGGCAGGACATATGGGTGGTTCTCTGACTCTTCTTGGTGGAGCTACTCTCAACCTATGGAGTCTTTGGCTATTATGCGCTGAGCTCTCCACATCCTACACAGAAGGTCAGAGCAGGCAGAAGGGTCTAGACACAGAGAGGGTAGTTTTGTTCTACTGCCACCAAGGGCAAGAGAAGCAGGGAGGGCCAGAAATGAGAATGGCCCAGAAGAATGAAGGCTAAAAGAGAAGGGCAGAGAATCAAGCCTGAATGGGGAGGGGAAATGGTGAAAAAATAGTAGCGACGAGAGATGTATACAACCAGAAACTGCAAAGGCAAGGAAGGCTAAAGGTCACTGACTGATTTAAGGAACCAGCAAATATATGCTTTCTGTTTAAAGAGCAAGTCCATCTCCCACTTTAAAAGCAGACATGTTTGCTGCACGTACACTGACATTTTCCATAGCAGGCACCATGTGAAACTAAAGTTACTGAAAAAAACACAGTCTGTAAAAAAACAGTGCTAGTGGTCACACAGTAGAAGGACACTTTGCTATGGCTACATGGCACAAGCCCACAGGTCTACAGACGCATGGAGTGCAGGGGAGAACAGGATAAGATATTAGGGACAGAAAGGCAGAGAATAAGAAAATTCAAAGGACAATGAGTTTCCTGACTTTTTGTACTTATGTTTGTTTTTAAGGCCCCTACATTCATCCCCTTTTTGGCTTGAAAAAGCCAGGTGTGGGGAGGGGCAACCCACCTCACCCCCTTGGCATTTAGGCTAAAAGGGAACTCTGACCTGAAGCATATCCTTGTATGAAATGAAGGCTCTCAACATCAAAAGAGTTAATTGAAACGTTCACTGAAAGTTTGCATCAACAAGGCTAATTTAACACACCTGGATAATGAGCCTCATCCAATGCTGTGATGTTTCTCAAAACAATCGGGTGCCAAAGGAGAGCATCTGAGGAAGAATCATCCCATCTCATGGCCTCAGGACACTCCCTTCTCCAAGCAGCCAATTCTAATGCATGAGTGCTCCATGATAGAAACTTGGTCCCACCCAGGCCAAGGGGCTGATAAATAAGGCTCAGCGATATGCCTCATCTAGTCAGCCAAACTCCAAAAAAGGGGGGGGGACACACAAAAGCCCATTCTTGATGAATGATTTGCTCTAATTTCCTCTGAAGTGTATTTTCTTTTTGGAGTCATTTCAGTCCCACATTTATGTACTGAACTTGGGTTTCCCTGTACATAAGCTGCCTCCCAAGTGATTGACCTTCAGGCATCTTAGATTCTCATGACCAAGGCAGGTGATTTTGGTACAACCTTTCTGTCCTGATGTGGCTCCATCCACTTTCAGCTGAACTGTCAATAGAAGCTTCGAAAGAAAATAACCCAGATCTCCAGAATGCAGGGTCAAGAATATGCAAGGCAAATTAATAAACTCTTATATTAGAGAGGCAGTGTGGTGTACTGGATAAGAGTACTGGACCCAGTTTGGAGGCACAGGGTTCAAATTAGCCATGAAGCTCATTTTGAGTAGCCCTGTACTTCTTCAAGTGTGAATGACCAGCAAGTATCCTGGGTACACACCTGGACCCTGGTTCCACCCAGACAAGCATCCAATGTTAACACCAGGATACTCGCAGCAAACACAACTGCTGCATACATTTGTGAAGCCATTCTGGGTGGAAAAATCTGGGTTTGGGGGAATGTCAGGATCAAACTACATATTATGATAACCACACTTTTAAAAAGCATGCTTAAAATGGACACTTTTATCTTAAAGAAAAAGCAGAACGTTCAACTGATCCAGTTGGGTCTCATGCCGATTTCCTGCCAAACCCCTTCCCCCAGCTCCTATTTGCTGCTGAAGCTACAGTATGCTACAAAAAATGCTTTGGGAGCAAACAGCAGCTGGAGGGATAATTTTCAGCAAAAAACTAATAATATGGGGCAGGAGTTCTTATGTTCTTAATCCAGATCAGGTGCACATTCAAGCTGCTTTTTCTTCAAAATAAATCTAGCATATAGAAAACACATTTTAAAAATAAAATAATAATGGATAATGAGACATTACCTACTCCTTCACTAAACATTATAGTATCTGCAAAGGGGAAACTGAGCTTTGAATGAATATATGAATAAGCAGCAGAATAAGGCAATATAGGAAAATACCATATAATGAATTGGACCAGTGGTCCCCCTGAGCCAGTACTCTCTTTGGCTGACTGACAGCAACTCTCCAAGGCCTCAGGTAGTCATGGACCCTTCCTGACAAGCTTATCTATTACGACACCCAGGCCTTGGTGGTGTTTGCTGATAGCACATCTGAGGAAAAAAAACAAAAGCCCCCAAAGTCAGCAAAAAGGAGGGTTGATTCACAGAAATGCTTCTACAGAAGCTACAACTGAGAATCTGCTAGTAAAGAATTGGCAAATTAGGCATAAAACCAAACAATTCTGCTAGGAGAGTCGCTTCCGGAAGCCATGAAGCAGCCACCCTCTTTGAAACAGGGCACCTCTCCAGGCACAGATCTATGCAAGTGCTAATGCTACTCCTGAGTAATTTCTGCCTTCTTTACTCCTTGGAAATGGGAGAATGAGCAGGGGTAGCAGGGGAGGAACCCGGGCTGCCATCTCCACTCATTAAAGTAGCTGGGCTGCCTGGAAAAGGGAAGGAACAGAAATAGCATGGAGGGAAAGGGAGCTTGCAGCGGTGTCTGAGTCTTGGCTGTTTCCCCAGGAAGCCCCAGGTTGGAAGAACACACCCCATTTTGAAGAGATGACTCCTCCATCTCTACCGTTTGAGAGAAAAATGCAACAGCCGGTCTGGGAAAATCTTTACGAGGAATTCTACATGCTAGATTTTAATGATTACCTGCTGTGCCAGTACAGTCAAGTAAACAGATTGCTGGACTGAGAACGGCATTCAAAACACAGTTGCCCTTTGATCTAGTTATCTTTCAGCATCTGATTCCCACGACCGAGGAGATAGAGCTGGGGTAGCCCTGTGGATGTCGAGTCAGGGCCTCTCCAGATGCCTTTTCCAGGTACTTTTAAATGTTGCAAAATATAAGACCTTCAGGTATTCAATGTTAGACTGAAATGTAAGAGTTTGTCAAACATTGCTCTTGCATCACAGTTGCAAAGCCTGTATAAAACACAGATTCACTCCTCCCTCAGATTCCTCTGCATCAATTGGGAGGGGGAGTTGACACAATTTCTGAAAATACTCACACATTCAATCAAAGAACAATACTAGTCGTCTAACTATACTACTAAATGGAAATGGACTGCCTTCAAGTCAATCCCAATTTATGGCAACCCTATGAATAGGGTTTACATGGTAAGTGATATTCAGAGGGGGATTACCATTGCCTTCCCCTGAGGCTGAAAGGCAGTGACTGGCCCAAGGTCACCCAGTGAGCTTCATGGCTGTGTGGGGATTCAAACCCTGGTCTCCCAGGTTGTAGTCCAACACTCTAAGCACTACACCACACTGGCTCTCACCTATACTATTAACAAGCTAACATGTTAAAAGAGTTGAAGAGCTTATTTGAATGCATGAGTACCTTCCATTTTCTGAAATCCATGAAACTCAGTTCAGAAGCTGTGGATCTTCCAGACACTGATTCAGATTGGATAAATAAAAACCCTACCAAGTTCTTACTCTCAAATAAGCATGCACAAAGGTGCAGCTTTCCTGTGACTGACAAAGAAATAACACTGAACCCTTCTGTGATATTGTACAATGTATCCAAGTACCCACAATTGTTGCTACTTATTAATTCATTAGATGCATGTTTATTTTCCAAATTATTTCGTCAAAAATATGCATTTCTACACGTTAACCTTGAGGTTTACATACAATGTATTACCCCAGAATAAAACCATTTTGGACCAGTTTCAGAACATCCTTCAAGGGTAGCCCCACATACAGCACAGTGAAGTAATCAAGCCATGGCAATAAGTTACCAGGGCATGCAAGTCAAGTTCTTTGCTTCTAGAAAGAAGCATGGCGGCCAAATCAGCCAGAATGGAAAGAATGTGGTTCTGGATGTGGCAGTCATCTTGATCTCTAAAACAGCAATGCCTGGTCCCAGAACACTGCCAAGTTCCATGCTTCATCCTTAAGGATCGCTCCAATGAGAATAGGCATATTCACAGTATCCAGATCAGTGTATCCACTCGCCATCAGTATCTGTCTAGTTTGGACTGAGTTTCACATTATTCTCACTCATCCAGTATATTAATGACCTCAGGTAGTCATTCACAGAGCAGCCTGTGTACAAAGGATGCTAAAGAAAGCAAGAAATAGTACAGTATGCCATCAGTATAGCATTGCACTCTAAATACTTAAACAACTTCATCCAGTGATTTAACACTGTGTGTTACAAAGCCTGAAACCAGAAGATGGAACACACGAGAAAGAATAGCAGTCTTCTACTTCCTGATGATTGGAGAAGAACCCCTGGAAAACAGTGTTCCCAACTCCCAAGCGCACCAGACAATCCAGAAGGACTTGTCAACAGTATCAAAAGCCCCTGAGAAAGCCAGAAAAATCAGCAGAGGAACTCTCCCAGACTCAATTCTGGTCATCTACCAGGTAACCAGAGTCAATTCTGAATGTTGGTTGAGACCTATCCCAGTCTGTGTCTGTGTTAGAATTGCATAATATGTTTTTTAATAATGTTTTTAACCCTTTTTTAAAGTTGTTTTTTTTAAATGTTTTTAATGCTGTTTTGTTTTAATGTATTTTAAGACCTGTTTTTATGATGTTTTAAAGTGTTTTTAGCGCTTTGTTTGCCGCCCTGGGCTCCTGCTGGGAGGGAGGGCGGGATACAAATTAAATAATAAATAAATAAATAAAACACTGTCTGGACACCTCACTGAGCGGATCTAAATTTTAGTATAATAATACCAATTAAAAATAATAATAAAGTAAGTACTATATGCCTGTCATTCCTTGCCTTGGCACTAACTGGCCAGACCAAGACAGCTTAACTTCTTAGTGAGCAGTTGAGCAGGAAACTGCCTGCATGTGTTTTCTTGCATCTCAAGAACAGAAAGGGGGCAGAAACCTTTTTTAAAAACCTGAAAATTGAAATGGGGGATCCTCTAAGAAAAAGGTACCTAGTTTGGTGCCCTCCAGATGTGTTGGACTACAACCCTCATCAGCCCCAGCCAGCACGGCCAATGGTCAGAGATGATGGAAGTCACAGTCCACATCATTTGGAGGATATCCGTGCTCTATGGCAACAAAACTGCCCTCCCCCCCAATCATGACTACAGACCTGATTAGATTGCTCCTCTTCATGTTGAATACACAATAAATTTGTTTCTTGCAATTTTTTTAAAAAATAATCTAACATTTGTAATCACACGTGGTGTTGGGGGGCCAAAAATAGGTAAACCCAATTTTAAGCCCCCCCAAAAAAGTAAAGAAAAAAAGAGCTTGAGAAACAACCAGAAAACAACAATAAGTTTATCAAGCAAACTCATAAATAAAATAGTTTCAGCCAGGTTTACAAGACAAATTTTTATTCCCATCTGAGATGTCTGGGCAGCATTCTCCAACGGGAGAGAGCTTCCAGCAAACTGATTTATATCAGATTCCAAGCTTAGGACTACTAAATCAACATGCCAACGGTGCTAGTGAAAGTGCAGGGGCAGCGTTTCTTGCCATGGCTGAAAGCACACTGAAAGCTGTGAGTGAAGGATTGCGGCAAGGCTGTGTACTGCCAAGGCCTCAATGTAAACACAGGTGTTGTGGAAGGAAAGTGGATGGGGCTACTCCACCCAGCAGCCAGGGAAACACTGGCAGTCACATTGCTGAATCTGAATGCTACAATTAAAGGGGGGGGAGGCTAAACTATATACCTCAACTCTTACTGCTTTGAATCAACTTTTTTACCTGTGCCCCCATGTTCCAATAGCTGCCTGACCATTTTTGCTGCTGATGAGAGAGGCCAAGATTGCCTTACTGAGTTTATCCTCCTCTCCACAAGGCCTCTTTTCGTACTCTGCGAAGTTGTTTGAGGTTATTACCACCTCATTTACTGGCATTTAACAAAGATTATTTTATGTACGTAGGAAGTTGAAGCTGCTGGCCTTTTTGGAGCATCCAGTTTTGCTAAATGTCAGGAGGCTGTGTGTTTCCTTATGCATACATGTGTGTGTTTATAAAATAAGTAAATAGAACAGCCAGCTCAAAAGCACAGAAACAGCACATGGTTCAAGTCTTCATGGACTGTACCACTTCAGACCGCCAGCGACACGAATCGCATAGCGAAAGAACTTGCATATGCACAAAATGTTAACCCCCACAAAGTATCCCTCAGCATGGAAAGCTATCAGGCCAAAGGAATAGCCAGACAAATACCGTTTTGACTGACATGGAGTTTTTCACATCTAGCACCAAGCTAGATTAGAAATTGGAGATTTCCATTTGGTAAACTCTTATTTCTTTAAAGCATCTTAAAAATAAGCTATCGGAGACACCAAACTGGATTGAGACTATGGTACTGGGGTCCCTTCCCCTACACCATTTTAATTTCCCTTATGGGGTTTACAGGAGCTTGGGGGAGATTTGCATTTCTACACCACAGCACTCCAGACAATTTGCAACCCATAGAAATGGGAAATTAAAAAAATAAGCAGGAAATATTTGTTGGGCAAATATTATACAGACAAGTAGTGTCTGTGACTTGTTCTGGTTCTCCTCACATCCCCAGGACTGCTGGTTGTCCTATCAGTCAGCCTTCGGATCTCCATGTGCTGTTGTTGAACGCCAGGTCGGTTCACCATAAGATCTCCCTTGTTCATGATTTAATTGTGGAGGAGGCGGCCGACCTGGCGTGCATAACTGAGACCTGGGTGGGCGATCAGGGAGGAGTTGCTCTTTCCCAGCTTTGCCCACCTGGGTATACGGTTCAGCATCATGGTAGAACCGAAGGACGGGGAGGTGGGGTTGCTGTGGTCTATAGGAGTTCTTTCTCACTCACCAAGCACCCTGTCCAGGTGTCGACTGGTTTGGAGTGTCTCCACCTTGTGCTGGGCCAGAGAGACAGACTGGGAATTTTGTTGGTGTACCGCCCACCCTGCTGCCCAACAAATTCCCTAACTGAGCTGACAGAGGTAGTCTCGGAGGTATTGCTGCGGTCCCCTAGACCATTGGTACTGGGGGACTTCAACATCCATGCCAAGACTGCTTTATCTGGGGCGGCTCAGGACTTCATGGCCTCCATGACAACCATGGGGCTGTCTCAGGTTGTTACTGGCCCAACGCATGTGTCGGGACATACTCTTGATTTGATCTTCGCTACTGGACATGGAGATGGTGATCTGGTGGTTGGGGGTTTTTCATCTACCCCATTGTCATGGACAGATCACCGCTTGCTGAAGTTTAGGCTCACGGCGACCCTTTCCCTCTGCAAGGGTGGGGGACCTATTAAATTGGTCCGCCCCCGGAGACTAATGGATCCTGAGGGTTCCCAAAGGGCTCTGGGGAATTTCCCGACTGAGAAGACTGGCGCTCCTGTCGAAGCCCTGGTTGGATTGTGGAATACAGAGATGACCCAGGCGGTTGACACAATCGCTCCCATGCGCCCCCTCCTATGTAGAGCTCATACAGCTCCATGGTATACCGTGGAGCTGAGAGTGATGAAACAAGAGAGGAGGAGGCTTGAGTGCAGATGGAGGCGAACTCCTGACGAATGCAATTATGCCTTGGTGAGTGCCTCTTCTAAGCGGTATGTAGTAGCGGTGAGGGCAGCAAAAAAGAGATATTTTGCTGCCACAATTAAGGCATCTCTCTCCCGCCCGGCGAAGCTCTTTAAAATCGTTCGAGGGCTTTTACATTCTGGCCCTCGGGACATTATAGATTCATCTGTAGCCCGCTGTGATGAGTTCGCGAGGCACTTCCAGGATAAGATTGCATGCATTCGCCGGGACTTAGACTCCAATATTACGGCAGTGGGATCTAATGAAGCATCCAGAACACGGTCTTGTCCTTGTTTATTGGATGAATTTCAGTCTGCACAGCTTGAGGATGTTGACAAGATCCTTGGACTGGTGCGGGCGACCACATCTGTGCTGGACCCTTGCCCCTCTTGGCTGGTGAAAGCTGGCAGGACCGGAACCGCTGGCTGGGCCAAGGAGATAATAAACGCCTCTCTGCGAGAGGGAGTGGTTCCTGACTGCCTGAAAGAGGCGGTTGTGAGACCGCTCCTGAAGAAACCCTCTTTGGACCCAGATAACCTGAACAACTATAGACCTGTGGCGAATGTTCCGTTCCTGGGCAAGGTGCTAGAACGGGTGGTTGCCAGCCAGCTCCAGGGGCTCTTGGATGACACTGATTATCTTGATCCATTTCAATCCAGTTTCAGGCCCGGTTTTGGCACCGAAACAGCCTTGGTCGCCCTGTATGATGACCTTTGTCGGGAGAGGGACAGGGGGAGTGTGACTCTGTTGATTCTCCTTGATCTCTCAGCTGCTTTTGATACCATCGACCATGGTATCCTTCTGGGAAGACTCACGGAGTTGGGAGTTGGGGGTACTGCTTGGCAGTGGCTCCGCTCCTACTTGGTGGGTCGCCACCAGAAGGTAGTGCTTGGGGAACATTGCTCGATGCCCTGGACTCTCCATTGTGGAGTCCCGCAGGGATCGGTACTGTCCCCCATGCTTTTCAACATTTACATGAAGCCGCTGGGTGCGGTCATCAGGAGTTTTGGGGTGCGTTGCCATCAGTACGCTGATGACACGCAGCTCTATTTCTCCTTTTCATCCTCTTCAGGTGAGGCTGTTAACACGCTAAACCGCTGTCTGGCCGCGATAATGGACTGGATGGGAGCTAACAGACTGAAGCTCAATCCAGACAAGACCAAGACGCTGTTGGTGAGTGCCTTCTCTGCCCAGATGGAGGATGTTCATCCTGTTCTTGATGGGGTTACACTCCCCTTGAAGGAACAGGTGCGTAGCTTGGGGGTTCTTTTTGATCCTTCCTTGTCACTTGAGGCCCAGGTGGCCTCGGTGGCACAGAATGCTTTCTACCATCTTCGCCTGGTAGCCCAGCTACGTCCCTATCTGGACAGTGACGACCTCGCCTCAGTTGTTCATGCTCTGATAACTTCTAGACTGGACTACTGCAATGCGCTCTACGTTGGGCTGCCCTTGAAGACTGTTCGGAAACTACAACTAGTCCAGAATGCAGCAGCCAGATTGCTGACGCGGGCCAGAAGGTCCGCTCATATAACACCTGTTCTGGCCCATCTGCACTGGCTTCCTGTTTGTTTCCGGGCTAGATTCAAAGTGCTGGTTTTGACCTATAAAGCCCTACACGGCATGGGACCGCAATACCTGGTGGACCGTGTGATGTTCCTATATTAATGTATATATGGTAAGTGTTGTTGTTTTAGAAGATACATGGTAAGTGGAGTGAAAGAGGGGGAGTGAATGGGCAGTAGAATGCGAGATGATTGGCTGAGTGTTTAAAATGGCTGAATGTATAAAAGGAAGAGTGAGAGTGGAATCGAAGAGTGAGAGTGGAATCTGGGGGGGAGAAGAGAAAGAGGTGGATGTTGATAGGTGGATGTGGTGTGAATTTGAGAGAGTTGTTTGCCAGGAGAGCGTGAAGAAGGAGGGAGGTGGAGTTCGGATTAGTATTGAGTAAAACCATATGCTTATGTGCCTTAAGAAGAAATCCTGTTAATCTTGTTAGCTTTGTTATCTGTAATAAATACTTAATTTGGTTTACCAAAGGCCTGATCCTTGGCTGGGGTTTCACAGACCAGAAGGGAGGGTAAGGTAATGACCAAGGCTGAAGGGGAACTGTAACAAATGGTGGCAGCGGTGAAGAGAATAACAATACCAGTATTCAGAGTCTCTGGGAATACTAGTATTGGGACGTTACTGGTGGTTGCCTAGCAGGGGGATCTGTTGAGATCTGTGCTAGAGCGGATAGGTAAACCATAAGAGAGTATGGTCCGGACTGGTGGAGTCCCTGGTGGTGCCTAGAGACAGGCAGTAACCACGAGCAGGTAGGAACCTGACAGGGAGAGCCAGGGAAGGACGCATCACAGACCGCCTCTCCCAATATGAACCTACCCGGACACTGCGCTCAACATCTAAGGCCCTCCTCCGAGTGCCATCCCATCGAGAAGCTCGGAGGGTGGTGACTAGAACCAGGGCCTTTTCTGTGGTGGCCCCCGAACTGTGGAACAGCCTTCCCGATGAGGTGCGCCTGGCGCCGACGCTACTATCTTTTCGGCGCCAGGTGAAACCCTTTTTATACTCCCAGGCATTTTAAAGTGTGTTTTAATAGCATTTTCATCATTATTTGTATTTTGGATGTTGTTTGGTTCTTTTATTGTTTGTTTGTTTTGTTTTCTTGATTTATTCTATTTATTGTATTTATACATTGCTTGTTTTTTTATCTTTTTGTACACCGCCCAGAGAGCCTTCGGGCTTAGGGCGGTATATAAATTAAATTAAATAAATAAATAAATAAATATACAGTGTCATTCCTTCTTTCTGCAGTAGCCTGTGGAAGGGTTTCAGTTGGTGGGGAGGAGGGGAATGCTGGGAATCAGAACATGAAAATTAGAATCTGTCACTCTAGTTTGGCCGAAATTTACATGGAGAACTGTCATACATTCAAACCACACCTGCAGATTGAATTGGTGCATCCTATGAGGGACTATATAATGTCCTTCTTATATATGCTTGAATCAGCCTAGAGTGGATTTAAACCAAGTTTGTAGGAGCTACATCCAAGCTGTATTTTGCATGTGCTGCACAAGATTGTCTTGCCAGATAGCCTGAAGCCAGAATAGGTTTACTGAAGACCACAGCTAACACTGGCTAAAATGTTCCTTTTATTTGTTTATTCAAGATTATCATTAAGCAATGTTTTAGAGTCAATCCTTTACAAGGCAGCTTCCAACATGTAAAAATACAATCAACACTCAAATTTAACCATAGAACACCACAAAACAATGGTGGAATTAACAATAAAGTATCAATAAAAGCAGCAGTACCAACAAATGCAACATACAGACCAGACAGGCATCAATATCAGTAAAAATAGTTTTTAAAAAATCAGCACCAAAGCTAACCAACATCACAATAACACCTTGTTAAAAAAGGGATTCTGAACAACTGGATCTTTAAAGGCCTGTAGTGATGAGGTCAAGTATACTTCAGGAGAACTCCACAAGTATTTGACCACCACTGAGAACACTCTGTCTCTTATGTCTGCCAGCCTGAATGATTTCATCAAGTAGACAAACAAGCAGAATCTCAGCAGCTGATCTCAGATCATGGGCATGTTGGTCTTGGTGAAGAAGGCCCTTCAAGTAAATTGGTTCCAAACCATTTAAAACTTTGAAGGTTATACTAGCACTATGAATTGAGACCAGAAATGCACCGGCAATCAGTGCGATGATAAAATATTGGAATGATGCTCAAATTTCCTAGCCCCCGCCAACTGACGGGCAGCAGCATTTAAAACCAATTCAGGTTTCTGAACCATCTTCAAATAATCGAAAAAAACATGGTTTGAAAATCCAATTCCAAACCATGGTTTCTGACTTGTTAGCCTATTGTGAACTGTGGTTTGTTAGTTCAGACCACACCAAACCACAGTTAAGCTTCTTTAACCATGTTCTGTATAATGACTGAATTGAACCATAATTTTAAATACCCTAGCTAAATGAGCCAATACACACAAAAAATAATAATACTCTTTGTACAGAACCCGTATGCCCACAGGTGAAATGGAACACATGATACATGCATACACAGGGCTGGTGCAAGAAACTGTGCCAGTGCCACAGTTGATGCCCTGACACCTCTTCATCTCTCCCCACTTTACCACCCCTTTATGGCAATCCCTCCCCCAAGCTTACTTTTTGGTTTTTTAAAATGGCAGCAGCACAGGTGAGGCCTTCCACCTCTTTCCTCCCTGCCTCACTCTAAGAGGGGCTAAGGGGATCCTCAGCAGAAAGCATTCTGGGTGGGGTGGCTATGACCCCCCCTTAATTTTAGGCATCATTAGCTTCAGCAGCAACACAGGCACTTTCACAACCACCCTGCACAGAATGCCTCATTCTGAGAACCACCTTGGCCTTTCCTACAGCAAGGGAGGAAGTGGAGAGACTTGCCACTAGGTGTGCAGGAGGCAGCAGGGCTGGCCAGGCCCAGGAGTCGCAAGCAGCAAGCTCAAGTCTATCAATTTGCTGCCCCACAAGTCTGCTGATGGTAGGCCATTACCTCAGTTTGCCAACTGGAAGGGCCACTCCATGCATACATGTGTATGATTTGCATAAATCTTCTCCTTCAAAAGAGAGGAAGGGGTTAGAGGAAAAACCCCATAGAAATTAGCTGTACACGATGTAACATATGAGGTGGGCCATTCATGCACCTGCTAAGCAAGTTATTGTCAATTGCTTACAGTTAGAATTAAAGTTCACAATGCACGAGGAGGGAAGGCAATAGCCAGCTTTTGGCCAGGCTAGAAGAATAAAGAATATGCTCTATATCAGTGCTTCACAGATGAACAGAAGTGGCCTCTTAGCCAGGTTGGCTGTTTGGTTTAAAAAAAACACACACTTTCCCAGTCATTTCTGAGAAGTTTGGAAAGTGAGAGATTAATAGTGTTGGCTGGGCTCAGGCATAATGTAGGCAGGTGTCGGGCAACATTCCCCACATATGCTAAGCATGCCAAGACTCTCAATGTTAAAAAGGCTTTTGAGTGTCTCCAGAGGATTTTGTATTGAAGATTCTGCTGAACCTTTGGAGAAGTTTATTACATGCAACTTTATTCGTTGGCTGATGCAGTTACTAAAGCTCAATGGCCCATCCACTTTCTCTGTATTCAGCACTCGTTGGGGATGACCATTGTTTTCCTTAGCTTTTATGCACTGAAGGCAGAGGACCCTTATGGTGCCATGATGAAATCAGATGCCTCCACGAACAAGCTTGTGGTGGAAAAGAGCATGGGGAAAAGTCTGACTTCGATCTTCAATACCAGTATAATATCAACAATGCCAAGGTCTTAAAAGAAAGTTGATCTTCCCAATGGACATCAAGTGAACTGGATGGGGGAGGGGGAGTCAATAGGTTGACTGCATTAGATGAGTCACAGATTCCTTTCCTGACCCATTCTAATCCTTTTGTTTTAAAGCAATTTATATTGCACACACCACACATCTCCAAATGTTGAACAAACCTTGCCATATTTTTGAATCAGTGACCTTCAAAAACATCACAGCCATAAAGGCAGCAAGACAGTGATTTTATTCTAATCCCAGATGCCCAAGCTAAACCCTATAGCAAAACTCAACGGGTTTCACAGCAGGACAACAGTGAATTTGGCAAAGATGTGCAATTCCTGTGGTAAAGAACAGTAAGCAATATATAACAAAACATGCTTGTATATGGAGCTTCTTTAACCCAGATAAGGCCAATTATCTAACTACTGCAGTACCAAGGCTAATGCCCCCAATTATTCAATTATATCAGAAAGTAAGTACGTGGCATAATTAAGGAAACAGGATATTTAATTCCACTTGACTCAGTAAAGTTTTTGCTGCATTATGTAAGAGTTTCTCTTGATATCAATGTTAATTGAAAGAGTTAATTCTAAATGTATTAACAGCAGCAAAAATATGTATAGCTACCAAATGAAAGAATGTAAGACCACTATGGAACCATGGTTTAAATGTCAGGACTGACTTATTTTCAGAGGCTACAATCCTATACACAATTACATAGGCGTAAAATCACATTGATTGCACATAAATAGGATTGCGCTGTAAAAAGTTGTATTAGAGCATAGCCTGGAATTCAGTGGGAAATTGATACTTTTCATAACTTTTTTGAATGATGCATTTCAAGATACATCTGACCATATGCCTTCTTCCATGTTATTATTTACTGTTTGCTATTTTGTAATCTGTTTTTTTTAATTAAGAATAATAGCATCCGTACAACACTTTGAATACTCAAAAGTACTTCATATAAACTGTCTTCCTGTAATCTTACAACTCTATAATGCAAGTCAGCATTACTGTCCCCATACTACAGACCAAGGGATGAGGCTAATAGTGCAACTAGAGGTGCACCTGGCAGAGATTCATCTCGTGGTGATTCAAAGCAGCACCGTATCCACATTGGCCCTCATACTGTGGAATAACCATCTTCCAGAGATACAGTGATTGCGTTCTGCCGGCTCTTAAAACATATTGATTTGGGAGGGTATTCCCAAGCACTGTTAGAAATTGTGGATATCTGCAATATTTGTATTTCTTTAATATTTCATTGTCCTTTGTACTGGTTTTATTTTTTAAACTGCCTTGTTATTTTATATGAAAGGTGGTCTATAAATGATTGAATTAATTAATAAACAGTGGGAGACCTGTGGTCAGATCTCCCACTGTTGTTTTTTTAAGAGTGGGAGGCAATCCAACCAGGACACAGTGATGCAAGGAGAGGTTTTTATCCTTTTCCCCACATTGTTTCTCCAATATATATCCCCTCCTCCCAAACTATGATTTGCCCTAATGCAGGTATTCCCAAGCTACGGTCTACAGACCACCAGTAGTCCACGAGCTTCATTCAGGTAGTCCATGATGTGTCTGTGGATTTGTGGTTGAAGATGGAAGACAGCACATCCATCACTTCAAATATTCATATTGATTTTTAATGTATTTTATTGCTTTTTCTCATATTGTATTTTATTGTATTACAATGTAGATTAGACACATTCATGGAGGAAAAGGATATCAATGGCGACTAGCCATGATGGCTATGTTCTGCTTCCATAAGTACAGGCAGTATGCTTCCAAATACCAGTTGCTAGAAACCACAGGAGGGGACAGTGCTCTTTCCATTCAGGTCCTGCTTACGGGTTTCCCATGGGAAACTTGTTGGCTACTGTAAGAACAGGATGCTGGATTAGATGGGTCACTGGCCTGATCCAGCAAGCTCTTCTTATGTTCTTATGAATATGAATACGATTAAAAATCATACAGAATCTACAATAATGCATTGCAATTGCTCCATCCGGCCTTAAAATCATTAAGCAATTTTCAAGTGGTCTGTAGGCGGAAAAAAGTTTGGGAACCATTGCCCTGTTGGATAAAACACACAGTTACTGTTTGTTCTCCCCACTCCCACCACAAGCACAATTTGCATTGAAAAAATATGGGGGGGGGAGAAAGAGCTCACTCTCATTGCAGTCGCAGTCAGACTTGGGGGTCCACAGCTGCTATTCTCCCAAGGCTATCACTTTATTTATTTATTATTTTATTTATACCCCACCCTTCCTTCCAGCAGGAGCCCAGGGCAACAAACAGAAACACTAAAAACACTTTCAAACATCACAAAAAGACCTTAAAATACATTAAAACAAAACAACGTTAAAAACATAACCTTTAAAAACATCTTTAAAAGAAGGGTTAAGGATATTAAAAGACATGTTAAAAGCAATTCTAACATAGATGCAGACTGGGATAGGTCTCAACTTAAAAGGCTTGTTGGACGAGGAAAGTCTTCAAAAGGTGCCGAAAAGATAGCAGAGATGGCGCCTGCCTAATATTTAAGGGGAATGAATTCCACAGGGTAGGTGCCACCATCACTTCAAAGGGATGTTCCAGTCTGTGATTCTGTGGAAAGTATGAAGTCCACTTCGCTCGGCAACCACACCTACCATTATCAACCCACCCTTTCCCCCCACATGCTTCACTGAAGCTCTCCCCCCAGGGTCACTAGACCCTTCCACCTCCCCCAGGGGTCACTAGACCTCCCCTCCCTTTCCAACCACCCCCCCAAAGGCCATCAAGGTCAGCCTCCCACCCACCTGGTGAGACTGAGACCTAGGCTGGGCCCACCATGCTCCAGGTCTCCAAGTGACTTACAACACATTTAAAAAACATAAACATATATACATTTACCATTTTTTAAAAAACCATAAAAACACCTGCCATTCTTTAAATATATACACAAAATATATAATACACACACACCACCACCTCAACAACAATAATCCCCCCATAAAAGCCACATGAAGCTTTGGCAGCACACTAATACATCATCATCTCAGTCTATTAAAAGCCTGGGGGAAAAGGTAAGTCTTTACTTGCTGCTGAAAAGATGTCAGTGATAATGCCAGGTGAACCTCACCAGGGAGAGCATTCCACAGACTGGGCACCACACCTGAAAAGGCCCTCTTTTTTGTCATCAGCCTCTGAGCTTCTTTCCGGGGGGGGGGCTGGAGAATGACTTTAGAATTGTCCCCATGTGCTTTAAGATACTAAAATACACACAGGTGCAAGCCCCAAATTAATCTGCTGTCATCACTGCTGTAGTCTGAAGATGCAGGTCCCCAACAAAACAATGGGTGGAAAAAAGAGGGGTCAAGAATGAAAGTAAGGTTCTGCTAAGGATCAAAGGGATATGCTTGCTGTTGGCTGAAAAGGGGGTGGACAGAAGCAAGATGACTAAGCAGAGCTTGGAAAAGTTACTTTTTTGAACTACAACTCCCATCAGCCCCAGCCAGCATGGTGCTGGCTGGGGCTGATGGGAGATGTAGTTCAAAAAAGTAACTTTTCCAAGCTCTGTAGGAACTGGAAATCGAGTAGAAAGAGGGTCCAGAGGTAGAATCACTGATACAAGAAGGTCAAAGTACCTGGTGGGTTAGGAAACAGGGACAAAAAGAAGCCACAGGGATGAGAAGCTAGAAAGACGGATGTGGACACTCAAGTTCAAGAATAGTAAAGCTGGAGAAAATCAGTCTTACCGGTCCTAGAGGGTTTGGGGGCAGCAACTACAAGTGTAGGAGCCAATAAACAGGCAAAGGAACTTTGATGGCTGGTGGTCTGTAGCTAAGAAGTCCAAATGAGCAGTGCTGAATTCCACATACTGTTGCTACCAGAAATTTCATTTTATTAGATTGTAACCCTGAGGGCAGGGACTACATTATACCTTTACCTCTTGTACAGCACCTAGATCTTTTGAGGTGCTTTAGAAAAATCACTGCTGTTAATGCCAAACAATCATTTGCATAAAAAAAGCTGACTCACTTATTTGTGACAAAATAATGAGTACATTAAACTAAACAATAGACTGCATACTGAATTTACAGATGAAATTAAAAAACAAGCCACAAGACCCAACTTTCCCACTCTTTCAAAACCTAGGAAACTAAAACAGAAAAGCATGGAGAAAAATATTGGATCATAGTATAGAAATAATTGCAGAAACCAATTACAGCAACTGTAATTCCTAATACTTCTGGTCTGCTGGCAGACAACACCCAGATCTCTATTTAAAAGCTTAGAAAAAGAACTAGGCCAGGATCCAAAGAGCTGCTTAGGCTCACGCATGGGACTTTGCACTAGAACAGTGGAATATTTTAGTGTTTTTTCCCTGTGAACAGCTGGACATTCCCACCCCCCAATTCCATATCACAAAGTGCTTTTGAAGCTCCCCTCGGTTTTAAAAAACCATTTGCCATGTGGAATGGCAATGATGATGGTGGTGGTGGTGAAAAGCAAGTCTATAGCTTCCTTGGGCTTACAGAACTAGTTCCAGGGTTGTTTGGATCTTGGATAAATCAACATTAATAATAATTAAAAAGACAATTCTCTAGATTTCTCATCTGAACACCGAATGAAGATATGACTGAAAGTTTATTCCAAATAACAAATAAAACTTCATTGGTATATCAAGGATTTTGTAGTTATTCCACTAAACAAATCAGACTATGTACCAAGAAGGCAGTTTGTTAGGGAAGGTAAGCTTAATATTAAGAACGATGGTTCTGTAAGCCCGGGAGGGCAGCAGCTCCTCCATCTCACACGGCAACATCTAGAATTCTCCTAGTTGTCACCATCCAGTTTGGTTGGTTCAGCTTGGCTGGAAAACGGATATTAAGCGACATACTTGGAGGAGGCATATCTTATATAAAAACCTTGTCCAAAATGACACATGAGAAGAAATAATATGAGGCATGCTTTTCCCTGCATTCAGAGTCAAGCTACTTCTGACCCATGTGACAGCAAGTACTGTCCAACCTCATTTAGCCAGCCATATATCTGCTGTTGAGTGATCAACATATGAATGCACATATACGACATAATGCATGAACGAAGGAATGTGAAAACAGGGGGTGGAGGGTAGAGAGAGAGAAAGTCCCCCAAAGCAAACTGAAACATATTAGTCAATGCAGGAAAGAAGGTTTCAGGAGCATGCCAGTTCTGACACAAGTGCTATCCAGGATTATCCGTCAACACATTTGTTAAGAGAATTGCTACTGGAACTATGATTTTTCATATCGGTTGTGAACTCCCCACAAGGCATGATCACTACATGACACACACATTTGCTCATTAGGAATCCCCACTGCTGAGCAAATACTGTAAACCATTGTGCTAACTTGGGGCAGTGCATATGTTGTTAAGGCTGCTCCCCAATTAGCAGCTAAGTCCATGCTGTAAGCCGCTGTGGCATTTATTATTTATTTATTAATTATTAAATTTATATTCCACTCTTCTTTCCAGAAGGAGCCCAAAGCCCATGTAGAGTTCCAACATGCAGCCAGGGCAATTTTCTACATGCCACCATAAAAAGAAAAGAGTGCTAAAGTAAGGCCAGTAGTTCACCGTAAGTTCACAGAAAGTGGTCAACATAACCCATATTGGAAAGTGCTTTGAACTTTCTAAAGAAGTGGCAACACAGGAGATGACAGCAAAAGCTAATCCTACTCAGGGTAGACCCGCTGAGATCAATGGACTTCAGTAATTTCTCCATTTATTTCAGTGGATCTAGTCAGAATATGATTTAGTCGGATACCAATCAGGGAATACATATGACAGGCCTTGGGAGAAGCCGTAGTTCAGTGAAAAAGCAAATGCTTTCCATGCCGAAGGTTGCAGATTCAGTCCTGGCATTTCCAGTTAAAAGGGTATCAGAAAGGACGACTAGACAACAGCCTTTGCCTGAACCTTTGGAGAGCTGCTGGAAGTCGTAATAGTCAGTACTCAGCTAAATGGGACAATTATCAGATGGCAAGAAGCAGTTTCAATATTCTTGGGCGGGGGGTAGAGAGAAGGGGTTCACACAGTCTCTCTTGCCTTTTCTTTAGACCATCTGAAGTATCCCTAAGACAAAGGCTTCCCGCCTCTGTGTTCCCAGTGCTCTCTATACCCTAGCGACAGAGGGTGGGACAGATTTAAAACATGTCTAAATGCAGCATAGTGAAAGATCGTTTACAGAAATTTCCAAGGAACTTTTCTGAAGAAGCAGATGATGTTATTCATCCCTTCCAACCCTGAACCATACACATTATTAGAAAACACCAGCTTCCTAGATGGAGATGGGGGACAGAGGAGAGGCAGAACCTCAACTTAGTGCTCAGAGGATATCTTCCGTCTTCAGGCAGTCATTTATTGATTTGTTTTAGCATTTCACCTTCATTTCAACATCTATTTAATATACACTATTAATCTACAGTGTCACCAAGGGAGATTGCTATTGAAACATTTAAGGCAATTTATTTATAACAATTTACTTCTTTTGAGCACCACCTTGACAATCTTCCTCTCCCCCCATCCCCTGTGCTGCCCCTCCTTTCCTCCTCCCTAAGAGGGACCAGGGGGTGGTTGTCAAATCTGATAACAGGAACACAGGAAGCTCCCTTATACCAAGCCAGACTCTTGGTCCACCTAGCTCAGTATTACTTACACCATTGGCTCTCCAAGGTTTCTGATAGCGGTCTCTCCCAACCCTACCTGGAGATGCTGAGGATTGAACCTGGGTTAGATATAGTGCATGTTTTCAGACACTGCTTATCAGATGCTGGTTACCAATCTGCCAGTATAGTTCCAATAGTCAGGAAAACAGAAAGAGATGGTTGAATCCTATTCGCCACCCATCTACATAATGGATGGGGGATGACAGAAGCAAATGTGGGTTGCTATGTCAGGTCATCATGTCTTCTCATTTGGCTTCTTTTGGTGGTAAAACACCAGCATGGACAAAAGAGAAATTCCTATGTACAAATACACAAGCCAATATACTGTATAACTGCTCATTAAGTGCAATTTCCCATCTTGCAAAGCATGTCCAGAATCTGTTAGATTTCTATCTATCTATCTATCTATCTATCTATCTATCTATCTATCTATCTATCTATCTATCTATCTATCTATCTATCTATTATTTGATTTATATCCCGCCCTTCCTCCCAGCAGGAGCCCAGATTTTTGAAAACTGAACCACATTTAAATAATTTTCCTGTTTCGTTACTTCCATTTTGACATATCTTTAATTTCAAGAGACAAATTAGGGGAGAGGTGAGAAGAAGAAGATGAGAAAATTTCTTTGTGTTCTACTTTCTGAGTCTGCTTATAGTATTCATTTTTAATTTTTCTTGAATATTGGAAATATTATGGCCAATATTTCCAAATATATGCCCCTCCTCAGCTTGGCAAAGAGTTTCTAGCACTGAGTGGGACCGGACATTTTGAATGTCAATAACTGCATCTGCATTGCAAACTACTTTTGAAGTTCTCAGGTGTCAAAAGCAGCTTGCCAAACAAGATGGAACACTGCTATTCAAGTAAGTCAAAAGCCCACAGGGCACAGTTCTCTGTATTGGTTCAGTAACTACAAGGTCTATACCTCTGAAAAGACAAAAAAGAAAAAAGAAAAGGGAGATTGATCTAAAGGCAAAAGCAAGAGTCTACTTAGGGTATCTTACTCTGAAAAGATGCAAAGACAGAATTCAGATCAAAATTGAGTTAGAGCTTATTTATAATAGGGGTGCAACAGGACTGCAGTCTTTTGCATCTTAGCTTACTCCTGCAAGACAGAGCCTTTAACGCTAAGAGGGCAGATGCTAAGTTTTCCTGTAAAACCACTACTGTTTAGATACTTAGGAAGGACCATATGTTTGCTTTTGTAGTAAAGAAATGTGTGGGAAGGACTTTGTTCCACAAAAATGTACCGAACAGCTGATGAATGCACATAAGCCATAAAAAGCCCTGTTTGCAATGAGAGGAAACGGATATGGCTACAAACCCTTACCAATGAGAGACAAACAACAGATATCTTGTTAAAAGGAAGACACAGATCACTCCCCAACAGCACATGTGGCCGCCAACCAGAGCGAAGGTCATAATTATGGAGGAATCCCAGTGTTTACTGATTCCATACTGAAGAGTGTATGTCTGTGTGTACATACACACACACACACACTTATAACTCTTCCACTGTCCTCTCCAGTCTAGCTTCTTTTTGGTACCCTGACCCTAAAGGCATGGTTTGGCATTACGGCAGCAGATTTGGGCTAAGCAATCTGGAAAGGTTCAGTAAGGGTTTTGTCCCCATCTTCCTGTCTGCTGGGCTCCTGCTGGGAGGAACGGAGGGACAGAAATCAAATCATTAAAAATAAATAAATACAAAGGCATCACTGAGACTAAGGAGGGAGCTGAGAGTCAGTGTCACCCCCTAGGCTGTTTTAAGCAAGGAGGTAGTCAGGTGGGAGCTGGCGGAGGACAGTCGGACCATGGCGGGCAGTGGTCCGCTTGCCCCAATAGACCAGTTTCCACTCCATAAAATATAAAATCAAACTAACATTACAACAATTAAGAACACAAGAAAAGCCGTGCTGGATCAGACCACAGGCCCTTCTACTGAGCAAAACAGCACTCTTCCCCACTTGCAATTCCCAGCAACTGGTATTCAGAGGCATACTCTGGTAGGTAGAAGATAGCTATCATGGCTAGAAACAATCAATAGCTTTATCCACCATGAATTTGTCCAATACTCTTTAAAGCTATCCAAGTTACATTTTGTGGGAACAAATTCCATTGTTTAATTATGTGCAGCGTGAAGAAGCACTTCCTTGCGCCTATCCTAAAGCTTCCAACGTTCAGCTTCATTGGATAGTCCCTGGTTCTAGTCTTATGAGAAAGAAAAACTTGCCACACAAGAGTACACAGGGAAAAACAAAGCTCTTGCATTTGCTTTTTCCTCTGCAATCTTTTATGGCAAGTTGCCAAAGTCACCCTTATTCAAGAAATCAGTGTGCTCTTGTGCTTTACTTTGATAGCTTAATCGTATCTCTGTATCTATAGTATGTGACTTAAAATGCCATCACTATAGAAGGGAGTGGTAGAGGAATTGAAAAGAGGATAGAGGTGAAATATTCAAGATTTTAAGCCTCCCTAGAAGTCATGACCTCAGCCTTGGGAACCTGTACTCTAACCTCTAATGAATGAAAGCTTGCTGTTCATTCTGAGAGGCACTCCCCATCAATAGCGTAGTGGCAAATTCAGAAGTGCTGGGTCCCTTCATGTTAGCCACAGCCACACACCCCACCTTTTTTTGCTGTGAGGTTGAAAATGAGATCTTTGTTAATGCCTTCTCCCACAACAATAGAATCCCTAGGAGCCAATACGCACAAAGGAGGAGTGTTAGCTACTGAGAAGAGTCTTCTCTGTGGCTGACTCACCTCCTTTCACTCTGATTGAAAGGACATGGAACCATGTTACAAGACTTGTTAGTGGCCACCACACTCTTCTTTCATGCTGATTGGCTTATAGGATGCTGGAGACATAGGGACCCAGGTGAGATCCTGCTTCCCCAAAAATAAAGGGTCTAAGACCCCCTGAGACCCCGGACAACTACACCCCTGCTCCCCATGCATCAAAGGCAGTCTCTATGGTTCAGCTATGGTGAGCACCAGTACAGAGTAAATGCTATAGAAAAACTATAATACAGTGGGCCACAATTTTGCACAAAGGAAAGCTTGCAGCAAAAAGTGTTACTTTGGCATAATTCTTATCTGAAATGCTTTAATTAATGTTCAGTTAATGCAACTAAAAGCAAGCACAATTACTGGGAGCTATACAAATGAAGGCGGGAAATGGACAGAAGGCAACTTGGGTTTATAATATCGTCTATACAGTATTTTTTTTTTGAGTGGCATGACTTAAGAGATAATAAATTATAGCGTGTGATCAGTGCGTCTCAAGGCAACTGATGTTTCGTGGTACCCAGATTACAGAAACACATGTTCTTCAGAAAAATATATGACTTACACTGAAAAATACTGGGTGATTTTCCCATGAGGTAGTCCTTGCACAGGAAAGTCATTTATAAACCCTTTAAAGTTTAGATCATAAGATGGTGCATCAAAAATGCCTTTTGAGTTGTGCAAGGATAATGTTTTATCATGCTGACAAGTCTGTCTTTGCAAATAAGTCATAACAGTAAATCTGTGCACGCAGTCTGTCATTTTGTGCTGTAATCCTGCAGATCATCTGTGATACAGACAACATACTGCCAGTTTGAAACAATCTCATAGCTTAGATGCATCCTGATAATGGAACACATTAGAGTTTATACTTGCCTATGGAAATGCCCTGCTATGGGAACTCCTTGTGTTAAATTAATGTATTTTATAATGCTACAGCAAGCCCGCAACTGCAAGTAGGGAAAACAGTTCTAAAGTGAACACTACAGCTAACCTTCAAATAGTCTTTCATATCACAGCAGTCACTCTAAGAACCTCACAGTGGCATCGAGAACTAGATAGACAATGCAAACTCATTTATCTGAATGAAGCAAAATCACATAAAAATCAGTACTTAGGGACGAACAATAAGTTTGCAACATATGTAATAAACACGCATCAGGAACCACATGGGGTGGGAAAGCAACAGGGAGGAGGCTGTAGTAGAAAAGCAGTGCCACCCCACTTTCTTTACCTCAAATTGCCGCCTCCCAAAGAGGCACATTTGTGTCAGGCAGTTCTGCTCTATGCAGGCCAGACTGAAGTCCTAAGCATGTTGCCAGCAAGGATCAGATGCAAACATAAATAGATAATTTAGATCAGAGATGGGGAAACTGTAGCTCTTTATATTTATTTTATTGGACTACAGCTCCCATCATCCCTGATCACCAGCCATGCTAGCTGGGGCTGATGGAAGTTGGAGTTCAACAATGTATGGAGGGCCACAGATTCCCTCTCCCCATGCTAAATAAAAGCCATGTGGATGTGCCTATACAGATTCTAGAAATGCTCATTATGAAAGTTCTATTGTATTATTTGTAGGATTTGCAAGGCACCCTTTACAGGACCAAAGTCCTTTGCAGGAGAGCATACTGGAAACCTGTAGTATCTTTGTCAGGGCAGGTGATCATAGAATCATAGAATAGCAGAGTTGGAAGGGGCCTATAAGGCCATCAAGTCCAACCCCCTGCGCAATGCAGGAATCCAAATCAAAGCATTCCCGACAGATGGCTGTCCAGCTGCCTCTTGAACTACCTCTCTAGGTAATTGGTTCCATTGTCATATGGCTCTAACAGTTAGGAAGTTTTTCCTGATGTTCTGTCGAAATCTGGCTTCCTGCAACTTGAGCCCATTATTCCGTGTCCTGCACTCTGGGATGATTAAGAAGAGATCCCGGCCCTCCTCTATGTGACAACCTTTCAAGTACTTGAAGAGTGCTATCATAACTCCCCTCAGTCTTCTCTTCTCCAGACTAAACATGCCCAGTTCTTTCAGTCTCTCCTCATACGGCTTGGTTTCCAGTCCCCTGGTCATCCTTGTTGCCCTCCTCTGAACCTGTTCGTTTGTCTGCATCCTTCTTGAAGTGCAGAGACCAGAACTGGATGCAGTATTCAATATTAACCAGTGCTAAATAGAGGGGAACTAATACTTCACGTGATTTGGAAACTATACTTCTGTTAATGCAGCTTAATATAGTGTTTGCCTTTTTTGCAGCCACATTGCACTGTTGGATCAAATTCAGCTTGTGATCAACAACAATTCCAAGATCCTTCTCACATGTCGTATTGCTGAGCAAAGTATCCCCCATCTTATAACTGTGCATTTGGTTTCTTTTTCCTAAGTGTAGAACTTATCTCTGTTGAATTTCATTCTGTTGTTTTCAGTCCAATGCTCCAGCCTATCAAGGTCCCTTTGAATTTTGTTTCTGCTTTCCACAGTATTAGCTATGCCCCCCAATTTTGTATCATCTGCAAATTTGATAAGTATGCTCTGTACCTCCTCATCCAAGTCGTTAATAAAAACACTGAAGAGCATTGGGCCTAGGACCAAGCCCTATGGTCATTACTTCCGCCCAGTTTGAAAAGGAACCATTGATAAGCACTCTTTGAGTATGATTCTGGAGCCAACTGTGGATCCACCTGATAGTTGTTCCATCCAGCCCACATTTAGGGAAAGGCTCTAAAACAGCAAAGTCAATGATACCAACACACACTGTCTCATGCACACGCCTAGAGGGAAAAATTCTGACAACTCCTCTGTTGCTTTTCACACTCAGGAGGTGGGGAAAGTGTCCTCGTCCTGTGTCATGGAAGTGACCTGCTGAGGAACATAATAATGGGCTCTGCCAAAACCTCTGCTGCTGTTCACTAGGGTAGCCACCTAAATTTCACCTAAAGCAAAATCTGAAGCAAACCTGGCAAAGCAGCTTGAGGAATTTCAAGGGAAACCAAAAAGGTTCCCATAAAAAAGTAACAAAACTATTGTGGAGGAGTTTCACATTGAGCTGTGAAGTCTGCTAGGTTGCTATGAAAACAGGCCCAAGTAAAGAATTCCAGATACAGAGCTACTACTCAAGAGTCAGGTGAAAATAAAAAATTCACACTGGCTGATCCTTTTATTTTAAAAAATAATACACTCAGTCCTGTTAAAAATCATCTGAAGTACACTCTGGTGGTTTGAACATTACTGGCTTATTTGGTTTCCAAAAAAAACATGTAGCACATTGCTCAAAGATTATTGATATATCTAGGACATGGAATATGGTTTCAAGCTCTGATTAGGCAGGGATCATTTGTTTTGATAAATCCAACTCACACAACGAGGGAAAAGGTAGGCTATTGTATAAGCTGGATCTCAAGATCCCAATAAGCTGTGATTGCAATTCTATGCACCCTTACATGAGTAATTCCCACTGGACACTTCTGAGTAAATATGCAAATGAACAGGGTGTATAATTCCACAGGTATAGAACCTGTTCACTCATTACAGTCAACAAGTGTACAGTCTGTGTACCTCGTTACACAAGCAGTTGGGATGTACAATCGTACAGTTATTATGTAACATTGTATGAGTGTACAGTCTATGTACCTGGGTACACAAGTAGTTGAGCTGTACAGTTATTCACATGTAACATTCAACAAGTGTACAGTCTCCGTTATATACACATTTGCTGCCAGAAAAAGAAAATGGCTTCAATGACACTTATTAAATGCGCCACTGAAGCAATATGCTTTTACTGGCAACAAGGCAAACCATGCTGGGACTGTTATACTTCCCGAAACTGTTTCCTATTAAGGCATACATTCAATAGAAAGTTTTGGCAGAAACGGAAATGTAGTTCTACTCTTTTCATTTTTCCTGCAGATTCTTAAGTTTTTAAAATCATAGAATCATAGAATAGTAGAGTTGGAAGGGGCCTACAAGGCCATCGAGTCCAACCCCCTGCTCAATGCAGGAATCCAAATCAAAGCATTCCCGACAGATGAATAGAGGGGAACTAATACTTCACGTGATTTGGAAACTATACTTCTGTTAATGCAGCTTAATATAGTGTTTGCCTTTTTTGCAGCCACATTGCACTGTTGGATCAAATTCAGCTTGTGATCAACAACAATTCCAAGATCCTTCTCACATGTCGTATTGCTGAGCAAAGTATCCCCCATCTTATAACTGTGCATTTGGTTTCTTTTTCCTAAGTGTAGAACTTATCTCTGTTGAATTTCATTCTGTTGTTTTCAGCCCAATGCTCCAGCCTATCAAGGTCCCTTTGAATTTTGTTTCTGTCTTCCATGGTATGGATGGGAGATTGCCTGGGAACCATATGTAAGCCACCTTGGGTTTCTGTCATGAAAATAAAGGTGGGGTATAAATGTAATAAATAATAATAATAATAATAATATTAGCTATGCCCCCCCAACTTTGTATCATCTGCAAATTTGATAAGCATGCTTTGTACCTCTTCATCCAAGTCATTAATAAAAATGTTAAAGAGCACTGAGCCCAGGACCAAGCCCTGTGGTACCCCACTCGTTACTTCCCCCCAGTTTGAGAAGGAACCATTGATAAGCAAAATCAGAACACCAACTTTGAAAAAGAAAATTCCAACTTCTGTAACTATAATTATAGCTATTACAATATTGCATTTTTCATTGCCTGTTATTCTTAACGTATGCATGGTTTTTCACGCAGGCTTTCATGGAACAATCCTATACATGTCTACTGAGATGTAAATCCTATAGAGTTCAATAGAACTTACTCATAAATAAATCTGTGTATTTATTTATGAAAATATTTTGAGGAGGAGGGGGCTGCAACAAAAACAAGCTGCTTAATATGAACTGAAATTATTCTTCTATCATGGTACACATGATTATTTCTTGAGGAGATCATGTGTTTTAATACACAGAAAAACACTCAAAATATAAATGTGGGGGAAATTATCAATTGGGCTTTCCAGCCTGCTGCTCCTACTGTAACATACTCTGTCCCCTGGAAAGCCTTTCCTAGTATTTGGGAAACACGAAAGCTCTGGGCTGTGCTTTTTATGGCTTTTCAGTGGAAACCTTTGTAGCTCAGTATCAAAAAGTGATCATCAGTATCTCTTTTTATGATCTATGTCATAATGTTTAGCTTTTGGATAGCACTTTAAACGCAGGGTGGGCAGAAAGTAGATCAAAATGTTTCCCTTAGGAGGAAAACTAATTGCTCAGGATCAGCTCCACATGAACAACATGCAGGGAGAATCAACACGTGAATGAGAAACCTCTTTCTTCAGGATACCAGTACATGTGGTGAGTTTTCAAATCACCACGTGCAGACTCTTTCTCAAGAGCAGCTGAACCCAGGTACAAGGGGGCTTTACCTGGGTACACAGTAACGTGTGAATACCCCCATAGTCATGTTAATTTGTTGTAGCAAAACAATATAGACATATCTGACAAAGTAGGCTCTTGCCTACAAAATCTTATGCCATAACCAACCCTGAATTAAGTATACTTAAGCCCTTTGAAATTTTCAGGCTTTAACCCATTAAAATATATGCTGGATTGTGGCAGTATTTAAAATGCAACTAAACTGCCTGCCAATATCTTTATATGTATTTCTTTTAAAGTTTTTGAACTCAGGATCCTCCTTTCTAAACTTGTTCTGTCTTCTAGGGCCTCCCAGACCATCTGCACCACAGGTGAAGGTGCAGAGATTGCTGCACTTGGTTGCCGGCATATAGCCTGCTCCTATGCATTGGGGCTGTAATCCCATAATGGCATTAGCAAAGCCACATGCAGAGAAAGATAACAGCAAAACAGCAGCTCCTGCTATACTCCCTTCTCAATTATATTGGAACGATGTGGAGGGACACCCCATCTAATCCAGTGTGGATTGCTGCCAGTGGGCAATCAGGTCTTGGTGAAAAAAAGAGGAAGACACCACCTGCCTTGGGATCACTGCCCCACCAATAACACTCCACAGGGCTTTCTCTAATAACTATAATGGCAGCTCCAACTCTCTCATCTACAACTTAAAAATTGACTAGTTTTAACCAAACCTCTCCAGTGGTTCATGTTGCCAAGGGTGAAATCTTCTGATCAATGGGCATGAACTCTTTAAAATCATTATTATTTGGACAATTTATATACCACCTATATTTAAACAAACCTCTGAGCAGTTTACAACATAAGTTAAAACAAATAAACAGCAAATACAAAAAAACTTAAGTAATTTCTGCCTTCTATAAAACACAATTAGTAACTAAATAGAACATCCTCTTTAGTATCAAAATAAACATTACACATAAAAACCAAAAATACAAGAAAAATTCATAATAAACATAGTAAACAACTAAACAAAATATCCTCTAAGCATCAGAAAGTAAAATTACAAATAAAAAGTATAAATTCAACCTTTTAAAAATAACATGATAGACAATTAGGCAATGTTGTGACTATCTCTCCATCATGGAAACAGCGGCTTAAGTTTATTTTGAAAAATGAAATGGACTGCCTTCAAGTCGATTCTGACTTACGGCAACCCTATGAATAGGGTTTTCATGGTAAGTGGTATTCAGAGGGGGTTTACTATTGCCTTCCCCTGAGGTTGAAAGGCAGTGACTGGCCCAAGGTCACCCAGTGAGCTTCATAGCTGTGTGGGAATTTGAACCCTGGTCTCCCAGGTCATAGTCCAACACCTTAACCACTACACCACACTGGCTCTCAAGTTTATTTTACTCTCAGTCCAAAGTGCTCTTTCATTGGTAGCCAACACTGCAATGGCTGAACAAGATCAATAATGTAACTGTATATGGTTGATTGAAATCTTACCTAGAAACAGTCTAGGCATGGTATAGCTTCCCCCTAGACTACACCACTTCAGAGTACAGGTGGAAGAAATGACGTTGACTGAATGTTCCCCATATAAAAAAAAATCCTGACACACAAAAGAACTAGATGTTAAGGAGACATCTGTCCCTGCCTTTTCTCCAACACATTTGTTTTTCATGTGTAGAGAGGATTTTCTTCATAAGGAATGGTCATACATACAATCCCCACATGCCAATTGAAGCATTTCCCTCCAGGAATAGTGTTCCATATGGTACAGTATCTATCTAGACCACCCTTGGCCAACCTGGTGCCCTTCAGATATTCTGAACTATAGTTCCCATCAGCCCCAGCCAGAATGGGTGTTGTAGTTCAAAACATCTGGACGTCACCAGGTTGGCAATGCCTAATCTAGATTAAGCTTTAGCTATGAAGTGTGGTGGATTGAGTTTTTCTATAAAAAAAGATTTATTTTTTACATACAATCTATCAAACAACAGGATTTAAAAGGAGAAATAACCCTTTGGTTGTATTAAGGGGAGTCTTGAACGAGCAATTGAATCAACGGAATGGTAATTCCAACATTATGGAGACACTTAACCGACCTTCATGGGAATGGTTGGGGGGGGGGAATTGTCAATTGCCAGACTGGAAAAAAAATTACAGTTTCAATTAATATTTAAAAGATGATATTAGAGCATGCCATGACTTGAGTTTAGAGATAAATGTTCGAAATGTGCAATTGAAAATTGAAATGAAAATTGTAAAAGGTAGAAAACATACAGTACATCTCTTCCTCTTTTGCTTTCATCTAACAGAAAAGACAGCAGAGCTACAGTGGAGCACTTTTGCTTGCTTTTAAACACATTTTCAGAAGGATTTGGATGCAACCTTTCTGGCAGCTGTAGGAATCAATTGGTAAACATCCTTGAAATTTTTTTTGAACACCTGCACCTCTGGAGTAGGAGTAAAACTGCTTTGGAGAATTGTTTGTACCCTTCCATTCCATTTCCCCTGAGGAGGAGATAAAATTTACAACTGTGTCAGTATGGCTTTTCCCTTCTCTGGCATACTCTCTACCTTTGGAATCTTTTGTGGGGGCAGGTATATAAATAGAATTGCTCTCAATTTATAGCAGTCTTGCCCACAGCATGCCTCTGATTGGGAGCTGCTGTACACCTGTGGTAATAAAATACCAAGAGAGATAATATACTGATTTTTTAGGGTTGGGCTGCTCTGTTACACACCACATTACTTAAATAATTTGGGGGTTTTTCTCCCAAGTTGTTTGTGAGTGGGTGTTACCAAGTAAGCCACTCATAGCACAATCCTAGTTTGCACCCTCAGAAGCAGGTCCCAAGCTCAATGGGGCTTACTCCCAGAAAAGTAGATACAGGATTGTGGCCTCAGGAGTAAGTTTTACAGTTATTGGAAACACAATACCCTAGCTGCAATCCAGAGAGCTCCTTTGTATCTGCAAAGGGTAGCATGTGTTCCATGTGCATAGCCCATGAGAAGTGATCAGCCACGATACTGGCATAGTCCTGTACGTTCAGAGACTGCGTAACACTGAATCCCAGATGACTGAGACAAACAATTTGTCATATATAGGTCTGCCTTGACTGCTGCAGGTGATTTTAAAGTTTACTTGGAGTAGGCAATCTTGTACTTAAGAGTACCTGCCTCAGAGGGTATATGTAGCTTACTTCCACTAATGCAGTCTGAACTGGAATCTGTAGCAGTCAAATAGCAATGTGAA
Source organism: Rhineura floridana (assembly GCF_030035675.1). NCBI lineage: Eukaryota > Metazoa > Chordata > Lepidosauria > Squamata > Rhineuridae > Rhineura > Rhineura floridana. The sequence continues at coordinate 110,309,673 of NC_084488.1, forward strand.
ACACAGAACATGCATGCAGTTATTCTGTTGGGTGGCAGACCTAAACCTAATATATTCTTCATCTCAAATGATAAACCTTGGCAGTTATGAATTACATCCAGATTCTCTTGTTTATATACAATACAGATTTTACCAGCACATGTAGCAGTGAAAATAATAGAAGGATTATGCTCTTCAAGTAACAGGTGTATGGTTGCCACCTTATTACCTCTGTGACTGGTGCCTCCACCACCTATCAATCTCCTTGCATCTCTCAGAGAGTCCTAAGATGGCTACTTAGTAACACCACCAGGACAAAGTTAGATCCTTATCCTCATAATGTGCACTTAGATACCCCAATCCAGGAACGGTAGTACACCTATAGAAGCAAGCCTCTGACTGAGTGTCCCCTGTTAGCCTGGAAATCACATACTCAAGTGTGTATGCATGTGCAATTTCCAGGACTAAATCCAGGACTCTTTAATTTAAACAAAAGGTGAGTAAGGGGGAAATGATATAGGTGTATAAAACTATGCCTGCAGAAAGTATACAGATATCTTTTTTTTCTCCCTCTCTCATAATACTAGAAGCCAGGGTCATCCAATAATAAATTCCACAAGATTTATATCTTTAAATTTACAGCTTAATCTTGGGCATGTAACAAAGAAAAAACAACAGCACAGAGTGAGATTCCCACACTCTTTTCAAACTTAACTTCTCATAAAGGTAGCTCTTACAATGCTTATGAAGGGTGCTCAGACTGACCCTAGTGAGTCTTGTGGAAGATGATTCCATAGTGACAGCCACCATGAAATCTTTCTTCATGCCTTGCAGGCCGAACCACATGCATAAACGGTTTATTAGGAGGACATCTTCAGTGGATCACAACAGTCATAACGGAGCACAAAACTACAGGTAGTTATATCACATAAATACAAAGAGAAAGGCAGCTGCTACAAGAATCACAACAAACAACCATATCTGTGGTCAAAAGCCACTGCTTACATGTGATGAAAATAGGAAGAGGCAAGACAGACACAGGAAGTCAGACCATTGGTCCATCTAGCTCAGTACTGTCTACAGTGTTGGCAGTGACTCTCCAGGGTTTCAGGCAGGGGTCTCTGCCAGCCCTAGCTGGAGATGCCAGGGATTGAACATGGGACCTAGACGCTCTACTGCTGAGCTATAGCCCCTCCCCCAGACTTGGCTCTTGTCCTTCACCTGGAACTTTAAAAGACAATGCCACAGTTTAGTTTGGTTCCTTTTTCAGCATTTCTGCATTTTAACTTAGAATCCATGGCTTCTCTCAAATATGCAACAGCTATCTTTAGCAAAATGTTTGGCAACAAAGAATAAGCATGCTTTGCTCCAAAACCAATAATCAAAACAAAGGAATAGTTCCATTGAGGGGGGCAAAAAACTTACCTCTAGATCCAGAAGAAGGGAAGCACATTTTAGTACCACTTGATATAATTCCTTCCCCTTTTGGAAAGTTTAATGCAATGAAACCTAAAGGTATACAAGACAAGGGATTGTCTTTAGCATTGTGGCTACAAAAAATACTAGTGGGGAAAAAATCTTTACTGTGGCATGAGCCGGCCAACATTAAAAATAAAAGTGTTGGCTGCGGGATCAGCTGGAAGAAACAAACAGCAACAGAAAAGACAGGCTTTAAGTAACACTACAACTGCATTTCAGATCTGTTCAAGCAATTTGCTACTAATAACTCTTCAGGAAAAAATTCACATAGAAATGAGAGAAACAAAGTTAAGCATCTGTGGGATTCCAGCACTGTAGATTGGCCAGAGCCATGTTTGGAGGAGCCACCAATGTCAGGCAAAGGGGCAGGTAACAAAGACATGAGGAAAGTTAAAAGTATTGTCCTCATGGCCAAGTTTGTGGGCTTCCCAGAGGTATCTGGTTGATTCCTGTGGAAAGCAGGAAGCTGGACTAGACACAAGGCCAGCGCCAGGCATGACGGGGCCCTTGGGCACCAGCCTGCCCTGGGCCCATGGCACCCACCTGCACCTACCTCTCCAGCTGCGGTAAATGCTGGCTGTGCTGCACGCGCATGCCTACCATCAACTAAAATGGCAGCAGAAGCATCAGCCCCTTAGGGAAGCCTCAGCTGCCATCTTGGTTGATAGTAGGCATGTGCACGGAGCGGCCAGAATTCACCCCAATGAGAGAGGTAGGTGGGGCATGCAGGCAGGCGTTGCAGGCTTGCACAGTTGTAGGGACGTGCCTGGGTGCACCCTCTCTGCGATCCGCGGCAGGGTAGGGAGCCAACACTGCCACAGATCATGGAATGGGAGCACTACCCACCCACCCTAATAAGGGGCCCTTTAGGGGCCCTTCTGATCACAGGGGCCCTCGGCCAGGGCCCAAGCTGGCCGTCCTCTGGTACCAGCCCTGACTACATAGGCCTTTGGTCTGATCCAGCAGGGCTTTTCTTATGTTTTTATATTCCGTTATGCTATATGTTTGCTTTCAATTGGGAACCAAAAACGCAGGGCTCCATGCAAGAGTTTTTCTAGCTTCATGTTGGTGAAGTTCACATCTCATTCAGTGTCACTTATGACATCCTTTAATTATTTGTATTTTTATCCTACCTTACCCCAAAAGGTTCAGAACAGGTTACACCATTTCAGATATTTTACATATGACTACATACAGAGAACTCTGTATGAATTCTGAACTATGGCTTAACTCGCTTGATAGCTGCTGTCAAAAAAAAACACAAAAGCACCCATAAAACAGAAATATTTTGCAATACCTATTGAAACAAATGTTCTTTATTCCCAGGGAATTTCTACCGAAACCTTTCAGAATTTTAAAAGCAGAAGGGGGGGGGGGGGAGAACAGGAGCAATTTATTCTTAAGGTTGAGCATGTTGATTATCACTGCCTATTTCCAGGTGCAAAAACATTTCTGTGAATGTAACAAATTCACTTGTTCAGAGTGAAAAGCTACCCAAACACACCTGCAGCTTTTCAAAAACTGACTTAATATTGTATTAAAGTAAACGTGTTAAGGACAAGAACATTTGGAGTCATCAAAAAGAGTTCATGGCCTCCATGTGCTATTTAAAAGGAAGGGGTTTTTTTCTGTGAATGTGTGTTACAAACAGAAAAGCATCCTCAGCTACTTAATGTAAATGGCAACCTATTCAGATTTCACCATTTGCTTCCCTTTCCCTTTCATGCCCGATTTGAGAATAATGCTGGCAGAGGGTATAAAGCAGTAAAACAAGAAAGACTTCAATATTTCTCCTGCAAACATAGCAAATGGAAAAGACTTCTAAAATAGTTGTATCCAATGTCTCTGTATAAACACTCACCCACATGTCTCCAAAGAAAAGGAAAATCCCACATACGATTGTGCCCTCTTAATAGCAAACTAAAGTGGTAAGTGCCGACAGAAATAGAACCAAAACAGGGACACTGAGAAACATGAGAAAGGTACCAGCATGCTCAGAGGAGCACCAGAAATAATCCCCCACCCCAGAAATAAAACCCTTTCAAAAAGGTGCACCCTAAACGGGGCAAAACAGTTTGATAGGGCTGAGCGTGCTCGGTAACCATCAAATGTTCAGCATCAGTTGGAATGCAAAAATGGAAACCTGGGGGAGGGGTAGAATAGCCTGCTGGAGGCCGGAGGCCCTTTGATCAACATGTAAGTCCCATTTAAAATGGTCTTGTCTTGCAATAACTCACACACGTGTACAAACAGGATAAAAGAGGTTCATACATTTTCAGTGTCTCGTGTGAAAACTCCCCATGTGTCTACTCAAAGGACCTTTTTGCCTACAAAAGCACATTAAATAAAGTGCATCTCAACATTTTGTTTCCTTTCTAATGCAAACGAAGGGACGCTTTGCATGACCCAGTTGCCATGCTGAGGTTGAGAATGCTGGCTGCTCACCACCTTGCTGAAACCACCATGAGATGGCGTGCACAGGTGCCTGGCTTCCAACTCCACAGCAAAGAGGGCTTAGAAATTGGTGTTTTTTTTTCAATTAAAAAAAAATCCCAAAGAGCCATGGTTATGAGAATGTCAATGCTGTGCCAATGTCAGATTCCAGCTATGCATAGCCACTCTGTGGAGATGCTAAATACACAAAGGTGTAAACAAAGAAGCTGCACAGCCACGTATACTGAAAGGGAGACTCCGGCTGGTTCTAGTGGGATTCAAAGTCAAAAGACATTCAAAGGCTTGGTTTCTAATGCCATACAGACTGTATTGCAATTTGTCCTCAGTGCCAGATCATCAGGGGACAGCCTTCAAGCCACACATATGCACAGGGATGCAAAGTTTCTCTCACACGAAGCTAATCATTGTTAAGATGTCCCATTCTCTACTGTGTAAATAATTGCTTGGGGGCTTGCCGTTTCCTGTAGTCCCAGTCACTGAAATACATGGAAACGTTTAGAATAATAACTACTGTCGGATCCCAGGGCTTAATTCTTTCCATTGTATTTCAGTGGGTGAATCTGTGATGCCAAAACCAAAGGCAACGTTTAGAAAAGACACATCCCTTTCCGCTCCCTTCACGTTTCCTCTTTGGAGGCTATATTCAAATACTTTTCATGTGGAAGATGAAACTCAAAGACATAACTCTGACCTAATGTAAAGACTTATCCTGTTCCTTTCCTATTACATTTGTGCCTTTCAATTAAGTACACATTTGCTCTCGGCGAGGAGTGCCCTACATCAGTGCTAAGACTGGGAAATGTATGTGGCACGGTGGCAACAACATTAAGATATCACCATCACCGCCCCCTTTGTACCCTTCCTTCTTCTAAAGACTTCAGGGAGGGTGGCATACACAGATGCAGCAGGTTACTCCAGTTTCATCTTCATAGTCTGGCCTACGTCACAAGGCTGTTGAACGAATGTGTGACTGGTCCAAGGCCAGTGAGCTTTATGGCCAAACAGAAATTCGAACTCTGATCTCCGCTTCCAAAGTCCCAGGCCACACATGGTTTCTTTGCTAGGGCTGTGAGGCACACTTGAATATGGCCCTTGCCTTGTTGCCTGTCAGTGAGTCTGTGGGGAGTCAGAACTGCTTCCATTTGATCAACCAGGAGGAAACCCTTCGTAAATTAGAAGAGGTATTTGCCCCCTCTTTCAGGACATCAATGTATCACAAAGTACTAGCATGCCCATGTATGGGCTGACAAGCTAGTAAACTTTGTGGGCAGTAACTTGTGGAGACGTATTTGCAAAACTATACTATAAAAGTCTGGCAAGTGCTATGCAATTATCGGGGGGGGGGGAAATAAATCTAAATTGTCTTTCCAGTGCCAGGGGTAAGTTCTATACACTATGGTACATTGCCACCTACTTTAGAAACTTGGGAGTGGGATCACAGAGTTTGGTCTCAGAGTCTGCACCTGTTTATATGGATCGACTGGAACCAATGTGATATACGTGTGGAAGGTATTAACTGATTGCTTCATTTTTACCCTGCATTTCCATAAAAATGTCTAAGATGGCTAACAATAAAATTCAGAATAAAAATAACTAATTCACAAACAAACAAGGAATGGGGCAACAAAATCAGATACAAATGGCAGCTAGTTAAAACATAATTAAATTACAAATACAGATAAACACACAGCAGAGAAAAACAAAACAAGCCAGCCCAGTAGGCCAAACATCTGTTTGAATTTTTTTAAAAAGGCCTGTCAGTGGAAGACCGGGGTCCAGGCGAACCTCCTTTGGTAGGGAGTTTCAAAGTCTAGGCAGGGCCAACTAAGAAAGTCCTTTCGAGAGTTTCCACCAAACGCACATCAGATGTTGGTGGGACAGGGAGAAGAGCCAGTGGCTGGAAAGTGGAATGACAATTGGAAGCTGAGCCCAGGCACATGCTGTCTGGTTGGTGAAGGGCAGCCAGAACAAGGCAAAGGATTATTTTGGAGGATTCAAATTATCCTTTCAGAAGGGCGGAGAAACCTTACATAGGAGCACAAGAAGCAGCCTTATACTGAGTCAGACCACTGGCTCATCCAGTTCAGTACTGTCTATACTGCTTGGCAGCAATTCTCCATGGTTTCAGGAAGGGAGGAGCTTTTTCCAGCCCTTCCTGGCTGTGCTAGGGATTGAACCCAATGCCTTCTGCATGCAAGACAGTTGTTTTACCACTGAGCTACAGTCCTTTCCCATCTGTTTGTCACGTTGATTCTTCCAGCCAATTGCTGCCACACTTCCAACACTTCCCTAGTACTGTGGACAAAAAGCAGAACCGGCAGTAACTTCACAGCTTAAAAATCCAACTACTGGGCCAGTTCCAGTCTGACATGGCACTTTACACTTAAAGCATTTTACATGAATACATAAAAGCTTAACATTTTAACATAATTTTAACCATGTGTATGATAGAGGTTCACATGTCTGAAAGATAGGATTGGCCACAACTCCTCCTCGCATGAACGCAAAAAGGGAACACACACATCACATGTTTTCCACAGTGTGATATGTGAAGTGTACCTGACGCTTTGGATTTACAACAGGAGATACTATTGATCCAGTCGAGCTGGCACCACAACTTCAGAAAGCTGGTGGTGTTCATGAAATCCAGGTTGAGTCATCCTGGCAGGTAGGTCTAAATAAAAATTGCTCAAGTTATTTCCTACAATAATAATGTATATCCGACCCTTCCTCCCAAAAGGAGCTCAGGGTGGCAAACATCAAGTGATAAAACAATAAAAACATCTTTAAAATAATTCAAATACAGATGCAGACTGGGATAAAAATGAAGAAATGTGAGTGCTCAACACCCCTTAGAAACAATACTGTTGAATATGGAAGGCTTTCCCAATAATTCCAGTTATGTAGTGGTGACTTTTGGATTAGAAAATGCTGTTGGTATAGTGGGATGAGGAACGGAAGAGACAACAGCTCAAGGCTGATTTGGCATGTGCAGATAGATGTGGGTAGGCTTACTGAGCTGCAGGGGGAGGAAAGAATTACTGCAGCACCCTAGTACTGTAGTAGCTCAGTGGTCCTGTTCTCCAGCCACTAACACAAGTCTGAAGTCTCACCAGAAGCCTTAGAATTATTCTCTCCTGGGCAACACATTGGCACAGGATCAGTAATCAGCTGAATCAGAAAAGGTTGTCCACATCTTTGCCTTTAGAACAAGCCTTCCTACACAAAGCAAGTTGGCAACTGCACAGAGATCCTCAGTTTCTGAAAACTGCAACACAAATATCCAGGTGTTCTCCAGGCATGTAGAAAGATGCAAGAATGTTGACATAAGCAGCTGATTCACGAGTCCTGTAACAGGAAGAACCAGCAACGGATCTCATGTGTTTCGATTTGTTTTTAACCTACCAGAAATATGTCTGATTATCTTCTGTCACACAAAAATGTTCTACGCAGAGAGTTTACCCACACCAAGGTCCATGTGTTTCCAACCATTTACTTTTGTTCTGTTGATCTGTTCCTTGGGCCCTTCTTCGCATCCCTAAAGCATTTGGGCCTCCATCCCTTGTTCAGCTCCTGAGCAGAACCATGTACACCAACCCAGCGCTGAAAGGGCAGAGCCCAAATCCTGCCTTTCTGTTGCTCCAGCAAAAGAGCTGGCTCTCTGTGCAACATGAGATCTAGCCCCGCCCAGCAACATTTCCATTCTTGTGGAAATATATCAAAGCAAACCAGGCACAACCTGTTGACCCCTTCAAAAGAAGGGTTTTTAGCCAAACCATCCTATAACCAAAACCACCCCTTGGCAGAGGGAAGGAAAAGGAAGACAAATTCACATCTTATGAGAAGGAGAAATTCTTGATTAAAGCAGGTTGAAACAGGCCCCTGCTAGTCAGAACACACATCTACATTTCATAGCTGTTCAAGGTAGTCAAATTAAGCCCTCTTATGCAATAGTGCAAGTTATTTTTAGAAAGCATTGCTAATCCTATTGTATTTTGTTTTTTACTTGCCATAAGGATTGGTAGAGATAGCGCAGACCTACAACTGTTTTAACAGTGCTATCAGTAGCTAGCCCAGTGCATGAAGATATGATAAAATCCCCAGCGAACTTTATCATTAGTTTTTCTTTGTTACTGATGTTTTCAATAAAAGTGAAAACATATTACAAGTTTAGGATACTTAGGAGACTGCAGTGAAGAAATGCCTCCCATGCGGAGGAAAGAAGGAAAGTAAGAAGGAACCCTTGTGATTAAAGAAAACAAAAACAGAGGCCAGCAACTAAAGATTAGTCGGCTTACTTTGGCACTTATGCGAAATCCATGTGCAACTGATATGCTTTCCAGACTGTAGGCCCTGTGTAAGGTTATCCACTCACTCTCTGTACCCTGATTGACTCAAAATAAGGAAAGGCCACATTCACATGATGTGCTGACTGACTGGCTTGCCCCAAGCAGATTTCATCTCTCTTTCCTGCTTGGCAGGGATCTTGTTCGCCAAATGAGCTCACCACTTACTAAACCGTATTGTAACGAGTCTCTGTACTTCATAAACCCATTCATCTTGGATTAGAAATGTGCAAGCTTGGGAATTTGCTGAAAACATTGTTACAATAATAAAAATAGAAAACAACTACATGCATTAGAAGTCATGGAAAAACAGAAGGCCACTGAGAGTAAACTGCATATTACATTAATATTGTAATTGCAATATTAGATAAAAGTTCCAATACTTAAAAATCATATTAACTCATTTTGTACATCAAACCTCCTCAGTTATCCATGTCTGAGCAAGCGGAGTGCTTAACGTGTCATTGGAGGCAAACTGTTAATCTAGAACAAAGAGCCATGGAAACCAGCATTAGCACCCAAAGTCCAGGAATTGCCCAGATGACACAAGAAAAAAAATATAGTACCTAAAAAAAATGCTTAAATTGTTAGCTCAAATTTAAGAGTAATCCTTTAACAGCCATAGTTTCAAGCATTTCCTTCTATGACCTTCCAAAGCATGTGGAAGGCAGAGGTTAATTACCAATTATGCATATATATGGATCAAAATAAGTGAAAATGTTTTGCTCTGGCACATGTTTCACTTTCATTTTCACAGCTAACGTGACAGCATATGCTTGACAGCTGTCCAAGCAAAGTAAGAGTTTTGATCCCAAAAAAACTGGAGGAGAGAAAAAGTCTAAATCCACCACCACAGAGCTAAGGAACTGGTTTGCTGCAAGTGTTAAAAATCAATGCAGGCAGCCATTGGTGGCACTTAGTAGTTAGGGTCACATCCACCCCAGACATTTAAAGCACATGGCTTCGCCTAAAGAATCCTGCGAATTGTAACTCTCTGAGGGGCAAACTACAGTTTCCAGGATTCTTTGGGGGAGGCTATGCGCTTTAAATGTCTGGGGTGGATGCGGTGTAGGTCTACTGTATTGCAGCAGGGGAACGTTGACAAATTCTAATGTGCTGGCAGTGGCCCACTGCTAAAAGTGCCCCCTGGCTAAGGAGGCCAGGGCCAAGAAAGCAAACCACTTGTATCTTGAAGGGTTGGGTTCAAAGAGGGTATTTTGCAGGTGCAGCTTTTCTCACCCTTGCATGACAAGCTGCATCTGCTGAGATGGTTCTGGGATGCCACATGGGGCAGCAAGGGATATGGAGGACAGCACCACTTGAACCCATTCCTCATCTGACAAAATTATCCACTATTTGCTGTAAAGTGGGTAGCAGGCCAGAGTATTCCTTTAGTTTTCCCCGCAGGTATTGTTTTCATCCAAGCTGCTATAGTTTTTCAAGCTTGGGACAAGAAAAATCACAGTTGTTTGTGCACCTTAAGTGTTTCCCAAAACATCCAGTAGCCAATGCATGGTATTTTTCCCAATTAAAAAAGTAACAGGCACACTCCACTGTACAAAAACCATTTAACTTTTTTTCAAGTTTGTACATATGAGTAAGATGTATTTGCCTGCAGAAGAGCCCTACCCTTGAGTTTCTGCATGAATCCTTGATACAGGTGTGCCTCCTTATTGGAAAGGAGCAAGCCATGTACAAATTCAGCATGCAGCCTTCTCCAACGGCAGGTCATTTGCCACATCTCTACATTAGGGATGATTGAAGGAGCAATTGCATCAAATAGGATAACGCAGTAAAATGTTCTATCTTCAGCAGAGGCTGACTCAGAGGAACAGAGGAAGCTGCCTTATACTGAGCAAGACCACTGGTCCATTTAGCTCAGTATTGTCTACACTGACTGGCAGCAGCTCTCCAGGATTTAAGAACAAGGTCTCTCTCAGCCCTACCTGGAGATGCCTGGAATAATGGGATAATGGGCTCAAGTTGCAGGAAGCCAGATTTCGACTGGACATCAGGAAAAACTTCCTAACTGTTACAGCCATACGACAATGCAACCAATTCCCTAGAGAGGTAGTGGGCTCTCCGACACTGGAGGTATTCAAGAGGCAGCTGGGCAGCCATCTGTTGGGAATGCTTTGATTTGGATTCCTGCATTGAGCAGGGGGTTTGACTTGATGGCCTTACAGGCCCCTTCCAACTCTACTATTCTGTGATTCTACGATTCTATGCTCAGGACTGAACCTGTGACTTTTTGCATGCAAAGCAGGTGCTCCAAAAGCACTGAAATGGTTCAGCACTGAACCATGCAGAGATTCAGAGGGTAGCCTCCTCCAGTGGGGACTACGGGCTCACAGAAGGCTTTGACTATTAGTGTGTCTTGCAAAATGGAAGTAAACAGTTTGCCTCTGTTCTTCCTAATCTTGAGACGTGGTTCATTTTACACACAGACGCAGTCACTCTTACTTTTGCTGGTGTCTTTCCGAGAGCCGCGAAGCCTCAGCAGCGACTTTCCTAGCTACAAAGTCTTCCCTTTTTAGCACTTCTCCACTTCCTCGGAAACCTAGCTCCACCAGCTGGCGGGCCATTTCTTCATTCTGAAAGAGCAAACAGCAGATCAGCTGAATCAGAAGGAACAACTATGCATTTAGCAGGCACCAACATTAGAAGCTGACGCTACAGGGCTGTCACTTATTACAGCTGAGTTCTGTAAGCTTCTCTGAGAGCCTTTTTTTATCAGTAAAACGGTTAAAAACAAGAAATTAAAAACATATTTAAAATAATTAAAACAGTTACTAAATAAAAAAATGAAAAGAGATCAACATCTATGTGTCTGGAAAGGCTTGCCTAAACAAAAAAGTGTTAAGCAAGTGCCACGAGGAATACAGGGAAGGTGCCTGCCTGATGTCAACAGGCAGGGAGTTCCAAAGAACAGGTGCTGCCGCACGCAAAGAATGGTTTCTTACAAGTGCGGAACAAGTATTACATGGCTCCTGTAACAGTGCCTGTTCTGCAGAGTAAAGTGCTCAAACGGGCACATATGGAGTAAGTCACTCTCACAAGTAAACTGGTTCCGAGCTGTTAAAGGCTTTGTATACCAGTAGTAACACCATGAACTGGGCCCGGTAACAAATTGGCAACCAGTGCAGATCTCTCAGCAGAGGTGTTACATACTGGCATGGTCTAGCTCCCATCAGCAATCTGGCTGCAGCATTCTGCACTAATTGCAGGTTTCCCAGTCAAGGGCAAAGGAAGCCCCACATAGAGTGCATTGTAATAATCCAGTCTTGAAGTCACCAGTGCCTGAACTACTGTGACCAAGCTATCCCAGTCCAGGAATGGTCGCAGTTTTCTTACTAGGGGCAGCTGATAAAAGGCACTTCTTCTAGCCACTGAGACTAGCTGGGCCTCCAGTGACAGAGCTGGATCCAGAAGCACCCTCAGACTGCATACCTGCACCTTCATGGGGACTGCAACCCCATCCAGGGTAGGCAACTGATCAATTTCTCAGACACGGGAACCACTCACCCAGAGTACCTCTGCTTTGCCAGGATTCAAGCTCAGCTTACTTTCCTTAATCCATCCCATCACTGTGTCCCGATGCTGCCTCTCCTGATTCAGATGTGATGGAGAAGTAGATTTGAGTGTGACCAGCACACTGATGACACCTAGCTGTGAAACCCCTCATGACCGCTCCCAGCAGCTTCATATAGATATTAAATGGCATTGGGGATAAGATGGTACCCTGTGGCACCCCACACCACAACTGTCAGAGGAGTGAAAAATAATTACCCAACACTACTCTTTGGACTCAGTCCTACAAGCAGGACTGGAACCCCTGGAACACGGTGTCCCCAATTCCCATTCCATTGAATCAGTCCAGGAGGATACCATGGTCAATGGTATTGAAAGCCACTGGGAGATCAAGAAACAGGAGCAATGACACACTCCCCCTGACCCACTCTCTGTAGATGTCATCCATCAGGGCATCCAAGGCTGACCCAGTCCCATAGCCAGGCCTGAACCCAGACTGGAGCAGATCTTGATGACCTGTGTCCTCCAAGAACCAGTGCCATAACTAGGCAGGTACAACAGGTGCACAGGCACAAGGCACAGGACAAAGGGGCCCCTGAAATGGATTTGCTGAAATGAAAATTATTTATAAACAATTGTTATATCGTATTTGTTTTATTATTATTTTTTCCCCAAAAAAATTAAGGGGCCCAAAAATAAAACCTTGCACAGGGAGCTACTGCCAAGAACACCTGCAGCTGCCCCACCACTGCTCTCTCCTCCATCTTCGCCAAGAAAGAGGCATTTGCAACTGATCAATAGTTACTCCAATCCAAGGAATCCAGGGCCGGTTTCTTTGGGAGTGGCCTCCCCATTCAGATGCCCTTGCACCTTAGGCCTCCTTATGTGGTTTGTCTTTCAGTCATTTCACTTTCTTCATCTTTGACTGAAACTATCTTAACGCCTTTTTGTTAGCACACCCTATGTTCCTGAAACTGCATGAGATTTAAGAACATAAGAACATAAGAAGAGCCTGCTGGATCAGGCCAGTGGCCCATCTAGTCCAGCATCCTGTTCTCACAGTGGCCAACCAGGTGCCTGGGGGAAGCCTGCAAGCACGACCCAAGTGCAAGAACACTCTCCCCTCCTGAGGCTTCCGGCAACTGGTTTTCAGAAGCATGCTGCCTCTGACTAGGGTGGCACAGCACAGCCATCATGGCTAGTAGCCATTGATAGCCCTGTCCTCCATGAATTTGTCTAATCTTCTTTTAAAGCCATCCAAGCTGGTGGCCATTACTGCATCTTGTGGGAGCAAATTCCATAGTTTAACTATGCGCTGAGTAAAGAAGTACTTCCTTTTGTCTGTCCTGAATCTTCCAACATTCAGCTTCTTTGAATGTCCACGAGTTCTAGTATTATGAGAGAGGGAGAAGAACTTTTCTCTATCCACCCTCTCAATGCCATGCATAATTTTATACACTTCTATCATGTCTCCTCTGACCCGCCTTTTCTCTAAACTAAAAAGCCCCAAATGCTGCAACCTTTCCTCGTAAGGGAGTCGCTCCATCCCCTTGATCATTCTGGTTACCCTCTTCTGAACCTTTTCCAACTCTATAATATCCTTTTTTGAGATGAGGCGACCAGAACTGTACACAGTATTCCAAACGCGGCCACACCATAGATTTATACAACGGCATTATGATATCGGCTGTTTTATTTTCAATACCTTTCCTAATTATCGCTAGCATGGAATTTGCCTTTTTCACAGCTGCCGCACACTGGGTCAACATTTTCATCATGCTGTCCACTACAACCCCGAGGTCTCTCTCCTGGTCAGTCACCGCCAGTTCAGACCCCATGAGCGTATATGTGAAATTCAGGTTTTTTGCTCCAATATGCATAATTTTAGACTTGTTTATATTGAATTGCATTTGCCATTTTTCCGCCCATTCACTCAGTTTGGAGAGGTCTCTTTGGAGCTCTTCGCAATCCCTTTTTGTTTTAACAACCCTGAACAATTTAGTGTCGTCAGCAAACTTGGCCACTTCACTGCTCACTCCTAATTCTAGGTCATTAATGAACAAGTTGAAAAGTACAGGTCCCAATACTGATCCTTGAGGGACTCCACTTTCTACAGCCCTCCATTGGGAGAACTGTCCGTTTATTCCTACTCTCTGCTTTCTGCTTCTTAACCAATTTCTTATCCACAGGAGGACCTCTCCTCTTATTCCATGACTGCTAAGCTTCCTCAGAAGTCTTTGGTGAGGTACCTTGTCAAACGCTTTTTGAAAGTCTAAGTACACTATGTCCACTGGATCACCTCTATCTATATGCTTGTTGACACTCTCAAAGAATTCTAATAGGTTACTGAGACAGGACTTTCCCTTGCAGAAGCCATGCTGGCTCTGCTTCAGCAAGGCTTGTTCTTCTATGTGCTTAGTTAATCTAGCTTTAATAATACTTTCTACCAGTTTTCCAGGGACAGAAGTTAAGCTAACTGGCCTGTAATTTCCGGGATCCCCTCTGGATCCCTTTTTGAAGATTGGCGTTACATTTGCCACTTTCCAGTCCTCAGGCACGGAGGAGGGCCCGAGGGACAAGTTACATATTTTAGTTAGCAGATCAGCAGTTTCACATTTGAGTTCTTTGAGAACTCTCGGCTGGATGCCATCCGGGCCCGGTGATTTGTCAGTTTTTATATTGTCCATTAAGCCTAGATTTTTTAAATCTTGATTTTTAATTAATATTTTAAACATGAAAAAATGCTGAATTTCTACAACCACACCTGGACACCTAAGTTAAACATTCAACAGTAACTTCAAAAAAATATATATTTCAAATCTTCCACACATTTATCCCAAGTTGGCATCGTAACAGTTAGCATCAGAGGTTAGACTGCTGTCAACAAGGAGCAAAGCCTTATCTGTAGTTTAGGCTTTCTAGGAAGCCAGTGTAAGGCCTTTCCTTTTCAGGAACATGTTTGGAGTTTTAGAAATGAGTAGTGCTAAGGCTGATGAATGTTTAATTGTGAAGCTATAATGCTGTTTTTTAAAATTGTTTAAAATAGATATATTCTTCATGTTATAATTTTTAATATTGTTGTGAGCTGCCCTAGAAGCCATTCTGGATCCATTTCAATCAGGCTTCAGGCCTGGACCTGGGACTGAAACGGCCTTGGTCGCCTTGGTGGATGATATGAGGAGGGCGTTGGATAGGGGCGAATGCACCTTCCTTGTCCTCCTGGATCTCTCAGAGGCTTTTGATACCGTTGACCACAGTATCCTTCTGGACCGCCTGAAGAGGTTAGGCATAGGGGGCACTGTATTGCAGTGGTTCCGTTCCTTCCTCTCTGGTAGGTACCAGAGAGTGGCATTGGGGGATGAGGTTTCGGATCCTTGGCCTCTCACTTGTGGGGTGCCACAGGGCTCCATCCTCTCCCTGATGCTGTTCAACATCTATATAAAGCCACTGGGGGCTATCATCAGAAGATTTGGGCTGCAGTGTCACCAGTATGCCGATGACACGCAGCTCTATCTCTCATTCAAATCTTCACCGAGGTTGGCTGTAGAAACCCTATCCAAGTGCCTGGAGTCGGTGAGTGGCTGGAAGGGAAGGAATAAGCTGAAGCTGAACCCTGACAAAACCGAGGTACTGTTTGTGGGAGACAAGGGAAGGTTGGGGGATGTTGACCTGGTGCTCAATGGGGTACAATTGCCCCTGAAAGACCAGGACCGCAGCCTGGGGGTCATTCTTGACTCCCAGCTGTCCATGGAGGCTCAGGTCTCGGCTGTGAGCCGGGCGGCGCTGTATCAACTCCATCTGATATGGAGGCTGCGCCCCTACCTTCCCAACCATCTGCTCCCATCTGTGGTACATGCCCTGGTCTCCTCTCGCCTAGACTACTGTAATGCGCTCTACATGGGATTACCCTTGAAAACGGTCTGGAAGCTGCAACTGGTACAGAATGCGGTGGCTCGCCTGATTAAAGGCAGCCGCCGGCGAGATCACATCACTCCAGTGCTGAAGGAGTTGCACTGGTTACCGGTTGTTTTCCGGGCCCAATTCAAGATGTTGGTTCTGACCTTTAAAACCCTAGACGGTTTTGGCCCAGTCTATCTGAAGGAGCGCCTCCAACATCATTAGGGATGCCGCCCAACAAGATCAGCCTCAAAAGGCCTTCTCTCTATCCCACCAGTTAAAACAGCTAGACTGGTGAGAACTAGGGAGAGGGCTTTTTCAATTGTGGCCCCCACTTTGTGGAATTCCCTCCCAAATGATCTCCGCCATGCCCCCTCTATGATGAGCTTCCGCCGGGCCTTGAAGATCTGGCTCTTCAGGCAGGCTTTTGGGGTGGGTTAGGTTTTATTATTATTGTTGAGATGTTTAATGTTTTAATGTATTTGTATGTTTTTATTTTGTACGTCGCCCAGAGTGGCTGGACAGCCAGCAAGATGGGCGACTAATAAATTTAATAAATAAATAAATAAAATAAGTGACCAAACAAAATGATAAACAGAGAAAATAAATGCTAGCTAAGGAAAACTCAAAAGCACAGCCACATGCAAGTGTAGTCTAGAAGGCCTGGGACTAGGAGCCATTGAACTTACTTTTGTACAGGGCACAGGTGAAGCCATATTCCTGCCTGCTTGGGGCCATTAGCATTTCTTTATCCCGCATCCTCACACCAGCAGCAATGGACTGCTGTTATTTCTATATTGCCATTGAGGAACTAAGGATGAGAAAGGGTGGCTTCTCAAAGGCCACCTGGAGACTCCAGAGCAGAGCTGAGAATCCCATTTGCATCTCCCTTGTCCAAGTCCAGCACTGCACTCACTAGACCTTGTATTATAATATATTATTTGTTGTTATATGCCTTCAAGTCAATTACGAATCCTTCTTGGATATCTTCGTAGGGTTTTCATGGTAAGAGGTATTCAGAGGTGGTTTACCATTGCCTTCCTCTAAGCCTACGGCACCCGGTATTCCCAGACGGACTCCCATCCAAGTACTAATCAGGCCTGACCGTGCTTAGCTTCCAAGATCAGACGAGATTGGGCGTGTTCAGGGCAGCATGGCCGTAGGCTAATATATTCCTACTCTGTAAAAAAAAAAAAAAAGTACTCCAACTTAACAGCAGTGTTCTTAAGGGCTCCTTTAACAGAGCCAGTTACTCCTAACTTTCAATTTAAGTCATCCTTTCCCAACCTTTGGGTCCCCAGATGTTGCTGGAGTGCAATTCCCATCATTCCTGACCATTGGCCATGCTAGCTGGGGCTGATGGGAGTTAGAGTCCAGCAAAATCTAGGAACACAAAGGGTGGGAAAGGCTGATCTAAACATATGAGGCAGTTTTATCCAGACCATCTTCCCCAAGGGGTGCCACAACTTGTCCCATAGTTCTGCTGCTCATAGTGGCTGCCATTGCTCCACTCCCTTTGCCCCTTATGAGGAAAACTAAGAGGCAGGATTGGGGTGCCAGCTGCCACACAAAAAAAAGCTTGTGGTCTCCTAAAGGCACAACCCTATTTTGCTTCTGCTACTCTGAAAACTCCATGTATGTAGACATCACAGCACTATATAAATAACCATAATAAGGAAAGGAAGAGGGGCATCATATGGCTTGCGGATCACCAACATTGGCCTTCTGGCCACACGGGTCAAGCCTGCTCTTCTACAACATAACAGCAATCCTTCTCTACACAATGAACCTTCTTAACAGCACCATTTCACCAAAAGTGAAATAATACTTCCACCTGGTGGCAAGCTTGGAGAACAGCAGCCCAATTTAATTCACCAGTCTTCTATAGGGATGTTGCAACTTGTGGCGCGGCACTAAAGGCCGGGATGCCAACCTGGAATGTGAAACCAAGGAGCTTGGTGCAGGCAGTGGTGCAGCCCTGACAGCCTGAACCGACCGCTGAAGAGGGGGCTGGTACAGGCGCACAAGAGATAAGAAAACTGCTGCAGCTCTGTGCCTGGCCTTTCTGCCAGAAAGGCATAAGAGACAATTTAGACTGACAGTAGGCGAAGCCGGAGAGTAAATTAGGTTTCCAGTATAACGTAAATCTTTATTTTTTAAATTTTTTTATTATTTAATTTGTAGACCGCCCTTTCTCCCAGCAGGAGCCCAGGGCAGCAAACAAAGCGCTAAAAACACTTTAAAACATCATAAAAACAGACCTTATTAAAATACATTAAAACAAAACAGCGTTAAAAAATTTTTTTTAAAAAAAAACAACTTTAAAAAAGGGTTAAAAACATTATTAAAAAACATAGTAAGCAATTCTAACACAGACGCAGACTGGGATAGGTCTCATCTTAAAAGGTTTGTTGAAAGAGGAAAGTCTTCAAAAGGCGCCAAAAAGAGAGCGGTGCCTGCCTAATATTCAAGGGGAGAGAATTCCACAGGGTAGGTGCGCCACACTAAAGGTCCGTTTCCTATGTTGTGCAGAACAGACCTCCTGATAAGATGGTATCTGCAGGGGGCCCTCACCTGCAGAGTGCAGTGATCGACTGGGTATATAAGGGGTAAGACGGTCTTTCAGGTATCCTGGTCCTGAGCTGTATAGGGCTTTGTACACCAAAACTAGAGCCTTGAACTTGGCCAGGTAGCAAATGGACAGCCATTTATTTGCTGCAGAGCAGCTACAGAAATTTATTAAATCATGGAACTATTCACATAAGGGCTGTAACACGCTTGCCTATGGCCACCTGCCTGTAAGGAACAAGCATCAGCCCCAGGTAATCAAGTAGAACTGGCTCTTTTTCTTCTTTCAAACCATCAACATACCATAAGTATCTAATTCAGGGGTTCCCAAACTGTGGTCTGTGAGCTTCCCTAGTCCACGCCATGTTTTTATTAAACATTCATGTTGGCTTTTTATTGTATTTTATTGCTACTTTTATTTCCTACATTGTATTTTATTTCATTACTTTTTGAATTCAGTGGAATGCCAGTTGAAATCACTAGCATAGTAGCAAATTCAGAAGTGCAGGGTCCCTTCATGATAGTCACAGCCACCACCACCCTTTTTTGCTGTGGAGTTGAGAATCAGGTCCTTATTAATGCCTTCTCCCACAACAACAGACATCCCTAGGAGCCAATAAGCATGAAAGCATGCTTACTGGAGAGTATTAGCCACTGAAAAGAGTCTTCTCTGTAGCTGACTCACCTCCTTTCACTCTCATTGGTTCCAATAAGCAGGAAAGGACAAAGAAGCATGTTAGAAGACTCTTCTCTGTGGCTAACACACTCTCCTTTCATGCTGATTGACATGTGATATGCTGGAGACATAGGGACCCTGCTGGGACCCTGCTCCCATATAAGGAAGGGGTCTAAGACACCCCCCTGAGACCCTGGACCCAGGGCTGTGGAGTCGGAGTCGTGGAGACGGAGGCAATTTTGGGTGGAGTTGGAGTCGGTAGAAATGTACCGACTCTGATTCCGATTCCTTCATAAATGGCAAATGTATATTAACTAGTAATAACAAATTTACTGTAGTAAAATGGTAGCACAAGGCATTTCATCACCACCACGTGAATCCAGAGCTTGGAAAAGTTACATTTTAAACTACAACTCCCATCAGCCGCAGGGATTGGGCTCGTGGGAGTTGTAGTTCAAAAAAGTAACAGTTATGGCATGGCAGTCCATCAGAGGCTGGATAAACTTTCTGGATTTGCTGCCTGCCTGGATTTGCAAAGTCCTAGGGTGGGGGCTAAGTCCAGGGGTTGAGGAGGCATTTGGGTGGGCAACCGCTGCCACAAAAACATGCCAAGCCATTTTTTTAAACCAACAATGCACCAGACCTGGAACTTCTAACACATTGCATTTTGGGAATATAAAAATGCCAGTTGCAACTGCAGGCACTGCAAGGAGCAAAGAGGGGCCCCAGCAAGTATCACCAACACAGCAGGGACCAGCATTTGCCCAACCATGCTGGTGCCAGGTCTGGGAAGGAGGTGTCAAACATGTGGCAGCCAATAATGCATGTCTGGCTGCATTTTGCCTGGTGTATCATAAGCTGTTCAGGTCTACGTTTGTCTCTGCACACCGCTCTCTAAAACCAAGCTCA
This sequence comes from Rhineura floridana, assembly GCF_030035675.1. Lineage (NCBI taxonomy): Eukaryota > Metazoa > Chordata > Lepidosauria > Squamata > Rhineuridae > Rhineura > Rhineura floridana. The sequence goes on from NC_084488.1 coordinate 110,329,512, forward strand.
GAAACCTTCAGTATTCTGAGAATACTGTTCTTAAGAATGGACATCTAAATAAACCCTACAAAAATAAAAAGTCTTTATACAGCCACAAGAGTGGCTGTATACTATAGCCAGCATGGATTTTTCACATTCCGCAATGTTAAAATGAAAATACCCCCCATGCCATTCTGATGCTTCCCATAAGCTCATTTCAAAACAAAACCTTACAGACCTTATAGTCGTGAACTCAGAAACGCTTGCTTAACAACCCTGTCAATTTTCATGGCAATAAACAAAACAGTCAGAAAGAATGGAGAGTTAAAATTCTAAAGAGAAAGAAAAACACACCAGAGCCCTTTTGGACTTTTGTGTCAGAGTTCTCATAATATGTTGAAATTCATTAAAAATCAGCCATGTTCACAGAGTACTGTTACTGGCCTTGCCCCATATGCTGACCTTCACCTTCTGCAGTTTAAAAGTTTAAAAGATGCCTCGCTGATTTTTAATTAATTTAATAAATTTTGCATTGAACTGAATGATAATGTCGGGCATGCTCGGTAAGAAACAACTGTCAATGTTCTAAAAGCCAGACTCACAGCTGCTTGGCTTGGCTAATCAGGGGATCACACCCATGCCAGATTTTGATTTCACGTGAGACAGTCACGGCTTCCCCCAAAGAATCCCGGGAAGTGTAGTTTGTGAAGGGTACTGAGAGGATACTCCTATTCTCCTAACAGAGCTCCAATGGCCAGACTGGTTTAACAGTCAGCCACTCTGACTGAAGGTCTGTGAGGGGAAAAGGGCATCTCCTAGCAACTCTTAGCACCCTTCACTAACTACACTTCCCAGGATTCTTTGAGAGAAGCCATGACTGTCCAAAATGAAATAAATATCTGGTGTGGATGTGGCCAGGGACAGCTTTGGTTTAAATTTCGGTGGGAGGCTACATGTGCCTGTTGTGCAATAAAAAGGTGGGGGAAACCATGAAAAGCAATGACACTGTTCACAATATTTTCCTTTTGGAAAGGAAAGGGGCTTCCCCTCTGCCCAGTGCCCACCCACCCAATCTCCTACCCTCCTCCTACACTCCCTGCCCCTCCCCCAGGTCAGTGTTGGACTATGACCTGCGAGACCAGGGTTCAAATCCCCACACAGCCATGAAGCTCCCTGGGTGACCTTGGGTCAGTCACTGCCTCTCAGCCTCAGAGGAAGGCCATGGTAAACCACCTCTGAATACCACTTACCATGAAAACCCTATTCACAGGGTCAACATAAGTCAGGATCAACTTGAAGGCAGTCCATTTCCATTTTCAAACATGATTGCACAGAAATAAATCCCACTGAACTCAAAAAGTATGCAACTGATCAAACCCACCCTTCCTTCTCTTCCCTCCTATCCCCTCCCTTTTGCCCCTTCCCTCCCCTTCAATCCCCTCCCCCTCCAATCCCTTCCTTCCCCCTCCCCATGGTCAGTTTTACCTATCCTAACCATGATTACATAGGAGTAAATCCCATTGAACTCAATAAGCATGCAAATGATCAGACCTGGCTTTCCCCTCCTCTCCCTCCTCTCCCTTCCTCCACCCCTCCCCTCGTCCTTCTTCCCTGCCCACTCCAGCCATCCCTCCCTCCCCCCCAGTCAGTTTTACCTATCCTAAGCATGATTGCACGGGAGTAAAAACCATTGAACTCAATAAACATGCAAATGATCAAACCTGTCCACCTCCCTTCCCCTCCCTCTCCTTCCTACTCCTCTCCCCCTCCTCCCCTCTGCCCTTCCTCCCCTCCCCTCCCCATCCCATCCCCATCCCCTGTGGTCATTTTCACCTATCCTAAGCATGATTGCAGTGGAGTAAATCCCACTGAACTCAATAATTGTTTTTAGAATATGTGTTTTAAATTGTATGTTTTAATGTTTTTGATTGCTGTAAACCGCCCAGAGAGCTTCGGCTATGGGGCGGTATACAAGTGCAATAAATAAATAAATAAATAAATAAAGCATGCAAATGATCAGTCCATTCTCAGCAAGCTTGCACAGGATCCATTTCTTACCTCCCAGATTAAAAAGCAGAGAAATTCACTAATAGGCAAAAAACCTTATGGTTTAAGAACGTACCTATAGCCCACAGATATTTGTATCAAACTTTTAAAAGCAGGGAAATTGGTCAGTGTGACACCCTTCCCTGGCTCTCCCTGTCAGGTTCCTACCTGCTCGTGGCTACTGCCTGTCACTAGGCACCACCAGGGACTCCCCCAGTCCGGACTGTCCTTTTTTATGGTTTCTCTCCCCGCTCTAGCACAGATCTCAACAGATTCCCCCTGCTAGGCAGCACCACCAGTCACGTCCTAATACCAGTATTCCCAGAGACTCAGAATACTTGTGGTGTTATTCTCTTCACCGCTGCCACCATTTGTTACAGTTTCCCTTCAGCCTTGGTCATTACCTTACCCTCCCTTCTGGTCTGTGAAACCCCAGCCAAGGATCAGGCCTTCGGTAAACCAAATATAGTTTTTATTAGATATAACAAAGATAACAAAGATAACAAGATTTCTTCATAAGGCACATAAGCATATGGTTTTATCTAATACTAATCCGAACTCCACCCCCCTCCTTCTCCACGCTCTCCTGGCAAACAACTCTCTAAAACCCACCAAAACAACCCACTCACTTTCATCACATCACATCCACCCAGATTCCACTGTCACTCTTCCTTTTATACGCTCAGCCATTTTAAACACTCAGCCAATCATCCAGCATTCTACTGCCCATTCACTCCCCTTCCTCTTTCATTCCACTTACCATGTATCTCCTATACAAACAGCACTTACCATATTTACACTAATACAGGATCATCACAGTCAGCTATAATGAATGCACCAGGGGAGCAGGAGACCTGACCTCCTCTCTGAGATATTGGACTACCCTACAAATTTGCCAAAATGCAAACACAATTTGGGCTGGTCTTTCACAGTCCAATCCACTTGCTGTGTAGCTTGGAAGAATTTGGTAACATGTGCCTGGTAGAAGTATGTGTGGGCTATAGGTACGTTCTTAAACTGTAAGGTTTTTTGCCTATTAGTGAATAATTAATAAGAACTAATTAATTACGCTAGCAAGGAATCGGAAAGGATGAGAGTTAGAGTACTCCCTTTTGCATACAGACAGTGACCCAAGGAACCTCCGTCCAAATGTAAATGCCTGACATGCTTTCCATCTCATTTACCAGCCTTGCATACTTGACAAAGCTCAGCAAAAAGTCTGCAGTTTTTACTTTGATTGCAGGAGCAATTTGGGATATCATGGCTCCCTGTTGGAAACAAGATTCAAAGTGGTAGAGTTTATTTTAAGCCATTTATAAAACCAAGCACAATACAGTCCTTCGGGGTCTTAGTTCTAAGCATTTCTAAACGGAAGTGTGCATACATTTATGTAAATAGTAGGACTATGTACTGTACAGACTAAGACAGGGTTTCTCCAAACATACACAAGTTCCCTCACTCTCCAATTAGCTAAAGCCAGGGGCCACTGGCTATCATGTCCCAACTACTGCTCCTGATTATCATCATCAAAGAGGTTCTTTCCTCAAGACATGTGCAATTAAAAAAAAAAAGCAGCCAAGAAGATCATGGGCAATCATCAAGAAGAGCAAACTGTGAGGGCAGAGGCTCAGCAGACAAACAAAGCAGGGATAATAATAAATCAAATAATAAATAAAAATAAAAATAATGTGACTTGTGGGCCACCTTTTGAAGAGAGATATCTGTTCTAGACATCCTTTGCTTCTTCTATTTTGGATAATGCCGTAAATCGGCAGCATCCGTAATTTCTACAAATTATACATCAAAATCTTCATCTAGCAAAGGTGCAAGACTCCACACCCTGATTACCTAGGAACCAATTACCTAGAGAGGTAGTGGGCTCTCCGACACTGGAGGCATTCAAGAGACAGCTGGACAGCCATCTGTCAGGAACACTTTGATTTGGATTCCTGCACTGAGCAGAGGATTGGACTTGATGGCCTTATAGGCCCCTTCCAACTCTACTATTCTATGATTCTACCTACAGAAACAATTCATATTCACAAAATTTCACTTCACATTAGCCCCACTAGACTGTCCTCCAAGGTTTTAAAAAAAAAACTCCACATTCCATCACAACTCGCCAGTGCAATGTAACATCACTCCCTGATCCTCCACATTCCTAATAGCTCTTTCCCCTGGCAAGAGCACTCCCCTCTCTCTCTCCCCCACCTTTCCCCACATTACCAAATTCTTCCAAGCTACACAGGAAGTAGATTGGACTGTGAAAGACCAACCCAAATGGCGTTTGCATTTTGACAAATTTGTAGGGCAGTACAATATCTCAGAGAGGTCAGGTCTCTTGCTCCCCTGGTGCATTCACTATAGCTGCCCAATTTCTCTGCTTTTTAAAGTTTGATAAAAAATATATGTTGGCTAGACGTACATTCTTAAACTGCAAGGGGTTTTTGCCTATTAGTGAATATAATCCCTGGGCCATAATGCGAATAGACCAGGTACACCATAACGATTCAGTTCACACCCATGTCCACCAACAGCTTCATGGATAGGAAGCAAAACGTTTCAAGGACTAAAGCATTTGTGGTGAACCTGCGGCCTCCAAGAATTGTTGGCCTATATTTCCCACCATCCCTGACCACTGGTCATGCTGGCTAGGGCTGATGGAAGTTGGAGTCCACCAAAATCTGGAAGGCCACAGACTTCCCAAACTTCATCAAAATAGTATTATGGAGAAAAAGGATGTCAAAGCACAATGGATCCAAAATTGCTTTCCAATTTTGCTATCCTTCATATTCCCCCATTTTTAATCTCAAGAGCAGAGTTTAACATTCCTCTTCATAAAGAACCACACAGAAAGAATGTTTTTGCAGAGAGCTCTTAATTCACTGCTCCACTGAAGCAACTAATTATATTTAATATATCTAATTCTACCCCTAACCCATGTATATCCTCACACCTGATTTCAGTTGTCAGTCGCCCTGTCAGTCTTATGACTCATCTCTCCCCCATTCTAGTCCCTTGCCTGCCCCAACTTTCCTCCACATTCTCAACAATCTTCTTAAATATCTCTGGAAACTCTCGCACGGCATGCTTGCCCTTGGATTCTCATTGTCAAAGCAGAGAAGCCTTGGCACAGCATAAGAGGGAGAAAAGTAGCTACTGGAAAGGGAATGAGGAAACAAAAAGAGATTTAATGAAGGACAGTGATGAGATATGATGTGCAGTCAGAAGAGAAGGCAATAAAAACCTGTAGGATTAAACTGCATTAGGACTTTTTCAAAAACTGGCTTTTGCGCCTGGGAATAATGCTTCTCACACGAAGCACTTTACTGGTACTAGCCAGAAGCAACAATTTCCTCATCTCTTTCTAACAGAAAGAGGGCAGGACTAGCCCGTTGCTGAGGGACAGACTCTCTTTGAAGCAGATTACTCTTTTCTTCATTAAGTTCAGGCAGCCATGTGCTAGAGATGTAAAGGGAGAGAAGCAATGGAAAATGGTCAGGCCATTCAAAATCAGGAGAGGGGCCTGTAATGTGTTGGATAGCTAATGGCACACTGTGTTTATCATTATAGTTGCTTATGGACTGTTCTCCCCATGGGACTGCCTTAAACGACTGTTCAGAAACTAAAACTGGTACAAAATTTGGCTCCTAACATGTTTTAGTTAGTTAGTTAGTCAGTTATTGTTTATATCCCCCCCTTCCTCTCAGTAGGAGCCCAGGGCAGCAAATAAAAGCGCTAAAAACACTTTAAGCCATCATAAACACAGACTTTAAAATATATTAAAACAAACACATCCTTAAAAACATATTAAAACAAAACATATTTAAAAACATTTTTTTAAAAGCTTTAAAAACATCTTTAAAACAAAAAGGTTTAAAAAGATCTTTAAAAGCAATTCCAACAGAGAAGCAGATTGGGATAAAGGCTCTGCTTACAAGGCTTGTTGAAAGAGGAAGGTCTTCAGTAGGTGCCGAAAAGATAACAGAGATGGTGCCTGTCTAATACGTAAGGGAAGGGAATTCCAAAGGGTAGGCGCCACTACACTGAAGGTCGATTTCATATGTTGCGCTGAATGGACAACCTGATAAGATAGTATCTGCAGGAAGCCCTCACCTGAGGAGAGCAGTGATCTGCTGGGTATATAAGAGGTAAGACAGCCTTTCAGGTATCCTGGTCCCAAGCTGTATAGGGCTTTGCACACCAAAACTAGAACCCTGAACTTATAGCCAGGTAGCTAATAGGTAGCCAGTGCAATTTTTTGAGCAGCAGGGTGACATGTTGGCAATACCCTGCCCCAGTGAGCAGTCTTGTCACCATATTTTGCACCAGCTGCAGCTTCCGGACCAACCTTAAGGGCAGCCCCACATACAGCGCATTACAGTAATCCAGCCTGGAGGTTATCAGTGCATGGATAACAGTGGTCAGGCCATCCTGGTCCAGAAACAGCTGCAGCTGTCTTATCAGCCAAAGCTGGTAAAAGGAACTCTTAGACACTGAGGTCACCTAGGCCTCTAGTGACAAAGATGAATCCAGGAGCACCCCCAGACTACAAACCTGCTCTTTCAGAGAGAGTACGACCCCATCCAAAGCAGGCAATTGACCAATTATCTGAATTCAGGAACCACCAACCCACAGCGTCTCTGTCTTGGTAGGATTCAGACCCAGTTTACTGGCCCTCAGCCATCCCACCACCGAGTCCAGGCAGCGGTCCAGGGTTTGCACGGCCTCTCCCAATTCAGATGTTACAGAGAAACAGAGCTGGGAATCGTCAGCATACTGCTGACACCTTGCCCCAAATCTCCTGATGACCACTCCCAAGGGCTTCATATAGATGTTAAATAGCATAAGGGACAAGATGGTATCCTGCAGCACCCCACAGCACAATTGCCAGGGGGCCTAAAGACAATCACCCAATGCTATTCTCTAAAACATGACCCTGGATAGGATCGGAACCACTGTAAAACAGTGCCTCCAATACTCATCTCACCAAGTAAGCCCAGGAAGATACCATGGTTAATGGTATCAAAAGCTGCCAAGAGATCAAGTAAGAATAATAGGATCACACTCCCCCTGTCCTTCTCCTAAAGGTCATCCATCAGGGCAACCAAGGCCGATTCAGTCCCATAAACAGGCCTGAACCCAGACTGGAATGGGTCAAGATAATCTGTTTCATCCAAGAGTACTTGCAATTGCTGTGCCACAACCCTCTCAATCACCTTCCCTAAAAAGGGGATATTTGCAACTGGGCGGTAGTTGTCACAAACCTATGGGTCCAGGGTGGGCTTTTTCAGGAGCAGTCAGATCACCACCTTTTTCAGGGTGGCAGGAACCACTCTCTCCCGCAACAACCCGTTGACCACACCCTGGATCCACTCGGTCAAACTCCCTCGGCAAGCTTTAATAAGCCAAGAAGGACAAGGGTTGAGAGCGCACATTGCTGGCCACATCGTTGCAAGCACCTTGTCCACATCATCAGGCTGCATCAACTGAAACCAATCCCAAGAAGTTGCAGCAGACGTTGCACTGGACATCTCATTAGGGACTACAGTAGATGTCGATGGGGCATCAAGATTGCTATGGAGGCGAGCAACTTTACCCTCAAAGTGCCTTGCAAACAATTCACAGTGGGCCTCCGAAGGGTCTAAAACTCCACTTTCTGGAGTTGATGTCAACAGACCCCTGACAATATGAAAAAGCTCCAATGGACGTCTACTTGAGGATGCGATGGAGGCAGAGAAGTGGGCCATCTTCACCAACCTCACCACCACACAGTATACACGGTGATGATGTTTTACTCATGCTCAATCAGCCTCACAGCATGTCTTTTGCCACTTGCTCTCTAGCTGTCATCCAGCCTGTTTCATTGCCCTTAGCTCACTAGCATACCAGGGTGGAAACCAGGCTCCACAATGTGGAAGTTCTGTTGACCACAGCAACTCCTCCCCCACCCCTGCAGCCTGTGATGGCACTGCACCGAGTATCCAAAGCTGGGTCAAATCAGCTCCTCCCAGTTCACACACCCAAGTCTTGGTAACGGTCACCAAATCGGCATCTTCATCCATGATTAAATCATGGATGTGTGGTCTTATTATGGATAATGAGTGCGGTCTTATTATGTACCGATCTGGCATTAAACAAGAACACACACAGGCCAGTGGGCACAGCAGATGAGCAATGAGGAACCCATCCATGAGAAGAGTGGGAGCGAGGAACAACGTGTAGATAGCCTTGCCCTCATCTTTTATGGTACTTTACTACCTCCCATGGTTATGCCTCCCTTTGCCCATGATCACTGGAATTGGGGTGGCATCACTCATGTCCCTCCTTGCTAAGAAAACTTCTAAACACCTGATATGGACCAACAAGAGCCCACCAACAAAACCTGCCTGAACCAGTTATTCCAGTAGGCCTCTGAGAGAATTTGGAACAGTAAGCCCCACTCAATATCTTTCACACAGGGAACATGTACTCCCCCCTCCCCGTCTCACACCTAGGGAGGGCCAGCCTTCTGCCTGTTGCAGACTCTCACTCTGAAGGCATCTGGCTTTCTTCTATCATTCAGTTCACTGCACAGGATCTCACCTTGCGCAGGAACTACACATAAGCCATACGCCCTCCCCACTACCAATCTCCTCTAGATTGGTCTAAAAAAAATAGAAGGGGGTAGCGCCCTCGCCCTCAGGACTCCCCGAGGGCAGCTGGGCTTTTATGCCACCTGACCCAGCCAGGAGCTAATTCAAGAGGCTGCAAGATTAACTGCAGCCTCTCTCTGGAGTCAGGGTCAGGCAGGGGGTCCCAGTCCTTGCAGCACTTACCAGGGACTTCAGCTGTCTCAGGAGACAGCAACCCAGAGGAGCAAGCAAGCAAGCACCCAGATTCTCAGGTACTCACTCCCAGGGCAGGTCTTCTCCAGTCCCCCAGTGCTACAGCTGTTAGCAGGAATGCAGCAATTAGAGCATATTGCATGGATAGTATACAGATTGCATTGGTTACATATTCATTTTCAGGCTTAATTTAGAGTCCTAGTATTACCCAAGCCCTTAGCAGCCTAGGGTCAGGCTATCTTAAGAACTGTCTCACTTGTTTGGACCCTAATATTGGCTTTGGAGGTACTCCTCTCTGGGCTGCCTTTATTCAACTGGCAAGTACCAAGGACAGGGCCTTATTAGTGGTGATGCCACAGTTATGGAATTGCCTCCATGGGATGATCCAATAGGCTCCTTCTCTTCCTGTTTTTAGATGGGTTCAAAAAACTTCCCCCCCCAAAAAAAAATGGCATTTGATGTACGATTTCTACTGTTTTATTTGTTTTATTGCTGCTAATTAGTTTTTTGTAAAAATAATAACAATTGTATAGGTTTGTTGTCGTTATGTATTAATTGTATTGTTTTATACTTGCAGAAAAGGAGGATATAAATAAACTGAATAATAATAAAACAGTACTAATACAATTGTCATTCCCACAGCTACACACATAGACAGTTAATAGTTGTGGTTGTTAGGTAACATGTGAGTGTTTTTAGCTGTTTAAAGCTGTGATCCTAAAGAGTGGGGAGTATACCCCATTGAACGTGTACCATAAATGTTCAAAAGGAGGGCTGTCTGGACAACATCTTGGAGGATAGTGGTAACTGCTCATTCCACTTGGGAAATCCCGGGGGGGGGGTGAGGGGAAGACTGTAAAAAGAATATGTAGAATCGTCATAGCATGTCATATAAAAGAACAGGCACTGCTGCACAGGGTGACCAGAAAATAGTGGGTGGTATTCAATGCTAGTAGACCCATTGAAGTTAACGGACATGACAAATGTAGGTTCATTCATTTCAGTGAGTCTGCTCTGAGTAAGACTCAGCTGAATACAACCCAGGGTTTCCCATATCTTTCATAGTTGTGTTGTAGAGGGAATTTCAGCAATGCCTACCAAAAAATCTCACTTCGATGCAACTATTAACAGCACAGGCACCCTCTTCTCTACTACTTCTGATCATCAACCCACAAATCAAGAACAAAAGAGAATGTTATTTCAACAACAGAGCAAAGATATGCTTCTATTTTGATTCACTTTGAGGGTACATTTTGACTGAAGGGTAGAATAAAAACAATTAATACATAACTCTTTATTTCGTCTGTGATTTGTGTTTGAATGGACATTGGATTGTGGTTGCAATGTTATATTGATGTACTTTTTTTCTTTTGTGTTGTGAGCCGCTTTGAGCGCACTTGTGAGGAAAAGTGGCATACAAATTGAATAAATAATAATAACAACAACAACTGCAGGAACACCTACAATGATAATTTGAAATGCTTTTAACTCCTACATGGACTGTTTTTGCAAAACTCCAGGAATTGTAGTTCTATGTGGAGTTCTACAACAGAACTCTTAGGCCCTTCCACAAAACCGCAATTTTCTTTTCTCTTTTGATGGAGAAGACACAACAGTTACACAGGCTTAATTGCACTTGTGCTAACATGCCACTAGAGACAAAATGAGCTTTCTTAGAATCAGACTTTTTGATCCATGGACCATGGAATCAATGGTAGATCAATCAAAGTCGACTGTTTCATCAGGATTTTTCCTTGTGTAGCAAAATGATCTCCACCTCTCCTTCCCTCCCCCATACTCCTGAAAACTGTTCTGGGGGTTCCCCCAACCCTCCAGAGCAGATTTGGGGACAGTGCAAGGCAAACACAGGGGAATCCTGTTGTGCTAGCTCTAGCACAAAAAGTTTGTTGAATACCACCCAATAACATCAGAGACATAAAGCAAGACAGGAACTGCTCTGCCCTCCTGGCCTGGACGTTGGCACCTCCTCTGCTCCTGGATCAGTTCTGGGGGGAAACAGTGCTTCCAGGGAGATCACGAGAGTCAAACCCACCACCAGCATTAGCAAGGAGCTGTTGCTCTTATGTCCATTATAAGAACTCTAACAAAAAGAACTTGCGCTTGAGCATAGTTTTTCCTCCTCCCTCCGATTCCTTTTTCCTTGTGTGTCATATCCTTATAGAACATAAGCCTAAGGGCAGCAATGTCTTAATGGTGATTTGTGTAAACTACTTTGAGAGCCTTTTTGGCCAAAGGGTGGGATATAAGTGCAGTCAACAAATAAAAAACAAACAAACGCAGCAGTGTAGCCCACCTGTTTAAGTACAGCTCTGAAAGGATAGGGGTAAGAACTTGGCCAGTTTTCAGCCTGCAACCAAAATGCCTGCCATTGCCAAAGTGGAAGGGGAGGCACCAAAAGACTGGGCAGCTACCACCCAAGTTCTCCTGGACTACTGAAGGAGGACCTGCCTGGGATAGCCACAGCCCAGGATTGGCCTCTCCTGCCACCCTCTGTTGGTGCTGGTTGCTTCAGGCCAATTTGTGAAGCTCATCTCCCCCACCAGTGCATCTCAGCATCCTTCTTAATTCTCCATGGGGACCTCCAGACAAGACTCATGAACCTCAGCGAGCTGCCCAGAAGAGGCATGGCGTTGCTATGTGAGGAAGCCAGACATCTGGCAGAATTGTCCCTCCTAGGTGACTCTTGAAGGCAGGGGAGCGCTTTAGCTGCAAAACAACAACACCAACAAAACTAGAACTGTGTTTGCCTCCCTGGCCCAAAATACTCCAACTTTCCCGATCCATCCACTTTGCCGTCTCCAAACCCTGGAAGCCTTCAACCTCAGCATAGCCACCATCCATGCGTTATCAGGCCTGCTTCTTCTGCTGTTTACCATACGTGTATATGTGCAACCCAACTTAAATCTGGCTGTGACCCAGTCTGGAGCTGGAGACCAAGGCTATGCCAAGCCCCACTTTTCTCTTGACCCTACAACTAAAGCTGTAGTGTGTATGTGGGGGTCCAACAAACCCACACTTTTTGCAAACTTGGGCATTCTCAACGGGGAGAAGCCAATCACGGCTCCCTGATGAGCATACCTTTTCCAATGCACGTGTCTATTTAATTCAGACGTTTTGCTTTTTAGGTGTATACTTGCAACCGATATACAGCGGGACTCAGCCCAGCCTCAGCCGCAGTGATTACCAGCGCAGGCTTCCACAACCTCTGATGTGAAAGTCCTCCCCGCACCTCCTCCAGACATCAGGGCTGCAGTTCTCCACAGCGGCGATCATTCTGCACGTGATCAGGGGCACTCTCTGCCTGGAGGAACGCGAATTAAAAGCCCCGCTCACCTCTAAGTAAAACAGATCCTGCGTGGTGATCTGCGAGTCCAGATAATCCTCGTAAGTATTAAACTGGGTGACGATGTGATCCAAGGCGGCCCCAGCATCGTCGCCTTCCATGCCCGCCATCGGCGACACGGCGCCCGCTCAGGCTGGTCAAGGCCGCGGCGTCCCTAGCAACCATCCGCCGCCTCGCCGCCGCCGCGGACAAACCCGCCCGCTGTCCTTCGAGCAACCAATCGCTGAACAGCTCCGCGAATTAGCACCTCCTACAGTAATCAAATCAACCAATTGCTCAGCAGAACTTTTCGTTAGCTCCGCCCCCAAGCACACCAGCTGCGCCCTTAACTCCTCCGTCCATGCTCGCGCTCTCCAGGTAGAGCAAATGATTAACGTACGAGACAAACCCCGCCTACTGGCTTCCTGGTGCCCAATCGCTGAGTAGATTCTCTTATGAAGTTGCGCCCCAGTTTCCAGTTTCTCCGTCCCATAACTCTCAGCTAGGCTGGAAGAGTTACTTGTATTGTGGTGTGTGTGGTGCAAGCCTGATCTGATCTTAGTTATTTATCTAAAAGGTTTTAAACCTGCATTTCAAGACATACTGCCCTTACAAGGCTCAGGTACTTGAAAACACATCTCCCATCTACACCACCCATTTGAAGCCCATTTAAAGCACATATATTTTCCCAAAGAAGCCTGGGAACCGTAGTTTACCACCACCCCAGCTACCATTTCAAGTACACCTGAGAAACTACAGTTCCCAGGATTCTTTGGGGCAAGACATGTGCTTTAAATGTATGGGATAGATGGGACTACAACTCCAGCACACACAAGTCATCAGTACAGTACAGTTCTACATGCAGACTTGAATCAATGTGTCCTCAGAGGTTTTTTCTAAAGGTCAGCAGCGACGAGGTCATACCAATCTCCCTGGGGAGGAGGGTTCCAAACCACCGCTGAAAAAACCCTGTCCCTAATAATTGCAAGGCCAAGAGCTCTTGTTGGCAGGTCACAGAGCCCAGTCTCAGTTTGTGAACTTCCAAGTGCATGATTTCCTTGTCCCAGCAGACATTTTAAGGTAGTGTTTGGTTTTATGATGAATTTTTATTGTTTTATTTTCTGTATGGTTCATTTTTATGTACACCACTAGAAATGCTAATGTCTTAAATAAATAATTAAAAATAATGCTTGAACAGGCTCATACATGCGCAGATAACTTGGTCCCTACTAACAATTTAGAGCTTTAAAAGGCAGAACTAGCATGTTTAATTGGGATTGGAAACAAATAAGCAGTGTCTCTGATACAGAATAGGTGTGATATGGTCTGAAGTGGCCAGATCTCCCAAATGTTCTAGTTGCTGGATTTTGTATCAGTTGCTATCCTCTGCATTTTTCTGGTAAGTCCCATAGTCTTCAATGGAGCTCGATCCCAGCTATGTCTGTATAGGATTGAAACCCAATACAATCATAGAGTTGGAAGCGGTCTACAAGGACACTGAGTTCAACCCCCTGCTCAGTGCAGGAATCCATGTTAAAGCATACCCAACAGCTGCCTGTCCAGGTGCCTCTTGAATGTCTCCAGTGTTGGAGAGCTCACCACCTCCCTAGGTAATTGGTTCCATTGTTGTACCTCTCTTAACAGTTAGGAAGTGTTTCCTAATGTTCAGACGAAATCTGGCTTCCTGTAACTTGAGCCCATTATTCCTTGTGCTGCCGCTGGGTTGATCAAGAAAAGATCCTGGCCCTCCTCTGAGGCAGTCCTTGAAGAGTGCTATCATCTCTCCCATCAGTCTTCTCTTCTCAAGGCTAAACATGCCCAGTTCTTTCAATCTCTTCTGATAGGGCTTTGTATTCAGTCCCCTGATCATCCTCTTTACCCTCCTCTGAACCCATTCCAGTTTGTCTGCATCCTTCTTAAAGTGTGGTGTCCAAAACTGGACACAGTACTCAGTGAGGACTAACCAGTGCTGAATAGAGGGGAACCAATATTTATGCGATTTGGAAACTTTACTTCTGTTAATGCAGCCTAAAATAGCATTTGACTTTTTTGCAGCCACATCGCACTGTTGGTTCATATTCAGCTTGTGATCAATGACAATTCCAAGATCCTTCTCGCATGAAGTATTGCTGAGCCAAGTATCTCCCATCTTATAACTGTGCATTTGGTTTCTTTTTCCTAAGTGTAGAACTTTGCACTTATCCCTGTTAAATTTCATTCTGTTGTTTTCAGCCCAATGCTCCAGCCTATCAAGACCCCATTGAATTTTGTTTTTATCTTCCAAAGTATTAGCTATTCCTCCCAATTCTGTATCATCTGCAGATCAGATAAGCATTCCCTGCACCTCCTCATCTAAGTCATTAATAAGAATGTTGAAGAGCACTGAGCCCAGGACCAAGCCCTGCGGTACCCCGCTCATTACCTCCCCCCAGTTTGAGAAGGAACCATTGGTAAGCACTCTTTGAGTACGATTCTGGAGCCAACTGTGGATCCACCTGATAATTGTTCCATCCAGCCCACATTTAGCTGTCTTGCTAATCAGAGTGTCATGAGGCACTTTGTCAAAAGCTTTGCTGAAGTCGAGATATATTATGTCCACAGCATTCCCATAGTCTACCAGGGAGGTTACCTTATCAAAAAATGAGATAAGATAAGTCAGGCAGGATTTGTTCTTGATAAATCCATGTTGGAATCCTAGTAATCACTGCATTGTTTTCAAGGTGCTTACAGACTGACTGCTTTATAATCTGCTCCAGAATTTTCTCAGGGATCAATGTCAGGCTGACTAGTCTGTAGTTCCCAGGTTCCTCCTTTCTGCCCTTTTTGAAGATAGGGACAACATTAGCCCTCCTCCAGTCATCCGTCACTTCACCCATCCTCCACGATTTCACAAATATAATAGACAGCAGTTCCAAGAGTTCTTCAGCCAGTTCTTCAGTACTCTGGGATGCAGTTCATCGGGCCCTGCCGATTTGAACTTGTTCAAAGTGATTAGGTATTCCTTGACTATTTGTCTATCAGACTCAAGCTGCAATCCTGCCCCTTCAATTTCACATTTCCCAGGAGGGTCCTAGACCCTCTTTTAGGAGAAGACTGAGCCAAAGTAGGAATTGACCACTTCTGCCTTTTCTTTGTCATCTGTTATCATTTTGCCATCCTCAATGAGTAACTGTTCCACCATTTATTTTCTCTGTCTTTTAGTATGGATACCTGAAGAAAGCTTTTTTGTTTCTTTTGGCATCTCTCGCTAACCGCAGCTCATTCTCAGCTTTAGCCTTCCTGACACCATCCTTGCAATTCCGAGTCACCTGCTTGTACTCTTCCTTTGTGGCCTGGCCTTCCTTCCACTTCCTGTATGTGTTCTTTTTTATTTCCAGGTCACTTTTTGTGAAGCCACATTGGCTTCTTCTGCTTTCTTCCCCCTTTTTTCCTTAACAGAAATGTTTGCCATTGTGCCTTTAGAATTTCCTCTTTTAGAAACTCCCACCCATCTTTTCTCATTAGGACTGCTTGCCACGGAACCATTGTTCTGAGTTTATTAAAATCATCTTTCCTGAAGTCCAGGGTACACTTATGGCTACTTTCAGCTTTTGCTTCCTTTGAAATTAAGAACTCTAATATAGCATGGTCACTTTCTTCCAGAGTTCCCGTAACTGCCACTTCATCCACCAAGTCATCTCTGTTGGTTAGAATCAAGTCAAGGACAGCTGATCCTCTAGTTGCTTCCACACAAGTCAGGAATTTCTTGGAGGGGCCATGTTTGGCAGAATTTGTCTCCCAACAGATATCGGGGTAACTGAAGTCCCCCATTACTACTACATCATATCTCCTCAAAACACTGGCAATTTGCTTTGCAAAAGTTTCATCTTTGTCTTCCCCTTGATTGGGTGGTCGGTAGTAGACTCCATCTACCATTTTCCTTTTATTCCTTGCCACATTAATTTTAATCCAAATTCTCTCGGTTAAGCTACCAAGCTAATCCTCCCTGTATTTCTCTGCAGGGATATATATTTTTAACATATAAAGCGACTCTGCCTTCTTTTTTATTCCTTCTGTTCTTTTTGAACAAGTTACAATCCTTCAGGTGCTGTATTTCAGCCATGGGAGTCAATAGCCCAATCCTATCAGGATTACTCAGAAGTACTAAAGTATACTGTGTTCTATGAAGCTTTTTCTCATGTACTTTTACTCAAGAATAAGTTCCATTGAAATCAGTGATACTTACTTCTAGGTAAAATTGTGCAGTACTGGGCTACCTGTCTGTTGCAGATGCATGAACAGAGTGGGATTTTGTTTTTCATGAAAAGTTATGCCACAATAAATGTTAATCTTTAAGATGCCACAAGTGTCTTTGTCATTTGTTGTTGTTGTTATGTGCCTGCAAGTCGACTACGACTTATGGCGACCCTATGAATTAGTGACCTCCAAGAGCATCTGTCATGAACCACCCTGTTCAGAGCTTGTAAGTTCAGGTAATAAATGTGCAAACAAAGACTAGATTAGAGGTCTGTAAAAGAGATGCTTGCTGTGTGCAAGCATGTATTTTGATTGAGTTGTTTGGCTAACAGTGCACTCTTATACATGCCTACTTAGAAGTAAGGCCCCAAAGTCACAGGTAAGTGTGCATAAAAGCAGACATGTATACTTAAGAATTGCACTGTGAATAATAAACTTCAGCAAACAAGGAATATAAGCATTATGGGGAGTGTTTCATTAAAATTTGGGATGGCTACTTTTTTTCCCCCCAAGTACCAAAAAAATGGGAGAAGCGCTGAATGCAGGAATAAATCAGAGGGGGAAATGCATTTGGCAAAGGAAGAAGCTACAGTAATATATTTGTGCAAGGTGCAAATAAGGGTGATGGCCCCTGAGGAAGGAATTCCTTGTTTCTAAAACCATTAGGTGATAATTAAAATTTTTGAGTGCCCCAAAAACATCCATTTCATTTTGACTTCCTTTTTCCCCTTGGTACCTCATGCAGTCTGAGCCAATGCATAGCTTAAATGAATCTCAGGAGAGAGCCCACTGTCTTCATTGGGATTGCTGCCAAGTAAAAGCTCAGTTCTATTACACCTAACGTATGGGGGGAAATAAGTGGGTTTAGGCACACCTTACTTTGTGTGCAATCTGCCTGAATGGCTGCAGTCCTATACATACTTAGCTGGGAGTAAATTGCATTGAGCTCAGTGAGGCTTACGTCTGAGTTGACATTATAGGACTGTACTGTAAGTGTGCTAAAGATCTACCACACTCTCAATAAACAGATGTAGGATAAGAACATAAGAAGAGCCTGCTGGATCAGGCCAGTGGCCCATCTAGTCCAGCATCCTGTTCTCACAGTGGCCAACCAGGTGTCTGGGGGAAGCCCGCAAGCAGGACCAGAGTGCAAGAACACTCTCCCCTCCTGAGGCTTCCGGCAACTGGTTTTCAGAAGCATGCTGCCTCTGACTAGGGTGGCAGAGCACAGCCATCATGGCTAGTAGCCATTGATAGCCCTGTCCTCCATGAATTTGTCTAATCTTCTTTTAAAGCCATCCAAGCTGGTGGCCATTACTGCGTCTTGTGGGAGCAAATTCCGTAGTTTAACTATGCGCTGAGTAAAGAAGTACTTCCTTTTGTCTGTCCTGAATCTTCCAACATTCAGCTTCTTTGAATGCCCACGAGTTCTAGTATTATGAGAGAGGGAGAAAAACCTTTCTCTATCCACTTTCTCAATGCCATGCATAATTTTATACACTTCTGTCATGTCTCCTCTGACCCGTCTTTTCTCTAAACTAAAAAGCCCCAAATGCTGCAACCTTTCCTCATAAGGGAGTCGCTCCATCCCCTTGATCATTCTGGCTGCCCTCTTCTGAACCTTTTCCAACTCTATAATATCCTTTTTGAGATGAGGCGACCAGAACTGTACACATTATTCCAAATGCGGCAGCACCATAGATTTATACAACGGCATTATGATATCGACTGTTTTATTTTCAATTCCTTTCCTAATTATCCCTAGCATGGAATTTGCCTTTTTCACAGCTGCCGCACACTGGGTCAACATTTTCATCGTGCTGTCCACTACAACCCCGAGGTCTCTCTCCTGGTCGGTCACCACCAGTTCAGACCCCATGAGCAATCCCTCTGGGTGGCTACAATCCCATGCATGCCTACTTGGTAGTAAGTCTTATATTCCCTCTGAGAAAACATGCATAGGATCGGTCCCTTTCAAAGCACAAAATACATTTCAGTCTCCCTTGCCCTTGAAGTGTTCGTTCCTTATGGAAGATGATCCAGTTTGTGTGCCATTTTGGATAACTGTTTAGCTCAAAGTACACTGGGTCTGTTGACTGCTTGTTTATTTACTAAGGTTATTTTTAACCTGCTTCTCAGTCATAATGATTTCCAAAGCGGGGCACAATTAAAGTTGATTGCTGGTTGCTGACATTAAAGCATTAACCAACCTTTTTTGTAATTTTCCACCCCATAGTTCAGAGTGCAAGCATATACATGTTTGCTCAGAAGCAATCCTCATTGAGTTCAGTGTGATTAACTCCCAGGTAAGTGTGTATAGGATTGCAGCTTCAGTGTAGCCCTTTCCCCAGGTTTGGTGGCTTGTATGGATCCATCTTAAGTGTGGTACTTTTTTGTTGTTTGCTATTTCTAGTTTACATGTATATTAAATAAATATTTTTAAGATACTATAATGCATTGTTGGGCTTATACACATGGAAGCATAACTTTGTGCTAAAGACGCTGTTTTTACTTCCGTTTTCTGTTTCCACCGTGTACAGTAAGGGATCAATGCCAGCTGCAAACACAGTGTTTTCTAGTCACACTTGAGGAAACTTCAATCACACCATTTCCTAAAGACCACACTCTCTAATTTAACATTTCCACTCCCTCTGTTTACCTGGCAACCGGGCATGCTCAGTTTGTTCTACCAGTAAGTTTCATTTAAAAAAAACAACAACCCAAAAGTGCGATTATTTGTATTTTCACTGGTACAATACAGATGAAATACAAATCTTTGTTTGAGCAGTGTTATGCTTTTGTGCACAAGTTAGGGGGGGGGAGAAAATAAAGGCACTGTTTGCAGCAACATAAAAGAAACTTGCAGAACGGGAAGGAGAAGCGGAAGTTTCTCTTCAGCCCACAGGAAATGAAATGAAAGAAGGGAGGAGGAGGTATTGGGCATGGAGAGGGAAACAATTGACACACCCACTTAAAAGCATTGGAGCAAAGCATCTGCAAGCCCAGAGATACGGAGGGAAGATGTTTTTTCCTTCCCTTTTTTGATTATCAGAGGCCTGGGTTAGTATGGATTTACAGGGGAGAAATGGCAAGATAGCTTCTGTTTGCCAGTCACATCACGTGAACCATGCAAATTAAAAGGAGATGCAAGTAGCACCAGACACACAGTAAAACCCTGTGTAGATGAGCCCTTTATTTCTTTTTTTAAAAAAATTCACTGTAGAAATCCAAAGACAAAACCATAGGTCCAGGCAGTAGAAAAGAGTGCCTTACCCAGCAGACATTGCCCAAGCCGTTTTAATGCCCAAGACAAAAAGTCCAAATGGCAGACATGCACACACATGCTTGATGATTAAAATATAATAATGCATCAGCAAAAGAATGGCTAGAGGGTAGACTGTGTTCCACCGGCTAATTTTTTTTTTTGAACTAATTGAGTGATACGCAGCTAAGTCATACTCAGAGTAGACCAATTGAAATCAATGGACTTAACGATGACCATTGATTATTTGAGGGTCTACTCGGAGTGTGACTAATATTGGATATCACCCATTGTGCTTATTGATTGCTGGGATTCTTTCAACTAATGATGGATCTCAGTTTGATTCAGGAAAGATTGTGTAGAGGCGAGACTGTGTTCCACCAGCTAATTTTTTTTTTTGTAGAACTAATTGAGTGATACCCCGCTAAGTCATACTCAGAGTAGACCAACTGAAATCAATGGACTTAACGATGACCGGATTATTTGAGGGTCTACTCAGAGTGTGACTAACATTGGATATCACCCGTTGTGCTTATTGATTGCTGGGATTCTTTCAACTAATGATAGAACTCAGTTTGATTCAGGAAAGTGGTACTTACATTTTTAATTTAAAAGTTGCACTCTGAGGATTGCTTAACATGGATAAGCTTTGCCTTAATGATTAAGAGAGCCACTACACTCTGGTTTTATACATTTAAACCACGTTCCAATGAACCGCAGGGATTCTAGTAAAATAAGAAAAAAGTAGATCATGCATGACAGAAGATGACTACCTCTGCTTCAATTATACTCCAAAGCTGACAGGTAGGCTTGCCTCAATCCTGCCTAATGGTAGGGCCAGCTTTGTATCCCAGATGCAAAGCTCTCATACATGGTGCTCTTACAGCATAACTGCTTGACAACCTAATTTTAAAGCCTCAAGAAACTCTACTGAACAGCATTTAGCATTTGCTTTCCCAAGAGATTCCCTAAGGAAGTGGGATGATTGTCAGCAAGTTGAATCTTAACCCTGCCTGATCAGAATGAGAGATTCTCCTCTTACCAGCTGATGGTCTGGAAGCATATGGCGAGAATAACCTAATGTGACTCTCTCTCTTGTAGCTTTCTCTTCCTGTTATTAGTATATCTCACACTGCCAGCGTTTGTACAAAAAGATGGCAGAAAGCGCTATGAATGCTAGCTAAAAAGTAACTAATGAGCTCTGGAAAGATGATACCTCTCAGTGTAGGTTTTTAGTTACAGCCACACAGGAAGAAAGAGAGAGAGAAAAGTGTGTGTGTTTCCACTGGTGGGCCAGGATAGGTATTTAACCTCAGCATTCCAGTCTTTATAAAAAGAAAAATAAGTCACATAAAAATGATGCTGTACTGAACTGTTAAAGGACAGGAAGCATATGCTGAGCACGATTGGAGCAGCAAGTCGACACCCATGCCTGTTAGAAATCTCCCTGCATTGCTCAAATAAAGAAGGAAAAGGCAGCTGTGTTTATTTATTTATTTTATTTATTTATTTTATTACATTTTTAGACCGCCCTATAGCAATAAGCTCCCAGGGCGGTGTACAGCATAATAAAACAGGTTAAAATACAAAAACACTTCTGCCATCTTTTCTAAGCTGTCCAACATGCTGATTCAGTTCATGATCTGAACTGTTCATGATGTGACCTAAAGGATTGCCTCCTCCCACATATATCTACCTGGACCTTAAGGTCTTTAGAGGTCCTTCTCCAGGTGTCCCCACCTTACAAACTGCAGCAGGTAGCTACCAGAGAAAGGGCCTTTTCAGTGGTGGTTCCCCAATTATCGAACATCCTCCCCAGAGAGATTAACCTGACGCCTACACTTTGGTCTTAAATTTTGCAAACGTTTAAATCTTAAAACCTTTTAGGCTGCAATCCAATGCACACTTACCTGGGAGTAAGTCCCATTGAACTCATTGGAGCTTACTTCTGGGGAGACATGTGCTAGATGGCAGCCTAAGTAATGTATTGATCTTTTGGCGTTTTAAGATTTGAGAAAATTATTGGTGTTCCTATGGACTTTGTTATGCTGAGAGGTATTCAATGTTAGTCCTACTCAGAGTAGACCATTGCCGTTAACAGACATGACTAACATAAATTCATGAAGTTCAGTGGGTCTACTCTGAGTGGGACTCAGTTTAATGCAACCCATTGGTTTTCTCATCTTAGATGTTTATGGTTTAACCTTTTTATGTTCCTGTTTTACTTTTATTGTTGGCTGCCTGGAGAGCTTTTGTTCATGGGAAAGCATATAAATGAAGTAAATAACTAATTAAACTGGTCTAGCATAGCATCTAAGGGTGTGTGCTAAAAAGTCTCTAGCTTAGGGGTGGGGAACCACAGGCCCCAGAAGCCAAATGCAGCCTCCCAGGTCTCTGTCTGGCCCCCTTGCAAGGCCACCCACCCCCTCCCCACCCACCAACACTCTCCCCAGGCCACACCTGTCACTGTCCCTGCTTCACATCCTCCTGGCTGGGATGTGTCCTCTAACAATGACTCTTGTTTGCCTGGTTGGAGGATAGAGAGGGGTGGGCGAGTGTGTCTAGAAGCTAGCCTGCTGGACAAAAGGCACATAGCTCCACCCACTTTTCCCAGTGACCCTATCCGCCAGTGGCATGTGGGCCCCGGAATGTCATTCAGATGGGACTGTGGCCCTCAGGGTGAACAAGGTTCCCCACCCCTGCTCTTGCTTGAATCTCATCTGGGCCACAAAGTCACAAAGGGCAGCACTAGACCTGATTGGATCTCTGGAGCTGCCATGGAAACCAGCAGCCATCCCTCACGCTTCCCCTCATATTTATTTATTTGAAAATGGAAATGGACTGCCTTCAAGTCGATCCCGACTTATGGCGACCCTACGAATAAGGTTTTCATGGTAAGTAGTATTCAGAGGGGGGTTACCGTTGAAGCTGAGAGGCAGTGACTGGCCCAAGGCCACCCAGTGAGCTTCATGGCTGTGTGGGGATTTGAACCCTGGTCTCCCAGGTCGTAGTCCAACACCTTAACCACTACTCCACACTGGCTCTCATTTATGTATTTATTTATTTGTTTATTATTTGATTTATATCCCCCCCCTTCATCCCGGCAGGAGCCCAGGGTGGCAAACAAAAGCTCTAAAAACACTTTAAAACATCATAAAAACAGACTTTAAAACACATTAAAACAACACATCTTAAAAACATTCTTTTAAAAAGCTTTCAAGACATCTTTAAAAAGAAAACAAAAGGTTAAAAACATATTGTTTTTTTAAAAAAGGTTGTAAAACATATTAAAACGCAATTCTGATGCAGACGCAGATGCAGACTGGGATAAGGTCTCTACTTAAAAGGCCTATTGAAAGAGGAAGGTCTTCAGTTGGCACTGAAAAGATAACAGAGATGGCGCCTGTCTAATATTTAAGGGTAGAGAATTCCACAGGATAGGTGCTGCCACACTTCTCTTCTTCCCTATAACATGTTGTGAGAAAACACATGCTATCACTTCATCCCATCCCACATTTGCCTACCTCTGATTTTGGCTGCTGCAGGTGAGGCGGTTAGGGGTACATGAAATGGAATGCCGCCCTTCCCAAAGATGTTTGCCTGGTACCCACTTTAATATTCTCTCAGCACCAGGTGAGGTATTTCTTTTCCTCCAGGCCTTTTAAATCATGAGATCATTTTTACATATTTTACTAGCTTAGCGTCAATAAACATCATTTATTCATGTTCACTGTTAGTCTGATGGTGATTGCTTTCATCTTTCACATTTATCTCTGAAACGTATGTCCAATAACATTAAGGAGGCATTGCAGAACAGCTAATACAGGCAGAATGAGGTATGGAGGGGGGAGTGCTCTTGCACTCAGGTCCTGCTTGTGGGCTTCCTATGGGCAACTGGTTGGCTACTGTGAGAACAGGATGCTGGACTAGATGGGCCATTGGCCTGATCCAACAGGCTTTTCTTACGCTCTTATGGTCTTGTATAAATTCATCACTAATACACTGTTATTGCATTAATGATGTGTTATTGAATCTATCGGGGGGGGAATACGCAGACTGGAGGAGCCTCCTGCTATATTGATTTGACACTGGTACTGATTATATTGGATGTTTTTAACCAATTTTATTGCAAGGCTCCCTAGAGACTTTGACATATGTCAGTGAATAAATTTAAAATTTTAATAAATAATAATAATAATAATAATAATAATGATGATGATGATGATGAAGAAGAGTGATTATGATATCTGTCTAATTTCTACACATTACAAGAGAGAGGAATGGGGGTTAGACCTGGAGTTAGTTTTCGGAGGCATCCCATGTTTGTAGTAACAGCATATCCTTCTCCTCTTATGTGGCTATGGGCAAACTACTCTCCCTCAACTTCAGCCCTACTGTTGCAATATGCTGCAGTGGGTAAAGCAGCCCCTAGACTTGGGGGGCCCTTTTATACCAGACAGGTTATGGGAGTTGAGAACATGGGTTGAGTGAAGCTGTGCCAAACTCCTTCCTCATTTTTAAGACACTTTCACCTGGCTTAATGGTGGAGGCTATGCAAGGATCCTGGCTCCTGCTGTGGGAGATTTGGCACCCTGTAGGAGTTGATGCTTTGGCTCCTCATTCTCTTAAGAAAAGCTGCCACATTGAAAGTTATCTAAACTCATGCACATAACAATTTCTCGTCCCAACATTATATCATTTTGTGATGGGACAGAGGAATTGCTACTTGCATAGAGTTACACAAGTATCAACGTAGCAGCTTTTGTGAGTGGTTGCTAGTGGTCCCTGAGACTCAGCTGAGCGACTCATATCCACGAGGAGCCGTGCATTCGCTATTGTGGGTCTAATTCTGTGGAATTCTTGGCTGAGATCAAACAGGCCCCCATCCCCTTTGAACCTCCAGCACTTGGTGAATTTTATTTATTTATTTCAGCAGGCAATTAAGGGAGGTGTATGTTTTTTCTGATCTTATGGTTAATTTTTGTACTGATTTTATGATGAATGATGCATCTCTGTTGTGCACTGCTTAGAAACAATGGTATTAAGTGGTATGTTATTGTTGTTATGTGCCTTCAAATCGACTACGACTTATGGCAACCCTATGAATCAGCGACCTCCAGCAGCATCTGTCATGAACCACCCTGTTCAGATCTTGTACGTTCAGGTCTGTGGCTTCCTTTATGGAATCAATCCATCTCTTGTTTGGCCTTCCTCTTTTTCTACTCCCTTCTGTTTTCCCCATTATTTAAATAAATAGATAAATATCAATAAGTGGATGAGGAGTCAAGGCTAATCTGCATTCATCCTTTGTATTTCAGGGTCAGGTAGAACTCCAAATGCAGATACTCCAAATCAAGTGTCTGATCCCAGTATGCACCACAGTGCCTTCCAAGGTGAATGATTCTGAATGCTGGACTCATTTTCAGTGCCAGCTGCAAAGAACAATCAACAATGAGAACATGTCATGGGGAGAAATAATAAACAGGCACATCTGATAAAACAGAAGCACTCTGAGAGGGGCTGCTGTACAAGCTTTTGCAAAACCCATGAACTGTGATCAAAGGAAGAAACTCTGCCGCTATCACATTTATCCTCAAGGACAGATAGATTCCCAGGGCTTTATTATTTAGGGATGCACAGAGCTGAGAAAGTGATGAGGGATTCAAAAAGGAAAGCGTGCTCTCAACTTTAAAGAGGACAATAAAGAAGCCTTGCAGGATTGTCCTTTTGAGGATTTTCAGTTGGATTAAAGATGTATTGTCCTTTTCACACATGCAAAATTTTACTCCCCAAAGACTACCTTAACTTCAATGGAAGTGGGGGGCAGGCGCACAGCTTGGAAAAGTTACTTTTTTGAACTACAACTCCCATCAGCCTCAGCCAGCATGGCCACTGGATTGGGCTGATGGGAGTTGTAGTTCAAAAAAGTAACTTTTCCAAGCTCTGGCGGGTAGAGCTCAGAATCTGGGATCCCAAATTACTAATGGAAATGGACTGCCTTCAAGTTGATCCCAACTTATGGCTACCCTGTGAATAGGGTTTTCATGGTAAGTGGCATTCAGAGGGGGTTTACCATTGCCTCCCTCTGAGGCTAGTCCTCCCCCGCTGACTAGGGCCTGCTCAGCTTGCCACAGCTGCACAAGCCAGCCCCTTCCTTGTCCGCAACTGCCAGCTGGGGGGCAACTGGGCTCCTTGGGACTATGCAGCTTGCCCACAGCTGCACAGGTGGCAGGGCACATAACCCCTGAGCCACTCACTGTGGGGGGTGATCTTTAGCTGGCCCTTGACACCCAGGAGACACTGAGCGGGGATTTGAATTCACAAACTCTGGCCTCCCAGCCAGGCTGTCCTCCCCACTGTGCTATACCATCTGTTAAATTACTAGTAGGGCTAGATAAATCTATCAATTTCATTTTCTCTTACTTTTTCATCTTTCCAGTCTTAAGTTCAGTTTTCCACATTTCTGTATCAGTTTGATATTTTTCCTCAAGAAAATTTGTCAGCATTTTAGTGCATACACACACATTTTTTATGCAATTTAGCCAGATATACACATTTTTTCAGCAGTTTTCCCTAATATGCTGCAGTTTTCTCTGTTGTTTACACCACTATATGCATTTTTATTTAGGCTTTCCTCTAATACACACATTTCAGTGCACATTATTTGGTTGGAGAGCTGTGTCACAAAATTTGCAATAGTGCAAATTTCGAAGGATAGCTGTGTTTCATAGAATCATAGAATAGTAGAGTTGGAAGGGGCCTATAAGGACATCAAGTCCAACCCCCTACTCAATGCAGTTCACATATTGTTTTCAATAATGCAAATTAGGTAAGGTCACATTAAAATCCTAACTGCACCGAATTTCTCCCCTATTCCTAATCACTAGGACCCTCTATACATGTTTACACCCACAGAAGTGACATTGGTTTCACTATCCTAACACTATCTATGTCAAGTACATGAAAGGCTGCCACACAGAGGACAGCCGTGATCTCTTCTCAATTGTCCCAGAGTGCAGGACCACAGAATAATGGGCTCAAGTTGCAGGAAGCCAGATTTCAACTGGACATCAGAAAAAACTTCCTAACTGTTAGAGCCAAAAGACAATGGAACCAATTACCTAGAGAGGTAGTGGGCTCTGCGACACTGGAGGCATTCAAGAGGCAGCTGGACAGCCATCTGTTGGGAATGCTTTGATTTGGACTCAGTGGCCTTATAGGCCCCTTCCAACTCTACTATTCTATGATTCTATGATCTGCATAATACGTACAACAAGCAAAACCAACAAGGCATTGGGGGGGAGCAAAGGAGTCTTTTGTTATGCCTTTTACACTGTCTGTTGTTGCTACTGAATCTAATCCCCCACCCCCAATTGCTTCAGAAGCTAAGGGATAGATCAGCCATCCCTGGGCTCAGAGACAGCACACCCTGCTTGTTAAAGGGCCTACTTCCACCGAAGGCAATGCAGCTACTTGTAGGAATGCAGTCTCTGGGCACAACTCCACCTCCTTACCCACAATCTCTTTGTCATCGATCTCTGTGCTCGGATCTCTGACCCAGCAGGCGAGGAATGCTGCCTGTGCGCTTTCTCCTGGTCAGTGGAGGCTGGTCCATTGGGGCTACTGGGGCAGTGCCCCACGTAGCCTCGTCTACCTTTGGCCAGCCTTCGCCTGCCTGCCTTCTTCCTTACAACCAGCCCAAGGACTGGTGGGGACCAAATGAGAGTCAGTTGTTGCCTCTTCCTGTTATTGGCTCTGGCTCCACCTACTATTTGGGCTCCCTGCCTTCCGCCCTCCTAGACCGAATGGGCCCCACCAGCCACCGCTGCTGCTGCTTGTAGAGGTTCCAGGTAGTTTGAAGAAAATGTGCATGTGCATCCCCTGTCTGCAACACTTTGCAGTGAAGGTACATGGGAAGGAGAGGTAGGAGGTCATTTCAACCCAGATCCGCTTTACAAAGATGGGGGGGTTGACTTTTGGGGAAGCCTCTACTATTCTGCCCCCTCCAAGTATGGCACCTCCAGAGTTCACTCCCAAATATCTACTTTACAGCTAGCTCGTCCTTCGCAACCTGGTGCTGGCTATAGGACGCTGGGCCCAATGTCCTGTAGGACCCTGCAGAGTTGTGCTGCAGAACGGAGAGTATTGAGCGAGCTTGTGTGTGTGTGTTTGAATCTTTGCTAAGATTCTACCTTCCCTGCAAATTAGTCAGACAGAGGCTTTAAGCTTTAAAATAAGAAATAACTACTTTATTCTGGAAGTACATGTTTGATAGGAAAGAGTCCTATATCTAGCTAACTAGCTACGTTGGAGCAGCAAGCACTGAGCCCAGTGCTCACCCTCATGCTGGAGGAGAGGGAGAGACAAAGGAATATGTCTGCTCCCCTCTCGAGAGAAAGAAGAAGACTGGGAAGGAGGGAAGGAACTGGGATCAACATCCTATGCATATCAGTCTAGCAGGAAGGAAGAGACAGCAGGAGATCAAAGGACAGGTACAGCCTAGCAACCAAGAGGTCTCCTCTCTAGCTACCCTTTTTGGCTGGGGCCAATGGCAGTTGTATTCCAAAACATTTGGAGAGCACGGGTTTGGCGAAGGCTGAAGACAGACATATTGCATTCTGTGTTCTGAAATGGGGTGAAAATGTTTTACTAGCTGGGTTTAAAAAAGTCTAATGATCCACATTTCCATCATGAAATCTCATCTTTGTTTGCCTTGCATCCATCCGGATGCCATAAGCCACAATGTCCCCCCAGCACAGTAATCACTGCATATGCACTGAATTGCTGTGACAGCTGTTCCTTGACTGGTTTATTACTGCTAAAGGAGAAAAAAAAGATCCTTGCAGTAATGTGCGCATGTTGTAATGTCAGTTTTCCAAACAGCCTCAGGATATAAGAAAAGTTCTACTAAATCAAAATAAAATTCCATCTTGCACAGTATTTGAATCCAACGGTGGCTGGTTGAAACTGGGTATGAAGGCAGACACCCTCCCCTGTTGGTTAGTTTGGGGAAGGGTCATAACTCAGTGGTAGACCATTTGCCTTGTACGCAGAAGGTCTCAATCCCCAGCATCGCCAGTTAGGTCTGGGAGAGAGCCCTGCCTGAAACCCTGGAGAGCTGCCACCAGTCATTGTAGATGGCACTGAGCTAGATGGACCAATGGCCTGAATCCGTATAAGGCAACTTGTTGCCCTCCAAATGCTTTGGACTCCAATTCCCATCAGCCCCAGTCAGCATGGCCAATGGTCAGGGATGATGGGAGTTGTAATCCGGCAACATCTGGATGGCACCAGCTTGGGGAAGTTTGGTTTACACTGGCTGGGCATGGCTGTCCAGGATGGGGAACATTTCCATCTATGCCTGCACATGCCAGGGATTAAACCGGGGAGCATCTGCATGTCTGGTATTCAGAGGCAGTGGTGCAGTTAGATAATTTTAGACTCTGGACTTAATGGTCTTACAGGGTCACCCTATTTCAGCCTTTCCCAACTAGTGGGCCACCAGATGTTGTTGCACCACAATTCCCATCTTTCCTGACCATTAGCAATGCTGGCTGAGGCTGATGGGAGTTGTGGTCCAACAACATCTGGTGGCCCACTAGTTGGGAAACGCTGCCCTATTTAGATAGCAATGTATATTATTTCACTTTCTTCCAAATAAGTGGCAAACCACTCATCTTGCCACCGCTGCAGCTATTTTGCTTTCCACACACGTCTCAAGGTGACGTACAAAATACAATGAAAGCAGCTAAAAACATAGAAAATAACAGCAGATAAATTTTAAAACAATGCAAAGTAGGCATCTGTGGCAGAGACCCATTCATCCAGTTGGGAAGACTTGTGACAAAAGTGTCTTCAATTGTTTCCAGGAAATGCAGATAATGGGTGCTTGTCATATCTCAACAAGAATGTGGTTTGGGGTTTCTCCTGTTCATTAATCTCAGTGGGCCCTGGTCATCTGCTCCAACGTTTGGCCCTGTGGACTAGATGTTCAGAGCTATACTGCCTCTCACCATGGTAATTTAAATAAAATCAGCTGTTATTCTCAAAAGCCATTGGCAAATCTGTCCTCTGTGGATTAGTCTTGCCCCCTTTTTTAAAAAAATGCTAGGCTAATGACCATCACCACATCTTGTGGCAATGAATGGGGAAGGGCCTCAGCAGAAGGTTCCAGGTTTAAACCCTGATGTCTCCAGGAGCGAGAAGGACTCAGTGGCTCTAACTTAGTACAAGGCTTCCTTAGGTCCTAATTCCATGGGTTTGTTGCATATTCTGTGAAGAAGTTGGCGTTCATACTGTAGCATTAATGATCTGAATCTGTAGGCTGCTTGACTTGTGTTGGTTGCCTACTCCTCATATGACTGACAGCTGAACAATCCTTGCAGTTGGATTCCTGCTGTTAGAGAGGGCTACCCTGTGGGGGGAAAGCACTTCCCTTTTTAACCAAAAGGTTTGTGATGCTCTCTTGACCAAGTGTTACAATGCCCAGTTTGGAACAAGGGGAGTCTGCATTCCGAAGATGTTTCAACCCAGCTGATAACTGCCTAGGATTGGATGGGATCTGTTAACAGCTACTGCAGCCCCAAGTAAGAAATCATGATACTATGCAGTTCTAGAGATGTTACAACAGTATCATAGGCAGATAGGCGAGATAAGTAGATGATCTGAACTAGGGGTACCAGTGGGTTAATAATGTAAAGTTCAAAATCTGTCAGAATACATCCATAACCTGATTTTTTTTTTAAAGTCCAAAAATCTTTAGGACGTGGTCATTTCCATCAGTTCTCACTAGTAACAACAAACCAGGAATTTCCTAACACAAAAGTGTTATTTACCTATATATCCACATTTTTGTACTGCCCAGAGAGCTTTGGCTATAGGGCGGTATATAAATGTAATAAACAAATAAATACAGTGCAATTCTATCATGTATACTCAGAAGTAAGCCTCACTGAGTTGGATTATGCCACCCTCCCTGGGGAAGCAGTACCCCTCTGATATTTTATGATAGTGAAAACGCAGACATTTAGTTTTCCCCCTGTAACTGGCTCCTATTTGAGATACAAGAATAATTCTGGTCTCAACATTTAACATTTTGAATGCTGGTTGTAAGAGAAAAGGTGGCATGCACCCCACCCCCAAGGAGGCCAGTAGCCCCCTTGATATTTTATGATACTGAAAACTTGGACATACTATATTTCCCCTGTAACTTTTCTCTTTTTGCAATCAGCAAGCAAATATAATTTCTGAGACCATAAAAACATGGTGAAGATCATTTTGTTATGATGCATGGTGGACTACATACAGAAATGGCTGGCTTTAGAGCAGTTGGCCACTGGCTTGATGGCAGTGTGTGTGTGGGAGCTCTTGTAAAGCTGAAGGAGTGACACAGGGCAAGGCAGAGGCTATGATCAAAGCATCGCACATCACATGCACGAGATATGCTAATCAAGTTACTATCTCTGCTCTGTATTCCCTGAAAAAGAAGGCATATGATGCATACAGAGAAGGCTGTGATGATCCATGTCACCTTACACTTGAAAAATAGGATGAAGAAAGGTACAGACTCTATCCTCAGCATCAGAGCTGGAACTTAGTGATGCAGATTGAGCTAGGGATAGGATCCGTTGGTTGGTGGTGGTTCAAAAGCATTCCATTGACCTAACAGGCTGGTATTGATTTGAGTTCATTCTATATCTGCTAGCAGCTGCTTTTCCTGATCCATGTTTGGGGGGGGGGGTTTGCTCGGAAAATAATATTGATATTAATATAGATATTTTTAAGGACATATCTATATTTTCTTTAAAAATATCAATATTTTGAAGGATATATTTATATTTTTAAAGGAAATATTGATAAATATTACCATCATGTTTAGAGGCAGATTTTTTTTAAAAAGTCCATTTTCAAAAAGAGCAGCTGAAATTTGCTACATTAAAACCTGATCCTCAACTACTGAAAATAAGCAGATTAATGGAAAATCCAGTACCAAATCTGAATTGGGAGGAATTCTAGCACTTCCCTAGATGGAGTTTATAATTCTGCAGTTCATTCATGCCATTGATCAAGCAAATTGTGCTGCCATAGTTCTTTGCCCTGGATCATACCCACTATGTGTGCCTCAATTCACTTTTGGGACATGGTAAACCTGGAAGAGAAGGATCTCAATATTGCACTTCAATTTAGACCAGGCTCATTTGTAGCAAGGAAAACTGGAAGACCATTCTCTAGCATCGCTTTAGATCAAGCCCATGAACAGGTTAATGCTCTTATAAAAGGAGATGGAGGTATAGTTGGTCTCACTGAGAATTCTAAATCCTTTGAAAAATGGATCATGGCCAGCCCAGAATTGTGTGCCATGGTTCAGAAATTTGAATCCATGTCAGCTGATTCGGATCCTGTGGCAGGCAAGCATCACCAGGACAACAAAGGATGCCTTGCCCCACCCCTCTGCCTGGACTTTTATAAGGAGAAGCTACAGACTGAGAGGTACTGCTGCAGGGGTGGGACTTTACTGAGACCATCGGAGGGGCAGGCTTTTCCACCTGGTTTGTCCCCTCACCCCTGCTCTTACTGACATTTTTCTGGGGACTGCCCTTTACCAGGAAGATGAATGCTTTTGGTATTTAGCTGTTGTTGCTTTTTAGAAATGCTAGGGTTTTGTTGGCTTGAATATTTGTAAACTGTATTGTTTTTATTTGTATTTGTGTTTTTCTATTTGTGTGTAAGCCACCTTGAGGGCCTTTTTGGCTAAAAGGCGGCCTAGAAAGAAACCATAACATAACAAATCAGCCAAGGATCGATTTGAAAAAGATGGAAAATAGGAAATCCATTTTTTGAAGAGAGCACAGATCTGTACAATGTATACACACAGCAGGTGGCAGATATTGCTGTTGTGATGGGAGTCCAGAGAACTGAGGTAGATGGGAAACAGCAATATGACAAGTTCTTTTTTCCTTCCTCTTTCAACAAGCGTTTCAAGTAAAGATCTTATCCCAGTCTGCGTCTGTGTTGGGATTGCGTTTTTTAAAGATGTTTTTAAAGATGTTTTGTTCTAATATATTTTTACCTTTGTTTTTTAAGATGTTTTAGAGAGTTTTTACTGTTTTTGTTTGCCAGCTTGGATTCCTACTGGGAGGGTGGGATATACATATAATTAATTAGTTAATTAGTTAATTAATTATAAGTTTGTGAAGGAAAGGCTGCAATGATGTTCTAAGAGTGCAGAGCTTGGAAAAGTTCCTTTTTTGATCTACAACTCCCATCAGCCCAATCCAGTGGCCATGCTGGCTGGGGTTGATGGGAGTTGTAGTTTTTAAAAAGTAACTTTTCCAAGCTCTGTAAGAGTGTAATGGAAACCATCAGTTTGAACAAGTTCCCGACATTCAGCAAGCAGAAGAAATCTACAAAGAGTAAAGTTGATGCAAAACTTGTAGGACTGAAAAATTATTGCTCTCTTTTCAGTAGATGCCAGACAAGATGCAGTGATTTTGAAGAATATTTCATGAATGAGAACCAGCCATACTCACCATTGCTTTCAGTCAGTGGTGACATCCATCTTGCTTCTGAAAATCTGACCCAATAAACTGCCTTCTTACTACAGCTGAGCAAGAAGCTTCTCTGCATTGCCCCCAGTCAATGCAGTTCACCTGGATGGAGCTGCAGTTGTTCACATGCTCCAACCCAGAGGTGCACCTTCAGTCAGGATTATGTGGATGATATCTACCGACTCTACCTCAGAGGCCAGCCAACTAAGAGACTTGACATCATAGCAGGATAGGTATACTCTTTTCCCAACCTTTGGGTCCCCAGATGTTGTTGGACTACAACTCCCATCAGCCCCAGCCAGCATGGCCAATGGTCAGGAATGATGGGAATTGTAGTCCAGCAACATATGGGGACCCAAAGGTTGCGACAGTCTCAAGAATACTGCATGGGTTAAGACAGCAGAATGAGAATACATGTGACGAGTTCTACAAAAATCCCTTTTAGTTGACAGTTTTCTCAGAGACAGTGAAGACAAGAAAGAACTCAAATATCTTGGGACAAACACCATCCAGCTGGGTAAAATTACTGAGAGGTATGCACCATGTTGCACTCAAAGGTTCTCGCCTCTTCAAATTGTAAAGATATGGAACGTTTAAGTTCCTGTGATCATGAAGAGGCTGATACAAGACTAATACTCCATTCTGCAGATGCTGCATCTCGAGGCTGTTCCAAAATCTTGATCAGAACCATAGACACCGACATATATGCCCTCATTGTAGTGAAATGTGGCTTTAAGTTAGATGCACAGCAAAGAAAGAGATCACTTTCTCTAGAGGGCATTACACACCCTAGGGGGAGCTAGACTGATTTGGTTACTGGAGTTAGGGACTCAGTGTTGTATGTGCTAGGTGAGGCCCAGCACAGAACAAGCTCAGATGTTTTACTGTTTGAGAATTATTCAATAAAAAAGCTCTATGTTATCCTCGGTCTCATCCTGATCAATATAACTCACCGTATCTTTAGTGAGTCACCTTCAAAGTGTGGAAGAGCTTTGGGTGTCCATCAGCACAGGGAAACATCAGCAGATTGTGGCAGCTCACGAGCTTTCAGCAGCCTTGCCCCCAGAGAAGTCAGCAGTGTCCCCCGTGTTGCTTGCCTTTAGTGACTGCAACACTCTGTCCCAGGTTAGCAGCAAGGACAAGAAAACCACTTGAAAAACCCAGAGAGCTTTTCCTGAGTTCACACCAGAGTTTTTGACCATGGCAGGAACCAAAGTAGATGAGGCAGTGAGTGTGGTCCAGAAGTTCATTGTGCTCATGTATGACAGGACCAGCAGTGTGGAATGAACTGTGAATGAGCACAGGATGAGAAAGGCAGGCTGTTCTTATGTTCTTAACTGGGTATAGGATTGCTGCCTTAGAATGTAGAGGTTCACTCACTGCTAAGTAATTCATGTTCTATGCTTGGACAAATGCTGAATGCCACCAACTTTTTCTGATAATGGGCACGACACACCAAACAGTTCCATCATCTATTTCAGCTATATTTGTGCAAGACTCTTCTTTAACATTCATTGTCTATGAGCAAAGCATGTGGTTGTTATGTGCCTTAAAGTCGATTTTGACTTATGGTGACCCTATGAATCAGCGACCTCCAATAGCATCTGTCATGAATCACCCTGTTCAGGTCTGTGGCTTCCTTTATAGAATCAATCCATCTCTTGTTTGGCCTTCCTTTTTTTCTACTCCCTTCTGTTTTTCTCAGCATTATTGCCTTTGTTGGAAGCTATTTCCTATAGCAGAATAGCACCTCCCTGAGGGCTATTGTTCTTATGACTTAGCACCTCCATGTTTACAACGGATGTCCTGTATCCGCCATCTCAGCAATCTAAGCTGGTCACGTACTCAGGGAATGATCAGGGAGTGATCAGTGAACGACCGGAAGTATGCCAGGACTGCTGTATTGTTGCAAGCTGGATGTTAGCCAACCAGAGTGTGGAAACTGCAGTATTACCTTTATGGAGTTCTTCCTGTAACTTGTTTATCGAGGGGTATAAAAGGCAGCAGACAAAGGCAGTCGGTATTGACCACACCCACATTGCTAGTTGTTTCTTGTGAGTGCCTTTTTAATAAACTTTTTAATATGTTTTTCCTCTAAACTGCAGGCCTGCAACTTATTTGACCAGAGCGAGTCATGAACATATTTCTTATAACACCTTTTCTAGTGAATCATGTTTTCTCATTATGTGTCCAAAGTATGAAAACCTCATGAGCAAAGCTTAGATGTTGCTATAGCTCTGACTGGTCACCTACTGCATTCCATCAATTAAGCCTACTGATTCATAGCCACCTCTGTCCCTCTGATAACAGCCTCAAGGCAGGTAACTTAACTTTTATTTAATCCTTCCTTTTTATTGTATTTTGTTATTACATTTATATCCCACTTTTCCTCCAGGGAGCTCAAGGTGATGTACAAGGTTCTCTTCATCCCCATTTTATCCTTACAACTGCCCTGTGAGGTAGGCTGAGAGACAGTGACTGGCCCAGGCGCATTCAGTGAGCTTTATGGCTGTGGGGGGATTTGAACTCTGGTCTCCCAAGTCCTAGTCAGACATACAATCCACTACACTACATTTCTTTCTCTCTGTGTGTGTATGTCCCTCATTCCCCCAACTGCAGTCTTTAATTTTTGTCTGTCTCTAATAGCCTTTTATCATGTTAGATGGTACAGCTTTTCTTAAACTATAATCCGCTCAAGAGATTTTAGTGCCTGAGGCAGCAAATCCAAATGCTGGCTTTTCTTGGGTGTAAGAAAACGGTAACTAATAAACTAAATAATAGCCAATTTCCTGCTATTTAATCTACTCAAAATCTGTTGCCAAGGCCAGACCACTATCCTGCCTAATGGTAGGGTTTCTGCAAAGGCTATTCCAGGAGCATTGTTATTCTGCAGCCCAACGAGATTTCATATGGATATATTGTATGGATGGCACTTCTTTGTAATGCACGTACCAATTAGGAAAAGATTTTCGTGTTCATCTTTCAAAGAGAGGCACAAAAGTGTCAGGCTAGGTTTTGGAATTCTAAAGCACTGGAAAGAAACCTGCAGTCAGGTAGAATAATGCTAAGGGAGCACTATTTTAATTACCCAGGAGGAAGAAAAATAAAGATGAAAAAAGCAAGAGTTGTACTGCTTTTTCTGTAAAATCTCACCAGATTGCACTGAGGTCTGGCAAGTTAACGCCTTTCCCAGCAAAGGCTAAAAGGATTAGAGTAAAGTTAGTATTTATTACATTTATATCCGTATTGGATTCCATGACATTTAAGGCGGCACACACAGAGTTCTGGGTGCTGCCATGATCTGGGCACATACCACCACACAAAGATCTACTTGGCTTCAGCAAACATTGCAGCATCCTGTGTCCTCAGATATGCTCTGGGTGTAGACCACAGTCTTAGACATGATTAACTGAGAGATTGCGTATTTTGTTAATCTCTCTTTGGGATGCAGAAAGTCTCTCATCTTAAAACTTTGATTACTTTGCCAGTCAATCAACTGATTAATTCTGCTATACATATTGAAGGTCCCAGGTTCAATCTCCAGGTGGGACTGGGCAAGTCGCCTGCCTGAAACCCTGGAGAGCACTGCCAGTCAGTGTAGACAGTGCTGAATTAGATGGACCACTAGTCTGACTCTGTTTAAGGCAGCTTCCTATGATTGTATTTAAAATATTTGCATAGTATTGCAAAACCTTTGTGAAAGTCCTCCAATTAAGAGAATACGGGCTCTGTTTGGTTTAGAGAGTGTGATTTTCAGAGCCATGCTTCTCTGCTCCTAAGAGCAACCTGACTCAGAGAAAAGTGGGTGAAACTTTTCTTGGCATGGAGATAACAGGTAATATAATAATAATAATAATAAACTTTATTTCTACCCCTCCCTTTTTCCAATAGGACTCAGAGCGGCTTACAGCTAAAAGATAACACACCATTAAAACATAGAAATGTATACAATTAAAAATAGAATTAAACTATGAGAAAAATTAAAAACTATAAAACGTACATTTAAGAACAGCAGATAATTTAAAATAATAAGATCATAATGTAGTCACCCATCCTATGACACTTAATCCTGGCCGTTCTCTATCCCAAATGCCCGTTGAAATAAAACAGTCTTCACTTGTCGCCGGAAAGACGGCAAGGAGGGAGCTAATTGCACCTCACTCGGAAGGGAGTTCCATAGCCTAGGGGCGGCCACCGAAAAGGCCCTATCTCATGTCCCTGTCATATGTACTTGTGAAGGTGTGGGGAGCACAAGAAGGGCCTCACCTGAAGATCTCAAATCCCAGACAGATTCATGTAGGGAGATACGATCTGTCAAATAACCTGGACCTGAGCCGTATAGGGCTTTGTAGGTCAAAACCAGTACTTTGAATTGTGACCGGAAACAAATTGGCAGCCAGTGGAGCTGTTGTAACAGGGGAGTTGTATGGTCCCTGTAACCAGCCCCGGTTAGCACGCTGGCTGCAGCTCTTTGTGCCAATTTAAGTTTCCGAACAGTCTTCAAAGGCAGCCCCACTTAGAGCACGTTACAGTAGTCTAAGCGGGATGTAACCAAGGCATGCATCACCCTAGTCAGATCAGGTAGGTCCAGGAACGGGCGCAGCTGGCACACCAGTTTTAATTGGGCAAATGCGCTCCTGGACACAGCAGTAATCTGGGCCTCCAAATTCAAAGCTGAGTCCAGTAATACACCTAAACTGTGAACCTGAGACTTCAGGAGGAGTGCGACCCCATCCAGCACCGGTTGAATCCCTGTTCCCTGATCTGCCCTCCGACTGACCAGGAGTACCTCTGTTTTATCAGGATTTAATCTCAACTTGTTTGCCCTCATCCAGTCCATCACTGATGTCAGGCACTGGTTTAGGACCTGTATGGCTTCCTTGGCTTCAGGTGGAAAAGAGATATAGAGTTGAGTGTCATTGGCATACTGATGGCACTGAACCCCAAAACTCCGAACAACCTCTCCCAGCGGTTTCATGTAGATGTTAAATAACATGGGGGACAAAACTGAACCTTGAGGGACCCCATAGGTCAATGGCCAAGGGGTCGAGCAGGAGTCCCCCAGTACCACCTTCTGTGTTCGGTCCTCCAGGAAGGACTGAAGCCACTGTAACACAGTGCCCCCAAGTCCCATCTCAGCAAGGCGGCCCAGAAGGATACCATGATCGATGGTATCGAAAGCCGCTGAGAGGTCCAGTAGAACCAACAGGGACACACTCCCCCTGTCCAGTTCTCTGCGTAGGTCATCCACCAAGGTGACCAAAGCCGTCTCTGTCCTGTAGCCAGGTCTGAAACCAGATTGAAATGGATCCAGATAATCCGTATCATCCAAGAATCTCTGGAGTTGGGCGACCACCACACCCTCTATTATCTTGCCTAGAAATGGAATATTGGAGACTGGCCGATAGTTACCCAGTACAGAGGGATCCAGGGAGGGCTTTTTCAGCAGTGGTCTTATAACTGCCTCCTTTAAGCATGATGGAATTCTGCCTTGTTGTAGAGAGGCATTAAACACTCCCCTGACCGAATCGACCAGTCCCTCTCTGGTACTTTTAATGAGCCAGGAAGGGCAAGGGTCCAGTGAACAAGTGGTGGCACGCGCCGCTCCAAGGATCTTGTCCACATCCTCGGGCAGAACAAGTTGAAAAGAATCCATTTTAATTGGACAAACAGGTGCCAAAGTTACATCCTCAGAGACTGTATCAATTTTAGCGTCCAAGTCGGAGCGAATCTGAGCAACTTTGTCTGCAAAGTGCCATGCAAATTCCCAACAGCGGTCTGCTGAGTGGTCAGAATTACCCTCACGGGGGGCAGAACTTAAAAGCCCCCTAACCACTCGAAACAGTTCTGCTGGACGGCTCCCAGCAGAAGCAATGGAGGCCGAGAAGAAAGATTTCTTTTTAGCTCACACTGCCTCGGAGTAGGCCTTCAGATAGGCTCTAGCCCGAGATCGATCAGCTTCGCTCCGAGTCTTCCGCCAATGTCGCTGTAGTCCCCGTCTGACATGTTTCATCACCACCAGCTCCTTGGAAAACCATGGGGCCGGTTTGGCTCCACTCCGAAAGAGGGGACACTTGGGAGCGATCGTGTCCACAGCCCTGGCCATTTCCCTATTCCAGAGGTCAACCAGGGCTTTGACAGGATCGC
The DNA here is from genome assembly GCF_030035675.1 of Rhineura floridana. Lineage (NCBI taxonomy): Eukaryota > Metazoa > Chordata > Lepidosauria > Squamata > Rhineuridae > Rhineura > Rhineura floridana. The sequence continues at coordinate 110,368,890 of NC_084488.1, forward strand.
CTGCCAAGGTGACAGGAAAATCTCCAAGAGCCGTCAGGAAACCATCCGGTTCCATCAGCCTCCTGGGACGGACCATTCTAATCGGTCCCCCACCCCTGCAGAGGTTCTGAGTCCCAGTGAGTCTAAACCCGACCAGGTAGTGATCTGTCCATGACAGCGGAACCACCACAAGTTCTTCCACACCAAGATCACCGTCATCCCGACCAACACAGAAAACACGGTTGAGGATGTGACCAGCAACATGAATGGGGCCAGATAATACTTGGGACAGACCCATGGTTGTCATGGAGGCCATGAAGTCCTGAGCCACTCCCGACAGAGCAGTCTCAGGATGGATGTTGAAGTCACCCAGTACCACAAGCCGAGGGGACTCCAACACCAACCCCGAGACTACCCTGGCTAGCTCAGGTAGGGAGACTGTGGAGCAGCGGGGTGGGCGGTACACCCACAGAATCCCTATTCTGTCCTGGCTACCTAACTTCAAGTACACACACTCAAACCCTGAGAACTGTGGGAGAGGGCACCTCGTCAGGGGAATGGTGTCGTGATAGACCACTGTGACCCCACCTCCCTGTCCCCCAGATCTCGCCTGCTGCTGTACTGAAAAACCAGGTGGACAAAGCTGGGAGAGATTAACCCCCCCAGCTTCATCCAACCAGGTCTCCGTAATACAGGTCAGGTCGGCATGCTCATCGAGGACCAAATCCTGAATGAGCATCGATTTTCCGTTCACCGACCTGGCATTCACCAGCAGCAGTTTCAACCCAGAGGCACTGTCACCAAGACCATCCAGGTTATTTGAGGGGGAAAACAGCTTGGGGGTTATCAACAATCGGTTACACTCTACCCTCCCTCGATAGCATAGCTGTCTCCCTACTTTGTATCTCCCTCTGCCTTCAACAACATTAATGGCAGCCCCTTGGATTCCCTGCTTTACCCCTTGGATCCCCTCCTTTGCCCACTCATCCACAGACTTAAATGACCATTCTACACTAGGGAAGTGGGACAGAGGCAGTCAGGGAGAAGGAAAAGTATGTGTCAGCCTACAAACATTAGGGGGAAAACACTTCAGAGAAGCTTATGTGCATTTTTATGTGTTGTCACTTCAGAGAAGCTTATGTGCATTTTTATGTGTTGTCGTGTGAATGTGCCTGTTTGTGTTTAAGTATTTTTAAATATGTGCCTGAGAGAGCATACTCTGTATTTAACGGGGGGGCTTTCGGGGGGCCCAATTAGCGTAGTGACGGGCTATGGGAGGTATGGCGCTAGGAGGAGAACGTGCCAGGTAAGGGGAACTCGCCCCAGACAAGTTGTGTCTGTGCCTTGTTCCGGTTCTCCTCAAGGCCACAGAACTGCTGGTTGTTCTATCAGCCAGCCCTTAGATCTCCAGGTGCTGCTTTTGAACGCCAGGTCGGTATATAATAAAACCTCCCTTGTCCACGATTTAATTGTGGATGAGGGTGTCGACCTGGCATGTATAACCGAGACCTGGGTGGGTGAGCAGGGAGGAGTTGCTCTCTCTCAGCTTTGCCCACCTGGGTATACAGTGCAGCACTATGGTAGATCTGAGGGTCGGGGAGGCGGGGTCGCTGTGGTCTATAGGAGTACTTTCTCTCTCACCAGGCATCCTGTCCAGATGGCAACTGGTCTAGAGTGCCTCCACCTTGTGCTGGGCCAAGGAGACAGACTGGGAATCCTGTTGGTGTACCGCCCACCTTGCTGCCCAACAGCTTCCCTAGCTGAGCTGACAGAGATAGTCTCGGAGGTGTTGTTGAGGTCCCCCAAACTTGTGGTGTTGGGGGATATCAACATTCATGCCGAGACTGTCTTATCTGGGGCGGCTCAGGACTTCATGGCCTCCATGACAACCATGGGGCTGTCTCAATTTGTTACTGGCCCAACGCATGTGTCAGGTCACACTCTTGATTTGATCTTCGCCACTGGTCATGGAGATGGTGATCTGGAGGTGGGGTGTTTTTCATCTACTCCATTGTCATGGACAGATCACCGCCTGCTGAGTTTTAGACTTACGACGACTCTTTCCCTCTGCAAGGGTGGGGGACCTATTAAGTTGGTCCGCTCCCGGAGGCTTATGGATCCTATTGGTTTTCAGAGGGCTCTGGGAGTTTTTCCAGCTGATAGTACTGGTGCTCCTGTCGAGGCCTTGGTCGAACTGTGGAATACGGAGATGGCCCGGGCTATCGACACGATTGCTCCCGCGCGCCCTCTTCGATGCAGAGCTCATACAGCTCCGTGGTATACCCCAGAGCTGAGAGTGATGAAGCAAGAGAGAAGGAGGCTGGAGTGCAGATGGAGACGAACTCCAGACGGATGCAATTATGCTTTGGTAAGTGCCTCCACTAAGTCGTATATAAAAGCGGTAAGGGCGGTGAAGAAGTCTCACTTCGCTGCCTCTATCAGGACATCTCTCTGCCGCCCTGCAGAGCTTTTTAGGGTTGTACGAGGACTCTTACATTCTGGTCCTCGAGATACCATTGAAACATCCGAAGCTCGCTGTAACGACATCGCAGGGCACTTCCAAAATAAAATCGCATGCATCCATAGGGACCTAGACTCTGATGTTATGACAGATGAATCCATTGAAGTGTCCAGAACACGGTCTTGTCTTTCATTATTGGATGAGTTTCAGTTGGTGCAGCTTGAGGAAGTGGACAAGGTGCTTGGAATGGTGCGGGCAACCACGTCTGCTCTAGATCCTTGTCCATCTTGGCTAGTGAAGGCTAGCAGGACTAGTACCACCGGCTGGGCCAAGGAAGTGATAAATGCCTCCTTGAGTGAGGGAGTAGTCCCTAGTAGCCTCAAGGAGGCAGTAGTGAGACCTATTCTAAAGAAACCTTCCTTAGACCCAGATAACTTGAACAATTATAGACCGGTGGCGAATGTCCCCTTTTTGGGCAAGGTTCTGGAGCGGGTGGTCGCCGGTCAGCTCCAGGTGCTCTTGGATGAGACCAATTATCTGGATCCATTTCAATCCAGTTTTAGGCCTGGTTTTGGCACTGAAACAGCCTTGGTCGCCCTGTACGATGACCTCTGTCGGGAGAGGGACAGAGGGAGTGTGACTCTGTTGATTCTCCTTGATCTCTCAGCGGCGTTTGATACCATCAACCATGGTATCCTTCTGGGGAGACTTGCGGAGTTGGGAGTTGGAGGCACTGCTTGGCAGTGGTTCCGCTCCTACTTGGCGGATCGTCGCCAGAAGGTAGTACTTGGGGAACATTGCTTGACACCTTGGACTCTCTATTGTGGAGTCCCTCAGGGGTCGGTTTTGTCCCCCATGCTTTTAAACATCTACATGCAGCCTCTGGGTGCCGTCAACAGGAGTTTTGGAGTGCGTTGCCACCAGTACGCTGATGACACGCAGCTCTATTTCTCCTTTTCATCTTCTACAGGTGAGTCTGTGGATGTGCTGAATCACTGCCTGACCGCGATAATGGACTGGATGAGAGCTAATAAACTGAGACTCAATCCAGACAAGACTGAGACACTGTTAGTGAATGCCTTCCCTGCCCAGATGGTGGATGTTTACCCTGTTCTAGATGGGGTTACACTCCCCTTGAAGGAACAAGTTCGTAGTCTCGGGGTTCTTTTCAATCCTTCTTTGTCTCTTGAGGCGCAAGTGGCCTCGGTGGCAAGGAATGCGTTCTACCACCTTTGGTTGGTAACCCAGCTACGCCCCTATCTGAACAGGGATGACCTCGCCTCAGTTGTTCATGCTCTGGTAACTTCTAGGTTGGATTACTGTAATGCGCTCTACGTAGGGCTGCCCTTGAAGACAGTTCGGAAGCTTCAGCTAGTGCAAAACGCAGCAGCCAGACTGCTGACGAGGACCAGCCGGTCAGCGCATATAACACCTGTTCTGGCCCGTTTGCACTGGCTACCCATTTGTTTCCGAGCCAGATTCAAGGTGCTGGTTTTGACCTATAAAGCCTTACACGGCGTGGGACCGCAATATCTTGTGGAACGCCTCTCCTGCTATGAACCGACCCGGTCACTTCGCTCAGCATCTAAGGCCCTCCTCCGGGTACCAACCCATCGGGGAGCCCGGAGGACAGTTACTCTATCTAGGGCCTTTTCTGTAGTGGCCCCCGAACTGTGGAACAGCCTCCCCAAAGAAGTACGCCTGGCGCCGACGCTTCTATCTTTTCAGCGCCAGGTTAAGACCTGGCTATGCTCCCAGGCATTTTAAGCGTTTAATGTTATAACTTTAAATCTTTTATTTTTTTGTTTGCTGCTTATGTTTACTGTTGGTAGTTGATTTTATTGTGATAGTCTGTATTTTAACCTTTTTGTACACCGCCCAGAGAGCCACTCGCTATGGGCAGTTTATAAATGAAACAAATAAATAAAATAAATAAATAAGCTAGCGAAGTTAGTGGGGTCAGTCCTCGACATCTAGCTGATGACCCCTGTTCTGTATTCTCTAAGTCAGACGAAGATGAGTCGAAACTGGTGTTCAAAGATACCCTGTAAGAACAAGCACTAGACAGGGTAGGAGTGGAATGAACAGTCTCAATATAATGGTCATGTGGAAGAGAGGAGGTATCCTTCACATCTAAAGGAATTTGAGATTCCATCCTCACATATGGAACAGGGTCAGCTAAAGTCATCAATGCTTGTAAGCGGATGGACAGAGTATACAGTCTAGAAATGACATCCCGTTGGGTATGTACTGGAAAAGTAGCAAAATTAGTGAGAAGGAACTCCTCTTCCTCACAAAAGGAGCTAATCTGTTTTTCACTAAGTAAAGAGTCAGAGTCAGCTGTATTAGTCTTTTTGGGGGGCTTGATAGGTGTAGCAAATGATCCTTTGTCCGGGACTTTTGCACCAAAGTGAACAGTATGAACATCTGATGTTAAGGGAAATGGCTTCCGAGGTGGAAATAAAGGCTGTGGGTCCGCTATATTTTGGAAGTGTCTTTGTAAAACTATGCCCTGCCTATATAAGAGATGCCGTTTCATACGTAGAAGGCTTACTGGCTCTGAATTCCTAAAGGTAAGTAAAACCGTTGATCTTGTAGAGGTATTACAAAGATGTTCCACCTTAACAATGTCTGACGTCTTTATCTGGACCAGATCCAGTGATTGCAAAAATTTAAAAATATGTAACTTCCGCATAGCATAAGAGTCTCTGAAGTTGATCCCATGATAATTAAGCAAAACTATTTTATTTTGGCTGTACTGTAAAATCCAACGCTTTCTCTGCTCCGAGAAGATTCTCAGCTCTGAGTGCTGCATACATGATACTTTCTCATGAGCTAATGATAACGGATCCACAGGAGAAGGAATTATCTCAGGACAAGGCATAGAAGGTGAGCCATAGTGCTCCTGGGTCTGCGAATCTTCTCTAAGAGAAGTCCGTGAACTTTCTATAGGAGAGCTCTTAGGTTTAGATAGCATCTCCAGAATTTTAAACAGTTTAAAATAGTTCATTTTTCTAGTTCTCGGTAGAGGTAAGTGTTGGGAACTTTGTGGAGTCGTCCGGGGTCTTGGGGGGGTCTTAATCACTTTTTTTGGGAGCAGGGTCCTGAAAGGACCCCTATGTCTCCAGCGTCCTACAAGCCAATCAGCATGAAACGGGAGTACATTAGCCACTGAGAAGAGTCTTCTAACATGCTTCCTTGTCCTTTCCTGCTGACTGGAGCCAATCAAAGTGACAGGAGGTGAATCAGCAACTGAGAAGACTCTTCTCAGTAGCTAACACTCTCTTTCATGCTTATTGGCACCTAGGAACCTCTGTTGTTGTGGGAGAAGGCATTAACAAAGATCTCATTCTCAACTGAGCAGCAAAAAAAGGGGGCATAGCTGTGACCCTGCACTTCTGAATTTGCCACTACACTACTGGTTGGGAAAGCTTCACCTGCTAAATTTCTTTTGCTAAAGGTGTAAAAGCTGGGCAATAGGAAAAAGTGATAACGCTCTTAAGGTAACTTTCCCCCAAAGAATCCTAGAAACTGTATTCTAATGAGGTTGCTGGGAATTCTGTGAGACATCCCTACCTCCCTCAGTTCAAAGAACTGCAATTTCCAGGATTCCCTAGGGACAGGAAATGATTGCTAAACTAACTTAATACTCTGCCGATCTACCTGTGTTCTGATGTGTGAAATGCATAAAATGCATACTGGAAACATGATTGTCTTGTTATTAGTTTAAAAAGAAAAGGCCCACAATTATACAGTGTTGTTTGTAAATCAGCATGACTGTATTTTATTATGGCATTGCTGCCATTTGCAATATTCTTAGTGGAGGATGATCTTATGAAAATCTCTTTTCATCCCTTACTAATAGAGAATGCTGAACAGTGCTTTTTAGACATGGTATGAAATGAGGCACTGTTAGAAAAAAAGGGGGGGTTGTGATTAGGGTTGCCAGGCCCAGGGCCTGAGGCTGAACCTGTATCTTTAGGAGAAGAGAAAGTCAGCCTCCAAGAGGTCTTCTGTATCTTTAAAAGTTGTGCAGGGGGAAGGGAGAATTCCACCTTGTGGTTTTTCCCATTAGTGTTGCAAGAACACCTGCACTTGGCTGACTTTCTCTTCTCCTAAAGATACAGGATCAGTCTCAGGCCCTGAACCTGGCAACCCTAGTTGTGATAATTCAGGAAAAGAGAGAGAGCGAGCGAGCGAGAGAGAGAGAGAGAGAGAGAGAGAGAGAGGAGAATTCATTCTTCCCAAAAGCAGAAGGGGGGTATTGTTTGGCTTGCTTATTCATTTTGCAGTCAACTTCTGAATGGATCAAATACCTTTTTTGTTGCTGATACACAACTGAAATATATTAGTATAAGTAACAGGATTAAAGCATATGTTCCATTATTGCAAGCAGGAGTCAGTCAGGAGGGGAGAAAGGCCTGGCACACTCCTTTCCTGTTCCTTTAGCAGAGGTCTGATCTGTCAAACTCAGCTGACGAAGCTTTTAATGGCACAGAGCTAAATGTTACAATTGCTAATTGGTGCAGAAAAAACTGCTGATAAAGGGACAGTTATTCAGAGATTGACCAGAGCAAGCCACTGTTTTAAAAAGAAAATCTGTTAAGGCTTATTTGGTGATTAATTCCAGTTTCTGATATTTATTTTACCTATACAACACAGCACAGTTTTATGCATAATTATTTACACTGAACATATGTATAAATTGTTTCACTGCTGACATACAAAAGCTGCAGAGATTTACAATGGATTTCGTGTCGGAATTCTATTGAGTTGTGTAGCAGAGTGGACAGTTTGAACGAGCTTGTATGTGTGTGTTTGAATCTTTGCTAAGATTCTACCTTCCCTGCAAATTAGTCAGACAGAGACTTTAAGCTTTAAAACAAGAAAGAACTACTTTATTCTGGAAATACGTACTTGATAGGAAAGAGTTCTATATCTAGCTAACTAGCTATGTTGGAGCAGTCTGCACTGGTCCCAGAGCAGCTCTCATGCTGGTTGAGAGGGAGAGACAAAGGAAAGATGTTTGCTCCCCTCTCAAGAGAGAAGAAGAACTGGGAAGGCGGGAAGGAACTGGGATCAACATCCTTTGCATATCAGTCTAGCAGGAAAGGGAGAGATGGCAAGGATCAAAGGACAGGTATAGCCTAGCAACAAAGAGGTCTCCTCCCTAGCTACCCTTTTTAACCCCATGCAGCCTCAACCCACCAAGTTGGAGTTGAACCTCATACATTCTAACATCCCTTCTCAATGAGAACTTGGTTCATTCTACAAGGTGTATCTTGCCTCGTAGTTTCTGGTGTCGGACTTTGCCCAATGGTTTGGTCAAAGCATCAGCTGTCATCTCTTCTGTTGGACAGTAGGTCATCTCTAGAAGTCCTTTCTCCCTTATGTCCTTTAGGTAGTGGAACTTCACATCAATGTGCTTCATGCGAGAACTTTTCCCTTCTGATTCCACGAGTCTTATGCAGGCTTGATTGTCCTCAAGTATTCTGATAGGCTCTGGTTCAGATATGCCCAAGTCTCCTAGAAGCTTGCCTAGCCACAGCATTTCCTTGCATGCCTCATCAGCTGATACATATTCAGCCTCAATAGATGAGTGTGCTACAGTCTCTTGCTTTTGACTTGTCCAGCAGATAAGTGACTGTCCGTAGTAGAACAAGTTTCCACTGGTTGACTTACGATCTTTGGTGGCTCCAGCCCAGTCAGCATCAGCATATCCTAGAAGTTTAGGATCTTGAGTAGCTGATAGCTTTAGTTTTAAGTCTGCAGTGCCTTTCAGATATCTTGCCACTCTCTTGACTGCTTCCCAGTCTTTCTTGGTTGGCAAGCTGGTTTTTCTGCAAAGGTATCCCACTGCTACCGCCACATCTGGTCTGGTTATTGTGCTGATGTACAGGAGTTTCCCTATAGCTTGTCTGTACCTTTCGTTGTCTTCCCAGGGTTGATTGTTCTGGTCTGGTTTCAAGTATCCTACTTCCATTGGTATAGGTGCTGGATGTGCATCCTTCAGTCCTAGACTCTCAAGCAGGTCTTGAATCTTTTGTTTTTGGTTTAGAAGAAAGGATCCATCGCCCTCTCTTTCAATTTGTATTCCAAGGTAGTATGTGATGTCACCTAGACATTTCACTTCAACTTCCTTGCTTAGATTATTTACTAACTCTTGCTTGTCTTGTGGATTCTCATAAGCCAGCAGTAAATAATCTACATAAATCAAAATATAAGTCCATTTGTTGTTCTTGAATCGATAGGCATTGGTCTGCTTCGCCTCTTTTATAGCTTTGTTTCAAGAGCATTTGGTTCAGTTTGTCATTCCATGCTCTTGCAGCTTGTTTCAGTCCATAGATGCTTTTTTGCAGTTTGCATACTAGGGTTTTCTTTCCTTGTATTTCAAAGCCTGGTGGTTGTTACATGTAGATTTCCTCTTCTATTTCCCCATGCAAGAACGCTGTTTTTACATCCATGTGTTCCACCTGCATTTTCTTGTTAGCAGCAACACTTAGGAGAGTTCTGATTGTTGTATGTTTGACTACAGGAGCAAAGGTTTCATAGTAGTCTTGTCCATACTTTTGAGAGTATCCTTTGGCCACTAGTCTTGCCTTGTATCTCTCAATGTTCCCTTCAGCATCTGGCTTTTTCTTGAATACCCACTTGCAGCCTACAGCATTCCTTCCTTGAGGAAGCTTGGTAAGTGTCCAAGTTTTGTTCTTGTGTAGAGCTTCCAGCTCTTCCTTGGCTGGCTGCCTCCACCTCTCAGCTTCAGCTTTGGGTAAGGCTTCAATATCTTTCCAGGTATCAGGCTCTGGAAGTTCAGCAGCTCTCGCCAGGTAGGACAGTCTCAGTGGAGGTACACCTCTGTTGGTGCGGTTAGAGCGCCTTGGTGCAGGACTCTCTGCTGCCCCTTCTGGCTGTGCAGGTTCCCCTTCTTGCTCTGATTCCTCACTGTCCTCCAGTACTGGCATGTTGCTGTAATCTGTAGTGCTTTATGGTATTTCTGCTTTATCTTCTTCACTGTTGTGGTCTTGGGATGGTGCCTCTTCTGGTTGGAATGCACCTTGACCTTCATCAAAGTAGACAGCTCTTTGGATTTCAATCCTTTCTGTTTTGGGATTTAGGATTCTGTATCCCTTTTGTTTTGAAGAATATCCCAGAGCTTGGAAAAGTTACTTTTTTGAACTACAACTCCCATCAGCCCAATCCAGTGGCCATGCTGGCTGGGGCTGATGGGAGTTGTAGTTCAAAAAAGTAACTTTTCCAAGCTCTGGAATATCCAATGAAGATTCCTTCCTTTGTAGTGTTGTCCAATTTGGTTCTCTTCTGGTGTGGAATGTGACCGTACACTTTTGATCCAAACACCTTTAAATGAGCCAAACTGGGTATGCGCCCATACCATAATTCGAATGGAGTCTTGTTACCATTTACGTTTGTTGGCAAATGATTTTGTAGATAGGTGGCAGTGTACACTGCCTCTCTCCAGTGCTTCTGTGGGAGATTGGCATCTTCTAGCATGGATCTCACCATCTCAATTAGGGTTCTGAATTTTCTCTCTGAGACTCCATTCTGTTCTGGGTTGTGGGGTACAGTGGTTTGATGCTCAATCCCATTTTCAAGCAAAAACTGCTGGGTAGCATGTGACATGTACTCCCCTCCGTTATCAGAACGTAGAATTTGTGGTTTTCTCTGAAATTTAGTGGTCACCATTGCAATATATTCTTTCAGTTTCTGAAGCATTTGCCCCTTCTCCTTCAACATATATATTACAGTGAATCTTGAAAAATCATCAATAAAACTAAGAACATATCGATTTCCACCATGTGAATGAATTGGCATTTCACAAATGTCGCTGTGAATCAACTCTAGGGGGCGCTTAGTCTTCCTTTCACTGTGCTCAGGAAAACTGGGTCTGGCCCCTTTTGCCTTAACACAGCAAGTACATTTCCCCTTTTCTTGGCAGGGTTCAATTTGCATGCCTCTTACTAAATTGTTCTTTTGAAGGGTATTTATCTTTGCAATGTCTCTATGCCTAAGTCGTCTGTGCCACATATGCAAACATGTAGGGTTGCCAGGTCGATGGCCTGAGACTGATCCTGTATCTTTAGGAGAAGAGAAGGTCAGCAAAGTGCAGGTGTTCTTGCAACTCTGTAATGGCTGGCTTTCTCTTCCCCTAAAGATACAGGATCAGTCTCAGGCCAAGAATCTGCAACCCTACAAACATGACTTGTTACAGCATTCTTTCACAGCATTAGCTTGTGGACTTTGTTGATCAACTTCATACATTCCCTTTCGCTTAGTAGCTGTGCATAAAATTTCACCATCTCTAGAAATTGTGCAGGAATCTTGTTCAAATAACACTGAGCACCCATTGTTGTTAGCTTCACTAACAGACACTAAGTTGTTAGAAATCTCTGGGATCCAGAGCGCATTTCTGAGATAAATTTCCTCAGTGCCGCAAATCAGCTTAACATCTCCCCGCCCCCTTATGGGCAGGACTCTCGAGTCCGTCAGCTTAACTGTTCCTTCATATGGGGTTAAATCTTCAAACAAAGCCTTTTCATTTATTAGATGAGCACTAGCCCCTGAATCCACATAGAAATTTGCATCATTATAACATTTTTCAACATGGGTTACTTGAAAGCCTTTTGCATTTTTCTTTTCTGTCCCTTTAAATCCTCTATCTTGTTTTTCAAACTTTCCTTCTCTCTTGTCACATTGACTTTTAAGGTGTTTTTCCAAATTGCTTTTTTTTTTTTACAATAATTTTTATTCAAATTTTCATAAAACATACAAAACAAAATCATAAAACATTCAAAGACAAAAAACAAAACAAAACAAAAATGATTAAACAAAAAAATAAAATGTTGACTTCCCATTTGTCGCAGATCAAATCAGTTGTAAGTCTACAATATATAACAATCCTGTCTCTTAAATTATATTATAAAATCACTTTCCTCCAGTAGTTATCTTAATTAATCATCAAATCTCATAAACATTACTTTATTCTTTCCACAAAAAGTCAAAGAGAGGTTTCAATTCTTTAAGAAATATATCTATCAATTTTTCTCCAAATAAACATGTCAATTAATCCATCTCGTTAATAATAATAATAATCTTATTGTCATAACCATAGTCCAAATAAACATATCGATTAATCCATCTCATCAAAATCTGTTAGGTCCAATAATTTCAATAGCCATTATTCCATTATCCCTATTAATTCCATCTTCCATCTTCAATAGTCCTGTTAAGTCCAGTAATTTCAGTGTCCAATCTTCCATTATCAGTATTCCATAATAATCTTGCTGTCATAGCCATAAGAGTCTGATGGGAATTTCCTCTATCCCAAATATTTTCTTGCCATCAATTCTGAATAAGTTGCTGAAATATTGTTGTAAAGTCATATCTGTGTTCTTCTTTTTTACAAAATGCACTGGCTCATCTCTTGAGAGTTTTTCCATTGTCACATGGCTGCAGTTAATTCCATAGATTTTCTCTATATCAAGCTCCATCACGTCATTCCAGTCCAGAAGATTATCCAAGCCATTGATAACTTTATCTCTAATATCTTCATTAATTTCTTCAGAGATAACGTTAAATTCCAAACAGTAGATTTTATTTCTAATATCCATAAACTCCAGATCTTTTTCCAATTCCACATTTGTTCCAATCTCCAAGGCTTGTATCTTCCCTTTATTTTTTCTTTTCTCATCTCTGATCTCATTCTCCTCTCTCACAGGATCCCCTATTTCTTTAAGCTCCTGCGTCATTTTGCTCAGTTCAATTTTCAGCTCCTTACTGCCCTGTCGCAGGGTTTGTTTCATTATCTCAATCTCATCCATTATTTTCTGAAACATAATTACTTCCAGATTCTCAGCCACTTTCTTGATTGCCATTCTTAAAACCACGAAAACAAAACAAAACAAAAATAAAGAAGAACCACTTCTTATTTCAGCAACAATTGGGTTAATATTCCAGGCTTGATGACATCACAGTATAAACAGAGCAGCCTGCCTTATCTCTCTATGTTCAAGAATACAAAACAAATTTAGTTCCCAGCATCAAAACAGTTAGTGGCGTCGTGAAGAAGCAGATTCGTCAAAATAAAATAGACCAAAAAGAGAATAGTCCCAGACAATATAATGTTCCTCAGAATAGAAATCCCTCTTCTGTTTATAACTTTAGAATGCACTTCCAGGACAGCTTTTTGCAATAGAAACAGAGATAAGCTGTTAATTTCGTGAATAACAGAGAAGAGTTATAGCTCACCCAGAAGTTCTTTAAAGCTGATTCATTTGACAAATCTCTTTTTGCTGCAAGAATTTAAACCAAGTAAAAAAAATAATAGAAAGAAGGGTGCTTGCCTGTTAGTCCATTTTCTCTTTGAAGAAAAGATAAACATATCGCATTAATCAGATAGAGGTTGTTCGGAAGTCCGTCCGGCATTGCTGGCTGGACCTTTTCTCATAAATTAATGAAATCCAGTCCTCCCAACAAAAACAGGCTTTTGAGGTTGATCTCTACGTTTCTCCCTGCCCGGGAGAAATTTCATCAGTCAAAAAAAAATGTTCTGACTGATTTATATCTGAATAAGCTTCTTTTGAGGCGGGAGCCCATCTCAAAAGCAGGCACAAGCGAAGTCACCCTTCCCGGAAGTCGGTGTTTTTCCAAATTGCATAGAAAACAATGCTTGGCTTTAACATTTGATGATTGCCTCCTTTGTTCCCCAAATCTGCATTTGGCTGCCTGTCCAGCAGCTTCTTTGCTAGCTTGTTTATTTAGGAAAGAGGAGACGCTATCCTTTTCCGTAGCTGCTTTCTGAGAGAACTGCTCTCTCACTTCTGAAATAATCTCGTTTAGAGTCTTTTTCTGTTGTAAAACAAGTACAAAAGTTTCCATGTACTTTGGAAGGGAGTCTAGAAATAAAGCTATTTGTATTGGTTCATCTAACTCTGTTCCTGCTTCCTCAATCCCTTGGACTAACATCATGAATTTTGTAAGATGTTCCTCAAAAGAATCATCCCTCATTTGCAAATTAATAAGACTTCTTAACATTGCAATCAGATGTGCCTGGCCTTTGGGCTGAAGGCTCGATTCCAGGGCAGACCATATCTCTCTAGCGTTTTCACATTTCATGATCAAAGGAATCTGTGAATTACTCACGGATTTAGTGATAAGATCCTGTACTGCTTCATCTTTCTCCTGGTTCTGATCCTGCAATCACATCCAACAGCTTCTGTTGTCATAGGTGATTTTTCATATGGAATTCCCATAGCTTCCACTCTCCGGGGATGAGTTTGTGGAGTCCTAGCCGGGCTGGTGCCCATAACCTGTCGGAATTCTATTGAGTTGTGTAGCAGATCAGACAGTTTTGAGCGAGCTTGTGTGTGTGTGTGTTTGAATCTTTGCTAAGATTCTACCTTCCCTGCAAATTAGTCAGAGACTTTAAGCTTTAAAACAAGAAAGAACTACTTTATTCTGGAAATACATGTGTGATAGGAAAAAATTCTATATGTAGCTAACTAGCTATGTTGGAGCAGTCTGTACTGGTCCCAGTGCAGCTCTCATGCTGGTTGAGAGGGAGAGACAAAGGAAAGAAGTCTGTGTGATGTTCCTGTAGGTTAAGCATCTGTAAATATGGTAAGTGCGGGTCTATTAGGTGATATATGGTAATTGACTGAGAGAGAAAGGGGGAGTACATGGGTGAGAAGCTGAAGTATGCTGGATGATGATTGGCTGAGTGGCTGGCTGGCTGGCTGAAGGTATAAATGGAAGTTTGTGAGTGATGAGGAGTGAGTCGGTTAAGGGAGGGAAGTTGTTGAGTTGGTTGGAGTGAGGTCGTTTGGTGAGGGTTGGTTGGCAGAGTTCTGAGGGAAGTTTGGATTGTATTTGGTGGATATTTAAACAGTATATATGAACAGAAACATAAAGAGTGACCATATATGAAACCATACGCTTGTGAAACATTCCTAAAGTAATCTTGTTATTTCCTGTTGTTAGTAAATAAATACTTATTTGGTTTACCAAAGGCCTGATCCTTGTCTGGGGGAATATACAGACCAGAAGAAAGGGCAAGGTAATTACCAAGGCTGAACAGAAACTGTATCTAATTGTGGCAGCGGTGAAGGGAGATATTGTAACAAGTCAAGTATCCAGAGCAACCCAGAGTTGTATGCTTTATATATCAAGATACAAGGGGGTTGGGAACAGCATAGGCACACAGTCACAAAGTAACAAGCTATAGAGAGACTTAGGCAAAGTCTCTGGGAGTATTGGTTACAGGAAGTGAAAGGTGCTGCTGCCTAACAGTGGGATCTAGTGAGATGTGTGCTAGAGCAGAGTGAGAAACCATATAAAGGACGGTCCTGACTGGTGGTGTCCCTCATGGTGCCTAGTGAAAGGCAGTAGCCACAGAGCAGGTGGGAACCTGACAGGAAGAACCAGGGAAGGAAATCACAGTCTGCTCCCCTCTTGAGAGAGAAGAAGAACTGGGAAGGTGGGAAGGAACTGGGATCAACATCCTTTGCATATCAGTCTAGCAGGAAGGGAAGAGACAGCAGGAGATCAAAGGACAGGTATAGCCTAGCAACAAAGAGGTCTCCTCCCTAGCTATCCTTTTTAACCCCATGCAGCCTCAACCCACCAAGTTGGAGCTGAACCTCATACATACATTCCAACATTTGGAAAAAGCCCTTTCAAATATCTACACCACTGCTTACTGCCAGAACGCCTTGTTGCAAAGCAAATAAACCATATTTTCTCAATATGCAGTGTAATAGATAATAATGATTAAAAAATCACACAAATTAAGAGTTGTCCATGGAACTCTCCTTGTAGAACCATCAAAGGGATCAGTTCAATTAACGTACAATATAGCCCAGGATTCTGTTTCCAGCAGCTGCAGCTGCCGAACAGATGCCTCTGGGATGTTCACAGCCAAGGCATGAATTCACGAAACCCATCCTCTCTTCACCTGTTTCAGACCTAGTACAAAGAGGTATATTGCTCTTAAACAGCATTGTCTTTCAAATCTCACATTTATTATTTTTAAAAGCATTCTAAGGTTCTCCTGTATTGACATTGCAAAGAACCTCTTAGTATACATGGGCCAGATGTGCGACTTTGCCAAGTATGGGGTGACTCTCAAATAGGACACTTGAGTTTGGTAAAATCCATTACATATATAAAGTTAGTGTCATAGTTTCAAGCTCTATGGCTATTGCTCCCTAAAGCCACATCTGCGCTTTACATTTACAGCAGTATTATATTGTTGTGAGTTTGAGGGTTGGAATGGATGATTCCTGTGAGTCCCCTTCCAGCCTCTGATTTGGAATCCTGTGCCTTGGGGTGAGGGGCTGGCTCTGCTGGCCAGATGAGTTTCTTTTGTTAAGCTAATAGAGTGGCCAGGAAGACCCTTTTCTCGTTGAAACTCTTCAGGAAAACCTTCCCTCCCTCCTGGCGCCTAGGAGAGGCTTGTGTTTTTAGTTGTGTCTGAGAAAGGCTGGGAACTGGATGCAGGCAGAAAGACTGGCTCTCTGCACCATGGCTTTAGGATGCCTCCTGTAACCCTGATGGAAAAGCTGGGTATTGGACTGCTAATGCCTTGAACCCCTCCATCCTAAGCTCAGGTTGGAATGTGTGTAAATAAACAAACCATATTTCATAAAGACACTGTTGGAAGTGGGGAAAGAGCAACTCCTGTTTTGTTGTTTTGTTTATGTTCCAGAAGGGATATAGAGTTAGGGTCCTCCAGATGGATAGGCTTGATTACCTTTACCTGTGATGCTCTGACTGACTTCCTTCCACTGATACGTCTTAGGGAAGCTTATCTGCCCCTCCTTCCACCCTTTCCTCTCTTCTCTTCTCCGACTGTCTGAGAGAGAGGAGACACCTTTGTCTCTGCTTTCTCTCTCCTAGCCATGAGGTCAACTCCCAAGCCTGGGCGTTGTGCCTCCAACTTAGTTAGTTAGAACTAGGTATGTCTTTCTATCTACTATGTATTTCAATAAATAAAGTAGTTTCTCTTATTTTACTAAGTCTTAAGTCTCAGTGATCCCAATGCAGGGTAAAAGCCTGCTTTCTTAGGTAAACGCACACACTGGCACACATGCATTTCAGACCGTTGTTGTTCTCTGCTTAACAAATATACAAATGTACACAACAACAGACACCACAGTCTCCGCTGACCTTCTTCCCAAGGAAACCAAACCCTGGACGAGCACAGGGACCCCTGGAATCTCACCGCTCGGAGATTGGGGAGGCGTGCAACAATATCACTTTAAACAATCATGGTTCCCCCCCCCCAAAAATCCTGGAAACTGTGGTTTGTTAGGGGTGCTGAGAGTTGTTAGGAGATTCTCTCTTCCCCCTCATAGAACTACAATTCCAAGGGAAGAGGGACTGACTGTTAAACCACTTTGGGTGACATTACTAGCCATGATGGCTGTGCTCTGCCACGCTAGTCAGAGGCAGCATGCTTCTGAAAACCAGTTGCCAGAAGCCTCAGGAGGGGAGAGTGTTCTTGCACTCGGGTCCTGCTTGCAGGCTTCCCCCAGGCACCTGGTTGGCCACTGTGAGAACAGGTTGCTGGACTAGATGGGCCACTGACCTGATCCAGCAGGCTCTTCTTATGTTCTTAACCAGATGGGCAGGAGGTTAATCTTTATGTATGGATAATGTCTTTAGATAGTCTAGTCCAGGGGTGGGGAAACTACAATTCTCAGAGTGGTCTAACAGTCAATCCCTCTTCCCAGGGGACTCTGAGAATTGCAGGTCTGTAAGAAGAATAAGGTTCTCCTAACGACTCTCAGCACCCTTCACAAACAACACTTCCCAGAATTCTGTGGGGGAAGCCATGACTGTTTACAGTGGAATAATAGTGGAATAAATGTATGGTGTGAAGGTGGTCACAATAAAACCACCGCATCTTTGATTTCAGTTTCAAAACTAGAAGTATCGCACCATCTCTTGGAATTGCAAAATACCCTTGGGTCTCACCTTTCTCTTCTAAAGACTCATACTGTAGTTGACAGGTTACAACCAGGGGTATAGTCATCCAGGGTCTCAGGGGGTCTTAGTCCCCTTACCTTTTCAGGAGTAGGGTCTTTATGTCTCCAGCATCCTATGAGCCAATCAGCATGAAAGGGGAGAGTGTTAGCCACTAAGAAGAGTCTTCTAACATGCTTTCTTGTCCTTTCCTTCTGATTGGAGCCAATCAGAGTGAAAGGAGTGAGTCAGCCACTGAGAAGACTCTTCTCAGTAGCTAACATACTCCTCTTTCCTGCTCATTGGCTCCTAGGAACATCTGTTGTGGTGGGAGAAGTCATTAACAACAATCTCATTCTCAACCCAGCAGCAAAAAAAGGAGGAGGAGGAGAGGGGTGTGGTGTGGCTGTGACTATCATGAAGGGATCCTGCACTTCTGAATTTGCCGCTATACTACTGGTTGCAACCTAGAGAATATGATGTATCTTAAGTCCCCCAGTATAGCAGGAGAAAGGGCCCCACTGCCCATTCCTTCCCCAGCCCTCTTACTGATCTCCTGTGGTGAGCAGGATACCAGGTGTGTTGCCCTGCAGGTGTCTCCTGCTGCAGTAGGGGATGTAAAGGTGTATGAGCATCCTCTGGGTTGTATTTGGGAAGCCAGCAGAAGTACGTTTTGGAGGGTTGAATATTCCTTCCCCTGAGCCCTTGGTGTAAAGGCAGTAAGTGAATCTTCATTGGAGCTGTAACCATTTACACCAGTTCAGTCTCTGATCGAGCAGGACAAAGGACCAAATCCTGCTCTCAGCCTGTATTCAAGTTTCTAGCCCTTATGGATGGAATGATATGTTTGCAAGTGTGTGACAAATGCCTGCTGAAATCTCAGGAGGCTGAGAGAGCCGAAGAATTACAGTTTCTGTTGAGCAGAGTACAGCTTTGCTTCAGTGCCCTCTATTGCTTTTTGCCTTTGGCCCATAGGGCCAGAAAAATATAGCCCCCCACACCCCAAGAAGCAGAACAAACTGTGTAAAGTACAAAAGAAATCAGAAAGGTGTGTGTAACATGTGCATATCACATAATCCAGATTTTCTTGTAGCAGAACTGATTTTGTATTGGTGCAGTATTTTTCTACTTTTAAAAAAATGCAGATTGTGTACAGTCATGGCCTTGACTTCCTCAGGCGAGCTAAGAGACCTTGACTGGGCACAACCTTATTTTCTACAGGTGCCAAACTGTGGCCACCTTTGCACCATACATTTATTCCACTATTATTCTACTTTAAACAGCTTCCCCCCAAGAATCCTGGGAAGCGTACTTTGTGATGGGTGATAAAAGTTGTTAGGAGACCCCAATTCCCCCCACAGAGCTACAGTTTCCAAAGTTCTCCAGGAAGAGGGACTGACTGTTAAACAATTCATGGAATTGTAGCTCTGTGAGGAGAACAGGAGCCTCCTAACAACTCTCAGCACCCATATCAAACCACACTTCCCAGGATTCTTTGGGGGAAGGCACGACGGTGTGAAATGAGATAATAGTGGAATAAATGTATGGTGTGAATGTGGTCTCAGAGATGGTGCCTAACTTAAAGTTACAGCAGAAGATCACCCATAAGTTAACACCCAACCATGGGGGTGTGTATCCAAGGGTGTGGTTGTCCAGGATCTCGGGGGTCTTAGAACCCTTTTTTGGTAGCAGTGTCCTGATGTCTCCAGCATCCTATGAGCCAATCAGCATGAAAGGGGAATGTGTTAGTCACTGAGAAGAATATTCTAACATGCAACCTTGTCCTTTCCTGCTGACTGGAGCCAATCAGAGTGAAAGAATGTGAGTCAGTCACTGAAAAGGCTCTTCTCAGTAGCCAACACTCCCCCCCTTCATGCTTATTGGTTTCTAGAGATATGTCTGTTGTTGTGGGAGATAGCATTAACAAGGATCTCATTCTCAACCCAACAGCAAAAAAGGAGGTGTGTGGCTTTGACTGTCATGAAGGGACCCTGCACTTCTGAATTTGCCACTACACTACTGTAATATATGTTGATCTGTTTGGATTTCAAGAGCAGTCCATGTAACCTCAGAGGTGGTCAGATCCTGTGTGACACATGCCCAGCCTTTAAATAGTTGCCACCAGCAGGAAGAACAACTAGGACCCTTCACCTTTGGAAATGGAGTCTCAGGAGAGTTTTGCATGCTGAGTAAAAACACTTGTTAAGAGGCCGCGACAGCAATGGTTGTTATTTGATCCACCTATAGGGTGGGTCTTGCCTCCTTCCATCTCTCCTACAAAGCAGCTTAGTCTCTTTGGACCCATAATAGCAGGAATTCCACAGGGTCATGGCAGAGGTATTTTAAACGCAGACATTGAAGCAATGAGGTTGATGGACAGAGTAAGGCTTGTTCTTCCAGCTGTCCAAGGAACAGCAGGAGAGGGAATGGGATCAGGGTCATTTGGAGCGGAAGAACTCCCTTCCTCAATCTTGATCCCCTCATTTGTGTCCCTGTGGGGTGAGGCAGGGGAGATGAAACAGAAACCGTTCTACCTTGAACATATGCAGGAAAAGAAAGGGACAGACGGAAATCAATGTTATAGCACAGAATTCAAAGGTAGGAGTTTTTTTTTAAAGAGAAAAAAGAAACATGAACTCAATTGTACAAAGAGTGGAATCAGTCCTTGTTTAAAAAACAAAAACAGAGGTAAAGATGGAGTCACACAACTCTGGTCCCCCACCCTTCACATTATGAACACTGCCCAAGTTTTCCAGGGTTTGAATATGCATGTTGAAATATGGAGTGTTATGGCTGCTCATGTCGTCTGTTGGGAAATGCCCTGCCTATGTATTGGGAGAATTTCTGGGCTTGTTCCCTCTTTACTTGCTGGGAAGAAATTTCATCCCAATGTAGTGGGGTCCTTGTGTATTGCTCCCCTCCACAGGATGGTGAGACCAGTGAGAATGTAGCGAGCAGGGGTGTACTGTGTTTATTTAGAACATAATACCTCTCTGATAATCTCATCTGTCCCAGAAATGAGGTCTTTCTATCAGGGGATGAGGGGAAAGCTGCATTCAAACCAAAGTGGTAACACCTGATCCATCCATTACTTTTTTTCTGCAGGGATAAAGAGGGGTGGAGGCTTACACAAGACTCATACCAGATTGTGATTTCTCCTTGGAAAGTAATGAGGGAACAGCCACACACACACACACGGGTCCAGCACCAGCAGGCGGCCAGATTGGCCCCTGGCTGAGGGCCTCTGTGGCCCAGAGGGGTCCCTCCTTAGGGTGGGAGGGTGAAGCTCCTGCTCAGTGATCTGCAGCAGCATTGGGTTGCGGGACTCAGCGGCCCAACACTGCCAAGGATTGCAAAGCGAGAACTTGTGGGAGCTCTCAGGCACTCCCCCACCCCCAATACAGGTGGTGTGGCACTTAAATAACCCTGCCCACCTACCTGTTGCATCAGCGCACATGTCTGCCATCACCCAAGATGGCAACGGGAGTGTCCCTAAGGGGTTGACATCCCTGTCTCCATCTTGGGTGATGACATATGTGCATGCACAGCATGTGGGGTGTGTGTGCTGACATGACAGGTAAGTGGGGCAGGTGGACTTATTTAGGTCCCACACTGCCTGTATCAAGTGGGGGTGTTCGGCCATACAGTGCTGCGGCCCAGGGCAGGATGGTGCACAAGGGCCTAGTCATGCCTGGCACCAGCCCTGCATGTGGGCATGCACACGCGCACACAAACACAGAGTTCTTCTCCAGACTCTTAAGTATTTTGCGAGAGGCTTTCAAGCACATACTGCAGGTTTGTGCAATTAAAGTGGATTAAAGCCCTCTGTGCTTTGGTACAACAAATCCACTTTTTTAAAAAAGCTGATTTTTTGCAGTTAGGAAAGTGATGGGGAAATACACAGAAAACTGTGGGATGGATGAATGAGTAACAGGAAGACTTATAACCGCTGCACAAGCAAATCAGGGTGAATTCAGGATTAATGCTTCTCGTTGTATAACAAATTAGAATGAATGCTCAATAAAGACTAGACCTAGTCTAATCTCTACATAACCTTTGTCCAAGCAAACCAGGATGAATGCTTAATACGAAGGTCATCTGGAGGAGCCCATGGTATATATGAAATAGAGATGAATAATCACACCCCGTTCATTAAATGTTGCTAGTCTAAACAGTGTTGGCTTCCCTTGAAATTCCTTGGTTATTTTGACTGAAGAGGAACACATACACTTCAGTTTGGCTTTAAATTTTGTTTTTGGCTAAAATTTGGTGCCCACACTCATACAAAGTGCTCCTTGATTTACAGAAGAGAACAGGGCAGCTCCTGTGTACACAAAACTCTGTGCAAATTTTAAAGCACAAACGTTGACCTTGCATTTTCATATAGGACCTTTTCATACTGACAAATGTATTGCATCATTGTTTTCCTCATGCTGTATTTCAAAGTTCATGGAGTCTTTATAATCAAAATCAAGAGATTAAACCAGTTGGGTGAATCCACCTTCAACCTATTTCTCTGAGGTATGTAAGAAAAAAAATCACAAAAGTGCAGAAAAAAGTGAAGGGGGAAACATAGAAATGACACAAGCAATTTCCTCCTCCTCTTCACAGGAAAATATCACAGTAAGAACTCAGTTATTAGGAGTAAAAAAAATAGACTCAAATGTGAGGTAATCTTTCACATCTTGCAGCAGTCACAGAAAGAGTTGGAAGGGACCTCAAAGGCCATGTAGTCCAACCCCATTCAGAAGCAGGAAACCAACTCCTACCAGATCTGAATAGCCATTTTAACTGCGATCCATGCTCAACAACTGGAAAGCAGAAAGATGAGATTGAAAATTAAGGCACCCCCACCCACCCAACAGACCTTTCCATTCATCTGAACCCCTTTGGCACCTTTCACCTTAGAACAGCTGAAGAATTCCACTTGTTTTTTAACTACCGAAGAAGCCATTAAACTTGGGTGCCAGGGTCAAAATGAATGCGCATCTTTCTTAAAGGATCCCCCAATGGAGCTGAACGCAGCACACTCTCACCCACTATTCTGCACCGTGGAACCACATACAGAAAGCAGCTCCCGAGAAAAAGAACATTCCTTTCTTGACGAGTTTAGCGAGTATTATCCAAAGCGAAACTTGAGTCTATATTTGACCAGAGGGGGGTTCTTCCGAGGCACCGGCAATGAAACCTTTGGCTTTGCTGGGATGATGACAGGTGGCTTTTTCTTTTCAGGGACAGTGACAGTAAAGGCGAGTTCCGGCTGTTCGGCTTGTCTGAATCTCGGGAGGAAATGAGTTGAAATATGCTGGGGTTTTACCCGGGGACTGCATCCTCTTTTTGCTTTGCCCCTTTTGTTCAAAGCAACATACCATTCTCTTCCTGTTTTTTCAGTCCTGTAAACCGCTGAGGCGTATGTGTTATAGCTGTTCTCTTGAAACCTCTCCCTGAACTTGCAGTCATCTGTAAATTTGGTCTAAAGAAAGGGGGGGAAACAACAGCAGCAGTCACTTACTTAAAAAGGTTGTTGTACCAGGTTACACATTGTTATTATATGATCATTATTAGTAGTGTTATTATTTACATTTATTACCTGCCCTTCACCCAAAGGTCCCAGGGCAGGTCACTATATATATATTTCAAAAATCATTAAAAATAGTTAAATGCAATCCAAAATCACATCACAAAAATATAATGGGTCCTAAAAATGTACATCTCCAGTGTCAAAGGCCAGAGTGAAGAGGTTCATCTTCAGCATTCACTGAAAACTATAAAGTGAAGTTGCCAGACACCCTTCTGTGGGGAGGGAGTTTCACAGCTTAGGAACTGCCACAGAAAAGGGCATCAGGTTGGGGAAGGCTGTTCCTAGTACGATGTGATCTGATGGAGCATCATATAACTGTGTTGGGATATATATAGAGAGAGAGACAGACAGACAGACAGATATGCACAATTATTATTATCTTTCTTACCCACTCTCTCCCTGAAGGTCCCAGGGTGAGTTACAGCAGATAGAAACATAATACAATTAAGACAGCAATAAATAGCAACCCCACTTAGAACCTCCAAACAATAATTCCATTGATATGGAACCGGGGTAGGTAACCTGTGGCTCTCCAGATGTTGCTGAACTCAAGCTATCAATCCCAGCCAGAATGGTCTATGCTCAGGGATGATGGGAACTGTAGCTGAGCAACATCTGGAGGGCCACTGGTTCCCCATCTGCCCCTGACCTAGACCTTGCAGTCGTTTCTGAAGGTCAAACCACACCAGTTTAGGCAGTGGAAGCTGGTCCATTAGGGCAAGTGGGGTGCTACCCTCAGCCAGCCCCCACCTGCCTGTCTTCTTACTTACAACCAGTCCAGGGTGTGGTGGCATGACCTGTCAGCTTCCTTAGTTTCAGTGTTGCCCTTACAGAGCTCGGCAGGGAGGATGATGGGGACCAAAGCTGGAATTCTCTGGCTCTGCCTGTCATTGGCTCTGGCTCCACCTATTGCTTGGGCTGTCTGCATTCCACCCCACTAGTCCCAATGAGCATCAGCCACCACTGAGTTTAGGCTCATTTTATACACAAAGCCTTATTAGGACCATTGATCCAACCAGCTGTCTGACAGCAATTCACTAACATCTCAGGCAGGGTCATTTTCCAGCCCTGCTACCTGAGATTATTTTAACTGGAGCTGTCAGGAATTCAGCCTGGGCCTGTATACAGTTCAGGGAAAGGAAGGGATATACCCTGCCCACCAAGCTAGCATTGCCCAGTGGAATGCATTTCATTTTGAGGGCAGGAATTGTATAAGTAGAAAGGATGGGGGGGGAGTGACACATGGGCAAAGTGTGCTCTGTGTCTTACCAAAGAAGGAGCCTGCTATGTAGCTGATTGATTGCTAAGTCTTTGCACGTGATGGAGTGGAGGTGGGGGCCCCATCCCCTTCTCAGGAAGGGGGCAGAGGAGAATTAACCCTTTATAGCCAGCAGCAGTACAGAATAAGGGACTCCAGAGTGGTTTGACGTGGGGAGCAATAAGGTGCTTTCTGTGAATGTCTGAATCTTTGATTGTACATCAGATATAAAATATGGATAGCTCCTGGGGAGCACAATCAAAGCAGGTTGTGCTTTCAGGATGTCTTTTTGTGCCGTCTGGTTTCTTGAAGCTAGTTATGCCATAGGAGAGCGGTTCCCAAGCTCTCCCCATCCCACAGACTGCTTGAAAATTGCTGAAGTTCTTGGTGGACCACTTAAACTTTTTTTCCCCACCTGTTGTAACCACTGTTATGTGCTGTGCTCGATGCTGTATGGTTTTTTTAATTCTGTTCTTATGGCTTCTTTTGTGTTATATGTTGTATTTTATTGTATTACAGTTTGAATTCAGACTGTAGTGCAAAGTAAGAAGTAAAGAAAGCAATTAAAGCTCAAGTTAAAATCAAGATGAATATTCCAGGTGATGGATGTGCTGTTTTTCATCTTCGACCACAAATCCGCAGACACACCACGGACCACTTGACACAGTTTGGGAACCTCTGCCATAGGGCAATGCTAAATGTGTGCATCAGACATTGTGTGTGTATTGGGGGAGGAGAATGGACAGGAATGAAGGGCAAATGGTAGCCGTGGAAAGAAACTGGTAGGAGTGTTCAGAAGAAGGCTAATCCCTGGAGGTTCCATAGAGAACCCAGTGGTTTCTGAGCCTTTGCTAGACACTGATTATATGCCCTTACAGCACATTGAGAGTAGCCATCATGGAGCTATGCATACCACAGAGCTGGTATAGCATGGTATGCAACAAAATCTGTGGTTCAAATTTTGACTCTCACCTTCATCAAGAAGTCACCAGGTGGCCTCAGGTGAGCCACTCTCTCTAAACCTCACTCCTCCACCCCAACCTGTAGCATTATTCTCCCAAGATGGGAGAACTGGAGTGCTTGGTCTTAGAGGAGAGCATTGATATAGTGAGCATAAAGGAGACCTGGTGGAATGGAGAAAACCAGTGGGATACGGTTATCCCTGGATATAAACTATATCGGAAGGACAGGGAAGGACGTATTGGTGGCGGAGTCGCTCTATACGTGAAAGAAGGCATTGAATCCAGCAAGCTCAAAACCCCAAAAGAGGCAGACTCCTCCACAGAATCGTTGTGGGTGGTGATACCATGCCCCAGGAGGGACTTAATACTGGGAACGATCTATCGTCCCCCTGATCAAAATGCTCAGGGAGACCTTGAGATGAGATATGAAATTGAGGAAGCATCCAAACTAGGAAATGTGGTAGTAATGGGTGACTTCAACTACCCGGACATAGACTGGCCGCATATGTGTTCCAGTCATGACAAAGAAGCAAAGTTTCTAGATATTCTAAATGACTATTCCCTAGACCAGTTGGTCATGGAACTGACCAGAGGGACGGCAACCCTGGACTTAATCCTCAGTGGGGACCGGGACCTGGTGCAAGATGTAAGTGTTGTTGAACCGATTGGGAGCAGTGACCACAGTGCTATTAAATTAAACATACATGTAAATGGCCAATTGCCAAGAAAATCCAACACGGTCACATTTGACTTCAAAAGAGGAAACTTCACACAAATGAGGGGATTGGTAAAAAGAAAGCTGAAAAACAAAGTCCAGAGGGTCACATCACTCAAAAATGCTTGGAAGTTGTTTAAAAACACTATATTAGAAGCTCAACTGGAGTGCATACCGCAGATCAGAAAAGGTACCGCCAGGGCCAAGAAGATGCCAGCATGGTTAACGAGCAAAGTCAAGGAAGCTCTTAGAGGCAAAAAGTCTTCCTTCAAAAAATGGAAGTCTTGTCCGAATGAAGAAAATAAAAAGGAACACAAACTCTGGCAAAAGAAATGCAAGAAGACAATAAGGGATGCTAAAAAAGAATTTGAGGAGCACATTGCTAAGAACATAAAAACCAACAACAAAAAATTCTATAAATACATTCAAAGCAGGAGACCATCTAGGGAGACGATTGGACCCTTGGATGATAAGGGAGTCAAAGGTGTACTAAAGAACGATAAGGAGATTGCAGAAAAGCTAAATGAATTCTTTGCATCTGTCTTCACAGTGGAAGATATAGGGCAGATCCCTGAACCTGAACTAACATTTGCAGGAAGGGATTCTGAGGAACTGAGACAAATAGTGGTAACGAGAGAGGAAGTTCTAGGCTTAATGGACAATATAAAAACTGGCAAATCACCGGGCCCGGATGGCATCCACCCGAGAGTTCTCAAAGAACTCAAATGTGAAATTGCTGATCTGCTAACTAAAATATGTAACTTGTCCCTTGGGTCCTCCTCCGTGCCTGAGGACTGGAAAGTGGCAAATGTAACGCCAATCTTCAAAAAGGGATCCAGAGGGGATCCCGGAAATTACAGGCCAGTTAGCTTAACTTCTGTCCCTGGAAAACTGGTAGAAAGTATTATTAAAGCTAGATTAACTAAGCACATAGAAGAAGAAGCCTTGCTGAAGCAGAGCCAGCATGGCTTCTGCAAGGGAAAGTCCTGTCTCAGTAACCTATTGGAATTCTTTGAGAGTGTCAACAAGCATATAGATAGAGGTGATCCAGTGGACATAGTGTACTTAGACTTTCAAAAAGTGTTTGACAAGGTACCTCACCAAAGGCTTCTGAGGAAGCTTAGCAGTCATGGAATAAGAGGAGAGGTCCTCTTGTGGATAAGGAATTGGTTAAGAAGCAGAAAGCAGAGAGTAGGAATAAACAGACAGTTCTCCCAATGGAGGGCTGTAGAAAGTGCAGTCCCTCAAGGATCGGTATTGGGACCTGTACTTTTCAACTTGTTCATTAATGACCTAGAATTAGGAGTGAGCAGTGAAGTGGCCAAGTTTGCTGATGACACTAAATTGTTCAGGGTTGTTAAAACAAAAAGGGATTGCGAAGAGCTCCAAAAAGATCTCTCCAAACTGAGTGAATGGGCAGAAAAATGGCAAATGCAATTCAATATAAACAAGTGTAAAATTATGCATATTGGAGCAAAAAATCTTAATTTCACATATACGCTCATGGGGTCTGAACTGGCGGTGACCGACCAGGAGAGAGACCTCGGGGTTGTAGTGGACAGCACGATGAAAATGTCGACCCAGTGTGCGGCAGCTGTGAAAAAGGCAAATTCCATGCTAGCGATAATTAGGAAAGGTATTGAAAATAAAACAGCCGATATCATAATGCCGTTGTATAAATCTATGGTGCAGCCGCATTTGGAATACTGTGTACAGTTCTGGTCACCTCATCTCAAAAAGGATATTATAGAGTTGGAAAAGGTTCAGAAGAGGGGAACCAGAATGATCAAGGGGATGGAGCGACTCCCTTACGAGGAAAGGTTACAGCATTTGGGGCTTTTTAGTTTAGAGAAAAGGCGGGTCAGAGGAGACATGATAGAAGTGTATAAAATTATGCATGGCATTGAGAAAGTGGATAGAGAAAACTTCTTCTCCCTCTCTCATAATACTAGAACTCGTGGACATTCAAAGAAGCTGAATGTTGGAAGATTCAGGACAGACAAAAGGAAGTACTTCTTTACTCAGCGCATAGTTAAACTATGGAATTTGCTCCCACAAGATGCAGTAACGGCCACCAGCTTGGATGGCTTTAAAAGAAGATTAGACAAATTCATGGAGGACAGGGCTATCAATGGCTACTAGCCATGATGGCTGTGCTGTGCCACCCTAGTCAGAGGCAGCATGCTTCTGAAAACCAGTTGCCAGAAGCCTCAGGAGGGGAGAGTGTTGTTGCACTCGGGTCCTACTTGCGGGCTTCCCCCAGGCACCTGGTTGGCCACTGTGAGAACAGGATGCTGGACTAGATGGGCCACTGGCCTGATCCAGCAGGCTCTTCTTATGTTCTTATGTTCTTATTATTTATTGAATGTGTATCTCACCCTTCCTCTAAAAAGGAGCCCAGGGCAGCAAACAACAAGTGATGAAATGATTAAAAAAAAAATCTTAAAAGCATCTTTTAAAAATCTATGAAACACACACAATTCCAATACAGATGCAGACTGGGAAAGAGATCTAGTTAAAAGGCTTGTTGGAAGAGGAAGGTCTTCAGTAGGAGGTATAATAATGTTGACTAGCACGTAAACACACTAGTCAACAGAGCTAAGTGTTTGCATTAGCCACACCTGGAGGGGGAACAGGTTGATCTGCTGATCAGTTGTGAAATCTCTCTGAAGCTGATTAAAAAAAAATGCACTCAAGCTTCTCCCACCAGGTTTTACAGTCAAAAGAGATGACTAGCGTTGTGTGCTCCCATTTTCAGAACAGAGGTGGAGACGCACTGGAACCAGCAGAACAGTGAGTGTGTTTCTACCCTTCCTTTACAGCGTTGTTAAAAGGATTACAACTAGATAATGCACTTTGAACATTTGAACGTACTACACAATAATAATAATAATAATAATAATAATAATAATAGTTGCTGCTGCTGCTGCTGCTGCTGCTGCTGCTGCTGCTGCTGCTGCTGTTGAAGCATTTCCCCAGTTTTCAAATTATTCATTAGGCTCTCTCTTGTCCATTGTTTCTGAATAGTTCCCTGAAATTTCTCATGAGGCTGCAGAAACACTTCTTCGTTGTCTTCTTTTTTTGCATGACTAGCATAATGCAAGATAAGAAACAGTCACTTAACCAACCATAAAGGGCATATAAGGTATGCACTTCTCCATATTGATGCTTCAAGTCACCAGTAAAGCCAATTTTAGCCTGCATGAAAGTACAGTGAAGTGTAGCTTATTTTCTTAATGGAAGAAAGCTGACTACAGTGGCACATAACCATTCATTATATTTGGCTTGAACCATTAAGATAGATGACATACAAATGTGCAACTTAACTGTAGCCTAAGAGAGATGATAAGCATTTAAAAATGATTGTTTTACTTGATCTTATTTATATGTGCTGAGTACTCTAAGGGCCCATTCACAGGGCTCTATATATTCAGAGGCATGTCTTAGGGGAAAAGAAGAAAGATGTGCAGTTGCCTTTGGGCTTTGTTTATGAGATCCCGAGAGGCATCTCTGGCGGGCTATGGGCAGAAACAGAATGCTGGGCCAGATGAGCCTTTGGTCTGATCGCACAGGCCTCACAGGACAACCCACTAGGAGATGTGAAAGTAGTGAAGCTGGAAGGTTGGTAAACTCAACAATTTTGATCTCATCTCATCTGGCCACTGAGAGTAATATAGGAGCTATTAAGGCAGTGGTAGCCTACGGCCATTCTACCCTGAACACGCCCATTCTTGTCTGATCTTGGAAGCTAAGCAGGGTCAGGCATGGTTAGTACTTGGATGGGAGACCTCCTGGGAGTACCGGGTGTCATAGGCTTAGAGGAAGGCAATGGTAAACCACCTCTGAATACCTCAGTAGGGGGTTGGACTTGATGGCATTATAGGCCCTTTCCAACTCTACTATTCTATGATTCTATGAATATTTCCAAAAAATATTCACAGGGTTGCCATAAGTCGTAATCGACTTGAAGGCATATAACAACAACAACAACTCAGTGGTAGAGCACCTGCTTTGCTTGCAGGTCTTTTGTTCAATCCCTGGCATCTCCAGGTAGGGCTGTCAGAGATCTCTGTGTGAAATCCTGGAGAGCCACTGCCAGTCAGTGCAGACAATACTGAGCTAGATGGACACATCTTCTGACTCAGTATAAGGCAGCTTCCTATATGCCTATATACCTAATATACACCAGAACCACCTTCATATGAGACTAGGGTGGTCACTTAAGCATCACCCCCCCAAAAAAGAAAGTTTTGCATACAATTTGCACATGCTAATTATAATAATGATTATAATAACAATGAGGGCATTACGCTTGTCAAGGATTATCAATACTTTGGCACAGTCATTAACCAAAATGGAGACAATAGTCAAGAAATCAGAAGAAGGCTAGGACTGGGGAGGGCAGCTGTCAGAGAACTAGAAAAGGTCCTCAAATGCAAAGATGTATCACTGAACACTAAAGCCAGGATCATTCAGACCATGGTATTCCCGATCTCTGTGCATGGATGTGAAAGTTGGACCTGAAAAAAGCAGATAAGAGAAAAATCAACTCATTTGAAATGTGGTGTTGGAGGAGAGCTTTGGGCATACCATGGACTGCGAAAAAGACAAATAATTGGGTGTTAGAACAAATTAAACCAGAACTATTACCAGAAGCTAAAATGAAACTGAAGTTATCATACTTTGGACACATAATGAGAAGTCAGGATTCACTAGAAAAGACAATGAAAAACAGAAGGGAGTAGAAAAAGAGGAAGGCCAAACAAGAGATGGATTGATTCCATAAAGAAAGCCACAGACCTGAATTTACAAGATCTGAACAGGGTGGTTCATGACAGATGCTCTTGGAGGTCGCTGATTCATAGGGTTGCCATAAGTTGTAATTGACTTGAAGGCACTTAACAACAATAACAATTATAATATAGTTGCAGATCTAGAAATAATGGGTGATAGGCATCTCAAACTCAAGTGCAGACCCACTGAAATTTACTTTGAGTATGATTAGCATTGGATATCACCCATTCACTATAATCTAAACAGAAATACAATATACTAGGGTGAGGAAGACTGAGGACCAGGTGACTCTGTGCCTGCCCAGGTGCTCACTGTTGGTGGGCAACTTCAAGCCCCCTCCTGCTTAGGGTTCTTTGGCTTTTAACTTTAGCTTTAAAGCAGGCTTTGAAACCAAACCAGACCAGGCAGGCCTTCAAAAAGACCTGTCTGCCCTTCCAATAGAGGGCTTCCAATAGAGGGCTGCCCTCTGTTAAGTAGAGAATATGGCCACTCTGTTAAAGTCTTGGGGAAAAGTTGATGGAAGTATGCCCTGCATGCCATCTTTCCACACTTTTACATCAAGCGTAGGGGGGGGGAGTTGTAAAATGTCCACATTTTATTTCCAAACAATGTTATCCAAGATACCAATCTCTTCAGCTTGATGTCTTGGGCATATTCACAGAAATTATCTTTGTTAAACAGTGATGTTTGATGTTTGTTTGCACATACAAAAGCTATGGTGTACTTTTAGAAGGCCTAATCAGGATAAAATAAACCCAGACTCAGCCATGAAGATTTCAGTGGGTGACCTTGGACTAGTGTCTGTCACTTAGCCCAACCTACCTTGCAGGATTGTTGTAAGGATAAAATGGACAAGGAGGGAAGGCGAGATATAAATATAATAATATAATAATAAACACTTTTCCTGCTTGATTTGCAATCTTTTTTAACACCCTGGCTTTCACCTCCTTTAACATTTGCTTGAAATAAAGGGAGACAATGGTTTTAACAAAGGACTTCCTACATGTTCATCTGTTATTGTTCACCATGACGGGTTGCAGTTAAAGGAAGATTTTTTTCTCCCTATCCCTATGGTCTCTCCCCCCCCCCCAAAAAAAGACTGCGCTAAATAATAGCTACTAACAATATAGCGGAGCTGAAAGATGATAGCATTACAATGAATTCCTGTTGCTGACTTGCTCACTATAAATCTGAGAAGACAATTCCACATGATTGCCTCCCAAAGGAGTTTGGATTGTTTTGGCACGGAAATGTGCGCCTCATCCATCAACAGGACTTCTTCGGTCTGGGTAGATGGGAGAGGGTACTGATGTCAAGGGTCTACTCATTAAGGGAGAGGAATGGAGAGGTTAGCAGCTGAATATCCTTCCTTCCCATCTCTGATTACATTAAGGGCTTGTCCTGTGATAATCTCCCCATTCAGCACTCTGGGCATCTTAGCTTTTAAGATACCCCGTGGACTTTCCAGGGCAGGAACATGCACTGGTAGATTGGGATCCAGTGGCAGATCTCTGGGTGATTTGCAGCAGATTTGCCACCCTAGGCTCCTTTGGAAGAAAGGGCAGGATATTCCTGAGACTGTTTTAAGTGTTTTTAATACTGAATTTTCAGCTGTTGTAACCCGCCCTGGGACCTGCTGGTGAAGGGCGAATAATGTATGTATGTATGTATGTATGTATGTATGTATTTATTTTATTATTTCATTTGTATCTCGCCCTTCCTCCCAGCAGGAGCCCAGGACGGCAAACAAAGCGCTAAAAACACTTTAAAACATCATAAAAACAGATCTTAAAATACATTAAAACAAAACAGTGTTAAAAACATTTTTTTAAAAAACTTTTTAAAAGGGTTAAAAGCATTATTAAAAAACATATTAAGCAATTCCAACACAGATGCAGACTGGGATAGGTCTCAACCTAAAAGGCTTGTTGAAAGAGAAAAGTCTTCAAAAGGTGCTGAAAAGATAGCAGAGCCTGCCTAATATTCAAATATAACAGCAAAGATTCTTCCAAGGATTTCTGACTCCCAATAGTTTAAAAATTGCAAGTAAAACTACAAGTTAAAAAAAGAGAGAGAGATTTCTGCCATGACTGGTATTGTAACATTCACTTCTCTTTCATCCTTGGTGTTCCTCATCTGTAAAATGTGCATATCAGCTGGCTGCCTTTGACCAGGTCTTTCTACAGCTCTGCTGCCAAGTTCTAGAGTTTTTGCAGAATCCCTGATCTGTAGCTACTCAGATGTAGATATGCACTTCTATATGTAGGCTGATGGGGAGGGGTGTTGTCAGTAACTGGCTATGCCTCCTGGATCACCATTGTGCATCTGGCTTTATGCTCCCTCAGCCACTACTTTGCACTTGCCTCTGGTTAGCAGATATCTGGCTTCTAGAACAAAGCAAAGTAGCCCTGACAAGCCGAAAGTCTGGCCATTCATACCCAGGGGGACCCCACCATTTATTCATTATTATTACATGTATATCCCACCTTTCCTCCAAGGAGCTCTCCCCATTTTATCTTCACAACAACCCTGTGAGGTGGGTTAGGGTGAGAAATAATGACAGACCCAAGGTCACCCAGTGAACTTCATGGTTGGCAGGGCATTTTTAAAGGAATTGTTACTGGGTGTCCATTCCCCCCCCCATTCAAATAGCTTGTATGTGGAAGTCTCTCTACAACCCCTGACATTTGGATTGAGGCAACAGTGGTTCAAATTTTAAAAAATTGGGGTGTGTGTGAATATAGCCTTGCAAATGCATTTACACAAGTTACTAGTCTAGCAAAGTTCTTACTAGCCTGTCTACCCACCAGTAACTATACGAATTGAAAAGCAAAGTAAAATTAAAAACTGCTGCTTATGATCTGTGCCCTGTTGTAGCAGAATTCTTATGGGGGGGGGGAAGAATGAAGCTCCGGAGAACCGGACATCACAGTGTACAAGGAGAGAGATTTTGTTAAGAAGTTTTTCAGAAAGACTGGTGGTTTGTAGTAGCCCTAGGAATTATTGTATAATGTGCTCCTGCATTCTACTGTTTCAATTTAATTTTACCAAAATGTCATGACTCTACTGTTTCAGTGGCTTCCAATCAGAATTTGTGTTCTTGGTTCATTGATTAGTTTTTTTGTGTCCATTTGTGTCCACTGGGTGTCCAAAAGCTAGGACTGGGTGTCCATTTGGATACACAACTATTACTTAAAAAATGCCTTGATGGTTGAGTGGGGATTTGAACACTGGCCTGCCAGTTCCTAGTCAGACACACCCACTACACAACATTTCTTCCACTCTGTCTCTCTCTCCCTCTCTACTCTCCCAACTGCAGTCTTCAAATTTTCTCTCTAATAGTCTTTTATCATACTAGAAGATACAGCTTTTCTTGCATTGTTTTGGAAAGTGCAAATGAGGTAAGTTCACCTTTAAATGTGAACTGAATCAAATTTCTTCTCCATCTGTACATGCACCCATTTTTTTCTCTATATTGTGATCTAATGAATGGACCTAAATGACACTTTCTCAGGTGGAAGGTGGCGGTGATAAGACATGGGTTGCCCTGGGCTCCTTCTGGGAGGAAGAGTGAGATATAAATTTGATGGATGGATGGCTGAGTGACAATGTTGCAACCATAGCTTCAAAGTGGAAATGTATCAAGCCAGAAAACAAAGTCCTTATGGGACAACCTACTGGGTATAGGGAAAGCCAGCCATGAGGCCTGGCAGTAAATAAAATCAACGGGTTTAGGCTGAATTCTGGTCTTTCCACCTGGGTAAGGACAGGGGGCATGGGCTGACATCATAACTAGAGAAGCAAATACACCAGAAGGTAGTATACTGTTATCTCCAGCAGTGGCCCAGAAGGGGTTTGCAGTGCCATCTTTTAAAAATCTTGCAATGGATCCTCCTTTTTCCATGTACCAATCTTTTATTTACAAATATCCTTTGATTCACTAATCATTAGGTTTTTAGTGCTATGTAGTTAAGGTATAGCTGGTATAGCACAGTGGGGAGGAGAGCCTGACTCAGAGTCCGGAATCTGTGAGTTCAAATCCCCACTCGTGTCTCCTGGGTGTCAAGGGCCAGCTAAAGATCACCCCAACAGTGAGTGGCTCAGGAGTTATGTGTCCACCTGTGCAGCCGTGGGCAAGCTGCATAGTCCCAAGGAACCCAGTTGCCCCCCAGCTGGCAGTTGCGGACAAGAAAGGGGCTGGCTTGTGCAGCTGTGGCAAGCTGAGCAGGCCCTAGCCAGCTGAGGAGGACTAGCGTCAGAGGGAGGCAATGGTAAACCCCCTCTGAATACCGCTTACCATGAAAACCCTATTCATAGGGTAGCCATAGGTTGGGATCGACTTGAAGGCAGTCCATTTCCATTTCAGTTAAGGGATGAAAAAGTGAGTTGAACTGGTCAGCTTTGGGGAACCCAGGATCTGGGAACCTCAGATGCAAGGGCTGAATGAGGCCCTCCAGGCCTCTCTATTCAGCCACTACACCTGTCAGTAGCCCTGCTCCACATACTCTTTGTGTGCTTTTGCCTGGCTGAAATACGTTCTTGATAAAGCTGTTTGCTGGATGGATGGAGAGGGGCGTGTGTAGAAACCACTGGCTTTTGTGTGGCTGGAATGTAGACTGCTGTACAAAGGTAAGAGCCAGATCTCTTGCTCCACCCACTTTTTGCCTCTGCCCCCTCCCTTCTCAGCACTGGCATGTGGCCCCCAGAAGGTTGTTCAGGAGGCAATGTGGCCCTTGGGCTGGAAAACATTCCCTACCTCTGCTCTATGTTAGGGATGGAAGGATCTGTCAATTTACGTTCTCTCAGTTTCTTATTTTTCCAATCTTAAATTTGGTTTTCCACATTTCTGCAGATATTTGCTGATTTAAAAAAAAATTTCTCATGAAAATTCTTCAGCATTTTAGTGTGAATTTCTCCCAATAAACACAATCTAGCATGCAGTTTTGACTTATCTACACATTTTTGCAAGCAATGTCTCCTAATACAATGCATTTTTGTATGTTATTTTCAATAATATAATTCATTTTTAAGCATACCTTCCTTTAATACATGCATTTTTTGTAAACATTGTCTGGCTGGATAACTGCTTCACAAAATTCGGATGTGCACATTTTGATGGATGGCTGTGTTTCAATTCTCATGTTGTTTTGGAAAATGTGAATTTGGTGGATTTGGCTGTAAATGCAAACTGAATTGAATTCCCCTCCCCCACTCTACATTGGGGTGATGTTTCTACAAGTAATTCTCACATACCCTGGAGAGCTCTACCTTTGAGGTAGGTACCTCTGTGGTTTCCCATGGAGTAAAGGCAAAGCCAGTACTTTGGGAGGGTTTGCAAGACTGAGCCAGAGCTCTTACACATGTATAGTCTAAGAGGTTATTCCAACATGGCCGTAAGGTGCAAACAAGCGCTACAGTCTCTCTTTATAATTTCCATCTCTATCTGACTTCAGCTATACAATGAGGGGAAGGGGGTGTCTAGATTTTGCAAAGCTTTTCTAGACATAAGCTCCAGAGAGAGACATTGCTGGGATTTCTACCTCTATACTAGTTTGACTGATGGATCCCAAGAGCGTATTAACAGTGACTACAGCAGACACAACAGATGTCTTCTGAAGGTCATTTCTCCCTTCTAATCTATGTCTGGCCATCCGGGTTAGTACAAAAGAATGAAAAACTATTGATGTGATCTTGTCGGAGGCTACTGAAGCAAGTCTTCTGTTTCCTGCCAAGATCTGTGGCAACCAGAAAAGCAAATCCTTTGTCCCTTGGGACATTAGTTTTGCTCATCTGCCTTTGCAATCAATGAGCAAAGAATTATTAAAACTGGATGGTACATTCAAAATGCCTCTGTCAATTTTGCTTTTGTACAAGTTGGGAACATCCACAAGCCAGCCTCTTCCTTGCTAACAGGTATTCCCTTATGAGTGTGTCAGTTGAGATTAGTTGCTGCATTGTTAAATCCCGAGATTATTATATTATATATGAGTTTACACCTGGAAGGTTCTCGGGTCTCATAAAAAGGATTTAAGAAAATAAGAGGCATTGAAGAAACCATTTTTTTATTAAAATATGGACCATGATGTGGTCTCATAGTCCTGGCCCTCAGACTTTTCTTACAAAAACATCCCAAATCCTGCAAAGAGACCCCGATTTTGCAAACAATAACACTACATTCCTGAAGCACATCTAAGGTCCTTGGCTGCCTACAACCCATACATTTAAAGCACACGGCTTCTTCCAAAGAATCCTAGGAACTATAGTTTACCCCTCACAGAGCTACAGTTCCCAGCACACTTAACAAACTACATTTCTCAGGATTCTTTGGGGAAAGTAATGTGCTTTAAATGTGCTTTAAGTGCATGGTGTGTACACAGTCCACTTTCAGCATGAAGCTTCTAGCCCTTACAGTGACTGCTTTGTCCTAACTAGACATTCTTCATTGTTTCTCCTCACAACTCTACTCACTCTCCTTTGGAAGCTTGTCTGTTGTTGGCCTGCTTTTTCTTCCTTCTGTATCTGTCTCCTTACCTTTGTCTTAAATTCATTCCCTCTCCTCAGCATAGCCTTCCTTTCTCAGTTCACCACTTCCTTCACTTTTAAGTCCATTGTCTTTTTCTAAGCCATTCAGCCTAGCCATATTTTGCTTCTCCACTATCTTCTAATTCTTGGGGATGATGTTTAATGCTAGTCCTACACAGAGTAGTCATACTTTGGACACATAGTCATGCTTTAGACACATAATGAGAAGACATGATTCATTGGAAAAGATAATAATGCTGGGGAAAACAGAAGGCAGTAGAAAAAGAGGAAGGCCAAACAAGAGATGGATTGATTCCATAAAGGAAGCCACAGACCTGAATTCTGGCTGCCAGTCCAGTTGCCTCTGCACAAGGAATGGGATCTTGTCCATCATCTCAAGACATAGCAACATGTCTTGGCATGCAACAAGAAAAGAGGGAAGGGCTGTAGCTTAGCAGGAGAGCATCTGCCTTGTGTACAGATTGTCTGAGATTCAATTTCTGGCATCTCTAGGTAGGGCTGGGAGAGACCCCTGCCTGAATCCTTGGAGAGCTCCTGTCAGTCACTGTAGATGACACTTGAGCGAGATGGCTGATTCAGGATAAGGCAGCTCCTATGTTCCTAAAAAGTTCCATTCTTCTTAACAAAATACAACCTCAAAGAGACTGAGTTAAGGTAAAACACTCTATTGTAGGTTTATACAAACATAAACTTTTAGCGTTCCCTCCGATAAAATATGTGCTATAGATGAATATTACGAATGCATCCCTATATTCTGCTTATAGACCAAATGCCAATTAAAAGTAATTGCTCCTTAGATGAATCAGCCAGACACATTTCAACCTAAAGTCCTCTTCAGTGGCATCTGTAATCCATGGACTTCAATATAAAACCTGATAACTAGAGTAGCTATCAAACTTGTCAAAATGCAAAATATTTAACTGAACTTTAGTTTCTAATTCTAGTGCAAATATCCAAATAAAGATGATGATTATTTTCAAAAATCATTCAAGAAGCCACAGGGTAGCATAACTGCACGCGCCTCATATCT
The DNA here is from genome assembly GCF_030035675.1 of Rhineura floridana. Taxonomy (NCBI): domain Eukaryota; kingdom Metazoa; phylum Chordata; class Lepidosauria; order Squamata; family Rhineuridae; genus Rhineura; species Rhineura floridana. The sequence continues at coordinate 110,407,192 of NC_084488.1, forward strand.
GCCTGAGGTGCAAAATGTCTTGGGCCAGCCCTGGTTGGTGGATCGATCATCATGACCCACAACTGGATGACTGTTCTCCAATCAATGATAGATCATGTGAACAGTCACACTGCTATTTTATTCCTTTTTTAAAAAGAGAAAAAGAACATACCTCTCTAAACTCTTTGGTTGAATGGTAAGCAGGTTATACAAGCCCAGTTTCATTCCAGCTTCTCAATTTTATGTCGAGCAAACATTCCAGTAAGGCAAACGCAGGATCAGTCTTGCCACCCTCCCACTTCACATCCTCCAAGCTTCTGGAAGGTTGCCTCATAGAATCATAGAATAGTAGAGTTGGAAGGGGTCTATAAGGCCATCCAGTCCAACCCCCTGCTCAATGGAGGAATCCAACTTAAAGCATACTCAACATGTGGCTGTCCAGCTGCCTCACCTGCCATTTTATTCTTCTAAACTCCGCACGTACCTTTATGCATTTTTAAAAATTTATTTTTTTATTAAATTTATATCCTACCCTTCCTCCTAGAAGCAGCCCACAGTGGCAAACAAAACACTAAAAACACTCTGAAACATCTTCAAAGCAAAAGACTTTAAAACATATTAAAACTAAACATCTTTAAAAACATATTAAAACAAATCATCTTTAAAAAACATATTATAACAAAAATATTTTAATTTTTTTTAAAAAATCTAAAAAAGTAATTCCAATATAGACACAGACTGGGATAAGATCTCTACTTAAAAGGCTTGTTGAAAGAGAAAGGTTTTCAGTAGGCACTGAAAATATAACAAGAGATGGTGCCTATCTATTATTTAAGAGGAGCGAATTCCACAGGGTAGGTGCTACAACACTAAAGAGTGGTAGAAGGGAGGTGCCCAGAATGACAAAACAATATGATAAAAAGTCACAATTTTATTCCGTTTTTATGAATAAAAATTATATAAAAAGCCCAACGCGTTTCGGCTAATCACATATAGCCTTCATCAGGGGCTGAAATAAATAAATATACATTTAAATTACTAAACATACTGTTCAAAATTGTAACTTACAGTAATAACAACATAGTGATGAAAAATGTTTGTACTCCCACCCCACCCGCCTTTCCCAAAAAACTGAAACTGTAAGTTACAATTTTGAACAGAATGTTTAATAATTTAAATGTATATTTATTTATTTCAGCCCCTGATGAAGGCTATATGTGATTAGCCGAAACGCGTTGGGCTTTTTATATAATTTTTATTCATAAAAACGGAATAAAATTGTGACTTTTTATCATATTGTTTTGTCATTCTGGGCACCTCCCTCCTACCACTTGTTATACTGAATGACATCTACTTTTTTTCTACCTCCGCTACAACACTAAAGGACTGCATTTATATGTTCATCCTATTGCTTATAACAAAACAAAACAAAACAAAACCAGAAACATTTCTGCTAAATTATTTTGTAATATAAACAAGAGCAGTTACTTTGTATACCCAAAACAAGAGGCTGTTTGTTGCTGAACAGGCTAACATACAAGCAACTAGGAAACTGAGAGCAAAACAGGAAAAAGCGAAAGGGTAGAGTCTTAGCTCCAGCCCATAATAACTGGAGATCATGTTTCACACTATCATGACCCATTACTACAATTTCTAACCGTGCTTGAATGGTTGGACGACATGTGGGGGGCTGCTAGTGAGGAAGTGACATCAGAGGAACCAGCCAGTAAGGAAAGATCATCTTACCCCTTATATTATCTTACCCAGTCGATCACTGCACTCTGCAGGTGAGGGCCTCCTGCAGATACCATCTCATCAGGAGGTCCGTTCCACACAACATAGGAAGTGGACCTTTAGTGCTGTGGCATCGACAATTTGGAATTCCCTCCCCTTAAATATTAGACAAGCGCCATCTCTGTTATCTTTTGGGTGACTACTGAAGACCTTCCTCTTTAAACAGCCTTTTAAGTAGAGTCCTTATCCTCGTCTGCATCTGTGTTAGAATTGCTTTTTCAAATGTGTTCAAAGTTGTTTTTTAAATATGTTTTTAAATATGTTTTGTTTTAATATGTTTTAAAGTATTTTGTTTTTAAAATGTTGTAAAGTGCTTTTAGTATTTTTAATTAATTAATTAATAATGGGGAGATTTGGTTTGCATTTAAATCTGAATTTATCAAATGTACATTTTCCAAAACAATATGAGAACCAAAATATAGCCTTTCTTCAAAATTCCCACATATCCAAATTTTGTGATGCAGCTCTCCAACCAATGTTTACAAAAATGCATATATTGGGGGGGGGAGTTGATAAAAATTAATATTAGTGAAAATAACATACAAAATGCATTGTATTAGGACAAACTGCTTGCAAAACCTAGTACGTTAGTCATAACTGCATACAAAAATGTGTTTAGTAGGAGAAATTAGAGCTGAAGAATTTTCATGAGGGTTTTTTTTAAAAAATGGCAGATTGCTGCAGAAATGTGGAGAACTGAATTTAAGATTGGAAAAATGAGAAATTGAGAGAACCAAAGTTGACAGATCTTTCCATCCCTACCAGCCAGTTTGTTTTGCTACAACTTTGAAGGACTGTTGTTTTTTCCCTACAGCTTCACTATGAAGAGGAAAAAGTATATTATTTATTATTTATTTATTACATTTATACCCCACGTTTCTTTCACCATGGAACCCAAGGCGGCATACATGTTCCCAGGCGGTCTCCGATCCAGGCACTGACCAAATGCAAACCTGCTTAGCTTCAGCAAGGTGGTGGCCTCATGTGCCTTCAGACCATAGCCTGGGACATATATTTGAACTGAACACTCCAAGGACACACCCCAGTGCTCTACAAATGTTACATCTGTTTTCTCCCTTTTGCTTCCCAACTTAAATGTAAAAAGAGGGGAAATAATTTTGCCCTTTCGAACATATTTTCCCCTTTCTTGCCATGAAACAAATGATAAAGCTTTCTGCTGAGAGCACAACCTCACAAAAGGCCATTTGAACAGCTGCAATGTGTTACACAGCCCAACCCACTGCATGTTTTCTTGGAAGAAAGTGCCCTTGAAATCAATGGGACTTACTCCCATATATGTGTGCAGAGGATCTTAGCCTAAAACATATCACAGTGGGAAAGGGTGCTATTTAAGAAAAAAAACACGGAGCCATCTGTTTGGGAAGCTGATAATTGCCAGGATTAATACTGCTTCTGAATCCAGTTTCCTTATTAAAAATAAAGTGCTTTATAATTTCATTAAATGTCCACCTAAATGGAAGGCTGAAGCTAGGATATAGAAGGGGAAACCTATTACAGCCCACAAAATTGCTTCCTTCACCCTCCTCCACAAATAATAGCTGCACTTTACTGAGTGGTGGCTGGTGGCTTTATGTTAGTGGAGCTTCAGCTCCTTTAGTCCTTGAAAGTTCAGACTAAAACCCAGAGTGGATTCCACTGCCCCACTGACATGGAGCCACCAATCCCTACTGACTTGATTTGATCTCTAGTTTAGCTAGAAGTAATCAAAATGCTGTTAAAATCAAAGAGGTTTCATGAACCCTGGGCTCCTACTGGGAGGGAGGATGGGATATAAATCTAATAAATAAATAAATAAATGCATGAGTGACAGGCACAATGCTTGCTTGTGCCTCCTCATACTCATTAGCCCATGAAATAACTTCATCCTGCCAAAGCAGGAAAGAACAACAGATGCTGTTTTTACATTTTTGGCATTGTTTAGACCAGTGATCTTTAGACATTTGACTCAGGTTTCAACTAATTTCTTGCACTGATTTGACTGAAGAAATCACAGGTCCTCGCCTTTCAGGATGACCTATTTGAAGCACTGTCCATCTGCAACACTACGTCTTGCTCCCAAGCAATTAGCCAGGAGCCAAGAAGAGGGGATTAATGTCATTTTGGCTGCTGCTGAATCATGTCAGATTTTTATAACATGAAATAACAAAATGATTTTGCACTAGTGGGAAGGAGAAAAGTCTTCTGTTCACATGGCCCGTTGGGTATTATGTAGCTGCGGACACTCAGAAAAGCCACCCTGAGCTTCTAGCATGCATTGGCATGGATCATACTAGCAGTCTGGGAAGGGATTTGCCCCAAAGGGGCATAACTAGTGCTTTTTATTTTGCTGGTATTTGTCAGTACAGAGTACCAGCACTTTTCCCCCTAGCCCGTAGCAGCTATTTTCTGCACCCATGGCACTTTATCAAGATATAAGTACCGGCACTTCATTTTTTTTACTTAAAAATACAAAAGCACTGGACACACCTCAGTGCCACAGCATCTGCTCTGCATGCAGAAATTCCCAGGTTCAGTCCCTGGCATCACCAGGTAGGACTGGGAATGTCCACTCTCTGAAAACTGAGAAGGTTGATGCCAGTCACTATAACTACTAAGAAAGGAGGAAAAAATCCCAAAATGCTGAGAAAAATTTATTACTTGGGAAAGCCCAATGCGTTTCAGGATATTGGTCCTTCACCAGGGGATAAAATAGTCTGTAGAGATCTCTAATAGCAAAAATGCTTAAATTTTTAATGGCAATTACCATTATAAACAATGCACTGTATCAATGGCCTGACTTGATATAAGGCAGTTCCCTATATTTCAGATGCTTTAGAGCTGCCAGATGTCGTGGACTACAATTCCCATCGTCCCCAGCCAGCATGGTCTTTGTATCCTGCAGGCCCACACAAATTGAGAGGATGCCCACAGGGTCCCCTCTGATGATGGAAGAAGCACACACTGTGCCTGCCCTGAGAATGTTGAGGACGTATCTCTGTTCATTCCTCCCAGCTCTCCGAATGTAATGACATAAGCATGATGAGTGAACATGTGTTGAGTTGAAGTGCAGCCTCGGGGAAACTTTGGAGTGAAAGAGAGAGGGCTGCAGGGTGCCCTCACTGTTGCACCTTTCCATTTGCTTCCAGTAGTTCACCAACGTCACAGATACGAAAGAAGCAAATTTGCAGCACCGCATAGAAAGCCTAGCAGACAATCAGCCAACTCTTCTCAAGCTGTGCTGTGGCATTCACAAGCATCATTTTACACTTGAGCGTAGGAAGTTGCCTTACATCGAGCCAGACCCCAGTTCTCTCTAACTCAGTACTGTCTACACTGACTGGCAGCGCTTCCCCAGTCCTACCCAGAGATGCCAGGGACTGAATCTGGAACCTTCTGCTTGCAAAGCAAATGCTCTCCCACTGACCTGTGGCCCTTCTCCTTTTATGTATTTCTTTACTTCAAATATTTCTAAGCTGTCTTTCAAGACTATAGCCTCACCAAGGTGGCTTATATTAATAGGAAATATACTTTACAGTAACACATGTTAAAACAGGAGCAGCCAACGTGGTGCCCACCAGATGTTGCAGGACCCAAGCTCCCATCAGCCCCAGCCAACATGGCCAATGGCCAGAGATGATGGGCGTTGGAGAACAACAACATCTAGAAGGCATCATGCTGGCAGCCCCTGCATTGAAACATACAGTTCAGATTACAATATGTTAAAGTAAATACAATGCAATAAAATTCAATAGTCACCAACAAAAAAACCCAGCAGCAACATATGCGATAAGACATTTAATTAAAAACCAGGGGAAACCAGTATGTTTTAAAAACTTTATTTAAAACCCAATTTGATGGAGCCAGGTGTATATCTCTTGGAAAGGAATTCCATGCGGTAGGAGCCACCACTAAGAAGGCCCTATCCCTTCACAGTGCTGGCTGGACAACGGGGAAAGGGGATGTGTTCTCTTCCCCATGCCCTCAGTACTATGTGCCCTTTTTCAAAGCCCACCCAAGAATTGATCAAAGGGGACCCAGCTTTGCAGCCCACAAATAAAGGTCAACATTTAGGCCTGGAGTTTTGACTCAAGTGTGAGTGGGCAACCTACATACATTCAGTTAAACATTTCCAAGAAACCTACTGGTGTACAAATTGCACATATATAGGATGCTTTCTGTCTGATCAGAAACCTGGCTTTCCTGGGTTCTTGATCAAGCAAAGGGAGCCATACATGCATACAGTACTTTTAAACACGTAGGATCCATAGATATGTTTAGCTGAATGCACATAGGCTGAGGGCAGGGCCTGCTGCCACTATCCTAATCTCCACTCACTCACCCATGCTCATTCACTCACCCAGGTTATGCCATGGGAATAGAGCTTCTTATATCAATCAGTTCAGATATTAAAATATCTGTCCCGGTTTCACTGGCTTTATTTCCATCCAAGGTTAAATAGTCAGGGCAAGGGGTGTGTCAGGCCAGCGCAACCTGCAAGCCCACCAAGCCAAAGGCAGCCAACCAGCCATGTATTGTGATCTGCCAGGACAGCGCTTGACAGTGCCACTTCTATTACAGCAAGGGTGGGGAACCTTTCTCGGCCACATTCCCTCCTGGCCAACCTTCCAGGGGGCCACATGCTGGGCCAGAAAGAAATGTTTGAAGGGGCTGCAGTAGCGCAGTGGCAGAGAATTTGCTACACGTGCAGGTTCAATCCCTGGCCTCTCCAGGTCACGCTGGGAGAGACCCCTCCCTGAAACCCTGTTGAGCTGCTGCCAGTCAGTGTAGACGACACTGAGCTAGATAGATCAAGGGCCTGACTCGGTATAAGGCGGCTTGCTATGTTCGTAAGGGGGTGGAACAAGGAATGTAAAATTTTGCCTTTGTCCAGTAGGCTAGTATCTATGCACACTTACACACCCTCGTCCTTCATCTGGACAAGCAAGAGGCATGGCCAGAGTTCAGGAGACGTTCCAGTCAGGCAAAAACACTCAAGGAGGCCATGAAGAAAAGTCAGGGAGTGGCGTGGCCTGGGGAGAGTGGGTAGCCCAGGGAGATTCCCGAAGGCCAGGAAGAGAAGCCCAGAGGGCCGCATTTGGCCCACGGGCCTGATGATCACCACCCCTACATTACAGTATTTATGATGGATCCATCCCTTAAGGATTCCAGAAGAGCCTGTTTAGAGGCTAGTCTGTTGATGGTCGTCTACTGGACTAGCAGGATATGGCGGAGGAAGCAGGAGTAGTTTTGCTAATGCCTATATAGAGTCATTAAGAAACAATAAAGCTTCAGTGGCATGCAGGGGTATAGTCATCCAGGGTCTTGGGGGATCTTAGACCCCTTAGGTTTTGGGGAGCAGAGTCCCACCAGGGTCCCAATGTCTCCAGCATCCCATGAGCCAGGCAGCATGAAAGGGGAGTGTGTTAGCTACTGGGGAGAGTCTTATGCATCCTTGTCCTGTCCTGCTGATTTGTACCAATCAAAGTGAAAGAGGTGAGTCAGCCACCGAGAAGACTCTTCTCAGTAGCTAACACTCTCCCCTTTCATGCTGATTGGCTCCTAGGGATGTCTGTGGTTTGGGAGAAGGCATTAACAAGGATCTCATTCTCAACCCAGCAGCAAAAAAAGGAGGCAGGGGGCGTGGCTGTGACTAACATGAAGAGACCCTGCAATTCTGAAATTGCCATTACACTACTGGTGATTTGTTAGGTCTTTAAAACCTCAACCCTTGGTGCAGACGACAGCTTCAGTACATTGAACAAGTCCTTGATGGGTTGCCATACATGGTTGGTGGCAGTGGCGGTTGGTAGCTCAGGTGTCGGTGGAGCAGTGAATCCGCTCCGGGTTTTAGTCCAGACTTTCAAGGAGCTGCCCCACTGACATGGAGCCACCAGTCTCCACTGTCTGGTGAGCTATATTCAGCAAGCTGGATCAAAAGTTATACTGGATGAGGATGAGGTATTTAAAGGGCAAGGGGACCTCATTCTTCCTCTTCTGAATTTTCATAAGTATGCAGGGCTGTAGAATCAAATCTCATGATGCGCAGTGCAGACGACCTTGCGGTATTTCTTTTTTAAAAAAAGGCACGTCACAGAAACATTTGCACATATCCTGGAAATGCAGTTTATTTTTGTTTTTACTTACACTTGCATGGAGTTTTCCTTTTTTTGACATCGCTAAAAATTTGTTGCTGAAAACTCCTCGTATTCCTACAATCCCCTGAGACACAGCAAATATTTCCAAAATACCTAGGATGACAGAAATCCCAAAATAAAACACAATTCGTTTTTGTTTTTGTTTTTCAGAGCACTGCAAAGAAAAAAAAGAAGAGAGAAAGAAATCTTATGCATTTGTCTTTCCTTAAGAAGAAGGACTAGCTTTGTCATTTTAGGCTTAACCAGTGATTTCATGCTTGATTGCTTCTTGCTTGGGTTATCTGAATATACATTTATTTATAGATGTCCTGAGGTTTTAAAGGACACAACCAGTGTGAGATGCGGGTGGAATTTCATGGCTGCTTATACTGCCCTCAATGGGAAGGCGTCAGTACAGGATTATGGAAGGGGAGAACGGAGGAGCCTTCAAAACCAGAAAGGGTTGTTTGAACCAGGACCCCTCTCCTCCCCCAGCTTGAATCTTGTGCCCTATGAGCTCAGTCCTGGAAACAGTTTTTAGTGGCTGGCCATAATGCTGGGACAACTGACATAGTTAGATAGACAAGAGAGTCTCTGAGGATGCACAGAATGCATTTCTCTTACCAGCAAATAAATAACCACAGCTTGTTCCGGATCTCACTCTTGGGAGGGAGACAGGAGGGGAATGGGATTTGGTTTGTAAGATTTGTCCCCCGCCCCTAGGCTCTGGTTATTATCATGTGGGGTTAATGGGTATTTAGTCTGCTTGCTGGTTGGCTGTAGTGGGAATAAATAATGGTTTCTCCCCCAGGTAAGAACCTGGTGGTGGAACAAATACCTTTGGGCGAGAGATGGGACAGGAGTGTAAATACCCTAGTTGAAAGATAGGGGTGGCCTGATTGATAGTTTTTTCTCTTTCTTTGCCATGGCGTTAACTGGTGTTCCTAATACAAATCCAGGGTGATCAGTAGGTCTTTTGTGATTTTGCTATTTTATATTGTTTTGATTTATTGATTGCTTTGGCTGTACTTCTGTTATATCTTTCTTTTGTATCAATACACTATTAATTTTGTATTAATACACTATTCACTGCTTTGGGAGCCTTTGGGCCAAAAAGTATATAAATAAGCCATAACATAACACAGCTGCCTCTGTGCAACTGGCATTGAGCACATTACTTTCAGGATAAAGAGCATCCTATTCGAGCAAGGTTGAGCCTTGGGCACACCCCAACTAACATTTCTGCATCAGTTGCAAATTATTTTAACCACACACATCCCACACATGCACAGGACTAGACCTCAACCAAATCTCAGCCGCATTACACAGTTTTGGGGAACGCTGTCACTCTGCTGTCCTCCAATTAGCTGAAAAGCTCTGGCTTGATACTCTGCTCCCTCCCCTCAAATGTGGCTCTCCCCAGCAAATGGATGAGTTGTAGGATGCCATGGAATTTTCATGACCATTCTAACTGCTCAGGAGGAGAGGAAAGTGCAAGTGCACCAGGCTTGTTGACAGAGGGTGCTGTGGTCTGTTGGTGGGAAAGGATTATGCAGACAAGCAAGGAGACAGGACTGTCACAACCATAATCAAGTGTTAGGTTGAGGAAAAGAAGGAAGCACCCTGCTCCCAATCCCCTTCATGCATGATCCCTTCATCTGTTCATTGGACACACCTGGAGTGGCCATGAGGTTGATGGCCAATCCATTTTGAAGTCTGTGTGGAGCTGACATCAAGGTAAACTGGCCTGGAGCTGCACATTCCAAGGTTTTGGAGGAAAAGAGGACGGAGTTTTACTAGTGTGTGTTCCCCCGTTCAGAAAATGGAGATGGAGGTGCATTGAAGCTAGCAATCCTGCAAGTGAGTCTCTACCCTGTGTGCAAATGCTGGCAGAGCCCCTTGTCATGTCTGCAGGATGTGTGGATGGGGAGGGGGATGCTCTAGCCAGGCAATGTTAGATACAGGGAAGGGGCTCACCCTTTGAATGCATGGAGGATTGGCATGAATTCCCTTCCCCTTTTTATCAGTCAGCTCAGACCAGTGCTGGGGCAATGCTCCCAGCTTCTCAGGGAGCCTGGATGGGCCAATGGTCTGACTGGGTATAAGACAGCTTCCTATGTGCCTAACCCTTTCTGCTCCTGCCCCCATGCAGCATGAGTGATCCATATGCACAACTGAAACAGAAGAGTATGTGCACAGTAATGCACATCTGGACTCCAGGTTCTCATTGAACTTGATGCAAGTGTCAGAGGTGGATCATGGTGCACATCCCTATCCAAGGCCACTTGCAGCCATTTCATCGAGCTGCAGCGGAGGGAGAGAGAGGACTGCAAGGCCTCTCTGTTGACTCTGCTGAGATATCAGCAATGTTTGGCTCCTCCTGTCCTTGCACACTTCCCATTCCAGCTAATCCTTACAAAAACTCTGCAACTAAGAACTGATGCCTGAGGTTTTAATCTTCTCCTCCCTCCCACTGCCTTTTCCTTTTGTGTTGTGCCTGAAGGCAGACATTGTTTTATGGATGAACTTTGTAATCTGTTCTTTGCCCTCCCCCCCGATGGAGCAGTGTAAAATGTATCAAATAAATAAATAAAATAGTACATATGAAAGTGCCAGCTAGAGCTAGCACTGGGCTTCTGTATTTTGATCACTTCCATTCCCTTTTGTGGTTTTGTCAAGCTATGTCTTGAGTGAGTGAATCTCCTTATGAGCCCTCATAGGCATGGCTGAATGATGTGTGATGGATCACATTAGAGATCCAGCTCTGCCTTTCATCACTGTGAATTTCTGGTATAGGTAACTCCTCCTCCTCTTCCTGTCCTCACTTTATCCAGCCTCCAAGAGTGCAGTTGTCCAGGAACTTGGGGGATCTTAGAGCTTTTACTTTTTTGGGAGCAGGGTACCACCAGAGTCCCTATGTCTCCAGCGTCCTATGAGCCAATTAACATGAAAGGGGAGTATGCTAGCCACAGAGAAGAGTCTTCTAACATGCTTCCTTGTCCTTTCCTGCTGCTTGGAGCCAATCAAAGTGAAAGGAGGTGAGTCAGCCACTGCGAAGACTCTTCTCAGTAGTTACTCTCCCCTGTCATGGTGATTGGCCCCTAGAAATGTCTATTGTGTGCGGGAGAAGGCATTAACAAGGATCTCATTCTCAACACAGCAGGGCAGAAAAAGGATTGGCGGAGGTGTGGCTGTGACTATCATGAGGGGACCCTGCCCTTCTGAATTTGCCACTCCGTTACTGCCTGCCTCCCAATTCTTTTGGCAATTTGCTTCTGAAGAGAGCGCATTTTGCTCTTATCTTCTGTTGCTGTGGTTCAGAGGTCTATCAGAAGTGAAAGGAAGATAGCAGCAGATTGACTTTGTGCTGGAGGTGAGCAAAGCTGCCTCTGAAACTGCACAAGGATCTGTTCTTTTTAAAAAGAGAGAACAAGAGAGAGCAGCTGGTACTATTTTTACATAGCCGTGCCGCATTTTGAATCCCCCCTGTAGCGCTATGAACCTATGGAAGAAACGATCTAAGTACTAGTTACTATGAAATACCCTGAGAGAGGAGAGGCAAAAAGTAAATGGTTGAAAATCGGTAGAGAGCATTTTTCCTCAATGCAGAACATTCTAATGTAAAAGCATCTACATACTGCTCTGCCCCACACCTCAGAGAAGACAAAACCTGAGAAAGTGTTTCTTAGTCCTGGGCTGGAAATCTGAAGCGAAAACAATGGAGACTAGAATGAGTTGGCTCTGGCTATCGTTGGCTCTGGCTCCACCTCCTGTTGGGTCCAATCCTTCTGCCCCACCAGTCCCTATGGGCACCAGCCATGGGGCTAAAGTAGGGCTGGTTAAGCCTTTGTCAGCCAGAGGTCCTTCTCCATCCTTGGACAACCTTCTGGGGGTTATATACCAGTGGTATACGTGGCTGTAACTGGGTATGGCCACTCCACCCACACACTCTCACAAACACACCACACATGCCCAAACATTCAGGACACAGACACATAAATACAGGACACATCGTGTCAAACAGTTGTTCTCCCACACTTCCTAGTGCATTTTTCATCACTCCTTACCACAGAACTTCTGGGCAGGGGTGGGGGTGTGTGGAAGCCGGTTTGTTGCACAAGAGCACCAAATCCACTTCAACTACACAACCTGGGGATTTGCTGGTATGTAATTGAATCCCACCTGTGAAATAACAACAATCTGGAAGCAGCCTCAGTGATTTGGCCATGTTGGCCATGGGGATTCACAAGCGACAGTGCCAGAGCCCTAATCATGCGATTCCAGCATCAGATAATTATTTAGGGAACCAGGGGCGGCTGGTGGTGCCATGTCAATAGGGCAGTGTTCTCTGCTCCAGGTTTCAGTCTGAACTTTCAAGGAGCTTTCCAAGGTGCTGAAGCAGATTCCACTGCAATACTGACATGGCGCCACCAGTCGCCACTGTAAGGAATGACACTGGCTGTCAATGAGACCATTAGACTGGGCATCAGGAACGATGCAAATCCAAATGCGTAAATACAGAAGAGGGTGTATCCCCCCTCCCGTGATTCTTTGCTTTCATGTTTGTTTGTTTGGCTGGCATTTGTGACTGATTGCTTTTGACTTGTTCCTACTATTTTTACAGTTCATTTTTGCTGTGTAAATATTTGTAGACACTGAAAGAAATGAGCAGATAAAAATAAAAAGAGAGAGATTTGATATGAACAGCTGGAGGCAGATGGATAATTCAAACTAAAGCACTTGACAAGAGGCAAACCATGCAGTGAAATAAAGAGGTTGAGAAAAGTGGGATGAATAGCAGTAACTGCTGACACAATAAGCTTTTTTTTCCCCCAGCAGGAACTGCTCAAAAGGAGCACATGCGTGCCGGTTCTTGCTGTGTAAATAAAAGGTTTGGTTAAACAGCATCAGTATCAGTGCAACTCATAAGGATGCTTCTATAAGAGGAATAAAAAGGGAAGAGGCACCACAGATCATATTGCAAACATATGTTGGATAATGGAACAGACTAAGGAATTTCAGAAGAAAATCACCCTGTGCTTTATAGATTACAGCAAAGCCTTTGACTGTGTAGATCATGAAAAACTATGGAATGCTTTAAAAGAAATGGGGGTGCCACAGCATCTGATTGTCCTGATGCGCAACCTATACTCTTCACAAAAAGCTACTGTAAGGACAGAATATGGAGAAACCGATTGGTTCCCCATCAGAAGGGGTGTGAGACAGGGGTGTATTTTATCACCCTATTTATTTAATCTATATGCAGAATGTATCATATGGAAAGCAGGATTGGACCAAGATGAAGGAGGTGTGAAAATTGGAGGGAGAAATATCAATAATTTAAGATATGCAGACAATACCATACTACTAGCAGAAGCCAGTAATGATTTAAAACGAATGCTGATGAAAGTTAAAGAGGAAAGCACAAAAGCAGGACTACAGCTGAACGTCAAGAAGACTAAAGTAATGACAACAGAAGATTTATGTAACTTTTAAAGTTGACAATGAGGACATTGAACTTGTCAAGGATTATCAATACCTCGGCACAGTCATTAACCCAAATGGAGACAATAGTCAAGAAATCAGAAGAAGGCTAGAACTGGGGAGGACAGCTGTGAGAGAGCTAGAAAAGGTCAAATGCAAAGATGTATCACTGAACACTAAAGTCAGGATCATTCAGACCACGGTATTCCTGATCTCTATGTGTGGATGTGAAAGCTGGATACTGAAAAAGGTGGATAAGAGAAAAATCAACTCATTTGAAATGTGGTGGTGGAGGAGAGTTTTGTGGATACCATGGACTGCAAAAAAGACAAACGTGTTAGAACAAATTAAACCAGAACTATCACTAGAAGCTAAAATGATGAAACTGAAGTTATCATACTTTGGGCACATAATGAGAAGACACGATTCATTAGAAAAGATAATAATGCTGGGGAAAACAGAAGGGAGTAGAAAAAGAGGAAGCCAAACAAGCGATGGATTTATTCCATAAAGGAAGCCACAGACCTGAACTTACAAGATCTGAACAGGGTGGTTCATGTCAGATGCTCTTGGAGGTCACTGATTCATAGGGTCACCATAAGTATTAGTCGACTTGGAGGCACATAACAACAACAACAAAGCCAAAGTCAATTATTCTGGAAGTGATTCCTCAGGATGGGAAAGTCCCTGAAGCTCATCTAGTCTAACTCTCTGCCCTAAGATTAGAGTGATCCTCGACACATTCTTTAAATACACCTTTGCAATGTACAAGGATGACTCAAGGCATGTTGCTGCCTGCAGGAGAATAGCAAATCCTCCCCCTAGCTAACTCATGATGCAGACTACCCAAGACCAACCACATTCTTTTAAAACCCCACGAGCACCTCTCCTGTGCAATAAAACAAATGAACAAGCTGAAGCTGAACCCCGATAAGACCGAGGTGCTACTTGTGGGGGACAAAAGAAGGTTGGGAGATGTTGACCTGAAGTTCAATGGGGTGAGTTTACCCCTGAAGGACCAGGTCCGCAGCCTTGGGATTGTACTTGACTCCAGGCTGTCCATGGAGGCTCAGATTTCGGCGGTGAGCCGGGCAGCCTGGTATCAACTACACCTCATATGAAGGCTGCAACCCTACCTTCCTGCTCATCAGCTCCCCCTGGTAGTTCACGCCCTGGTCACCTCTCGTTTGGACTACTGTAATGCGCTCTACGTGGGGTTACCCTTGAAAACGGTCCGGAAATTACAACTTATACAAAATGCGGCGGCTCGACTACTTACGAATAGTCGCCGCCGGGATCACATCACACCAGTGTTGTTCGATCTACACTGGTTTCCAGTTGTTTTCCGGGCCCAATTCAAGGTGTTGGTATTAACCTTTAAATCCCTATACAGTCTCGGCCCAGTTTATCTTACGGAGCGCCTTCAATGCCACCAATTATGCCGCCCGACAAGATCAGCCACTCAAGGCCTTCTCTCAATCCCGCTGACAAAAACAGCTAGATTGGCGGGTACAAGAGAGAGGGCATTCTCAGTGGCGGCCCCCACTCTCTGGAACTCCCTCCCACAAGATCTCCGGCACGCCTCTTCCCTAAATGTATTCCGTAAAGCCTTAAAGACCTGGCTCTTTCAACAGGCCTTTGGGATCTCCGGGGAGGGTTAATTACTGTGACTGAAATGCCTCCTACCCTGTTGTAATATTGTTGCTGCTGTATTATTCTCATACTGTTTTTTATTGTATTATTGTATTTTATCTCATTGTGTTTTAACTGTTTTGTACGTCGCCTAGAGTGTACGTCGCCTAGAGTGGCCTTTGGCCAGATAGGCGACACAGAAATTAAATTTATTATTATTATTATTAAGAACAATCTGCTGTCCTTGCTGACTCTCAAAACCAGCTGGCTCTCACGAACAGTAAGACTGGTGCTGATGCAATGCTATGTGTTAACTGCACACAGGACCACTGAGAGGTGAGTACAGGGGGTACAGATGGACTGTGCCCACAGCCAGCAGGGCCCCCAAATCCTGAACTTTCTTTTCTTAAAAAGCATGTCTCTATTTTTATTCCTCCTGGAATAGAAGTTAGGACACAAAATGTGCAGGTACCAGTTCTAAGGGATTTCTGTGAGATGAGCCAGCCCAGCTGCTCCTACCTTTCAGTCTTTTTAGCCAATGAGAGAAGTCAGAACTGTGACTGACGAGTGAGTTGCTAGAACACCAGGCAATAGACATCCCTTGGGGGTCCCAAAGAGCTGATGTTTTCTCCTCCCCTTTAGTGTATTCCCACTTCTAGTCCTGGGAACTCCATAGTGTGCCCCTCCTTTTTTCCCTAGCAACCAGTATGTGGTTTTCAGTGATGGGTTCATTTGAAATCAGGCACTCCTAAAAAGTTATTTTCTGCAAATACTATTACACAAGAACTGTGGGTGGCTTTAAAGAATCCACCCATCCGACAGGCAAATGCAAAAGGTGAAAACTTTGCAAAGAGGCTTAGGCGTGTCTCCTGCCGTACAGGAGCTCAACAGCAGGCATTCATTAAAAACTCACTGTATAGTTAACTTACAGTACAATGTGTACACGTCTACTCAGAAGCAAGGCTCTTTGTGTTTAATGGGGTTTACTCCCAGGTAAGTGGGTACAGGGTGGCAGGCTAGGCTTTGGTTGATGGTTGGCATTGTGGGAAAACAAGGTTCTTGTACCTTTAACAGCTGTGGCAGGCAGAAATTCAACAGCCTTTTCTAGTGTGGAAATACAATGATGAGAAAAGCTTAGCCAGTTCACATTCTGCCTGTCAGGCATTTTATTATGTGTGGCCTCTGTTTTTATTTTATTTCCTTCACCTGTACAAGAGGACACAAATTTTCATATTACACAAATCATAAGCAAATGTTATACAAATCTGGTCCTCATTTGCAAGTGGGTCAGAGGGTCCAATCCACATACAAGGTACTGGGCCCAGAAACTCCTGTTGGTATCCTTGAATACATTGATGTGGGGTGTGAGGGTGTTAGGCAACCAGCCCCTTAGCCAGAAATTGTATCCAGAGAGGGGCTTAAGGGGTTGAGGATTTATCGCAGAACAGTCAAAACGTAAATATAGGCAGCATAACAAGCTTAATGTTATTTAGTTGTATCAATTCTTTGTGAGTAATTTGGTAGGATTGCTACTGGTGGGTTTTTCTTCTTTATTCCTCACAAATAAGTCTAGAAATGTACTTTTTAGAAAGTGGAAAGTTTTGGGGGGTAGCGAAGCTGGAATATCCCTGAAGGGTGCAGGTCCCCACAGGCTCCCCTGTAGCTAAAGCCCTATAGGGAAGCATTTCCTTACTTCCTCCAGCCCCCCAGAGTTCCCAGGCTAAGTCCAATCAGTCATAGTTCACATGCCACAATGCTAAAACATCTAGGCCTTACACAGCAGTTAATGTGACCAGGGACCGTTCTCTAAAACATTTGTACAGAGAGCTGTACCTATAGGTCTATTCATTCATTCTACCTTTATTCCATAGAACGCAAGATGATACATGTAGCTCACCTGCCCCCCCCGAGCTTGGAAAAGTTACTTTTTTAAAACTACAACTCCCATCAGCCCCAGCCAGCATGGCCACTGGATTGGGCTGATGGGAGTTGTAGTTCAAAAAAGTAACTTTTCCAAGCTCTGCCCCCCACTTTATACTTACAACAACCCTCTGAGGTAGGTTAGGGTGAAAGATAGTTACTGACCCAAGATTATCCAGTGAGCTTCATGGCTGACTAAGGACTTTGACTCAGGCTTACTCTGACCTTAGCTGCTACACGACATGGACTCTGTAGGGGCCGACCCCATGAGTCATATTCCAGGCTCTTTTCCTGATAGTTCATTTTTTCCCTTAACAATATAAGAAGAGCCCTGCTGGATCAGGCCAAAGGCCCCTCTAAGACAGGATCCTGTTCTCACAGTGGCCAGCTAGATGCCCCAAGGCAGGGCATGAATGCAACAGCACCCTCCCACTCATATTCTGATACTGCAAGTAATATAGACCCATGATGACAGCTAGCCACTGATCACTTTATCATCCATACATGTGTCTCACCCCCTTTTAAAGCTGTTCATGGTGGTGGCCATTGCTACATTTTGTGGTAACTATGCACTCTGGGGAAAAGTCCTTCCTTTTTTGTCTGTCCTGAATCTCCCACCGTTCAGCTTCACCAGATGACCTCAGGTTCTAGTATTACATGCAATAGTATAGTGGCAAATTCAGGAGTGCAGGGTCCCTTTATGTTGGTCCTAGCCATGCCCCTCCCCATCTTCTACTGCAGGGTTGAGAATGAGAACCTTGTTAATGCCTTCTCCCACAATAGACATCCCTAAGAGCCAATAAGCATGAAAGGGGAGAGTGTTAGCTACTGAGAAGACTCCTCTCAGTGGCTGACTTGTCTCCTTTCACTCTGATGGGCTCCAATCAGCAGGAAAGGTCAAGGAAGCATGCTAGAAGACTCTTCTCTGTGGCTAAGACATTCCCCTTTCGTGCCGATTGACTCACAGGATGCTGGAGACATAGGGACCCTGGTGGGACCCTGCTCCCTCAAAAAGTAAAGGGTGTAAGACCCCCCTGAGACCTTGGACGACTAGACCCCTGATTACACGAGAGGGGAAAACTTCTTTCTACCCCTTTCCTCCATTTTATGAGTAATGTTATATACCTTTATCATGTCCCCCTCCCTTCCCTTTCCCCCTCTAAGCTAAAAAGCCCCAAATGTTGTAACCTTTCCTTTTTTCGTTTATTTCAAATGAGCCTGGCTCTTTTCCTTACAGAGTTACAAGTGAGAGAATACGTAGGAAGTATTCTCTCCTACTGACCAGCTTCATGACAATCCTCTTCCTGCTGGATTCTAGGAGATTTTAGCTCAGGCCTGGAAACCAGCAAAATAATTCTGCTGTAAGGAAGAACATGAGAGCATAAGAAGGGCCAATGGCCCATCTAGCCCAGTCTCCTGTTCTCGCAGGTGCCAACCAGATGCCTGTGGGAAGCATGCATGCAGGACTTGAGTGATCCCCAGCAACTGCTACTTCAGAGGCTTCCTGCCACTGATGGCTTTATCATCCATGGATTTGTCAGTGATAATTATTTTATTTTTTATTTATTATTTGATTTATATCCCTCCCTTCCTCCCAGTAGGAGCCCAGGGCGGCAAGCTTCAAATAATTAGGCCTAAAGCAACTGCACTAGGAGTCAGGGCTGAACAAAATGTCATGCAAATCCGATATTCAACAAAAATCCAGAATTTTGTGAATTTTGAAACATTTCCAATTTCCTCTTTTAAAATTAAACTTGGAGGGATGCTCACTGTTCCTTCTGTGGCACACAAGGAAAACTTAAAACTCTTGATAAACTTTAGGGTAATAAACTTTACTTTCAGTTTGCTAGTTCAAGACTTTTACATCTTTAAGAATGCTGAAGGGGGAAATCCAAATTATATTATATTATATTCCCAAATGGCTTCATATTACAACATATTATTGTAAGGTGTTTAGAATTTCCACAAGAAATGTAACCCCTCCTCCCAATTAGTTTCAGTTCTACTAAGTCCAATGAAACATTATAATTATTCTCTGCAGTTTGCCTTTCTCCACAATTTTCTTACTTACCTTGGATCTGTTGGAAGTGGGGGCAAGAGCAACTCTTGTTTGGGTTCTTTTCTTTGTATTCCAGAAGGAAGATAGAGTTAGGGTCCTCCAGCTGGCTAGGCTTGCCTATCTTTACGTGTGCTCTTCTCTACCTAACTTTCTTCCATTGTAAACTGATACGCTCAGGGAAGCTGACATGCCCCTCCTTCCTTTGTCTTCTTCTTTGACTGTCTGAGGAGAGAGGAGACATCTTTGTCTTTGGTCTCTCTCCTGAGCTATGAGGACAATACCCACATCTGGGCATTGCACCTCCAAGTTAGTTAGTTAGTTAGTTAGAACTGGGTATGCCTTTCCTATCTACTACATATTTCTATAAATAAAGTAGATTTTCTTATTTTACTAAGTCTCAGTGATCTAAATGCAGGGTAAAAGCCTACATCTAAGGTAAATACACACACTGACACACAAGCAGCTCAGACCACTGAGTATCTCTGCCTATATATACATATTTCCATAACAAAAGGATTATGGCCACCAGAAAGGTAAACTGAATTGCAAGTTGTGCCTGAAAGCTAAAAAGGCTAAGTACTGTGTGTGATTTACAAACAGATTGAAAGGAGACTCTAGGTTAGAGAAAGAAAAGCAGAACAAAAGATAGGAAACCATGGCTGAAGAATCAACACTTAAGACAAGCATCCCAAGGCTGGAGAAGGACAATTATATGATTTGGAGTCTCCGAATAATGGCACTTTGGAAGGGGAGAATCTGCATGGAGTCCTGACTGATCCTGAACCCTCAGCAGTGGATGAAGCAGCCACTGCCTCCTGGAAGCATAAGCATGCCAAAGTGAAGTCTCTTCTTATTTCTGCTTTTTCAGATGAGGAACTAAATATTTGCACGGGCTGTAGGAATGTGAAAGAAACATGGGAGAAGCTTGAAAATGTGTGTCACAGAAAATCTAAAAATCATGTGATGTTTTCTCTATAAGTTGCTTTACATGCTGAAACAGTCTGACAGAGAAGAACTGAATACACATCTAGAGAGATTTACAAGTCTGCTCTGAGAATTAGAAAGATGTGGTAGATCGTTGGATGAAGATTTACAAAAATTAATACTCCTGGTCTCTCTAAATGAACATCATTGAGTGACTGCTTGCATACTAGAACAAACAGATTAGAATATGGATCAGATTATGTCATATATGAAAGATCAGGACTATAAAGAGAGGCAGGAACAAGCTCTGTCTAAAAAAGCAAATTTTACTGTGGGCAGAAACAGCAACTAAAGGCAGGACAGAGAGATGAGTCATGCCCCGAAGCCACAGCAGGGTACAGACAAATAAAGGAACAATTGCTTCAAATGCACATCTCCTAATCACCTTCAAAGAGATTGTCTTGGAAGAGACAGAGAAGAAAGAGTTGCTTTTAAATAGAAGCAAGCTGAAAGAAAAACACATAGCCAAACTAAAGTGAAGCATTCCATTTACCATGTGTCTGATGGAAAGAACTATGATTATAAAACCAGATTTTTAATTGACACCAATTGTACCACACATTTAATAAATGATAAAAAATTGTTTAAGAACTTAAGCCTTCATACACAGAATGTAATTACAGCATCAGGAGATGTGTTCTGTTCTCAAAGAATAGGCTCAGTGGAGCTGCTTTGCAAAATGCCAGACGGTGCCAGAGAGCTTGAACTGAAAAATTGCCTATTTGTTCCAGCATTTAATGATAATTTAATAAGTGCCACTAAAATAATGAAGCTTGGAGGTGAACTGCATTTACAGGACAGAATTTGCCAAGTTTTAGATCAAGAAGTGTGTTGTGCTGCAAAATTGAAAAATGGGCTTTTGCATTTGGAATATTTTTAAACTATGCATGCAATTATAGCAAAAAAAACAAAAACACCCCTGTGATTCTGGATGTTTACATGTTTGGCATAGAAGAATGGGACATGCCAGCTTAGCCAGAATCAATGCTTTAAAGAAAGAAAATTCGGCTAGAGGCATTAAAATTGGACAATGTAAATTCACAGAAAAATGTGAATGTTGTATAAAAACAAAAAGTATGAAACCAAAATGTCCTAAGAAAAGTGAAAAGAAAACTACAAAACCTCTAGAATTAATTCATACAGACCTTTGTGGACCCATAAGAACGCCATCACAGGGTGAAAATTTATACATGCTCAGCTTCAAAGATGATTACTGGAGGTATATTGCAATGTACCTACTAAGGGAAAAGTCATGTACTTCAAAAACTGAAGGACTAGGTCAGAATTGTATCCAACAAATTTGGCAGAAAGCCACAGATTATAAGATCTGACAATGGAGGAGAATTTGTGTCCAGGGCTATGTAAGACTCATGAGGAAGGCATAGAGCACCAGACTACTGTTGTTTATACTCCAGAACAAAATGGGATCACAGAACGCATGAACTGGACTCTTGGACAGATGATTTGTTCCTTGTTGGAAGATGCACAGTTACCACAGAAGTACTGGGGGAAAGCAGCGGTTACTGGCACCTATCTGCAGAACCAACTTCCAGCAGTTGCAACCAACAAAACACCTTTCGAGCTATGGCATGTTCGTACACCAAGTGTGTCTCACCTTTATGTATCTGGCTGCAAGGCCTTCGTGGACATCCCAAAACAAAAGAGGTCAAAATTTGACAATACTGCCAAGGAAGGAATATTCACTGGATATTCTTCAAGGCAGAAGGGATACCGAGTCATAGATCCCATAACTGGTGAAGTTGGAGTATACAGAGCTGTCCACTTTGATGAAGAAAAGTGTGAACACCAACCAGAAAGGGAGCCACACCAAACAGATGACAGCGAAGTTGAAGAAGAAACGGAGCTATTTTCCGCAACAGAAGAGATCACAGTAATATACCAGCAGAGGAAGGCAAGGAGTCTGAGCCAGAAGAGGCATCAGAGCCAGAAGGGGCAGCCAAAGCACCAACACCCAGACACTCTGAATGCACCAACAAAGATGTACCACCAGAAAGACTTGCTTACCTCATGAGAGATGAACTTCCAGAGCCAGAGACCTGGAAAGAGATTGAAGCTTCACCCAAAGCTGAAGCTGACAGGTGGAGGCAGGCAGCCAAGGAAGAGCTGGAAGCTATACACAAGAATAAAACTTGGACACTGACCAAGCTTCCTCAAGGAAGGAATGATGTAGGCTGCAAGTGGATATTCCAGAAAAAGCCAGATGCTGAAGGGAACATTGAGAGATACAAGGCAAGACTAGTAGCCAAAGGATACTCTCAAAAGTATGGACAAGACTACTATCAAACTTTTGCTCCTGTAATCAAACACACTACCATCAGAACTCTTCTGAGTGTTGCTGCTAACAAGAAAATGCAGGTGGAACACATGGATATAAAAACAGCATTCTTGCATGGAGAAACAGAAGAGGAAATTTACATGCAACAACTACCAGTGTTTGAAGTTCCAGGAAAAGAAACCCTAGTGTGTAAACTTCATTAGAGATACCTACTGCAGAGGACTACTCAGGATGGAATGTTGTCATGCCATGACTGCAGACGCTTTGATGAAGGAGGTGGGCAAAGTCAGATACTGCAAGCTGCAAGACAAGATGAACCTCATGGGCTGACCCAAACACTCGTTGAGAAGGGGTGTTGGAAGTGGGGCAAGAGCAGCACCTGTTTGGGTTCTTTTCTTTGTATTCCAGAAGGAAGATAGAGTTAGGGTCCTCCAGCTGGCTAGGCTTGCCTACATTACCTGTGATTTTCTCTATCCAACTTTCTTCCATTGTAAACTGATATGCTCAGGGAAGCTGACGTGCCCCTCCTTCCTTTGTCTTCTTCTTTGACTGTCCAAGGACAGAGGAGACATCTTTGTCTTTGCTCTCTCTCCTGAGCCATGAGGGCAATACCCAAGTCTGGGCATTGTGCCTCCAACTTAGTTGGAACTAGGTATGCCTTTCCTTGCTGCTATGTATTTCTATAAATAAAGTTGCTTTTCTTATTTTACTAAGTCCTAAGTCTCAGTGATCTAAATGCAGGGTAAAAGCCTACTTCTAAGGTAAATGCACACACTGGCATGCACAAGACTGCTGAGTATCTCTGCATATATATACATATTTCCATAACAAGATCAGTTGCAACAGAAACTTGAGCAGTGAAGTTCTTCCTGGATTGGACCAGTTCCTCCTGAGAGAGGGGGGGAATCCTTTTAAAGGGGGGGAATCCTTGTAGCAAAACAGTATATCAGAGAGAAAGCTAATCAGAACCCTTCTTCTTCGCCTGCAAGTTTTAAATGTGCAAGGATTTTTCGATGCTGGAAACATTTAAATACATGCTCCTCCCCCCTGCAGCTTGAAGTGGCTCAGTCCAAGAGAAAGCTTTAACATTTGACTGTGGGATAGATAAACTGGCATTTCCTATCCATGTTGGGGTTTTCAAGGTGATTTCCCCACCACTCCCATCACCAAGCAAATCTGCATTTCCTATTGGCCAAACATAAAATGTTTATGCTCGCTTGTGATTGTTCTGTGGCTCATACTGGTGTGTTTTACTTTTTAATCACATGCAGCCCAGTCCTATGTATCAAATGTATATCCCATCGTGCTCAGTGGAACTTATTTCCACGAAAATGGCCAGAAGACGACAGCTGTACTGTGCTGTGCTGTGCAGTCCTATACATGTCTGCTCAAAGGTAACTCCCAGTGAGTTCAAGGAGGGTATCAGATTAGAGTCTTAATCAGGAATACATATGGGACAGGGATGAAGTGAAGGCAGGGCACTCAATAGCAAAGGAGACAACAAAAGATGGATTTGTGGAAAGCAAAACCTAAGGTATCCTGTGTCCTCTTTCAAATTATCATGGTCATCATCATCATCTTTCCAGCACTTTTACAAAATGCTGCAGAACCACCACCCCCAGGCCTCATTTGGACTATTCCACTGGTATAGCATGACCTCTGTTCCCAGGTCACCCAAACCAGGATATTAACTTCTATAGGGAGGGACTAGCAATCTAAGAACATGCCAGAGAGGAAGAGAGGGGGGCAGTTTTCTTCTCTGCATTTCCCTCAACACAGCCTTTGGCACTGGCAAAACGAAACCAGATTATTAGGATTTCCACCTGCTCTGGGTGCCATCTAGATTCTGCCCAAGTCAGTAGTGAAGAGCCAGGACCCTCCGAATGGCTCTGGACTGCCCACACAAACTTCAGGGTGCCTAAAAGCCAAGCTTTTCATTCCCCCCCGTGCCATTTATTGTGTTAAGTTCTTACCCACCCAGTCCTTAGGGATCCGGGCAGGTAGCTAGCCACACTTAAGCCAAACAAGACTCTAAGAAATGTGAAGCATGAATTAAAAATGATGTTTAAGAA
Organism: Rhineura floridana; assembly: GCF_030035675.1. Lineage (NCBI taxonomy): Eukaryota > Metazoa > Chordata > Lepidosauria > Squamata > Rhineuridae > Rhineura > Rhineura floridana. Next base: position 110,431,546 of record NC_084488.1, read on the forward strand.
CAAGCAAGCTCCCACACGTCCCTATAAAAGCAACCAGTCAAATGTCTGTTTGTTTGAAACAAATTAACACCCTAAACTGCAACATGGAATTAAACATCCCCAGGTGGCCCCAGTACCCGAAGCAAGGGGCGAAGAGGAGCAAAGCGCACTTACTTAAGAGACTGTCTTGGTGGGAGCCGTTGACATGCCCATCGGGGTGGATTTGGAGATGGAAACCGATGCCCACCCTGCAATACAAGCTGCCGGTTCTGCGCCCGGATGGGCTCCACTGGAAACTGCTCCTTTCGGAGCCGCTGTCGTGAGCTCCCGAAGAGGGGGAAAAATAAGAGGAAGGCGCTGAAAAGGAGGGAGAGGAGGAAGAAGAAGAAGAAGCGGCGTTCCTGCTTCCAGTCCTGCTTCTGCTGCTGTTTATGGCACGGGAAGCCGCGTCTCCAAGTTGCGCTCTGTGGGGCAGCGTCTCCTTCTGTGCCAAAGCGAGGAGGATCAGGTGGCTGGGGAAGAGAAGGCAGAGGAAGACAGACAAGCTCATTCTTCCAGCGGGAGGGACGCGCAGGGCATTTTGCGGAGGCAGCTGCTAATGCTGCCCCTTTGGGGCAAGCGGGCGTACGCTCCGCCGCGCTGGGAAGGCATCGCCGGCCCGCTGGAGGGAGAGCGCGATCCGAGAGCGCGGCGCTCGCACGGAGATATTTATAACCCGGGTGATCTCACAGCTCTCCCCTACATGCCTGGAGTCTAAACGAGGCTCTCTTCGCCAGCCTTTCCGAGGTTGGGGACTGGAGGGGGGGGGCGGGAGACAAGGACGCCTCGCAGGACCCCCGGCGGGAGGAGGGAGAAAGGAGGAGGAAGAGGACGGCGGAGAGGCGAGGGTCACCCCTGGCCACGCCGGAGAGGCGCAGGGCGCACCAGGGACGCTCGGCCGGCGGCCCTTTTACACGCCAGAGGGCTGATTTCCTACCCCACCCCAGTCAAGACTGGCGGGCTGCGAACAATTCATGAACCGAGACAGGCCAAAGGGGCTCCCCGGGGAAAGGGGGCCGAAAGGAAGGAAACGGTGATCTCTTCTGGGGGTGGGAGAAATAGCCTATCACCAGCCCACATTCGCTGGATGCAACTGGCAACTTGCATGGGAACGGAATTGATCCCAAAGGCCTTTATGATCGATCCACAAACCACGTGGGCCGGAATGACTTGACTGCAGCCGAGAGGGTCCCGTGGAATTCACTGCCACAAAAGGTGGGACATGGCCACTAGTTTAGATGGCTTTACAAGGGGATCGGACAAATTCATGGAGGAGGAGAGGTCTGCCAGTGCCTAGATGCTGTGGTAGCTGAATGGTGTCGGAATTCTGTTGAGTTGCGTAGCAGAGCGGAGAGTATTGAGCGAGCTTACCTGTGTGTTTGAATCTTTGCTAAGATTCTACCTTCCCTGCAAATTAGTCAGACAGAGACTTTAAGCTGTAAAATAAGAAACAACTACTTTATTCTGGAAGTACATGCTTGATAGGAAAGAGTCCTATATCTAGCTAACTAGCTATGTTGGAGCAGTCTGTGCAGCTCTCATGCTGGTTGAGAGGGAGAGACAAAGGAAAGATGTCTGCTCCCCTCTCGAGAGAGAAGAAGGAACTGGGATCAACATTCTTTGCATATCAGTCTAGCAGGGGAGAGACAGCAAGGATCAAAGGACAGGTATAGCCTAGCAACAAAGAGGTCTCCTCCCTAGCTACCCTTTTTAACCCCATGCAGCCTCAACCCACCAAGCTGGAGTTGAACCTCATACATTCCAACAAATGGAACCTCCATCCCCAGGGGCAGTATACCACTGAATAGAAATGCTCTGTCTGTCTATATGGGGTGTTGCATTCACGCTCTGCCTTGGTGCAGCTGCCTTCTAGAAACAGAACAACGGTGCGATCTTGCAGGGCTCTTTCCTGGTATTATAAAATCCGGCTTACCAGGGTTGTGGATCGGGAAGGAGAATACAGAAGAGAGGAAGGCGGAAAGTGCATGTAGGCGCGCGCTAGGTTAGACACAGACAAGCAGTGTGTAACCCTAAACATGTTTACTCGGAAGTAAATCTCCTTGTGTGCCATGGAGCTTTCTCCCTTGCGCAGGGGTGGGGAACCCTGTGTGGCCTTCCAGATGCTATTGGACACCAACTCCCATCAGCCCCTGCCAGCATGCCCAAGGGTCAGGGATGATGGGAGCTGCTGTAGTCCAGCAACATTCGGAGGGCAATGGGTACCCTCCCCCTGCCGCATGTGTGCGTGCTGAAGACTGCAGCACGAACCTGCCCTAGGAGCTGGTTTGTTGAACTGGGCCAAGTTCAAGGCTCTAGTTTTGGTGTGCAAAGCCCTATACAGCTCAGGACCAGGATACCTGAAATACCGTCTTACCCTTTATATACCCAGCCGATCACTGCACTCTGCAGGTGAGGGCCTCCTGCAGATACCGTCTTACCTGGAGGTCCGTTCTACACAACATAGGAAGCGGACCTTTAGTTTGGCGGCACCTACCCTGTGGAATTCCCTCCCCTTGAATCTCTGCTATCCTTTCGGCGCCTTTTGAAGACTTTCCTCTTTCAACAAGCCTTTTAAGTTGAGAGCTATCCCAATCTGCGTCTGTGTTAGAATTGCTTGTTAATATGAGGGATTTTTTAATAATATGTTCTTAACCCTTTTTGAAAGATGTTTTAAAAGCTTTTTAAAAAATGTTTTTGACGTTGTTTTGTTTTAATGTATTTTAAGGTCTGTTTTTATAATGTTTTAAAGTGTTTTTAGCGTTTCTGTTTGCCGTCCTGGGCTCCTGCTGGGAGGAAGGGCAGGATATAAATCAAATAATAAATAAATAAATAAATAAATAACTAGGTAGAGGATCAGGTTGCAGCCTGGGGAAGGGGGAATAAACGAGAGGCAGGGTTATCACTGGCAGCGGCTCAACTGAGAGCACGGAACGCCCCCCCCCCAGTCGGAAAAGGACCGGAAGGACCAATTCCGGTGGAAAGTCATTTCAGGTCTGGAAAAAAGTTTCTAGCAAGGATGGTTCTGACAGGCCAGATGCAGGAACCATTTAAGCCTAAACGTTTGGATCGTGGGGAAGGGTCGTAGCTCCCCGGCATCTCCAGGCAGGGCTGAGAGACACTCCAGTATGAAACCTTGAGGGCTGCTGCTGGTCAGTGTACACAATACTGAGCTAGATGGACCAGCGGTCTGACTCGGTATAAGTCTGCTTCCTCCGTTCCTATGCATTGCTGAAGCTGTCAGCGGCTCTCGCTGGCTGTGTTCTACCTTGACTTGCGCAAGCGGTTAAATGCCTCTGAAGACCAGTGGCTGGGAATCGCAGGAGGACGAGTGCTCGTGCGCTCAGGTCCTGCTTGCGGGCTTCCCATTGGGGCATCTGGCTGGCCACCATGAGAACCGCACGCTGGACTGGATGGGCCACTGGCCTGATCCAGCAAGGCTCTGTTTAGGTTCCTTTGTTTCACTGGCAGCCCGATCTGGAAGCAGCGCGATTCTGTGTGGACTTTACTCAGAAGTAAGTCTCGCTGAGCTTGGTCAAACGCTCCAGCAGCTTTGTTTAAGGGACAGAAGGCAAAGGAAAGGAAAACTCGCCACCTTCTTGGGGATAAGCCTCATCGATGAAAGTTAGAGCTACTTTAGAGCAGTGGTTGAATGACTGCGAAAAGATACCGAGGCTCAGATTTTGACAGGGAACCCTGACCTCTCTGAGCTGACAACCTCCTCTTTCAATCGCCAGAAGTACAAGACTGGCTGTGTTTAATCACAGGAGAGATACCACTCTGTACATGCCCAGATGCACGCTCCTCTTTATCAGTGCTTCCTATCGGCAAGGGATGACATTGCAAAAGGGGATCTGGGACTGAACCTTTGGGGGGATTTAAAAACCACCTGGCCTTTGTATTACCTCCAACTCAGTTGTGGATCGGGATGCGTCAGGAGCAAATCGGCTTAAAGCTCACCAAACAGCCTATCTAGCGGAGCTGCTGGGGAGGGGAGCAGCCTGAGACCCTGAACCCCTTCACTTGGAAGTCGTCGTCCCCCTGCTTAAAACCAGCGGGGATCGTTTTCCATGGGGTGCGCGTGTGTGGATGGCGATAAGAACCGATTGAGCAAACTTCCATTTCGCCGGCTGGCCGGTGGGGCGGGTTGGCAGGAGCGGATCGCCCCACTGAACTCAGTGAGACTTCCTGCCGGTGCGTACACCGCCGCAGGATCAGGCTTTCAGGCGACGTGCCTGTTTTACAGTCGAGTCCAGGCGAAGGAGCTCTGGGTCGCCCATCGTACCGCGGGCCCCTCCCCGGGCCGATGAATAATTCACCCGCCGTGTGCGATGATCAAAGGCACGCCCGCCCTCCCATCCAGCAGCCGCCTGCAGCCTTCGGTTAGGACGACTCCTGTGCGTGAGACCTTGGCCGTCTCCTCGTCTGCAAGCGACCAGGAAGCAGCCGTCTCTCCCCTCCGCCCCCCCATCTCTTTCCCAGAGAGGACCATAATAATGTATGATTCATTAAATTATGGAGCTGCCAATTTTTTTCTTCAAATAACTCCTAGGCGTGGTGACGATTTCCCCCCGCTGATCGCACAATATACCTTGCTAGCAGCATTCTTGCACATTTAAAGCACATCTGCCCCCCGGGGGAGGCTTGTTTATTGGGGCTAGTGGGGCACTGCTCCACCAACTACAATCTGCCCTCAGCCCTGACTGCCTTCTTACTTATAACCAGATCAGGGAGTAGCCCTGACTGTTGCCTTCCGCCTCCCTCGTCTCAGTGTAGCCCTGGTAAAACTCAGCAAGGCAGAAGATGGGGACAAACCCAGAATTAGCTGCCTCTGCTGTCTTTGGGTAGGGCCCTGCCTACTGTTTGGGGGCCCTGCCTTCTGCTCCATCAGTCCCAAGGGGAACCTCCCCCACCCCACCCCGAATCCTGGGAACTGTTGTTTACCCCTCACAGAACTACAGCTTCCAGCAGTTTTAACAAACTACAGTTTCCAGGATTCTTTGTGTGTGTGGGCGTGTGTGTGAGCGTGTGTGAGTGTATGCAAGCTTTACATGTGTAGTGTGTTTGCAGCACTGGAACAGCTGCTGAATCCAGTCTAGTCTGAACTTTAAAGGAGCTGTGCAAACCACGTTGGTCAGCTCCTGGAAAGTTCAGACTAAAACCTGGCACGGATTCACTGCCCCATGACATCACAGGCACTAGACACAACTGGCTGTGTCTTGGAAATGGTGTGTTTGTTCGGCCCCAGTCCTCAGTATCTCTGGTGAATCAAAGACAACCAGAAGTATTGTTTTAAGAAACGACATTTTGAAGCACAATCCCACACATTGATTTCAACTGGTGTAAGAACACCTGCAGGACTGCCACAAACTGCTTTAACTTGCAATTCATACATACAAACTTAGGTCCTGTGAAAATGGAAATGGACTGCCTTTAAGTTTATTCTGACTTATGGCAACCCTATGAAGAGGGTTTTCATGGTCAGCGGCATTCAGAGGGGGTTTACCATTGCCTTTCTCTGAGGCTGAGAGGCAGTGACTGGCCCAAGGTCACCCAGTGAGCTTCATGGCTGTGTGGGGATTCGAACCCTGGTGTCCCGGATCATAGTCCAGCACCTTAACCACTACACCACACTGGCTCTCAGGTCCTGTGAAGGCACTTCAAATCTTACTTAGGCCATGAACTCGCTAGGACTGCAATCCTATGTGACTTTATTTCAGAGGTGGGAAAACTTCTTTAGCCAGAGGGTGCATGGGCACCTTTGTGAGGGGGGGAGAGGAAGGAGGTTGCCAGTAGTGGGTAGGGTCAGAGGCCAAAAGTGGGTGGAGGAATGTTTTTGCTATGTAGTCCATATACAATCTAGATATATTTATTTTTAATAATAATAATAATAATAATAAAATTTACATCTCACCATTTTCCCAGAACTGGGACTCAAAGTGGCTTACAAAAATTAAAACAAGTACAGTAAAAAAAATATAAATAAAACATACAGAAGTTTATTTATTTATTTATTTGTTTCATTTATAAACCGCCCATAGCGAATGGCTCTCTGGGCGGTGTACAAAAGGTTAAAATACAAAATCACAATAAAATCAGCCTACAAACAATGAACACAAGCAGGAACAAAAGAAAAGGATTTTTTTTTTAAATTATAACATAAACGCTTAAAATGCCTGGGAGCATAGCCAGGTCTTAACCTGGCGCCGGAAAGATAGGAGCGTAGGTGCCAGGCGTACTTCTTCGGGGAGGCTATTCCACAGTTCGGGGGCCACTACAGAAAAGGCCCTAGATCAAGTAACTGTCCTCCGGGCTTCTCGATGAGTTGGTACCCGGAGGAGGGCCTTAGATGCTGAGCGAAGTAACCAGGTAGGTTCATAGCGGGAGAGGCGTTCCACAAGATATTGCGGTCCCATGCCGTGTAAGGCTTTATAGGTCAAAACCAGCACCTTGAATCTGGCTCGGAAACAAATAGGTAGCCAGTGCAAACGGGCCAGAACAGGTGTTATATGCGCTGACCGGCTGGTCCTCGTCAGCAGTCTGGCTGCTGCGTTTTGCACTAGCTGAAGCTTCCGAACTGTCTTCAAGGGCAGCCCTACGTAGAGCGCATTACAGTAATCCAGCCTAGAAGTTACCAGAGCATGAACAACTGAGGCGAGGTCATCCCTGTCCAGATAGGGGCGTAGCTGGGCTACCAACCGAAGGTGGTAGAACGCATTCCTTGCCACCGAGGCCACTTGCACCTCAAGAGACAAGGAAGGATCGAAAAGAACCCCCAGACTACGAACATGTTCCTTCAAGGGGAGTGTAACCCCATCTAGAACAGGGTAAACATCCACCATCTGAGCAGGGAAGGCACTCACCAACAGTGTCTCGGTCTTGTCTGGATTGAGTCTCAGTTTATTAGCTCTGATCCAGTCCATTATCGCGGTCAGGCAATGATTCAGCACATCCATTTTAAAATTAAAATGTAATTAAACAAACTATAAAATTAAAACCATTTAAAACACAGTGATTAAAAAACCCACAAAATACAAATCAGTAAGATCTATAGATCTATTGCACATCCCCCCCAAAAGTGCTTTTTGAGAAACTGGTTTTATTCCAAAAGTAAAAACACAGTGCAGATTGATTCTGCATTCCTCTGCAGTGTGTCCATTTGAAAACAGAGGTAGACGGTCTGGCAAGGGAGGGATATCTACACCTGGCCAATGTCGTTGTGGGTGGGTATATACCAAAATCACATTCACCACTTCCCTCTTCATTCGTCTGGGGCATACACAGGGAGGAAAAGGCATGGATAACCTAACCAAGAGAAGTGTTTACAAACACATACCAAGTATCCACACACAGTTTTGTGGATGGCAGGTTCTAGAATCTATCCAGGTTGAAAGCAGCATGTTTTAGCCTAGAGTTGCTCCTGAAATTTGAAAATCAGTGGAATTTGGGTTGGATGTAGCAGTTCTGCCACTTCTGAACCCTGGGTCCAAAGACATTCGCAGCTGTTCATAGAAATCCACGATGCCTTTGACAAATCTGCTTACAAGTTGTGCTTACAAGAACAAGCATTATGTGTTCTTGCAATATCTGCATTCTCACAATTTTTCTTTGACATTTTTGCACTGAGCCATCTGTGCTTTCTCATGCTGTTTTAACCTCTTTCATGCCAAACCATCTGTGCTGGTGTGATTTTAATTTTTTTACCCCTTCATGACAAACTATCTTTGTTCTCATGAGCCAGAGATGCATGCGGAAGAAAAACTGTTTAGGCAGCCGTAAGACTACAAAACCCACAATGCAGTGTGTAGTTGAGTGAAACTGTGTATTCACACAAACATTCTGGGCCTTAAAGTGATGTAAGAAATTGGCATGGGGGGGTGGACCCTGGCAGCACAAAGGAAAGCAGATAAAATAGGCCATTGGGTTTCTCAACCCACGTGGAACTTCAAATGACCAAATTGAAACAGATTTCCTTCTTAAGGTATTATAAGTCACTGTTCTGGCATTATCTTACCTACTGACAGTAGTGCATGGTGTGTTGGGGTGGAGGCACTTACCTGACCTCCCAACAGGTGAGTCACTGCTACTTACTGGGAAGGAAAGGGAGAGGGGCAAGGTGGTGGTGACACAGTGCAAACACACCAGCAGGAGCACTGGAATGGCTTGGCTGGTGACTTTGAGCTGTGCTGCTCTTACATCGCCTTGCTACTCCCACTCCTGCAAAACAGCAGCGCCTCAGCTGCCGGGAGGTCAGGTAAGGACTGCCTGCCGATACACTCTCAATTGAATCTCCCCAACGCATCTCCTCTACTAATTTCCCTTTCCCTGGCCTTCCTTTTACTAACCCCTCCCCAAACTCCATACACACTTTGAAAAGATTAATATGCAAAAATTACTCCCCAAAGGACAATTCAATACATACACTCATTCAGCAATAAATTCAAATTAAAAAACATCAGCGCCTAAATTTACTATGTTTACTATTTAAATGGAAAATCCATCAACATCACAACATTAACAGTACTGGTGGGCAAACATTTTCGTTATTCTAATACATAATATTTTGCTTTCAACCACCCATGAAATGCATCATAGCTTTGTTATGATTTTGTGTCTTAATGAAAGCAAATCACTGACACATTACCACGGTAGTCTATGTTTTCCTGCCCCATTCCCCCATTGCTATCACACCTCACATGCCGTTTTTTCTCATCCCAATAACCATCAGTCTCTCCTTGACATCTTTCCTGTCTTATGATCATTCTTGGCTGCTGGGTAGAGACTCTGATGCTCAAGTATTTAGCACTGGGGCAGATAAGCCTTTTTCCCCCTCTTCGTGAGGGACACATTCCCTCAGGAGTTATCTGGCAGGGCCTGTATGCTGGTGGTGGATGGGGCTGAAGCCAGTGGTAGGCACAGCCAGAGCAAAACCTGGGTGCCGCTGTCCCCTTTCCATCACTCTCTCTCTCGTTCTGACCAGTGGGCTGCCAGGGATGGGGCATGTCACTCTTGCCAGAGGGCTGAACTGATGGCTGGCAGCAGGCTTTTGAAAATAAGGCAAAACTTGCCAGGTGGAAGAGGGGTGAGGTGGCAGAGCAGTTGTTGCAGTGCAAATACACTGGTGGAGCCAGTCTGGCACTCCAGCCAGGGAGTTTGCACCACACCAACCTCCCTGTCACCTGGCCACCCCCCTTCTCCTTCCTGGTAAGCAGCAGCAGCTCAGCTGTTGGGAGGTTAGGTGAGTGTCGCCACTCCACCACTCCATCTACTATGTGTAACCCAGATTCATTCATATCCCCACAAATGGTGGCGCTGGCATCGCCCTGTATGATGACCTCTGTCGGGAGAGGGACAGGGGGAGTGTGACTCTGTTGATTCTCCTTGATCTCTCAGCTGCTTTTGATACCATCGACCATGGTATCCTTCTGGGAAGACTCACGGAGTTGGGAGTTGGGGGTACTGCTTGGCAGTGGCTCCGCTCCTACTTGGTGGGTCGTCACCAGAAGGTAGTGCTTGGGGAACATCTCTCGACACCCTGGACTCTCCATTGTGGAGTCCCGCAGGGATCGGTACTGTCCCCCATGCTTTTTAACATCTACATGAAGCCGCTGGGTGTGGTCATCAGGAGTTTTGGGGTGCGTTGTCATCAGTATGCTGATGACACGCAACTCTATTTCTCCTTTTCATCCTCTTCAGGTGAGTCTGTTAACGTGCTAAACCGTTGCCTGGCCGCAATAATGGACTGGATGGGGGCTAACAAACTGAAGCTCAATCCTGACAAGACTGAGACGCTGTTGGTGAGTGCCTTCACTGCCCAGATGGAGGATGTTCATCCTGTTCTTGATGGGGTTACACTCCCCTTGAAGGAACAGGTTCGTAGCTTGGGAGTTCTTTTCGATCCTTCCTTGTCTCTCGAGACCCAGGTGGCCTCGGTGGCACGGAATGCTTTCTACCATCTTCGACTGGTAGCCCAGCTACGTCCCTATCTGGACAGTGACGACCTCGCCTCAGTTGTTCACGCTCTGGTAACTTCTAGGCTGGACTACTGCAATGCGCTCTACGTTGGGCTGCCCTTGAAGATAGTTCGGAAACTACAGCTAGTCCAGAATGCAGCGGCCAGATTACTAACGCGGACCAGAAGGTCTGCTCATATAACACCTGTTCTGGCTCATCTGCACTGGCTTCCTATTTGTTTCCGGGCTAAATTCAAAGTGCTGGTTTTGACCTATAAAGCCCTACACGGCATGGGACCGCAATACCTGGTGGAACGCCTCTCCCAATATGAACCTACCCGTACACTGCGCTCAACATCTAAGGCCCCCCTCCGGGTGCCATCCGATCGAGAAGCCTGGAGGGTTGTGACTAGAACTAGGGCCTTTTCGGTAGTGGCCCCCGAACTGTGGAATAGTCTCCCCGATGAGGTACGCCAGGCGCCGACGCTGCTATCCTTTCAGCACCAGGTGAAAACCTTTTTATACTCCCAGGCATTTTAAAGTGTATTTTAAATTGTATTTTATAGTGTATTTTATCAGTATTTTCATTATTGTTGTATTTTGACATTGTTGGTTCTTTGTTATTGTTTGTTTTGATCTTTGATTTTGTTATACTTATTGTATTTATATATTGTGCTTGTTTTATCTTTTATGTACACCGCCCAGAGAGCCTTTTTGGCTTAGGGCGGTATATAAATTAAATTAATTAAATAAATAAAATAAATAGTGACTGGTGCTCAGTGGGACTGGTGGGGCAGAAAGCAGGGAGCCCAACAGTAGGTGGAGCCAGAGTCAATGAGGGGCTCATTGGTTGTAGGTAAGAAGGCAGATAGGTTGGGGAATGGCTGAGGGCAGACTGAGGCTGGTGAGGCAGCGCCCCATGTTACTAAATGGACCAGCCTCCACTGACTGACATCAATGGGGTATGTGGATTGCTCACATTATATGATTGCACATACATGCACTAGGACTGTCAAATCTTCATAGAATCATAGAACAGTAGAGTTGGAAGGGGCCTATAAGGCCATTGAGTCCAACGCCCTGCTCAGTGCAGGAATCCAAATCAAAGCATTCCTGACAGATGGCTGTCCAGCTGCCTCTTGAACTACCTCTCCAGGTAATTGGTTCCACTGTCATATGGCTCTAACAGTTAGGAAGTTTTTTCTGATGTTCTGTCGAAATCTGGCTTCCTGCAACTTGAGCCCATTATTCCGTGTCCTGCACTCTGGGACGACCGACCGAGAAGAGATCCCGGCCCTCCTCTGTGTGGCAACCTTTCATGTACTTGAAGAGTGCTATCATATCTCCCCTCAGTCTTCTCTTCTCCAGGCTAAACATGCCCAGTTCTTTCAGTGTCTCCTCATAGGGCTTGGTTTCCAGTCTCCCAATCATCCTTGTTGCCCTCCTCTGAACCTGTTGCTCAATCTTGCTCAATCAAAGGTTGTTTTTCTTAACTGACTGACCAATTAACTCCACACAAATAGCATATGAATAAAACCAAGGCTGTTAAACACACTAGTCACCAGAGCAAAGTGTTTTCATCAGCCACACCTGGAGGGGGAAAGGGTTGACCTGCCGATCAGTTGCAAAATCTCTTTGAAGCAGAATTTAAAACACACAAACACTCAAGTGACTCCCACCAGAGTTTACAGTAAAAAGGGGTTGTGTGCCCTCATTTTCAGAAGAGAGAGATGGAGATGCACTGGAACCAGCAGAGCAGTGAATGTGTTTCTACCCGAAGAGTTTCAGGGGAAAGCCATAGTAGTTTTTAGATGAGGCATGTATGTATCACAGCAGATGCCACCTTAGAAGGAAAGAAGCAAAAACAACAACCCCCAAACCCAAGTCCAAATGAATCAGTGTCATTTTTTTTAGTATCCAAAGGTTTTTGATCAGTTAAATTAACTGATCAGTTAACTAAACATTGCATCCCTAACACATGCAGAGACTGGGATATGAAGCTGGAGAGGAGCTGGTGGTCGCTGTTATTGTGGTTATGATGCATAACCCACTCTTCATTTAATATTTCAGTCCAGAGTAGGGAACAATGAAATAAAAGAATAATAAAAGTAGACAGAAAAAAGATAACATACAAAAATGACAGAACCCACAAAAACAAGTCAAGGAAAGAACATAAGCAGATTCACAACTCCCTTCTATAATCCAACAAAACTAAAGTGTAGTTGGGACAACTATTAGAAATCCCAGTTAACCAAATTCCTGGGTAAAAAGAACAGCAGGCCCAACCAGCTACAGCAGCCAAATGGCCTTAGCAACAGCTCCCACCACATCCCTCACTTGGGGCAGATTCTTGTAGATTCTGTTATATCTCTACTGCAGCAATGCAGTCTTTTCCATGTGTGAAGGTATATTTGGCTGTGTATGCACCAGGGCGTTAATGCACACATGCATTGCACAGATCCAATTTTCCCGTATGTGCTTTTGTTCACTTTTGTCCAGAGCTTGGAAAAGTTACTTTTTTGAACTACAACTCCCATCAGCCCCAGCCAGCATGGCCACTGGATTGGGCTGATGGGAATTGTAGTTCAAAAAAGTAACTTTTCCAAGCTCTGCTTTTGTCCATGTGTGAGCGCTTTCCATTTAAATCTCTCTCAATTTCCTGTACACAGTAGTGGACAGTGCTTGATGGGATATATTTCTGCTGCATATGTTGTTCTTCCCTCCCTCCCATTGCTACTTTCCTGCTTTCTGGACATTCTGGAAACCTGAAGTCTGTTGTGGCATGCACACAAGTATTTATGTGCAAAAACCATGCACACGGGGTGGGATGCATCGCATCCACTCTAAACTGCCATGTGTACATTCTTTTAGCTAGCTATAAAGTTGCCACTTTTTTCTAGCAGCGTTCCTATGTATTCAGGCAGAAATTCAGCAGGCACAGCCCTTCATCAGCATGGAGAAGTTGTGATTGTGGAAACCATACTTATTTGAATTTGTGCTTGTCTAATGGTTGCTAGACATTGGAACATCTCATAGGAGAGCATCTCCCAGTGGATTGGACCAGAACTTATTTTGCAGAGCAAATCTGATTGAAGATTATTTATCAATACTGTTCCTTGCGGAGGAGATGGGCAGTCATTTTTGTGCTGAAATAAAGCTTTTGGCTAGACATGCTGCTGAAACTAAAGGGACAGCCTCCCAGTGGTATGGACACATACTTTCAGATGGCTTCTGTGCATGATGGAATAGGCTGGGGGCACCATCTTGTTTTTACTTCAGGCAGTACACTGTAGACTCTACAGTGTACAGGTAGATGCTCAGAACTCATCTGCATCCTTGAATCAAACAGAGAACTTCCTCACTCAGAATGAGGAACTTTAAATAAGAAAACAGGAGCCAGTGGACTTCAATCTCATCCCAAACAAGAATATTACAGCTCAGCTTCCTACAATTTACAAACACTGTCCATGTTAGATCCTGGCACAATGGAAAATGAGTGTACTTTAAAAGAATTGTTCAGGAAGAGCTTTTGTTTTGTAGTGGCTATAATGGGCAGCAGGAGAATTTTCTGGATGCTTTCTGCCGCTGAGTTTCTGAAGCTGGATATTGTAAAACATTCAGGGGAGGAGGTCACCCTACAGAGGTTTGGGGGATGGCAGCCTCGCAGAAGGCATGTTCTGTAGTATCCCCTAAGCTGTGGGATCTCCTTCCCATAGCAGGGTGTCTGGCACCTTCATTGTATAGCTTCCATCATAGGCTCCTTACCCTGGCCTTTGACACCTGAGATGTATGTTTTTTGGATCCACCTTTCCGGTTGTAAATTGTTTTAACTAATTTTAATATTGTATTTGTATATTGTTGCAGCCTGTCCTGGGGACTTATGCAGAAGGGTGGGTCATCATCACCCACGTCAACAATGGAATTCATACCATGTGTTTTTTAATGTAAATAATAACATTATTTATCATGATTTATGTAATGCTATTTTTGCTGTCTATTGCATTGGGAGCAAATGCTGGGTAACAGCATTTAGAATGAAGCAATGAATTAAGTTGTATTTTTTCCACGCACAAGAAAAAGACCCAGTTGATGGCTAGGTTCAGGGTCCTGGTAAAACACACACCCAGTTTAGACAAAACCTGGTTTTCTCTGCAAACATCAGAGAGCTGACTTTCTGCACCTCATACATCTCATCAATGCAAGTTGCGTCTCTGTCTTCCCCACCAGTTCATCCCATTAAACAAGTCAAATGGGTTGAGAAATGAGGGGGAAGGAGATCATGATTTAATTCCTATTTTGAACCAGAGGATGGATGAACAACAGGGTGTCCACTTCTGCACTGTCAAAGCCTTCTAGCACCAGGAACAAACACATAAGCCTGGATACCAGAAAACCTTCTGAACTCTTTTCTGTCCACTTTCTGTTCTAAGATAGAAAGTTATTCAAGTGGGCAGATAATATTTCATCACATTCTCATCACGTTTGATGTTCAGGCTGGCCTTTAAGAGGCCTGCCATCTCAATGGATATTTGACACTCCCTTTATTTCCAATGGGCCTTCAGATCAGGTCCCATTCTTTTCAATGGGCATTCTTGCCATTTGGTTTAGTATCTCCTATCTGTGTGTGGTGCTCTGAATGATTTGTTTTGGAAGGGAGCAGTGTGAAATGCGCTCCTGAGAAGGAAGTCTGAGTTCATTGAAAAGGGGCAATGGCTGTGTCAGGTGGGCAGAGGAGCAAAGAGACCCACCTCCTCATATGGAAGAAAGGAGCTGAGCAAACTGAAAATGGCAATTTACTGTTGGGGAAATTTGAGTGCACTGGTGGAGAATTCATGAGGGTGGGTGAGGAATTTCCCAGTAATACCTCAGTTAAGAAAGTAGATGTGCTCCTGCACATTATTTCTTTAATAGAAACTTTGGTACCAGATGTAAGAATAACATGGACAGAATAGGGAAATTTTCCTACACCCACTCATAGATGGTGGGGGCAATTTCAACAGGGGCTTTAAAAGGTGCCTACCTGGCACCCACCCCTTCCTTTCCTCTCCCCTCCTCTGAATCCTATTGGATCCTTCCCTCCCCAGCCTTGGGAGAAAGCAAGAAATCTCTTTAATGCAAAGCAAACACACAGGCTTGTCAGTTTCACCCTAGCAAAGCAAAGGCACAGGCCTATCAGGTTATTGATAGCAAAGCAAAGACACAAGCTAGTCAGTTTCACCATAAAGCTAAGGTACAGGCTTGAAAGTTTATCCACAGCAAAGCAAAGCTGGTCAGTTTCACCTTTAAAAAAGTCTTCATTAAAAGGAGCTTGGTTCCTGAAGGATTGGTTAACTGAGGTATTACTATACTTTATATGTTTAAAAAATGGGGAAGGGCCATAGCCCAGTGGTAGAGCATCTGTTTTGTATGCAGAAGTCCTAAATTCAGTCTCTGGTATCTCCAGATAGGGCTGGGAATGTCTGAAACCATGGACAGCCAATGCCAGTCAGTGTAGACCAGGTGTGTGAGGAACATTTGGCCCTCCAGATGTTGCTGAACTACAACTCCCATCATCCCTGACCATTGGCAGTAGTTGCTGGGGCTGATGGGAGTTGTAGTTCAGCAACTTCTGGAGGGCCAAAAGGTTCCCCACCCCTGGTGTAGACAATACTAAACTACATGGACAATGGTCTTAGTCAGTATAAGACAGCTTCCTATATTCCTATGCTCCTATGCCCTGGGCAATCCCCTATGAGGAAAAGTTATACTTTAGTAGATCATGCTAGTCATGATGGCCATAAATTACCTCCAATATCAAAGGCAGTCTACTTCCAAATATCAGTGGCTGGGGAGCATAAGTGGAGAGAGTTGCATTCATATTCTGCGTGTGGGCTTCCCAAAGCCATCTGGTTGGGTCACTGTGAGAAACTGGATGCTGGACGAGATGGGCTTTTGGTCTGATCCAGCAGGGCTCTTCTTATGACTGCTGGAGGCACCTGCTGGTAGTCAGTTTCCATTCATTATAATAATGACAGTCATTTTGCTAGTTGTCCTAGACAGTAAGTTCATAACATGACAGCAAGTTCATAACATTTCATCCTACTCTAGCATGATCATGTAAACAATACCAGCAACAGTAGCAGCAACAAGATAAGGTTACACAAATAGGAGCTGGCTTGACTCTCTATGGTTGGGTTTGCCAGGGTCAGGGGGTATTACTCTGAATATTTTTGTCATCAGTCTCTCACCTTGGTAGAATTAACAGACAAGAGTAGGATTGTCTTATACCATAGATCAAATTGATTTACTTATATAATAAACATACAAGAAGTGCACTTCCAACAAACACTAAGAAAAGCAATATAATATATACTTTACCAGTTCTTTGGTTCAGACAGATGTGAAATTGGCCAGGCTTCAGCAAGGCTGTTCTGGGGATTCCAAAGCTTTCTAGATTCCATTGTAGGGAAGACACATTGGTTGGTGCAATCAGATAGTGTTTTGGGAAGTAATCCAAAGTGCTGTGGTCTTTCTGACAGTTACATAGCCTTGCTTGCTCATCATGTATCATCTTGAAGATAGCATGTGCTGCTGATTTAATACTGTGCCTTTCTACCTGTGGATGAGGCCAGTAGGGAATATTCTTCCTTAGATGTGTGCACATCTATGGCCTGTGCATTCAACTGCAGGTGTGTAATTGTTCAGGGCAAAGTAATCTGTGGAATATAACTGCAACACAACAATTGGCATTAGCTGATATCAGTTGTTTCTTAGGGGCATTATTCATGGTGATTTATCTGGTCAATGCCAGTCTACTGGGAGATAGCTATACCTGGGCATGTATGAGGAGTCATGTGCTATCATCCACCTTTAACAGGCTAAGGAAATATCAAGTTCAAGCTGAGACCTTGCTGTTTGGCTAGCCAGAACATAAATATGGGTTGTGAGGCCCAAGATGGACTCCAAGGTGATTGCAGGCTGCCTCATACCATGAGCACAGCCTTTTGCCAACCTGGTATCCTCTAGATGCCTTGGACTACAGCTTCCATCAGCCCTGCACCATGTTGGCAAAGGCTGCACTAGCAGAGTATAGCCTGAACCCTAAAGCTGTGATTCCTGAATGCACTGCTTTACGTTTCCTTCTGTAAGTGAATGATGGTCATTTATTCTGAAGGAGAAAATGCTTTCTGACAACTCCTCCCCAAAAAGTTTAACTTAAATTAGGATGAGGAAAGCAAGCAAGCATTGTCTCCTTCCCATTCTATTAATAACATAAGAAACATAAGCAGAGCCGTGCTGGGTCAGACCAATGGTCCATCTAGTCCAGCATCCAATTCTCAAAGTGGCCAACCAGATGCCCGCAGGAAGCCCCCAAGCAGGACCTGAGCGCAACAGCACTCACCCCATTTGTGGTTCCCAGCAACTGGCATTCAGAGGCATTTTGCCAGAGCCAGCACCAGACATGGCAAGGCCCTTGGGCACCAGACTGCTCTGGGCCCACATTGTCATATACCCCCTCACCCCTTCAGATGCAGGTGGCGTGGGCTTAAATAGGCCTGCCTGCCCCACCTCCTGTGTCACTGCTCTGGCCAGTTCGGCCTCTTTTGGACAGAGATGACTTGGCCACAGTACTCCATTCAGTGGTAACTTCCAGACTGGATTATTGCAATGCGCTCTATGTGGAGCTGCCCTTGAAGAAGACTCAGGAACTTCAACTGGTCCAAAATGAAGCAACCAGATTACTGGCTGGGGTTCCTTTTAGCTGCACTGGTTGCCAGTTTGTATCCGGGCCCATTTCCACTGCCCTGGGATCCTGCTGGGAGGAAGCAGGATATAAATAAAACAATAAATAAATAAATAAATTTCATGGTGCTTACGTTAGCATTTAAGGCCCTAAATGACTAAAGTCTCAAATATCTGAAAGACCACCTCCTTCCCTACAGACCCTTCCAGATGTTGAGATCAGCAGAGGGGGCCCTTTTGGTAATTCCACCACCCTCGGAAGTTTTGAGGGGTGGTGGCCTGGGAGAGGGCATTCTCTGTGGCAGCCCCTAAGCTGCGGAACTCCCTCCCCATGGAGGTGTGTCTGGCAACTTCATTGTACAGTTTTAGGTGAATGCTGAAGATGCACCTCTTTGACACCTGAAACATGTATTTTTAAAATGCACCCTATTTTGAGATTTTAGGTTGTTTTTAAATTGTTTTTAATATTTTGTTTTAAATTGTTGTCACCTGCCCTGGGAAGGAGTAATAAATGATTATGATAATGACAACAACTACAACTACCTAGAACCAGGTATACAACAAACTGCAGAAATAGATTTATTTCATTTGGTATCGGGGGGGTGTAGTTGTCCTGAGTGTCAGGGGGTCTTAGCCCCTTACTTAGAAGTAGAGTCCCAGCAGGGCCCCTATGTCTCCAGCATCCTATGAGACAATCAGCATGAAAAGGGAGTGTGTTAGCTACTGAGAAGAGTCTTCTAACATGTTTCCTTGTCCTTTCCAGCTGATTGGAGTCAATCAGGGTGAAAGGAGGTGAATCAGCCAATAAAAAGACTCTTTTCAGTAGCTAACCCCCCCCTTTCAAGCTTATTGGCTCCTAGGGACATCTTTGTTGTGGGAGAAGGCATTAACAAGGATCTTATTCTCAACCTGGTAGCAAAAAAGGGGTGGGGGCATGGCATGACTATCATGAAGGGACCCAACACTTCTGAATTTGCTACTATACTACTAGCAGCTGGTGACCATTAGGAGCAGGGCCTTTTCAGCTGTGGTGCCATCCTTGGGCTATATCCAATGCTAGTCCTACTCAGAATAGATTCAGTGGCAATAATGGACACAACTAACTTAGGTTAATTAATTTCATTGGGTCTTCTCTGAGTAGAACCTAGTTGGATACAACCAGGAAGACCTATCAAGCTCCAATAATTCAGGGTCAAGACCTAGGGTGACATCTTGGATACATCTTTGTCATCAGAGGCCAAATGATCTTGTCGGCTAGGAGTGCCATTTACCAGCTTTGTCTAGTACACCGATCCAGCTGTGTCTGGATCAGGATAACTTGACCACTGTAGTCCATGCACTAGTAACCTCAGGACTGGATTACTGTAATGCACTGTAATGCACAATGAGGCTACCATTGGGCTTCATCCAGAACCTCCAGCTGATGCAGAGTGCAGTGGCTAGACTGCTGACGGGGGCAGATGGCTGACGCTATGTGACACCTTTGCTAAAAGGTCTACACTGGCTGCCCATATCCTACCAGGCCAGGTTCAAGGCTCGTGTTGATATACAAAGCTCTGAACAACTTGGGTTCAGGATACCTTTAGGACTGCCTGAGCCCTTATATGCCAGCTTGATCAGTGAGATCATGTGGAGGAGTGCTGTTAGTTGCTTGTTGCCTGTGTTACAGAGGCCCAACTGGCCTCAACCAGAAGTTGGCATTTAGTGTCACCAGCCTCATGCTGTGGAATACTCTCTTCCAGCAGAGATTCGGCAGGCAACCTCACTTTTGACTTTCAAGTGTCTGTTGAAATGCTGACAGGCCTATGCAGCTTCTGTTTTAAAAACATTTTTGAGTAGCCAGTCATGTTCATGATTGTTTTTTATTGCTTTTAAATGTTTTATGTTGCTCTACGCTGCTCTGTTTGCAAGAGGGTGATATATAAATGTTTCTATAAATAAAATTAAAATAATAAAAATAATGCCCACCTGCTTGCACAATGGAGATCTATTTGCAGAATGGGACTCCTAGTTTTGCTTCTCTCCCCTCCACTCTGCATGTGCCCATAAAAATCTACTCCTGAAGGTCCCCCAACTCTCTGGAGCAGATTTGAGAAGTGGGGGGGGGATCAGGGGGGAAGAGAGGAAGAAGAAGCCCCGTTGCATTGAGCAGACACCCACTCTTACCCCTGGCTTTTTAGGAAAGGCTTTAATCCCAATTAATTTGGTATTCTCCCACTTCCCGTGGGAGGTTTTTTCTTCTGCTGCTTTGGTTTATTTTTTAACAATCTGCTGAATTAGTGGTTTATAATTCGATTTATGTTATTGGTCTCAAATTACTGTTTCATTTTATTTATTTTTAAAACACTGTTTTGTTTTATGTTTGAAAAAAATGTTTGTTGCAAGCCCTTTGCTTTATTTTTTGTTGTTGAGAAAAACCAGGTTATATGTTTTTAAAAATAGACAGGTTTTTTTTTTTAAATGGAGATGCCAGAAATTGAACTTGGGACATTTTATACCTTGCTCTGCTACTGAGCTATATAGTCTCTCCTTTATAGGGCAGAGCAAAGGCTGTCCTTGCTTGCTCTTATGCCTTTAACAGAAGTCTGACCTGCAGAAATAAGCAGGCAAAGCTTTTCACAGCATGGAAATGTTCATTATCATTCTGTGGTTTTTTTTCTTTTTAAAGCTGGCAGTTCTATTCCCAGTTTCCCCTGGATGGTAAACCTGACAAGCCTTTAGCTAGTTAACAATAAATGGTTAGTGGTTGCAGCATTCTGAAAGTGAAGCATATATGTGCGCTACAAAAGTTGCCATGGGAGTAACTTTTCCAGGAGAAAAGAAATTGGCACTAGTGCTCTGTGTAGATAAAATTTCAGTCTGGCATTGCACCTGCTAAGACCCTGTAATAACTGGGCTGCCACTGTGATTTCAGACATTGCAAAAATCTTATGAAAGAATCACTAGGAACAGATTTAAAAAGAGGCCTGTTTCCATTTTAGGATGTGAGGGACCGTCCCCGACAATAAGATTTCCCATCCTTCTAATCCATCCCTTAAAATTAAAGGCGTGTATTTAGATGTTCGCTGCCTTGGAAGGAAAATGTGCCACAATGCAATCTGTGGCCTATAACTCTTGTCACTGATAGTTGCCTCTCTTCTGTTCCACAGTATGGACTTTCTGCACCTTTTAATTACAGCAATCCATTTTTTTGCAAATGGGCTTTGTTTGCTGCTGAGTCTTCCTTGTATTTGGCAGGAGTTGAGAAGGGAGCACCTGTTGTCTGGTTATAGAGAGAAACACCTGTCAGTGGAAGCAGTAAGTGGTAACAGGGGGGCCTTCGATAGGCAGGATCTTAGGAGGTTTTGCTAGAGAGACGGAGAGAAGATGAAAACACCTGTTTGGGACTACTGAAGACCCAATGACAGTTTATTGACTTCTGACAGAGGATGTCAATAAAGGACACGCCAGGCCTCCTCTCCCCTTGGGACCAGCAGCCCGTGGCCCCAACATCTGTTCAAAGGGGAATGAGTGTCATCAGATTGGAGACATTCCTTTGGAAAAGGATAGAGCGGAACGGATTTGAGGACTGCTAGCCATCTAGCAGTTCATGTGCTTTGCAGATTATTACCAGATCCTTTTAGGAGAGTATTCTTTTTGGGGGGTGGGGGGGATAGAGTTAAAGGCTGAGAGGCATCAGCTGGAGAAAGCTGGATAAAAAAAGAGCAAATCATCATTTGGAGGTTTCAAACTTTAACTGAGATTAGTCAACTCAAAGTTTTCTGTGCGGCTCAGGCTAAAATTTGCCCCATGATTAGTTATTACTTCATGGAAGTGACAACAAGCAATGATTCAAAGGCCAAGATCACAGAAAGGCCTGCTATTGCTATGATCTGTCTCCCTCATTTTAGTGCACTCACTTTGAATGAAGGAGTAAATAAACTTAGATGGTGTTGTCTTCCAGATTGTATCCAAAGCTAGTGGATCATTTGTTATTCAAGGTGAGAAATACAGTGGCTTCAGTCTAACTAGAATTAGTTGCGATTCCCACCAAAGCCAATGGAACAAGTTAGCCATGATTAACAAGTGTGATTATTTTCAATGGGAGTTTATCATGACTAACTATCTGGATTGAGACCTATGGCTTTCCCCCCAACAATAAGAATGATATGCAATTGAAACCTGAGATTGTTCATCTGAAATGTCAATACATCTTTTAAATCTGGATCTTCTGAAATACTGATAGGTCTTGAACCTGTTTGTGGTTTTTCAAAGCCATTTTTGCTAATAGGAAATACTTTATTTGTCTAATTCTGATGAAAAAGGCAACATTAACAATGAATGATAACTTTTTCCCCAGTGAAATTGTTATGTTATTTCCCATTGGAAAGAAATCCTTTCTTTCCTTCAAGATCTTCAACAAGGCACTTGCATTGGCATTCTGATGGATGTACATTAAATGAAATTCAACCAAGTTGTTAATTTGTTTTCTGATCAATAGCCAGAGAGTTAATTGATTAAAAATCTTTAACTTGTTGGCAGCCCTGCTTGTTTTGTAGTGTGAATGCATGAAACATCAGGGCCAAGGGAAGGAAAGGCAGAGAATGAAACTCCCACCTCTCTGTGTCTCTATGATGTATCCTAGGGGTGCAGAACATTTTTCAGCCTAAGGGCCACATTTCTTTCTGGGCAACTTTCCAAGGGCCACATGTCAGTGGTGGGTGGGGCCAGAGGCAAAAGTGGGCAGAGCAACAGATGTAAATTTGAGCTTTGTCCAGTAGCTTCGTTTCTACACACACTCACACACCCGTCTCTGTTCTGCATCTAGACAAGCAAGAGGCATTATCTGAGTTCAAGGAAACGTTCCACCTAGGCAAAAACACTCTGGGTATGGGCAGAAATCCAGGGCTCCAGTGGGGAGTATGGCCTGGAGAGAGTTCCAAGGACCAGGCAGAGAGACCTGGAGGGCCGCATTTGGTTCCTGGGCTTCCACTAGCATAGTGGCAAATTCAGAAGAGCAGGGTCCCTTCATAATAGTCACAGACACCCCCCTTGTTTTGCTGCTGGGTTGAGAATTAGATCCTTGTTAACGCCTTCTCCCACAACAACAGACATCACTAGGAACCAATCAGAATGAAAGGGGAGAGTGTTAGCTACTGAGAAGAGTCTTCTTGGTGGCTGACTCACCTCTTTTCACTCTGATTGCTTCCAATCAGCAGGAAAGGACAAGGTAGCATGTTAGAAGACTCTTCTCAGTGACTAACACACTCCCTTTTCATGATGATTGGCTTCTGGGATGCTGGAGACTTAGGGGCCCTGCTGGGACCCTGCTTCCCAAAAGGTATAGGGCAGCCTTTCCCAGCCAGTGTGCCTCCAGATGTTGTTGGATCACAATTCCCATATTTCCTGACCATTGGCAATGCTGGCTGAGGCTGATGGGAGTTGTGGTCCAACAGCATCTGGAGGCACACTGGTTGGGAAAGGCTGGTATAGGGTCTAAGACTCCCTGAGACCCTGGATCACTACACCCCTATCAACATCCCATTGTATCCCTTATCCCTTACCAAGGGTGGGATGCCCTGCCTCCTTCCCCTACAAAAAACCCACCACATAGAAAATATATGTAGCCGTCTCAATTACACATTTACTTTTGACATGCAAGGATATATGTGTGTATGTATCGGTATCTATATCCATGTCTATATCTATATCTATCTTGATCTTGCATTCAGTCATGCTAGTTTCTATCTGCAGTCTGAAGTGTTGCAGGCAGCCACCATTTCACAGACAGCTGGACCTCAATGTGGGATGCAATGGTTCCCTTCTGATGCATGAGCTGCCTGCCCATTTTCTGCAATGACAGATGCACTGAAACAGCAAGACTCATTTGGAGCGGTTAAGAAATCACCCTGCTGTTGCTCCTGGCCTGCCCAACTGCAAGTACTGTGCATGCAAGTGCAGAACCTGCTCCCCTTGTTGGACCCTTGAGCGCTGTGAAGGTCAGACACAGAAGTTATGCCTTCCAGGATGCTAGAATGTGGATCAAGTTGCACAGGCTTCCTAGTGCACCTTTCCCTCACTGCAGCAGCTGATGCTTTAAGGAAAGGGAGCTGCAAATCCTCGGGTAAATCCTATCTCCGGACAGCATGGGGTAGCCACAGACCCTTGTCCCTAGCCTCAAGAGTTTTCTGTGCTTTTATGCTATTGATGCAGATTAATGGAATGCACACGTGCATGAACACACATCTTCTCCAGATCACTCACCACATGCAGATTAGTTACCCACTGCACACATTAAATGCCTACATTCACTATCAGTATGCCAAAGAAGAATTCACCCTGTCAAGTCACGGCATGTGAGGTTATAGGCAACCATAAGAGCTGGTCCCAAGGACCTGGGCCTGTGCTGAATGCAGCTGACTGGCAGGGATAGCAGTCGAGGGCCCCCTCCAGATTATTCCCGATCTCTATGTATGGATGTGAAAGTTGGACAGTGAAAAAAGCGGATAAGAGAAAAATTAACTCATTTGAAATGTGGTGTTGGAGGAGAGCTTTGTGCATACCAGGGACTGCAAAAAAGACAAATAATTGGGTGTCAGAACAAATTAAACCAGAACTGTCACTAGAAGCTAAAATGATGAAACTGAGGTTATCATACTTTGGACACATAATGAGAAGACATGATTCACTAGAAAAGACAATAATGCTGGGAAAAACAGAAGGAAATGGAAAAAGAGAAAGGCCAAACAAGAGATGGATTGATTCCATAAAGGAAGCCACAGACCTGAACTTACAAGATCTGAACAGGGTGGTTTATAACAGATGCTATTGGGGGTCGCCGATTCATATGGTCGCCATAAGTCGTAATCGACTTGAAGGCACATAACACCAACAAATTCTGCAACATGTCATCAATGCCATAATAGTGCATTAGTGCTGGATTTATGCTGGGCCGTCCACAAATCATTCTGTTTTGTTAGTTGTTCTGTGATGCTTCCCCAATATTCCCACATTATTGTTGTCTGGACATAATGCCTGGATAGAGACTAGTAGCCAGTGTAGCTGTTCCATAACTGGCACAATATGTTCCGTCACAGTACTGCTGCTGCAGTAGTTTCTGAACAATCTCCAAAGGCAGCCCCAGATACAATATATTGCAGTAATCTAAATGAGATGTTACCAGTGTGTGGATAACTGTAGCCTGGCAATCTCTGTCCAGAAAGGGTTGCAGCTGGTATACCAGCTTCAGCTGGTGAAAGGTGCTTCAAGCCACAGAAGCGATTTGGATTTCTAAAGTCTTAGTGATTTTAGTGATTGTGAGTGTTGAACTAGGATTGTAACTGTTTCAGGTTAATTATAGTGGAGAATAAGAGTAAAACAGGGGATAGGTAATCTACACAATCCTTCCCCAACCTTGTGCCCTACAGGTGTTTTGGATTATCACTCTAATCAGCCCCAAGGAGAATGCCTGTGCAGCCTGGGGTGATGGAAGTTATAGTCCCAAACATCTGGAGATGCTAGTCCTGCTTGCAGGCTTCCCATGGGCATCTGGTTGGCCACTGTGAGAACAAGATGCAGGACTAGATGGGCCATTGGCCTGATCCAGAAGGCTTTTCTTAGGTTCTTATGAGGGCACTAAGTTGGGAACTAGGGTTGCCAGGTTCAGGGCCTGAGACTGATCCTATATCTTTAGGAGAAGAGAAAGTCAGCCAAGTACAGGTGTTCTTTCAACACTGTAGTGGGAAAAATCACAAGGTGGAATTTTCCCTTCCCCCTGCACAATTTGTAAAGGTACAGAAGACCTCTTGGTTGCCAGGCCCTGCCTCCAAGAGGTCTTCTGTATCTTTAAAAGTTGTGCAAGGAGAAGGGAGAATTCCACTTTGTGGTTTTTCCCGTTAAAGCGTTGCCAGAACCCCTGCACTTGGCTGACTTTCTCTTCTCCTAAAGACACAGGATCAGTCTCAGGCCATGAACCTGGCAACCCTATGGGAACATAAGAACAGACAAGTAGAAATCTCATTGTCCTTACAACAGTTGCAATGGCTGTGGAAGTCTTGCCTCAGGGCAGCAGGTCTATCCCCCCCCCATGGTTGGCTTTGAAATGTTAGACACAGGTCTGTGTTTTCATCGCTTTTCTCTGATCCCTGATTCCTAACATTGCTGAGAGTATTTAAAGAGAACAGGAATCACCAACGGGCTGCTCCATCTTCTCTGGCTTCTAACAGGTGCTCAGGAGTTTTTTGGGCTGTATAAATTTGGAGCATCAAGTTGTCCTCTCTTCTGAAACAAATTAACTAGTATTGGATTCAGGTTACCATCATGGGACATCCATTCTAGTCTATGCAGGGGCCCAGCCTCTGCTGCACAAATGATCAACTGCAGTCCAAGCTCCAGGGCTTTGTAGAGCCTAAACAAAACATTCAGGAGAAGGGGGAAGGGATTGGGTTGCACATCTCTAGGCTGTGAGGAAGAGAGTGCTCAGAGGGGCAGATGACAACCAGCAGCTGCAACAGGAGGCTGTGAGCTCCCCTTATAAACTGCTAAGGTGCTCAAGGCTAAGCAAAGCCCCACACAGGACTGCATTTGCAGTAGTAGCTTGACATAAGGCTAAATAAAATCCTGGGTTTGGGAGGTGGGCTGCCGTCTTTTGAGATGGGTCTTGTCACTGTCCTTTTAACATCAGTTTGATTTGTACAATTAGCAGGTGATCAGGTGGACCTCCAAACTATGAATCATAGAATCATAGAATAGTAGAGTTGGAAGGGGCCTAAAAGGCCATCAAGTCCAACCCCCTGCACATTCCATGTCCTGCACTCTGGGGCTATCGAGAAGAGATCCCGTCCTTCCTCTATGTGACAACCTTTCATGTACTTGAAGAGTGCTATCATATCTCCCCTCAGTCTTCTCTTCTCCAGGCTAAACATGCCCAGTTCTTTCAGTCTCTCCTCATAGGGCTTGGTTTCCAGTCCCCTGATCATCCTTGTTGCCCTCCTCTGAACCTGTTCCAGTTTGTTTGTATGAGAAGCTTTGCCTGCTGATTTCTGCAGATTAAACACTGAAGCAGGTTAGACCATTTTTTCCCATGACCAGTTGGCATTCCTGTGTGATATATTCCAAGGTTACACTCTACACCAGCTTTTGCCAACCTGGTGCCCTCCCGGTTTGGTGGACTACGACTCTAGTAGGTTGGGACTGGTGGGAGTTGGAGTCCAACACATCTGGGGGGCACCAGGTCGGCAAAGGCTGCTCTACACCAGGGGTGGGGAATCTGTAGCCCTCCAGATGTTGCTAAACAATAATTTCCATTATTCTTGACCATTGGCCATGCTGGCAGGGCAGGGTTGGGAGTTAGAATCCAACACCATCTGAAGAGCCACAAATTCCCTACATCTGCTCTAGCTGCTCCAGTGGAATAATGATCCTTCCAGGCACATTTCCTCATATTTTGCAGCCTGATTGGCCTCTGCAAGAGCATCTTACTTGATGCTCCAGCGCTTTAAGACGCCCGTCTATCCACTGTGAGTCTCTACAAAGCACGCTAAGGCCTTTCTATATGGATGTTTTTATTGCTCTTGATTTTGCCGTTCTTGTAGAGTCCGGCTTTTCTTTAGTTTTTAGTATTGCTTTAATTTCATTATATTACAATGAAATTTGAACTCTCTTCTATAAAGCATAGTATAGGATTGTGGGGTGGGTTTGGATTATATCTGTGAGACGCCTCTAGCTTAAAATTTTGTACCCGTAAGAAATACAATCTGCAAAGGAAGAAACCTGCTCCACTGTTCAGACTAGTTTCCTTAGTTAATAGTTTAGCCAAGTCAGCCTGTGAGTTAATGGGTTAGTGAGTTTATTGAGTGGTCAGTCTGCATATCCAAAGGGATGTGGCTAAGAGAGAGTCTGTTGCTATTGGAACTCTCTTGATGCCCTCCTCCCTCCCATCCTGGAGCCAATGAGAGGCTTGTGGATTTTTTTAGTCTCGTCTTGAGGTGAAGCTGGAAAGAAGCCTGTTCTCTGTATCTGAACTCCCAAAGTTATGGGCAATGGGGAGCAAGACCTGATGGATTGTTAATGCTAAGAGCCCCTCTATCTTAAGCTCAGGTTGTGAATATGTGTAAATAAAAACCATATATCCTTAAGACACCACAGTCTCCACTGACCTTCTTTCCAAAGAGATTGGGGTGGTGGCAACAATATGAGTTCTGTAATCAAACTGATTCTTACTGCCTTGTTTGAGAGAAGAGGTGGTGATTAAGAAAGAGCAAGGAATTTAGCTCAGGAGTAGAGCACAAACGCTGTGTGCAAAAGGCTCCAGGTTCAATCCCCCACATTCCCAGGCAGAGCTGGGAAAGACTCCTGCCTGCAACCCTGGAGAGCTGTCACTGGTTAGTACAGACCATGGGTGGGGATCCTATAGCCCTCAAGATGTTGCTGGACTTTAACTCTCTTCCTCCCTAACCGTGCCAGCTGGGGCTGATGGGAGCTAGACTCCAACAACTTTTGGAGGGCCACAGGTTCACCATCACTAATATCTTGTTACAGGGGCAAGTCCCATGTCCCTACCATTTCATAGAAAGAAAGCTGGGATTGCTCGAGGAAGAGGGAGAGGTCTTCAGCACCCTCATTCCCTACTTGGTATCCACACAAACAGAAAGTGATGATGCATCTCATTTTTGGCCAGTGCGCTTACCAACACTTCCATCTCCCTGCCTAACTTTTCCAGTGTTTCTCCTTTACTTCCTACTGCAGCCTTGCAATGTCCAACTGACAGCCAGTCAATGTCCTTTGCAAAATTAATTGGTCTTTGGTATGGTGGATGCAACACAGGAACAGGATCTGAACTTGGACAGGGATCAAGGGGTGTCTTGGACTACAAGCAAGCAGTGTTCCAATTTCTTCTGCTGAATGTTTAGCTGTGGAACATTATCACAGACTTTTTTTGCCAGAGGGGCTGCTGTTTATCAACTGTAATTTGCCTTTAATTAAATACAAATACTGCAGGTGGATAGAGAGCTAGTGTGGTATAGTGGTAGGTGTTGGACTACGACGTGGGAGACTAGGGTTCAAATCCCCACATAGCCATGAAGCTCACTGGGTGACCTTGACCAAGTCACTGCCTCTCAGCCTCAGAGGAAGGCAATGGTAAACCCCCTCTGAATACCGCTTACCATGAAAACCCTGTTCATAGGGTCGCCATAAGTCAGAATCGACTTGAAGGCAGTCATTTCCATTTCACTGCAGGTGGAGTTTCCCTCAACTGAAAGGCTGAATGCTTCCTAGCATTAATAGCAGTGGAGAGCAATTGCTACAATGTTACCAAATATATTCAATTTCCATTTGAATTTTTTACAGCAGGCTGCTAATTCCCAAAACAGAATAGTATACTTTTGTCAGTGCTTCAAGAACACACATTACCATTTTTAATTTTTTTTTTGCTGTCTTCAAGCGAAACTTTTGTAAGGGTAATTAACAGTTGCTATAGAAACGGGTATGCATTTTAATTTAATCAGGGCTTATTTCCCTTTCATTTTTTTTAAAGGCATGGACTTGAAACTTGTTTCTCTAAGTCCCCCATTTCTTTCCTGATTGTTTTACTATTGTGGGCTTGAAAATGATTATTGGCAGCGATTAGTGGTTAAAACAAAAACCAACAGAGTTTTCCTTGGCCAAGATGTTAAAAGTATTAAACTCTTTCAAGTGACTCATTCCATGAAGCCAAATTTGGTCATTCATTTATTCATTTGTGTGGACCTCCAGATGTTGAGGGACTGCAGTTCTTATTAGCCCTAACCAGTATCCAGGAATGATGGGAGTTGTAATCCAGCAACATTTCGAGGGCACCAAGTTCCTCAGCCCTGATTTAACACATTTATATTTTTGTACTTGTAAACCACCCTGGGCTCCTGCTGGGAGGAGGGCAGGATATAAATCAAATAATTAATAAATAAGTGAGTAAATAAATAAATATAAACCACCTTGATGTTTTTAAATGAAATAGTGGTATACAAATTTATTTATAAATAAATATCCAAAAAGGCCTTCATAGTGGCTTATAACAGAGACAATACAGAATGGTTTGGATTCTAAATTGCTCATCTGTTTAGGGAAGGGGTGTTGGAGTTTATGGAAGGGGTATATGGCAGAGGGCATATCTGGTATATTTGGAAGAGGGCAGAAATGGTAAGACTGATGGTTGTAAGAATAAAGAAACTTACGGTTCACTACTCATGCGAAATATAGCCATTTTGGATACAGACTTACATGTGGCCATTTTGGAGTCATGAGGTTAACTCTAGCTCTATAGCTAACAAGAAGGAGGGAGGAAGTAAAGCCTGAGAAACAAACTACATGCTAACAAGTAGTTACTAAAGAAGGAATCAGCAGGAAAGAATACATTGCCTTTCTGTCTATTGCCTCTCACTGGTTCAGATTACTCATTACAAGCATGTACTCCCAACAAGTGGAGTGGTGATTATTGCCAATTACTCTTGCTCATCTGTAGCTTCACATAATTCCCAAGCTTCTCCAAGGAAGTACAGGGGGCTGCAGAGGGAAGGCCCAAGTGCTATTTTTTTCTGAACCTGAGTTCTGTTAATTGAAAGCAATTTATGGTCCAAGGCAATAAAGTTCCATAAAAGGATGACTGCTTCTTGATAAAGGACCATTTAGAGAGCAGGAAATAAATATATAAGTGTTGCATGCAGTATTCCCTATAGGATGCTTAGTTTATAGTGTATTCAAGGGGCTTGAACCCATACTTATTAGAAGCCATTATATGACGCTTATAGTGGTAACCAAAGCTAGCAAATAGGAGGCCTTCATTCAGGAGGTAAATTAGCTTGCTTACAGTTCTCACAGCTCTCTGCTGTGAACTGCCAGCTCAGCACTCAGTGTGAGAACTGTGCTGAATAGTAAAAACAACCAGGGAATATCTCCCTCTGAGGTAGACCATTCAGTCTTCTCACATGGGATGAGCTCATAGTCTCATACTCTACACCTGTTGTTTAGAACTAAGGAAACTCAACTAGTCAACCACAGACCTCAGCTGTTTCTCAGGAGTTCTGTCTACTGTGCTGCCTCATCCTTGTAGAAAACAAACATTCTCACAATGACTCATAAACAACATTAGCATCCAAGAGTATAAAAAGCCCTGCAAAACCATCCCATTTTGGAACTCAGTATAGACCCAAGACTGTACTGTATACCAAAGCTCCGATAGGGGTCTGGTCATTGTAATGCTGAAGGCTTTCCTGACAATAGAAGGAATGTAAGAGTAACTGCTTTGCTTCTTTATCTCTATAATTTGCTTAGTAGTTAATAAACTTGTGAATTTTTACACCATTTCTGTTAATATTTTATCCAAATTCACACAAAGAACCTTAGCCATTGACATTATAAATTGTCCCTGGCAAAACAGTGATCTCTCATTCTCTTGGGGTATTTAAGCAGAGGCTGGGTGGACATCTGCAAGAGATGCCTTCATTGTATCCTGCATGGTAGATCCTTCACTGAGTAGGGGACTGGGCCAGTTAACTTCTAAGATTCCTTCCAGCTCTATAATTCTATTATTTAGCCATTCCCATGATTCACAAAAGTAAAGGGTTGTATTCAGTTAAGTCCTATTCAGAGCAGACCTATTTGAATTAATGAATGTAAATTAGTTATGCTTGCGGGCTTCCCCCAGGCACCTGGTTGGCCACTGTGAGAACAGGATGCTGGACTAGATGGGCCACTGGCCTGATCCAGCAGGCTCTTCTTATGTTCTTATGTTCTTACAAACTACTCTGAATAGGACTAGTGTTAAATACTACCCATAATTATTCAAAATAAGTAAAGAAATATTGGGATTGGCCCAGAATTCTGATTTTATTGTTAAACACATTGAGTGAACAGCTCTGTGGATTTAATTCACTCTCCTTTAGAATGGCTACCTTCCCATGTCCCATACTGAAGTGCTGTGCCTTTAAGTCAACGGGTATCATTTTCCTCGGAAGCCCCAACTGCTATCATACCTTTGTGCCTCATAAGAGGTCAAAATACTGGAAACATAATTTCTTGAGTCCTGCTCTGTAATGTGTTCCGATTACTGATTAACTCCAGCCCTACATCAGAATGTGTTAGGAGTGTTAGAATTGATTTTATTTTGTCTACCATTAGTCAGTCAGAAAGCAACTTGGTAGGAAATGGGGGGGGGTCCCTTGGGCAAGCCTCATCTATTTTCATTCTTGAGAGCCCAGTTGTCGTGCACTAA
Source organism: Rhineura floridana (assembly GCF_030035675.1). Classification (NCBI taxonomy): domain Eukaryota; kingdom Metazoa; phylum Chordata; class Lepidosauria; order Squamata; family Rhineuridae; genus Rhineura; species Rhineura floridana. The sequence continues at coordinate 110,463,463 of NC_084488.1, forward strand.
TTCTATTCAGACAGATGGAGACAAAGACAATGTCTGGACCAGGAGGCATTGAGGAATGCTTAATGAGGCATCCTTGTGGCTAAAATGAGGGATTCCTTTAGAACACAAACAACTGAACTGAGGAAATGTCTATGAGTTCACAGCTTTTGACACTGTTTCCTGCTGCATAAATCCCTGACAAGCTCAAGATGGCAAACCTTGGTTTCCTTACACACTGCTCTGATGAGCCAATGCCGCCCTAGAGGGATGGGGAAGAAATGTGATTCCATTTACATTTAAAGGCAAATGTACCTAATTTGCACTTTCCAGAACAACCACCAAACTGAAACGCAGTAATCCGTCACAATTTTCACTTCTTCAAATTTTACAGTGCGGTTCTCCAGCAAAGTAGTGTGTATAAATATTCATATACTAGGGTAAAGCATGCATATAAATGCACATATTTTTACTGAAAATAGCATACAAAAACATAGCATGTTAGGGAAAATTGCTTTGCAAAAAATGTGTTAAGGAAAATTGTATGCTAGGAGAAACTTGCACTAAAATGCTGATGAGTTTTCATTAGGACTTTTAAAACTAAAATGTGCAAACTGTTGGGAAAATGTGGAGAGCTGAAGATTGGAAAGAATGAGAAATGGAGAGAGATTGAAACTGGTATATTCATCCATCCCAAGCAGCTTAGTGGATGGGGTATTGAACTTAGAGGAGGAAGACCTTGATTCAAATCCATGTTCAGCTGCAAAACCCACAATGAGTGGTAACTGGGCAAGCCACTCCCCTTCTCAGCCTACATGGCAGGGTTGCTGGGAGAAAGGAACATGTGGATAACTCCCATGTATGCCACCCAGAGCTCCTGAAAGGAAGAGACAGGAATGGATACAAATGTGATTAAGTAATGATTTGTGAGACAATTCCATGGTTTTGACTCAGGACTGAAAAGACCATTTCAGGATGAAATAAATATTTTAAACCCTCACATTTGCATATGGTAAGCAGCTCCTTGGAAGTGCAAATATGAAAGTTCATAAATTCATTGTCAACAGCTCATGTTTGTTTTTGTAGGGTTTTTTTTTAGTTTTAGTTCAGGTTGATGGATCTCAATTTTTAATGCAAGTCCATGTTTGTGTGTCTACACGTGGGCAAATGGGCATGGGTCCCATTAAAGAGTTCTGCTTCAGGTGACACTGTGGGAAACAGAGAATAGATCAAGGCAGGAATTAGTGTCTGGAAGTTGTAGCAAGACGACTGGCAGTGGGGGGGGAGAGCAACATTTGGGCTCTGCTTAAAGTAGCAGCATGTCTTGGTCTGGTTCTGGCACAGTGCTCTTAAGCATGGAGTCAATCCCTGGAGCCAGAATTCCACAGGGGCCTGCCATAGCTATGCTGTAGCTCAGGATGGCAAACAAAGGACAAAACACTTAAACCATTTATAAAACATCTTTAAAACAAAACATCTTAAACATCATATAAACAAAACATCTTTTAAAAAATCAGACAAACGAAACAACTTAAAAAACACACTTTAAAAATATTAAAAAATATCTTAAAAACAATTCCAACACAGATGCAGACTGGGATAAGGTCTCTACTTAAAAGGCTTTTTGAAAGAGGAAAGTCTTCAGCCAGCACCAAAAAGACAACAGTGCCAGGATGGAAGTTTATTATATAATTGCCTCCTTGTAATTAATCTGCTTAGTTTTTTAATGGATTGCATTGTGTTTGTGATATGTATTTTGACGGTAACCTACTCTGGAATTGCATTTGCAAAGAAGAGTAGGTAAGAATTTTTGTTACATAAATAATATACCAAACGGCCCTGTTTACTAGCAACACCCTTACTTCTGGTACCTGTCCCTGGCCAATCACTGTTCCCTTTTTTTTGAGGGGGGATGCCCCCCCCTTTTGCCTTTTGCAGATGTCTTGTTAGGTTTATAGTGCAGCCTTATGTTCACTTACTTGGGAATAGGACCAGTCCTAAGATGAATAGTCCCTTGGATATGGAGCGTCTTTCATGCCCCACTGTGGTCAGTTTCTAGGGTTAGCCAGGCATCCTATCTTAGAGAGGAGAGTACTCTAGTTGAAGGACAGTTGACTCTGGTTTAAAGATAAAAAAAACCTAAGAGGGGAGAGCAAGGGGTGGCCTTGAAATTGCCCATCAACAAGCAGCACCTTTTGCAGCAGACTGAGCAGGTACACACGTCAAAGTCTTCCCTACTACAGTGAGATGATTGTATTTTCTATTTAATTTATAGCAACTAAATTTGCACATACACACGTATCTTTGCATATGTAAATGTTATGCAAATAAAATATATGTATATATTTGCTATATAATATATATATAATAAAATATATGTAGATTTTATGCAAATCTGTGCCCTCTATTGTTCCTCCCCATCCCAGTGATGCATTTCCTCTTCCTTGGCAGTGTGTAAATAGACACCCTCTCAGTTTTGCAGTGTTACCAAGTGGTGTGGCTTGTGCTTGACAGCAAAACCTAGCCATGTAACAGGCCCTCCTGCTTCTGAGCATTCCTGACAATGCCCATGAACAGGGCCCAGAGCTGCCTCTCAGTAATTTGCTGCTTTGTAGCCAATGGCTCTCCTGCTCCAGTTCTCGGATTCCACTGAAGTCTCCCAGGCTGCAACTCCTCCTCCTCCTTTAGGAGAAGAGTGGGGCAAGGGCTGGAGCTCTGATTGTGAAAGGGAATCTGAAGAGAAGATTTGGACCTGGGAAGAGAAAATCCATAGAATCCCCTAATCATTCAACAGTTTGTTTATTTATTACATTTATATACCGCCCCATAGCCGAAGCTCTCTGGGCGGTTTACAGCAATTAAAAACATTAAAAACAAATATACAAAATTTAAAACACAATTTATGAACACAATTTTTAAAAAAATTAAAAACACATGCTAAAATGCCTGGGAGAAGAGGAAAGTCTTGACCTGGTGCCGAAAAGATAACAGTGTTGGCGCCAGGTGCACCTCATCAGGAAGATCATTCCATCATTTGGGGGCCACCACTGAGAAGGCCCTCTCCCTTGTTGCCAGACTCCCAGCTTCCCTTGGAGTAGGCACCCGGAAGAGGGCCTTTGATGTTGAGCGTAGTGTACGGGTGGGTTCGTGTCGGGAGAGGCGTTCCATCAGGTATTGTGGTCCTAAGCCATGTAAGGCTTTGTAGGTTAAAACCAGCACCTTGAATCGAGCTCGGAAACATACAGGCAGCCAATGCAAGTGGTTCTTGTTCATGAGGTGCAGGTGGTGGTGGTGGTGAGGGAGATCCACAAGCATGAATATTTTGTGTGGATCAGTCTGTCATGGACTGAGGACACAAAGTATCAGGACTTTAAATCAGAGATGGGGAACCTCAGGTGCAGGGGCCAAAGGCAGCCCTCCAGGTCTCCCTATTTGGCCCTTAGGACAGTTGCCAGATCACACACATTGCCCAGCCACACCCCTTCCCTAGCCACACCCCTTCCTGGCTGTACTTTGTGTTGCAATTGTGGGAATGCAATTCGAATGGGGTTGGTGTCTATATATTTGAAGGGCAGTAGTGTAGTTGCAAATTCAGAAGTGAAGGGTCACTTTATGACAGTCATGCCTATGCCCCCTCACAGCTATGCTCCCTTCTAAGATTATACAGCCTTCTGTGAGCATGAAACAGGACTGTGTTAGCTACTGTAAAGAGTCTTCTCTGTGGCTGATTCGCCTCCTTTCACTTTGATCGTCTCCAATCGGCAGGCAAGAACAAGGAAGGATGTTAGAAGATTCTTCTCAGTGGCTAACACTCTCCCCTTCCCAGCTGATTGGCTCATAGGATGCTAGAGACATAGGGACCCTGCCAGGACCTGGCTCCCAGAAAAGTAAGAGGTCTAAGTCCCCCCCCCCGAGACCCTAGATAACTACATCCATGTTAAAGGGAGATAAGAGAGGAGACCTCGAGGTTCCTAGGCTGTGCCTGTCCTTTGTTCTTCTGCTAACTCTTCTTCTGGCGTAAACTGATACTCTTATGGATGCTGACCACATTTTCTGGCTACTCCTTCCTTCTTCTTTGATCTTCTCAAGCAGAGAACACATCTTTGTTTTGTCTCTCTCTCTCCTGCAGCATGAGGTCAAAGACCATGCTTGGTCTTTGCATCTCCAGCACAGCTATAGTCTGTACTATCCAGTATGTATTTCCTTCAATAAACAAGCTTTTTTAATTTTACTCTCGGGGATTGTATGCAAAGAGAAACTCTGCTCCTACACATAAAGTCACGCACTTGCTCTCAGTGTGGTGTGCCGTTCTGCTCACCCTGTGTATCCTCCTTGAGCATTTTGGCCTGATTAGATTGTGCCAGGCAAACTCTGATGATGCTTCTTGCTTGCTTCCCTGCATGGAGGGCAGAGGGGTGTAGAAAGCCACCTCCTGAATAAAGTAAAATGTACATACATTGCTCTGTCTACTTTTGCCTCTGGCCCCACCCACCATTGGCATGTGGCCCCCTGAAGGTTACCTAGAAAAGAATGAGGCCCTTGGGGTGAAAAAGACCCCCACCTTTGCTTTAAATGGTCCCCTTCCTTAGAAAGTTTGGAGCTGAAACAAATATCCACAGGTAAGCTGAAATTCACAAAATTATCATCAAATTTTGAACAGGGCCTTTGAAACTTAGTTTTAAAAATACCCTGAAACTTCAAGTGGTTTAGATTTGTTAGCATCCCTTATTTGCTGGAGGATGTAAAATGTGAGCTCTTGCAAGTTGCTAGCAATCGGATACTGTCGGATACTAAATAAAGTTGCATTCCTGCTAGCAAATGCAATAAATTATTAAATATTACTGCATGCTTACTGTCAAAGATAAAATATATGCCAGCTACCAAATACAAATATAAAAAGCATTGAATTCAAATTGAATTGGACATCAAATTCTCCCTGGATATTCAGCCAATGCTCAGAGGATATCCAGTGAATATTTGGCATCAAGATCCACCAGAAAAAAACCTAAAGAGAATTTTTGGAAGTATGTTTGTTCAAGTCTGACTGAGACGAAAAGAAGAAAAGCTGATGGCTAAACTGTGTGTGCCTTAGTTTAGAGGTCACAACACTGGCTCAAAATAGCCGCCTCGCTTGCTCAAGACCAGTTTCTCTTCCCTTTGCCATTATAAATAACAAGGCTCGGCAAATCTAGTTGCACATACACAGTGGATATTTTTATACAGTTGATATATTTAGGTCTGAGGTGTGTAATCAGAAACTGTACCCTGCAACATGAATCACCCCAGAGTTAAGTTCAGCCAAGGAAATAGGCAAGGGATGCTCTGATAATCCCCACTTCCTTCACAGCCTGCAGACCTGTCAGTTACAATTTTGTCAGCAGTAATGGCTGTTTCACTGTGTACAAACAGAGCATGTTACACTGGAAAAAACAGCAGCAGCAGCACACAAATCTTTGGTCCAAACTAATATCATTCATGTACTGGTGTACACTGGAAGGCACAAAAATAAAGAAATGGTATATTTCATTCCAGTGGAGACTGGTGGCTCCGATGCCAGTGGGGCAATGAATCCACTCTGGGTTTTAGTGCTTAAGTGCTGTCCAAAGTGTTTAACTCCTTAAAAGTTTGGACTAAAACTTGGAGCAGATTCTACTGCCCCACTGACATGCAGCCACCAGCCACCGCTGTTTTGGACTATTGTTTCCATCAGTCCCAAGGCAAGATTTTAACCAGCAACCACACTGCTCCTTCTCAGCCGCCATTCAACAATGTCTCCTCTTTTCCTGAAGCACCTTGGACAGCTCCTTGAAAGTTCAGACTAAAACCTGGAATGGATTCACTGTCCCACTGACATCAGATCCACCAATCTCCGCTGTTTCATTCTGAGACAAAGTAATCCAATTTCTGCATTGTAAATTGCTCACTTAAATCTGAACAGGTTTTCACTTACTTCAACTACCATGGAGGAGTGCCTTGTCCTCAAGTCACTTCAGCACTTTCTTAGCCCATCTCCATTTTCTGTAGTTTCATCAAGTATTGCCCCCATGTATTTAAGATTCTCCCCCACTGTCAATTTTTTATTGCAAGCTCTGTGGGGCAGAAGCCTGTCTGCTTTGCTTATGATACTCTGTGAATTGCCTTATTGATTGATGGCTGTGAAGAGGAAGGGGATAGTGATAATTAAAATGACTTTATTCTGCAATGAGGGCTAGAATCTTGTTTATTTTTTTAAAAAAAAATAAAAGCCAGTATTTTCAAGATGTTGGATTCTCTGAAAAATACCAAATCTGGTACTTGCATGATGTGCCTGTGTGGGCATACACAGCATACGCCCTCAGCTTGACTTCATTTGACCATACTTTTTCTATATATATTGTGGAGTTTGCTGCATCCACTACTGATCCTACAAAGGCCTGTTGTTATATGGATTACAATGTTGTTATATGTGATGCTCTCTGAGTGCGTAAAAGCACTATCTAAATGCTTGATATTGATTCCTCTTGCCTAATTTTCTAAACTGTGCAATTTTCAGCCCTTTCCTATGTGTGCTTACTCAGAAGTAAGCCCCACTATATTCTATAGGGTGCTTTCCCAAGTAAGTATGCACAGAGCTACAGACTTTTGGACAGTTATGTCTGTACATCTATACAGCTGTGTCAGACAATGCACAGAGGAAACTACAAAAAAGACAGTGGTGCAGACATTTCACTGGAATAGAAGCCATGGCAGACACGAGATTGGGATCTTCATCCAAGTTTCCAGTTTGATGCAAAAGTGGGAGACAGTCTAGTGAGATATAAGGAAGGCACCATAGTATCATCAAGTAGTCCAAGCAATTCACTATTCTTTAGTTTTCTGTAGAATGGGAACAAGCAGCTTCCTCAGGCCTGCACAGCTCATAGCCAGTGAAAGCACCTTGGACAGCTCCTTGAAAGTTTGGACTAAAACCCGGAGCTGACATGGGGGCCACTAGCCTCCACTGCTCATAACCCACCAAGCCATTTACTGCAGCCTATCAGTCTCGTACTTTAGCCTGAAAAGGACTTGACAGTCCCTGTTTATTCCAGACTCAAACATCAAAATTAGGATGACCCCTCCCCCCCCTACTGGCAGGTGGCACGTGGTACAAACCTGTTGCTGGAAGTGCAGAAGACTGAAAGGAGTCAACAGCACAAAACCCTAGGTGCACTAAAATTGCTTCACAAATGTTTGATAATAATGTTCAGAATTGGCTTCACAAATATTTCAGCATCTGCAGTGTGTGCAAACAGATGCAGTCACAACCTTTAATGCTTGTTAAAAAATACACACATGCTGATGACAAATTGACAGCAAAGGGGATGAGGAGGAAGTGTCTGCTGGTTTCCACTAGGTGGTGCTGTATCAATTTCTTTTCAAATTGAGTTGCTTACTTTGTGCACCATCACCCCTTTGGTGAAGTGGAGTAAATGTGGCAAAGTTTTCCATTTATTTGATTGCAGAAAAGGGCAACCATGATGATCAAGGAGTTACAGCAACTTCCTTATGAAGAAAGATTATAACATTCTGGTCTTTTTAATTTAAAAAAAGGTGAATGGGAGAAGACATGATGGAGGTATACTGTATAAAATTATGCATAGTGTCAGTGGCCCTGGGATGGAGAGCTTGAAGGGCAGCACAGTCTGGCTTCTGCCATCAGCCAGGGGGTGAAGGACCACTATGATGCGCTAATCAGTGAGACTTGCAACTAGCAGTAAGCATTCCATGCCCGTTGAGGATGCTTAGTCCTCACTTAACTGTTTTTGGTTTCCTTTCCTTGGGATTCTCCCCTTTTAAATAATGTTTGTGCTTCTGCGCACCTTGGGATTTTCCTGTGTATACCTTCTTCTTGTGTGCCTGGTGCCATTTTGGCTGCATAAGGATCCACACAAGGTCACACCCACATCATACATTTAATGCTCTCTTATGCCACTTTAACAGTCATGGAGATTCCTGGGAATTGTAGTTTGTTAAAGGTGCAGGGAATTGTAAGTCTATGAGGTCAGCATTCTTAACAAGCTACAGTTCCTAGGGTTTTTTGGAGAAGCCATGCCTGTTTAAAGTGGCATAAGAATTATTTAAATGTATGATGTGGATGTGACCAATGACATTCACACCATATATTTAAAGAACATTTAAAGGACATGGCTTCCCCCAAAGAATCCTGGGAAGTGTAGTTTACCCTGCACAGAGCACCAGTTCCCAGCACCCTTTACAAACGATGGTTCCCAGGATTCTTTAGGGGAAGCCACATGCTTTACATGTGTAGTATGGTGTGGATGTGACAATGTCCTGATCAGGCTCATCAAGAATTGGCTAAGTGTCAACCCTAAATGATTGCTGATCGTTCTTCCTTTTACCTTATTTGCATTAATTAATTAAGGGATTTTTATCCAATCCTTCAAAATAAATTATCCAAGAGAGCTTTACAAAACAATCAAAGACAAAAATGCAACCAATAAAAATAAATACAGACATATAAAATTAACCAGCAGATAAAAGCCGCATTCAAATCAATTTAATCAGGGATTAAAATTATTTAAATGGCCTGGGAAAAGAATAAGGTAAACTTTTAAGCCTTTTGCATGTCTGGATTTTACCGGCTAGAATGACTTCACACATAGGAACACTGAAGACTATTTATATTATGATATATGTGTGTGACACTGAGCTTTTAAGCACATGAGTGAGCTATTTTTAGGCCGGCATATAATTTTTCACATGTATCAGGAAATGGAATGTTACCAAAAAAGACTGATGTATTCAGTCATGCCATAATTTACAACCAAGGAAAAAAACAGGAAGACAGAACTAAGTGTGTTTCTTCCATCTCTTTTATAAAAAGACTATATGATAAAAGAAAATATGTGGTGCTGTGTTGATAACTCCAATATACGGAGGGAGGGAGGAAATAAAAATTTGTTTCCACCCAGATAGGCCCTTCTCAGTTCATAACCTGCATCTACACTTCCTAAAATCCTTTGACAAGCATGCAGTTTGATCCTACTGTTGCAAAAGCCCCCATCACTTCAGTGGTGACAGATTCCAGGGCCAATGTAGGATTTCCTCCAAATGCAAAAACCAGCTTCAGAGGAGGAGGAGAGGCAGGGGAGGTGAGTGCTCAGTTGCTCTTCCTCCTCCACATCTGCTGTGATCCTGATAATGAAACACCTCACCCCCCCCCAAGCTGATGCCATTTTGCATTTTTAAAAACTGACATGTAAAATGGGAACGTGTATCTTGGCCCTGAATTCCCAGCTCTCAAGAGAGGAAGCTGGTAACAAACCAACAAAAAATGGTTAGAAAAAGCACTCCTGGCTGTCCACAACTGCCTCCTGGGCATCCAGGTGCAAAGCTGGTTCTAGCAGCATACACCAAAGCTGTGACCCCGTCCACAACAGATCACATGTCGTCTATATGACAGGCAATAATATATCATCACGATGGTGCACTTCCCCTCTCTGCCAGAATAGACACTATTCCAAATGTCAGTGGCCCTGGGATGGAGAGCTGAAGGGCAGCACAGTCTGGCTTCTGCTATCAGCCAGGGGGTGAAGGACCACTAGGATGTGCTATCCCCCTCCTCCTAGGAAGGACATCATAGTAAGGAAAAGATCTGCCTAGCCACATCCGTTGGCTGAAGCAGCAGCAGCTGCAGAGAGCTTGCTTCTCAGTCCGGGGCCAGAAAGGACACTCTGCCCCAATGGTCAGTCCCCCTGGGACTGCAGAAGGCAAAGGCAAAGGACACTCTGGCCCTCTTCATCAGTCGTTGGCCAAAGGAACAATAGAATGGAGGGGGGGGTTGCCCCAGAATGACAGAAGAAAAAAGGGGAAAACGTAGGTAGGAAATTACCAAAAGTTTATTTAGGAGCATGTATTTTTTAAAAATTCTTGTAAAAAGCCCAACGTGTTTCAGCTAACAATATACAGCCTTCATCAGGGGCAACTACTGAATGTCTGGACACGTGCAGTGGTCTCAGTCAAAAATGCTTTCGAGAGAGTATTCTGTTCTGATGATCGTGATATTGATTACTAATATGCCTGATGGCAACCTCCACCCCCGTTTTAATGAATGTAAGTAGCTTCTGGAGACAATCAGGGTCTGAAAAGTGGGATTAATAACACAGTAAATAAATAAAATTGCCACCATTGACTAAGGAAGCTTTTTTCCTGAAGTTACCCCCCCCCATCCGGGATTATACATTTCATTCTTGCCTATATCTATCTGTACATGCAAGGCACACACACATATATCTCTGCTCCCAGAAAAGTGGGTAGGCATTTTTTATGCATCAGACAGATAGCCTAGATACTATTGCTTGGTCAGTCGGGGCTCAAGGGGCAGGCATGTGCTTTGCAGGATGATGGTGATGGTTAGGAACAGAGGAAGCTGCCTCTCACTGACTTGGTTCATGTCGCTCAGTGTTAAATGGCCGTGGATCTCCAGGGGGACATTCCCAGCTCTACCAGGAGATGCTGCAGATTGAACCACGGACTTTCTGCGTGCAAAGCAAATGCTCTACCACTGTGCTACAACCCTCCCCTGTATCAGTGAATCCTAGTGCCTCCTTCCTCCCTCTCTTGGGGTGATTCCACTGTCCCTGTGACCTGGGAAACCAGGGTTCAAATCCGCACATAGCCATGAAACTCACTGGGTGACCTTGGGCCAGTCACTGCCTCTCAGCCTCATGAAAACCCTATTCATAGGGTCACCATAAGTCGGAATCGACTTGAAGGCAGTCCAGTAAGCAAGCATGTTGTCAAGGTGGGCTTATGAGGCTTCCCTTTGAGTATGAGTAGCAGATGCGGGATGCTTCCAACATGGTGGGTTGTTTTTTTATGGCCCACTTCAGCCATGCTAACTGCACCCAGTTTTGGGAACCCACTGGCTTAAGTTTATCTCTGGAATAGATCACATTTTCCTAATGGAAGAATTGCTTGAAACTGGAGCTTTAGAATACAAAAGAAGCTGCCTTGTACCAGCTGACACTATTCATCCATCTCACCCAATATTGTCTGCCCTGACTGGCAGGGTCTAAGGCAGAAAGGTCTGTCCCATCACCTGTGACCTGTTTCTCTTTACTGGAGATGCCAGGGTGTGAACCTGAGCTCTTCTACCTGCATGCAAAGCATGTATCTGACCAGCGAGTTATAGAAGCACAATCTCCTTCTTTCACCTTGAAGAATGATCTTAAAGGTGAGAAGATTTGGCTAAGACAAGGGAAATCAATTCAGACCTTTTCCTGGGGTGTAAGCTGACCCTGCCCAGCAGTTCTGCCTGCCCTTCTGCCTATCCAGCATACCTCTCACTTCACCACTGCGCACTCAGTCATCCGAGCACCGTCAAGCCCTTGCATTTTGCAAGGCAGATTTTCCCAGCTGAGTGAGCTACACATTTTTCTGGGCTGGGTGTCGCTGTTTGGCTATTTTTGGTTCTCTTTCCCTAGAGGATTACTCTTCTCCCTTTCTCTCTCTCTCTTTCTGTGGCAGTTATCCCAGGGAAAGGCATAGGAGTGGTGTGAGACCAGGCCCACTGCACTTTCCTGCGCAAAGCCAGACTGTTTATTTTGCCCTAGGAAATAAAGTGTGGGGAAGGAGAAGAAATCACCACATAGTGATTTAAACATATATAATAAAAGGTGGATCTGTTTCGACAAACCAGGGTCACTACTCTCTTTCCCCATCACCCATCTCAGGACCTGGTCAATTTATGCCAAGGTGGATAAGCCCTTCCTCTTCCTGCAACTACTAACGCTCTGCCAGAAGGAGTTTGGCATTTGGAGAAGGTACTCAGGAGCAGAGCTACCCAACCCTTATTCCCTTATCCCTATGTAAGAAAAAACAAAGCACATCTGTCATTCTTCCTGCAACTGCTAAGCACACTTTTCACCTTCCACCCAATGAAGCCACGATCCTACATTCCTACGATTCTACAGACCATTTTGTGCCCCTGCTTTCATCTTCATCCCATTCCCATGCCTCTTATGTCCTTCTTTTTTGCAACTCCCATCTGCACCCCCATGTTCACCTTCAACCCCTTTTCTTCCCTTCCCCCTCCTCCCTTTTCTCAACTCCCCCTTGCACACAGACCAGCCTCATTTCCATGCCCCCTTCCCCCTCTCTTATTCTGCAGCTCCCTTTGCACACACCTCCCTTGTGCAAATATATGTTGCTGCAACTTTAAGATGAATAGAATCTTAACAGCAAGCCTGTCATTTAGCTTGTTCAGTTAGAGAAGGTTGAGTCTAGTTGATGGATGTTGTATATATGTGGGTGTTGTCTTGTTAATGAAATATCTGTTCTAAATTACATTGAATCTGGAACTTCATGTTGAAGAGAACATATGGTACCTGGAGTGAAATACATTGTGTGAAAGTACTATGGAATATTTGGGGGCTCCACATCCTTTACTAGATATCTCTATCCACCCCATGGCTCCAATCAGAAGGGATGGCATGCACTGTAATACAAAGGGATTAAATTCATGGGTTAAGTGACTTGTGCAACTTCCCTATAGCATGCCTGGGTGGTGTATTTAATGGGGTTAATGAGATAAAAATAGCTAAGGAGTTCTATCTCTTAGCAGAGTATAATTGGCAAAAATGGAATTGAGAAATAATCCAGCCCATCTCCCCCTCATACAGACTAGCTGAATAAAGGAATGCAGTCTTAGTAAATAGGTATAAAAGAAATCTTTACTCAAAACCTCATATGTTCAGGAAACATAGGCTTTAACTTGGAGAGAAAAAGGTAAAAATAGGTAGTAGATTCAGTTCATGATCTTTAGTGTCCTGTAGAGCAGCCTTTGGTATCTGCTCTCCAGAGGCTAATGGAGGATATGCAAAAAGACAACAACAGCTCTAACAATGGGAAGAAGAGAAGAGGAATAACACAAGATTGCTTATTCCCAACAGTATTCAGGGCCCCGGATCCATGCTAATTAGAGCAATTAATACAATGCCCCCCTTAAGGAGGCAAAATGCTGTCTCATAGCGCTTATCCAGTGATCAACTGTAAAGTGCAGGTTCAGTTCACAGCCTGGGAACACTGGCTGAGCTAAAGGACAACAGGTGTCTAATTAGACAAGTGATGTTTTGACTACAAAGGGTGAGATCATAAGAAGCAACTGTGTGGGAAAACAAGAGGGAAACATCCTGTGAGTATTTCCTATGATGTGTTGACGTGTGTGCGTTGTTGCGTGAAACAGCATACATTATGTTGGCGTTAAGTTGAGCAAGAAACTTCTTCAGAGCATTAGATCATGTTAAGAGTCTTTATTAAGACATTACGGCCAAAGGCTTAAGAGTAAATACATGTAGAGTTTCTTCAGTCACCCCCCTTCTGGTACATCTCTCTCCAAAGGTAAACACAGAAGAGAACCTCTCAGTTCAGAGGCAATACACAGAAGACACAGCTTAACACAGATAGCTGCTAGAACTTTTCCCAGTTGATGGTTACCATAGCAACGGCCTTGGCAGTCCGTTCCCAGACTGGGCAAAGACATAACTCCCCCTAGTTACAGTTTTTCAGACTTAATGGAAAACAGACTCAGTGACAGTGCAGTTCAATGGTCAACAATCCCCCCTTTTTCCCATCATGTCTGTAACTCATTACAATAACAACAATACATTTCTCCAATACATCTTGCAATACAGTTCCAAATTACATCTCAGTACATTACAGTACATTTCAGAACATCACTGTACATTTAGCTAGAACTTTATTCAATCAAACTTTGGCTCATTCCAAGCCTTGTCACCAGTTTGCCGATTTCTCCTCACACAAAGGCTTGGTCATTATGTCAGCCGCCATGTTTTGTTTCTTGCTGCTCCAGTCAATGCATGACCCGTGCCACATCACAACTATGCCAGAGGTTGACTTACGACTGCTCAGTTCCCCTGCATGATCTGCATCCACAAAACATTCAAGACCTCCTGTCTTTGCTCCTGACAAAACCAGACTCTTTGTCTTCGTGCCTTTCAGATTTATGTCAAGATCTGGTTTAAATGGTTGCGCTTGTGTTTCTGGACACCAAGCTCTGAAATATGCATTCTCTTGTGCTCTAGGTGCACGTTTGCCACATCTCTTACCCTGTGGCTTGTAAACTCGGCTGCGATGCACTCTTTCAGGCATCAGCCTGACTGCATTACATGAATACTGTGGCTGTGTGCTTTTAACAGCTGTCTTCTTACAGCACTGACCGTCATTCTCTTTCCGCCCCATTAAACTCAATGCATCAGCACACTTCACACCCACGGTCATTCTAAACTGCCCCTGTGTCATGAATCCCTGACAGACAACTTTGCCTCTTCTCTGTACAAAACATTTTCCTCTATCAAATGTTACACAATACCCAGAATTCACCAGTTTTTGAACTGATAAAATATTATGAGCCAATTCTTGAACAAACAAATATTCTGACATTATCCCAAGTTTATTAAATCTCACCAGTCCTCGGGTTTCCACCCTTTTCTGTGATCCATCTGCAAGTTGCACAAAATCTTGCACGTCTTCTGAAGCATAAAACAAACTTCTGTCTTTAATTAATATATGGCTCGCCCCGCTGTCGACAATCCAGTTAACAGGTCCTAAATCTTGAGACTTCTGTTTACAAACAAAGTTCACACTTCCCTGCTTCAAGCCTCCGTCCCTGGAGTTTCGCTTGACTGCACAGTCTTTTCGGAGATGCCCACGAGCCCCACAGGCATAACAAGCCTTTAACAGCTGCTGCTTGTAATCCTGTTTGCTTTCGGCTGCCTCCTCCGGTTCGGCACTTTTCTCCTCCTGACAGCTTTCATCAGCTCGGCTCTCTGCGCCTTCTGCCTCTGCTGCCATTCCTGGGACAAATCCTGCAACGCGTCCCACATCTGTTTAGCCGACGGCTCATCTCTCACACACATCAGTTGAGAATCCGATAGAGCCAAGATTATAAATGCCTGTGCCCTCTGATCTTTGCGCTTCCAGGCCGTGGTCAATACCGCCGGGGGTGGTCCATCTATAATGTCCCATAAATCCTTTGTTATCAGCAAAGCCCACATCCTCAGCTTCCAGCTGCCATAATTCTTTTCTGTCAATCTTTCCATTGACAAGCCTCCCCCAGACAGGTTTACAGCCATGTTGCTCACCTCTGTCTGGTACAATCAATCAAGCTGCCCTCTGGAACGCCGTCTGCCGTTCAGACCAGCAACTTACTCCCGTGTAATGCGCTGTGGATCTGGGCCCATAACCCTGTTGACGTGTGTGCGTTGTTGCGTGAAACAGCATACATTACGTTGGCGTTAAGTTGAGCAAGAAACTTCTTCAGAGCATTAGATCATGTTAAGAGTCTTTATTAAGACATTACGGCCAAAGGCTTAAGAGTAAATACATGTAGAGTTTCTTCAGTCACCCCCCTTCTGGTACATCTCTCTCCAAAGGTAAACACAGAAGAGAACCTCTCAGTTCAGAGGCAATACACAGAAGACACAGCTTAACACAGATAGCTGCTAGAACTTTTCCCAGTTGATGGTTACCATAGCAACGGCCTTGGCAGTCCGTTCCCAGACTGGGCAAAGACATAACTCCCCCTAGTTACAGTTTTTCAGACTTGATGGAAAACAGACTCAGTGACAGTGCAGTTCAATGGTCAACAATCCCCCCTTTTTCCCATCATGTCTGTAACTCATTACAATAACAACAATACATTTCTCCAATACATCTTGCAATACAGTTCCAAATTACATCTCAGTACATTACAGTACATTTCAGAACATCACTGTACATTTAGCTAGAACTTTATTCAATCAAACTTTGGCTCATTCCAAGCCTTGTCACCAGTTTGCCGATTTCTCCTCACACAAAGGCTTGGTCATTATGTCAGCCACCATGTTTTGTTTCTTGCTGCTCCAGTCAATGCATGACCCGTGCCACAGCACAACTATGCCAGAGGTTGACTTACGACTGCTCAGTTCCCCTGCATGATCTGCATCCACAAAACATTCAAGACCTCCTGTCTTTGCTCCTGACAAAACCAGACTCTTTGTCTTCGTGCCTTTCAGATTTATGTCAAGATCTGGTTTAAATGGTTGCGCTTGCGTTTCTGGACACCAAGCTCTGAAATATGCATTCTCTTGTGCTCTAGGTGCACGTTTGCCACGTCTCTTACCCTGTGGCTTGTAAACTCGGCTGCGATGCACTCTTTCAGGCATCAGCCTGACTGCATTACATGAATACTGTGGCTGTGTGCTTTTAACAGCTGTCTTCTTACAGCACTGACCGTCATTCTCTTTCCGCCCCATTAAACTCAATGCATCAGCACACTTCACACCCACGGTCATTCTAAACTGCCCCTGTGTCATGAATCCCTGACAGACAACTTTGCCTCTTCTCTGTACAAAACATTTTCCTCTATCAAATGTTACACAATACCCAGAATTCACCAGTTTTTGAACTGATAAAATATTATGAGCCAATTCTTGAACAAACAAATATTCTGACATTATCCCAAGTTTATTAAATCTCACCAGTCCTCGGGCTTCCACCCTTTTCTGTGATCCATCTACAAGTTGCACAAAATCTTGCACGTCTTCTGAAGCATAAAACAAACTTCTGTCTTTAATTAATATATGGCTCGCCCCGCTGTCGACAATCCAGTTAACAGGTCCTAAATCTTGAGACTTCTGTTTACAAACAAAGTTCACACTTCCCTGCTTCAAGCCTCCGTCCCTGGAGTTTCGCTTGACTGCACAGTCTTTTCGGAGATGCCCACGAGCCCCACAGGCATAACAAGCCTTTAACAGCTGCTGCTTGTAATCCTGTTTGCTTTCGGCTGCCTCCTCCGGTTCGGCACTTTTCTCCTCCTGACAGCTTCCATCAGCTCGGCTCTCTGCGCCTTCTGCCTCCGCTGCCATTCCTGGGACAAATCCTGCAACGCGTCCCACATCTGTTTAGCCGACGGCTCATCTCTCACACACATCAGTTGAGAATCCGATAGAGCCAAGATTATAAATGCCTGCGCCCTCTGATCTTTGCACTTCCAGGCCGTGGTCAATACCGCCGGGGGTGGTCCATCTATAATGTCCCATAAATCCTTTGTTATCAGCAAAGCCCACATCCTCAGCTTCCAGCTGCCATAATTCTTTTCCGTCAATCTTTCCATTGACAAGCCTCCCCCAGACAGGTTTACAGCCATGTTGCTCACCTCTGTCTGGTACAATCAATCAAGCTGCCCTCTGGAACGCCGTCTGCCGTTCAGACCAGCAACTTACTCCCGTGTAATGCGCTGTGGATCTGGGCCCATAACCCTGTTGACGTGTGTGCGTTGTTGCGTGAAACAGCATACATTACGTTGGCGTTAAGTTGAGCAAGAAACTTCTTCAGAGCATTAGATCATGTTAAGAGTCTTTATTAAGACATTACGGCCAAAGGCTTAAGAGTAAATACATGTAGAGTTTCTTCAGTCACCCCCCTTCTGGTACATCTCTCTCCAAAGGTAAACACAGAAGAGAACCTCTCAGTTCAGAGGCAATACACAGAAGACACAGCTTAACACAGATAGCTGCTAGAACTTTTCCCAGTCTATCGCGATGGTTACCATAGCAACGGCCTTGGCAGTCCGTTCCCAGACTGGGCAAAGACATAACTCCCCCTAGTTACAGTTTTTCAGACTTGATGGAAAACAGACTCAGTGACAGTGCGGTTCAATGGTCAACATGATGTGGCAGTGCCACTTATTGGACACTTACAAGACTAGAAGTGACATATTAAATTCAGTCTCTTTCTGGTATAAAGGGCAGCACAGAGTACAGTGCAGCACATCAGGCATCAAACACTGAACATAGTACGGTGTCCTGGAGGCCTGTCAAACTGAACCATGGGAGGCTCCCCCTTCCCTGTAGTATCAGGGAAGGGAGTCTCCCCAGTAGCTAAATGGTGAAGTATTAGCTGCTTTGTAGAATTGAGCCTATGTAGTGCTGCTGTTAGCTGAATAAAGCAACTCAATTAACATAGCTGGTGTCAACTTTCATTGCTTACATGAATAAATTTAAAAGAACACACAGACCCAGCAAGTAACGGGATGATGTTACAGGGCATCAGGCCAACTTGCCTGTGTCGACCCAGGGACAACCCACCCCGGCTCGGATCCACTCCTGAATATGTTTGGGGGTGGGACTCATGTTTAATTAGGGTAAAAAAAACCCCCAATTAAGCATATGGACGGGTAGGAGATGTTGCATCTCCTTCCCCCACTGTCCCACTCAAGTGCAGGGTCAATTTATCCTTCCCGATGCTATTTTGCAAAAAACAGCATTGTGCAGGAGGGAGCGGTCCTGGGGGATGCTGTCTTACAAAGGGCTTCCTAGATTAGATAAATGGATTAATCCAACAATGTGAGGTTCCCCCCCCCAGTTTCTCAATCCAATCTTAAGTTCATTTTTATATACCAGTTTTTACTAATTACACATTTTAATGCATGGTTTTCCTTTGATATATGCTTTTTCTACACGTTTGTTTTGTTTTCTTGGAAAGCTGCATTGCAAAACGTGAATCTTTAGGAATAGCTGTGTTTCAAATTGCATATTGTTTCGGGAAGTGTGAATAACAGAGAGCTGCATTAAAATGTGAAGTGAGCCAAACTTCTCTCCCATCCCTACTCCACATATTGCTGGACTCCAACTCCCATCATCCAGCCAGTATAGCCAATGGCCAAGGATTATGGGAATGGCAGTCTAGCAGCATCTGGAGGGCCACAGGCTCCCCACCCCTCCTTTGTAAAATGGAATCCTGGCTTTTGGACTTAAAGCCAAGCATGCTGGTACAAGGGGGTGTTTCAGTGTGCCATGTTGCTTTGTGGAGAGGTCAGTGCAATCAGATAAGCCTTTTGAACAGAGTCAAATATAACCCCCCCCTTTCCATTTCCGTCTTTGATGAGATGTAGGCAAACTAGATCAGTTGGGGTAGATGTCTAGGGCCCCATTCAGCAGAATAAGCTGGGCTGGTTTACCACATTTTCAAGCCAGTAAAATAATACATGCTACCATCAGAGAGTGTTGAATGAGGACCTTGGAGAGCTTGGTTCAAATCCCCACTCAGCCATGAAGATCACTGCATGACCTTGAGCCAGGCGCTGTATCTCTGCCAAATCTACTTCACAGGGTTGATGTGAAGATGAAATTGTTGCTGGTTGCTAAATTAGTTAAGCAGCACAGCAGAGAGTAACAGCGGTTAGAAATGCTAGTGTGCCAGCGTGTGTGTGTGTTTACCTAAGAAAGCAGGCTTTTACCCTGAATCAGGATCACTGAGACTTGAGACTTAGTAAATAAGAAAAGCTACTTTATTTATAGAAATACATAGTAGATAGAAAGGCATACCCAGTTCTAACTAACAAACTAAGTTGGAGGTGCAACGCACAGGCTTGGGAGTTGGCCTCATGGCTAGGAGAGAGAGAGCAGAGACAAAGGGTGTCTCCTCTCTCCTGGATGGTCGGAGAAGAAGAAGCGGAAAGGGCAGAAGGAGGAGGGGCAGGTAAGCTTCCCTAAAGATGTATCAGTCTAGTAGCCAGAAGGAAGTCAGTCAGAGTATCACAGGTAAAGGTAAACAAGCCTATCCATCTGGAGGACCCTAACTCTATCTCCCTTCTGGAACATAAACACAAGAACAAAACAGGAGTGGCTCTTGCTCCACTTCCAACAGAAATGGTGAGGGAGAGAATCATGTCCACCACCTTGAGCTCCTTGGAGGAAAGGTGGGATAGGGTTGCCAGGCTCAGGGCCTGAGAATGATTCTGTATCTTTAAGAGAAGAGAAAATTCAGCCAAGTGCAGGTGTTCTTGCAACCCTGTAATGGGAAAAACCACAAGGTGAAATTCTCCCCCCTGCACAACATTTAAAGATACAGAAGACCTCTTGGAGGCTGGACCTGGCAACCAAGAAGTCTTCTGTATCTTTCAAACTTGTGCAGGGGTAAGGGAGAATTCCACCTTGTGGTTTTTCCCATTACAGTGTTGCAAGAAATCTTGCACTTGGCTGAATTTTCTCTTCTCTTAAAGATACAGAATCATTCTCAGGCCCTGAGCCTGGCAACCCTAGATATCAATGTAATACATACATAAACAAATAAAAACCCTAGAGCCCCTCTCCTATAAGACCCTTAAGTTCAGAGTCTAAAATTACTTAACTGCCCCACTGGATGCAGGCAGATAGAAAGGATGGTGGCTGTTATCAACCCCCAGAGTTCATCACACCAGCTACTTTCCCAGAATGCATCACATGAGGTGCTAATATGGCAAGACTACAGAGGCCAAAAGTATAGAGGCAAAAAAACCCAACAACCCCAGAGACATAGTATAGGAAGGGGCTCCAGCAGTGTCAACCAGTCCCAAACTGAAACAGTGTCTTCCACATTAAAATTGTATCTCCACTGCAGTGTACTGCGAACTTAAAGCACTTTCCCATCTGTCATGGTTTCTCCCTAAAGCAGGGATGGGCAGATTTCAGGCTTATGGGATCTACTATGGTTTTTTCACCCCTGGAACTTAAAGATCTATCAATCAGAGTCAGGTGCAAAATGAAGGAATGAAGCACCTCTGAGCACATTTTGAACCTTGGAATGCCTTTTCACTACCAGAACTCAGCTGGGCTCACTCTCCTTACAAATGCAAACATTATCCCATACTTTCTTCTTTTGAACAATCTAATTTAAGCAGGGGTGGGGGGGA
This sequence comes from Rhineura floridana, assembly GCF_030035675.1. NCBI lineage: Eukaryota > Metazoa > Chordata > Lepidosauria > Squamata > Rhineuridae > Rhineura > Rhineura floridana. Next base: position 110,484,152 of record NC_084488.1, read on the forward strand.
GCGAAAGCACATTTTTGTTGTTGCCACAGTTAAACAATTGGAAATCAGAAAAAACTTGTCTTTCTACTGCAAATCACCCAGAGATTCTCATCTACGTTCTGCCTCCCCATGAAAGGCTCTTGAATATGGTCATGTGGTGAGGCTGTGCTGATAACTCTGTTAAAGAACCTTAACTCCCCCCCTCCTGCCATAGAACTACAGACCCCAATAGGAGAGGGGATTGCTACTTTCAGTCTGTGATGAAGATGACAAACAACACTGTATATTCAAAATGCGCTTGTTTTGGGAAGAATGAATTCAGCCTCAGGATATGCTTGCTGAGCACAAGAGGGTGCTGTACCCTTTTTCCTGGCATTAGCCAGCCAAAGGGATGTCGTGTTTAGCCATACAAAGTCAAGAGATCTGATCAAGTGCTGCTATATAACAACAACAACAACAACAACAACAATAACAACGTTTCCCACCCTTCCACCTAAAGGAGCTCAGGGCTGCAAACAACAAGCAATCAAACATCTAATTTTTTTTTTAAACAATGCCAGTGCAGATGCAGATGGGGATAAAGGTCTCTGCTTAAAACGCTTGTTGGAAGAGGAAGGTCTTCAGTAGGGGCCAAAAAGACAACAGAGAGGGGGAGCCTGTCAAATATTTAATCCCAAATGGTAGGTGTCATCACACTATACTGTGGGGAATGGACCTCCTGATAAGATGGCATCTACTTATCATTAGTAGCTACTCCTCTGAATGTTATGTCTTCTCCTATGTTCCTACTTTTTTGGGAGGGGTTGCATATGCTTCTCCCCCCTCCCTGCCCCCACACTTTCTCGGTTACTCAGTCACCCTAGGAGGAAGGGGCGATTAAAGGCATTTGACAGCCACCTTGGATGGATTCACTCTTAAATAAAACAGGTGGGATATAAATGTATTCCTAATACCAAGTAGGTATTACTTACTTTTAAAATTTTTAATAGATATTATTTACATGAGAGCGACTGTAGATCACAGAAACGCTGAGCATGAAAGGCAAATGTCTGGATGGAGGCTCAACTGCAGTCCATAATTTAGTTTAAGATGCTACCTACATCTCTTGGGCCCCAAAGCCAGTTAGGCATGAGTGGCATTGGGATGTCGTGTGGCATTTCTGAAGGGGTGTGTGTAGGATGGGGAGAACATATTACATCTAACAGAACATCACCTGCAGGTTGTGCAATATAATTTACGTCCTCGAATGCAAAAAACCAGGATGTCATATCCAATATGTAGGAAAAACTACAACAGACCTACGCACATGCTTCAGAAACCACAAATCGGCAATCTTGACTAAAAAGGTGGAGTAACCAGTTGCAAAACATTTCAACACTGAGGGCCACAGCCTGTTTGACTTATCTGTAACAGCTATGGAGATGCCAACAGATCCAACAGCACTGACTAAGAGGGAGAACCTCTTGATATACTCCCTGGACACATTGGCACCATGTGGCCTTAACCTGGAGGGCAGTACCAGCATCACCTAGCTTCTTCAAAGGAAGCCCCGCTGAGCATTCCATCCTCAAAGCTCTATAATTGCCACCTTGGCAGCAGCATTTGTATGTTAGCAGCTAATGAAGGCGGAAGCCGAAATGTTTTGCTAGTAAAATAAAAACCTCTGTTTTCCTCATCGCAGTTACATATATGATATATAGAATTGGTTCCAGGAGGCAACTTCTGCATTTTTTCTCTTTTACCTGAGGGGGGCAGAGGGAAGTTGAAGTTGCTTAGGGAAAAGAAGTATTATAAAATGCAGAAACTTTACCTGGAGTGGGGCTTGGCAGGAAAAAAGAGAACCCAGAAGCTGCAGTTTAAAACCAAGAGCCCAACCCTCCCCATGACACTTTCCAGTTGGTGTCAGCAGCTCTACTGGCTTTCAGACAAGGGAGTCCATGCTGGGGATTGAACTTGGGACCAGTAGTGTAGTGGTAAATTCAGGTCCCTTCATGTTAGTTACAGCCACCACCCCCTTTTTTTGCAGCTGGGTTGAGAATGAGATCCTTGCGCATGCCTTCGCACACAACAACATGTTATGGAAATATGTATATATTCACTCATAGGCAAAAACCTTGCAGTTTAAGAACGTACCTATAGCCCACAGATATTTCTATCAAACTTTAAAAAGCAGGGAAATTGGGCAGCTATAGTGAATGCACCAGGGGAGCAGGAGACCTGACCTCCTCTCTGAGATATTGGACTGCCCTACAAATTGGTCAAAATGCAAACACCATTTGGGTTGGTCTTTCACAGTCCAATCCACTTCCTGTGTAGCTTGGAAGAATTTGGTAACATGTGCCTCTGAGAGTATGGTGAGTGGTGGCAACACCTGCCATCTCCAAAGATAGACAATTATATTTTTGTATGTTTGTTGGTGTTCTTCTTACTTTGCTTCTTTCCTGTGTTACTAATGTTTCTACAGAGAATCTAAACTAGAAAAGTTTATTTCACTCATTGTTCATCCTAGAAATCTGTGTCAAAATTATTTTTATTAATTTCAAAGCCTTTTTATTGGTCAGTGCCATATGATGGTGAAGACAGCATTTTTTTGTTTCAAATTGGAAGTTATGTTCTATTTCTATTTTGGGTGCGTTAACAGTGGAATCTGAAACTGCAGTTTGAAGTAAAATCAGACTGATTCCAATATGTTGCTACTTTAGCAATGACTCTAGCTGTTGGAAAAAAGAGGATGCATGTTTTCAGCCTGCTATGTTTAAACCACTTCATTTAAGGCAAGGGGGGCGTGGTCAATTAAAAATATAGAGCACACCTAGCATTTTGCTAGAATATATTTCACCTCCCACTGTTTTATCTTGTGCAAATTGAGACACTCCTGAGGTCCACTGGAGACTATTCTGTAGAAGCCAGTGCCATTATTCCACAATTATGTTTGGAGTGTTTTTAGTGTAAATTTTGCAAAGTGTTGCTGTACTTCACATATTCACAGAAACAGAAAAAAAAGAAAATGATTTCCTATAGGAAACTTCACTAAAATTGCAAAGGAAATCAGACATATTCAAATCTCTATGTATTGATGTGAAAGTTAGACAGTGAAAAAAGTGGATAAGAGAAAAATAAACTCATTTGAAATGTGGTGTTGGAGGAGAGCTTTGCAGATACCATGGACTGTGAAAAAGACAAATGATTGGATGTTAGAACAAATTGAACCAGAACTATCACTAGAAGCTAAAATGATGAAACTGAGGTTATCATACTTTGGACACATAATGAGAAGACCTGATCCATTAGAAAAGATAAAACTGCTGGGAAAAACAGAAGGGAGTAGAAAAAGAGGAAGGCCAAACAAGAGATGGATTGATTCCATAAAGGAAGCCACAGACCTGAACTTACAAGATCTGAACAGGGTGGTTCATGACAGATGCTCTTGGAGGTCACTGATTCATAGGGTCTCCATAAGTCGTAGTCGACCTGGAGGCACAGAACAACAACAACACAGGAAGTGGATTGGACTGTGAAAGACCAACCCAGATGGTGTTTGCATTTTGACCAATTTATAGGGCAGTACAATATCTCAGAGAGGAGTTCAGGTCTCCTGCTCCCCTGGTGCATTCACTATAGCTGCCCAATTTCCCTGCTTTTTAAAGTTTGATAGAAATAGTTGTGGGCTATAGGTATGTTAAACTGCGAGGTTTTTTTTTTGCCTATTAGTGAATTTCCCTGCTTTTTAATCCGGGAGGTAAGAAATGGGATCCTGTGCAAGTTTGCTGAGAATGGATTGATCATTTGCATACTTATTGAGTTCAATGGGATTTACTCCCCTGCTATCATGCTTAGGATAGGTGAAACTGACCACAGAGGTTGGGGAGGGGAGGAGGAGGGAGGGAGGGGAGGAAACACAGAGGGGAGGACTGGGAGGGGAGCAGGCAGGAGGGGGAGGGGTGGAGGGCAGGTTTGATCATTTGCATGTTTATTGAATTCAGTGCGATTTACTCCCATGCAATCATGCTTAGGATAGGTAAAACTGACCAGGGGGGAAGGGAGGGAGGGCTGGAGTGGGCAAGGGAGGAGGAAGAAGGAAGAGGGGTGGGGGAAGGGAGAGGAGAGGGGAAGGAGGGGTAAAGCAGGTCTGATCATTTGCACGCTTATTGAGTTCAATGGGATTTACTGTTATGCAATCTTGGTTAGTATAGGAAAAACTGACCATGGGGGAGGAGGAGTGGGAGTGGGAAGGGAAAGGAGCATATTGGAGGGGGCAAAGGAGGGGGGAGGGGAGGGCAGGTTTGATCATTTGCATGCTTATAGAGTTCAGTGGTATTTACTTCCATGCAATCATGCTTAACATATGTAAAACTGACCATGGGGAGGAGGAAGAGGAGCGGGAAGGGGAAGGAGGGGATTGGAAGGGGATGGGGATAGGGAGGGAGGGGCAAAGGAAGGGGGAGGGAAGGGGCAAGAAGGAAGGGATAGGAGGGAGAAGGGAGGGTGGGTTTGATCATTTGCATACTTTTTGAGTTCAATGGGATTTATTTCTGTGCAATCATGTTTGAAAATGGCAATGGGCTGCCTTCAAGTCTATCCCCACCTATGGTGACCCTTTGAATAGGGTTTTCATGGTAAACGGTATTCAGAGGTGGTTTCACCATTGCCTTCCTCTGAGGCTGAGAGTCAGTGACCAGTCCAAGGTCACCCAGTGAGCTTCATAGCTCTGTGGGGATTCAAACCCTGGTCTCCCAGGTCATAGTCCAACACTGACCCAGGGAAGGGGCAGGGAAGGGAGGGGGAGGAGATTGGGTGGGTGAGCACTGGGCAGAAGGGAAGCCCCTTTCCTTTCCAAAAGGAAAACATTGTGAACAGTAACATTCTTTTTCAGGGTTTCACCCACCTTTTTATTCTACAGCAGGCACATGTAGCCTCCCACCCAAATTTAAACCAAAGCTTTCCCTGGCCACATCCACACCAGGCCTTTATGTCACTTTGGACAGTCATGGCTTCTCTCAAAGAATCCTGGGAAGTGTAGTTAGTGAAGGGTGCTGAGAGTTGCTAGGAGATGCCCTGTTCCCCTCACAGACCTTCAATTAGAGTGGCTGACTGTTAAACCAGTCTAGCCGCTGGAGCTCTCTCAGTGGAACAGTACCCATCACAAAATACGCTTCCCAGGATTCTCTGAGGGAAGCCATGACTGTCTCAAGTGAAATCAAAGTCTGCTGTGGGTGTGGCCCCCTGATTGCAAAGCCCAGCAGCTGTGAGTCTGGCTTTTAGAATTCTGACAGTTGGTTCTTACTGAGCATGCCCCTCGTTATCATAGGCTGCCAGCCAAAATTTATTAAATTAATTAAAAACCAGCCAGGCAATTTTTTTAACTTTTAAACTGCAGAAGATGAAGGTCAGAGTATGGAGCAAGGTCAGTATTAGGATTACAGGTACTCTGTGAATATGGCTGATTTTTAATGAATTTCAACAGATTATGAGCTGTCAGAGAAAAAAGTCCAAAAGGGTGCTGGGGTTTTTTTCTTCTCTTTTTAGACTTTGAACTCTCTATTCTCTCTGACTGTTTTGTGTATCACCATGAAAATTGACAGGGTAGTTAAGCAAGCGTTTCTGAGTTCAGAACTGTATGTTTGGAAGGTTTTGTTTTGAAATGAGCTTATGGGAAGCATCAGAATGGCATGGGGGTATTTTCAATTTAACATTGCAGAATGTGAAAAACCCACGCTGGCTATAGTATACAGCCACTCTCATGGCTGTATAACATGCAGAGATCCTCAGCAGTCTGAGTTGCATGTGCCAGTGTGTGTATTTACCTTGGAAGCAGACCTTTACCCTGAATTTAGATCACTGAGACTTAAGACATAGTAAAATAACAAATGCTACTTTATTTATAGAAATACATACTAGATAGGAAAGGCATGCCTAGTTCTAACTAAGTTATAGGTGCAATGCTCAGACTTGGGTATTGCCGTCATGGCTCAGGAGAGAGAGCAAAGACAGATGTTTCATCTTGGACAGTCGAAGAAGAAGACAAAGGAAGGAGGGGCAGGTCAGCCTCCCTAAGCATATCAGTTTACAATGGAAGGAAGTTAGGTAGAGAAGAACACAGGTAATGTAGGCAAGCGTAGCCAGCTGGAGGACCCTAACTCTATCTTCCTTCTGGAATACAAAGAAAAGAACCCAAACAGGAGTTGCTCTTGCCCCACTTCCAACACCCCTTCTCAACGAGTGTTTGGGTCAGTCCACGAGGTTCATCTTGTCTCACAGCTTGCAGTATCTGACTTTGCCCACCTCCTTCGTCAGAGCGTCTGCAGTCATGTCTTCCGTTGGACAATACTCCATCTTGAGTAGTCCTCTGCATTATCTCTACTGAATTGGTGCTTCACATCTATGTGCTTGGTTCGTGAACTCACCCCTTCTGACTCCATGAGTCTGATGCATCCTTGGTTGTCTTCATGCATCACAACAGGCCCAGGTATAGAGATGCCTAAATCTTTGAACAGTTCAAGTTGCCATGTCAACTGTAGCTTCAGTAGCTAACACATACTCTGCTTCTGTGAATGAGAGTGCTACAGTCTCTTGTTTCTTACTTGCCCAGCTGATCACTGAATCTCCATAGTAGAAGACGTTTCCACTGGCGGATTTTCAGTCAGTAGTTTCTTCAGCCCAATCAGCATCTGCATATCCCACTAGTCTGGGATCTCGGGTAGCCTCTAACTTCAGTTTCATGGTTGCAGTGCCCTTCAGATATCTCGCCACTCTCTTGATTGCTTCCCAGTCCTTCTTGGTTGGCAATCTGGTTTTTCTGCACAGGTATCAGACAGCTACTGCCACATGTGGTCTGGTAACAGCGCTGATACATAGATGGCTTGTCTTGTATCTCTCAATGTTTCCTTCAGTGTCCAGCTTTTTCTTGAATATCTTGAACATTGCAGCCTACAGCTTTCCTTCCTTGAGGAAGCTTGGTCAGTGTCCGAGTTTTATTCTTGTGTAGAGCTTCCAGCTCTTCCTTGGCTGCCTGCACCCACCTCTCAGCTTCAGCTTTGCGTAAGGGTTCAATCTCTTTCCAGGTCTCTGGCTCTGGAAGTTCATCTCTCATGAGGTAAGCAAGTCTTTCTGGTGGTACATCTTTGTTGGTGCGTTCAGGGTGTCTGGGTGCTGGTGCTTCAGCTGCCCCTTCTGGTTCTGATGCCTCTTCTGGCTCAGACTCCTCACCTTCCTCTGCTGGTGTATTACTGTGATCTCTTCTGTTGCAGAAGAATAGCTCAGTTTGTTCTTCCATTTCACTGTCATCTGTTTGGTGTGGCACCCCTTCTGGTTGGTGTGCACATTTTCCTTCACCAAAGTGGACAGCTCTGTGTACTCCAACTTCACCAGTTTGGGGTTCTAAGACTCGGAATCCCTTCTGCGTTGAAAAATATCTAATGAATATTCCTTCCTTGGCAGTGCAAATTATGCAAATTTGTATAAATGAGCAGAGATTGTCAATGGTCTGAGATGCTTGTGCGCCAGTGTGTGTGTTTACCTAAGTGGCAGGCTTTTACCCTGCATTAGGATCACTGAGACTTAAGACTTAGTAAAATAAGAAAAGCTACTTTATTTATAGAAATACATAGTAGATAGGAAAGGCATATCTAGTTCTAACTAACTAACTAAGTTGGAAGTGCAATGCCCAGACGTGGGTATTGCCCTCATGGCTCAGAAGAGAGGTATACTACAATGTACCTACTGAGAGAGAAAAGTCAAGTTCTTCAAACGCATGCGTTCCGAGACCCCATTTTGTTCTGGAGTATAAATAACAGTAGTCTGGTACTCTATGCCTTCCTCATGTAGAAAGTCTTGCATACCCCTGGACACAAATTTTCCTCCATTGTCAGATCTTATAATCTGTGGCTTTCTGCCAAATTTGTTGGATACAATTCTGTCATAGTCCTTCAATTTTTGAAGTACTTGACTTTTCTCTCTCAGTAGGTACATTGTAGTATATCTCAAGTAATCATCTATGAAAGTAAGCATATATACATTCCTGTTATGCAAATTTGTATAAATGAGCAGGGAACGTCAATCGTGTGTGCCAGTGTGTGCGTTTACCTAAGTGGCAGGCTTTTACCTTGCATTTAGATCTCTGAGACTTAAGACTTAGTAAAATAAGAAAAGCTACTTTATTTATAGAAATATATAGTAGATAGGAAAGGCATACCTAGTTCTAACTAACTAACTAAGTTGGAAGGGCAATGCCCAGATGTGGGTATTGCCCTCATGGCTCAGGAGAGAGAGCAAAGACAAAGATGTCTCCTCTCTCTCGGACAGTCGAAGAAGAGAAGAAGGAAAGGGCAGAAGGAGGAGGGGCAGATAAACTTCCCTTAGCATATCAGTCTGCGAGGGAAGGAAGTCAGTCAGAGCATCATAGGTAAAGGTAGTCAAGCCTAGCCATCTGGAGGACCCTAACTCTATCTCCCTTCTGGAACATAAACAAAAGAACAAAACAGGAGTTGCTCTTGCCCCACTTCCAAAAATATCCACCCTATGATGGCATTCTCATGGGTCCACAAAGGTCTGCATGAATTAATGCTAGAGATTTTGTAGTTTTTCTTTCACTTTTCTTAGGAAATGTTGGTTTCACACTTCTTGTCTTTATACAACATTCACATTTTTCTATAGATTTACACTGTCCAATTTTAATGCCTGTAGCATTGATTCTGGCTAAGCTGGCATGTCCCATTCTTCTATGCCAAACATGCAAACATCCAGAATTACAGGATTCTTTAGCTGTAATTGCATGCATAGTTTCAAAATATACCAAATGCAAAAGTCCATTTTTCAATTTTGCAGTACAACATACTTGTCCTTCATATAAAACTTGGCAATTTTTTTCATATAAGTGCAGTTCACCTCCAAGCTCCATTATTTTAGTGGCACTTATTAAATTATCTTTAAATGCTGGAACAAATAGGCAATTTTTCAGTTCAAGCTCTCTGTTGCCCTCTGATGTTTTGCAAAGTAACTCTGCCATGCCTTAACTCCACCGTGCCTTCATTGAGAACAGAAAACATCTCCTGATGCTGTCCTTACGTATGGCGGCTTAGGTTCTTAAACAATTTTTTATCATTTATTAAATGTGCGGTACAACGCGTGTCAATTAAAAATCTGGTTTTATAATCATCACTCTTTCCATCAGATACACAGTAACTGAATTGCTTCACTTTAGTTTGGCTATGTGTTTTTTGCTTCTTTTTAAAAGCAACATTTTCTCCTTTGTCCTTTCCAGGATAATCTCTTTGAAGGTGATTAGGAGATTTGCATTTGAAGCAATTCTTCCTTTATTTGTCTGTGCCCTGCTGTGACTTCAAGGCATGACTCATCTTTCTATCCTGTCTTTGGTTGTTGTTTCTGCCCACAGTAAAATTTGGTTTTTCAGTCAGAGTTCATTCCTGTCTCTCTTTATAGTCCTGATCTTTCAAACGATGTGATCTGATCTGATCTGTCTGTTCTAGTATGAAGGCAGTCACTTGATGATGTTCATTTAGAGAGGCCAGCAAAATAACTTTTGCAAATCTTTGTCCAATGATCACCCACATCTTTCTAATTCTTGGAGCAACATCTCCAGATATGGATTCAGATTGCTAGACTGTTTCAGTGTGTACAGCGACTTATAGAGAAATGATTTTTAGATTTTCTCTCATACACATTTTCAAGCTTTCCCCATATTTCTTTAGCATTTCTACAGCCCATGCAAATACTTAGTGCCTCATCTGAAAAAGGAGAAATAAGAACAGACTTCACTTTGACATGGAATCATCTTGGGGTTGCCTTGGAGAAGAAGACCATGGAAGATTCTTTGTTCTTACTGCTTTGTTTTGTTTTTGTTTTCTGATAACTGTTCTGATATGATGTGGGAATTACCTTATTTTATATCTAGTTACTGTATTGTATACATTGTACATTGTACATTTTCTAATAGTTGTTGTTGTAGCTTTTTTAATGATGTTACTTGATTTTGAATTGTATTGCTTATATTGATGTACTTGTAAGCTGCCTTGAGGGCCTTCTGGCCAAAAGGCGGGGTACAAATAAATCTATAACAACAACAACAATAATAATGCTTACACTTTCAGGAGGCAGTGGCTTCTTCATCCTCTGCTAAGGGTTCAGGATCAGGCAGGACTTTTTCTTCTTCAGAGTCTTCTCAGTGGCTGACTCACCTCCTTTCATTCTGATTGGCTCCAATCAGCAGGAAAAAATAAAGAAGCATGTTAGAAGACTCTTCTCAGTGGCTAACACACTCCCCCTTGATGCTGATTGGCTCATAGCATGCTGACAATATAGGGACCCTGCTCCTAAAAAAGTAAAGGATCTAAGACCCCCGAGCCCCCAGACGATTACATCCCTGGTTGCCACCCTAGGTACACTGGGGCATCAACTTCATTGAACTTGGTAGGTTCCACCTGAACACGCATAGGATCGCTTGCAAAAGAAGAGTTTGGGGCAGTACTCATGGTCCCTTATTTGCAGTGGTCACCTCAGGCGCAGTACAGCATTGTGCAAAAACAAGGGGTTTGAGGGGAGAGAGTCATTCTGGATGAAGACGGTGAACACCGCCCCCAGGTCATGAATATGGGGTGGCTCAAAGCTTATCATAGGGCTGAGGGGGAACTGAACTGGGGCTGATCATTGGGGTGGCTCTTCCTGGGACTAGAAACTAGTAGCCAAGTTCAGCCTCCCAAAGGAACAAGGTGACAAGTTTGCTTTTCTGACAACTTGCTGCTGGTTTGATCCCGACCATGTGCAATCTGCAAACAGTCTGGACTCCCCACTTTTCATTTGTAAGGTGCTTGTGAACTGGGCTGCAAAACCCAGCATCAGTCCCATTCTTTTGCTTGGAATAGGTTCACGCCCTTATCCTAGAACATGTGATGGTGAAAGGGGGGCTTTGTCACACCACTGCCAGGAGACCACTGGCTTGGCTTTGCCATCAAAGGTGAGCTATAAATGACAGGAGCTCCTTCAAAACTTAAACGCCAATCCCTCCTTTTCACTCCCCCGCAAGTGTGTGTGTGCTTGTGGGTATGAAGCTATTTGCTGCCAGAGGTCAAAATGAACGTTGCCGAAGGTCAAAATCAGAGCTTGGAACGGTTACTTTTTTAAACTACAACTCCCACCAGCCCAATCCAGTGGCCATGCTGGGTCTGATGGTAGTTGTAGTTCAAAAAAGTAACTTTTCCTAGCTCTGGTCAAAATGAATGATGCATAGAACAGGAGGGTTTTCTTCTCAGTGGTTTTCAGCAGGAGTAGCCAATGTGGTGCCCTCCTCCATTTGTGGCTGTACGACATCTCCCATCAGCCCCAGCCAGCCTGGCCAATGGTGGTGGTGGGGATAGGAGTTGTAGTTCAGCAACATCTGGAGGGCCACAGATTAGCCACCCAGTCTTTCAGTGTCCAACAGTGGGGGACCCTTGGTCCTGCAGATGTTGCTGAACTACAACTCCAGGGCTGTAGTTGTCTTAGACCCCTTACTTTTGGGGGAGCAGGATCCCTATGTATCCAGCATCCTATAAGCCAATCAGCATGAAAGAGCAGTGTGTTAGCCACTTAGAAGAATCTTCTAACATGCCTCCTTGTCCTTTCCTGCTGCTTTAAGACAATCTGAGTGAAAGGAGGTGAGTCAGCCACTGAGAAGACTCTTCTTAGTAGCTAACACTCTCCCTTTTCATGCTGATTGGCTCCGAAGGATGTATTTTGTTGTGGGAGAAGGCTTTAACAAGGATCTCATTCTCAACCCAGCAACAAAAAAGGGGAAGGGGTCTGGCTGTGACTATCATGAAGGGACTCCGCCCTTCTGAATTTGCCACTACAGCACTGTACAATTCCCATCATCGCTAGGCATTGCCATGTTTTCTGGGGCTGATGGGAGTTGTAGTTCAGCAACAACTGGAAGACCAAAGGAAAAAGATTGCAAGTGAAAAATAAATCATGGTTGTGCTCAGTGGGCCCTCCAGCTCTCAAGGTTTTCCCAAAGGCAAACCTTCCAGAGCTTGGAAAAGTTACTTCTTTGAACTACAACTCCCATCAGCACCAGCCAGTGTGGCCACTGGATTGGGCTGATTGGAGTTGTAGTTCAAAAAAGTAACTTTTCCAAGGTCTGCCTTTTCCATGCTAGTAACTATTTGGAGAGGGGAAGAAAAGAGAGGACGCATTCACTTGTAGGGAGCAGAAAAAGGGGCCGGGGAGTGGGAAAAAGGAAAGACCGACTAGGGATTCTTCCCTTCCTCTGGATTTTCAGGATTAATAAACTTAATAATAATAATAATAAACTTTAATTTATAGGCCGCCTATCTGGCCAATGGCCACTCTAGGCGGCGTACAATAAAGCACGATAAAATACATGGTAAAATATGATACAATAAAAACAATATAACCAGTACAGCACAATGCAAAATTACAATATTTAGTAAAGTTGTCAGTAATACAATTCTGAAGCTAGTTCACCTTAGAAGTCTCAAGTTCATAAAGGCCTGATGGAAAAGCCAAGTCTTCAGGCCTCGGCGAAATATATATAAGGAAGGGGCATGTCGAAGATCTATTGGGAGGGAGTTCCAAATCGTGGGGGCCGCCACAGAGAAGGCCCTCTTCCGAGTCCTCACCAACCCAATCACTTTAGTTGATGGGACTGAGAGGAGGCCCTGAGTGGTAGATCTTGTAGGGCGGCACAATTTATGACGTTGGAGGCGCTCCATCAGGATTCCACTGCCTTTTGCCTGCTGCGTAAGTCCAGGCCTGGCAGAGAGTCGCGATGCTGGGAACGGAGAGTTCTGAGCGAGCCTGTGTGTATGTGTTTGAATCCTTGCTAAAGATTCTACCTTCTCTGCAAATTAGTCAGACAGAGACTTTAAGCTTTAAAATAAGAAATAACTACTTTATTCTGGAAGTACACGCTTGATAGGAAAGAGTCCTATATCTAGCTAACTAGCTAAGTTGGAGCTGCAGACACTGAGCCCAGTGCTTGCCCTCATGCTTTGGAGGAGAGGGGGAGACAAAGGAATATGTCTGCTCCCCTCTAGAGAGAAAGAAGAAGACTGAGAAGGAGGGAAGGAACTGGGATCAACATCCTATGCATATCAGTCTAGCAGGAAGGAAGAGACAGCAGGAGATCAAAGGACAGGTATAGCCTAGCAACCAAGAGGTCTCCGCTCTAGCTACCCTTTTTAACCCCATGCAGCTTCAACCCACAAGTTGGAGTTAAACTACATATATTCCAACAAGGCCTGGGTATGCAAGTTCTGCACCGCACATAATAGGAAAGCATATATCCGTTTCAGAAATGTAACTTTTCCATGATATTTAGGAAAGATGCAAAGGAAAAAATCTGGACCAATGGGGAGCTTTAAATGGCATGCGTGTGTTGAGAACATCCATGTGAGGGTCCTTCATGATCCACGCCTTAAGGAATCATTAATGGCTGGTAACGACAGTGACCCGAAATGCAACTTTCCGTTTTCTATTAACATCAATGGGAGACCTGGAAAACTAACCATCTTCAACAAGAGAATCTCTGTGGGCTCTAAACCCGAAGTTAGCGCCTGGAAATGCGCGGTTACAATCGCAGGCTCCCAACTTTGCTGCTGGAATTCATCTCATTCATTTGAAAATGGAGGAGCGCAAGTCGTGGAAGGAGCAGGCTGTTGCTGACACTCCAAATGGAAAGCCGCAAACATTTCAATGGGAACCTTGGAGCGGAAGTTTCCTGGGCGCTGGAATCCTCTTTCGAGCACGTGCTTTCTCCTCACCCCCCCAACTTCAACACCTTCTATGATACTACATTGATATCGATGAGGGCCTTCCTTCACCACCCCCACCCTGCGCTGGGTTGGAAGGTCAAATAACATGCAATAAATGAATTTGAGCATCTATTTATTCCAAATGATGCAAAACAAATTAGGTTTGCAAAATCCACAGAATATAATTGTAGAAATGATGGCACTACAGAGGAGGTGCTCGATCCGCACAACACATAAAACCACTGAGCCCTGTAACCTTATCGATTTTATTTTATTTTCCTAATAACTTTTTCTAAGACTTTGAACCTGAAGGCCGCTTTCTCTGTAGCTGCAAAGCATGCAACCCAATATTAAGCACATTTCTTCGAGAACTTCACCTGTAGTCCTAATCACAGTTAAGTGTCTTAGGCTGCAATCCAATACACACTTACTTGGGAGTAAGTCCCCTTGAGCCCAATGGAGCTTACGTCTGAGTAGACATGTATTGGATTGCAGCCTTAAGCACAGTTTTAAATCCCATTGAACACAGCAGGGCTCACTTTCAAGTAAACTCGCAAAGTACTGCCTGGCTCCAATCCTAGGTGCATTTACCTGGGAGTAAGTTCCATTGAATCCTGTGGTTGTTCCCGATTAACATGCATAGGATGGAGTTGTAAAACCCACTGAGTTCAATTAGGCTTACTATGTGGGCACACATAGATCCATTTACCTGGGAGTAAGCCACATTGAACTCAATTAGACTTCCTCCTGAGTAGACATGTATAGGATTGCACTGTTATTCCTACAAATTTACTGTTGAAATATGTGGTTCAACTCAAACTGGTGGGTTGGGGCTGCATGGGGTTAAAAAGGGCAGCTAGAGAGGAGGCCTCCTGATTGCTAGGCTACACCTATCCTTTGATCTCCTGCTGACTTTTCCTTCCTGTTAGACTGATATTCTCAGGATATTGACCTCATCTTCCGGCTTCTTCTTTGTTCTCTTGAGAGGGAGAGCAGACATCATCTCTTTGTCTCTCTCCTCCCAGCATGAGGGCAAACACCAGGCTTGGTGTTTGCATCTCCAACTTAGCTAGTTAGCTAGATGTAGAACCCTTTCCTATCAAGTATGTAAAATTTCCTATTTTAAAGCTTAAAGTCTCAGTCTGACTAATTCCAGGGAAGGTGTAATATTTAGCAAGGATTCAAACACACAAAGCTCACTCAGATGCTCAAGTGCCTAATTTTGCTACTCTGCAACATTTACAGCACAATTCCATGCGTACTACCCTCAGAAGTAAGGCGCACAGTGCTCTGTGGGACTTTTTACTCCCTGATAAGTGTATCAAGGATTGCTGCCTTAATGCTCAAGGCTCTTTGTGCTTTCTTAGAAGTAAGTCCCAATGAATTCAATGGGGGTTGCACAAGAAAATGTGCATAGGGTTGCAGCGTATTTAAAGCATCACCAGAAGACAGCCCTGGTGGCAGCTGGACCGATTATGCTTTCATGTCCATTTCCACCAGGACCCACACTCACTGCACACTTCTATGGATAAAAGGTCCTCTAGCTCCATGAGTGAGCACCTGTTTTGCATGCCCAAGGTCCCAGGCTCAAGCCCTGGCGTCTCCATGTATAGGGCTGGGAAGGACTTCTCTGGAAACCCCGGAGAACTTCTGCCAGTCAGTGTAGATAATACTGAGCTAGATGGACTAATGAGGTGACTCGGTCTAAGGTAGCTCCCTGTGTTCTTTTGGTTGCTACGCCCACTTCCTTTCCTCCTTTTCCTGTCAGGGGAGTCCCAGGTGTTTTTTTAAAACCTGCGACCCACTGCTCATTCACCTGGCATGGCACTAAGCACAGCTGAAATCTGAGTAAACTGGGACTCTGCGCTGCTGCTTCACAACTGGGGAAGGGCCGTGGCTCAGGGGTAGAGCATCAGTGTCTCATGCAGAAGGCCCTGGTTCAATGCCCGCATCTCCGCTCCAGGTAGGCCCGGGAGGGATTCCTAGCTGAAATCCTGGACAATTGCTGCCAGACAGGGTAGACAATACTGAGCAAGATAGGCCAATGCTGACTCCATATAAGGCAGCCTTCTAGGTTCCTTCCTGAGTGCTCATTTGAAGGCGCTACTTCAGGTATCCAGAAGGTGAACAGGAATCGGCAAGAAAAACCAAAGGGCCACCCTTAGAGATATTCAAAACCAAATTGCCCTAACGCAGCCTATTTGAACAGCATATTTTAAATATGTTTCATAAGAAGATATAGGTGTTCCTGAAATGGACAGGGGAGGGTGCACCTGCATGTTCTAATCAGGGGTGTAGTTATCCAGGGACTGGGGGGGGCTTAGACCCCTTACTTTTTTGGGAGCAGGGTCCCAATGTCTCCAGCATCCTACAAACCAATCAACGTGAAAGGGAAATGTGTTGCCACTGAGAAGAGTCTTCTGACTTGCTTCCTTGTCCTTTCCTGACAACTGGAGCCAATCAGAGTGAGTCAGCCACTGAGAAAACTCTTCTCAGAAGCTAACACTATCTTTTCATGCTGATTGGCTCCTAGGAACATCTGTTGTTGTGGGAGAAGGCATCCACAAGGATCTCATTCTCAACTCAGCAGCAAAAAAGGGGGGAAGGGGTGTGGCTGTGACTATCATCAAGGGACCTTGCATTTCTAAATTCGCCACTACGCTACTCGTCTTCCTTAATGGAATGAATTCAGCTTCCAATCTAGTGCTTGGTCATGTGAATCAGGATGGGTATGTACCACTTTGGAAGGACTGCAGTGACGACTCCCATGTACAGTGTGATTTTTGGCATGACAGTTGGTTACCCACAGAGGTGCCCTTGGACACACTTATGAATAATATATATAGCATATATGCACTTTTATTTTGAAGTGTTCCATTGAGTTCTATGGAATTTATTCCCAAGTGAGTATAGGATGGCAACCGTTGCTGCAGGTGAGTGGACTTACTTCTGAGTAAACATGCCTAGGCTGCACCTCATCACATTTTCTCTTCACATATGTCTGAGATAAATTGAGCTTTGGCTTGGACTCACGTGTTCAAGGCAGCATCTGAAAACACAGGCAAAAATAAGAGATATTCCTTGGCTTTGTGTCGGCACTGAGGCTTTTTCTGATGAAGGATCCTGATGAAGGATCCAGCACGGATTGTTTAAATTTATGCCAGTGAAGTGTTACTGCAGTCAGTAAGACCCCTCCATGCCCATCTTTATGGCACATCACAGGTACCCCGACATTAAGCTCACTTCTGTGGAAGTAAGGGCCACAGGGTTTCAACAGGAGGACCTTACTTCTTAGTTAGGGTTGGGCAGGATCGTGTGACAAGGATTTCTAGAGTCCCCATTTAGGGTTACAGCCCTGCTCTGAAGGCAGCGGAACTAGTTTAAGACAGAATGCATTTTAAGATGCATATTGGGAACGGGTTGCCAACCAAAAGGCAAAATTAACTGGTTTATAGTACTCTGACACCCATTTTGGGATTTCAGGTCCCATGTGCGGCCCCATCCTAAATAGCTGGCTTGGAATTAAGGCTGCAATCCTCTACATGCTTACCTGGGAATTACTTACTTCTTAGTAAACACGGATTGGATCAGGCTTCATGTCCTACTGTTCTCAATAAGAAAGACTGCAATCTTACACATATATACATACTAGGGTTGCCAGGTTCAGGGCCTGAGACTGATCATGTATCTTTAGGTGTTCTTACAATGCTGTAATGGGAAAAACCACAAGGTGGAATTCTCCCTTCCCCCTGCACAACTTTTAAAGATACAGAAGACCTCTTGGAGGCAACCAAGCGGTCTTCTGTATCTTTAAAAGTTGTGCAGGGGGAAGGGAGAATTCCACCTTGTGGTTTTTCCCATTACAGTGTTGCAAGAACACCTGCACTTGGCTGACTTTCTCTTTTCCTAAAGATACAGGATCAGTCTCAGGCCCTGAACCTGGCAACCCTAATACATACTTATCTAGGAGCAAGCTCCATTGAACTCAGTGGGGCTAAGGATTGTGCTGTTAGTCTCAAGTAAGCGTGCATAGGAGTTCAGCCCTGTAAACTTATTCGGGATGAAATCCCACAGGCCTCAGTTGGATTTATACTGCAGTCCTAACCCCATTGAATTCAACTAATCCCCATAGAAGACTAATCCCCATTGAATTCAACTAATCCCCATTGAAGACTAATCCCCACTGAATTCAACAAGGCAACTTCTGAGTAGACATAGGCTTGCGCTGTTAGTCGGCAGTAACTTCCTGTGCAGCTAAGAGTCAAACTACACGTGAGTGGTGATTTGAAGTAATACCAACAACCCCATCGTGACTGCGTTAAAGTAAGAACAAAAAATGTTGAAGACGACCCAGTCACGGCTCAAACTGCCTACCTTGTTAGTTTGGTCCCGAGTTCCACTGCCGCGGATATTATCTGTCTGTGTTTCATCAATGGGAAGTCTTCCCATCAGTCACCTCCAAATGCAGCCTGATCATACGCGTGCTCATTTAGAAGTCCCTCTGAACTGCGTGGGATTTCCCTCCCAAGTCAGTGTGCCTAGAACTGCAGTCGCGGAGTCCAAGTCTGTGCATGCCGTTTACTGGGAAGCAGGTTGCTCTGGGCTGCGTGGGGGCTGGCTCCCAAGCTAGGGGGCACCGAGTCGCAAACAGCTCGTGCTAGGATGTGCCCAATACACTTAGGGTCATCAGGGAACGCGAGGCTAAAATTATCAATGCCCCGCGGTGGAGCAGTTCCATAAAGTTTAGGCAGCTCTTCGATGGTTTTTTAAAGTACTTGGAGGGCTGCATTCCGCTTTAGCCCTTCAAAAGTCTGCAAGGATGCTGATGGCTCGTGGGCGCAGAAATCCTAGGAAAAGCAGTATTCAGGCAGCGCTGTAGCTCGGTGGTAAAGCCTCTGCGTTACATGCAGAATGCCCCAGGTTCGAGCCCCAGCGTCTCCAGGTTAGGTAGGGCTGGGAGCAAACCCGTCCTGAAATCCTGGAGCACCGCTCCCAGTCAGTGTGGACAATGCTGTACTAGATGAACCATTATTAGGCAGCTTCCTCTCTCTGTTCCTAATGTTGTAAATGTTGGATTCGCTTAGCAGAGTCAGCACACACAGCTTGGCCCTGACTGTATACTGAATGCCTTGTGAGAGCCCTTCCCTTCAGCTTCAGTCACGCTGAGACTTTTGTTACAGAAAATCCGAAAGGTTATTTTATTATAGGGTCCTGGTTCTAACTACCTAACTCGGTTGGACATTCAAGGAGCCACGCTGGCTCCTTCACCTCTGAAGGAGGGAGACAGAAAGAGAAGGGCAAGGTATCTCCCCTCTTCCAAGGTGGGAAGAGGAGTTAGAAAATGTGGTCAGCAGCCCTAAGAGTACCAGTCTAGCACCTGAAGAAAGGGTCAGCCTTGAGGTTCCCCTCTCTCTATCTGCTTTTCCCCTGTACAAACCCACCAAGCTGAGTTACACCCCAACACTTCCAACAGCAAACACATGCACATCCTTCTGCTTTATAGATCAGGTTACCCAACGGCTTCCACTTGCCAATCATTTGTAAAAAATTCTAATTTGCACTGCTGCGGTGAAATGATGATTGACCCTGAAGGGTCAATGGCAGACATAATTGACTGTGTGGTACTCTGAACTTCACTTAATATTTCCCTCACTCTCTGTGTTGTAAGCCAAGTGCAGCATTTGAATTCCCCCTTTCTAAATGTGCACCCTCACCTATTCTAAAAAAAGTCCTTCACCACACTCAAGTGCTTTTGAAGAAAATAAAGTCATTTATTGTCAAAGCATCCAACATATCCAGATAAACTATAAAGTTTAATAAATCTTTTTTCTTCAAGAAAAGAAAAAAACACATAACTATTCAGACTTCATTTCACTGGCACAAAATTACACTTTGTATTAAAAGGAAATCCATATTTACAGAATTGAGGGCATTCTGCATCAAAGTCCATAACTTTTTGATGTGGGACATGCACTTTCCCCATTGGAAACATAAAATGAATTCAAGTCTTTGTGGATTTTATTACTATTATTTTTGCAAAGAGAGAGATGACAAAACTGTCATCAAGTAATGAAGAAAAGCATTGCATCCTCTTTCAGTATTTTTTTAAAATTTTGCTTTATATCTAAAATAAATTTTTTACCCATACATATAGTTATTATTACAGCTAAACCATAAGTGCTTAATAATTTAAGTAGAAACGTATGACAAATGCATCAATATGTTGCAATATATGACATTTTAAAAATGTACTATTAAAAGTTATTTACTTTTTTTGGAAAGTGAAAATGCGTGCATTTGAAACAAAAGGAGGAAAAAAACAAACCCACCCACCACCTTTTAAGTTTTTTTGAAAAAATTATTCAAGGTAAACATATGCACAGGCATAAGAATTTCAGCAATGGTTTGGGGTGTTTTGCTTCATTTGTGGTTGGCTGCAATGCCCAAGAGATATACAAAGGCTTTCCATATGCAGAGACTGAGTGACTGTAACAATTGTAAATGCACATGCAGTGCAAAGTTCTTCATGTTTACTCTGAAGTAAGCCCAATTTAGCCCAATGGGAGTTTCTACCAAGTAAGCGTGCACAAGATTTCAATCTTAAATTTGCAAGGAGCTCCAGTGAAAATTTTAAAAAATGCAAAGCCCATGAGTTTTTATAGAAGCCAAAAATTCATCTTCTGATGGTGCTATGGCAATCTTACCAGCTGTTGGAATGATCACAGGGTTACTCATGAGCAAGTTGTTATAAATTAAGCCAAAGTGTCCTCTCTTTCTGAAGTGAAAAAAAATTAAGGTTCCTCAGATAGGATTATGCTTACAAAGAATGAATATGTGAGGGATTCTCAGGTTTCTCTTTGCTTCAGATTTTCTTGCTTTGATCCTTTCCATCACACCTTCCCAATCTATTTTTGCTCTCTCTCTTTTTGAATAGGTTGTTGATACTCGGTTCACTTGTATTAGAAGAGAAATAGAGGTTTGGGACAAACCACATGCAGGACAGGTAACTTAATGGCAAAACCCATACCCAGTAGTGGAGTGGCAAATTCAGAGATGCAGGGTCCCTTCATGTTAGTGACAGCCATGCCCCCCTTTTTGCTGTGGGGTTGGGAATGAGATCCTTGCTAATGCCTTCTCTCACAACAATAGACGTCCCTAGGAGCCAATAAGCATTAGAGAGTATTAGCTACCGAGAAGAGTCTTCTCAGTGGCTGACTCACCTCTTTTCACTCTAATTGGCTCCAATCAGCAGGAAAGAACAAGGAAGCAAGTTAGAAGACCCTTCTCAGTGGCTGACACACTCCCTTTTTGTGCTGGCTTGTAAGATGCTGTAGACATAGAGACCCTGCTCCCCAAAAAGTAAGGGGTCTAAGACCTCCTGAAACCCTGGATGACTACACCTCTGCTCATACCCATGGGGACATGCTCATTTCACTACTTCCCATGGCTTCCATTCTATTGGAGCAGTGGAACTGGTTTGGACCCTCAACTTGACTTGCATCTTCCATTACATCATTTCCCATGGCCTTCAAGAAAGGGTTAAGCTGCTCACAGTCATGCATGGTCTTATCTAGGAAGGCCTGTAAACATTAGAGCAGTCATACTGCTCACTCTAAACAAGGGCTAGGGAGCCTTCCTCATCCTGAGGGCCACATTCTCATGGCTAGCTTCTGGAAAGTTGCATGCCAGTGGCAGGAAGAGTGAGAGGGGAACGTGGGCGGAGCTACAGATGCAACTTTTACCTTTGTACGGTAAGCTACATTCCAGACATGCATAAATCAGAGGTTTCTACACACACACCCATGTATTACTCCAACCAGTCAAGCAAGAGGCATTATCAGAGTTCAAGGGGGAGGGTTTGCAGCAGGTGCAGTGAGGGGTGTGGCTTGTAGACAGGGATGTGGCTTAAGTTGTATAGTGCTAGAGGGCGGCAGAGAGAGACATGAAGGATCACATTCATCTGTTAGGTCTGAGGTTTCCACCCCTGCTGTAAACTATCTCATTTACAGCAAGGTCCCATAGAGTTCAGTGGGATTTCAAGTAAGCATGCAAAGAACTGCAGACATACAGCCCAATCGTATGCATGTTTCCTAAGTCCCGCTTGCAGCATGTCGACACCATACATTTAAAGCACACCCAACGCACATTTAAAGCACATGAATTCCCCCAAGGAATATCAGGAACAATAGTTTGTTAAGGGTGCTGAAAAATTGTAGCTCTATGAGGGGAAAACCACAGTTCCCAGAATTCTTTGGGGGAACTCATATGCTTCAAATGCACATTGGATGTGCTAGGTCTGAAGGTCCCATTCCCAAATGTAAATTATTAAAGACAAGGCATTCTTTTGATACATCCCACAACACTTTCACTGCGGTCTGGGCTATTCCAGTGAAAGTGATTTGTTGCCTCTGGTTACAATCCCCTCTCCCAAAAGAGGAGTAGCAGCAGCAGCATAGTAATAATAATAATCATCATCTCTGAAATCTTGTGGCTGCTCCAGAAAAACTAATTAAGAAGAAGAGCCTGGATACAGGCTTTTCTAGAAGTTCATTCATCTGAGGGTGATCAAACTATGCCAGAATGAATAGCTTTGTGGAATATTCAGGAGGTGTCAAGTTAAAATCAATGACTCTGCAATTACTTCCATCTAAGGACCTTTTTAAGCATCCCATTGAAGCACCGGTGGAATCTAGGAAACAACTCCAGAACTATTCTGGAATGTGTGATTTGTGGTCTCCATCACCCCAATCCTACTTTGCATTTTATGCGCCTGTGAGTGCATATATCACCACAGGGATGTAAACCTACAGGTGTGTGTGCACATGTGTGTACTGCATTGCCCTCCCCCTCTTCAGACACCATTACAAATGACGTAAACCAGTTTGAAACCGGTTTAACTTTCATGGCATACCCCAAAGGAATTCTGGGAAATTATACTGTGGCCCAGGAATGTGGACATTCTTCACCAGAGACGTCTCAGAACCTACAATCCCCAGAATTCCTTGGAGGAGGAGGAGGAGGAGGCGGTGGCGGGCGGGCTAGCGGGCGGGAGGCCATGAAAGCTGAGCGGCAAGGCGTAGCACAGGCCAGGCCTCCTCAGTTGTGGGAAGTCATGTGCCTGGAGAGGTGGTGGCGCTCCCGGAAGGACTCGTTGCATATGGGGCACTTGAGCTTCTCCTCGCGCCGCCTCTTGACCAGGGGCTCGAGGGAGTACTCCTTTTTGTGGTGGGAGCGCATGTGGTAGACCAGGTCAGAGGTCATGCGAAAGGAGGCGTTGCACTTGGCGCACCAGTTCTGCGCCGGCAGGCAGAGCGACGTGAAGGAGGGCGGCAGCAGCGTCAGAGCCGAGGGCAGTTGCAGCTGAAGGGGCCCCGCCGCCGCCACGGCCGCCGCCGAGCTCTTCGGCCAGAAGGTGGTGGCGTAGAGGAAGGGGCTTTGCTTGGGCAGCCCACCTCCGGCCGCGGCGCCCCCGCCCCCAACTCCGGCCCCGGCTCCTCCGCCGCCGCCGGGCTCCCCGGGCGCGCTCGGCAGCTTGACAGTCAGCGGGTCCGGCGCGTAAAGGCGCGCAGCCCCGTCGGCGCCTGCGTGGCACCCGGCCTCCACCAGCGCGCTCAGCTTCTGGCCCAGCACGAGCTGCGTCACGTGCGCCGTCGAGGAGGAGGCCGCCGAGGAGGAGGCGAAAGTGGAGCGGGCCGGCTGGGAGAAGGCGCTTTTCCTCTCCTCGGGGTTTCCCACGCTGGAAGGCTGCGAGGAGGGCACCGTCGAGAAGGCGCTGCCTCCGGAGCGCGCGCCCAGGAGGTGCTGGGGCTGCTTGTCCGCCGCCGCGCCGCAGCCTGCTTGCGCGCTGCCCGGAGAGCCGCGCTCTTTCTCCTCCTCGCCCGCGTCCAGCCCCCGAGAGGCTTTCTTCACCTCCACGAAGGCGCTCCGCTTGGCGTCCCCAGTCTCCGGGCTGGGAGGTCCGAACAGGCGGCCGCCCTCCTCCAAGCCGAAATAGCTGCCCGCAGGCCTGTACTGCTGCTGCGGGGTACACACCAGCTCCTCTTTCGGCGAAGAAGGGGTCGGCCGCTCCAGGCGACCCCTGGCGGCCGCCGCTCCCCGCTCCTCGGGCAGCTGCTCGTCGGCCGGGTATTTCCTTTTAGCTCGGCTGCCCTGGCTCTGACTGGCGTCCGGGCTGCCCTCCAGCTGCTCCCGGCGGTTGGGAGAGCCGCTGCTCGGTCGCGAGTTTTCCAATTCTCGCGCCAGGTTGTGGAAGTCCGTCGAAGGCTTGCTCACGGTTCCGTTGTTGCCGCCGCCTTTGCTGTCCTGAGCGCCGTGGTAGTGGTGGCGCTGGATCTGCGGCTGGGCCCCGCTGGGCTTGCTGTGGAATTTGGTGGCTCCCGGCACCACAGCGTCTTCCGGGTCCTTGGCGCTGCTGCTGTCCTTGGTGCTGGATTCGTCGGCGGGGCTGTTGTCTGCGCCGGGCAGTCGTTTGGGGCAACGGAACCGCAGGTGGGCCACATAGGGGAATTCGAACTGGAAGCGTTGGCTGCACTCGAGGCAACTGTAAGGGGGCGAACCTTGCAGCGATGGAGGAGACAACACACAGAGGCGTTAAAAAAGGAGCCCGTTAGTCGCCTGCTCTAGTAACCCGCCTCGCCAAAGAGCCCCTTGTACAGGAAAGAAATAGTTGGCAAAGCTCAGTTTCCCCTAATGATAAAAGCGCCCAGTAATTTAAAATCTACAAAATCTAAAACCTCAGTCAGGCCTTTGGAATCCCCACATCTCCCAGAATCATAGCTTAGATAACAGCACCGTGTAAGAAGCTTTTTGCCCCTATAGCAAACCCAACATCTGTTTCCTCCTATAGTTGGGTCTTCTGAATGATCTTAGATGTCATTATGGTCATCTCTTGTGAAGAGTTGTGTCAAGAGTCTGAATGTCTATGATCAGTTGCACAATAAAAAAAACAATACCCAAAAATGTTCATTGGATGTTACGCAAAAATGGACTGCCTTCAAGTCAATCCCAACTTATGGTGACCCTATGAATAAGGTTTTCATGGTAAACAGTATTCAGAGGGGGTTTACCATTGCCTCCCTCTGAGGCTGAGGCAGTGTCTGGCCCAAGGGCACCCAGTGAGCTTCATGGCTGTGTGGGGATTTGAACCCTGGTCTCCCAGGTCATAGTCCAACACTTTAACCACTGCACCACACTGGCTCTCTGGATGTTATGCAGCTACCTTCATATCTGAAAATATAATGGTTACCTTGAACTTCCAAGGAGTCCTTTTTAGCCTCACAAAGCCCCTCTGAGGTAGGCTGCCCTGCAAGACTGGGGCTTGCTCTGTGGATAGGGCAGAGTGTCTATGCAGTAAACCTAAAAGCTCAGCAGGGATTGGACATGATTCCCCATTGCCAAACCCATTGCTGCATCACACCTTCTTACTATATTATGACCATTTAGGAGTCCAACTAGTTTTTAGTGTGTAGGAAGGCCAACTAGCTTTTAAGAACCCTGTGTAGAGTAGCACTGGCTGTTTGTTTAATAGGACTTCTGTAGACTCTACTACTACAACAAAACACCAACAACCTGATGTATTATTTATTTCAGTCCAGCAACAGATCAACTGAGTGACACAAGTGCACATCTGGGTGGGAATGTGCATAGAGGCTTATCCATCCTCACTGCTAAGTGCTGAGATGGTGGACATTACTATCTGGGGCGCCAGTTTCACCCAACACAGCAGGAGCTGGATTATTATTATTTAATAGAGGGATGGGCTAGTTGCATCCTTAGGGTCTACTTTTGAAAAAACAGGAATCCCTGCAATTTACAAATGTTTTTATCTTTATACAGAACATTCTCAAGCCCAAATGTTTTAAGAGATCCTCCTTTCACAAGAACAGAGCACGTCAAGAGTGTCTGCTCCAGCACTGCAAGATTTACAGCAACAAGCAAGCTGCTGGGAAATGGGTCGGTCCTTCACCAGTGGGCCCTGATCCACTTTCTCCCACATGTTGATACATCACCATCAAGATACAGAGCACAGTAAAGAATACTAATGCTAAGGGCTCCTTCCTAGGAGCCTGCTCAGCTTCATTGTGTTCAGTGGGACTTCCTCTCAGAATGTGTGCTTAGGATTTGCAGCCAAGAAGAGCACCTTCTCCTTTCTTATTACATTTATACACCAAGGAGCTCAAGGTAGTATACAAACTTGGTTCTCCCTGTCTTGGTTTTATTCTCACAACAACCCTGTGAGGTAGGTTAGGCTGAGAAACCAAAGTCACCCAGTAAGCTTTGTGGCCCAGCGGGGATTTGAACCCTGGTCTCCCAGGTTCCAGTCTGACAATCTAACCACTGCACCACACTGGCTCTCCCTGTTCCAAGGAGGTTGCAAACTGCATTTCAGTGGGGACAAGAAGGGGGAGGCCTGTGTAACTACAATGTGACAACAGAGGGAGAAAAAGAAGTTTCCCTTTCTCCTTGTTTTTTTTTGGGGGGGGGCGTCAGAGTGTTGAAAATGTCAAAACCTTCCAGCACCCACTGTTTTGGGGTGTTTCGGAGTCTTCCCCTAGTTTCCTTTCCCCTTTCAACGCCGTGGGAGTTTAATAATATTAAGCGGTTGCAGTCTCCCAACCAATCTGGCGCTTCCAGCCGGCTCAAAGTCGGATGCAGCAATTAATTTTCATTCGACCCGGCTCAGTTTGCTCAGCCGCACGGTTTCCCTGCCAGTCTGGCTTATCCTCTTCCCGAAGGAGACCCGTTTCCTTTTCAGTTTTAGAACTTCGCCGTGTCTAGACAATGACCCCAGAAACACTCCTCCCCCTCCGACAGACGCCGCCGGGACAAACCTCGACCTACCGTTCATTTTGCTGTGGGCCCTGGCCGTGCTCAGCAGGAGTAACTCGGTCAGCTCTTTCCCGTACCAGACCAGCAGCTCCTCGTCTTTGGCAATCCTTCGCAGGGAGCGGTAGAACAACTGTCCGTTTTTGATGTAGGCTTCCAGGTTTTGTTCCTCTTGGTCTCTAGCCGACTGGACCAGGCGCAGCCACATTAAGCCTTCGGAGGAGCCGTTGGCGGCGGAGGTGTCCACCTAAAGGGGAAGAGCGGCAAGGACGGGATTAAAACAGGAGGGGACGCTCCTCGCTCCCACTCTCCTCAAATCCTCAAGAAAGCAGGCGGGCTGGCCTGACACAACCCCTAGCGTTTTCATGAGCAACCGACCGATAGCCTAAAGCTGGAGAGGCGCGAATGGGAGTTTTGCGTTTGACTTCGATAGCAGGAGCCCCACCCTCAAACTTGTGGCAATCCGGAAGCAAGACCCTCGGAGCTTCGGGCTTAAGGCTGCGGTCCTGAGCGCGTTGACCTAGGAGCCAGTCCCGTGGAGCTCAGGTAGGCTGGCTCCCGAATAAACTGCCTGGGCGCAATGTAACCTGAAGAGCTTTGGCTCGTTAGATGTCTTTTGTTGGCTGCGGAGGCGGACATGCGCTGAGATGAGGGTGATGGTGGATAAACCAAGCTAGGAAGAGGAAAATGAGGATACGGAGAACTGAATATATTTCGCTGCTGGCAACAAATTTCCTCTCTGCGCTCATAAACACGCTGTCCTGAAAACCCGGCCGCAGCCTGAAAGACGAGAGGGGCACGAGGCAAAGAGCCCTTTTCGAAACCGCTTTTCACCCAGCTTTATGGACTCATTCACAAAAATATTGGATAACAACAACAACTCTCAACGCTTGCTAAATCAGCCTTTGTACAACAACGCAGAGAGAGATTCGGCTCAGTTCCTAATCTGGACTTTTTTTTAAAGTTGTTGAATCTCAGCAGTTAAAAAGGGGAGGAAACCTGCACTGTACCCAGTTATGACGCACAACTCGGACATGTGTCCAGTTTACATCCGCACCCTAACCAAATTACTCAGAAACCGTTCTTCTTGAAAACTATTGGAACCATGTTTACTCATGAAACCAACACCGTTTACACTTCGGTTCCATTTGTTGGACAGGCGTCACTTCCATTTCTGCTTGACGTCACCGTGGAAGAAAGCTTTGCCTAGGGTGGCAGCCCAATAGAGGCTTAAATGAAATCCAAGCCCTTCGGATCAATTCAGATGTTGGATCGGGTTGGTCCTCGCCGAATTCTCCTATGAATTGAGCCAGAGCATGAAGGAGCAGCTGACGGAAGCAAAGTCCCCAGGGATTTCCTAATCCTAAAGACCCTTGTCTTTAAACTCTGCAAGGGCAGATGGCACACGGAGCAAACCCAGCAGAATTCGACCCCCTCCTCCCCCCCTCCCTCCCTCCTCCCCCCAGTATCCCAAGAGCCGGAAGGGGGTGTTTGGGGTTAAAAGGAAACGTCCTATTTAAATAGAGGCCAAATGTTCACTGGGAATCCTCTGTTCATTCACTACAACAGTTCACATTCAAATGCCGGCTTTTGCTAAAACGATTTTTTTAAAAAAATCGCACCTCCGTCCCCGAGGAATAAGCATGCAGTTCCTGGTCTCCAGCCCGATTAAGACGCAAACCTCGGATTAAGTTGATTGGCAGCCCTAGAGCCTCAACATATTCGAAGCAAAGCCTATTGGTTTCGCTTCACATCAGGTTTAAGCCACTTTGTTCCCAGCCTTAAGTACAGTAACTCAGAAGTAATTCATTTGGTTTCAATTAAACTTCCATAATAAGAAATTTAGGATTGGGACGTTCGAAGCAAACCCCACCATCTCTTCAAGGCGATCGGATTTACTTCCGAATTAATGTGTCTGGGATTAGAAAGAGACGCAGATTTCGCGATCCTATTAAATACCATTTACTTGGAAATATGTTCAGGACCCGCGCTACCTTAAACCCAAGATTACTGGACTGGTGGGTCTCGATGCTTTTTAGCCACGGAACATTGGAGGCCGAACCGACAAGAGACAAATCCCCACCCCTTACCCGGAATATATAGGGAACGGTTCTCTTGTCCGTGGACTTGAGCGCGACGAAAGCGATGCTGTCATAGAGCGAGGTATGGCTGAGCACGCAAGGGCCGAAGATGGCGTTCTCTGGGATGTCGCAAGTGGTGTAAACGCTGGTGAAAATGTCCGTCAGACACTGCTGGACAGCTCTGGCGTCTCCGTCCCATAGCCCTCTGTGCACCCCGGAGTCCTCCATCACTGGAAACGGGGGATGAGGAGGAGCGGAGCAAGGAAAGGGAAGGAAAGGGAAGGAGAGCTCAGTCGTGGATAAACTACTGGGCGGGACGCCCTCGGTGGCTTCCAGAGACTGTCTCGAAAGACGGCCGCTGGTTTGGAGTCTCTCCCAAGCCAGGACAAAAAAAATCCAGACATGCATCTATAATGTACCCCTTTAGAGGGAGGCAATGGTAACCCCCCTCTGAATATCGCTTACCATGAAAACCCTATTCATAGGGTCGCCGTAAGTCGGGATCGACTTGAAGGCAGTATGTTTCCATTTGGAGGGGAGAAGCAGTTGGGAACTTCATACTGAATAATAATGCACAGGTTGCCCAAAGTTAAGCATTCTGAAGTCCCACGCATTCCAAGGGGAGGACTTTAAGCATATGCTTAAGCTTGAGATCCTGTGCGCGTTTACCTGGAAGGAAGCCTCACTGAACAGCACGGGATTCGCTTTCTCCGACAAATGGAGTAAGGAATGCCGCTGTGTCTCGCTCAGATCAGTAGGGCTTAAAAGTGCATAACTTTGACTGGGTGAATAATGCCAACTCGGTGGCGGCGGCAGCAGCAACAACAGCAGCAATAATAATAATAATAATAATAATAATAAAGACCAAAGATAACTTATTTAAAGCCCTGTTCTAAGCTCAGTAACTTGGAATTAACGTTTCCACAATTTAAATGAAACGTACTTCAAAGTAGTCCAATATTGGTGGACTAAAAACAAAACAGGAATTACATATCATATGGAGGACCCGAATAATAATGAATGGGTGGTGTGATTTTTTTAAAAAAAGAAAGAAACGAAAGGCAAGACGTGAGGGAGCGGGGAATCCTGGATACTGAATAGCTAGAATAAAGCACATAGAGGGATACGGAGAGACATTCAGACAGACAGACAGAGCGACCGGCACAGGGTCCCCATCCAAGGCAACACTTCAGTCCGATAACCCTGTTTATGTGGATTGCATCCACCCCAGTCCGCTTGAAGATGCCACTGAAGTCAATGGCAAAACTCCCAGTGGCGCTTCACAGATCTGTTTCCAGCGATTCATCATTGCTTTCTTGCAACTTCGCAAGGGGACCTCGTCGCCCCCACCCCGCTTCCCTCCCTCCGCCTCTCCATATCAGAAGCTCCTATCCCAGCAAAGCTGGGACGCCTCTGAGTTCCCCAAGATCTTGGACAGGTCCAGAGCTCTCTTCCCCGCCCAGCGCAGGGCTTGTGACGGACCGGCATAGCAAATGGATTTGGAGTGCCTTGTCAGTGTCGCTGATTTGATGTCAGCTAACCTTTCGCTGGAGTCTACAAGAGGGAACGTATGTCTGCTCATTACCATAATCCAGCACTTTCCCTCGGAGACTTTAATTAAAAGCAGCGAGCAGAGGTAATTATTTCTTACCTCGACACGCTTATTTATGGGAGGCGGGCGAACGCCAGTTACCTTGTTATGCACGCGGATGCATCCAAGTCAAATGCGAGAGTTGTGAACTGTAAGCAGGGATACATTTATTAGGAATAATAATATTAATAATAATATGTTTCGAACTTATCTTAAAAATAATTTCGGGTTGCTGTATAAAAAAAGATCCTAAACAGAAAATCGAGAATATATACCACTGCCTCCAAATCTGCCGTGTGTTAATTTTTCTTCTGCAAAGGAAATGACCGCCTGCTAGAAGGAAAAGAATCCGCTTTTAGAAGCCGTTCCGGGGAAGGCTGTTCCCAGAGATCACGCTGGAAGATCTCCCACGCAAGACCCGCGGGCATGAAGGAGAAGGGCCAGCCACTTCGGCGGGGCGTGCGCAGGAGACTTTCCCCCGGGATTGTGGCTCCCGGCTCAGTTCACTGAGAGAAATCTTAGTCTTTCCATTTTGAAGGCGGGCGACGGTGGTGGTGTTTTTAAAAGAAAACTTTTTCCACCTCGGACTGCGCGCCACACCTTTCGAAGTCTTTATTCTGGTTAAGAATACTGCGCCTTTTGGGCACGATGGCTTTGCACATTAGTACGCGGGGGGTGGGGTGGGGTGGGAGCAGCAGATTCTAATCATTTGCCGAAAATGAGTGATTACAGAACAATATCCTTGCGATGGCTTGCTAGTTGTCACCTCGTGATTTATGATCCGACAGGCAAATCAACTGGAATTTTAAAAAATAAATAAATCCTGGCCTGCACTCAATTTGTTCTTATCCCCTCTTCCGCTCCAGTCCATCCCACATTTACAGGTTTAGGAAGGAAGTGGGGGAAGTTTCTCTCCCGGCCGGTGCCAAGTTCATCTCTTGACTGACCAGGCCGAAGGGTCATCGTTTCTGGGTTGCTTTTGTGCGTGTGTTTGCGGGTTCACACGGCCATCAAACGGCGGAGGAAAAAAGTAAACCAAATCCATCAGCGGAACGGATCCATGCCTTTTAGCCTGCTCCCCTTTAGATCAGATTATCTGTCCCTGCCTGTATCTGTGTGTGTATGAATAATGATCATTCTATAGCCTCCCGCGCCCCCCCCCAGACACACACGCCTTCCCTTTCTCCAGGATTCCTTTTGAAACAATTCTGCTGGAGGTCGCGACGGTACGACGGGCAGCAGCGGGACCGCGATCATTAAAATGCAATGCTAACAATGCAAGGGAGCCGTCCTGCAGGAGAAGGAGGCAGCGGACGCGACTGGAAGATGAGCCGAAAGAAAGGACGGGAGGGAGGGAGGGAATCAACCCACGCTGGCTTTTTGCCGCTTCTCGGAAATCTCTCACGAGCTCCCAACCCCGAAAAGGACCAGAGCAGCAATTCTTCCCTCCTCTCTGTCTCCCTTTCCGACCGCTTTGGTCCCCCCCCCTTTTCGTTTGGGTTGCTAAAAAACCAGACCAAACCGAATTCCACAGGCAACCTCGACTTCCACCCGTTGGCCGATGATTTCGTCCCCCCAACAAAAATAAACGCGAACATTCTGCTCTCGCTTCTCTCCCTTTGTATTGATCCGCTCGGCGTGGCGGATTCCCTCCTCGCACCTCCCCCCTTTTTTGTCGGTGCCAGGAAATCAAACCGAGAGGAGGAAGGGTTGTTGGGGCGGGGGGGGGGAGGAGAGAGGGAGAAACAGCCCTAGAACAATTATTCCGCTCTTCTAGGACGCGCGCATCTTGACTTACCAGGAAGAAGGTCAGGATTGTAATCCTAAAGGCAGCAGCGGAGAGGGGACCGGCAAGCAAAAAAAAAAAAAAACACCACACCAAAAATGAACAATCCCCAGCAGAAAGTGGCAAAAGAGGGAAAAAGAAGGGGGGAGGCGAGTTGAGAGGCCCCCTTCTTCTTTTAGGGTGGGGGTGGGGAGAAGCGCCAGCGTCTCTGGTCTCAGCGCATCTCTCCCATGGCCGCGGGAAGCGCTTCGGGGCTCTTGCGGGCTTGGGGCGAAAAAGGAGAAGACGGCAGAGGCGCTGGGAGGAAGGGCGCGCGCGGCAGAACGCGAGCCTTGCGCAGATGGACCCGATGCAGTGGCTGACTGGCACCCAGACACACCGTTTTTGTTTGCGGCACATCATCTGCCCAATGACGCGTGACAGCCCCACCTCCCCTCCCGTTTAACTCTTTCCTGGGCTCCGCCGGCGGTTCCTCTCCCCTCCCGGCCCCGCCAGCCGCCTCCCCCTCTTCTTCCCCCCAGAGCAGTTTTGGGGAGATCCTCCTCTCTCCAGCTCTCCGCTCCCCCGCGCCAGAGGCTCGCGTCTCACCAGCTGAAGCCTTTCGGATCTGCGTAAAAAAAAAGAAGGCGAGTTTTTAATAACATAAAATAAGGCAGGATCCCAGCCAAAGTGATGCTTATTTCCGCTCAGGGCAAAGGGAGAGAAATGAAGGAGGCGACTGACATCGGGGGCATGTAGGAGGGGTTCCCTTTGGCGAGGTCCTTCTGTGCAGGTGCCCATTGAAAGGAATGAGAGTCCCGCGCTCTTGGGCGACTCGTATTCATTTCAATGGGATTTCCCGGTAGATTGTGCCCTAGTTGGAAAAAAACGCCCTACTGGTTATTTGCTCTGGCGGCATCAATTACAATTAATTAGTTTTTTTGGGGGGGGTTAGTTTAAGTATAACCATCCCTTTTAATATTCTCTTTAAACATTTGCGGAGCAGAACTCTTCGACGGAATATTCCTTTTCCTTGTTGGGCAGGCCCCATCCCAAGTCAGCTGACTCAGAAGTAAGTTCAGTGGGAACCCTCCCCCCCCCATTTTGTGTGAAAGAGGAGTGCAGAGTTATTGGTATTTCCAAAGGAGAAGAAACCGAAGCGAGGACGTCGTCAGTCATTTGTGATGTGCCTTAGGAGAACAAACAGTGAAGAAAACAAAATAATGCAACAGGCAGCAAATATATTCTGTAGGGATGATATTTCTTTTCATAGCCTATCAGCTATGATCATCGTAATCACCACCACCACCCACCCACTCACACCCCGGACAGATCTCTGTACTATAGGATGGCTCCTGGGAGAGGAAGGGTGGTGCATTGTGAGGATGGAGCTAAAACGTATTGGAGGGGAGCTGTGGCGAACCGAGGCGCACGTCCTGGCCTGTGTGATCCGGAAGGCGCGTTCTCATGGGGGCCTCCTGACGTATGAAGCCCCTTGACGCAATTAGCCGGTCTAGCCTAGTCCAGGCTCTGTTCTGACTGTAGCAACTCTCCAAGGTTCTGGAGGAGACGGTCTCCCCCCCCCCCGCCGCCGCGGTCCTTTTCAACTGGAGGTGCCAGCGGTGGAACTTGGGACGCTCAGCCTGCAAAGCATGTGCGCTAAAGCCGCGCCACCTAGCACGTTCCCCTCGCCGGCTCGCTTCTATAAGGCGCCCCACTCTCCGTCTGACTCTCCGCGTAACACGGCTCGTCCAGTAGCAAGACCGACAAACTCTGGCTCCAGCGGTAGAGTTCCTGGATTCCGGTCCAGAGAAAGACAGGCCCATTGCCTGAATTCAACGGGACTTACTTCCAAGTTAGAGAGCCAGTGTGGTGTAGTGGTTGGAGTGTTGGACTACGACCTGGGAGACCAGGGTTCAAATCCCCACACAGCCACAAAGCTCACTGGGTGACCTTGGGCCAGTCACTGCCTTTCAGCCTCAGGAGAAGCCAATGGTAAACCCCCTCTGAATACTGTGTAGCATGAAAACCCTATTCATAGGGTCGCCATAAGTCAGAAGCGACTTGAAGACAGTCCATTTCCATTTACTTCCCAGTTAGCCCAGACAGAAATTATATAGGACGTTAGGCCCAATGTCCTGTAGGACCCTGCAGAGTTGCATAGCAGAACAGAGAGTTTTGAGCGAGCTTATGTGTGTGTGTTTGAATCTTTCCTAAGATTCTACCTTCCATGCAAATATGTGGTTCAGCTCCAACTTGTGGGGTTGAGGCTGCATGGGGTTAAAAAGGGTAGCTAGAGAAGAGACCTCCTGATTGTAGGCTATATCTATCCTTTGATCTCCTGCTGACTCTCCCTTCCTGCTAGACCAATATGCATAGGATGTTGACCACATCTCCTTCCTCCTTCCTCCTTCTTTCTCTTGAGAGGAAGAGCAGACATCTTCTCTTTGTCTCTCCCTCTCCTCCCAGCATGAGGGCAAACACCAGGCTTAGTGTTTGCATCTCCAACTTAGCTAGTTAGCTAAATGTAGAACTCTTTCCTATCAAGTATGTACTTCCAGAATAAAGTAGTTATTTCTTGTTTTAAAGCTTAAAGTCTCTGTCTGACTAATTTGCAGGGAAGGTGTAATCTTTAGCAAAGATTCAAACACACCTAAAGGCTCACTCAGTCTCTCCATTCCCAATTTTGCCACTCTGCGACATACAATCCACAGGAAATGAGAAGGAAGCATGTGAGAAGACTCTTATCAGTGGCTAATGTTGCGCTGAGTGTAGTTGTGTTGCTTAATTTCATTTAAAAGAAGCACCACAGCAGCAGAGAGTAACAGCAGATGTTGAAATGCGAGTGTGCCAGCGTGTGCGCGCGTTTGCCTAAGAAAGCAGGCTTTTACCCTGCATCAGCATCACTGAGACTGGAGACTTAGTAAAATAAGAAAAGCTACTTTGTTTAGAGAAATACATAGTAGATAGAAAGGGCATACCTAGTTCTAAATAACTAGCTAAGTTGGAGGCATAACTCCCAGGTGTAGGAATCAGCCCCATGCTCCGAGAGAGAGCAGAGACAAAGGGATGTCTCCTCTCTCATGGACAGCCAGAGAAGAATGGAATGGAAAGGGCGGAAGGAGGAGGGGCAGGTAAGCTTCCCTAAAGGCGTCACAGTCTAGCGACAGAAGGAAGTCAGTCAGAGCATCACAGGTAAAAGGTAAACAAGCCTATCCATCTGGAGGACCCTAGCTCTATCTTCCTTTTGGAGCACAAACAAAAGAATAAAACAGGAGTTGCTCTGGCCCCACTTCCAACACCCCTTCTCAACGAGTGTTTGGTTCAGTCTACGAGATTCTTCTTGTCTGACAGCTTGCAATGTCTGACTTTGCCCAATGCCTTCGTGAGTGCGTCTGCAGTCATGTCTTCTGTTGGACAATACTCCATCTTGAGTAGTCCCCTGTGGTAGGTGGGTGCTTCACATATATATACTTGGTGCGTGAACTATAATAATAAATAATAAAATAATAAAATAATAAAATTTTATTTTTGAATCGCCTATCTGGCCAAATTAACGGCCACTCTAGGCGACATACATTACACAATAAAATACAATATAAAACCACAATCAATGAGTAATCTAAAAAACCCCTTCCAGTTAATAGCAGCATAAAAATTAAAATAATAAAACATTTTAACTCACCCCTTCTGACTCCAAGAGTCTGTTGCATCCTTGCTTGCTTCCCAGTCTCTTTTGGTTGGCGAGCTGGTTCTTCAGCACAGGTATCCCACTGCTTCCACCACATCTGGCTTGGTAACAGTACTCATATGCAGGCTTTTCTTTAGCATTTGGCTTCTTCTTGAATTTCCTCTTGTCGCCTGCAGCTTTCCTTCCTTGAGGAAGCTTGGCTGGTGTCCAAGTTTTACTTTGGTGTAGAGATTCCAGCTCTTGCTTGGCTGGCTGCCTCCACCTCTCAGCTTCAGCTTTGGGTAAGGCATCAATCTCTTTCCAAGTCTCTGGTTCTGGAAGTTCATCTCTTACGAGGTAAGCAAGTCTCTCTGGTGGTACACCTCTGTTGGTGCGTTCAGAGCATCTGGGTGCTGGCGCTGCGGCTGCCCCTTCTGGCTCTGTTGCCTCTTCTGGCTCTGTTGCCTCTTCTGGCTCTGTTGCCTCTTCTGGCTCAGACTCCT
This sequence comes from Rhineura floridana, assembly GCF_030035675.1. Taxonomy (NCBI): domain Eukaryota; kingdom Metazoa; phylum Chordata; class Lepidosauria; order Squamata; family Rhineuridae; genus Rhineura; species Rhineura floridana. The sequence continues at coordinate 110,520,332 of NC_084488.1, forward strand.
CACCGTCCTTTGCAGGTATATTGTTATACCTTCTGTGGTGGAAGAATAACTCAGCTTCTTCTTCCATTTCACTGTCATCTGTTTGGTGTGGCGCCCCTTCTGGTCAGTGTGCACACTTTCTTTCATCAAAGTGGACAGCTCTGCATACTTCAACTTTGCCAGTTTTGGGATCTATTACTCTGTATCCCTTTTTTGTTGGAGAATATCCAATAAAAATCACTTCCCTGGCAGTGTTGTCAAGTTTGGATCTCTTTTCCTTTGGCATGTGCACAAAAGCCTTGCACCCAAATACACAGAGGTGTGACATACTTGGTATCCTGTCATGCCACAGTTCAAATGGTGTTTTGTTGGTTGTAGATGCAGGAAGCCGGTTCTGCAGGTAAGTGGCAGTAACTGCAGCTTCTCCCCAGTACCTCTTTGGTAACTGTGCATCATCCAACAGGGAATGAATCATTTGTTCAAGGGTCCTGTTCATTCTCTCTGAGACCCCATTCTGCTCTGGGTTGTATGCAACTGTAGTCTGGTGCTCTATACCTTCCTCACAAAGAAAGTCTTGCATAGCTCTAGACACATACTCCCCTCCATTGTCAGATCTTATGATCTGTGGCTTTCTGCCAAATTTGTTGGACACAATCCTTACATAGTCCTTCAGTTTTTGAAGTACTTGACTTTTCTCCCTTATTAAATACATTGTAGTATATCTGGAGTAGTCATCTATAAAGGTCAGCATGTAAAAATTTCCACCTTGGGATGGCATTCTCATTGGCCCACATAGATCTGTGTGAATTAACTCTAGAGGCTTTTTGGTGTTTCTCTCACTTTTCTTAGGAAATTTTGGCTTCACACTTTTAGTTTTAATACAGCATTCGCAAGCTTGTGTACAATTGCACTGTTTCATTTTAATGCCTCTTGCCAAATTCTCTTTTTCACGAGCAGTTACTCTTGTTAAGCTGGCATGACCCATCCTTCTATGCCAAGTATGAATGCACTGAGAATCACTGGTTTCCTTGACCACATTTGCATGCTTAGGTTCCAAGCAATCAAGAACTAAAAGTCCATTTTCCACCTTTGCAGTGCAACTTATTACTCCTTTACTTAGAACATGGCAAAATTCTCCACTTATATGAAGTTCTCCTCCAAATTGTAATATCCTGGTAACACTGATTAGATTGTCTCTAAAGTTTGGAAGATATAAGCAATTTTTAAATTCTATCTTTCTTTCCAAATCTCCCACTTTACACAATAACTGGACACTTCCTTTTCCTTCAGAGAAGATTTCCTCTCCAGACGCTGTCAGTATCCTTTGCTTATGACTCTCAAAATTTCTAAACAGACTTCTATCATTTATTACATGTGAGGTCGATCCTGAGTCAATTAAAAATCTGCCTTTAGGATCACTCTTTCCTTCATGAGGCACATAGAAGCTAAAACCCTCTTTTTCCACCTTTCTCTGCCTTTGTTTAAAAGTTTGCCTGGAGGCATCTGTCACTTCGGCTGGCCTATGTTTAAAGTCAGCCTTTGCTCTCATCTGCCCTCTACTGCAATCCCTTTGGAAATGACTTGGAGAGCCACACTTGAAGCACAGATCCCATCTGTCTTGACTCTTTTGTGGATTGGGTTGATGACCCATGCGGCTTCCTTTTGTTTGTTTCCCCACAGTAAAGTTTGCTTGCTCAGAGACAGCCTGCATATCCTGTTTTTCCCTAAAGTCCTGGTCCTTTAAATACGATCTGATCTGATGCAGGCTTTGTTCAGAATTCTCTAGTACACAGCAAATTAATTAATGATCCTGATTAAGAGAGCTTAAAAGCAATCCTTTCTTTAATTCTTCATCAAGTACTCTGCCACATCTTTCCAATCTTGCTAAAAGTTCTGAAAACTTTTCTATGAATTTACTCAGGCTTCCCCTTTCATTAGTTTCTTTCAGAGAAAACAACTCTTTGTACAAATATAAAATATGGCTCTTTGTTTTCTTGGTATAGACTCCCTGCAGCTTCTCATAAAATTCTTTAACACTTCTTCAGCCTGCACAGACATTCAAAGCTTGATCTGATAGAGCAGAAATAAGAAGAGCTTTTACTTTTGCGTTCTTACCTGTCCATGCAGCCCTTGTGTTTACATCCTCAGCCGAGGGTTCAGGATCAGTCAGGACTCCTTCCAGCCCTTCTCCTTCCAGGAGCGCTTTAAATCTCAGGTCCCATAATTCGAAGTTATCCTTTTCCAGCTTTGGAATGCGTCTCTCCAGCAAAGATACTTCAGCCATCTTTTCTATCTCTGTTCTACTTTTCTTTCTAACTCAAAGTCTCCCTTGTAAATGACACACAAGCACTTTTAGCTTCAGCTACTACTTGCATTCAACTTAGTAGGCTGGGCCCATAACCCTTGTTGCGCTGTGTGTAGTTGTGTTGCTTAATTTCGTTTAAAAGAAGCACCACAGCAGCAGAGAGTAACAGCAGATGTTGAAATGTGAGTGTGCCAGTGTGTGCGTGCGTTTGCCTAAGAAAGCAGGCTTTCACCCTGCATCAGCATCACTGGAGACTTAGTAAAATAAGAAAAGCTACTTTATTTAGAGAAATACATAGTAGATAGAAAGGGCATACCTAGTTCTAACTAACTAGCTAAATTGGAGGCATAGCTCCCAGGTGTAGGAGTCAGCCCCATGCTCCGAGAGAGAGCAGAGACAAAGGGATGTCTCCTCTCTCATGGACAGCCAGAGAAGAATGGAATGGAAAGGGCGGAAGGAGGAGGGGCAGGTAAGCTTCCCTAAAGGCGTCACAGTCTAGCGACAGAAGGAAGTCAGTCAGAGCATCACAGGTAAAAGGTAAACAAGTCTATCCATCTGGAGGACCCTAGCTCTATCTTCCTTTTGGAGCACAAACAAAAGAATAAAACAGGAGTTGCTCTTGCCCCACTTCCAACAGCTAACACACTCCCCTTTTATGCTGATTGACTCACAGGATGCTGGAGACATAGGGATCTTGCTGGGACCTTGTTCCCACTGGGCCACAAAGAACTCTTCCTGCACATACATTCTTCTCCAAGTTAGCAACTGGGAGGTGGATTTTGTCCTGGGGCACTCTGGGGCTGATTCCTAAAGGGCTGATGATGTTCTGAAAACTGCTAACAAATTTCCCAGGTGATTCGTAGATTTCCCCCTCCCCCCTTACTTTTTCCTTCTTGGAACACCTAGATGCATTTCCTGCATGTGGTCTTCACATTTGTCATCTAACACTCCACCTGCTATACCATACTGCTTCTTTGGCACATGATTAGAGAGGGGAAAAGATATGGTCCTCCTGGGTGGTTTCATGCTGTTCGTTCAGTTCAGTGAGAGAGACAAAGTTTCATCCTGTATGGCTTTATTTAAAAAAAGAAGACCCACTTAAGCATGTATGTTACCAATCTGTTCCCCTACCCCGTTTCATCACATGCTTAATCCTCCCACGATGGGCAGAGAAACAGTGTATGTTACCTTGATCTCTGTGTAAGAAGGGTGGGATAAAAATGTTATAGATGAAGATGAGAACTTGGATTCACCCAATTACATTTGAGATTTGGGGCTGACATAATAAAGTACTTCTTTACAGGTCATTAGCTTACAGTATGAAATTCACTGTCACAAGTAATGGCCTGAGCTTCTGGCTCAAATAACTGTTTTAAAGGATCAGACAAATGTTGCTATTTGGTACCTAAACAGAACCTCCATGTGCAGGGGCAATATATCTCAGAATATTGGCTCCTAAGAACCAACAAAGGAGACACATTGATTTCATATCATGCTTGTAAATTCCAGTCAAGGAGCAGCTCTGTCCTTGCGGTGAAGGAACAATCGAGACAGTGGACCATGTTCTTTTCCATCGTACTTTCTATCGTGATTTACGTTCTGCCCTAATTACCCCTATCCTTCAAAGTATACCTGGCTGGGATGAGGCCTTTTATGTGCAATTTCTTTTATCGGACTCCACCTCTCAAGTGACCACCAAGGTGGCAAGCTTCTGCGCGGCTGCCATACACTGCAGAAGGATCTTGATCACAGAGCACTAATATAGTACTGATTTCAACATGAATTTATCTCCAGCAGTATCCTTGGCTTAATTGTTTCAATTGTTTTAATTGTTAAATTTTATATTCTATTTTTATGAATTTTTTATCTTGTATTCTTTCTTGCTGGTCTATGTACGGTAATAAACATTCATTCATTCATTCAGCAAGCAAGCAAACTGATCCAACTTTGTGGTTAACTTTTGAAGATGCTAAGAATTCTTAGAGTAAGATAAGTATTGTGGAGGCAGGTTTTGCAAGACCTGTCTTTTATTTGCACAGATGTGTTCTTAAGATTTATTTGTTTGTTATAATTGGTTTTAGTGTTTTATTGTTGCTGTAAGTCACTTTGGGTTGCTTTGTGGGGAAAATAACACATTATGAAGACGACGATGACGATGATGTAGTTGCCATTGTCTTTTTTCTTCTAACTATATTTGTATCCCACCTTTTCCTCAAGGAGCTCAAGGTGGCATACAAACATGGTTCTCCCTCACCCTATTTTATCCTCACAACAACCCTGGGAGGTGGGTTAGGCTGAGAGACAGTGACTGGCCCAGGGTCACCCAGTGAGCTTCATGGTCCTGTGGGGATTTGAACCTTGATCTCCCAGGTCCCAGTCCAACATTCTAACCACTACACCACACAGGTTCTCATTCACCCTCGTATATATATATATATATATATATATAAAACTGTGCAGGGGTGCTGGGCTGGGGGGATAAATTCAGTGCCCAATGCCAGAACAGAGTTAAATTTATAAGGCATGGATGGGGGACCTCAGGCTCACGTTCTCCCAGCCTCTTTTTCTGGACTTTGTGGCTCTTTCCATGCCAGTCTCTCTTCCCCCTGGCCATGGCTCTGTTCCCCTCCTCAACTCCTTTTGCCTGGTTGGAAAGTGTCCTTGAAACAAGCGCCTCTTGTTTACCTGGATAAAGGACAGAGATGAGTGTGAGTGCTGTACAAAGAACCACAGCTGTTGCTCCGCCTACTTTTGCCTCTGGCTCCACCCAGGTCTTGCCTCTGACCCGGCCTCCAATTGACATGCGGCCCCTGGAAGGCTGCCTATGGGTGAATGTGGCCCTCAGGCTGAAAAAGATTTTCCACATCAGTTATAATTGTTTGTAATAAGTAGAATATAATAAAGGCACAAGAAAGCAGGGTGTGCGTGAAATATGAAACGCTTCACAAATTCTCTTTTCTAAGTGTGCCCACCTGAAAATGGCAATGGACTGCCTTCAAGTTAATCCCGACTTATGACTACCCTGTGAATAGGGATTTCATGGTAAGCGGTATTCAGAGGGGGTTACCATTGCCTCCCTCTGAGCAGAGCTTGGAAAAGTTACTTTTTTGAACTACAACTCCCATCAGCCCCAGCCAGCATGGTCACTGGATTGGGCTGATGGGAGTTGTAGTTCAAAAAAGTAACTTTTCCAAGCTCAGCCTCTGAGGCTAGTCCTCCCCAGCTGGCCAAGGCCTGCTCAGCTTGCCACAGCTGCACAAGCCAGCCCCTTCCTTGTCCGCAACTGCCAGCTGGGGGGCAACTGGCCTCCTTGGGACTATGCAGCTTACCCATGGCTGCACAGGTGGCAGGGCACGTAACCCCTGAGCCACTCACTGTGGGGGTGTTCTTTAGCTTGCCCTTGACACTCAGGAGACACGAGTGGGGATTTGAACTCACAGACTCTGGACTCCCAGCCAGGCTTTCTTCCCCACTTTGCTATACCAGCTGTCTTGTGCTATATCCAACAAACATTTGTTTGCAAACTCATGAATCATACATTTGACAGGGAGCCCAGGACTCCCTGCTGCCCCCTAGAGAGTGTACAGTCAATGGCATACTCTGGTTTGCAGCCACATAATGAATGTGTGAAATGGTCCCAGGGCAGGCCTGTGAAACTTTGCTGTATGTGGGGGGGGACAAGATTTTCCCAACCCTCAGTTTCATGAACGGAAGCTGATTGGACGGGAGCTTGAATCTCACGTCAGCACTAGAAATGGGACCGTGTCCTTGGCAGCAGGCTAGTTGAGGAGGCGCAGGGCAGGTTGCATGGCAACACACAGTTCTGTTATCCAGTACACTCACTGCCACTCCCCACCCTGCCACCTGAGGCACCTGCCCCCCTCTACCTGATGGTAAGGCTGGCCCTGAATTGGTCCTAAGCCTATATCCGAATAGCAACTCAACCCCAACCATGAGGCACATCAAGACCATTAAGGCACGGAGGCAAGACCATGGACAGCTCCTGTGTAGAGATGTGTGAAGTGTGGGGAACAGCAGGGATGGATGCTGGTGGGAAAGAAGGCCAGAGGAGTACTCCAGTACAGAGGTCAGATGGGCTGGGTGAGGAGAGGCTGCCAGGCACAGAGACAGCAGGATACTAAGGAGGGCCAAGGCTGGGGGAGTTTTCATGTGCAAACTTCATCTGGGGTTGGGGTGGGGAACCTTTTGCAGCCTAAGGGCTGCATTCCTTCCTGGGCAACCTTCCAAAAGCTACATGCCAGTGGTGGGCAGGGCCGGAGGCACAAGTGGGTGGAACAACAAATACAAATTTTACCTATGTATAATAGGTTCCTACACAGAATCACACCCCTCTCTGTCCTCCATATGATGCAAGCAAGAGGCATCATGGGAGTTGAAGGATGCATCCAGCCAGGCAAAAACACTTAAGGAGTGTGCAAAGCAGGGCCATGGCTGGGGGAGAGTCTCAAGGGCCAAGTAGAGGCACTTAGAGGGCCACATTCGACCCCCTAGGCCTGAGGTTCCCTACTCTTGATCCAGGATGCCAAAATATCTGCACCCATGTAAGTTGCTTGCAATTCACCTACAGGAGAGGTGGGGAACCTTAAGCCTGGAGGCAGAATGTGCCCCTTTCGGCCTCTCTGTCTGGCCCTGGGAAATTTCCTTGGCCACACCCCTCACACTGGCACCTGCTTCCCCCTGCCCTAGTGTTTTTGGCTGGCTGGAAACATTTGTTATCCCACCCAGTGAAGACTGGTGGCTCCGATGTCAGCGGGGCAGTGAATCTGCTCCGGGTTTTCATTTGAATTTTCAAAAGTTCAGGTGAAAACCCAGAGCGGATTCACTGCCCTGCTGACATTAGAGCCACCAGTCTCCACTGGTCCCACCCACTTTTGCCTTTGACTCCGCCCACACTGGCATCTGGCCCAGGAAGTTTGCCTAGCAGGAAGTGCAGCCCTTGGAGGGTGAAAACAGCTCCCCACCATTGGTCTATAGGGCAAGGATGTGTACCTAACAGGGCAAGGTGTTTCCATGATAAGAAGTAAGTTATGAAGGAGGCAAGTTTTGTACAATTTAAGGCTGTAAGCTTGTCCCTCTGTAGCCTTTGCTTATAAAGATATTTGGCTACCTCTCTACCTCTCCCAGGGATAAATGTTTTTTTTTTTAAAAAAAACAATCTTTCAAGCTGAGGTAATGACTGGGCTGCGGCTGATTTTAAAAGGTAACTGACCCACACGCACCCAGTTGGGTGGCGGCAGTGGAGGTAGACAGGTACTCTGCCCATGCTCAGAGACACTGTCACCTTCCTTTGGACACATGGCACCAGGAAGACCAAAGACGCTTTGGACAGCTGATAAACCCTGCAGCTCATTCCTTTAAAAACCCCTGCCACTTGGGCTGGCCTGAAGGGAACATTTCCGCCCCAGCAGCTGTTTGGCAAGGCGCCCATCCCTCCCCTCCCCGCTGCCCGCACGTCGACCAGGGACAGCCTAGAGCGAGGCTAATTCCTTAATGGCAACTTTGTTCCGGATTGTGCACGAGGCGACACTTCCCCGGAAAGCGCCATTCGCAACGCCTGCAAGGAGGGAGGGGCCGGATCCCGCTTGGCCTTCGGCCAGCTAGCAGCAGTAGCGGAAAGGAGTCGGCAGCCGGGACTTCATCCACGGTCCGCGGGGAGGGGGGTCTCTCGCCTTCCGCGGGCAACGAGAAAGGGCAAATAGCCGACGAGGCTCTGATTTGCTGAGGAGAGCAGAGGAAGGAAAGCAAGCGGGGGCCGCGTGGACGGCCCGGTTGCTGCTGGAAGGGGCGCAAACCCGATTGCAGGCTCGTTGCCCTGAGCCTTCGCGTTTAATTCAGCATCGTAGCATGTGATATTGCGGGTGGGGGAGGGTAGATGCTGGGTGATGGCTGATGATGTATCTTGGCATCACACGCGCACACGCTCACGCACACGCACATTTTGGCTGCCAGAACAAACACTGTTGTGGAGATGATCTTGGGCAGCGGTGTCCAGAGTCTGGGGAGTCTTAGACCCCTTACTTTTTTGGGAACAGTCCCAGCAGGGTCCCTATGTCTCTAGCATCCCATCAGCCTGAAAGGGGAGTGTTAGCTGCTGAGAAGAGTCTTCTAACATGCTTCCTTGTCATTTCCTGCTTTGTCTTAACCCAGTGGCAAAAAAGGCCAGAGAGAGAGACTATGCACCCAGCAGTTTTTTTTTAATGTTTGTATTTTTCTTTATTGCTGTAGGGCTTTCTGAGTCAGTTAAGCAGGCCCCAATGAGTGCCAATGGCAAGCAAGCTTTTATTAGCCCCTTCTTCAAAAAGCCAAGAACCGTTGAGGTGAGTGAGGATGCTCTAATTGCCAAAGAGACAGTGAATCCTGATGATAGCATCCCATCGACATCATCAGTTTGGCCTCTGTAGGGGATGAATGTGTAGACGGAATTCAGTAATTCAAGCAATATTTTTTACAGTGAGAAAAGACAGTCAAATGGTGACAGTTATAGGGAAACAGAAAGGCATAATCAAGCCTAGCTAGATTATTCTATAATCTTAAAGGGTGTGTGGCTGTGAGGTGGTACAGGGGTGAATATCATGAAGGTACCCTGCACTTCTGAAATTGCCACTGGGCTACTGCTTGGCAGTGTACCATAGATGCTGCTAGACCCCGGATATGTCCTTGATCCAAGTGATTACTCACAGCAGTCAAGAGTAGCATGTGACACCCACCATAGTGCATTGGTGCAGCTAAACCCGTCTCTTGAATGTGGGCAGTGCAAGGAAGGGAGACTGGCCAAAGTATCATGCTTTGGCCAGGATTAAATATTACAGAGGCTGCTGCAGAAGACAGCAGTCCTGCATCACCGTCTTCCTTTTCTCTCCCATAGCTGGTATAGCACAGTGGGGAGGAGAGTCTGGCTGGGAGTCCAGAGTCTGTGAGTTCAAATCCCCACTCGTGTCTCCTGGGTGTCAAGGGCCAGCTAAAGATCACCCTCACAGTGAGTGGCTCAGGGGTTACGTGCCTTGCCACCTGTGCAGCTGTGGGCAAGCTGCAGAGTCCCAAGGAGCTCAGTTGCCCCCCAGCTGGCAGTTGCGGACAAGGAAGGGGCTGGCTTGTGCAGCTGTGGCAAGCTGAGCAGGCCCTAGCCAGCTGGGGAGGACTAGCCTCAAAGGGAGGCAATGGTAAACCCCCTCTGAATACCGCTTACCATGAAATCCCTATTCATAGGGTCGCCATAAATTGGGATTGTTGGAATATGTGGTTCAGCTCAAACTGGTGGGTTGAGACTGCATGGGGTTAAAAAGGGTAGCTAGAGAGGAGATTTCCTGATTGCTAGGCTAATACCTATCCTTTGATCTCCTGGTGTCTCTCCCTTCCTGCTAGACTGATATGCATAGGATGGTGACCACATCTCCTTGCTCCTTCTTTCTCTTGAGAGGGAGAGCAGACATCTTCTCTTTGTCTCTACCTCTCCTCCAAGCGTGAGGGCAAACAGCAGGCTTAGTGTTTGCATCTCCAACTTAGCTAGTTAGCTAAATGTAGAACTCTTTCCTATCAAGTATGTATTTCCAGAATAAAGTAGTTATTTCTTATTTTAAAGCTTAAAGTCTCTGTCTGACTAATTCCAGGGAAAGTGTAACCTTTAGCAAAGATTCAAACACACCTAAAGGCTCACTCAGTCTCTTCATTCCCAATTTTGCCACTCTGCGACAGGGATCGACTTGAAGGCAGTCCATTTCCATTTCAATGTCCAGCAAAATGAGCGGTGTGTGACATCATAGTGTTTGGAGTCTCCCCTCCCCCCACTTCATGAGCCTCCTGTCCAGTGTCTTGCTAGGTTCTATAGCACACCTCTCTCCCTTATCTGCCATGGGGCAGGTGGAGGAGAAGATTTTGAGTGACGGGACCTACCAGAAGACACCTGAGCAGAGAACTGAAGGTAAAAGGAGTTATGAGGGTTGCCACTTTAGCCACAGCTCACCTGCTTTACATTCAGAAAGTTTCAGGTTCAATCCCAGGCACCTGGTAGGACTGGGAAAGACTGCCTCTCCAAAACCAGGAGTGTCACTGCCAGCCTGTGTAGACAATACCAAGCAAGATGGATCAATGGTCTGACTCAGGAAAGGGCTATCGCTCCTGTCAGAATTTATTGAGATGCGTAGCAGAGTTGCGTAGCGCTGCGGAACAGAGGGTATTGAGCGAGCTTAGTGTGTGTGTGTGTGTGAATCTTTGCAAAGATTCTACCTTCCCTGCAAATTAGTCACACAGAGACTTTAAGCTTTAAAATAAAAAACAACTACTTTATTCTGGAAGTACATGCTTGATAGGAAAGAGTTCTATATCTAGCTAACTGGCTATGCTGGAGCAGCCTGCACTGGTCCCAGTGCTGGCCCTCATCCTGGTTGAGAGGAGAGACAAAGAGAAGATGTCTGCTCCCCTCTCAAGAGAAAGAGAACACCGAGAAAGGCAGGAAGGAACTGGGATCAACATTCCTTTGGTTATCAGCCTAGCAGGAAGGAGAGAGAGAGAGAGAGAGAGAGAGAGACAGACAGACAGACAGACAGACACACACACACACACACACACACACACACACACACACACACACAAGGATCAAAGGACAGGTATAGCCTAGCAACACAGAGGTCTCCTCCCTAGCTACCCTTATTAACCCCATGCAGCCTCAACACACCAAGTTGGCGTTGAACCTCATACATTCCAACAGCTCCGTGGGAGAACATCTACTTTGCATACAGAAGATTCCAGGTTCAGTCTCTAGCATCTCAACATAGAGCTGGGAGAGACCCCTCTTTGAAACCCTACCAGTCGGTGTTGACCTGTGGTTCCCAGCTTTTTGGGCATGGGCATCCACAAGTCCAAATTTACTTGGCATGGTGATCCATGGATTTACGGTTACGTGAATTTTGGACCTTAGATCTTCTCTGCTGCGAGCCACTAGAGAGTGAATCCCAAGTGTTGAAATGTATGATTCAAGCCTTTCCGACATTTGGTTACAGCTGTCAACACAGCATTGTAATATGCCAACAAAACAAAAGGTTGTAAGAAGTATGCATCATACCAGTTGAGGATTACAAACAATTTGTGGTTCACTTGCACAGGCTTCACAACCCGCAGGCTGGCAAATACTCGTATAGACAACACTGAATTAGATGGATGAATGGTTTGACGTAGTATAAGGCAGCTTCCTATCTATCTATCTATCTATCTATCTATCTATCTATCTATCTATCTATCTATCTATCTATCTATCTATCTATCTATCTATCTATCTATCTATCTATCTATCTGTCTGTCTGTCTGTCTGTCTGTCTGTCTGTCTGTCTGTCTGTCTGTCTGTCTGTCTGTCTGTCTATCTATCTATCTATCTATCTATCTATCTATCTATCTATCTATCTGTCTGTCTGTCTGTCTGTCTGTCTGTCTGTCTGTCTGCCTGCCTGCCTGCCTGCCTGCCTGCCTGCCTGCCTGCCTGCCTGCCTGCCTGTGTTGTTGTTGTTGTTGTTATTTCAAGTGATTCATTCATTCCCAGGAGGAATTAGCTGTCTGTACAATCCAGTGTGACAAAGTGGTTGGACTAGGACATGGGAGACCAGGTTTCAAATCCCTGCTTGGCCATGAAGCTCACTGGAAGATTTTGGGCCAGTCGCGATCTCTCAGCCTAACCTAGCTCACAGGGCTGTTGAGAGCGCAAAACTGAGAGAGGGAAAACATGTTATGTCACCTTGAGCTCCTTGGAGGAATGGTGGGATAGTAAAGTAATAATAAATAATAACATAAGTTGCTAGAAAGTGGATACTTTTCAGTGATAAGTCACTTACCTTCCTCTTTCTGAACTCACTGAGATACAGTTGCTGCTGATAATAAAACAATTCTTTTGCATGAAGAAATAATGTAGTTCCCTTTGCAAAGATTTTTTTTTAAATTAGCCTCTGATACTGTTTGGAACACTCAGGTTCCTTATGAGGCATAAAACAGAAGTAATAGCGGAGTGGGTAATATAAGATCAAGAATGGATTTGCACACTTGTGTTGCCTCTACTCATGTCAAAATAATGGAAAGATGAGCTTGTAGTTCGTATGTTTAACTTAAGCGCATATGTGCTTATCAATCATTTTTGTGAAAGTTCACCAAATGAATCAAAATATTGCTGGGGAGCAAGGAGGAGGGGGCAGAAACAATTCTGAAATGTTGCAGCATGCTTTACAGTGTCACCCCTATATTATGGAAGACCAGTTTATACATTCTGTAGGACCAAGTGATGAAGCTTGCCCTGGACTGTACCACTGTGGGTTATAGGGCTCCTGCTGGGAGGAAGTGTGGGATATAAATTAAATAATAAATCAATAAGATCAATATAGGCTAGACTTTAATTTTTCACTGTTCCCATCCCAGATTTAACAACAACCCCAAATCTGCATATTGAAAAATAGATTCTCATTTTGAAAATGCAATGTCCTCCCCCCCCCATTCAACAAGGGGGGGATGAATCTGCCAATTTTGGTTTCTCTCTGATTCTAATTTTTCCAGTCTTAAGTTCAGCTCACCACATTTCTGCATGAGTGCAAATTTCTTGAAATAGACACATTTTTTTTGCATGGAATTTTGCTGATATACACATTTTTTGTAAGCCGTCTCCCCAAACATAATGCATTTTTGTTTATTATTGTCACAACTATATGCATTTTTATGTACACTTTTCCTCAAATATGTACACATTATTTGGTTGGAGAATGGCATCACAATTTTTTTATAAGTGAAAATTTTGAAGTATAGCTGTGTTTTGGTTCACATATTATTTTGGAAAGTGAAAATTATGTAGGTTTGCATTAAATCCAAACCAAACTGAATTTCTCCTCTGTCTCTATGTCTCAACACACTAGTGACTGTTGTGTGGATTGTGGTTGTCTATGGGAGGGGCCGTAGCTCAGTGGTAGAGCACATGCTTTGCATGCAGGAGGTTGTCTCAGGTTCAGTCTCTGACATCTCCAGCTAAAAGGATCAGGTACCAGGAGGTGATGTGAATGATACCAGCCCGAGGCACTGGAGAATTGCTGCCTGTCACAAAACTAACATCACAACTGAACTAAACTCTGCACCAAGAAAAGTTCAATTCTGTGGTCTGCATGAATTGTACAAATTAAGCAACTTTGCACAATTACCCTGCAATTAGTAGGATTTTATATAATGCATTTTGGTTTTGCTAGTAGCAGTGGGGGGGGGAGGGGGAGGAGATGATGCAAGGTATAAAAATACTGAAATCCCACAGAGGATCTCCAGAAACCATATTCAGCCACTCTTCTGGCTTGTGAGACATCTGTGGGCACTGATAACTCCTATATCTAAACTAAACTAAGACAGAACTAACACAGGAACATAGAAAATGCCTGATACCAAGTCAGACCATTAGTCCATGTAGTTCAGTATTGTCTGCACTGAATGTAGGAGCTCTCTGGGATTTCAGATAGTGATCTCCTCCCAGAAATTGAACCTGGAACTATTTGCACGCAAAGCAGTAGCCCTTATGCACTAATGCCAAGCTCTATGGTCTCTCTGCTACCCTGAAACTCATAATCTTGTCTGCACTTTTTAGAGGATTTTGTAATTAGATTTATTGCATGCATTTATTTTCTTACATTTATATTCTGTCTTTCTTCCATCGTGGAACCCAAGGCAGTGTACATGTGGTTCCAGGGCACTCACCCATTCAAGCATAGAATGGATCCAGACTTGCTTAGTTTTATCAAGGTGGTGGCCACTTTCAGACCTTTCCTGTGAGACTGGGACCAATTAGATGTTATTTTAATGTTTTAAAAATACCTTCATGGTATTATTGGCCTTTGTGAGACCTTCCTGCAAAATATGACATGTGATGGCGAATTAAGGACCCTTCAGCTAGCTGTTCAGCTCAGTTCTGGAGATCTTGATGAAGGCCTCTTCCAAGTTAATTTTTATTTTTGAGCAGGGATGTTGACTTTGGTCTTTTGAAGTTAAAGGCAACACTCCAAACGCTATCATGCAGCTGCCAAACACCTTGCATTGTATACCCCACGCTGTGTGTGACTAATCCAAATATTAACTGAAATTTCACTGAAAATTATGTTACATAGAAAATTATAGCTGTATACTTTCCAGTATGATTAAATACAGATGTGTATTTAAGTATGCACACAGAATAATTGTCAGCTTCTAGGTTTAACAGCTTAATAAAATTCCTGTTGAATTAGGTCACAGGTCTATCTGGTATTGAGGAGGTTATATGTGGTTGATTGACACTGAAGGATTGATTCTCTGTTAATTTGTTCCCCACTTTTAAAAACCACCTAAGCTACTGATAATCTTTACATTGTCAGGCATAATCATCAGAAGGCAATACAGGGCCTTCTTGATGATGGCTCTTACTCCCGATGGAATTCACTCCTGAGAGATAAATACCTGGCTCTGTCAGTTCAGGGTTTTCAGCAAGTTTTTAATGGGACGTTTTTATAGCATAGATGGCTGCTGGGGTTTTTATTTTTTGTTTTTGTTGTGCTGAGTTTTTTCAAGCTGTTTTATTGTAAAGTGAACAGGGTGTTTTCATGCGTGTTATTGATAAAATTGCATATGTAAGCTGTCTTGGGAAGGTTAAAGTCTTGGAAAGCAGCTTAGAAATATTTGAAATAAATAAATATATAATTTTGACAGTAGATTCTGCAAAGGAACTAATAGGTATTGCTTGAATGAGGGCTTCCTTTTGGCTCTTCCAAACCTATTGCTAATCATTTTCATGGGGTGACCCTGAGTTTTAGTATTATAGGAGAGGAAGGAGGGGCTAAAAAACCCCTTTCTTTCCATTAGGGATGTGCTAGAATTCTGCCCAATTCAGTTTTGGTACCAAATTTCCCATTAATTCAGTTATTCTCTTATCATTGCAGATTGGATTTTATGCAGCAATTTTCCACAGCCATGTTTGAAAATGGATTTTTAAATACAAAAACTTCTAAAATATCAATATTAAGAAAGATAATCAATATTTCCTTTCATTTATTAATATTTCCTTTCAAAATACTGATATTTCCTTTTGAAATATTAGTATTTCCTTTAAAATTATTGTTCTTTCCTTTAAAAATATCAGTATTAGTTTGTGAGTGGAAAACTGGATTGGTAAAAGCAGTGGCTAGTGGACAAAGAATGAACTCAAATTTATATCGGCCTGTTAGGTTGATGGAATACTTTAAAACTGGCACCAGCCAATGGATCCCATCTTTTCTCTCCAGGGCCGGTGCCAAAGGGTGGCCAGGTTGGGTCCTGGCTGTGGGCCCTGCGGCCCACAGGGCCCCCTGAAGAACCTTTCATTAGGGTGGGAGAGTAGCACTCCCCTTCCGTGATCCATGGCAGAGCCTGCTGCGGATCTCAGGGAGGGAGCTTTCAGGCTGCCCACCCGTTCGCACACTCCACCTACCTCTCTCTCCATCAACCAAGATGGCGGCAGAGGCTTTTTGAAGGGGCTGATGCTCCTACTGCCATCTTGGTTGATGGCAGGCATGTGCATAGCATACCACACATACATGCCATCAACCAAGATGGCGGCAAGGACATCAGCCCCTTAGAGAAGCCTCCACTGCCATCTTGGTTGATGGCAGCCCTGTGCACGCAGCCGTTCCCAGTAACAGGAGACAAGAGAGAGGTAGGTGAAACAGGCAGGAGCCATGTGCCTGGGGCAAGCTGGTGCCCAAGGGCCCAGTCATGCCTGGCGCCGGCCCTGCTTCTCTCCATACCATATTCTGATTCCTTATGCTCCACCTCAATCCCTGAGATCCTCTAATGGAGCACTTCTGGTCTCTGAGGCCTTTACTAAGGATCGTGCTTGTAGTGTGGCAGTCCTGGCCCTGTGGAACTCCCTGCCAGTAGAGAGTCAGCAGGGATCATCCCTGCCTTAAAATGGTATTCAGACAGGCCTTTGCAATCTGAATTTCTTTTTACCAACCAGTATTTATGGATGTTTTTATTTACCTTATCGTACTTTTGTATGCTGTATACCACCTTGCTGAATTTTTATCCAAGTGTGGCCTACAAATAAATAGCCATGCAAGAGTGGCTTGTCTCCTGCCAATGCCTCCCCACCCTAAGGGCCGAGACAGCTGCAAGCAGAAGAAGCTTGACTGGCAAGCCCTAAAATGTTCAAACCATTCCTTCCATGTTAGAAGGAGAAGGCAACATGGGGGAGGAGAAAAAGGGAAGAGGATTTGGATGTGGTCTTGCTAGAGAAAAGTGGAAGGCGCTTGAAACTTTAAAAAAAAAAAGAGAGGAGAAAGATTTATTTTCTCCAGTCGTAAATCTTGTCTCCTCGTTCTTCTGCCCAATGAAGCATGCGAAAGTCCTTTTCCATAAAGTATTCAGTATTAAAGCCACAAAGCTCACCCAATCAGTAGCCATCTGCTTCTGCCGTAACAGCAGTCCCCAAAGCAGGAGGGGGAAAGCAGCCTGAGGAGAAAGGAGAGCACTATGTCGGGCTGGGGGGACAAACGAGGAGGCTCTGAATAGCAGGGGAAGCCCTTTAGAGTTCCTTGTAAATGTGTATCTATAGAGACAGAGAGAGAAAGGAAGCATTATATTGATACAACAATTGCAAAACAAAAAAAAACCCCAAAGGGTCGAGGCATCTAAAGGGCAACCGGAGCATGCATCAGAGGTCCCCTTGTGAAAAGGGGGGGACTAACAGATTTATAGAAACCTTTAATTGGTTTTCAATCGCAAGATAAAGAGGTTGAAGCAAAACGGAGGAGAGAGGCAAAATGTTTCACATTCGTCAGCACAGCGCCGGTTCCACACAGGTGGGAGCCAATCATTTTCTTTCTTTCCTTCACTAAGTGGCCCTTGTCTAATTTGGAGTGGGGTTCTCTCTCTCCCCCCCCTTTTGTCAACCAGAATTTCCAAACATTCCAAGAGGATCTTTAAAGAAAGAGTCTGAGGGCACTTGAAAGATTAGCTAATGTGTCCTGGCAATGAGTTTCAGTAGGCAATAGCTTACTTTGTGAGGTGCATGGCCTGGTGGGAGGGGAGGTCTTGTTTTAAAAGGTGAGATTAAAGGCAGTGGCTACTGGTGGCGCCATGTCAGCGGGGCAGTAGAATCCTCTCCAGGTTTTAGTCTGAGCTTTCAAAGGGCTGTCCAAGGTGCCTTTAGCATGATGAGCAGGCTGTGTTTTTCACCGCAACCAAAGCCTGAACAGCGTGAGGTGGCATCCTGGGGAAATCCTGCTGTTGCTTATGGATTTGCCACTTGGAATGCACCTAACCTCAAAGCCACAAGCAAGCAGGGAAAGCTTTATTAACTTTCCACGCTCAAGGCTCAGGGCCAAACTTGATGGGATGCCAAGCCTGCCGGGATCAAAAAGGAGTTTTTGTAGATGTTTTGTTTTAACATGTTTTTAAAGTGTTTTTTTTTTACATGTTTTTAAGGATGCTTTGTTGTAATATATTTTAAGGTCTGTTCTTACGATGTTTTAGGGAGTTCTTAGTGCTTTTGTTTGCTGCTCTCAGCTCCTACTAGGACGGAGGGCAGGATATAAATCTAATAAAGAAATAAAAATAAAGCAGCGTGTGAGGAAATGATTTTTTAGGAGCAGGAGAACATGTGGATGGGCTCGCCCCATATATCTGCTCCCCCCATCCTGGCATTTATCCCTCTGCCTGTGCTACTGACTCTAGGGTTTTTGGTGGGGTGGGGTGGGCAAGGTGCTCTCCGTGAGCCGTCTCTTCTTTCCCATATTCACCCACTTGCTCTCTGTCCGCCTCTGGGTCCAATCCCCATTGCTGCCAAGGAGGAAAGGATAAGTGAATGAGCAGGGAGTGGCACTGACTGCTCCTTCTTCTTGATCCTGTCACCCACTTGCACTCTTCCTTAAGCCAGAGGGAGGGAGAAGCCAAGCAGGCAGCAACAGCAAGAGGAAGGACAAGAAGATCAGGGAGGCGCTCATGGGCAGCAGTGGGTCCCTTGGTAAGGTGTAAGCCTTAGTCAGTGCCTGACAATGCTGGCTGACCCCCTATTGCTGGCCTTCCTCTCCACTGTCTGTCCTCTCCCCCTAGGTGTTTTTCTCCTGAACTCCCTCCAGGTGCTTTTCTTCTGAGCTACAGTTCCAGGCGGGACTGAGCTGGGAGAAACGTTCTTGGAGTAGGGGCTGTGGGGAGGTAAGCAGAAAGTGCACAGAGGGCTCAGCTTCTCTCACCCATGTGCTGTTAACATTGGACTCCTGCTTAATAGGTGAGGGTGGCAGACCTGGTGCTGCTGTCATGACATCTAGTTTGGACCTCAGAACATGCCAGGCATGAATGCGATGCAGCTTGGGGACATCATGATGAAGAAAGCCACCGATCTGCCCCTGTGGATCACCCAGGGATTCAAGGAGAGCAAAAGTATCTTCAAAGGGGGGTGATGAGTGCTGGCCAGGTGACAATCTTAAACCACAGCGGCCTCATCTTTATGCTGGAGATTCAAGGAGAAGAGCTGATAGGGGAAAAGGTGGAGTGACAGTTGACCAATCAGATGTAACCAGGACATGTTCTGAAGGCACAGGCAGCCACCACTGTACTGAAGCTAAGCAGGTCTGAGTCTGGTCAGTACCTGGATGGGTGGCTGCTGGGGAACCACATGCACACCACCTTGGGTTCCATGATGGAAGAAAGGCAAGAAAATAAATAAATATACAAACAAATAAATAACAGCAACCATTGTACATTGGCTACACTTGAGACACATGGGATTCAGTCATGTGCACAGAGGAAGATTAGCCACCAGTAGTGTACTGAGAGATTCAGAAGTGCAGGATCCCTCCATGATACTTGCACTGTGCCCCCTCGCAGCCATGGCCCCCTTTCCCTTTCCCTTGTTTCTCTTATTCTCTGTGTTGTCTCCAAGTCAGCACTCCACTACAATAGATGTCCCTAGGAGCCAATCAGCATGAAAGGGGCTTCTGAGAAGAGTCTTCTCAGGGGTTGACTAAACTCCTTTCACTCTGATTGGCCAATCAGAACGAAAGGACAAGAACTTTTCTCAGTGGCTAACATGCTCCCCTTTCATGATGATTGGCTCATAATAATAATAATAATAATAAAATTGTATTTCTAGGCCGCCTATCTGGCTGAATTAACGGCCACTCTAGGCGGCGTACATAGATTAAAATATAACATAGAGCAAAATATAACATATAATACAAAACAACAATAAGTATACTCATACATAGGGACCTGGCTGAGACCCTGCTCCCAAAAAAATAATGGGTCTATGACTGCCCATAACGCCAGATGACTTCACTCCTGTTAGTTACTAGCACTAGTCCAGGAAGGTAGGAGAAGAGGTACAGGGTTACCAGGTTCATGGCCTGAGACTGATCCTGTATCTTTAAGAGAAGAGAAAGTCAGCCAAGTGCAGGTGTCCTTGCAACACTATAATGAGAAAAACCACAAGGTAGAATTCTCTCTTCCCCCTGCACAACTTTTAAAGATACAAAAGACCTCTTGGAGGCTGGGTCTGGCAACCAAGAAGTCTTCTGTATCTTTAAAAGTTGTATAGGGGGAAGGGAGAATTCCACCTTGTGGTTTTTCCCATTACAGTTTTGCAAGAACACCTGCACTTGGCTGACTTTCTCTTCTCCTAAAGATACAGGATCAGTCTCAGGCCATGAACCTGGCAACCCTGGGACAGACTTTCAAAGAGATAGACACCGTGTGCTCAGCCCTAAGGCTGTGCTGGACTGTAACTTCCCACACTCCAAGGATGGGCATGTGCAAAGAGGTTTAGTTGTGCAAGGCATCACAAAGCCCATGCACCTTTCTGAATTGCAGAATCCATGCCAGAGTCTGGGTAGAGAGTGATGCCAATTTTCTACCGAGGGGTATGTAAGGTTCTTTTGTTGACATATAAAGTCCTAAATTACTTGGGATCTGGATATTTAAATGAACATCTTCTTTTGTACAAACCGGCCTGTAGGATAAGACCTTCAGGTGAGGCCCTCCTGGCTGTGCTGCAGTCTGCTGAGATTCAGCTTGCAAACATCTGAGGGAGGACCTTTTCATCATGGCACTCAGTTTACAGAATCACCTCCCCGCTAAAATAAGGCAAGCACCATCCTTGTTGTTTCTGATGCTTGTTAAAGGCTTATCTGTTCTCTAGGCACTTGAAAGCTGATAATGCTGACTATAGGTGGCCCTTGATCAACTAGCCTGATATAATTTATTGTATTTTGATGTCTTGAGTTTATTGGAAGTGTATTCTGTTGTGAATTGCCTGGGTATTATATTTATTTATTTATTTATTTACTAAATTTGTATCCTGCCCTTCCTCCCAGTAGGAGCCCATATTATAGATGAAGGGTGCTAGACAAATGTTTTAAATAAATAAATAAATAAATAAATACATAAAGTAGATTCATTTCTCTCTCTGGCAAAATATTCTTAAGTGGAGCTAAGCAGTTCTACTCATCCATGTTTCATTCAGTGGTTGAAGGTATTAGCAAACCACAATAAGTAAGCCAGCTCCCATGGTTTAAAGGAGGTGTGGGGAACCTTTGGCCCTCCAGATGTTGCTGATGTACAACTACCCGGTTTAAGGCTGGCTAACAATTGTGTTTATGCACAGTATGGATGATTGAGCCAACTCCAGGAAGCCAGAAGCAAGTCATGACAGTAACAGTTCTCTCCTGTCATTTAGATGCCCCCAGCATCTGAGGTATACTGCTTCTACTCCTGGAGGTTTCATTTAGCTAAACTGGTAAATGACCTGTTCTCTATTTGTCTGATTCTCTTTTAAAGCCATATTGGCCAGTTAATAGTGGCAGCAAATATCATAAGTTAAGTATACATTGTGTTAAACGTTGGAAGTGGGGCAAGAGCAACTCCTGCTTTGTTCTTTTGTTGATGTTCCAGAAGGGAGACAGAGTTAGGGTCCTCCAGATGGCTAGGCTTGACTACCTTTACCTGTGATGCTCTGACTGACTTCCTTCCGTCTAAGACTGATATGTTTAGGGAAGCTTACCTGCCCCTCCTCCTTCCGCCCTTTCCTTTCTTCTCTTCTCCACTGTCGGAGAGAGAGGAGACACCTTTGTCTCTGCTCTCTCTCTCCTAGCCATGAGGGCAACTCCCAAGCCTGGGCGTTGCGCCTCCAACTGAGTGAGTTAGTTAGAACTAGGTATGCCTTTCCTATCTACCATGTATTTCTATAAATAAAGTAGCTTTTCTTATTTTACTAAGTCTTAAGTCTCAGTGATCTCAAAGCAGGGTAAAAGCCTGCTTTCTTAGGTAAACGCACACACTGGCACACACGCATTTTAGACCGCTGTCGTTCTCTGAACAAATATACAAATTTACACAACAACATTAAACAGTATTTTCTCTTGCCTGCCCTGAACTGGACATGTGATCTGGCTGGCTTGCATGAAGTTGACTCGCAGAAGCCTCTTGGATTCACACTCAGTTTACATGTCCCATTCCTCTTGCCTCTTTGGCATAGTGAAAATACACAGTGATAATATCTTGCCTCTTCCCTACCACAATTCAAAATCCAGAAGCAAACCAGCTTTCACTCGAAAGCAGCCTTCCCCAACCTGGCGCCCTCCAGAGAACTACAAAACTGTTCTGTGCTGGCTGGGGCTGATGGGAGTCGTAGTCCAAAACCTTTGGAGGGCACAAGGTTGGCAAAGGCTGCTCAAGGGAAACCCAACAGCATGATCACTACACCCAAACAACCCAATGCACACAAATGCCTCCTCTAAAAAACAATACAAGCCATACACTCAGTTTTGCCCTGGTGTAATTATACAGGATTAAGTGTTGAGCTATCTATTTCCATAAGAGAAAATGGTTTGATGAAAAACGTGCATCAGATTATGTTAATGGGCCGTCCTTGCTTCCCCTCCCCTTCCTTATTTTGCATATGGACATTTCCCTAACAACTGGGCAGACTTTAAAGACCTGCTAGCATAAACATAGTGGGTCAGCAAAAGGCATTTGCTCCTGTAAAGGATTAATGGAGGCATTGTATAATGCTGCTTTTCAGAATTACTCTCGGGATTAAGAGGCACATATAGCAAAGGGACATATTTTGTATTCGCTATCCATTTTGATTAATGTTTACTGGAGGATTTGGCAGGGGGAGGGAGGGAGATGAAAAACCACCTGACTGGCTTCAGGAACAGCACTTAGGGAAGACATTTGGTATCTCTGTCTCTCACACACTTACTTTGTTATATGCTTCCAAGTCGACTACGACTTATGGCGACCCTATGAATCAGTGACCTCCAAGAGCATCTGTCATGAACCATCCTGCTTAGATTTTGTAAGTTCAGGTCTGTGGCTTCCTTTATGGAATCAATCCGTTTCTTGTTTGGCCTTCCTCTTTTTCTACTCCCTTCTGTTTTCCCCAGCATTATTGTCTTTTCTAGTGAATCATGTCTTCTCATGATGTGTCCAAAGTATGATAATCTCAGTTTCATCATTTTAGCTTCTAGTGATAGTTCTGGTTTAATCACAGAGAGACACAAATACCCACATAGGAACCTGCCTTACATTGAGTCAGACCATTTGTCCATGTAACTCAGTGATGTTTGCACTGATGCAGCAGCTCCCTAGGGTTTCAGGCCAGAGTCTGTCCCAGCCTACCTGTAGATGCCATCAGGGATTGAACCTGGGACCTTCCGCATGCAAAGTAGATGGTCTACCACTGAGCTATGGCTCTTCACCTATGTTTCAGGCTACATGTATCTATTCTTCAAGTGTATCTGACCAACCCAATGATTCTACATGCTGGCTGCATCTACAGGTAACGGTAACCCTAGGAGTTGCTGGGCTCCATAAGAACATAAGAACATAAGAAGAGCCTGCTGGATCAGGCCAGTGGCCCATCTAGTCCAGCATCCTGTTCTCACAGTGGCCAACCAGGTGCCTGGGGGAAGCCCGCAAGCAGGACCCGAGTGCAAGAACACTCTCCCCTCCTGAGGCTTCCGGCAACTGGTTTTCAGAAGCATGCTGCCTCTGACTAGGGTGGCACAGCACAGCCATCATGGCTAGTAGCCATTGATAGCCCTGTTCTCCATGAATTTGTCTAATCTTCTTTTAAAGCCATCCAAGCTGGTGGCCATTACTGCACCTTGTGGGAGCAAATTCCATAGTGTAACTATGCGCTGAGTAAAGAAGTACTTCCTTTTGTCTGTCCTGAATCTTCCAACATTCAGCTTCTTTGAATGTCCACGAGTTCTATTATGAGAGAGGGAGAAGAACTTTTCTCTATCCACTTTCTCAATGCCATGCATAATTTTATACACTTCTATCATGTCTCCTCTGACCCGCCTTTTCTCTAAACTAAAAAGCCCCAAATGCTGCAACCTTTCCTCGTAAGGGAGTCGCTCCATCCCCTTGATCATTCTGGTTGCCCTCTTCTGAACCTTTTCCAACTCTATAATATCCTTTTTGAGATGAGGCGACCAGAACTGTACACAGTATTCCAAATGCGGCCGCACCATAGATTTATACAACGGCATTATGATATTGGCTGTTTTATTTTCAATACCTTTCCTAATTATCGCTAGCATGGAATTTGCCTTTTTCACAGCTGCCGCACACTGGGTCGACATTTTCATCGTGCTGTCCACTACAACCCCGAGGTCTCTCTCCTGGTCGGTCACCACCAGTTCAGACCCCATGAGCGTATATGTGAAATTCAGATTTTTTGCTCCAATATGCATAATTTTACACTTGTTTATATTGAATTGCATTTGCCATTTTTCCGCCCATTCACTCAGTTTGGAGAGATCTTTTTGGAGCTCTTCACAATCCCTTTTTGTTTTAACAACCCTGAACAATTTAGTATCGTCAGCAAACTTGGCCACTTCACTGCTCACTCTTAATTCTAGGTCATTAATGAACAAGTTGAAAAGTACAGGTCCCAATACCGATCCTTGAGGGACTCCACTTTCTACAGCCCTCCATTGGGAGAACTGTCCGTTTATTCCTACTCTCTGCTTTCTGCTTCTTAACCAATTCCTTATCCACAAGAGGACCTCTCCTCTTATTCCATGACTGCTAAGCTTCCTCAGAAGTCTTTGGTGAGGTACCTTGTCAAACGCTTTTTGAAAGTTTAAGTACACTATGTCCACTGGATCACCTCTATCTATATGCTTGTTGACACTCTCAAAGAATTCTAATAGGTTACTGAGACAGGACTTTCCCTTGCAGAAGCCATGCTGGCTCTGCTTCAGCAAGGCTTGTTCTTCTATGTGCTTAGTTAATCTAGCTTTAATAATACTTTCTACCAGTTTTCCAGGGACAGAAGTTAAGCTAACTGGCCTGTAATTTCCGGGATCCCCTCTGGATCCCTTTTTGAAGATTGGCGTTACATTTGCCACTTTCCAGTCCTCAGGCACGGAGGAGGACCCGAGGGACAAGTTACATATTTTAGTTAGCAGATCAGCAATTTCACCTTTGAGTTCTTTCAGAACTCTCGGGTGGATGCCATCCGGGCCCGGTGATTTGTCAGTTTTTATATTGTCCATTAAGCCTAGAACTTCCTCTCTCGTTACCACTATTTGTCTCAGTTCCTCAGAATCCCTTCCTGCAAATGTTAGTTCAGGTTCAGGGATCTGCCCTATATCTTCCACTGTGAAGACAGATGCAAAGAATTCATTTAGCTTCTCTGCAATCTCCTGATCGTTCTTTAGTACACCTTGGACTCCCTTATCATCCAAGGGTCCAATCGCCTCCCTAGATGGTCTCCTGCTTTGAATGTATTTATAGAATTTTTTGTTGTTGGTTTTTATGTTCTTAGCAATGTGCTCCTCAAATTCTTTTTTAGCATCCCTTATTGTCTTCTTGCATTTCTTTTGCCAGAGTTTGTGTTCTTTTTTATTTTCTTCATTCGGACAAGACTTCCATTTTCTGAAGGAAGACTTTTTGCCTCTAAGAGCTTCCTTGACTTTGCTCGTTAACCATGCTGGCATCTTCTTGGCCCTGGCGGTCCCTTTTCTGATCTGCGGTATGCACTCCAGTTGAGCTTCTAATATAGTGTTTTTAAACAACTTCCAAGCATTTTCGAGTGATGTGACCCTCTGGACTTTGTTTTTCAGCTTTCTTTTTACCAATCCCCTCATTTGTGTGAAGTTTCCTCTTTTGAAGTCAAATGTGACCGTGTTGGATTTTCTTGGCAATTGGCCATTTACATGTATGTTTAATTTAATAGCACTGTGGTCACTGCTCCCAATCGGTTCAACAACACTTACATCTCGCACCAGGTCCCGGTCCCCACTGAGGATTAAGTCCAGGGTTGCCATACCTCTGGTCGGTTCCATGACCAACTGGTCTAGGGAATAGTCATTTAGAATATCTAGAAACTTTGCTTCTTTGTCATGACTGGAACACATATGCGGCCAGTCTATGTCCGGGTAGTTGAAGTCACCCATTACTACCACATTTCCTAGTTTGGATGCTTCCTCAATTTCATATCTCATCTCAAGGTCTCCCTGAGCATTTTGATCAGGGGGACGATAGATCGTTCCCAGTATTAAGTCCCTCCTGGGGCATGGTATCACCACCCACAACGATTCTGTGGAGGAGTCTGCCTCTTTTGGGGTTTCCAGCTTGCTGGATTCAATGCCTTCTTTCACGTATAGAGCGACTCCGCCACCAATACATCCTTCCCTGTCCTTCCGATATAGTTTATATCCAGGGATAACCGTATCCCACTGGTTTTCTCCATTCCACCAGGTCTCCGTTATGCTCACTATATCAATGCTCTCCTCTAAGACCAAGCACTCCAGTTCTCCCATCTTGGTTCGGAGGCTCCTAGCATTAGCGTACAGGCACTTGTAAGCAGTGTCTCTCTTCAAGTGTCTTTGGCACTTGTGGTTTGGCCTGTGGTAATTTTGCTCTTCTGAATTGATATCCTGTGCCCCTGCTCTCACAATGCCTACTTCTAGGCCTACCCCTTTTAAAATTTCATCATTTCTTTGGTTTTTATCCCAGGGGGGAGGTTTATTCCGGACCTTTCTCAGCTCCTGTCGGGTTTCCCCCCTCAGTCAGTTTAAAAGCTGCTCTGCTACCTTTTTAATTTTAAGTGCCAGCAGTCTGGTTCCATTCTGGTTCAAGTGGAGCCCGTCCCTTTTGTACAGGCCCGGCTTGTCCCAAAATGTTCCCCAGTGCCTAACAAATCCAAACCCTTCCACCTGACACCATCGTCTCATCCACACATTGAGACTGCAAAGCTGGGCCTGTCTGGCTGGTCCTGCGTGTGGAACCGGTAGCATTTCAGAGAAAGCCACCTTGGAGGTCCTGGCTTTCAGCATCCTACCTAGCAACCTAAATTTTGCTTCCAGGACCTCACGGCTGCATTTCCCCATGTCGTTGGTGCCAATGTGCACCACGACCACTGACTCCTCCCCAGCACTGTCTACCAAACTATCTAAACGACGGGCGATATCCGCAACCTTCGCACCAGGCAGGCAAAACACCTTGCGGTCTACACGCCCATCACACACCCCACTGTCTATGTTCCTAATGATCGAATCACCCACTACAAGGATCCCTCCACACCCTGGAGATATATCCTCGGCACGAGAGGATAGTTGCTCATCCCCCAAGGAATGGGTCCCTTCTAAGGGATCGTTTCCCTCTTCCTCAGCTGGATGCTCTCCTTCCCCGAGACCATCGTTCTCCATGATAGCAGGAGAGCTATCATCACTGGAGTGGGACACAGCTATAACGTCCCTGAAGGCCTCCTCCACACACCTCTCTGCCTCTCTCAGCTTTTCCAGGTCCGCCACCTTGGCCTCAAGGAAATGAAGTTGTTCCCGGAGAGCCAGGAGCTCATTGCACCGAGAGCACACCCACAACTTCTGTCCAACAGGCAGATAGTCATACATGCTGCAGGCGGTGCAAAACACTGGAAAGCCCCCACACCCCTGCTGGCTTCTTACCTGCATAGTTTTGTTTAAGGTTTATTACGTCAATGGGTTGGAGACTGCGGTTTAGTTGAGGTCAGGGAACAGACGGGCAGAGTAGGGGGCCCTGGCCTCCTCGCCCTGCTGCTGAACTCGCTCTGCTGCTTAACTCGCCTTGACGCTTTGTCAGCTGGGGCCTTGACGCTTCATCAGCTGGGGCTCCCTGAGAATGCACCTCATGCACAGTAGAGTTTATTAAGCCAAGAACCTTAGATTCCTGTTCTAACCAATTTAAAAGTCCCATTGGTAAAATGGGGGAAGATAGGCGGACTAATGTTAGCGTATTGGAAGAAGCAAAGACCACCAGAGTTGAAACAATGATCCTCCAACATCAACTTCGCTGGACCGGCCATGTTGTTTGAATGCCTGATCACCGTCTTCCAAAGCAGCTACTTTACTCCCAACTTAAGGATGGAAAACGGAATATCAGTGGACAGCAAAAGAGGTTTAAAGATGTTCTCAAAGCTAATCTAAAAAAATGTAACATGAGCATAGAGAACTGGGAAGCCTCGGCCCATGAGCGTCCCAACTGGAGGTTGGCCTTTATCAAAGGTGCTATGGACTTTGAAGAAACACGAGTACAGGGCAAAAGGGACAAACGAGCTAAGCGGAAGGCACGTCAAGCAAATCCTCATCGTGACCATCTTCCATCTGGAAACCTATGTCCTCACTGTGGGAGGCTGTGTGGATCCAGAATTGGCCTCCACAAGTCACTTACGGACCCACTGTTAAAGACCTTACCCTGGAAGACAATCATACTCGGCCACGAGTGATCACCAATGAATGACTCCAATGGACTTCAATGAAACTGTCTCCCAGGTAAATAGATGGAGGATTGT
Organism: Rhineura floridana; assembly: GCF_030035675.1. Lineage (NCBI taxonomy): Eukaryota > Metazoa > Chordata > Lepidosauria > Squamata > Rhineuridae > Rhineura > Rhineura floridana. The sequence continues at coordinate 110,548,432 of NC_084488.1, forward strand.
GGCTTAAATGCCATGGTTGCCTCTGTTTTTGTTTTAACTTTCAGGGTTTGTTATATTATGTTGGACCTCACATCCTTCTTGACAAGGTTGGAAGACTCAGGACAGACAAAAGAAAGTATTTCTTCCTACAACAAGTAATTGAAGGATGGAATTTGCTCCTGCAAGATGCAGGGAAGGCCACCGACTTGGACAGCTGTAAAAAAGGATTAGACAAATTCATGGAGGAGAACGCTATCAGAGGCTACTAACCATGGTGGCTATGTTCTGCTTCTACTGTCCAAGGCAGTAAATACCAGTTGCTGGGAATCTCATGTGGGGAAAGTGCTCTCGTGCTCCAGCCCTGCTTGCAGGCTTCCCATTGGGGCATCTGGCTGGCCACTGTGAGAACAAGATGCTGCACTAGAAGTGCTGTTGGCCGGATCCAGCACAGTTCTTCCTATTGGAGGCTGATCCTTTCGGGGAAATGCGGCACTGACCCACCAACCTCATTCTACTCTTACCAGTCCCCACCTGCCTGCCTTCTTACTTACAATCTTTCCAGAAGGTAGCCCTGGCTGCAATCTTCCTTCTCCCTATTCTCGGTGTTGCCCCTTATAGAACTCAGCAGGGAGGAGGATGGCTCGGCTTGGCCTGTCATTGGCTCCGGCTCCACCTACTGTTGGTTTCCCTGCCTTCTGCCCTCCCAGTCCGAACGGGCACCAGCCACCACTGGCTCTCCCTATGTTCTTATGACTAGTCCTGTTTACTCTGAGTGGCAGTGGATCTCCAAGCGAAGGCCTTTCCCAAGTCTGCTGTTCCACAGATTGTTGTGAGTGGAGATGTTGGGTATTGAATCTGGGACCCTCCTGTATGCAAAACAGATGCTCTCTGCTGGGCTGTGGCAAAGGCTCTTTGGTCTTCCTGCTACAAAAAGAAGAGACATTTTCACTAAGCGAATCCAGACTCTGCTCCAAGAGAAGCTCAGTTTTCTGTGGCCTGCATCAATTGTACAAATTATGCAGCTTTTGCATATTCCCTCTTCATTTGCACAATTACCCTGCCATTAGTACAAGCTGGTAGAATTTATTCTGGTTTTGCTAGGGAGGAAGGTGGGGAGATGCAAGGGGCAAGGCGTACAAACACTGAAGCCCTGCCTAGCAACTTGAGAAATTGTATTCAGCCACTCTTCTGGCTTATGAGAGGTCAGTGGGCATGGTTCACCCACTTTCAAGCTCGGTGCTCTTCATGACCAGACTTGAGCTGCAATCCAATACACATCTACCTGGGAGTAAGTCCCATTGAACCCAATGGCACTTACTTCTGAGCAGACATGTATTGGATTGCAGCCTTAGAAAATCAGGCTGCAATCCTTACACAACTTACTTAGGAGTAAGGTCCATTGACTTCAATAGGGCTGACTTCTGAGCAGGCATAGTTAGAACTGTTTCTCTCTCTCTCTCTCTCTCTGGGACTGGCACTGATTCCTACCCTGTTGTGGAATCGTGGCATACCCATAAAAAATAATAACAAACCAATACTTTAAAAATACACTTTGTGTGGAATTCAGTCTTAAATATATACAAGAGTAGAGCCTTTACGTTTCTGTATTGCCCCATACTGAAAGCTCAATGTTGAATTGGCCTGGATGGGGCTCTGGGTGCTTTTCCATCAAAGGAACATTATTCCTAGCCGCAGCCAAGTCACTACTAGGAGCTGCTCCAGAACAACTGGCATGTTATGCCAGCTTTGCAAGTGCGTTCTTGTTCTGCTTTTTTTGGGGGGGGGGAAGGGGAGACTCCGTTGTATGTGTGGTGGTGACACTAATATGATTTATGCAGAGCATTAAATTATGGGATGGAGGTGGAAGCGTTGGTTTATTGCTGCTCTTTTGGTCTGTACCTCCCCCCCCACCTGCAGAGAGGTTGGATCTCCATTAAAACAGGATGGAAAACTGCCACAGCTTTCCTAAAGCTGTCTGGTGTCCAGCTGTGCTCTAGTGTGTCAAAGATTTGGAATGTCACAGAGTGGCACATCTGCTAGGTGTGGGTAGCGTCCATTAGCCAAGGTTTTTCGACTCACGGAGAAGCCAGAGTCCTGACAGCCACAGTGCCTGATGCCATTCGTTTGCTTGCTGCCAATCCAGAAGCTCTCCAATCCATTTGGGGATGGCATCTTGCCACACCTTGGCTCTGGGCACAGAGGAAATTGCTGGGCATATTCTACACTGGGTGCTTCCTCTGGTTTAAGGCCCTAGAGGGGGCAGAAATGGTTCCTGCAAGGGATGGCTTGTTCGCCTTTGGATTTGCCAGTCATATGAAGACAACTGCATGGGGGGGGGGGAAGGAGAGGCACTTGGAGAAGTGACACGAATCACTTGTGTCACACATGCACGTTCATCACTTGATAACCAAGGGGTGGAGGAAGGATCTGTTTTATTTTTTAAAACGTTTATAAACCGCTTTAAAAAGCTCTAAGTGGTAAACAATATCATTAAAACATAAAACCAGTAAAACAGTAATATAAAAGTGTATGAAAACTAATAAAAACAGAGATTTGGGGAATTCAAACGGATAAAAACAAGGCACAATCTTATGGATCAAAGCAAACTTGGGCAAAAAGATGATTTTACAAATGGATATATACATGGAACTTGGTGATTCTGACTTGACTGAGCTTTGTCTGCACTGGACCAACTCTTGCATCCAGTGCCAGTTTATGTCTGAACCACCTGTGCATTGGCACTGCCCCCCCCCGGTTAATTATGAATATGCTGAAAATGATGCATATTATATTATACAAATAATATGTATTCAATTGTTAAACCCCATGAGGTACTATATTTCTGCAGCATAATTTTATAGCCGTTAGGATATGAGTATTTTTATACAATTATATGCATTGTTGCTTGTATGCACTGGCTGCTTTAGGAAACCTGGAGTGCATGTATTTACTGCTACTACTATTATTAATTTATGGATTGCCTTTTACGTGTCTCAAGACTATTTACAATAATATTGTATGTATATTAATGAGTGTAATAATGCATATAATAATGTGTATATTATGCAAAAACTGTTTTGGATTTTTAGTGGAACCAGTAAAAAACAACTCACTTCTCATTGAAGTCAAAGAGCAAGATGGCAACTAGAAAAAAAATTGTGCAAATAACCTTGACAGTGAGATATTCAGAAAATTCCCTGGTGATAACTTGCATGCGAGAAAGGGCCATTGCAGATCAAGTGCCCCGGATAAAACGCTCTTGACTCATCACCTCAAAATGGAGTGTAAGGCTTTTCAATGGCGCTTGGTCAAACATTCGACTCATAAATGTTATTATTTCTTTTATTTAAAAGCATTTGTACTCTGCTTTTCAGCTGAAAAGGTTCCAGAGTGGCTTACATAAGTTCTGTAGAAGGGTTATTATTGAACAGACACATCACAAAAGGAAAAAGGGATGAGATGGGAAGAGGAAACCAAGCACACTCAGGTACCAGTTGTTAAAGCTACAAAAATCTTACAATGACCAGTTTGAATGGCAGCAGTTCAGGAAGTAGAGAACCCAATTGGAGGTGGTCTCTCACTCCAGTCTCTCCCTTTGCTGCAGCGATTTGGATTAAATGATGGCAGAAGAGGGAGGGGAGGAATCAAAAGGAGCTTGGTTCAGTTTTCATTTGATCCAAAATGAATGCAGTGGTTAGGTATGGGCAAATCTGTCAGTTTTAGTTTTTCTCTGTTTCCCATTCTTCCAATCTTAAATTCAGTTCTCCACATTTCCACATCAGACTGCAATTTTTGTTTTTTTTTAAAAATCCTCAGCATTTTAGTGCAAATTTCTCCTAATAAACTTATATTTGTATGCATTTTTATCTAACACACACACTTTTGCAAAGCAATTTTCCATAATGCAATGTACTTTTGTGTGTTATTTTTGCTAATACATGTATTGTTATGCACACTTTACTCTAGTAGATGTATTTTTGTACACTTTTGTTGGCTGGGGAACTGCACTGCAGCATTTGGAGAAGTGTGAACTTTGAAGGATGGTTGTGTTTCATTTCGCATATTGTTTCAGAAAGTGTGAATCAGATAAGTTTGCCTTTAAATATGAACTGAATCAAATTACTCCTCCACTACTAGCCACGAGTAATACAAATGGGTTTGGTTTTAGCACTCATATTTATACCCATTTGTCACTCATTCGGGTCAGGGGGAGTTATGTTTCTCTGGCAGTGGAGTTGATTTCAGTGGCAGCCCCTAGTGACGGGGCCTGGTGCCAGCAGTCAGCTAGGTCGGGCTCTGGCCAAGGGCTCCAGTGGCTCAGAAAGGCTCCTCACTGGTCCAATCCTCCTGTCCAGCCTTATTGTCCTCCTTGCTGGGCCCCTGGATGGCTATCTTAGTGGTGAACAGGTGGTGGCGATGCTTTTGAACAGGAGGCAAACTTGGGCTTCCTGCCGATTCAGTTTACCCAAAATGGAGTGCCCCAGCTAGACATTCGGGGTAAATTAAATTAGCAGGTGGCTACTGTGTGAGCACAGTTTTATTTTCCCAGAATGCACCAGACGTGACTGTCACATCACCACTCTGCCAATACTCCACCTTAAGCAGAGGGAGACGTGGTTTCCCTTTTCTTCCACGACCCTTTGTAACAAAGCTGTTGTTAGGGGCTCTGCCTGTTTCCCCCAGCCCTTGTTATAAGCATCCAGGTTTCCAGTCAAGCTTCGATCCCTGTGCGTATTGTTATGACTCTCAAAGATAACAGACCTGGGTTGGTCCTCTGTAACCTGCTACAGTTACTTTCTCAGGTACGTCGCTGCCACCATTGATACTGGTTTTCCCCTTTTTGTTTATGTTTTGCCACCCTTGTAGTCTTGTAATAGCTGGCCAAGAACCAGGCATGTTTAACACGAACAAATAAGTTTATTTGTTTAACAGATGTTTCCTAAGCAAGATTGTTTACATTTCAAGTACTCAAGCATGTGGTTTCTAAATATGTTCTTATACAGTTCCAACAGTCTTTACTGTATTGTCAGTTAATACTAACCTGCCCATATAACCCTCTGCAACTCCCTCACACCCACACACACCCTCCAGCCCTCTCCCTGCAAACGTTAAATATTTTCCCTCTCCAACTTTAATCCCTACCCAATTGTCAACTGTCAAACCTTTGAAATATATATCAGCCATTCCACATTCACCCAGCCAATCATGCGCAGCATTCACCAACATTCCATACTCTCATTCCCCCTCCCAACTCTCACTACTTACCATACACAACCTATTAAAACCTCACTTACAATAAACACTGAAATAAATCCACAACAATGATTTACACAGAAATATGGAACATCACAGTTACATTATTCCAAGCGTGGTTGGCCCTACTATTAGGCACAATGAGATGGCTGCCTCAGGGAACAAATTTTGAGTTTCATGAAACGGCAATCAAATTGTTAATTATTTAATGTTTTATTGTCACATTTTTACTGCCAGAAAGGCAGAGAGATAGCTGTGGGGGTTTCTGCCTCAGGTGCCAAAATAACTTGACAGGCCATGGGGTCCATTGCACCTTGACCTCTAGGGGTGTGGGGAGGGATCTATTTGGTTTACTGAAATAATCTTGCTGTGACTGCCAGCCCAAGCAGCAGTGGAGACTGGTGGTCCAATGTCAGTGGGGCAGCTTTCAACACCTTGGACACCTCCTCAAAAGTTCAAACTAAAACCTGGAGTAGATTCACTGTCCCACTGACATCAGGGCCAGCAGTCTCCACTGCTAAGCAGTGCTTGGGAAAGTGTGTGTGTGTGTGTGTTTGTGAGTGAGTGCGTGCGTGCATGCGTGAGTGAGTGAGAGAGACCTTTTGAAAAGATGAGAGTGTAATGTAATGTAATGTAATGAATGAACAACCATATAAATGAATTTTAAACACATGAAGCATGTAATAATAAAAATGAATGAAATAAATGTGTGTGTGTGTCTGTGTCCCCCTTATACACCCCTATTCTTAACATACTGTAAGCTTGATAGCAGGCAGCTAAATATCTGAACAATCTCCATTCAAAAGCGCTGAACAATGACAGTTCTGTCTTGGCGGTGTTATGTCTGTGATGGCCCATTCATGCAGTGGCCGGCGAGAGGGGAGCATGCACTTCTTTAACAACTCACAGACATGTGAAAACGGCGATGGGGAAATTCCAGGCATGGCTGCTGCCGGGGTACAAATTGGGGGCAGAGCAATGGTTGGAAGGGGCTGAAGCACCAAACTTGGGCAAGGACAGTGAGAAGAGGCCAGTGAGGTAACCATGCACTTCATGGCCTATTTGGTTAGCACAGAGTGGAGTTTAGACTCCATCTAGTGTGCTGACAACACTGAGCTTATCAGTTCAGGAAGTTCCCTCAACCACATACCTCTTAGCTGTTGGCTCACAGGGCTCCTCCAGAGGTCCTTTTTATTGTGTATTCATGCTGATTTGTGCTCATGATGGTATTGGGGCAGTTATATGTAATCCAACTTTCAATACTATTTGTGCCTGCAAACGTTTTGGGATGTTTATACTCAGGGATGTAGTTGTCCAGGGTCTTGGGGGGTCTTAGACCCCTTACTTTTTTTTGGAGCAGGGTCTCAGCAGGATCCCGATGTTTGTAGCATCCTATGAGACAATCAATATGAAAGGGGAGTGTGTTAGTCACTGAGAAGATGCTTCCTTGTCCTTTTCTGCTGATTGGAGCCAATCAGAGTGAAAGGAGGTGAGTCAGCCACAGAGAAGACTCTTCACAGTAGCTAACACACTCCCCTTTCATGTTGATTGACTCGTAGGGATATCTGTTGTTGTGGGAGAAGGGATCTCATTCTTAACCCAGCAGCAAAAGGGGGGCATAGCTGTGGCTAACATGAAGGGACCCTGCACTTCTGGACTGCCACTACACTACTGTTTATACTGCCTCGTTTTCAATCACTGCGTGTCCTGTAACTTCCTGCTGAAATCCTGAAACTTTTTATACCAGAAATGTTCCGGTTTACTTTTTGTCCCACTTTTGCTGCTTCTCCAGATGGTGATAATGCAGTAGCATTCGGAAAGCACTGCAGAACAGCTAATAAACTGGAATGATGTGTATAAATCCACAGCTAATGCATTATCATTGTATCAGTGGCATGCTGCAGCATACACCTACTCACGCTCCCACAAAAACCCATCTGGAGGTGCCCACTGAAGAACAGGTCATTACTGGTTCGCTGAAATGGAAAAAGAAACCAAATGCACAGTTATAAGATAGGGGATCTTGGCTCTTGGCTCTGCAGTGCTTGGCTCTTGGCTCTGCAATGCTACATGCGAGAAGGATCTTGGGATTGTTGTTGATCACAAGCTGAACATGAGCCAAAAGTGCAATGTGGCTGCAAAAAAGGCAAATGCTATTTAGGCTGCATTAACAGAAGTATTGTTTCCAAATTGCGTGAAGTATTGGTTCCCCTCTATTCAGCACTGGTTAGGCCTCATCTTGAGTACTGTGTCCAGTTCTGGACACCACACTTGAAGAAGGATGCAGACAAACTGGAATGGGTTCAGAAGAGGGCAACGAGGATGATCAGGGGACTGGAAACACAGCCCTATGAGGAGAGACTGAAAGAACTGGGCATGTTTAGCCTGGAGAAGAGAAGACTGAGGGGAGATATGATAGCGCTCTTCAAGAACTTGAAAGGTTGCCACACAGAGGAGAGCCAGAATATCTTCTCGACCATCGCAGAGTGCAGGACACAGAATAATGGGCTCAAGTTGCAGGAAGCCAGATTTCAAGTGAAGATCAGGAAAAACTTCCTAACTGTTGGAGCGGTACGACAATGGAACCCATGACCTAGGGAGGTGGTGAGCTCTCCAACACTGGAGGCATTCAAGAGGCAGCTGGAGAGCCATCTGTCGGGAATGCTTTGATTTGGATTCCTGCATTGAGCAGGGGGTTGGACTCGATGTCTTTATAGGCCCCTTCCAACTCTATGATTCTATGATTTCAGGATTCTGTGATTAGATGCTGGCTTGATAACTTTCAAGTCAGTGTGGTAGGATTTAGCTCAATGGTCAAAGGTTCAAACTGGGCTTCTTTTATTTCTTATTGCATTTTATTCATTTTTATAGTATCCATTATTTAAAAATACTTGAGCATCTGAGTTAGATGGCCCAATGATCATACTCAGTATAAGGTATCTGGAAGATAGGAAGCTGTCCTGGTATCCAATGTAGTTTAGAAAAATGGGAAGCAAGGCGGGACATGATAGAGGAGCATATAATTAGGCATGTTGTGGAGAAAGTGGAAAGAGAGACTTTTTCTTCCTTCCGCATAATTCTAGAAATCAGGGATATCCAATGAAATGGAATACTGGATATTAAGGACAGAAAAAAAGGAAGCTCTATTAAAGGAAAGACTGTGGAGTCATCCCTACAAGCAGTGGTGGCTGGTGGCTCCATGGCAGTGGAATCCGTTCCAGGTTTTAATCCAAACTTTCAAGAAGCTATCCAAGGTGCTTCAGCAGATTCTAGTGCTCCACTGACACGGAGCCATCAGCCATCACTGCCCACAAGCTGTGATGCCTGGCTACTGCCTACCCTGTTGGAGGCAGCATGCCTCTGAATACCAGTTGCTGGGAATCACGTGCAGAAAATGTGGAGAGAGTGTTTTTGCACCCAGGCCCTGCTTGCGGGCTTCCCAGAGGCATCTGGTTGGCCACTGTGAGAACGGGATGTTGGACTAGATGGGCCTTCAGTCTGATCAAGCTGGGATCTTCTTATGTCCTTCAAAGCTGAACTAGGCTGTGCTCTTCCACTTGCTTACCCAATGCAATGTGACTTACATGGATAGACATGGGTAGGCTTGCAGTGTAAATTACGGAAAACCAGCAAGCACTTTCAGATTTGCATTGTTTGAACAGGTAACAAGATTATTCTTCTACATTATGTTTTAAAATAGATCTTGGCATAGATTTTAGTACAGAAAACAGGCCTGGAATCGGATGGGGGTAAAAAAAATGCCTTGGGGAGACGGAATTTCAGGGCAAATCTGCTGGCAGGGAATGGGTTAAGCATCCCCCTTTCTCTCTCCTCCATAGCAAATCACCTCATTTGTAAAGGAGAGGAGGCTGTGTATGCAGCTGCAATGTTCTGAGTCACTGGACTCAATAGCTGCGTTTCCACGGGATTTTTGAATGTATGTTTCCCTTGTTTCATTTTGCATGTGGCTTTTCTGATGCCAGGCAGAGAGCCATCTTTGCAATAACAGGGAGCTGCTCTTCCTAGCATGGAACTCGTAGCATCGAATACAATGGCTGCCACTTTTCCTAATTCATAAAAATATGTCCTGCTTTTTGGTCCTCTCGAGTACACAGCAAATACTTTGGCTTTTGCTGCCTGCTCAGTCATATTCTTTGTTCAAAACTGCAAACGCAAATCTAAATAAAGACTGTGGCCCACTGCAGCCCCTAGCAGCAGCATTAGGCATCAGCTAACATTTTCGAGGGCATATGGTACTTCAGAAGCCATATGTAGAGCTGTTTAGCGATTCTGGCAGAGAGGCGTGGAATGGTGAAACCCAACTGCCAGCATTGCTGAAAACAAATATGTAAATGCTCCAGTGCTTTTGTTATTCATAACATACCCTAACACAGCACATACAATATGCTGTCCATTCTGTAACTAGTGCAGCTACAAAGCCACAGTTGCTTCAGTTCTGGTTTTGAAAAAGTTTCTTTTTATTAAGCATCGGATGTTTACTGACGTTTGTGTTTTCTTTTTTAACTCTCTTTCACAGACAAATAGATTCAAGTTGGGAGGGGAGAATGTTCTCATAGGGGTGAGCACCTGTTTTATGAAGTCTAATCAGCAGCAGCTCACACAGAAATTAGCAGGATACATACGAAGCCAGTGCTGTTTAACATGTGGATATTGCTTTCAAGTATTCAAATCATTTTGTGTGCATTATCTAGATCAGGAGTCACCAATCTTTTTAGGTGCATGGACACATTTGGAGTTTTGAGCGAGTGCTGTGGATACCACTGCCTCTAGTCAGTTCTCACCACCTCCTCCAGATCAGTCACCCCCACCGAGACAGTCACCCCCATAAGAGACTGAAAGGTAGAGAGCATGCACATGCACACACTTTGCGTTTCCAAGTGTTCTGTGTAAAAGTTGGATCATAGAATTAATCTGAGCCTTGAAAGGCACAAACAACTGAAAGAGGAAGAAGGAAAGAGTGTCACTTTTCCAACTTCCTCCTTCAGCTCTATGTACTTTTCAAGGGAGAAAAAGGTAACCACTCTCACCACCTCATGATGAAGGGGGCAGTGATGGGGGGATGCAGAGACTTTGTGGGCATCAAGAAAAGATCTCAAAGGCACCACAGCACCCATGGGTGCCATGTTGGTGACCTCTGATCTAAATGTAATCCTTGCAACAACCCTGTAAGGTTGTTACTATTATCATCATAATCATCACACACCCACTGCAGATGGGAGAATAAGGCTGAGAGAGAGTGGCTTGTTTAAGGCTACCTAGTGAGCTCATGGCAGAGACAAGATTCAAACCAGGGACTTCCTGATTCATATGTGTTATGCTACACAAGCCCATGCATATTTACTGAGAAATCTCAATATATTCAATGGGGCTTATTCCAATGGGGTGGGGAATGATTTCGATTCATAGTTAAAGCCCAATCTATCAAATATGCACTTTCTAAAACAATATGAGAACCAGCACACAGCCAATCTTTGAAAATTGCACTTAGCTGAATTTTGCAATGCAGTACTCCAACCAATGTTTGCAAAAACGCATATCTTAGGGGAAAGTGTGCACTAAAATGCTGATGAATTTTCATGAGAATTAAAAAAATTCCATGCAAATTGCTTTAGAAATATGGAGAACTAAATTTAAGATTGGAAAACTGAGAAACTGAGAGAACAGAAATTGACAGATCTTTCCATCCCTACTCCCTGGTAAGTGTGTTCAGGATTGCAGACTTAGCTTACACCAGCTCTATATGAAACTCTGATCTGTCCCAGGGCTGGCCACTTATTCCTTTTAAACGTTTCATCAAAACTTGATTCAAGGTGATTCACAATAATAATACAAGAATTAAAAATACTACCCCAACAACGACAGATAAAATTAGCACTGGCATATCATAGTGTGTGAGCTGTGACTCGTACGAATCTGATGAATTTGTCAATTTCTCTCAGATTCTAATTTTTCCTGCCTTAAGTTTGGATGTCCACATTTCTGCATCAGCTTGTACATTTTTAAAATGGAAAAAAAAAACCTCATTAAAATTTGCCATCATTTCAGTGCCAATTTCTCCTAATGGACAATTTTGCCTGATACGCATTTATGCAAGCAGTGTTGCCTACTTTAATACGTTCAATATGTTATTTTCACAAATATATGCATTTTTATGCACACATTTCCCCAATATACACATTTTTGTATGCATGGTTTGGTTGGAGAGTTGCATTACAAAATTTGGAGAAGTGTGAATTTTGAAGGACAGTTGTTTTTTGGTTCACACATTGCTTTGGAAAGTGCGAATTGGGGAGGTTTGCATTAAAATACTAATTGAACCCAGTGTCTTCCCCATCCTTACCTGTGAGCCAAATCACATCTCAAACCATAAACTTATAAGGTAGCCCTATCAAACAAGTGGCTAGCTCTCAGCTCCCACCTGTAATATAACATCAGCCTACCATATAGATTTCTATAAAAACATCACTGAGATCATAAGAAAAGATCTGTCGATCAATCCAAAACTCTACAGTTGTCCAGCATCCAATTTCCAGCTGAATACAGCCAGAAGTTTTGAGGAGGAAGCCCAGGTGCAGGACATGAAGGTAAAAGCCTTCCACTGCTACTTGCATATAAGACCTGGAGATTCCATTTATCTGCCATGGGTAATAGTTGTTGATACCAGGGTATGGACTGAAGGCACATGAGGCCACCACTTTGCTGAAGCTTAGCAGATCTGGGTCTGGGCAATGCCAGAATGAGAAGCCATCTGGGAACCACATGTATGTCACCTTGGGTTTCTTGATGAAAGGAAGGTGGGATATAAGTTTTAAAACATGAAAAATACTTTAAAAATATTATTACATTTATATCCCACCTTTCCTCCGAGGAGCTTGTGGTGGCACACATAGTTCTCTGCCTCCCCATTTCATCCACACAACAACCCTGTGACGTAGGTTAGCCTGTGAGACAGTGATTGGGCTGTGGACACCCAGTGAGCTTCATGGCTGAGTGGGGATTTGAGCCCTTGTCTCCCAGGTCCTAGACCAGCACTCTAACCACTACATCACATGATGCCATGAACATAGAATCGTAGGAGCTGGAAGGGTCACAAGGGTCATCCAGTCCAACACGTGCCGATGAAGGAAATCCACTGGTAGAACATCCCTGATAAGTGGACACCCTGCCATGTCGGCTACTCCTGGTCTAATCTCTTTTAAAATAATCTTACAACATCTTTTTATTGTTTATTTATTTATTTATTGGATTTGTTAGATGCCTATCTGGCAGGTTGTCCTGCCACTCTGGGCGGCGTACAATAAAATACATGGTACATTCAATATAAAAACATATACACAAAAATTAAAACCACAAACTAATGGCTGTATTCGTGATGACTTATGCTTATGATGATATTGGGACAGTCACACGCAAACCTGCTTTCAATACTGTTTGCACCTATAAAAGTTTTGGGGCAGTCAATTTGACAAAAAGTCAGGAAACCAAAGCAACATTTCACATATAAAACTGTCCCCAGATTAAAACCAATTATAACAATAATCAAAACAACAAATAATTCCAAACTTCCAATACCTGTATAAACAAGTTGATTTCCTCAGAAACAACAAAGCATCAACAATGGCATTTTTGTGGTTAGCAAAGCTGGAAAGTGTGCGATGGATGAAGGGATGTAAGCAAATCAGGATGAATACAGGATGTAAGCTCATTGTCATATAACTACCTTACAAACAAATCAGAACTAATGCTCAATAAAGACCGGACATAGCCTAATCACCATGTAAGCTTTGTGCAAGCAAATCATGATGAATGCTCAGTAAACAGGTCATCTGCAGCAGAAGAGTAGTGTAGTGGCAAATTCAGAAGTGCAGGGTCCCTTCATGACAGTCACAGCCATGCGCCCTTCTAAGACTATACAACCTTCTAATAATTTAGACAGGCTTGAATACTGCTTTCTGCTTCGTTATCACTGTCACCATTTGACTGTCCTTTCTCATTGTCAGAGATATTGCTTCAGTTACTGAATTCACTGTCTACACGTTCACCTCCTGCTGCTGCCAAACTGCTTGATGATGTAGATGGGATGCTATCACCAGGAGTCACTGTCTCTTCTGAAATTACAGCATACTCACTCTCCACAACTTGTCTTGGCTTTTTGAAGTAGGAACTAAAAAAAGGTTTGCTTGCAATTGACATTCATTGGGACTCTTCTCAGTGGCTCACACACTCCCCTTTCACGTTGATTGGTTTGTACAATGCTGGAGACATAGGGACTCTGCTGGGGCCTGGCTTCCCCAAATGTAAGGGGTCTAAGCCCAGGTACCAGAGACCCTAGAGGACTACACACCTGGTCTGGAGGGCCTCTGAATCTATGGCCAGTCAGAATTCCTGGCTGACCATGAATTTTACTGTTATTTCAGAGAAACATTTCAGTCTCTCTTGTTTTCTCTACACCATGTGACTTTATAAACTTCTGTTGTGTCTCTCCTTAGCCATCTTTTCTTGTAAAATAAAAAGCTCTAAATGTTCATCTGTGAAGCACTTTAGAATGGTGGTGAGGAACCTTTTTCATCCTGAGGGCCACATTCCCTTCTGGGAAATCTTCAAAAGGGAGGGGGAGGACTCCAGTGGTAGGTGGAGGCAAAAGAGGGTGGATGTGGCTATAAAAAAGTCAAGTGCTATGTTAGGCTGCATTAACAAAAGTATAGTTTCCAAATTGCGTGAAGTATTGGTTCCCCTCTATTTGGCACTGGTTAGGTCTCATCCTCATCAGTCTGGACACCACACTTGAAGAAGGATGCAGACAAACTGGAAATGGTTCAGAGCAGGGCACCGAGGATGATCAAGGGAATGGAACAAAGCCCTATGAGGAGAGACTGAAAGAACTGGGCATGTTTAGCCTGGAGAAGAGAAGACTGAGGGGAGATATGATAGCACTCTTCAAGTATTTGGGGTTGCCACACAGAGGAGGGCCAGGATCTCTTCTTGATTGTCCCAGAGTTCAGTACATGGAATAATGGGCTCAAGTTACAGGAAGCCAGATTTCAGCTGAAAATCAGGAAAAACTTCTTAACTTTTGAATGGTACGACAATGGAACCCATGACTTAGGGAGGTGGTGGGCTCTCCAATGCTGGAGGCATTCAAGAGGCAGCTGGACAACCATGTATCGGGTATGATTTAAGTTGGGTTCCTGCACTGAGCAGGGGTTGGACTCGATGGCCTTATAGGCCCCTGCCAACCCTATGATTCTATGATGTAATGTAATGTGCCGTACAATCTGAATGTATAATTTACCTTTCTACAGTAGGCTATTATTCTCACACCCCTCTCTATTCACCATTCAGGCAAGCAAGAGTCAGTATCGAAGGCATGTCCCAGTCGGGCAAATCACACAAGGAGGGTGCAAAGCAGGACAGGGGAGAGGTGTGGCTTAGGGAGAATCCCGAGAGAGAGACCTGGAGGGTGGCATTCAGCCCCCAGGCCTGTGGTTCCCCACACCTGCTTTAGAATGTTCATACAGATGTTAATTATAAGGAGTACAAAGACGAATCATATCTAGGTCCTCAGTTTGGAAGTGCCCCATCAGCACCTGTTTTGCATTATATGAAAAGGTCATCAAAAGTTATTGTTTTAAAACAGGGTGTAGAAATCAATGGGAGGGAAATTCTCCCTGCCTGGTCTGGGCCTGCTATCAAGCTGTGCCACTGATGAGAAACATGACTGTAGAATGAAGAGATGGAGTATATGGTGTAAGAGTATTCCTTCCCCGTGCCACTCATGTTCCACTCACAGCTCAACCCCATTATAGCCACTTTTCTGGTGGAACAACACCTTTGGTGAAGCCTTCCACAGATGCTCAGCTGGTGTATTTTCCACGGCAGTGGCATATGTCTGCCAAAATCCTATAGCCCCTCAGCTACTGCCTACCCTGTTGGAGGCAGCATGCCTCTGAATACCAGTTGCTGGGAATCACGTGCAGAAAATGTGGAGAGAATGTTTTTGCACCCAGGCCCTGCTTGCGGGCTTCCCAGAGGCATCTGGTTGGCCACTGTGAGAACGGGATGTTGGACTAGATGGGCCTTCAGTCTGATCAAGCTGGGATCTTCTTATGTCCTTCAAAGCTGAACTAGGCTGTGCTCTTCCACTTGCTTACCCAATGCAATGTGACTTACATGGATAGACATGGGTAGGCTTGCAGTGTAAATTACGGAAAACCAGCAGGATTGTACTCTAAAACAGCCAATCTGAGGCAACCAACAAGGAAATATGTAATATATATGTTAAAGCAAGACAGTCTAAAAGACCAATTTGAAAAATTTTACCAAACAAAAAATAATCAGAGTGCTTTAGAGTCAGAAGATTTATAAATAGTATATTGATATGTTGTTATGTGCATTCCAGTTGATTTCGACTTATGGCAACCCTATGAATCAGCAACCTCCAATAGCATCTGATATAAACCACCCTGTTCAGATCTTGTAAGTTCAGCTCTGTGGCTCCCTTTATGGAATCAGTCCATCTCTTGTTCGGCCTTCCTCCTGATATACTTTCATATTAAATATGCAGACTTCAGGCTTTATTGATCTACTTTTTTTGTGTAGGAATCCCAAAATCTATCAACCAGAGGAAGTTGCAAAAGACAATGGGGTTAAAGAACAGGGCACCTCTGAGCCTAGGAATTTGTTTTCAGATCCACAACTGAGCTGAACTCACAGACCTTGCACAAGAAGTCCACTCCTTAGGAACACAGGAAACTGCCCAGGATTTATTTTAAAGTGCAGCTAGACACATTTTATGCAGTGTAAAAAAAAAGAGTGCTATGTAAAATACATTTTTGTGCATTTGAGCATATGGAATTTAATGAGGAGCTAGGTAGTTTCTAAAAAAGAAATAGATGACAAAATATAAAAAGAAATAGAAAATGAAAATAAATATTGGCTCCTTTAAATTCTTCATGACCTTATATTAATAGTACATTGTGAGACTAGTTTGGGGGCAGGAAGTGTGCTGGCTGCTCGTGCAGTAGGGGGAAAAAAAGCTTAGAATAAACCCAGATGCTGCTTTATAGTGAGTCAGACCATGGCCCATCTAACTTAGTAATGTCTACATTGACTGGCAGCAGCTCTTCAGGGTTACAGACAGGAGGTTCTCTCAGCTGTACCCGGAGCTGGCGATGTCAGAGACTGAAACTGGGACCTTCTGCATGCAAAGCAGATGCTCTGTCACTGAATGACAGCCCTCCCAGCTGCCTTATAGCAGGTCCGAACATTGGCCCATGGAATTCGGTATTGTCTTCACCAGCCTTCACCAATCTGCTGCCCTGCAGATGTTTTCAACCATGAGCCCCAGTCAGCTTAGCCATTTGGCGAGGACCAGGCTGGTGAAGGCAGCAGCTCTCCAGAGTTTCAGACGGGCCGTTTGCAGCCCAACTTGATGATGCCAGGAATTGAACCAGAAACCTTCTAAATACAAAGCATGTGCTCTGCCCCACTGCCCCACCTCTCTTCATCCATTGTTTGAATCTGATTAATAATATTTGATGTGGTGGTGGTGGATATAAGCATACTGCCTTTTACACAGATCCTCAAAATTATAAGATTGGTCTCATTTCATCCATCTATAAATTGTTTAACGCAGCAGCACCCACAGCACACGAATGGCAACAGACTTTGCCTTCCTACCCAGAAAAATAAAGGAACTGATCACATAACAAAGAATTATCCTTTACATGCAGTTCTCTATAAATAGCAGCAGGTGGAGTGAAAGTTTGAAAGTACACTCCAAACATCTGATTGGCTGAAAAGTTGTTCCAGTCACCAGCAGGCCTGCACTGAAAAAAATGTTTTAATGTTGCAGCAACTTTGCTGACACTTGGGCCCAGATGAGTGCACAGACCGTACTTGGTTTTTATGGTTACTTTTTTAAAACATTGAAAGGTGGATCCACTGTACTACAGTGACTATATGGTATGGAATCTCAGCTTCAGTATATTGACATTGTATCATACAATCGTGAATGGTGTAAAGGTCAATAGAGTCCCTACACCTTCTCGATCATCCCAGAGTGCAGGACACGGAATAATGGGCTCAAGTTGCAGGAATCCAGATTTCAACTGGACATCAGGAAAAACTTCCTAACTGTTAGAACCATACGACAATGGAACCAATTACCTAGAGAGGTAGTGGGCTCTCTGACACTGGAGGCATTCAAGAGGCAGCTGGACATCCATCTGTCGGGAATGCTTTGATTTGGATTCCTGCATTGATCAGGGGGTTGGACTTGATGGCCTTATAGGCCCCTTCCAACTCTACTATTCTGTGATTCTATGATTCTGTGTAATTGCTCAGTTCTGTGTACGCTCACAAAACAATTCTTGATTCCCTGCTTCTAGACTGCCATGATAGTTTTTCTTAGTGTTGGCCGTACAGAAATGTTTGCAAATAGATAAATAAACTGGCCAAGTTACCCCAGGGTGAGAGAGCTCAACACAGGGTCACTAGCCACATATGTCTATACCCTCAGCTAGCAATCTCATCACTGAGAAGCTTCTGAATAACCACTAGCATGTATACTGCACTGTGACAGATTCATTTTAAATGTGGTTGCCTTGTGCAGCAAGTATGTATAAGTGTATCTTAATTGCATAACCTTCATTGAGATGTCGCTGAAATTATGGGATGGAATGATCTGTCAATTTTGGTTCTCTCAGTTTCTCATTTTTCTAACCTTAAATTCAGTTCTTCACATTTCTGCAGCAATCTGTGGATTTTAAAAAAAATACTCATGAAAAGGCTTCAAAATTTTAGTGCAAATTTCTCCTAATAAATACATTTTTGTATGCAGTTTTGACTAAGGTACACATTTTTGCAATTTATCCTAATGTAATGCATTTTTGTATGTTATTTTCACTAATACATCAATTTTTACACAAATTGCCCCTTAAACTATGCATTTTTATAAACACTGGTTGATTGGAGAACTGCATCGCAAAATTCGGATAAGTACACATTTCAAAGAATGGCTGTGTTTTGGTTCTCATATTGGTTTAGAAAGTGCAGATGTGATGAATTTGGCTTTAAATGCAAACAATCAGATTTCTCACCCATCTTTAAAATGGAGTCAGCTTTACATTGTCTCGGTCCTGGATGAGTTTTCCACAGTATCTATCACGCAACGCTATACCTAAAGGACAACCTTTCCACACATGCACCTGCCCAGACCCTCATGAGAGGCCCTTCACTGTGTGCCAGTGAGGGAGGTCTGGAGGGTGGCAATGAGAGAACAGGCCTTTTTGGTAGTAGCCCCCCTGCATTTATTGAACGCTGTGCCCAGGGAATCTCACCTGGCATCACCCTTGTCATTGTTTGTGTGCCAGACAACCTTTTTGGTTTCCTGGGTATTAGAGTAGCACCAAAGATATGATATTGAATTGTTAAATCTGTTGTTAATACGATTACATGATTTTATCACTGCATTTTTAAATTTGATTGTAAATCGCTTTGGGGCTTCTTAAGTGGAAAGCAAACTGTACATTTAATTAACCTCATCCTAACCTGTCAGCATTGATACTTTATTCTTTCACACATCCAGTTGTCCTCCTCCAGCATAAATCTGGCAAGAGGTTTAAATGCAGGCAGGGTTCCTGCGCCTGAGAGCTGCATGCCAGGAAAAAAATTAATAGGTAAAGCATTCCTCATCACTGAATATCTATGGTAGGAAAACGCTTCCTCAGTTGAATTTCTGCCTGCCCTGCTGCCATTGAAAACACAGGACACCTGTTCCCCTCAAACCAGCAACCTTATTTCTATGCCTCTGGGAAGTTATCACAGGTTTGGCGAGAGTGGGGTTTTGTGTATGTTTTGTTTTGCATTCTTGTGCAATTAAACTAATAAGCAGCTTTGTGTGGCAAAGCAGCTTCGTGATGTAGAAGCAGCGTAATTAGTTCACGCTCCTCGCCAACATCTGTTAACATCCTGTCAAACTATTTTCAAGATACTGTTTACAGATTTGCTGTATTCAGTGTCGTGGAGTACTTCATCCTGTGAGGTGCTGCATACATTTATGCGAGGATCTCTCAAAGGGAAAAAAGATTTCTGAAACTAGGCAGGAGCGGCTGGGGGTGAGGAGCAGGGTCATGCACCAGGCCTCCCTGCTGCAGTGTCACTGTGCTTACCAGGAGGGAGATGGGGAGGGGCAAGGTGGTGGGGAGGCTGGCGTGGTATGAGCAGAGAGGTGGAGCCAATCTGGCACTCCCTGTCACTGCAGCTGCAGTGCACCACACTCCCCATTACCTTGCCTTCCCCCACCTGATAAAGAGCAGCGACACAGCTGATGGGGGGCCAGGTGTGTAGCACTTCCTCTTCTTAACAACCACCTGAGACTAGGTCTTAGGTTGTCCTTTCTTGTTGTTATGTGCCTCCAAGTTGACAACGACTTATGGTGATCCTATGAATCAGTGACCTCCAAGAGCAAGGTTGTCCTTACAGGCTGAAAAAAACCCTCAGTTCATTGTATCAGTTTTAATTGATTGACTGGTTAATTAATCAATTAAATCTGTTTACAGTTGTTTGTTGTTATGTGCCTCCAAGTCGACTATGACTTATGGCGACCCTATGAATCAGCAATCTCCAAGAGCATCTGTCATGAACCACCCTGTTCAGATCTTGTAAGTTCAGGTCTGTGGCTTCCTTTATGGAATCAATCTATCTCTTGTTTGGCCTTCCACTTTTTCTACTTCCTTCTGTTTTTCCCAGCATTATTGTCTTTTCTAGTGAATCATGTCTTCTCATGATGTGTCCAAAGTATGATAACCTCAGTTTAATCATTTTAGCTTCTAATGATAGTTCTGGTTTAATTTGTTTTAACACCCAATTATTTGTCTTCTTTGCATATTTGTTTTAAATTGTTTTTATATATGCAATTCTTTTTATACATAAATTATTTTAATATTTCATATATACAGTTGCATATACTGTATTTCCTATATGCAATTTTTAAAATTGTTTTTTTATATACAATTGTTTGTATGCGGTTTTTGTTGTATTGTGAAATCGCTTTGAGGCACTTCATAGGAAATGATTATAAATGAAATGGAGGAAAAAGAGAAGAATCAGGAGGAAGAGGGAAACCTATTTTTGGGGAAGAGGGTTGGATCCTGATGCGCACATGTCACAGCAGGCATCCTCTGGGGGTTGCATTCCTGCTTCTCTTACACACAGTACAGAATGCCTCTTCTTAAATGGAACATAAGAACACAAAGAGGGCTCCTACTGGGAGGGAGGGTGGGATATAATTTATTTATTTATTGCATTTATATATCGCCCCATAGCCGAAGCTCTTTGGGCGGTTTAAAACAATTAAAAACATTAAAAACAAATTTACCAATTTAAAAACACATTTTTTAATAAGCAATTTAAAAACATATGCTAAAATTCCTGGGAGAAGAGGAAAGTCTTGACCTGGCACCTAAAAGATAACAGTGTTGGCGGCAGGTGCACCTTGTCAGGGAGATCATTCCATCATTTGGGGGCCACCACTGAGAAGGCCCTCTCCCTTGTTGCTAGCTTCCCAGGTTACTTCACAGTAGGCACCTGGAGGGCGGCCTTTGATGTTGAGCGTAGTGTACAGGTGGGTTCGTGTTGGGAGAGGCGTTCCATCAGGTATTGTGATCCTAAGCCGTGTAAGGCTTTATAGGTTAAAACCAGCACCTTGAATCGAGCTCAGAAACATACAGGCAGCCAATGCAAGCTGGCCAGAATTGGTTTTATATGTTTGAACTGTCTGGTCCCTGTTACCAATCTGGCCGCTGCATTTTGCACAAGCTGCAGTTTCCGAACTTGGCAGCCCCACGTGGAGTGCACTGCAGTAATCTAACTTGGAGATTACCAGAGCATGGACAACTGAAGCCAGGTCATATCTGTCCAGATAGGGCCGTAGTTGGGACACCAACCAAAGTTGGTAGAAGGCACTCCATGCCACCGAGGCTACCTGAGCCTCAAGCGACAGAGATGGTTCTAGGAGAACCCCTAAGCTATGAACCTGCTCCTTCTGGGGGAGTGCAACCCCATCCAGGACAGGTTGGACATCCACCATCCGGTCAGAAGAAGCACCCAGTAGCAGCATCTCAGTCTTGTCTGGATTGAGCCTCAGTTTATTAGCCCTCATCCAGTCCATTGTCGCAGCCAGGCACCGGTTCAGCACATTGACAGCCTCCCCTGAAGAAGATGAAAAGGAGAAATAGAGCTGCGTGTCATCAGCATACTGATGGCAACGCACTCCAAAGCTCCGGATGACCTCACCCAACGGTTTCATGTAGATGTTGAACGGCATGGGGGACAGAACTGACCCCTGCGGAACCCCATACTGGAGGGTCCAGAGTGCTGAGCATTGTTCCCCAAGCACCACCTTCTGGAGCTGACCAGCCAAGTAGGACCGGAACCACCACCTCCCACTCCCAACTCAGCCAGTCTTCCCAGAAGGATACCATGGTCGATGGTATCAAAAGCAGAGCTTGGAAAAGTTACTTTTTTGAACTACAACTCCCATCAGCTCCAGCCAGCATGGCCACTGGATTGGGCTGATGGGAGTTGTAGTTCAAAAAAGTAACTTTTCCAAGCTCTGATCAAAAGCCACTGAGAGATCAAGGAGAATCAACAGTCACATTCCCCCTGTCTCTCTCTCGACAGAGGTCATCATATAGGGTGACAGAGGTCATCATCTGTGCCAAAACCAGGCCTGAAACCCAACTGAAATGGATCCAGATAATCGGTCTCATCCAAGAGTGTCTGGAGCTGGCCTGCCACCACTTGTGCAAGGACCTTTCCCAGGAATGGAACATTTGCCACTAGCCTATAATTATTAAGATTTTCTGGGTCCAGGAAGGGTCTCTTCAGGAGTGGTCTCACTACCGCCTCTTTCAGGCAGCCAGGAACCACCCCCTCTCGCAGAGAGGCATTAATCGCATCCCTGGCCCAGCCGGCTGTTCCATCCCAGCTAACTTTTATTAGCCAAGAAGGGCAAGGATCCAGCACAGAAGTGGTTGCACGAACCTGTCCAAGCACCTTGTCAACATCCTCAAGCTGTACCAACTGAAACTCATCTAAGAAAATTGGGACAAGGCTGTGCTCTGGATACCCCGCTTGGTTCACCTGCTATAACACTGGAATCTAAGTCCTGGCGAATGCTAAAGATTTTATCCTGGAAGTGCCTAGCAAATTCATTACAGCGGGCCTCAGATGGTTCTACCATGTCCTTGGGGCGAGCATGTAATAGCCCACGGATAATCCCGAAGAGCTCCGCTGGGCGACAGTTTGATGATTTGATAGTGGCAGCAAAATAGTTTTTTTGCTGCCCTGAGTGCCCCTAAATACAGCTTACCATAGGCACTTACCAGTGTGTAATTGCATCTACTAGGAGTTCATCTCCATCTGCACTCAAGCCGTCTCCTATATTGTTTCATTGCTCTCAGCTCTGGGGTATACCATGGAGCTGTACAAGCTCTACACAGGAGAGGGCGCTCAGGAGCAATCATGTCAACCACCTGGGTCATTTCTGTATTCCACAGATCAACCAGGGTTTTGACAGGAGCTCCAGCCCTATCAGCCGGAAAACTCCCCAGAGCTGTTTGGAAACCATCCAGATCCATTAGTCTCTAGGGGCAGACCAACTTAATATAAATCTATTTATATGCTGGATCAAGCCCAAGTCCTTTCTAAGCCAGCATCTTGGTCTCATAGTTGCCAGCCAGATGCCCCTGGGAAGCCCACAAACAGGACCCAACTGATACTGAGAGGCATACTACCTCCAACAGTGGAGACAGAACATAGCAGTCATGGATAGTCATCTCCCCCATGAACTTGTCTAAAGCCTTTTTGAAGCCATCCAAGCTGGAGGCCATCACTACATCTCGCGGGAGTGAATTCCACAGTTGAATTACGTGCTGCGTGAACAAGTACCTTCTTTTGGGGATAGAGCTCACCATCTGCAATTTTTCCACATTCTTTTTATTTAAGAAAACCATTATACATGTTAAAATCTGCTGTCCAGTCACCTGGGTGTACCTGCAGGTAAGAAGCTGCTAGACCGGCCGCTTGGACAGCTTGACCAGTAATCAGCCCAGATGGGCAAGGAAGGATAGAGCTGATGAAAGGCTGCAAGTGTACAGATGCCCCCAGATGGCTTGTTAGCCACAAAGGCAGTTCCAGAAAGGGAAAAGGACATGGGGAGAAGAGAAGAGAATCTGCCCCCCAGAACTGGTGGGGAGTGGCAGACTGGGTTATCTCTCTCTCTCCATGAGGACGGTTACTGTGGTCTGATGGGAAGACAGACAGCGGAGTGCAGCTTGTTCTCGATGAAGCAAGGAACAGCTGCCTTAAGCTCTGAGGGGCTGGGTCCCAGAAACTGTGCCTAGGGATGGGCCAATTTGTCAGTTTTGGTTTCTCTTCATTTCTCATTTTTCTAATGTGAAGTTCAGATCTCCACATGTCCACATTAGCTTGTTTTATATATATATATATTTAAAAAGTCCCCATGAAAATTAATCAGTGTATTAGTGTGAGTTTCTCATAGTATACACATTCCCTAATATAATGCAGGTTTGTGTGCTATTTTCATTAATATATTCATTTTTATGCACACTTTATCCTAATATAAATTCTTTTTTTAAAAAAAAAAAGATTAGTTGGCTGCAGAACTGCGCTGCAAAATCCAGAGAAGTGCAAATTTCATAGACTGGCTGTGTTTCAATGTGCATGTTGTTTCAGAAAGTGCTTGCCTTTAAATGCAAACTGAATGGAATGTCAGCCCCATCCCTATCCATGACAGTACCCTCTTATTTGATTCAAGCGCTTAAAGCCAAATTTATTTACTTGCTTAATTTAATAAAAGTTGCAGCCCCATCTTTTAAAGTTGCAATATGTACATACATTCATTTTAAGTGTCACACTGTAGGTGTGTACAGAAAGGCTATGCACACTTACCTGGGAGAAAGCCCTACTGAACACTGTAGGCTTCCGAGCAAACACACGCAGGATCTCATGGGAATGATATATAATAAAATTACTTGCAGGTGAAATGCCTCATGTTTGTTTATGTATTTGGGGATTTTTAGTCTGCTCTTCCTTAAAAATAATTCCAGAGCAGGGTTCAATATAAAACATAAAACATGTAATACACAGTAAAACCCAAGTGCATTTTTTTAAAAAACACCAGTAAAGTTATCATCACATGCAGCTGTACTGGAATTGTTTTAAAGATTTTTGTCTATTGTTTTATCGCTTGTTGTTGCCTTGAGCTCCTTAGGAGAAAGGGAGGAATATAAATTTAATAACAACAATTCAGCGAGTCATATCCACACCAGACATTTAAAGCATTCTTATGCCACTGCATGGCTTCCACCCAAAGAATCCTGGGAACTGCAATGTGTTAAAGGTGCTGGGAACTGTAGTTTGATAAGGGGTCCCCTCACAACGCTCAGCACCATTAACACACTGCTATCACCATCATCAATTCCCTGCACTTCACTCAAAGATCACAGGATAGGTTACAACCATTTAAAAATACAATAAATATGACACAACAGTTCCCAGGATTCTTTGGGGGAAGCTATGACTGTTTAAAGGGGTATAAGAGTGCTTTAAATGCATGGTGTGGATGCGGAGGATACCCTACTCCACATCCAGTTTGGCCAAAGGCCTGGATGTGTGTTCTTATGTGGCAGAGTCAGAGCCAATAGAATCTATGAGGGGAGGGCACTCCACAGTCAGGGTGCTGGTATTGAGAAGGCCCTCCTATGTGTTGCATCATATTCAAGGGTGTAACTATGCTAGCCACTGAAAAGAGTCTTCTAACGTTCTTCCTTGTCCTTTCCTGCTGATTGGAAGAATCAGAGTGCAAGGAGGTAAATCAGCCACTAAGAAGACCCTTTTGAGTAGCTGACACTCCCCCTGTTCTTGCTTATTGGCTCCTAGGGACATCTTTGTTGTGGGAGAAGGTGTTAACAAAGATCTCATTCTCAACCCGGCAGCAAAAAAGGGGTGGGGGCATGGCATGACTATCATGAAGGGACCCTGCACTTCTGAATTTGCTACTACACTACTGCTTGTTATTGCACCCTTGGCAAATATGGCACTGTTAGGAGGGCATCCCCATCTGAGAGTAAAGCCTGGGGAGGTGACATAACGGGAACGGGCAATCTACCCATTTGTGGATGTTCTAGGAGAGAAGAGACGATGGTCGAACGTGTTGGCCAGAACTCAACTTCTCCATCTGCGCTCCAGACAGGCTGAGTAGCAGGACCCCTGCCAAGGGCTCAACAAGGCATTAGACAGTCATGGGCATCTGGGCCAATCCTGCACTGGCATTCATAGCAGATGTCTTTAGGAAAAAATAGTTGCAACATTAAAACTGACGGGAGGCTAGGAATGCAACAGACTCTCTATATCTGCGATTTGGGAGCAATCTATTTTTGCAGCCCTTCTCCAATCCTCCCCATCTTTCCTAAGCCTGTATATTTGCTACGACTTTAGCACAACACACACTCCTGAATGCACACACACCCACACACTCCTGTCATAGTTTCTCTGCTCAGATGGGATGTAGTGCATGGAAGTTGGGAGTACTAGTGTGTTGGGGAGAATTAATATGCGCTGCCTCCACAAAATGGAAATGAAGGCATAACACTTTATTTCCATGATAAGCGAGACAGAAGTTTCTCCATGTGTTAGGCTGTGCTTCTACTACAGTATATCCTGGTTATAGTTTGTACAGTTTGCATTGTTCCCCTTACCTTGCCTTTGGTTCTCATACCGGACACACATGATCTTTGCTCTCAGTGTCTGCAAGGGGTAGAATCTTGCTTTTTAAAATGAAAGCTGAGCATCTGAGGAAGCTGAAAGTTGCATCCTGTACCACATCCTGTGCTCTTTTGCACTCTCCTGGGGTTGTGCCATCCACACAGCTTACATATATCACATTTGTGCTGAGCCACCTACATGTTGCATTTTTCCTGTCTTAGAAGCACACTCCCGGTGTGCATCTGTTGGGTTATTGTGGGCCATCTAGGCCATCTTTAGAGTTGGGTGTGGTTTAGTTTCCATCCTCCTTCCATGGCCCTTTGGGGAGGAAGAACAGCTCATTGGCAGAGCATATGTTTTGCATGCTGAAGGTCTGAGGTTCAGTCCCCAGACATATCAACATAGAAGGATCAGGTAGCAGGCGATGGGAAAAGCCTCTGTTTGTGACCCTGGAGGGGAAGGGCCATCGCTCAGTAGCAGAGCATCTGCCGTGCGTGTAGAAGGTACCAGGTTCAATCCCCAGCACCTCCAGTTAGGCCTGGGAATGACTCCCTGCTTGAAACCCTGGAGAGCCACTGCCAGTCAGTGTAAACAATACTGAGCTAGATGGACCAATGGTCTGATTCAGTAAAAGACAGTGCCCTATGTTCCTGCCAGTCAGAGTAGACAATCTTGGGCTAGGTGGACAAATACTCTGACCTGGTATAGACAACTTCCTGTGTTCCTTTGAGTATCACAGGATAGCATTTTCATTCATCATATATGCCACATATGAAGCTGCCTTAGGCTGAGTCAGGCCATTGTTCTATCTAGAACCAGAGCTTGGAAAAGTTACTTTTTTGAACTATAATTCCCATCAGCCCAATCCAGTGGCCATGCTGGCTGGGGCTGATGGGAATTGTAGTTTAAAAAAGTAACTTTTCCAAGCTCTGTCTAGAACAGTAGTGTCTTCTCTAACTTGCAATGGCTCTTCCAAGGGCATCACATCCCAGCAATAAGAAGGTCAAATTCAGGATCATTCTGACCACGGTGTTCCCAATCTCTATGTATGGATGTGAAAATTGGACAGCGAAAAAAGGGGATAAGAGAAAAATCAACTCATTTGAAATGTGGTGTTGGAGGAGAGCTTTGCGGGTACCATGGACTGTGAAAAAGACAAATAATTGGGTGTTAGAACAAATTAAACCAGAACTCTCACTAGAAGCTAAAATGATGAAACTGAGGTTATCATACTTTGGACACATCATGAGAAGACCTGATTCACTAGAAAATACAATAATGCTGGTAAAAACAGGAGTAGAAAAAGAGGAAGGCCAAACAAGAGATGGACAGAGGAAGCCACAGACCTGAACTTACAAGATCTGAACAGGGTGGTTCATGACAGATGCTCTTGGAGGCCACTGATTCATAGGGTCGCCATAAGTCATAATCGACTTAAGGCACATAACAACAACAACAAGAAATAAACCAGCAGAAGAACCTTCCTTCCACCTGTAGGCATGCCACAGCAAGGGCACAGCTGTGCAAAGAAATCTGAAGTTGGAACAAATCCACAAATGCAACAACAAGATCGGCCAGTGGCTTTCAGACTTGCTACCTCATTTTAGTTTCAACGTTGCTGAATCTACTCAAGAGTTCCTATACATCACCTAAGGATTCTGGTGCACTTTGCATGGCAAAGATGGGGGGTACCTATAGCCCTCCAGCCCCAACCAGCTTGGTAAATGATCAGGGATGACGGGAGTGGTAATCCAACAATATCTGGAGGGCTGCACTACATAGCTGGGCTGCACTGCTCCCCTGATCTTCCTCTGGCCAAGTTGCTGCTGCATACCAGGATGGAGAGGGAGAGGGGCAAAAATGCTGGTGAAGCCTAACTGGTGCTCCTGCTGGCCCATTGGCACTGTGCTGACCTTGCCACTCCCCCTCTCTATCCCAGGACGCAGCAGTGAGTCAGCCTGAGAGAGGTCAGGTGTGTGGCACAACCCCACCACATCATCCGCTACTGGCTGCAGATTCCTCATCATTATTCTACACAGTGTTCTTCACTTTAGGCCCCCAGATGTTGTTGGACTATAAATCCCATGATCCCTTGACCCTTGACTGGGGATGAAGGGAGTTATAGTCCAAGAATATCTGGGGATCCAAGGCTGAAGAACCATTTTCTACAGCACACAGTCAGTTCACAGAGCGCTCTAGTGAAGACTATACAGCCTCATCGTTGCTGCATGTGAACAAATGAGAGTGCACATCAGCACACAGTCTACATTCTGTGTGGCTGTATACTGCAGGGAAAGATCAATTGCCATAAGCTCTCTGTCTGTCAGGGATGCTTGTCTGTCATTCTTGATCTTTTCATTGATAAGTCCCCAACAAGCTTCCGAGGAAGCCTGAGGCTGTCCCAAATACACCTAGAAAATCAATGAACTAAGTGATGGTGCCCTTGAAATAAATAACCATGTAAACAAAGCCTTAGTAATTGTTGTTGTCGTCTTGATATAAGAACATAAGAAGAGCTTGCTGGCTCAGGCCAGTGGCCCATCTAGTCCAGCATCCTGTTCTCACAGTGGCCAACCAGATGTCCTCGAGAAGCCTACAAGCAGGACGTGATTGCAAGAGCACTCTCTCCTCTTACGGTTTCTAGCAACTGGTGTTTGGAAGCATACTACCTCCTAATATGGAGGCAGAGCATAGCCATCATGGCCAATAGCCATTGATAGCCTTATCCTCCATGAATTTGTCTAATCCTCTTTTAAAACCATCTAATATGGTGGGATGGAATCTTACAATACAGCAGCAGTGGGTAACCTTTGGCCCTCCAGATGGTGCTGAACTACAACTCCCATCAGCCCCAGCAAGCATGGCCAATGGCCAGAGATGATGGGAGGTGTAGTTCAGCACTCTCTGGAAGGTGAAAGGTTTCTCACACCTGCGATATAGGATGTTTCCTAGTTAATCTAGCCTTGATTGCACTAACAAGAACCCAAAGCGGAATAAGACAAGGAGTCACACAAGGAGGAAAGGACATTGCCACAGCTCTGTTGTAATTAGGAATCATCACAATCAGATACAGGAAAATGGCACATCTGCTTTTCAGGCTGTTGATCCAACTGTGTTGCTGAATGTGCACCCTGGCAAGAAGATGCCGCTCGATGTGCTCAGCAAAGATGTCTCTGCATAAATATTTACATAATTTTCTCCAGGCAGCAGCACTAGAAGCAGTTGTTTTTAACACTTTTCTTCCCATGTGCAATTCTCTCTTCCCTCTCCTGATCCCGAGAAAGAGGAAATAACTTAACATCCTAATATTTGCCTTCTATCCTGTTCTCTCTCACTTTCCCTTTCCCTCTCTCTCTGTCTCTCTCTGGAAGAATGCCTTCCGTGCTAATTAAACATTGGTTAATTCTTAACTGGGAAAGTTTAAAGCAAAACTCAGGGGCAGTTCTGTATTCAATGCAGCAAACATGATTGCTGTATGTACACTAGTGTGCATGACACACCCTATATCTTTAAACAACCATCCACATTTGTTTAGGAATTCTCATTTGGCTTGGGCTTCTATATATACGTACATGGGTGTTTAAAGATAGGTGTTTAAAGACAGGTTGCGTGGCGTGGTGATCAGAATAAGACCGGGGAAGTTCAAATCCCTTCACAGCCATAGAAGTCACTGGGTGACCCTGGGCCAGACACTATCAGGAAGAGCGTGGGTGGGTCAGACCAAAGGCCTATCTAGTCCAGCATTCTGTCCTCATGGTGGCTAACCAGGTGCTTCTGGGAAGCTCACAAAGAGGACATGAATGCAATAACACTCTCCTACTCATGTTCCTTGGCAGTTGGCATTCGGAGGCATGCTGCTTCTGATTCTGGAGGCAAATTAGCCAGCCTTATTAGTTGCCCCTGATAGCCATATTCTCCATGAATTTGTCTAATCCTCTTTTAAAGCCTTCTAAGTTGGTGGCCATTATTACGTCTTGTGGTACACATAGTTTAACTCTGTGCTGTGTGAAGAAGTGTTTCCTTTTTTCTGTCCTGAATCTTCCAACATTCAGCTTCACTGACCTGATTCATACATAATGCTAAGCCATGATTAACATTAACCATCGTTAATAAACTGTAGTTAAAGCTGAGGCATCTGGCAGATGATAACTTAAACCTTGGTTTATTACATCACAGAGCAGCTGAGCGTTGACAGCAGTTTGAATTTTTGCTGCTTTTCACTCATGGCTCAGTAGCTTTTGGGCAGTTAAGGAAGAGGTCCGGGGGTTCGCATATAATGCTAAACTATGGCTAATATTAACTAAGGTTTACCAGCTACAACCCTTGGTTGAGCAACCTTTAACCATAGTTAATAAACCATAGTTAAGCTGCTGTACTGGGTCCATACATAACACTAATCCATGTTTTAATAAACCAGGGCTTAGCGTTCTATGTGAACCAGACCAATTTGGATGACCCTGCATTCTAGTATAATGAGAGATGGAGAAAAATGTCTCTGTATCCACTTTCTCCACACCATGCATAATTTAATACATCACAGTCATGTTCCCTGTCACTTTTTTAGGTGAGAGGTCGTATAGATCCAGGGTGCCTCCAGAGAATGTCAATATTTTATGGGAGAAAAAGCTCAGACCAGATTGTTCAGTTTGTGCATTTAAAGTGGATTAAAGCACCCTGTTGCCCTAGCGCAACAAATCCACTTAAAACCCTCCCAGGCTTTTTGTGGTTTGGAAAGTGATGGGGAAATACATTGAAAAGTGTGGAATGAATGAATAATAGGAAGATGTGTAAACACCCTGCAAGTAAATCAGGATGAATGCAGGATGAATGATCCTTGTCATATAACCACCCTATCTATCTATCTATCTATCTATCTATCTATCTATCTATCTATCTATCTATCTATCTATCTATCTATCTATCTATCTATCTATCTATCTATCTATCTATCTATTGCGCTTGTAGACCGCCCCATAGCTGAAGCTCTCTGGGCGGTTTACAGCAATCAAAAACATTATTTCATTTGTATACCGCCCCATAGCTGAAGCTCTCTCATAAAGAACACAGACCAAATGTTCTATAAAGACACATAGAGTCTGATCTCTGTGTAAGCTTTGTGCAAGCAAATCAGGATGAATGCTCAATAAATAGGTTGTCTAGAGGGTAGGGGTGGAAGGATCTGCCAGTTTTAGTTCTTTCAATTTCTCATTATTCCATTGTTAAATTCAGTCCTCCACATTTCTAAGGTAATTTGCTGTTAAAAAAAATTCTTATGAAAATTATTCAGCATTTTAGGTGAATTTCTCCCAATAATCACATTTTTGTATGCAGTTTTGACTAATGAGCACATTTTGCAGTTTCTCCTAATAAGCATTTTTGTATGTTATTTTCACTAATATATTCATTTTTATACACACTTTCTCCTAATATATGCTTTTTGTAAACATTGGCCGGATAATTGAATTGTGAAATTCAGGTATGTGTGAATTTTCAAGGATGTCTGTGTTTTGGTTTTCATATTGTTTTGGAGATGCACCTTTCAATGCAAACTCAATCAGATTTCTCTCCCATCCTTGCGAGAGGGACCCCTACACTTAAGAGTGCTTGCAGTACTAAAACTCTACAGATTTTTTTTTTAAAGCACTGGAAGGATAAAACAATATTTCATTTACATCTCTCCCCCCCCCAATTCAAGTGCATCAACAAAGCACCAGATTCAGGAACTCAGATCGATACTGACCAGCAGTGGCTCTTCAGAGTTTCATACTGGAATCTTTCCGAGAGAAATTCATTGAGGAATTTGGCTACTAGCCATGATGGCTGTGCTCTGCCACCTTAGTCAGAGGCAGGATGCTTCTGAAAACCAGTTGCCGGAAGCCTCAGGAGGGGAGAGTGTTCTAGCACTCAGGTCCTGCTTGTGGGCTTCCCCCAGGCACCTGGTTGGCCACTGTGAGAACAGGATGCTGGACTAGATGGGCCACTGGCCTGATCCAGCAGGCTCTTCTTATGTTCTTGGGAGAGGCCTATCACTGTCTGGCTATTAGCCAAGATGGCTATATGGAAGGAACATCCACATTCAGAGACAGTATACCACCAAACACCAATTGCTGGGGGAGGGAGAGAAATGGAGGGGAACTTGTTCTCTTCACACCCTTCTTGTGGGTTTCCTGAAGGTGCCTGAAGGTGAAGGAGAAACAGGACTAGATTGAGCCAGCAGGGCTCTTTTTCTTATTTCTTAGGCTGGTCTTTGACTGTAATAAAGCAATTCATTCATTCTTATTTCTTAGTGTAGCCAGTGTGGTGTAGTGGTTAAGGTGTTGGACTATGACCTGGGAGACCAGGGTTCGAATCCCCACACAGCCATGAAGCTCTCTGGGTGACCTTGGGCCGGTCACTGCCTCTCAGCCTCAGAGGAAGGCAAACCCCCTCTGAATACTGCTTACCATGAAAACCCTATTCATAGGGTCGCCATAAGTCGGAATCGACTTGAAGGCAGTCCATTTCCATTTTCAGTGTAGCAGCCCATCAAAGGGATAGCTGGATGATGTTTTATGAACAGATGCTCAGCATCTGCATCTGTTCCAGATGTTGATCCACATGGTAATGATATTGCTTCTGTTCCTCGCACATTAAAAACAGACTATGAAAAGTGTTATGTCAAGAACGTTTAAGTCAAATGGAGGGGAAGGACTTCATGGCGCCATAATCACAGCCTGATCCTATGCAAGCTTACTCAGGGAGAAATCCCACTGAATTCAAAGTAGCAGGCAAAGTAATTCGTAAATGGGGCCAGGGAGGAATAGAGCAGCAGATATTGACTGCCACGTCCCAAGCCCTGCTGCATTGCTCCATCCTGGACAGAAGGGGAAGGACAGTTCTCTCTCCCTGTTGCTCTGCTGACTTTAGTCTAGGGTCTGAGGATTGGTCCTCTCTAGGGATTAGTTCCTACTTCAAAAAGCCAAGTTGGAGGGTGAGTAGAAGAGACAGTGAATCCCAATGTTAGCATCCCATAGACATCATTAAGCAGTTTGGCAGCAGCTGGAGAGAAATGTGGAGGCCCTGAATCCAGTAATTCAAGCAATATCTCGACAGTGAGAAAGGACGGTGAAATGGTGACAGTGACAGGGAAACAGAAAACAGTATTCAAGCCTGGCTATATTATCTATCTTAGAAGGGGGCGTGCCTGTGAGAGGGCATGGCTGTGATTATTATGAAGGGACTCTGCACGTCTGAATTTGCCACTACACTCCTGGTTGGATCAGGTGGATCCAAAGCTACCAGAGTCTTGCCCCTGCAATACTCCATTCCATGGCTTTCTGCTTGCTACTCCCAATTAAGAGTATCAGACTGCAGCCTTAAATTCATTTATTTCAGTTTAGGCATGCTTAATGCTGTTGGATTAGAGTAGTCTTCCACAACCTGGTTCCTCCCAGGTGTTTTGGACTGCAACCCAAAAGTCTGTGCTGGCTAGGGTTGATGGGAGTTGTAATCCAAAACCTCTGGCAGGCACCATGTCGGGGAAGCCTGGATTGGTGTATAAGGAATCCCCAACATTTCAGAACCTTAGTTTGAGCAATCTCTACAAGCGTGCTGTATTGCCCTAACAAATTTAATTTCTTCAAGCACAATTTAGTATGTGGAGACTTTCCCCACCTCCATTATTTGAAGAATTAATGAAAAATACTCTACATAGAGACATTTTTAATCATCCATGTAAAGACTGCTTGCTGGGGAATTTAAAACTTACATAAGCCCCACCCTGTTTGTCTAGACAGATATTCACCACCTGTCATATTTTTGAAGATCCAGTACGATTTATCTTTTAACCTCTTACGATGCAATCTCTTTTTGTTTGGGCTTGTGTTGCTTATTGGGAGATGTGAGGATATTTTCTTCCTCAGTGAGATTATTTTCCAAACACTTTGGATGCTGTTTGTCATTTATATATGGTTTTTGAAATGTTGGTACCTATTCAGAGTTTTTAGGTAAAATAAAAATCTAACAGCATTATCCCAAAGTATGTTCACTCAAAAGTATACCCTTCCGAGTTCAATGGGATTTCCCAACTTACTCACTAGAACATGACTGTTATTTTTGCATAAGAATTGCCTTAAGCCATTTAGTTGCCCTGATAATAAAACAGTCAGATTACAAAACTACTCTGTCATGTATTACTAGACATGTATAACTCTGTTCCCTCTTGCCTCCAGATGGCAGAATAAGTGGCACTGATGCCAAAGCATGCTGTTGTGACCTTGTGCCTATTCATGCCAGCCATGTGGATTCAGGTTGCCAATATTTCAGAGAGCTCCTGCAGCTGTGTCTCTAACAGAGGCTTTATAGGCAGGCCTTAGCAGTTGGTGATGTTTTTCTCAGTGCTATGGAAAGACTCCACTGCAGCTTTGCCTGTTGTTAGAGGCAGGTCTGGCTATTTTTTTTCCTGGGGGGTTGGCAACCCAAGGGAGGGGGAGTCTCAGGACTGGGGGGCTGAATGAGGCTCCCCAGGCTTCTCTAGTTGGTCCTTGGGACTCTCACCAGGCGACACCTCTCACCAGCCCTTCTTTGAACCCCCCCTCAGTAGTTTTGCCTGGCTGAACCCTCCCCCCTTCTGGATACCTGAAATATCGTCTTACCCCTTATAGATCCAGTCAATCACTGCACTCTCCTGTTGAGGGCTTCTTGCAGATACTCATCAGGAGATAATACAGAAAATAATTGACTAGCAAGGACACTGACAGCTTCAAACTTCCTGTCTTGTAAATCTGAGTCACATCTGCAATATTTTTGACAGTATTTCTTTTGCTTCCACATTTAACATGTTAGCCACATGTGGCCAACTGCACGCAGATGTGATTGTATCACATCCTTGAGGGTGAAATAAAACGAAAACAGCCAGCCGACAAACGTTCAGGATGGTCATGTGATTTTGGTACTCATTCTAGTGCAATCACTGCTGTAATAAGATGACTATGAACATGAGCTATGCAACGTCTCCGGCTCACAATACACTCACCTTAGGAGGCCTTAGGCGAGCCAATCTGTCTCAGCCCTCAGCCCACCACATCTGCATCATGGGGATAAATCAGACAGACTTCTCTTACAGGTAGGGATGGCTGAATCTGTCAGTTTTGGATACTCTCAGTTGCTCATTTTTCCAGTTTCTCATTTTTCCTTTCTTAAGTTCATTTCTCCATATTTCCACATCAGTTTATGGGTTTTTTTAAGTCATGAAAATTCACCAGCATTTTAAGGTGAATTTCTCCTAATATATGCATTTTTGTATGCACATTTGCCTAATACTCATGTTTTTGCAAAGCAAAGATCCCTAAGATAATGCATTTTTTTGGTGTTATTTTCATTAATACGTGCATTTTTGTACACATGGCTGGAGAACTGCATTGCAAAATTCAGAAAAGTGTGAATCTGGAACTATGCATGTATTTCAGTTCGCATTTTGTTTCAGAAATAGGCATTAGGTAGGTTCACCTTTAAATGCAAAATGAGTCAAATTTCTCTCCATCTTTACTTACAGGCTTGTAATAAGGCTTATTGAGGCAATACGCGAGAAACACTTGCAATGCTATACGTCTGTATGAAACCCACTACTACTGCCCTGCTTGCGGAACTGTTTTCTATCCCGCAGAATCATCCATTGATGGGAGAGGAGGAGAAGCAACGTTCTCTGATTCCTCCTTCCCTCTGCAACCCCCTCCATGCCACCTTCCACATTGTTCTGGAGGTTTCCCCAGCCCTCTGGAATAGATTTTCACGGGGCGCAGAAGCGTAAAGAGCTGTAGTGGAATGGCAGAACTAAAGAAAATGGTCTCCTCTCCTCCTAAGAGTCTGCTGGATGAGGCCAATGGCCCATCTAACCAGCCTCCTGTTCTCACCAGTGGTTCTTCCCAGATGCCCATGGGAAGCCTGCAAGGAAGACCTGAGCGCAAGAGCCCTCTCTCCTCCTGTGGTTTCCAGCAACTGGTTTTTAGAAACATACTGGAGGGAGAGCATAGCCATCAGGGCTAGTAGCCATTGATAGCCTTTTCCTCCACGAATTTGTCTCATGCTCTTTTAAAGCCACCCAAGTTGGTGGCCATCACTGCCTTCTGTGGGAGCAAATTCTACAGTTTAACTATGTACTGTGTGAAGAAGTACTTTCTTTTGTCTGTCCTGAATCCACCAACATTTAGCTTCATTGGATGTCCACGAGTTCTAATATTATGAGAAAGGGAAAACAACTTTTCTCTCTTTGCATTCTCCATGCCATGCGTAATTTTATACACTTTTATCATGTCACCTCTTAGTCCCTTTTTCTCTAAGCCAAAAAGCCCCAAATGCTGCAACCTTTCCTCACAGGAGAGTTGCTCCATCCCCTTTATCATTTCGGTTGTCTGTTTCTGAACCTTTTCCAATTATCCTCTTGCAGAACTTTTTGACCTTGGGCCCTCAGATGTTCTTGGCCTGTGACTCCCATCATCCCTGACCATTGGCTAAGATGGCTGGGGATGATGGGAGTTGCAGTCTAAGAACATCTGGGGACCCAAGGTCAAAAATATTCTGCAAGAGGAGAATTGGAAAGTGTTAGTGGATGCCATTGCTGGATCAAAAGCCATTCTGCAAGCAGTAAAGCAGTACTGGATTTCACTTAGCATTGGTATTTTCCCCCGTTTGATTGAAAATTGTAGGTAGTCTTGGAGAAATTAGCACCAAATCCTTCCTGCCCACCCATCTTCTCATTCTGTTATTAGTTAGGAGGAACGGGTACAAAGTGTGCAAGGGAGAGGGATTAAAATAAAGTGTATTCAAATCAGTGTTAAGCCCAGCTAACAGATGTCAGTTTTGAGAACTAGAACATTGCAATGCAACCTAGACAAAGTGAAATAAAATCCTACTATTTCCAGTTGTCTTTTGTGTTTCTGAGATCAACAAGAAGCAGAGTCGAGGTAGCATGTTAATTCATGAGAGTGTCAGGAAATGGAGAGGCACTCATTGCATTCAGTGGCTTCTCTCCTCACTTCCTGGTAGTCACCTTCTTCACATCCTGGCTCAATGCAGTTTCCTTTTAGAGTGAGGACTGGCAGAAAAATCCCCAGATTTTGCAGGTTCAGGGAGGAGGCAGCCAGCAGTTTTGTTGTAGCCAGCAATGGGAAAAGACAACACAGATGTTAACTTTCTCTAGCAAGAGTTTTTGGCACTAGTAGAACAGGCTGCAGATTTTAGGGGAACCCAAACTGAAGGGATTATATTACTAGAGGGCTAGCCAGCAAGATGCCCTCTAGATGTTGTTTGATTACTACAACTCCCATCACCCTTCACCATTGGACATGACTGCTAGGGCTGATGGAAGCTGGAGTTTGGAGGACACAAGGCTACCCCTGGGTTGCTACAGGATGTGGCTAGGGTTGCCGGGTTCAGGGCCTGAGACTGATCCTGTATCTTTAGGAGAAGAGAAAGTCAGCCAAGTGCAGGTGTTCTTGCAATCCTGTAATGAGAAAAACCACAAGGTGGAATTCTCCCTTCTCCCTGCACAACTTTTAAAGATACAGAAGACCTCTTGGTTGCCAGGCCCAGCCTCCAAGAGGTCTTCTGTATCTTTAAAAGTTGTGCAGGGGGAAAGGAGAATTCCACCTTGTGGTTTTTCCCATTACAGTGTTGAAAGAATACCTGCACTTGGCTGACTTTCTCTTCTCCTAAAGATACAGGATCAGTCTCAGGCCCTGAGCCTGGCAACCCTACTATCCATGTACCCATTGGCTGGCCTTTGGCCAAGCTGCTATCTCCAAATTTCAGCATCTATCAAAAATAAAAAAGATCACAAACATCAGCATCTTTATGAGGATAAACAAGGCAATGATGGTAAGGACTTTGGACATGAACACTGCAGTGATTAGTTGTAAGTAACTATAAATGAGAAATAAACTCTGACATAGTAGAGAATATGGGGGAGGGGTCTAAGAGGATTGTCTCATCATTTAAGTTACAAACCCAATGTGTATAGAGGTAGATTTTGCAAATCTGTAAAACACAGGAAATGAGTCACTGAGGCTAGTCCTCACAAATTTGTATAACTTATCTAGGCTACAGCTGATGTGTTTTTAAAGTGTTCTGTTCTACGCAAATGATTTTTGCTTGGAAGATAGCTTGTCTACAATTACTGGTATTTTTCTGCAATGCACAACCAAATTATATTTATTATATTTAGATATTTCCTTTCCTCCCAGGAGTTCAAGATGGTGTACATGGTCATCCACACAATAACCATGTGAGGTAGGTTAGGCTGGGAGTAGGTGGCTGGCCCACCACCACCCAACAAGCTTCATGGCTACATGAGGATTTAAACCTGGGACTCCCCAGTCCTACTTTGACAATCTTACCGCTACACCAGATGGGCACAGGACACATTCTAGGACAGAGGGGAACAGATTTAGGCTTGTGGCATATCCTTCTTTAAAAGCTGGAGCCCTAAGGTCCACCAACCAGAACCAATCACAAAACAGTGGCAGGAGGTGGAGCCAGGTGCAAATTCATGGCATAGTGGGTGGAGGCTTATTTATTACACAACCCTCAATAAACCATATGCTGGGATAATCTACATATCCCAGTAATCCATACAGGCTGGATTACTGTAATGTGCTCTCTGTGGGGCTACCCTTGAGGTTGGTCTGGAAGCTGCAGCTGATGCAAAATGCAGCTGTGAGACTGCTCACTGTGGCAGGGTATCGCCAACACATTACCCCGCTGCTGAAAGAATTGCACTGGCTACCTATTAGCTACCAGGCTAGGTTCAAGGTTCTAATTTGGGTGTACAAAGCCCTATACAGCTTGGGACCAAGATACCTGAAAAACAGCCTTATCCCTTATATACCTAGTTGATCACTGTGCTCTGCAGGTTAGGGCCTCCTGCACATACCATCTTACCAGGGGTCCATTCTGCACAACGTTTCTGTCCCCCATGCTCTTTAACATCTATATGAAGCCGCTGGGTGCTGTCATCAGGAGTTTTGGAGTGCGTTCTCATCAGTACGCTGATGATACGCAGCTCTGCTTCTCCTTTTCATCTTCTTCAGGTGAGGCCGTCAAGGTGCTAAACCGATGCTTGGCTGCGATAATGGACTGGATGAGAGCGAACAAATTGAAGCTCAATCCAGACAAGACTGAGATGCTGTTAGTAAATGGATCCCCTGACCAGATGGATGTTCGACCTGTTCTGGATGAGGTTACACT
Organism: Rhineura floridana; assembly: GCF_030035675.1. Classification (NCBI taxonomy): domain Eukaryota; kingdom Metazoa; phylum Chordata; class Lepidosauria; order Squamata; family Rhineuridae; genus Rhineura; species Rhineura floridana. Next base: position 110,587,696 of record NC_084488.1, read on the forward strand.
CCCCCTGAAGGAGCAGGTGCGCAGCTTGGGAGTCCTTTTGGACCCGTCCTTGTCACTTGAGGCCTCGGTGGCACGGAGTGCTTTTTACCAACTTAGGCTGGTGCCCAGCTATGCCCGTATCTGGACAGGGAACATCTTGCTTCAGTTGTTCATGCTCTGGTAACCTCGAAATTGGACTACTGCAATGCACTATATGTGGGGCTGCCCTTGAAGACGGTTCGGAAACTGCAGCTTGTGCAGAATGCAGCGGCCAGATTAATAACTGGGACCAAGTGGTCGGAACATGTGACACCGATTCTGGCCCGCTTGCACTGGCTGCCTATATGTTTCCGGGCTCGATTCAAGGTGCTGGTTTTAACTTATAAAGCCTTACATGGCACGGGCCCGCAATACCTGATGGAACGCCTCTCCCGATATGAACCTACCCGTACACTGCGCTCAACATCGAAGGCCCTCCTCCGGGTGCCTACTCAGAAAGACGCCCGGAAGGCGATTACAAGAAAGAGGGCCTTCTCGGTAGCGGCCCCCGAACTATGGAACACCCTTCCTGACAAGGTACGCCTGGCGCCTACATTACTATCTTTCCGCCCGCCAGGTGAAAACCTTCCTCTTTACCCAGGCGTTTTAGTATTTTTAGTATTTTAATATTTTAGTATTTTGTATTTAATGTTGTAAAGATAGTTATATGCTCATCTTTTTCTAATTACTTTTTGACTTGTATTTAATGGGTTTAATTATGTTAATCTTAGTTTTTGTTGTATGTTTAAATTGTTGATTTGATGACCAGGTGGTTTTAAATTGAATGTAAAGTGTTTACTTGATGTACACCGCCCAGAGAGCTTTGCTATGGGCGGTATAAAAATTGAATTAAATAAATAAATAAATAAATAAATAAAGATAGGAAATGGATCTTTAGTGTAGTGGCACCTACCCTTTGGAATTCCCTTCCCTTAAATATTAGACAGGCGCCATCTCTGTTATCTTCTCAGCACCTCCTAAAGACCTTCCTCTTTTAAACAAGCCTTTTACGTGGAGACATCTCAGTCTGCATCTGTGTTGGAATTGCTTTTTAATATGTTTTTAAACTTTCTGTTTTTAAAAATAGATGTTTTTAAAGCCTTTAAAAATGTTTTTAAAGATGTTTTGTTTTAATATGTTTTTAATGGTTCTTTTGTTTTAATATATTTCAAAGACTGTTTTTATGATGTGTTAAAGTATTTTTAGTGCTTTTGTTTGCTGCCCTGGGCTCCTTCTGAGAGAAAGGGTGGGATGTAAACCTAATAAATAAATAAATGTGCAAATCTACATCTAAGTCACTATAAAACAGGGATTCTAATATAAACCTCTAAAACTGAGCAGGAATGCTGCACAAAGAGCAGGTCAAAGGCAACCAATTAATACTCAAATGTTATTGTTTTACTGGTGAGGAACACCGATGCTGAGAAATAACCAACCAACCATGGAAGATTTTTTTAAAAAAATTAATCACTATTTTTTCTTGGTATTGTTAAATTGTTGAGAGTTAGAAAACCTTGTTGTTCTACCACCAATCACCCAGCGGTGAACCAGCAGATTTGATAGGTCCAGGATAGCCAATGTGGTACCCTCCAGATGTTGCAGGACTACATCTCCAATCATCACTGACCACTGGCCATGCTGGTTGGAGCTGATGAGAATTGGACTCCAACATTTCTAGGGCACCATGTTGGCTGAACTTCTTCATTCTAGGTTATATTCTCAACAGACTACTATTAACTTTTAAAAAATGTGGTAGAACCTTCTACATCCTTCACACGTGGCTGCGCCCTGAGGTGCGGCTTTTGTTGGATGTGGGTACATCTGTCTCAGGAAGCTGCCTTTTATTGAAGCCCCATCTGCACTATACATATAAAGCAGTATCACAACACCTTAAACAGTCGTGTAGTTTGTTAAGGGTGCTGAGAGTTGTTAGGAGACCCTATTCCTCTCATAGAACTTCGATTCCCAGAGTGGTTTAATAACCAATCCCTCTTCCCAGGGAATTCTGGGAATTTTAGCTCTCTGAGGGGAATAGGGGTCTCCTAACAACTCTCAGCTCCCTTAACAAGCTATACTTCCCAGGATTCTTTGGGGGAAGCCATGACAGTTTAAAGTGGTAATATACTGCTTTAAATGTATAGGGCAGATGGGGCCTGAGTCAGACCGCTGGTCCACCTAGCCAAATATTGTCAACCCTGACTGGCAGATGCTCTCTATGGTTTCAGGCAGGAGTCTCTCCTAGTCCTACCTAGAGATGCCAGGAAGTGAATGTTCTTTAGAATAATAGACCTGGCCAGATAGACCTCATCTTAGCCACACACAATCTGTTTTTAAACATCCCCCCCCCAAACATCCAAAGCACAAGAACGATTCTGTGCAACTTGAAAACTTGCTATGAGCATCCTAAGGTCCCCATTAGAAGGCAGTGTCTTGCTAAACTGTAGGCTTCTTGCTAAATGATTGTTTTTGCTCATAATGCTACATCGGGGAAAACAGAAATGATGTGTTTGATCTCACAAGAGTGGAATGGTGTTGTGATTGAATCTAACAAGCACATTGTTTAAAATTCTGTGTGAAGTCCTCCACCTCCGTTCATTTTTTACTGTCAGTTCAGTGTGGGGAAAGAATTTTGTTAGAAGTGTCAAGGAAATGATGGATGTTAAAGGTATAGGCTCTGCTAGCTTATCACTGGTGTGACTGCTGCATGATTCTTCTTGTGTTTTATCATGTATGAACAAGAAAGCTGTTAATTCAAAGAGTGGAGGTTTAACGAGGTTAAAAAAAACTAAACAATTACTCTGTAAAGCAATATATTTGTCCAAAATAACCTATTGGTGACATTCATCTCAGACTGTCAGAATCCTCTTGAGTTATGTCTCACTGTTTGGACATTGAAGCAGATGAAATTTTTGTTGGAAGTCCTGCCTTTTCATGGTAGCCAAATAGCTTCAAAAGATGGATTTGCGAAACTTGCCAGAGTGTCATTCAAAGGATGAGCTTTCCCCTCTCTGAAAAATGTTTTGGCATTCAAAGGCACTAGCTGTTATCCATTACCTTCACAAAGGTCTATTCCTCTTCAGAGACTCTGTATGGTACAGCTGGCCATTGCTGAGGCCTGGGGATATATATTATGGGCTGCAAGTCATTTTCTAGACCTCTGGCTGTCAACTACATTTTAACGGGGGCCATATTTTCAACTGCGCAAAGACTGAAGAGGGGCCAACAACATGGGGTCTACCCACTGATTCATTCTTGAAAAAGAAGTCCCACCACTGAAAGGGCTCTTTATCCCTTATCCTCCAATGTAATGGAGGTTTTGACAGACCTCTTCCTTGCGGATGCTCATGATTCTTCCCCCATCTCTTCTCGGCTTGTGTACAGGAGCGAGTAGCTGATGTAATACAGGGACAATTTGAAGATGAGCTTGTTTGCAGTTCACACTGGATGAGAAGGGGTTAAAGAGCCCTTTGCCATTTTGTGAAAATGGAAACTGACTGCCTTCAAGTCAATCCCGACTTATGGTGACCCTACGAATAGGGTTTTCATGGTAAGCTGTATTCAGAGGGGGTTTACCATTGCCTTCCTCTGAGGCTGAGAGGCAGTGACTGGCCCAAGGCCACCCAGTGAGCTTCATGGCTGTGTGGGGATTCCAACCCTGGTCTCCCAGGTCATAGTCCAACACTCTAACCACACCACACTGGCTTCAGCATGGGGAAAAAAAGTGGTTGAGGTCAGGGCCAGTCCCAGAGACATGGTTGCTTGAGGTAAAGGACAAGATGATTCCATCTTCCCTATCAGAAGCTAACCGGACTGAGAGTTGAATCCTCTTTTGGAGGATAAGGCTATCAGTGGCTACTAGCCATGATGGCTATGCTCTACCTTCATGGTCGGAGGCTTCAGCGACAAATCCACAGATGTGCCACAGACCACCTGAATGAAGCTTGTGGGCCACTGGTGGTCCATGGACCACAGTTTAGGAACCCCTGCTCTAGGGGGAAACCATGATAGTTAAAGAGTTAATTTGATATATGTTGTGTAGGTATGCCATAGGAGAGTTGTAGCCTACTCCTAAACTTGCTGACTTGGAAAGTATGACCCATTATATTGAATGGGATTTAATTCCTGTTACGTATGCTTAGCATTGCAGCCTCAGATGAAAATCCTAAACTTGTTTAAACAGAAGTAAATTCCATCCCAATCAATGAGTCTTATGGTTAAGTAAAGACGATGATGATTTATCTGCCCTTCACACAAATGTCCCAGGGTGGGTTATAACAATTTTAAAACACATAATTAAAAACTGTTAAAAACAGCCTAAACAACATCCCAGAAAATAAGGTGGGTCCTAAAAATATACATTTCAGGTGTCAAAGGCCAGGGTAAAGAGGTGCATCTTCAGCATTTGCCAAAAGTTGTACAATGAAGTTGCCAGATGCACCTTGGTGGCGAGGGAGTTCCACAGCTCAGGAGCTGCCACAGAGAATGCCCTCTCCCAGGCCACCACCCCTGAAAACGTCTGAGGGTGGTGGAATTACCAAAAGGGCTCTCTCTGTTGAGCTCAACACCCGGGAGGGTTTGTAGGGAAGGAGGCGGTCTTTCAGATATTTGGGACCAAAGTTGTTTAGGGCTTAGATGGTTAGGATTGGGGTACCAAAGCACTAGCTGAATTTAATTGTGCTGAAAATTGACAGCTGATAGAAGAAAAGGTGTAATAAACTATCACAGTCAACTAATTTCTGCATCTTGGAACATCTGCTGCATGTTCAAATCATCAGGAGCCATCTAACATTAAGTAATACCACATTTTTCTTCCATATCAGAACAGCTGCATTTCTTGACATGACTTGTTGCTTGCTACATATGTGCAGTGAATTTAAACTGAGGGCTGTTTTTCTTGGTGTGTGCTGAATGGCTAAAAACAAATCTGATAATAAGAGCAACAACAGATGTAGGGGAGTGGAACTGTCAGGCACTATAGCGGCCCTTGGCTGCAGTTTTGCTGCAGGAAAAAGGATTGAAGAGAGCTGTCAGCTTCCTCTACCTATGGGTATGGCTATAGAAATGAGGAATTGTGCCTCAGTAGGCCATGATCACCCTTTCTTCCTTGCATCAAAATAGTTCTTGGGACAGAGCTATTGCATCAGCGATTCAACTATTGAATGAATCAGTGATTACTGAAGCGGCAACATTTTCTGTTTTCTGACTAATGCACAGCAGTGGTGTTTACACTCCCTCAAAGGAAGGAGATGAAAATAAACACACAAAAATCCACCACCACCCTGAAGTTGGAAGGATACCCATAAGTTCCTGCACCCCCACCCCACCCCATGAATGGTGAAGGAAAAAAAGGGGTTTGACATGCACAGATGCAGAGGTGCACGTGCATCATTGAAATCTAGCCCTTTCAATTCAACCTCATGAGTAAAACACTAAACAGTTGCTATAATTTTCTTCAAAATGCCACACTTGCACCAGCTGAAGCTAGAAGTCAAAGAAGTGGCAGGCGAGGTGGTGAAAAGGGTGCCAAACTGTTTTTGCTGGATCAAAGTTACTTTAATTGATAGTAGTAATAATACCATGCAGCAGGTACACATGACATGAGCAGAAGTGAAAATGAAAAAAAGAGCCAGTGCGGTGCCGTGGTTAAGGTGTTGGACTATGTCCTGGGAGACCCGGGATCGAATCCCCACATAGCCATGAAGCTCACTGGGTGATCTTGGGCCAGTCACTGCCTCTCAGCCAAAGTAAAAAAACTCAAAGAAGTCATCATAATGTAATAGTTTGAAAAATCCCACAACAAAGGGTCAGAAACAAAGGGTCAGAACTAGCAGTATTACACGTGGGAGTATGTATCACATGCATCACAAACAGAAACAGTAATAACAGGGCAGGGGGAGCTATTGTGGATCTTCTCTAAGGCTCCATCTGCACTAGACATTTCAAGCAGTATTATACCACTGTAAACAGTCATGGCTTCCTCCAAAGAATCCTGGAAACTCTAGTTTGTGAAGAGCACCGAGAGCTGTTAGGAGATCCCTATTCCCTTCACACAGCTGCGATTCTCAGAGTGGTTTAACAATCAATCCCTGTTTCCAGGGAACTCTGTGGTGTTGTGGCTAGACTATTGGACTAGGACCAGTGAGACACAGGTTCAGTCCTGTCAGCCACAAAACTCGCTGGGGCCAGACACTCTTTCTCAGTCTAACTTATCCCATAGGGTTGAGGATAAAATGGGTAGAGGGAAACCCACCTAAGCTACCTGAGCTTATTTATTTACCATCATTATTTATAATCCCACCTTTGATACAAAGCCTCCCAAGGTGGCTCACAAGAAACTTTTAGTCACTGTTGGAAACAAAATGCTGGACTAGTTTGTCAGAGCAGGCAGCAGCAGTGCATGTGGTGGGGCCAGCCTACATACAAACTCCCAGATTTCAGCTGCCAGCCTAAATACAAACTTCCAGGTTCTCTGTTAGTTTGAAATTGCAAAGCCTAGCATTACTCTACTAGTAGGCTGGATGCTGGTTACCCATCAGTGATAATATAGAAGCAAATTTTCCTGCATCAGCCAAGGGTCAGACTAAATGACCTCTGAAGTCCCTTCCAGCTCTTATTATTCTGTGATTCTGTCTCTCTCAGGAGAAGCAACTCTACATAAGAGGTACAAGCAAGAGGGAACACAGAGCAGGCAGGATTCTCTAGTCTGAGGGATCAGGGAGGCATAAGAACTGGATCAGGCCAGTGGCTCATCTAGCTCAGCATCCTGTTCTCAGTGGCCAACCAGATGTCCCAATAGAAAGCCCACAAGCAGGATGTGAGCACAAGAGCACTCTTCCTCTTGTGGTTTCCAGCAACTGGTATTTGGAAGCATACAGCTTCCGACTATAGAAGTAGAACATTGCCATTATGGCATCAATGGCTAGTAGCCATTGATAAGTGTTATCCTCCATGAATTGTCTAATCCTCTTTTAAAGCCACCCAAGTTGGTGGCCATCCCTCCTGTGGAAGCAAATTCCATAGTTCAGCTATGCACTGTGTGAAGAAGTACTTTCTTTTGTCTGCCCTGAATCCTCCAATATTTAACTTCATTTGATGGTGTTACGAGAGAGGGAGAAAAAACTTTCTCTGTCCACAGATAAGATAAGGTAAGAAAGATAAGGGATAATAAGGCACAGAGTTTGGCAACTGGAAGCCATCAGATGCCCTGCTACCACCCGTTGCCTGACCAGAGCTTGGAAAAGTCATTTTTTTAAAAAGACCAAGTTCAAGTTGTCTAAAAAGGAACTAATTCCAGTTCATCTTCATCCCTTTATAAAACAAACTAGTTCAGTTCACAGTTCAGTCCAAGTTCATCCAAATCATCCTCTGGATTTCCCCCCCCGGTATTCAGAAAGTTACAAGGGCAACTGTCCACCTGTCGGGTAAGGTTTAAGGTGGATTCCTGCACTGAGCAGCTCGGACTCAATGGCCTTATAGGCCCCTTCCAACTCTACTATTCTATGATTCTATGAACCTGTTGTGCTGAAATATAAAGCATACTCAAAAAGACTAACAAAATATGAAAACAAACACACACACACAGAGAGTAATGTGAACGCTTTAATTTATTTTCCTCAGCAATCATTTATTTATTATTTATTTTATTAATTATATTTCTATACCGCCCAATAGCCGTAGCTCTCTGGGTGGTGCACAACATAAAAACATCCAATATACAAGTAAAAACATATATCAACAACTTAAAAATAATATACCAAAAATAGTGGAACATAATTAAACATATAAACAACTAAAATACAACCCTAAATTTTTTAAAAAACGTATTAAATCAGTTAAAAGTATTAAGATGTTAGGTAATTAAGATTACTAAATATTAAGAGCGTAAGTGCAAGTGTAATTATTACAATAGATGTTAAAAATATTGTTAAAATGTTGTTAAAAAGCCTGGGAGAACAAAAAGGTTTTTACCTGGCGCCGGAAGGACATTGTTGGCGCCAGGCGTACCTCATCGGGGAGAGAGTTCCATAGTTTGGGGGCCACCACAGAGAAAGCCCGTTTTCTTGTTGTCACCTTACGGGCTTCTCTCTGGGTGGGCCCCCGAAGGAGGCCCTTTGATGTTGAACACAGAGTACGGGTAGGCTCATATCGGGAGAGGCGTTCCACCAGGTATTGTGGTCCCAAGCCGTGTAAGGCTTTATAAGTCAAAACCAGCACTTTGAATTGAGCCCGGAAGCATATAGGCATCATGATCTTTTAAGCTTAATGGCCAAAAGAGTCTGAACTTGAAGTTCAAAGTTCTACCCACAAATGAACTGAATTAATGTTCAGTTCACTCAGTAATTATGGGAACTAATTTCAGGTGCAGTTCAGAGATTTTTGGACTAATTCATAGTTTGTTGAGCTGAACTAGTTGACTCCAAGCACTGATTCTGACTGGACTGGCAGCTGAATCTTACTTCAGCACTGGCAACGGCACAGCGTCCTACAGGCAGTGGGCTGGATGAAGGAGGACAGGGCAGGCTATGGCTCACAGTTCAAGCCTCCAACATCTTGCTTGTCTCTTCCTAGCCCCCAGTCTCTGCTGCCTGAAATGGTTGCAGAATGCAAACTGTAATACAACAAAATACAACGCAAGAAAGAAAAGAAGCAATAAAAACACAATGGAAAATCATACAGCATCTAGCACAGCAAAACACAATTTGCTACAACAGGCAGAAAAATCATTACGTGCTCTGCCAAGACCTTCAGCAATTTTCAGGTCGTTCATCTGAAAAAAGTTTGGGAACCACGGCTGTAAGGTAAGTCAGTATTTTACATTAGTAATTTTAAGTCGTTGTTGTTAGAGTATATATATAAAAATATATTGCAGAGGAGTGCAGAAATAACTTGTCTGTTAAGACTAGTAGTTGAAATAATAAAGAAATGTAACGTTTATTACTGCAAAAAGATATAGTCATACATGCTGAAGCAGCCATGTGGTTTCCATTCAGGGAGTTGTTACTAACTGAGAAAAAAATGCAGGGAGAGAAGGGAGAAAGGAGAGGAGTAAAGCGTGCAAAAGGAACAAACACTTTAGAGGAAGAATCAGTACTAGGGAAGAACAGATTACCTTTCTGGCTGTCACCCCCCTTCTCCAGTTCAGGTCACTTGTAACATGTGTTGGTGCATTACTCCCAAAAGTTGTAATTTGCCCTGAGTGGTGCATAGGCACTAGAAGAGGGGAATCTGAATATATATGTGCATGCACACACACTTCTTTCTTTTCGGAACATAGGGTCCTTGCTTGGAGTGAGGCATTGGCCCTGGAGAGCACCTGTGCTGGCACCAGATTACGGTGGTAAATACTGTTTCAAGTTTCACAGTAATACACTGAGCAACTTCAAACAGGTGTTCTTCAGGGCCACTTTGCCCACAATACCTAGCTCTGAGGAATGACCCTTCCTCAGACAAAGTCCTAGGCAGCAACCTGGAGAGCCCTTTTGGAGCATCACTACTGCATTATGGTGAACTGAAGCTGGAGCTCCTGACGTCCCAGGCTGTGGCTGGTAGGCTTGTCAGTTGATCAGTCAGCCAGCATAAAGGCAGCAAGTAGCTGCGCAGCTGGGCACAGGGGGACACTGATCTGCCACACCTCCTCATCCACCACTAAGACAGTGGACTCACCTTGGATAATGGGTGAGCCGGCCCTGCACTGGTGACCTCATCTCTGCAGATCTGCCTCCCTCAGACAGCTTTGTTTGGATCTTTATCTTTTTTTAAAAAAACTGGGCTTAAAAATCTTTTCATTTCAATCTCCTTCTAGTTAAAAATTCTCACCTTTGTTTTTAACTGCTATTGTTCTCTATTTTAAATTATTTAGGCTGCATTCTAGGGTTGCCAGGCTCAGGGCTGGGCCTGGCAACCAAGAGGTCTTCTGTATCTTTAAAAGTTGTGCAGGGGGAAGGGAGAATTCCACCTTGTGGTTTTTCCCATTACAGTGTTGCAAGAACACCTGCACTTGGCTGACTTTCTCTTCTCCTAAAGATACAGGATCAGTCTCAGGCCCTGAACCTGGCAACCCTACTGCAATCTGATATCCACTTTACTTGAGAGTAAGCCCCACTGGACTCAGTGGGACTTATTTCACGGTAGACAAGTACAGGATTCCCCTGTGAGTGTGTTTTACTTGGCCGGTTGGGCTGAAATGGGCTGTTTCATTCTGCTGTTTTAGTGTATGCATTTACACGTTGCTTTATATTGTTGAATTGTTTTTATGATACTGATTGCGAGCTGCCTTGAGAGGGCTGTTTTTTGCTATGGAAAGGTAGCATAAAAACACTGCAAATAAATAAATAAGGCTGACTAGAGCAGGGGTCACCAACATTTTATGCCAGCGGGCACATTTGGATTTTTGTGGAATGAGTCCCTTTCTGGTCACTTCTCTTTCCCCACTCCAGGATCAGCTCCTGCCCCCAAAAAGGCAATCACACGTGCATACACGTACACACACACACTTCTTTCCCATAATTTCTGGGTAAATGCCAGATCCATTAGAATTAATCTGACTCTTGAAAAGCACACAGAGATGAAAGAGGAAGTGAGAAAGAGTGACATTCTTGCTACATCCTCCTTTACCTGTATGTATTTCTCTTTTCTGAAAGTTTTGGCTAAATGCCAGACCCAGTAGAATTAATCTGATTATCTGAGCCTTAAGGTTAAGCGATAAAGAGGAATCAAGAGATTAAAGAGGAGATGGGAAAGAGCCACACTCTTCAGACTTCACCTCTACATACTTTCCAGGGGCAAAAAAAGTAACCATCCTCTCCAGTTTATGACAGGGGTGGGGCTCAGAGGCTTTGCAAGCACCAGGGGAAGACCTCAAGGGTGCTACTCTGCCCACGGGCGCCACGCTGGCAACCCTTGAAGCAAACGTATGGCAGAGATGAGATTGGAACCCGGAAAGTTTTGCAGTAATAAGTAAACGATGGCTCTCTCAAACCCCCGCAAACAAAAGCTTTCTCAGTCTGGAGGCGGGCCCTTAAAGGGTCCTCGCTCTCTCTCTCTCTACTTCCTCCTGAAGTTCGGACTTCTCAGGAAGTCGCTCAGAGTCAGGCAAGGCTTGCCAGTCGCATTCCCCGCCTCTTGGCGAGGCTGGTGAGGAGACCCCGGAAAAGAGGCGCTGGCTCTCTCCGCGGGCTTCGGGGCGAACCGTCCCCCCCTTGCTTTCTCTCCCTCTCGCAATCATCGATCACTGAACATTAGTCACAACCACCTCTTCCTCGCGCCATAAAAGGAAGGGGAGTGCAAAAATTCATACACACAGAAGAAGGGCAGGATTAGAGGGCGAGAAGAAGCGAGCAAGCCAACAGGGACCGAAAGGCGCGCCCCCAAAGTTTTTTCTCTCGCTCTCTCTCGTTCTTTTCTTCTTTTGACAGCCCGCGGCTCGCCGAGCTCTTCGGGTCGCGATTGGCGGTTCCGCGTGACAGTCACTACTACTTTTCCAGCGAGAAAGAAGCAACAAGCGGCCGGAGCGGCTGCGATCGGCCGAGGGAAGGCACGGCTGCCCTTCAACGCGCGCGTGGGGATCTGTCTGCCAGCGCAGCCAGCTAACTACCTAGCGCCGCGCTTTCCGCAGCGTCCGTCTATTGTTGCCCGGCGGGACTCGACTCGACTCGAGGGGGCCCTGCGGAGATTCGTTTTCTTCCCCCTCCGCCGCCGCCGGGATTTGTCCAGAGTTTGCATCAACTCCTCCTTTGTCCTCGGCTCCATGCCGAGTTGATCCCTCCCTCCTGCCCTCCCGCGCTCGCTGCCTCTCTGCAAGAAAGGGAACACCGGCGGTTTGCGAAGAGGACGAGGGGAATGGGGGGCCAGAGGAGGCCGAGCGAGGCCGGGCGGCGGATCGGGCTGGGCAGCGGCGGCGGCGGCTGCTCCTTGGAGCCGCTGGCTTGGCGTTTGCTGATGCCCTTGCTGTTGATTTTGCTGCTGCCGCCGCCTGCGGCTCACGCTCAAGAGGAGCCTTCGTGCAAGGGAGCCTTCGATCTGTATTTCGTCCTGGACAAGTGAGTGAAGGGGGCAAGCTTACCTGGTGGGAGGGGACGGGAGGGGGCGGTGGCAAGATATCTCCCCCCCCCGTATAAGGCAGCGATGCCTACTCATGCCCACTTCACTCTCCCAACGGCATCGCGAAATTTCTCTGAACTTTCCCTGCCCGTTAGAAGAGCCAACTTTGCCTGTGGTTCGTTAAGAAGAAAACACCAGAGAAGTTCTGGGGCTCCAGACGGGTTGTAAAAGTGCGCCCTTATCCCTCTGGTGCGTGCAACCAATCCCGCTAGTCTCAGACGTGTGAAGGAGGGCTGTGCTTGCCTTGCTTGGGAGTGAAGGAGACGCCCTTTGTGTATGCTCAACGGTTTTCTTTTTGGGGGGGTTATCAAAGCCTGGAGATAGGGGCCTTAGGGTTAAAGCCCACAGGTTCTGGGGCTAAGCCCCTCTTTAGTCTTACTGAAACCTGGCATGTTCCCCATTCCTTCTTAATTCTTTCCCCCACATCAGCTAAAGCAGGAATATTATTTATTTGATTAATTAATTTATGTCTTAAATTGATATCCCTTCCTTCCTTCCAGTAGGAGTCCAGGGTGGCATATGCAACGCAACGGGCACATACATAATATGACTTACCTAAAATGAGGACATTTTTGAAAGCACTGATCATGCAATATTGTCTTCAATGTTTGAGTGCTAAAACATGGATACCCAGCCCCTTTTTGCTACCAAGCCTTTGAGGTGGCTTATTTTTCTGTTGTGTCTGAACTCTCTTATGTTTTGCCTAAACCCCTGGTTGGGTGTGGTTTTGAGGAATTGTTTTGCTACTGTTAACTGTGTACTTATATTTTGTTAATAAAGCTACTTCTTATTACTTTGTGTGTTCATTGAGTGAGACCAATTTGGTTCTGAATCCAGTACTTTGACCACTGACAACAAACTACCAAAAGTGTGTGTTTTGGCTTTACCAGAGGCTTCTGGACAAGGAGTGCCTGTTTGGCTCTTGTCTTTAGGAATCCTTGGTTTACCTATATCTGGGCTCTGGGTTTCCTCTAACTCAGAGTGGAACCAGTTGAAGGGGTGGTGGCAGCCTATCGTCTACCTTGCAGGGTTAGTGTTGGTTTGCACAGCCTTGGCAAGGGGGATATTGGGTTCCAGACCAATTGCCCAGGGTGGGGTGATTGGGTCTGAAGCATGTACTTGACCCCGTGGGGGTGCAAGGGCATGACATGACATTTCCTCCCCTTAAATAATAAACGGGCACATTCTGTGTTGTCTTTTCGGTGCCTACTGAAGACCTTCCTTTTTCAACAAGCCTTTTAAGTAGAGACCTTTTTCACAGTCTGCATTTGTATTGCAATTGTTTTTAAGGTGTTTCATTTTTAAGATATTTTATTGCTTTATCACTTGTTGCTTGCCATCCTAGGCTCCTTTGGGGGAAAGGGTGTGATATTATTATTATTTATTATTATTATTATTAATGACAATGTCAATAACAATACAACAGAGCTTGGAAAAGTTACTTTTTTGAACTACAATTCCCATCAGCCCAATCCAGTGGCCATGCTGGCTGGGGCTGATGGGAGTTGTAGTTTAAAAAAAGTAACGTTTCCAAGCTCATAATAATAATAATAATAGTGCCTGCTATTTCTTGATTGCATTTCTGCATCTTACATGATATAGGAAGAATGATTAGCCTCTTTCATCTCTTGTGCTAGAGCTGCCCTAACAATTGGATTTAGGCCAAATTAGACATGATGCTTGCCACATAGTTTGGTCTTGTGCAGCTGATTTTTATTAGTTTATTTTAATAATTTATAATATAGCTTGATACATTAGTTCTAAGTGGTGCAAGATAGGGATAGAGCAGACATAAAAAAATTGATCAATAAAAAAAAAGACCAGGAAAACCTCACTTAAAATGCCCATTGAGATAAAAAAGGTATTTGCCATATGCTGAAAGTTTAGCAGGGAGGGGGCCTGTGTGATCTCAGCTGGGAGGGAGTTCTACAGAACTGGATGCAAAACTCTGGATGTAAGCCATGTGTCTGAGCCATGGGGGACCACTGAGACTCCCTCAAAGACCTCAGGGATTGGGCAGGGATATAAGGAATCTAGATGGTCCTTAAGGTATCCTGGACCCAAATTATTAAGGGCCTTGTGAAGTAATTGTTTGAACTTGACCCAGTAACATACGAGCTGTCAGTGCAGTCTTTTAAGCACTGGGGTTAGGTGCTGGCGGTAGTCTGTCCCCACCAATAGTCTAGTACAGTGTGTGTGAACTGAATTCAGACAATGGGGGGGGACTTTACTTCCACCATGGATCTGATTCTAATTACCTCTCCTCTGCCCCCAGTGGTTGCTCTTAGCAATGGGGAAAAAAGCTGCCGTTGGACAAATAGAAGCGTTTGTCCCTTTGTGAAAAGCTGTTGAGGAGTGGGGGAGATTTTGATTAGGACTGTGGAAGGGGAGGCAAAGGGTTAAGGCAATTTGTGAAAGAAAAAGCAAACTGTGTGACAAATGTCATGACTAGTTTGGCCCTTAGAGGGCTGACACATGAGCAGGGGTGTAGTTGTTCAGGGGCTCGGGAGGGCTTAGACCCCTTTTTGGGGAGCCAAGTCCTAGCCAGATCCCTATGTCTCCAGCATCCTATGAGCCAATCAGACACTGAAGTAATTCAAGCAATATCTTCAGCATTGAAAAAGGACAGTCAAATGGTGACAGTGACAGAGTAGCAGAAAGCAGTATTCAAGCCGGGCCACAGTATTCTATTATCTTGAAGGGGCTGTAGCTGTGACTGTCATGAAGAGAGCCTGCACTTTTGAATTTGCCACTGTACTACTGCACATGAGGACTAATTCATTCAATCTTTATATTTAGTAGTGATCATGTATTGGAGGGAATAACCTCCTGTACTCAGCTGAGAGAGAACCTTCTCACTCCCTAATGGATCAGCACTGCCACAGCTGCAAGAGCCATGCTGTCATAGTGCAGGTGATTTGCAAGAGCTCAGAAACCCATTGATTAAGCAGCTCAAACCAACTGTTAAAAAGGTGCAGCCTGAATCATGACTTGTTGCCACGGAGTGCCAGACATGAAGGGCCGTAGCTCAGTGGTAGGCCATACTTCGCAAGCAGAGGGTCCCAGGTTTAATCTGCGGCATCTCTTAAGTAGGGCTGGGAGAGCTGCTTGCCAGAAATCACGGAGAGTCGCCTGTCAGTGTAGACAGTACTTGCTGGATGAACCGATGGTCTGAATCAGAATAAGGTAGCTTTCTGTCTTCCAGTGTTTCTAGGAGTGGACTGTTAGTATAGTGGTTTTGAGTATAGTAAAGTACAGAGGTTATTACCCACACCAGTGTTTTTGCTGTTGAACCTGTGCATGTTGTAGATGATACAGGGGGCATGTTCTGGGTAGGTGTGTAGTCATAAGAAGAGCCTGTTGGATCAGGCCAATGGCCCGTCTAATCCAGCATCTTCTCAAAGTGGCCAACCAGTTGCTCATGGGAAACCCCCAAGCAGGACCTGAGCACAAGAGCACTCTCCCCTCCTGCGGTTTCCAGCAACTGGTATTCAGAATAGGGTTGCCAGGTTCAGGGCCTGAGACTGATCCTGTATCTTTAGGAGAAGAGAAAGTCAGCCAAGTGCAGGTGTTCTTGCAACACTATAATGGGAAAAACCACAAGGTGGAATTCTCCCTTCCCCCTGCACAACTTTTAAAGATACAGAAGACCTATTAGAGGCCGGGCCTGGCAATCAAGAGGTCTTCTGTATCTTTCAAACTTGTGCAGGGGGAAGGAAGAATTCCACCTTGTGGTTTTTCCCATTACAGTGTTGCAAAAACACCTGCACCTGGCTGACTTTCTCTTCTCCTACAGATACAGGATCAGTCTCAGGCCCTGAACCTGGCAACCCTAATTCAGAAGCATACAGCCTCCAACCATGGAGCTATAGCATAGCCATCATGGCTAGTAGCCAGTGATAGTGTTATCCTCAATAAATTTATCTAATCCTCTTTTAAAGCCATCCAGGTTGGTTGCCATCACTGCCTCTTATGGGAGTGAATTCCGTAATTTAGCTAGGCTCTGTGTGAAGCAGCACTTTCTTTTATCTGTCCTGAATCTTCCAACATTCAGCTTCCTTGGATATCCACAGGTTCTAGGGTTATGAGAGAGGAAGAACAACTTTTCTCTATCCACTTTCTCCAAGCCATGCATAATTTTATACACTTCTATCATGTTACCTCTTAGTACTCACCTTTTCTGTAAACTAAAAAGCCCCAAATGCTGCAATCTTTCCTCATAGGGGAGTCACGCCTTGCTCATTTTGGTTGCCCTTTCTGAACCTTTTCCAGCTCCACAATATCCTTTTTGAGATGAGGAGACCAGAACTGCTACAGTATTCCAGATGTGGCCACACCATAGATTTGTATAACAGCATTATACATATCTGTGGGGTCACCGCATTATAGTCAGTTCACACAAGCACTGGGCAGGCCTCTTAATCTTCAGTACTGATGTGTGTGAGCTGAAAATCCACCTCAAAACACACTCGGCATTCTCCTGCAGCTGTACATTGTAGGGAAAATTTGGTAGCTGTGAGCAACCTGTTTTTCAGGGAAGCACCGTTACTCCTGTGCTCATTAAGGAACACCAGATAAGCTCCCAATGGACCCTGGGATCACAGTTAGAAAGCCAGCATGGTATAGTGGCTATACTGTTGGATGAGGACCTGGGAGACCAGGATTCAAATCCCCACTCAGCCATGAAACTCGCTGGGCGACTTTGGGTCAATCACAGCCTCGTGGCCTAAACTACCTTGCAAGGTTGTTTTGAGGATAAAGCGAGGAGGGGGAGAACCATATATGCCACCATGAGCTCCCTGGAAGAAAGGTGGGATATGAATAAATAAAATAGAAGGCCTCTGTCTTTGTGTACAGCTGTCGTTTGTGTTGCCCAAGAAGGCTGTTACCAAAGCAGGCTGTGGAAGGCTGTATTTCCGTATGTGGGAGATGTATATGTTGCTGGTGGTGTTTGTGTGGTACCATTCTCTGTTGTGGGGAGAATGGGATGTGAGCTCAGTTCCTCCTTGGATGTTGAGGTGGCAAGATGCTTTTGTGGTTGGTAGGGTTAGCGATTAGAGTACTTGGTAAATAAACAGAGGCAGAAGGGTTATGTGGCTTGTGGGATTATGTTCTCACAGGGCAGATGGGGAACTTCCTGTGGGAATGTAGTAATTAATTTGTACCATGACCTGTAGCTGCATAGCACCAGTGATAGGGTTCCTTGTGATGCTCCCAAAAGAAATGCATGAGCGTTCTGAGCTAGGAATGAAATTGATATGAAATGAGGAAGCATCCAAACCAGGAAATGTGGTAGTAATGGGTGACTTCAACTACCTAGACATAGACTGGCCGCATCTGTGTTCCGGTCATGACAAAGAAGCAAAATTTCTAGATATTCTAAATGACTATTCCCTAGACCAGTTGGTCATGGAACGGACCAGAGGGATGGCAACCCTGGACTTAATCCTCAGTGGGGACTGGGACCTGGTGCGAGATGTAAGTGTTGTTGAACCGATTGGGAGCAGTGACCGCAGTGCTATTAAATTAAACATACATGTAAATGGCCAATTGCCAAGAAAATCCAACACAGTCACATTTGACTTCAAAAGAGGAAACTTCACAAAAATGAGGGGATTGGTCAAAAGAAAGCTGAAAAACAAAGTCCAGAGGGTCACATCACTCGAAAATGCTTGGAAGTTGTTTAAAAACACTATATTAGAAGCTCAACTGGAGTGCATACCGCAGATCAGAAAAGGTACCGCCAGGGCCAAGAAGATGCCAGCATGGTTAACGAGCAAAGTCAAGGAAACTCTTAGAGGCAAAAAGTCTTCCTTCAGAAAATGGAAGTCTTGTCCGAATGAAGAAAATAAAAAAGAACACAAACTCTGGCAAAAGAAATGCAAGAAGACAATAAGGGATGCTAAAAAAGAATTTGAGGAGCAGATTGCTAAGAACATATAAACCAACAACAAAAAATTCTATAAATACATTCAAAGCAGGAGACCATCTAGGGAAGCGATTGGACTCTTGGATGATAAGGAAGTCAAAGGTGTACAAAAGAACGATAAGGAGATTGCAGAGAAGCTGAATGAATTCTTTGCATCTGTCTTCACAGTGGAAGATATAGGGCAGATCCCTGAACCTGAACTAACATTTGCAGGAAGGGATTCTGAGGAACTGAGACAAATAGTGGTAACGAGAGAGGAAGTTCTAGGCTTAATGGACAATATAAAAACTGATAAATCACCAGGCCCGGATGGCATCCACCCGAGAGTTCTCAAAGAACTCAAATGTGAAATTGCTGATCTGCTAACTAAAATATGTAACTTGTCCCTCGGGTCCTCCTCCATGCCTGAGGACTGGAAAGTGGCAAATGTAACGCCAATCTTCAAAAAGGGATCCAGAGGGGATCCCGGAAATTACAGGCCAGTTAGCTTAACTTCTGTCCCTGGAAAACTGGTAGAAAGTATTATTAAAGCCAGATTAACTAAGCACATAGAAGAACAAGCCTTGCTGAAGCAGAGCCAGCATGGCTTCTGCAAGGGAAAGTCCTGTCCCAGTAACCTATTAGAATTCTTTGAGAGTGTCAACAAGCATATAGATAGAGGTGATCCAGTGGACATAGTGTACTCAGACTTTCAAACAGCGTTTGACAAGGTACCTCACCAAAGACTTCTGAGGAAGCTTAGCAGTCATGGAATAAGAGGAGAGGTCCTCTTGTGGATAAGGAATTGGTTAAGAAGCAGAAAGCAGAGAGTAGGAATAAACGGACAGTTCTCCTAATGGAGGGCTGTAGAAAGTGGAGTCCCTCAAGGATCAGTATTGGGACCTGTACTTTTCAACTTGTTCATTAATGACCTAGAATTAGGAGTGAGCAGTGAAGTGGTCAAGTTTGCTGACGACACTAAATTGTTCAGGGTTGTTAAAACAAAAAGGGATTGCGAAGAGCTCCAAAAAGACCTCTCCAAACTGAGTGAATGGGCGGAAAAATGGCAAATGCAATTCAATATAAACAAGTGTAAAATTATGCATATTGGAGCAAAAAATCTGAATTTCACATATACGCTCATGGGGTCTGAACTGGCGGTGACTGCCCAGGAGAGAGACCTCGGGGTTGTAGTGGACAGCACGATGAAAATGTTGACCCAGTGTGCGGCAGCTGTGAAAAAGGCAAATTCCATGCTAGCGATAATTAGGAAAGGTATTGAAAATAAAACAGCCGATATCATAATGCCGTTGTATAAATCTATGGTGCGGCCGCATTTGGAATACTGTGTACAGTTCTGGTCGCCTCATCTCAGAAAGGATATTATAGAGTTGGAAAAGGTTCAGAAGAGGGCAACCAGAATGATCAAGGGGATGGAGCGACTCCCTTACGAGGAAAGGTTGCAGCATTTGGGGCTTTTTAGTTTAGAGAAAAGGCGGGTCAGAGGAGACATGATAGAAGTGTATAAAATTATGCATGGCATTGAGAAAGTGGATAGAGAAAAGTTCTTCTCCCTCTCTCATAATACTAGAACTCGTGGACATTCAAAGAAGCTGAATGTTGGAAGATTCAGGACAGACAAAAGGAAGTCCTTCTTTACTCAGCGCATAGTTAAACTATGGGATTTGCTCCCACAAGACGCAGTAATGGCCACCAGCTTGGACGGCTTTAAAAGAAGATTAGACAAATTCATGGAGGACAGGGCTATCAATGGCTACTAGCCGTGATGGCTGTGCTGTGCCACCCTAGTCAGAGGCAGCATGCTTCTGAAAACCAGTTGCCGGAAGCCTCAGGAGGAGAGAGTGTTCTTGCACTCGGGTCCTGCTTGCGGGCTTCCCCCAGGCCCCTGGTTGGCCACTGTGAGAACAGGATGCTGGACTAGATGGGCCACTGGCCTGATCCAGCAGGCTCTTCTTATGTTCTTATGTTCTAAAGCAAGGGAAGGACTACTTCAGGCAGGCCCTGTGTTTTCCTGAAACAGGAGTGTATCCCTCCCCCAAGCAGCGCATCTGGCACCTTTATTATGTAGTTTTTGTCATATGCTGAAGATGCACCTCTTTACCTTAGCCACTGACACCTGAGGTATTAACTTTAAGACCCACCCAGTTCTCTTGACTGTAACTTGTTTTAACTGATTTTCATACGGTGGTTTTAAAATGTTGTAATCCATCCTAGAACCTCTTGGTGAAGGATGAGTAAGAATTGTTATGATGATGATGATGATGATGAAACACTATACCCCTGTGTCAGAAAGCTATGCAAATGTTATGTCCCGTCAGGATATGTAACACAGAAACATAGGAAGCTGCTTTGTGCCAATAATAAATAAATTAATAATAATAAATTTTATTTTTCAGCCGCCTATCTGTCCGGGTTAGGGACACTCTAGGCGACGAACAACAAGAAAGTCAGACCATTGGTTCATCTAGTTCAGTATTGCCTACACTGACTGGCAGCAGTTGTCCAGGGCTTAGATAAGGCTCTTTCCTGCTCCTACCCAGATTTGCTGGGGGTTGAATCAGGGGCCTTTTAAATGCATGTGTGTGCTCTCTGTGTGCACTGAGCTACAGGCATTCCCCGTGTACATGTGCCTGCCTTGCTACAAATCCAACATCCATGTAATATTTTGAAGACGCGCTTTCTCTCTCTGTTACATGCACACAGACACACACACCTTGCCTACAGTGATGATGTGCCCATCTTCCCTTCTGGCCTCTTCCCCTCCTTTCTCCACAGACTTGTTATGAGCATTATGGAAGAGGGTGGCACACTTGGCGACAGTCTTCTGTGCTTATTTAGCTACCTTACTGGCCAAATATGCCGATTGATTTATTAACCAACATGTTATAGAATACAAATGCCTTGAATCTAGGCCCTTCTTCAGGTCTCCCCTCTGAGGGAGACTCGGAGGGTGGTGACAAGATTGAGGGCCTTTTCAGCTTTGGCTTCCCATCTGTGGAATGCTCTCCCCAGTGAGGTCTGCCTGGAGCCTTCACTGATGTCTTTTCAGTGCCAGGTCAAGACTTATCTTTTTTCCAAGCTCTCGATGGACTGAGATGATATTTTATTACTAATGTGCTGCCAAAGCTTCCTGTGGCTGTTTTGGGGGTTGTTATATTTTGTTTTTATGGTGCAGTGTATTTATAATAATGCTTTTTCAATGTATTGTAAGTCACATATTATATCTGCTTGTTGGGCTGTCTTTCTTTGCTCCAGACATAAATAAAGAAAAATAGGGATAGAAGCTAATTACTACCATTAAAAGGATGAACTGAACCAAACTGAAATGAATGTAAAGGAAAAGAGGCACATTTCACTAGGGATAGGGGAGAAATTTGATTCGGTTCCCATTTAAAGGTGAACCTACCTAATCTGCATTTTCTGAAACAATAAACAAACTGAAACAGAACCATCCTTCCAAATACACATTTCTCTGAATTTTGCAGTGCAGTTCTCCAGCTAAGTAATGTGCATAAAAATGCATATATTATTGAAAACAACATACAAAAATGGATTACATTTGGGAAAAAGTGTATATTAAAAGAAATTCGCACTAAAATGCAGATGAATTTTCATGAGGCCTTTTTTAAAAAAAAATGCAAACTAGTATTCAAATGTGGAGAATTGAAATTAAGACTGAAAAAAATGAGAGAGAAACGAAAACTGACAGATTTCCCCACTCCCACATTTAACACAATAGATTATTTGTTTTGATCTCTTTGATGAAGACCTGTTTATTTTTTTCTTTCTTTACAGATCAGGGAGTGTCACGGACAATTGGGTTCAAATTGTTGACTTCGTGAAGCAGCTGACAGACAGATTTGTGAGGTGGGATGTTCTCCTTACCGTTTACAGGCTTAATTTTGACATGACAGATTGCAAAGCAAACCTTTTGGGACATAATTTCCCATTATAAACCATTCACGAAAGAATTAGACATATACATGCTTTTGCTCAGATAAGGTGCCTTACGCTAACATCCCATTTGCTAAATATGTTCTGAATGCGGTGCATTGCTGATAAGCATGGATCTTCAAATTTTTCAAATTTTTATTTTGTGCATAGATCAGCTTTGTTTTTTGGACCACATTAAAAAAACACCCAACAGGGTGGGGAACCTTTTTCAGTGCAAGGGCCACATTCCTTCAGGGGCAGCCCTCTGGAGGCCACATGATAGTGGTGGGTGTGGCCAGAGGTAAAAAGTGGGTGGAGTAACAGATATGACTCTTGCCTTTGTACAGTAGGGTACATTCAAGCCATGCACAGTTTGGAGGTTTCTGCATGCCCGTCTCTCTCCATCCAGGCACGTAACAGGCATGATCACAGTCCAAGGAGACATGCCAGCTCAGCAAAAGCACTCAAGGATGGATGGAGCAGGGCCAGTGAGGAGTGTAGCATGGAAAAGGGTATGGCCTGGGGAGAGTTTTGATGGCCAGCAGGACCAGGAGGGCCTGCATTTGGACCCTGGGCCTGAGGTTTCCCACCCCTGGAGTGAAAAAATGTGCCTTAGGGAACAGGGGAAAAAATATGGAACATTCCTCTGTTGAGTCACTGCTCCCACATTTATACACCTGGGGATGGTTATTAATAACTCCAAGATGTTCTAACCCTGCGTTCTGTTTCTGCTAGTCAGCAGCCAGATATGCCCTTCTCCAGACTTTAGCCATTTGTATGTGACAAAAGGTGGAGAAACAGGATGCACCCTTCCTCTTCCTGCCCTGTTTGCTCCCCTTTCTCATCAGAGGTGGATTGAATTAAATCAAATTTCCCATTTTGAAATCCATATATTTCCTGAACAATCATGCACACTAACTGGTTGCTATAAACAATTAAAATGGATTGCATTGCGATCCTTTGTGCAACCTCAGGACACAACAGGAGAGGAGGGAGCGGCTTTATACCAGAGCAGATTATTTGTCTATCTGGCCCAGTATTGCCTCTTCCGATTGGCAATGGTACGTAGGAAGCTGCCTTACACTGAGTCAGATCCATTGGTCCAGCCAGCTCAGTATTATCTACACTGACTGGCAGCAGCTCTCCAGGGTTGCAGGCAGGAGTGTCTCCCAGCCTTCCCTGGAGATGCTGCAGATTAAACCTGGGACCTTCTGCTTGCAAAGCGTGGCCTACTGTTGAGCTACGGAACTTCATGTCTGGCACTCCTTGGCAACAAGTTATGACTGGTCCTCTTTTTTTTGTCCAGGAGATGCTAGGGATTGAATGTGGGACTTTCTGCCTGTAAAGCTTGTGTCTGCTCTTGAAACATTCCCCCGCCCCCAGTTCAGATGTTTTGGCCTTGGCAGCCCATATGCCTTTTGCACTGCAGAATTATGTATGCTGTGCTTAGGCGGATTTCTGCTTGGTGCCCTTGGTACATATGGAAGGGTACTAAGCAAAATACTTACCTGAATGCTGAGAAGCTAATCCTGTGCATACTTATGCTCCGTCTGCACTATACATTTAAAGCTATATCATACTAAGCATTCTTGGCTTCCCCCAAAGAATCCTGGGAAGTGTAGTTTGTTAATGGTGCTGAGAATTGTTAAGAGACCCCTCAGAGAGTTATAATTCCACAGTGGGCAGGAAGCACAAACAATCTCTCTCACCTTGTGGATTTTTGAGGGGATATTTACTGAGATGATTCATGGGCACCATAGGATACTGGGGGGGCACACTGGTGCCTGCAGATGTTAGGTTTTAGGTTTTTCTATTGATCTGATCAGATGTGCTGGCTTAATGGAAGAGCCTTTTCAGATTTTACCACCTATGATTGACTCTCTAGTCTCTGGGCTGAGTAAGAAGCCCACATTAATAAATACAATACATGACCTACTGTGTCATTTTATACTGTTTACAGCACTGTGTCAACTCAAAAGTAAGCCATATTTTCAGTGGAGCTGGCTGTCAGGTAAGCGTGCACAGGACTGTAGTGTTAGACTGCAGTCTGATAAAACAGTTACCTGGGAGTATGTCCAGATTAGGGTTGCCAGGTTCAGGGCCTGAGACTGATCCTGTATTTTTAAGAGAAGAGAAAGTCAGCCAAGTGCAGGTATTCTTGCAACATTGTAATGGGAAAAACCACCAGGTGGAATTCTACCTCCCCCCTGCACACGTTTTAAAGATACAGAAGACCTCTTGGTTGCCAGGCCCAGCCTCCAAGAGGTCTTTTGTATCTTTAAAAGTTGTGGAGGGGGAAGAGAGAATTCCACCTTGTGGTTTTTCCCATTACAGTGTTGCAAGAACACCTGCACTTGGCTGACTTTCTCTTCTCTTAAAGATACAGGATCAGTCTCAGGCCCTGAACCTGGCCCTAGTCCAGATGCTATTAAAGCGAGGCAGATGAGGAAGATCTTGGGGCCTGCTCCAGGTGAACTGTCTCCCTTACCCCTCACTTGGCCATCTACCACCACGTGCCCTATGGGAAGGATCTGTATATGTTGAGATTAAGTGAGATCCAGCATAGCTGGCATCCGCTCATGCATCAGGGCTTCTTCTGTCTCTCCTCTCCACCTGTAGCTCCCAAAATCTGCTCTGGAGGATGTGAGAGTGCATGGCGGACTGGTGGGGGAGGAGGAGGGATGGAGAAGAGAAACCAAAAGTCCAATTGTGCAAGAGGGTTTCCATTGTGCAAGGAGGCCACCACAATTAGATCTTACCCACTGTTTATTGTGGTTTTAAAGAATGTATTTTAATAATACTTGTAAGCCATATTGGAAGGGATTTGTATCCTGAAAGGTGGGATAGAAACAACTGTAATAAATACTACTTTTTTATAAAGAGCCAAATTATTTGTTTTTTTTTTAAATCAAAAAATTTTTTTTGGTAAGGTTATTTTGGTAATTTTAAAATTAAATTCTATTTCCAATTTGACCATCAAGATCAATATCAGAAAAGAAGCATGAAAAACAGGAAGTAAAAATAACTACTGCTTCTTGTTCCACAGTTGTGTTTTCCTGTTCCTGTCCCTTTTGTCACATCTGGAACTCTTAGTCAGGGGAAGTATATATAAATCTTTTGGAAACAGAATGTTGAGATAGAGGAAGCTTGGTCTCCTCTAGCAAGGCAGTTCTTCTATTTAGTCCTCACTTAAAATAAAACTTACTTTTTATTTATTTATTTATTTATTATTTGATTTATATCCAGCCCTTTGCCCCAGTAGGAGCCCAGGGCGGCAAACAAAAGCACTAAAAACAGTTTGAAATGGAAATGGATCAGAAAAACAGACTTTAAAATATATTGAAACAAAACATCTTTAAAAACATTAAAAAAAGCTTTAAAAACATCTTTTTTAAAAAAGAAGAAGAAAAGCTTTAATAACATCTTAAAAAGCAATGCCAACAACACATAGATAGGAGGCGGCTTGAGCGGAAATGGAGACGAACTCCCGATGGATACAATTATGCGCTGGTTAGTGCTTCGACTAAGCTCTATGTAGGAGCAGTGAAGGCAGCTAAAAAACATCATTTTGCTGCCACTATTAAATCATCTCTTTGCCGCCCAGCGGAGCTCTTTCGAGTTGTCCGGGGGCTTCTCCATTCAAACCCTCCGGACAGGGTGGAATCATCGGAGGCCCGCTGTAATCAGTTTGCCGATCACTTCCAGAATAAGATCTCATGTATCCGCCGGGACCTAGACTCTCAAGTTATAGCAGTAGATCCTAGTGAGGTGTCCGGAGCACAGTCTTGTCCTGTTTTGTTGGATGAGCTTCAGTTGGTTCAACTCGAGGACGTGGACAAGGTGCTTGGACAGGTACGTGCAACCACTTCGGTACTGGATCCTTGCCCCTCCTGGCTGATAAAAACTAGCAGGAATGGAACAGGTAGCTGGGCCAAGGAAGTGATAAATGCCTGTTTACGAGAGGGAGTGGTCCCGGGCTGTCTGAAAGAGGCAGTGGTGAGACCACTCCTGAAAATGCCTTCCTTGGACCCAGACAATTTTAACAGCTACAGGCCAGTGGCGAATGTTCCATTCCTGGGCAAGTTCTTGGAACGGGTGGTTGCTGGCCAGCTCCAGGCGCTATTGGATGAAACTGATTATCTAGATCCATTTCAATCGGGTTTTAGGCCCGGTTTTGGCACTGAGACAGCCTTGGTTGCCCTGTACGATGACCTATGTCGGGAAAGAGACAGAGGGAGTGTAACTCTGTTGATTCTCCTTGATCTCTCAGCGGCTTTTGATACCATCGACCATGGTATCCTTCTGGAGAGGCTCGCGGAGTTGGGAGTTGGAGGTACTGCTTGGCAGTGGTTCCGCTCCTACTTGGCGGGTCGTCTCCAGAAGGTAGTGCTTGGGGAACATTGCTCGACACCGCGGGCTCTCCAATATGGGGTCCCGCAGGGGTCAGTTTTGTCCCCCCTGCTTTTTAATATCTACATGAAGCCGTTGGGAGAGGTCATCAGGAGTTTTGGAGTGCGTTGTCATCAGTATGCTGATGACACGCAGCTCTACTTCTCCTTTTCATCTTCTTCAGGTGAGGCTGTCGATTTGCTGAACCGTTGCCTGGCCGCGACAATGGACTGGATGAGAGTTAACAAACTGAAGCTCAATCCAGACAAGACTGAGATGCTGTTGGTGGACGGGTTCTCTGATTGGATGGTGGATATATACCCTGTCCTGGATGGGGTTACACTCCCCCTAAATGACCGGGTTCGTAGTCTGGGAGTCTTTTTAGACTCTTCCCTCTCACTTGAGGCTCAAGTAGCCTCGGTGGTTAGGAATGCGTTTTACCAACTTCGGTTGGTAGCCCAGCTACGTCCCTATTTGAGTAAAGAGGACCTTACATCAGTGGTACATGCTCTGGTAACCTCACGTTTGGATTACTGTAATGCGCTTTACGTAGGGCTACCTTTGAAGACAGTTTGGAAGCTACAACTAGTGCAAAATGCGGCGGCCAGATTGCTGACAAGGACCAAGCGGTCCAAGCATATAACACCTGTTCTGGCCAGCTTGCACTGGTTGCCAATATGTTTCCGGGCTAGATTCAAAGTGTTGGTATTAACCTATAAAGCCTTATACAGTGCGGGACCACGATACCTTGCGGAACACCTCTTCCGATATGAACCGGCCCGTGCACTACGTTCTGCTACGAAGGCCCTCCTCCGGGTTCCAACTCACAGGGAGGCCCAGAGGGTGATGACAAGATCTAGGGCCTTCTCAGTGGTGGCCCCCGAACTATGGAACAGTCTCCCCGAGGAAGTACGCCTGGCGCCGACTCTGCTCTCCTTCCGGCGCCAGGTCAAAACCTTCCTATTCTCTGAAGCATTTTAAGTTACACTGATTTACTTTTTAAAATGTTTATTGTATTGGATTGATGATTGTATTTTAGTATTATTTTGTTATTCAATGTATTTTTATGCTATTTTATGTTCACCGCCCAGAG
This sequence comes from Rhineura floridana, assembly GCF_030035675.1. Lineage (NCBI taxonomy): Eukaryota > Metazoa > Chordata > Lepidosauria > Squamata > Rhineuridae > Rhineura > Rhineura floridana. The sequence goes on from NC_084488.1 coordinate 110,615,157, forward strand.
AGCTATTGCTAGTCGGGCGGTATATAAATTTAATAAATAAAAATAAATAAATATGCAAACTGGGATGAGGTCTCTACTTAAAAGGCTTGTTGAAAGAGGAAGGTCTTCAGTAGGCACTGAAAAGATAACAGAGGTGGTGCCTGTCTTAATATTTAAGGGGAGGGAATTCCAAATTGTAGGTGCCACTTTTTCTGGAAACTTGTTTATATCCTGATTCTATTTGCTGTTTTAAAGCTTTAAGATTATTTTATCTGACACACAGAAATCCTTCTTGAGATAATAAAGAGAGTGGACGGTAGATTCCTTGTGACGGAAAGATTCCCTACACCAGAGGTTCCCAAACTGTGGTCCATGGACCACCAGTAGTCTGTGAGCGTCATTCAGGTGTCCACACTGTGTCCACATGAAATATTTATATTGATTTTTAATTGTACTTTTCTTCTTTTATTTCTTATTTTGCATTATAATTTATATTCTATAGAATTCAAATTGTAATACGATAAAATACAACATAAGAAATAAAAAAGCAAGAAAAATACAATTAAAATCATATAGCATCTATCACAGCACATTAAAATTGTTACAACAGGCAGAAAAATGATTAAGTGGTCAGCCAAGACCCTCAGAAATTTTCAGGTGGTCTGCAGGAAAAAAGTTTGGGAGCCCTTGTGATAGAAAAATTTCCTACATCCCACATGGTTTTGGTACCTTTTATTCCACCATTGCAGTTTACAGCGTGTCTCATTGGGTTTTGAAGGTGAGGCTACATGCATTCCATGTATCTTCAGTTGCATTGCACAGGAATTCAATGTTTGGCACAGAATTTTGGAGCTTATGTTTCAGTTTTGTAAAATAAACACACCCTGTTTCTAGACCAGGGATAACCAACATGGTGCCTTCCAGTTATTTTTGGAGTGCAGCTCCCTGACCATTGACCCATGCTGGCTGTCGCTGATGGCAGTTGGACTCCAGCAGTACCTCAAGGGCTTCATGTTGGTGACCCCTGTTCTAGATTTTATGACTGTGGATATGACTTTGTGAATTTGTTTAGGGAAGTGTTTGGGGAAATATCACAAGCCAGGTCTTCAGTTGGCTTCCATAATAACTTGTTTTTCTCCATGGGTAGTTGCCTGTTTTGCATGATTTAATTAGGAATAGCAAAATTATGCTGCCTAACACTTAGTTTGGCTTATTCTTGTGTAGAAACTAGATTATTAAAATTTTTTGTAAAAAAAGAGAAACTAGTATAGACTATGGGTAGGCATGTTCCTGGGAGTGCGGAAAGTAAATGCCCAGAATTTATTGCAGTTAATTGTTTCCTATGGAAAATGCAATACAGTGGGCAATTGTGAGCTTGACCAGCTGGTAAAAAGTCATGTGAAATAGGCTGGCCTAATTGCAGATTGCTTGCATCCATGTTCCTAAAGTAAAAAACAAGTTTTCTGTAGAAGACAGAGATAAATCCAATTGAACCCCAACTTCTCCTCCCCATGTAAGTTAATAAAAAGGTTCTAATTGGCTGTTCCAGAGAGGCTACGCAGCCCAGCTTTCAGTACTGGCAAAGAGATGTTTATCTCTTCCAAAAATGATCTGATTGGCCATTCCAAAGTCGTTTGGTCATCATTTATTCCAGCCAAGAAACCTCACCCTTCCATTTTTGTTGCTGTTGCTGAATTGGCTGAAATAAAAGTGATTTGGCTGAATCATTTGATGAACAGTTCTTAACAGCTTAATAAGATTTCTCTCTCTCTCTCTCCCTCCCACTTTTATAAAGAGAAATAGGACTATTTAATGGTTGACAAATGCTGTTCAGTGCAGCATATGGTGAAAATGCAGAGCAGGTTTCATTACAAGAATTAGATCATTCCGGTATGAGTTGTACATCTGTTTCCCATTTTGCTGGGTCTGAGAGATGTAGGTCTGTAGTAGCAACACAACACATGTTTTATATCTTTTTAAGAGCCTAGAAACTGCAGTGAGGCTTTTTTTTTAAAAAAAAGAAGAATTCCTATGCTTCTCATCGTGATGGAACTCCTGCATCATGGAATTAAAAAAATAAGAAAGAAAAACATTTTGCAATAACATTACCCATCTTTTTTTTTTAAACAAATTCATTGAAGAATCTACTTAAGACTGACACCTCCAGTTAGAACCCTCCCAGTCTTTTCTGATTATTCTTAAAGATCAGGGACAGCCAATGTAGTGCCTTCTAGATGTTGTGCACTACAACTCACATTATGTCTGAGTATTGGCTGTGCTGGCTGGGACTGATGGAAGTTATAGTCCAAAGTGCCTGGAGGGAACCATGATGGCTACCAGTGTAAGAGATACTTTTAAGATCAGATAATAGAAATCTCTGTTTATATAAGAAGACATATGAAGTGGTGGCTCCAACCCTGTTGAGCTTAGGACGGGGTTTAAAATTGTTGTAACCCTCCCTGGGACCTCTGGGTGAAGGAGGAGGATGATGATGATGATAACAATAATAAATAGGCAGAAGGGGACAAGGTGAAGATGGCTTTTAGCCAGCAAGGAGCAGTATCTCGTTGTTTGGACCAAAGAGCAAGCCTGATCTAGGGAGTCTGATTTATAGAGGCCAGAGTGACTGTGTTTGCATGCCACACTAAACCATGGTTTGGTGCAGTATGCATGAGCAGGAGCAAGCTGTGGTGAGCCTTGGGCTCACATTCTCCCACCTGCTCCTTCCCTGCAGTTGGGAGGAGAAATTATGAAGCTTTCACTTCCAGTGCAGTTTGTCATGTTGTCTGGCCGTTCTATATACAATGAAGTTTCCCTCCATCACAATTCAACCACTAACAAGACCCAATTCCATTTAAAAGTGTGTATTAAATTGTCAATTCAACAAAATACCCATACATACATACATTCAAAAGATAATCATAACGTATACCCATACCAGTATCCTGAAACCACAACAAAACACTGGTTAAAATCCATTTCAGCAGACTGCAGTTTATGTGCAGTTAAAGTTCTAATTCCTTGGGAAAGAACAAAAGAAATAACAAGAACATCTCCATCCTTGGATTGATGATGGAGGAGATGGTGATTTGTTCAGGTCCTGATAAAAAATTGTTTGACATTTGGATGGAGGCATCTATTGTTACCTCCAAACATGAGGGAATGTTTTGACCTGGCAACAATCCTGTTTGAACTCAGCAGAAAAAAAGTGTATTTTCCAAGGGATTACTGTAGAACTCTCATTTCACATAGATTTAATAAAGGGTGCACTCAGTTGGAATAGACTTTAACTGGTTTTCCATTGTAATTTCAGGGCATTGTTACAGGTATATCTTACAGTTATCTTTCATATGTAAGAATGGACATTTTGTTGAAATGAGAATTGAATATACTCTTGTATGGAACTGGGCCTTGTTACTGGCTGAGTTATGTTGTCTGGACTGACAAACTATAGTTAGCGTCAATTATGCTTAGTTTAAAACAAGGCAACTTCAAACTTTGGTTTCTGAAATTGGTGTGTTCAAACTAACCATAGTCCCCATCTGAACTAAAATGAAAGCAGTATTGTACAACTTTAAAAAGCCGTGGCTTCCCCCAGAGAACCCTGGGAAGGGTAGTTTGTGAAGGCTGCTGAAAGGTGAGAGGTGCCCCCTATTCTTCTTACAGAGTTACAGGTCCCAGAGTTCCCTGGGAACAGGGATTGATTTTCAAGCCACTCTGGGAATTGTCGCTCTGTGAGGGGAACAGGAGTCTCCTAACACCTCTCAGCAGCCTTCACAAACTACCCTTCCTGGGATTCTTTGGGGAAAGCTACGGCTGCTTAAAATGGTATGATAACTGCTTTAAATGTATAGTGCAGATGGGTCCATAGTTAATGTTAATTAACGATTCCTGGTTGGGATGAAACAACAAACCGCGCTTAACTAGAAGTGAAAGCATTTGAACTTCTCTTTGCTGTGCAGGAGGAAGAAAAGGATGGCAGGGAGAGGGGAGCGCATGAGGCTTGCTTAGCTTCCAGCTTATGCACAGCATGCTAAATGGTGATTTAGGATGATATGCATATGCTGCCACTGTGACCATTCTTGCCTATTGGTGTACTGTTAAAGGCTGCTTTGCTGGCGTGGCAAAGTAGGTTTTCCCTACTTTGGGCAAAACCTGAGTGTGGCATTCAGGCCTGCTGTGGGGTAGTCTTCTAATATGCAGTGTTTCTACCAATGTGAGTATTACCAAAACCCAGGGCAGTGGTCTCAATTATGCACAGGTCATGTGAATGAAGCCTAGCAGTGCGCATTGATTTTTCCAAAGTTTTATCCCTTTGGAAGGACCTCAGAGACAGTATCGCTCTGAATACCAGTTACTGAGAATTGTAAGTGGAGAGTTGCTGAGAATCGCAAACGGAGACATGCTCTCAGGTCCGCCTTGCAGGCTTCCCAAAGTCATCTGGTGGCCACTGTGAAAACAGGAGGCTGGTCTGGATGCATCTTTGGTCTGATCCAGCAGGGCTGTTTATGTTAGTGGATGTACATCAGCTGAAATACAGTATTGCTGAACAAGAAGGGAGATAGTGGATGTTAGACAACTCCCTGTGTGGGTTTTGTGTTTACTTGGATTCTGTTGTAAAGGTTAAGATGCAGAAATCCTCAGAGTCCAGCTGTGGCACAGAGCCCACTGAAATGGACATGGCTTCAGTGTTCTGACTGATACAACTGAGACTGATGTTTTTCTTTCTTTTGTCTTTAAAAGTGACAAGATGAGACTATCCTTCATAGTGTTTTCCATGCAAGCAAAGGTCATTCTACCATTAACGCAAGACAGGTAAGTAAATTACAGTATTGCTTGTTTTTAGAGCTTTGGATGCTAACAAGTGGTATTTAAAATGACAGTATGAAACTCATCTGGTTAATTAAAATAGTAACAGTTTTACTATCGGTGGGGAATTAGCCAATAGCATGATTTCCTCTCTCCTTGTTATGAATAATAAAGGTACCTTTACTGCAGAAGTAATAGCCAGGATGGACAGTTGCTTTAAGAATGTGGAATTATTTATTTATTATTTACACTTATATCCTGCTTCTCCTCAGAGGGAGGTCAAGGGGGCATGCATGGTTCTCCCACACACTGTTTTACCCTCACAATAACCCTGTGAGGTAGGTTAGGCTGAGAGGCACTGACTGGCCCAAGGTCACCTGGTGAGCTTCATGGCTGAGTGGGGATTTGAATCTGAATCTCCCAGGCTTTAGTCCAACACTAACCACTACCACCCCATTGGCTCTCAAGTGTTACAGCCTGCTCTGCCACTTCGTTCTACCACAGGTGATGCTGCCTACCTTGCACTGTTGTTGTAAGGATTTCTAGGATAATGTATCTGAACCCTTCAGACGCTCAAAAATGCTGTATAAATGCTAAGTGGCCTGCCTGCATTTTAACTGAAGATAGCCGTGGTTTAATTGGGACTGAGCCATCTGCTTCCTCGTGCTTGATTACAAGTTTGGAAGATTTGGTGCAACAATTGTTAAGCGGGGTGAGTAAGGAAGAGAACAGGCAGGATAACTGTTAGGGGATAAAAATGTGCCTTTTCTGAAAGACTGAGGTGTGAGATTCATGCACATATGCTGCATTGAGAAGAGACGTTCTATTTGTAACCATTCATCGCAGACAGCCTCCAAGTTGCCATCAACTGATTGTACTTCCCTCTCTTTGTCTTGAATTCTAAGTGAGTTTCACAGACTGCCAAGAATTGGTCTGTTCTTGCAAGGTATCCATCTCGTTAAGAATGGGTTTTTCCTTTCATTTTAACACAGCATCTCTTATCCAATTGTGGAAATCACAGCTTTTATTGTTAAATACATTTTGGGGTGTGGACAGTTGGTTCCAGGGACCAACAGAGTTTAGAATGTGGTCCTTTGACAAAGGCTACAGCAACAAAAATGAAAGAAAACACTGTCAGAGGTGCTACGCCCCTGATTCCTGAAAACTAGGTTCTTAAATTGCCCCAACAGGCAAAAGGGTGGTGACCAGACTAGGCTTAAGAGGCTAAAATCTGTTTGAAAAGATTTACTTTAAAGATGTCAGCAGAAAACTAGTGAGCACATTTCAGTTAATGAAAAACATAAGCAGAAGAAAATCAAACAGAAATCAACAGCGCATTATTCATAAAAAAAACTTTGGGGAAGGGAGAAATAAGGAACGGTATAGGCAAACAATGATTATATGGAAGAACAAAACAGAATATGAATATGCAACTTAACTTATAAACTTAACTCTATTCAGAACAATATGCAAGACTAAAATTAACTACAGCTTTACTATTGCTGAATCCTACATTTGCCCACCTAAACTCCACCAGCCCTCTATTTAAAGCTTACCACATTCTGCCAGTTGTCCTAACTATGTGACCTTTTGTTTAAGTGAAGAGCATAGCTACCACTCTAGAGTGACATTTCAGGAATCAGGCGCCTATGGTCTTAGACGCATGTTACTAGAGATCAATCCAGGGAACAAAATCAGAGCTGTAAAATTATTACACGCAGCAAGAATGGAATCCAGTAGCAGAGCTTTCTTCTGTGTGTGTGTGTGTTCCAGAGAAGAGAAAAATTACAGTACAAAAAATTTAGAAAAACCCTGCTTGTGTAGAAAAGATGTAACGTTAGGATGGAGTCCAGAGAAGAAAGTGCTCCTTCTCTCTCTGTTACCCAGCTTCCCAGAAACCTTTTCCTGGTTGCTGATTGGTTCCTTTTCAATTTGCCCTTGCTCACAACTAAAATTGGTTCTGTATTTGTAGATAGCAAGTCACGGGACAAACACCTACAGAAACAGTTTTCCATTGTTTTAGGGGTTGACATGATTCCAAATCTTATCAGGGTACAGGGATATTCATGAAGGACACGCAATGCTATTAGCACAGGGAGTAACAACTCGTGTACCTTCTTCACACAAGTGCATTGTCTTAGCTCAACTCAGACCGTGCCAGCATTTCTGCGTCTCACATGCTCTGGACAGAAAAAATGTTTCTGTCCCCCAAGCAAGCATTCAGGCCTGTTTCCATCATGAGTCAGAGTCTCTTGACCAAAGTTTTCTTCCATTCCGTTCTACAGCTTCTGGGGTGATCACCTTTACCCAGGGCTGTGGAGTCGGTACACCAAACCTTCGACTCCGACTCCTCTATTTTTCTACTGTCCGACTCTGACTCCACCCAAAATTGCTTCCAACTCCACAGCCCTGGAAAGGGCTGTAAATGTCTTTTTAAATTGGAAGCTCACATAGGAGCATTTTTATCGCTGCCTGAATATGCGCTGATCTTGGCATCACAGCATTTGTCTTCATCTGGGTCCTGTGTCATACACTGACACACAGAATGTTTTCCTTCTTGAGTTATGGTGAAATGCTCAACTACAGCTGACTTCATGGGAAGCTTCTTTGACATTTTGAATTTATATTTTAAAAAATTTGTCAATCAAAATTTATTTTGAAGCCGGAGTCGGTACATTTCTACCAACTCTGACTCCACTCAAAATTTCTTCTGACTCCGACTCCACTGCCCTGCCTTTACCATGCACACAGATCTGTCCCCCAAACCGAGGTCATTTCCAGTTACCAGTTGCTGGGAATCGCAAGTGGAGAGGTCACTATTGTGAGCATGTCCTGCTTGTGGGTTTCTCGTAGTGATCTGGTTCACCACTGTGGGAACAGGATGCTGGACTAGATAGGACTTTGGGCTGACCCAGCAAGGTGGTTCTTACATTCTTAAAATAAAAGGAAATGCAGATACTGCAGTGAAAGAGTTACAGAGTTTGTGTGTTTTGCATAACCTCTGTTTCCGTTAGTTGTAGTAGAGCTGAAGTTTTGTTCTCTGACTACTAGAAATTGTAGTCAATGACCCCTCTGACTTATCAGACATTGCCCATGTTCTTTTGAGCATACATTCAATGTCATAAGTACTAGAAACTTACTTTTATTTTAGAAAGTAAAGGTGATATTCTTGGAAAGCTTATTTCTGTGCCAGGTGCAGAACTGAGAATTTGTAACATTGTGTACAGCCCTTAGGATGGGCAGCAGTCGCCTTACTATTAGCATGTAGCTCACAAAATCTAGTTTTGGGATCTGGAGAACCTGCTGTGCTTCTGGTTTGCATTTTATCAGCTGATGAGCTCTCGGAACAGGGTTGTGTTCACGCTTCCTTTTTCAGCCAAATACGGAAGCCTGATGATCAATTAGTTCCCCTTTTTAGCCATACATAGGCTATAACATCATGACCCGGGAAGTCCTGGAGATGTGCTGGCATTCTTCTATTGCTGATTTTGTCACAGGTGACTGGGATCACATCCACCCCATACATTAAAGGCAGTCTTATTTATACAGCCACGAGAGTGGCTGTGTTATACTATAGCCAGCGGGGATGTTTCACATTCCGCAATGTTAAATTGAAAATACCCCCATGCCATTCTGAGGCTTCCCATAAGCTCATTTCAAAACAAAACCTTACAAAACGTATAGTCCTGAACTCAGAAATGCTTGCTTAACAACCCTGTCAATTTTCATGGCGATACACAAAACAGTCACAGAGAATAGACAGTTCAAAGTGTAAAAAGGGAGAAAAAAACCCTCAGAGCCCTTTTGGACTTTTTTCTCTGAGAGTTCTCATAATCTGTTGAAATTCATTAAAAATCAGCCATATTCACAGAGCACCTGTAATCCTAATACTGACCTTGCCCCATACTCTGACCTTCATCTTCTGCAGTTGAAAAGTTGAAAAAATGTCTGGCAGATTTTTAATTAATTTAATAAATTTTGGCTGGAACCCAATGATAACGCAGAACATGCTCAGTAAGAACCAACTGTCAGAGTTCTAAAAGCCTCGCTTAGCTAATGAGGGGGCCACACCCACACCAGACTTTGATTTCATGTGAGACAATCATGGCTTCCCTCAAAGAATCCTGGGAAGTGTAGTTTGTGAAGGGTGCTAAGAGACTCCTATTCCCCTGAGAGAATGGTTTAACAGTCAGCCACTCTGATTGAAGGTCTGTGAGAGGAATAGGGTGTCTCCTAGCAACTCTCAGCACCCTTCACTAACTACACTTCCCAGGATTCTTTGAGAGAAGCCATGACTGTCCAAAGTGAAATAAAGGCCTGGTGTGGATGTGGCCAGGGGAAGCTTTGGTTTAAATTTGGTAGGAGGCTACATGTGTCTGCTGTAGAATAAAAAGGTGGGGGAAAGGCTGAAAAAGAATGATTCTGTTTACAATGTTTTCCTTTTGGAAAGGAAAGGGGCTTCCCTTCTGCCCAGTGCCCACCCACCCAATCTCCTCCCCTCCCACTCCCTGCCCGTTCCCTGGGTCAGTGTTGGACTACGACCTGGGAGACCAGGGTTTGAATCCCCACAGAGCTATGAAGCTCACTGGGTGACCTTGGACCGGTCACTGCCTCTCAGCCTCAGAGGAAGGCAATGGTAAACCACCTCTGAATACCTTTTACCATGAAAACCCTATTCAAAGGGTTGCCATAGGTGAGGATTGACTTGAAGGCAGTCCATTTCCATTTTCAAACATGATTGCATAGAAATAAATCCCATTGAACTCAAAAAATATGCAAATGATCAAACCTGCCCTCCCCTCCCCCTTCCTTTGCCCCCCTCCAATATGCTCCTTCCCCCTCCTCCTCCTCCCCCATGGTCAGTTTTTCCTATCTTAACCAAGATTGCATAGGAGTAAATCCCATTGAAAATAAGCATGCAAATGATCAGACCTGCCCAGAGAGGTAAGTGGCGGTAACGCAGCTGAAGCTGTGCTCACGGCCAGAGTTCAATTCCAACGGAAGGAGGAAGTCGAATCTCCAGTAAAAGGGGTCGAGGTCCACTCAGCCTTCCATCCATCCGTGGTTGGTAAAATGAGTACCCGGCATATGCTGGGGGGTAAAGAAAGGCTGGGGGAGGAACTGGTAATCCCACCCCATATAAACGGTCTGGCTAGTAAACATCGTAAGACGTCACCCAAAGAGTAGGACTCGCACTATAAGTGCGGGGACACCTTTACCTTTACTCTTCTCCCTTCCTCCTCCCCTGCCCACTCCAGCCCTCACTCCCTTCCCCGCCCCCGGTCAGTTTTACCTATCCTAAGCATGATTGCACGGGAGTAAATCGCACTGAATTTAATAAACATGCAAATGATCAAACCTGTCCTTCTCCTCTCCTCCCCATCCTGCCTGCTCCCCTCCCAGTCCTCCCCTCTGTATTTCCTCCCCTCCCTCCTCCTCCTCCCCTCCCCATCCTCTGTGGTCAGTTTTACCTATCCTAAGCATGATTGCAGGGGAGTAAATCCCATTGAACTCAATAAGCATGCAAATGATCCATCCATTCTCAGCAAACTTGCACAGGATCCCATTTCTTACCTCCTGGATTAAAAAGCAGGGAAATTCACTAATAGGCAAAAAACCTTGCTGTTTCAGAATTCTTCCAAGCTACACAGGAAGTGGATTGGACTGTGAAAGACCAACCCAAATGGTGTTTGCATTTTGACCAATTTGTAGGGCATATCTCAGAGAGGAGTTCAGGTCTCCTGCTCCCCTGGTGCATTCACTATAGCTGCCCAATTTCCCTGCTTTTTAAAGTTTGATAGAATATCTGTGGGCTATAGGTACGTTCTGAAACCGCAAGGTTTTTTGCCTATTAGTGAAAACTACCGACAGTCACAGCTTTCCCCAGAGGATGCTGGGAACTGTAGTTTGTGAAGATTGCTGGGAATTGTAGCTCTGTGATGGGTTTCTTAACAACTTTGAGCACTCTTCATAAACTGCAGTTCCCAGGATTCTTTGGGGGAAGGTATGACTGTTAAAGTGGTAAAAGAGTGCTTTAAATGAATGGTGTGGATGTGACCTGGTTCTGGGAAATCTGTGATGCATTTATGGCTGATCAACTTGGAAGACCAATACAGGAGAAGAAGGTGATCCATGTAAATATGAAAAGAAAAAAAACTGATCAGAGAGGAGAGTTGTTCATGGACCATTGAGTCCCTGAGCTTTTAGGGTCTGGGGGTACATTTGAAAAACCTGTGGTGGGCACTACAAATACCTGTTTCAAAGATGCTGTTTTGTTTTAATGCTGTTTTGTTTTAATGTATTTTAAGATCTGTTTTTATGATGTTTTAAAGTGTTTTTTTTTTTTTTGCGCTTTGTTTGCCGCCCTGGGCTCCTGCTGGGAGGAAGGGTGGGATACAAATGAAATAATAAATAAATAAAATAAAGAAGAAAAACTGATGATGCTGAGATGTCCCCCCTCCAACAACAAAACATCTGCCCCTCACAAAAAGTAAATTAAACACAGACCAGCAAAGAATACAACACCCTCTCCAAAACAGGCAACAGCCCTCCAACCCTACAACAACAACCCCCCCATCAAAACCCATTAAAAATAAAAATGGTAGATTCAGGGAGGCTTCGTGGGCATCAAGGGGAGTGTCCGAGAGTGCCATGGTGTCTATGGGTCCCATGTTGGGCACCCAAGCTCTAGGTAATGCAACCCAGCCTCCTTGGGGGTTGGTGTGAAACCATGATAAGGAACTCCTTCATTCACCTAGTAACATAGGAAGGTGCCTTATACGGAATCAGACTATTGATCCATCTAGCTCTGTGTTGTCTATGCTGACTGAGAGTGGCTCTCCAGGGTTTCAGGCAGTGGATGTTCCTAGCCCTGCCTGGAGATGCCGGGGATTTAAACTGGAACCTTCTGCATCCAAATCAGATGCTCTACCTATGGCCCTTCCCCACGGCTCACCTATGCACATGGTGCCTCCTACCTCTTCCTCCATCTTTATCCCTTGGGCCAACACCTTCCATTCTTTACTTTGTCCTGTTTCAAAATATTAATAGGCAGATGGCAACCTGTTCTCTCTCACTGCAGAAGCTTTTTCTTTCTTTCTTCCTTTTTCTTTTCTTTTTTAAAAATGTATATATATATTCGTTGAGCCCCAGAGCTGAAATTGGTCTGGAGGTGTCAGATTGCTGGGATGTCTTGGTTGTGTGCTGGATAAATAAAAATGGACTGATTGTACGAGAGCTATTTTTTGCGCTGCGAAATCTGTTTCAGAAAACTGGAACTTGATTTGTCGTTTGTTTCTTGGCAGCAGAACTGCTCTGGAGCCTGTGGACAAGCTGCCACTCATTCCTGGCAAGCACAAAGTGTCTGCTTTGTAATCTGCATTCGTACATAATCAGTTTCAAGTTGTTTTCAATAGACTCCGAGTGTAAAATATTTTGGATTAAACAGATTGCATTAACTTTACGTAACTTGCTCAGCTGCCATCTATAGCGCACAGCATGTCTTCCGTTGCAACCAGGACTGTCAGTACGGATATAAATTGCTTTATGCAAGTTTTCCTGATCTTACCTTTTAAATTTGGGACAAAGTTTGTTGTTTTTTGGTGGGGAGGAATTGAGACTGCCTCAAAAATTCAGAATTTGCAAGCAGAACCTTTGAATTTGGCAGTACAAAAAAACCCATGCGGTTATGAAGAGTGTGCCTTCATTCTATCAGATATTTTTCTGCCTCTGCCTTTTTATGGACACCATGTGCCCTATTCAAATAATGTGTTGCATCAGAGTAAGGGTATACACTTGCGCAGTGGAACTTTTCTCTCCTTCTTCCACAGCGCCCTTCCTAAATCTGTTCTGGGGTTTTCCCAAACCTTCAGAGCAGATTTGAGGAGGGTGTGGGGCATTTGTGAGGAGAGGAGTGGGGGAAAGTTCCGTAGCGCAAGCAGATATTCTTGTGCTGACGGAAGGCATTACTTTGCCCTGCACCAGATACAACCCAGAATTCCTGCTTACAAAATTTGGATTGTTAGGGCCGCTTTACACATGTGTTTTTAATCTCATAGAGGATAAGGATCATAGAGGATCAATTGCTCATAGACATGATGGCTGTGTTTTTACTTCCACTGCCGTAGGTAGTGAGCCTTTGAATACCAGTTGCTGGAAACCATAGGAGGGGAGAGTGCTCTTGTGCTGAGGTCTTGCTTTTGGGCTTCTCATGGGGATCTGATTGGCCACTGTGAGAACAGGATGCTGGACCAAATGGGCCACTGGCCCATCAGCAGGGATCTTCTTATGTTCCTATTTTCTTGTTGAGTACTGTGATATGTGGAAGAGACTCTCCTGTTCAAGGTTAGAAAATGGAGGAGGAGCCACTGCCCATTTGTTGCACAAGTTTGTAAAGAGTAGTTAAGTCCCAGCAGTGCACGGATTCAGGTATCGGAAGGCATCAACAAAGACTACATTTATATACCACTTCCCTCCAAGGAGCTCAAAGTGGAGTATATGGTTCTCCCCTCTCCATTTTATCCTCACAACAACCCTGTGAGGTTGGTTAGGCTGAGAAACAGTGACTGGCCCAAGGTCACCCAGTGAGCTTCATGGCTGAGTGGGGATTTGAACCCTGGTCTCCTAGGTCCTAGCCCAACAGTCTAACCATTACACCGCACTGGCTTTCCATTGTGACTGATCACATGGTACACCTGCAGAGCCAGGGTAGGAGGCAAGGCAACAGGACTCCAGACTGAACACAGCAGAGCTGGAGACAAAGGCCAGGGAGCAGGGTGGTGCCTAGAGTGCAATTCTGTGCATGCCTGGTCTACTCAGACGTCAGCCCCGTTGATTTCAGTGAGGCCTACTTCTGGATCAGTGAGGATAGGATTGCAGCCCTAGTGTGTTTACTCCAGCACTGCTCAGAATGCTACTGAGATCTAAATTAAAACACCATTTTATTTCAAGTGTTTAATATATTTTTTCCTTTGTTTTCTCTTTGTTTCCAGAAACCAAATCCAGAGAGGCCTTGAGGAGTTACGGAATGTTAAGCCAGGAGGTGAAACGTACATGCATGAAGGAATAAAAGAAGTAAGTTTCTCCGCCTCCGCCTCTTTTAAAGCAGCTGCATGACTTGTCAGTGTTCATGCTACCTTGCCTTCTTGGGTCAATTGTGATGTGGTGTTACAAACATCTTTAGCCCCTTGTGGGGCTGTTTTTTTTTTTAAACAAAATGAGAAGCGTGAGCTAGATCAGGACCATGGGGGCAGGGACAAAGAAGTAAAGCCCGCTTCCTGCCATGGTCCTGATCTAGTTCCCTCTCCCCCAGTTTTTGTAAAAACAAACAAACCCCCCAAACAAAAACCAGCCACACAAGGGCTGCTGACTCCAGTAATGCCATATCTAGCTTGGCCCCACCTTAAAGGGCCCTTAGCTCGTCACATATAATTGTTAATCAAGAATCCGCATCTCTTATCCAAAACATCTCTGTTCCTCCCATGCTCACACACCCCCTACAAAAACTGATTGTGATAAGCACACATTCTTTGTTTTTCAGGCAAATAAACAAATCCAGGAGGCTGGAGGCTTGAAGTCAAACAGCATCATCATCGCTCTGACAGATGGAAAATTGGAAGGTTTGATACCGCAATATGCAGAAAAAGAGGTGAGTGCTGAATCGAGACAGCACCTCCTGCTTAGTTCAACACTTGCATGTGTGTGTTATATTCTAGTAAATGCATAGACAATTATTTTTCCCCCTCCTCTCTGGAACAGGCAAATCTTGCCAGAGATTTGGGAGCAAGAGTTTATTGTGTCGGAGTCCTCAATTTCAACCAGGAACAGGTAAGGGAATCTTTTTGTGGATATTTATAGTGCACCACATCGAAACAATAAATTTGCTGTTGGCAATCTTTGCAGATTTTCTGGCTTCCTCAGTCTTGGATCCAGCTGCTAGGTTTTCATTCTGAGACCTGGGCCACATTCATACCATATGTTTATTCCATTTGAAACAGTCACGACTTCCCCCAAAGAATCCGGAGAAGTGAAGTTTTTGAAGGGTGCTGATAGATTCCTATTCAGATGTAGCAGAATGAGGGTGTAGAATCAGGGGCATCACTAGGGCAGTGCGGCAGGTGCGGGCCGCACCGGGTGACACCCTGAGACGGGGGTGACACCACGAGCCGCCTCCCCAGGCACCGCCAGGAAGCGGGGCAGGCAGGCGGAGAGCTGCCCTGCCTGCGCTAACATGTGGAAGGCGGTGGTGGTGGCGGTAGCTGCCGCGGTGCGCGGGGAAAGAGAGGAAGCCCACGCACTGCGACCAGGGGTCACAGAAGATCAGCACCAGGGTGAGTGCCTCCCTCTGTGCGGTGAGTGCCCCGGGGGCCGGTGTGGCTGCGAGCCAGGGAGAGGAGGTGTTGCATGCCCCCCGGACACTTTTGAGGGGGGGGGAAGAGGAGGAGAGATAGTAAAAGGCCCCCCCAATAAGCGGGCAGATGAGGGCAATGGAAGTCAGCACCAGGTGACACCAACCCTAGTGACGCCACTGTGTAGAATCCTGAGGTAGTGGACTGGAATGTACCACTTCAGGCTGTAAGTAGGGGGTATCACTTTGAATCCCCCCATTTTATTTATTTTTATTTTATTATTTTATTAATTTTATTAATTTTTTTATTTATTAGATTTATATCCCACCGTTCCTCCCAGTGGGAGCCCAAGGCAGCACCTTGTGAGAACCCCTCCCCAGCACACTAAGGGGAAAGGTCTCAGCTAGCCTACTTCCTGCTATATTGTTTGTGGTTGCAGTGAATCATTCCTCCTGCCGGGAGGAAGGGCGGGATATAAATCAAATAATAAATAAATAAAAGTAAATAAATAAATGTAGGAGAGCATTCAGACATGTGAGACCCCACTGCAGGCTGAAGTAGTACAACCCATTCTGCCATCTCCTCCTTTCTACTTCATTGTGCTGCATGTGGAGATTAAGCCTGAAGCCACCTTATACCAGAAGCAGGGGTGGGTAACTTGTGGCCCTCTAGAGATTATGTTGGACTACCACTCCTATCAGCCCCGACCAGTGTGGCCAATGCTCAGGAATGGTGGAGCCACGAATTCCCCATCCTTGTTACACTGTCAGACCATTGGTTGATCTCACCTCAGTGTTGTCCTCATTGGTGGCAGCTCTCTGATGCCTTGGGCAGAGCTCCTTACAGGAAAGATGAGACACAAATCTGATATTTAAGAACCAAAATAGGTAGGCTGGGATCCCAGAAAGAGACAGACAGACATGAGGAAGAATTGGACACACAACCTGACCTGAGCTGATTTCCACAGCTAAAAGGAAAAGTTGCTTTCAGGCAACATCTTGTTTTGCATGAGAACAACTGCAAAGAGCAAGAATGGCTCTGTTGCTGGAAGGCGCAGGAGGGGAGATTGCTGTTGCGCTCAGGTCCTGCTTGTGGGCTCCCCGTGGGCATCTTGTTGGCCCCTGTGAGAACAGGATGCTGGACAGTGAGGGGCCTTTGTACTCATCCAGCAAGACTCTATGTTCTTTGGATCCTTGCTATTGATATCATATATATGTGTGTGTGTATGTCTGTGTGTGTGTGTTTTGAAAGGCTCATTTCACACGCTGCCTTGCCAATGTATTTGTTCTTACTTCCTTAGCTTGAAAGTATAGCTGATTCGAAAGAGCAAGTCTTCCCAGTCAAGGAAGGATTTGCAGCCCTCCGAGGGATAATTAATTCTGTAAGTATTCCAGAAAGCTCGTTTTGCTTAACTTTTTCAGTAAAGGTTATGAAATGTTATTTACTTCTGTGGAGTCTTTTTATGTCGGGTATTAAGTTGCCAGGGCTTTCTCTATCCTCAGTGCTTCATGGTAGATTGATATGATGCTGGGCAAGCTAAAATTATTTACCTGTGTGGCCAGGCATCCATGGATCAACTCTCTTGGGCAGGAGTGGCTAACTGGTGCCTTTCCAGATGTTTTGGACTCAGATTCCTCTCATCCCTGAACATTAGCTATGCTGGCTAAGAGTGGTGGGAGTTGAAGACCAACATCATCTGGACGGGCACATTTTAGCCCCCCCTGTTCTAGAGACACCCAAGATCTTACTCTGGAATAGAGAAGAATTTTTTCCCTCTCTCTTTGATGCATTTCTGAGCTTTGGATCAAGCGGAAGCACTTTGGCTGGCACCAGTGTCCAGTGTGGTCTGAGAATTTGCCCCTGCCCAGGTTGGAAAAGAGGAAGGGAGGTTTGTCATGCCATACTGCCAAAAACTGCTGGTTCTGCTTGTTTCATAACCCAGGATGAATATGAGCGATCCCCTCCATTTTCTCTTGCACAGACAGAAGAATTGAAGTAGGGGACCGGTTGGTGGCAACCACACGTTATTGTTTTGTAGTACGCAGTGCCAAAATGTGAGGCTCTGTGTGTGTCATTCCCTCTGGACAGCATCTCAGTTAGATCAGACTCTCTGTTATCTATTTTGTTTTAAGCATGCAAGTTTTTCCTTCTAGTGCAAAACACGAATCGATTACAAAATGTAACAGCTGCCGTGATAAATAAAGCAGTAGAGGGGGAAAAAAACAGCAAAAGTGGTCGTAGGAAAGTTCTGTTGAAAGATTTTAACCTGGTGGCTAAATATCATTAATGAAGGTTCCTCCCAAATTCATTTGGGGATGGTAATTCAAAGATTATGAGGTGACACTACTGAAAAGGCCCTGTTCCCCAGTGAGCACCAGGTTTCAACCAGGTTGGTGAAAGCTGTGTTAGCCCACTGGCACAGAATTTGCTGTGACTGTGGATTGCAGGCATCTCAGAGCTTGGAAAAGTTACTTTTTTGAACTACAACTCCCATCAGCCCTAGGCAACATGGCCACTGGATTAGGCTGATGGGAGCTGTAGTTCAAAAAAGTAACTTTTCTAAGCTCTGATAATGTCACCTGTGTGGAGGCTGAGAGCCTGATTTTAAAAGTGGGGCTGGCTGCATGGAATGCCAAAGGCAAAAGGAGCATTTGCTCACCAGCATCCCATTTGAATTAGGCCTAAGAACAATGTTGTGATGATTCTCTGCCATGGCAAGTTGCCACATTGGGGATGTTCAAGGTGGGTTTTTTAATGGTGGCTTGCCTAAGGAGGCCAAGGGTGCATTACCTTGGTGGAGAAAAACTTGCTGCGTGCTAGAATTCATTGATGCCCCTCCCCCCAGTAAATATCAAAAGACATGCATGAAAGTTAGAGCACTTAATTCACTCCATGATTCATAACACATTTCAAACTTAGAAAACCACTTCTTCAGGGGAAAAGCTTTAAAAAGAAAGCGAATGTTTTGGCAGTTCCCTATTTCCCCAAAAAGTTTAGAAATTTGAAATCTGTTAACTCTGCATTGCAGTTTGTTTGTTTTTAGAACAACAGTAAAAAGCCTCAGTATATTGTTTATTGTCTTCTTCAAAAAAACACTGACCCGTTACTTTTCTTTAATAAAGCAAGTTTTCCACTCCAGGTGTCCTTGCAAGCAATCTGGCTAGACTTTCTTCTGTACTAATGCTTTTGAAAATATCACAAACCAGTGCCATTGTTTTTGTGTCTGATAGTCAGATTTCTGTAACCAGGGCTTGATTATCTGTGTGACTTCATGGAGTTCATGAGGAATCTGGCAGATGCTTCAGAAATTTGAGAAATTCAGCTTTTAATGTAAAGGAATATGTTTCTAGACTTCATTGTTGCATATATGATCCACCCTGACCTCAGAACGTTAGGGGCACTTGCTCATGAGCTCCTGTGAACTACATTACCTCATAGTAGTGGGTCACGCTAGCAGAGGCAGACCAAGGGGCCAATTCCTACGTTAGTTTTCAGTGTCCCAAGGTGTAGAATGACTTGATCAAAATCGTCATTGGCTGTGTTATCTGATTCTTTATATGTATTCTCTGTGGCAGGTATGGGGAACCTGTAGCCCTCTAGATGTTGCTGAACAACAACTCCCATCCGCCTTAGTAAGCATGGCAATGGCTGAGGATGATGGGAGTTGTAGTTCAGTAACACCTGGAGGGCCAAAGGTTCCCCACACCTGCATTGTGGCATTAAAGGATGAGCAAGGGATATGGGTGTGTAGTGAAGCAACTTGAAAACCTCCTTACCATGCACTTCGCTGTAGCACAAAGCAAATCCACCTGCATGAAAAGTTTTGCTTCTCCGTTGGAAGAAGTGAAATCATTGTGTTGGGCTATTTCCTGAAACTGTGACTCACTTCCTATTGTATGGCTGAATGTACATACGGTGGGGGGTTGGGACAGAAATTAATATGAAATTGGCATAACTGTAGCGTTTCAGCTGAAACTAGAAATGCATTCTACAAAGAAAAGATATGGCATTTTCATATATCTATTATGGGAAATCTATTTTGGAAGAAAAACATATTGACAGTGTTTAATTCATAAAACAGATTCTTTAGATTAGGCTGCTCTTTCTTGCTTGGTGAAATCTTTGGTTTACAGATGGCAAGAGGAAAAATGCTTTAGGGCTTTTGGTGTCGGAATATTGAATATTCCTTTGCTTAAGAAGCCCTATGATGGGGCAGTTGAAGGTTGTGATTGGGCTGTTTTTTTGTATAGTCATGGGTGCTGAAATAAATGATTCTGCACCAACAAATGTTGAATTCTGCAACAAATGTAAATTTATACAAAGTATAAGCAGTTGGACTGTATTTGGCTTCTGCTAGGCCCTGGGGGTTAAAGGGCAACTGAAGCGGCAATTGAAGAGGTCTGGAAGTTCACATTTGACCATTCAGCCAGTACATGAAAACAAATCCTTTTCCTGTTGCACTCAGGTCCTGCTTGTGGGCTTTCCGTGTCCACTGTGAGAACAGGATGCCGGAATAGATGCGCCACTGGGCAGATCCAGTAGGGCTTCTTGTAGAGCACAGTGGCCAGCAGACTGGGACTTACTTCTGAGTTGACATGCATAGGATTTGGCATCTATAAAAGAATCGGGATAAAGTTTTTTGTTAAAATCGCACTATATGTGTTAATTAGCTTATAGGTGCCAGAATGACTGTGTTATTTCTAACAGCTGTTTTGTGAATGGCCACTGTTCCATGCATTCTGCACTTCATTTCTCTCTGACCTTGCTGTTTACAATCCCCGCCCCTCAAACCATGTGTATATATACCATTAACTCAGGATAACCTGTCACACAACTGATGAAGTGGACTCCAGTCCATGAAAGCTTATGCCATAATAAATGTGTCAGTCTTTCAAGTGTCACAAGGTTTGTTTCTGCTGCAACAGACTAACAGGGCTACTGCTGGAAACTGTGTAAAGCTAAACAATGCACAACATGTATGTATAATTCTCCACTGCTGTAACTCTGCCAATGAACTTTTTCAAGCTTTTCTGGCACTGTTAACCTCTCCCAACTTTACAAAGCATCTAAATGAAGAGAGTCTTGTCAGAATACATAAATCCAAGTGGAAAGTCAAGTGGCTTAAGAAGAAATGCTGAAGGCAATTTAGTTATCTGATCAGTAATGGTTTACTCATCTGGTTTGGCTGATAATTATCTGGAAGTATGGTTTCACAAGCAAGCGGAATAAATGCTCTGGCAATGTGAAATTCCAGGGCTGATGAGTGTATAAGTTTCCTTCTCTGCAGAGCAGTATTTCAGTGCAGATATTAAGTCCTTATAAAAATGTTCCTAGTGAGTGACCTGCTTATCCTTGAAGAGTAGGAATTCCATGTATATTAGATACATACCATGAGCTGGGGGACAGGGGGTCAGAGACTGCAATTAGGAACATAGGAATAGAGATGAGCTAGAATTCTGCCCAATTTGGATTTTGTACTGAATCTTCCATTAATTTGCTCATGTTCTATCGTGGATTGGATTTTACATAGAGATTTTCTACTGCTATTTTTAAAAAAACCCACCTCTAAAATATCAATATTAAGAATGATAGTTTTATTGATATTTCCTTTCATTTATTGATCTTTCAAAATACTGACATTTCTTTTCAGAATATAAATATTAATATCAATTTTATTTTGCAAGGAGGAAAAAATGGATGGGTAAAAAGCAGCTTCTAGCAGACAACGAACTCAAATCGATACCGGCTTGTTAGGTCAACGGAATGCTTTTGAACTGGCACTGGCCAGCGGTTCCCACCTCTACACAGGAAGCAACCTTATACTGAATCAGACCGTTAGTCTGTCTAGCTCAGTACTGTTTATACTGACTGGCAGTGGCCCTCCATGGTTTCAGATAGGGAGTCTTACCCAGACCTATTTGGAGATGACAGGAATTGAATTTCGTATGCAAATCAGATGCTGAGCAACGGCCCTTTTCATGAATTCATTCACTTTCATTCATTTTCATGTTTAGGATGCATTGGGATGATCACAGCCAGTGAGGTGTAGTAGACAGAAGCTAGGCTTAAACTTTGGTGTTCTGGGTTCTAATCCTTGTTCAGCCACAAATCTTGTTAGGCATGAAGATAATAACTGATCTGCCTTATAGGGTTATTGCAAGAAAAATAATGGTGGTAGTAGAGAAACAGTGTAGTGTGCTGCTTGGAGGAAGAATGCAATTTTAAAAGTTTTTCATACTATTTTTTCATGGATAGAGGCGGAGGCCAAACTATAGTGGTTAGATGCTTTATGTGTGTCTTGCAGGAATTTTGTTTTGAAATTCTTATCCTTCAAATATGAAAGAATGTATAGGATTTGTTGCTGGATGGTGGAAGATCAGGGCTTAATGTCTTGGATATCTCTTTGTTCCTCACCAGGACTAGGAAAAGTCAAATAAATTATGCAGAATATGTGGCATGCGCTCCTCCATGCTGTAGGTGTACCTCTGTTTATGTGCATGCGAAGGATCTCCATAGGGAGTCTAATGAGCTCTTGATCAGCCAGGCATACATTGCGCTGGGTGCACTGCTTAGCTGTGTGTGTGAGCGGATGGGCCATGGCCAAGATTCCTATAAAATAAGCAAACACCTGCAGCTTCATTCAATAGTTGTTATTACATGTCCATCCTTTCAAGGTGTTTAGGATGGCATACACGATTCTTCCCCTCCCTATCGTCTTCACAACAACCCTGTGAGGTAGGCTGGGCTGAGAGAAAGTGAGTGGCTCAAGGTCATCTGATGTGCCTCTGGTTGGGAAACATTTGAACCTGGGTCTTCCTGCTCCTAGTCCAATAACTGAACAACTGCACTAAATTGTCTCTCAATTTATAAATTATAGAGATAGCAGAATTCAGGTTTTGGGACAGTTGGCATAGAATTTGGGTTTTCTTTCTCCTTGTAGAACCTGTAGTTAAGAATGTGGGTGAGTGGCTCTATGCAGTTCTAGTACCCAGGCCCACTCCAGTGTTTCTGGAGCTTATTATTATTAATAAATACTTATTTTGTACCTATGCTGTGCTATATATCTCTTAGAGGAGGCAGGCTTATATTGCAACAGATAAACAGCAGCAACAATATGGGGAAGCAAGGCCAGGAATGACATAGCATGGAACTGACATGGTGCCCTCTGTGGGAGGGCCATAGCTCAGTGGTGAGAGCATCTGCCTTGCCTGCAGAAGGTCCTGAGTTCAATCCCCGGCATCTTCAGATGGAGCTGAGAGAGACCCCAGTCTGCAACCTTGGAAAGCAGCGCTGAGACAGTACTGTTCCTCTGTTGTTCAAGACAGATGCCATGCTGCAGCAGCCTTTCTAGAAAACTGTCTGATGCTCCCGGGTAACACTGAAGTGATGGTCCAAGAGATACAGGAGAGATAAGGAAGAGTGTGGAAATGGGGACTATCTCCATTGCTAAGAAGGGGCTATGATGGGACTTCCCGAGCTGGCTTTGTGATGGATTGAGATCAGGGCCCTGGATGAGAGCAAGGTGCTAGGTCAGAATGCAGGAACAAGTTGTTCAAGACCAGGGGCAGCAGAGAGCTAAAAGAAAAAGTTGCCTTAGTACTGGCTTGCTGCTACTGCCAGAGCTTTATAGTATGGCCAGGAGCAGATGCCCTCTAGATGTTGGTGGAGTACAACTCCTGTCATACTTCACCATTGGCCATGCTGGTTGGAGCTGATGGGAGTTGTAATTCAACAACATCTAGAAGGCACTACGTTGGCTATCCCTGGCCTGGAGGATCAAGAATGAAGCCCTGCTGCTTAAAGGGCCAGTGTTCTCTGGTGCAGCCATTAACTGCTTCTAGGTAGCAGGGTTTCACAATGCAGGGACTTGGTCAGTGGAAGCTCTGCAATCTTTTTAGTTGATTTACTGTTGCTTGCCTTGAGCCTGTGCAGCAGTGTGCGATGTACTCCCAAATGAACACCGTTGATCCAGGCTTCCTGAGCACTCCTACATGCTGAGATGTTATCCTGGTCAGTGGAGACTGGTGTCCTCGATGTCAGTGGGGCAGTGACTGTGCTCCAGGTTTTAGTATAAACTTTCTTGAAAGCTCGGAATAAAATCTGGAGTAGATTTACTGCCCCACTCACATCGGAGCCACCAGTGTCCACTGATCTGCACTCACATGGCTGCAGTAGTTGTGTGAATGTTGCAACCATGCGAGTCTTTCCCACCTGGTTGGCATCCTCCTGGGCTGAAAGGTAACTGACGAGTTGGAAAGCACTTATGCAATCAGTGCCATCCATGTGTTTGTACAAATCCTGCTTCATTGTGGGAGAGCTCTGAGGGGAAAGTGGCTCCAGCATGGCTTTGTGTGTGTGTGGCTTGGGGCCTTGGTTACAAGCAGTTCATCCCTATGCGGTTGTTGTATTTGCACACATCCTGCTACTGGGTAGAAGAGCATCGCAGGAAGTGGCTCCAATGTAGTTTGCAATGCATGTATTGTTTAGAAGTTTGTTTAGAAGAAGTTCAGCTCTCCCTTCCTGGCAGTGTTTTTCTCCCTGTCTCATAACACTAGATTTCGTAGACATCCAATGAAGCTGAACTTTGGGAGATTCAGGACAGACAAAACAAAGTACTTCTTCACGCAGTGCATAGTTAAACCATGGGATTCCCTCCCACAAGAGGCAGTGATGGCCACCCACTTGGATGGCTTTAGAAGAAGATGAAAAGAAAATTCATGGAGGCTAAAGATATCAGGGGTTATTAGCCAGAGTGGCCATGTTCTGCCTCCACTGTGGGGGGTTTGTGCCTCTGAATACCAGTTGCTGGGAGTCGCAAGCGGGGAGACTGCTCTTGCGCTCATGTGCTGCTTGTGGGGTTTCCATAGGCAGGTGGTTGGCCATCTGTAAGAAGAGGATGCTGGACTAGATGAGGCTTTGGCCTGATCTAGCAAGGCTCTTGTTCTTATGTTCAGCATGTAGAGCAGCCTTTCCCAACCTTTCTGCCCCCAGATGTTGATGAACCACCATTCCCATCAGCCCCATCCAGCATGGGCAATGGTCAGGAATGGTGGGAATTGTAGTCCAGCAACATCTGGGGGCACAAAGGTTGGGAAAGGCTGGTGTAGAGAGACTAGGAGAAGTCAAGGCAGGTGTCGCAGTGCAAGCTAGGCTGCTTCAAGAGTGATCGAGATGAACAGCTAGTAGGAGGTTTGCTGCATGCTGTGTCAAAACATTTCCCCTCTTTTCTCTCATACAGTCTCTGGGTGCAACTAAGCAGAAAAGCACAGATTTTTTTCATTTTGCATGAGACCAGAAAAGAGAAGCGCCGTCCACCATGTATATGTAGCCTGGCCCTGCGCCGCTTTTGCAAGAGCAGAATCCCTTTACCGGGAGCCTCTGGTTGCCAATTATGAAGCTTCTTAATTGGAACATTTCCTGAAGGAGGGAAATAAGCTCGGATTTGTGTGCTGGGGCAGCCAGGAAGCGAGTCATTAAATGCTTATGAGGAGGAGGAAGAAGAAGCTGGTGAAGAAGGAAGAGAGACATGAAGTGAGCATGGAGGAAAACTATTCTGATTATATCACCTTCTCCTTTAATCCACATGGATAGCCTAATGCTCGAGCTGCGCTTGCTGTGAGATTTAGAACAAGCATGTTAAGAGGTTTCTTGTCATGCAGCTGAAATGGAAGAACAGCAGAGAGTTACTGGAGGTGTGGGGAGGGAATTGCTGAGTGGAGTTGTTAAAGGGACTCAATGGCCTGGAAGGGGAATTTTTCTCTGTGTACCCATCCTTCAGTATTGTACAGGGCATTGTAATTTGACGTCTTCAGACATGTTACAAATCATGTACTCTTCTGGTGCACAGAGAGTTGCTTGCTAAGCGGCAACTTAAGGTTCCAGATTCTCTTGCTTCCCTGCTCCTCCCTGACCCACTCTGGGTTTATGTGCACATTTGCCTTATAATTTAGATTTGATTTGTCAGATAACCCTACAGTGCTATCAGTTGCTTTGCATAACTGATATGGTAAACTCCAAAGCATTGCTTTCAGTCTCTACTCCGTATCCCACTCTTGTCTGGGTCTACCTCACTTCATTTGAGCCAGGGCTTGGCTCTGCCATTTCTTGGGGGGGTGGAGAGCTTTCAGCATATATTTAATGTTTTCGGTCTGCAGAGCTAAATAAATGTAGGCAAGCAGGCTTTAGCCCAGGGATGGGAAAACCGTGACCCTCCAGATATTGTTGGACTGCAGCTCTAGGGATGGGGGAGAAATTCAATTCGCGTTATTATTTATTTATTTATTTATACCATTTATTGACCGCTTATATTTAAATGACCCTCCGTGGTGCAGAGTGGTAAGCGGCGGTAACACAGCCGAAGCTCTGCTCACGGCCAAAAAAAGATTAACTCTTTAGAACTGGGATGGCTAACCTGGGGCCCTCCAGATGCTGCTGTGTGGACCATTTCTTATTTTGCAATTGCAGGGCTGGCCCAAGACATTTTGCTCCAAGGCAAGGTATATACAGTACTGGCCAAGTTAGTTTGGCACATGAGACAGGAAATCCCGCAAGCG
Organism: Rhineura floridana; assembly: GCF_030035675.1. Taxonomy (NCBI): domain Eukaryota; kingdom Metazoa; phylum Chordata; class Lepidosauria; order Squamata; family Rhineuridae; genus Rhineura; species Rhineura floridana. The sequence goes on from NC_084488.1 coordinate 110,640,844, forward strand.
CTTTTTTCCTCTGCCTGGCAGTAAAAATACAAAAATAATAAATTAAATAAATAGCTCAGTGGTAGAGCATCTGCTTTGCAATCAGAAGGTCCCATGTTCAATCCCCGGCATCTCCAGGCAGGGCTGAGAGAAACTCCTGCCTGAAACCATGGCGAGCCACTGCCAGCCAGTGTAGACATTCAATGCTGAGCTACTGTAGATATCGTCTGACTCAGTAGAAGGCCGCTCCTATGTTGCTCTCAGTTTGTTGCCCTTCCATGGTATTCAAAATCTGCTGCTCTCTCGAACCTTGGTCAGTTGTATCAGCAGTAAAATATACCTTGTTTGTTTGAAGTTGACAATAAAATCGAAGAGGAATTCTTCAGAGCCCTTGTTTCAGAGAAGCTGTTTCTCTAGGTCTGCAACAGAGCCTAAGCAAGTGTAGCTAGAAGCAATCCTGTATTCTTTCCCTGTTTGCCACCACTTCCTTCTCCTTCTTCTGTTGCTTCCCTTGTGCCGAATTCTAGATTGTGAGCTCCTCGGGACTGGGACCTGTCCTCTGCAAAGCGCTGCGTGTGCTCATGCACCCTGCTGCATGGTGCATACGTAACAATAGCAAAACAAAGTGCTGGGGTAGAAATGTGCATTGCAACCCCTGCAAAAGTAGTGCAGGCGGGGTGGAGAGAGAGGCAGAGAGAGAAATGGCTCTTTTTTTTTTTTTATCAATTCTGGCTTCACCAGCAAACATTATAGCGCCCACCCAGCAGGAGAAAGCAACTGCAGAGAGAAAGACAGTGAGAAAGTCAGCCAGCTGGCAAACCTAATAGTGTGACGTTCCTGCTGTTCCTTCTGTGTGCATGTGTGTGTGTGTGTGTAGGCCTTGTGAGACTCCTAGATTGCTTTCCCATTAATAATTGGGTGGGACTTTTTATCCCTTTCTCCCACTCTTTTGTTCCCCTTGGCTAGTGTGCTATATTGACGTAATCTCAGGAAGTACCTCTGATTTTACTGGGGCCCCCTTGTGGGTCTTCAGATGCTTCAGAGGGGTGAGAGGAGATCCCACGGATTATGCTGATCTTGGCTGCTTTCATTTTTCTGCCATATTAACAGGTCAGCAGGTCAGTTTCTTCTGTGTGCTGCTGATGCCACATTGGAGTCCTTGCTTTGAAAGGGATCCCCAAATCCTTGACTGCCATTATTTTGCAAGACTCAGTTGCTGGTCTTTAAAGAAAACATGCTTTGTATTTTTTTTTTAAAAAAAGTACAATGAATGTAAGGGTGGTATTCAATGCTGGCCCTACTCGGAGTAGACCCATTGAAGTTAATGGGCATGTCTAACTTAGGTTCATTAATCTAATTGGGTCTATTCTGAGTAGGACTTAATTGAATATAACCCTGTTTCTGGCCTTCTGGGAAGAGATGTAGGTTGTAAGGAACGTGGCTCATAGCCACATATTCCAGTGCTCAGGAGGGATTAGATGCCTGGCTGGATAGTCATGATCATAAATTTATTAGGGAAGGACTGTAGCTCAGTGGTATAGCATCTGCTTTGCATGCACAAGATCCCAGGTTCACTGCCTGGCGCCTCCAGTAGGGCTGGGAATGTCTCCACTCTGAAACCCTGGAAAGCTGCTGTCAGTTAGCGTAGACAATTCTGAGCTAATTGGACCAGTGGTCTGACTCTGTATAAAGCAACTTTTTGTGTTTGTATGTTTTAGTAGATCCAACTGGAGATTAGGTTAATTTACTGCAGCCTTCCCCAGACTGGTGCCCTCCAGATGTTTTGGGCTATGGCTCTTACTATTCCTAGCCCTTGGCCATGCTTTTGGCTCAGCACTTGGAAAAGTAATTTACAAATCTGCCTTCCATTTTAGTGCAAAAATTGGTTTCCTGGTGTGTTCTGAGCTCAATTCAAGGCGCCAGTTTTTACCTGTAAAGCTCTAAGTAGCTTACACCTAGGAGATGGCCAATTTCCTTACAACTGTCTGCCTTAGCAGCTGAGAGTATGAAAACATATCAGCTGGGTACCATGTTCAATAAGCAAAAGACATAGAGAACAGCATCCTTGGTGATCGTCTCACAACTGTGGGATCTCCTCCATTGCTCAATATAGTTTTAAGTGTCATTGAGAAGCCTTGCAAGCTGTTGTGCTTGGGATGGCTTTAGGAGTCTGGGTGAAGTTTGAATGGTGGTGATTCTCCTGTCTGTGACAATTATGTGGTGCAAGTTCACCACCCCTTATAATAGCCACCTCCGGTGTTGAGTGCCAACAGGATTGGAGGCGAAGCAGGGCTACTGAGATATAAAGGAAATTGTTAGAGTGCTTGGGAAAGCCCTGAAGTCTGCTGAAGTACAAAAAAACCCAAACACTGAAGTGCCAGCCCTTCCACAAAACAAGCAGTTCAATGAGAATTGAGTATATCCAGTAACTACCGAATGTTGTCATATTGTCATGTTTGAAAAGAAAAATGAATGGACTATCCCAGAGGAGGGCATGGAACAGAAACAGTGCTAGGAGGGGAATAGATACTGCAGCATTTTGTTGCATGCCCAACTTGTTTTGTTCTATTTTAATGGGAGTCCTAATATATATGTTTACATATATATGTATGTGTGTGTGTTTATATCTTTATGTATTTTACTGCTGTGCTGTTCTTTCTCTGAGGATCTCAGAGCAGCTTATGTGATCTCAGGAGGTCTCCCATCCAGGCAGCTTCCAGGGTCAGACCTGCTTAGCTTCACAGAAGCAGAACGATGTCTATGCACCCTCAGACCATGCTCTGGGCCATTTGCTCTTGTTATGACCTGCTCTGCCCTTTTGGGATGCCACAAGGCTATACTTTCCATTATACAAAAATGAATGATAACGTCTGAATCATCCTAATCAACTATTTCTTGTACTGCAAAGTACTTTGCCACAATTCATCATATTATGCAACTCTTCTGCCACTGGTTTGTATCCCATTAATACCCAGCAGAATTTTGCATAATGTGTTCATAGTAACAAACAGAAAAATAATAACATCTGCATGAGTATATTACTGGCTTTCCCCCCACTGATGTGCTTGCCAGTCGTTGAATCATTGTGTATAGCGACAGAGCTGTTAATGTAATTTGTATGTGTGCTGTTTTGTTTTGTTGTTGTACTGACACAGGATTGTGCAGGGTAAATTTTGCAGTGAGTGCACATGAAGTTGGCAAGCACAGCAGGGATGAGCTGAGTGCTGGGCTTATCATCTTTCTAGTGCAATGAAAGGAGTTAAGATTTTCTTTAAATAAGACTTGTGCATAGAGTGTTGGAATAGCGATGGGTGAGAAGTCTGCTGAATTTGGATTTAGCACCAGATTTTTCAATAGTCTGCATATTCTCCATCTTTGCAGAGCAATCCTGTTTTCTCTTTGCTCCGAATGTCAGTGGCTTTCCCCTGACACCATTTCCCACCCCTTGGAATATTCCCGCAGATGTATTGCTCTTTTACTGATTTTACTCACAGCACAGCAGTATAGCGCACTCTCTCTCTCTCTCTCTCTCTCCTCCCCCCCTCCCCCCCACTCAAATAATCCAAACTCCCAGGTGGGAGGAAGCAAGCTAAGTCTCATGCATGTTGACTGTAGGTTTGCCGAGGTGAAGGTGGGGGGGGCATTGAAAGCTGCTTTCCTCTTTTCCTTTCCAAAAGGAGAACAGCCAGTCTCTGTTTGGTAACGTGAAAATTGACCAGCCTCAGTCATAGCAGAGGAGACAGCAGAACTGCTTTCCGTTTCTTTATCAAATTTTTCTTTCCAATTTTCAATATTTTCTTTCAAACTATTGAGATTTCCATTCTAATATTGATATCAATATTTTTGGAGGGTGGAAAAATTGGACAAGTGAAAGCAGCGGATAGTGGACAAAGAATGAACTCAAATCAATACTGCCTGTTAGGTTGACTGAATGCTTTCTAAGCAGGACCAGCTAAAGGATTCCATGCCTGCTCTTGGGGTAGAATTTAATGGTAGTCAGCTATAGTACTGTGTTAAAACATTTGTTATCACTGCACTCTAAATCTTTTACTGTAAATCTAAATGTCACAGCTACGTTGAATCCCCCGATGTTGTGTACATCTTAAGATTTTTTTTAAAAAAATAGCTGCTAGGCCTCATGATTGTGTGGAAATTCAGAATATAATACAATAACACTAGTTGCAATCTGCTGCTCTTGCAGAGGTTCTAGTGTGCCTTTAGATGTTGCTTCATCCACAAAGGTCCTTCCCTGTTAATTTCAAAGCCTCGGAAGGCAGACTTGAAGCTTGAGAGCTGTATTTTGCCTTACTTTTTAGAACCTTGCCACTGGGAGCAGGTGCAAAACAGTGAACTTGGCATTTAAAAATTCTGAGCTCAGGAATTTGTTCTGAGTATCTGAAGGAAGCTCATAGACCTTCCACAGGAAAGATCCATCCCTGGTTCCCCCACCCCCTCTCCAGCCTAATTGGGGGAGGAAGTAATTTTGTTGTTGCCCTTGTTAGACATTTGGGAGCCAGAAATACTTGCCAACCTACTTTGCATCAACCAGAAACGTACCAGTAGATCCTGATCTACTTTATGCTCATCCCTGTTTTCAAGCATTTGTCTGCAATTGGCAGATTGGGACCCACTAGCAGTTGCAGCTTGACCTGAGTGGGTACAATAGCAGCACTACCACTGTGGAAATATATGATTAAAAAACCCACAGATCCTTCCATCTCTAGCTGAAAATCACCCCCATCCAAAATGTATTGTTTAGCCTGGGAAGCAAGCTGTCTGCTGTTGCATCCTTATATTTAAGCACTAGCCTGGCATATAAGAAATGGCATATAAGCGAGTAAGCAGGGTGGAGGGATGGTACTCTCCCTCGTCTGTGCCCAGCATAGAAATGAAGTGGCCTCCCAGGGGAGGAAAGCCCCCTTTTCCGTACCCAACATAAAAAAGCAGAACTTTGCTGCAGGAGGTATGGGGCTGTCTGGAACACATACTGTGACTCATACTGAGTCAGATCATTGGGTTCATCTAGCTCAGTATTGTCTATACGGACAGGCATTGGCTCTCTGGGATTTCAGAGAGGGGACATTCCCAGCCCCAGCTGGAGATGCCGTATTAGGAATGTAGGAAGCTGCCTTATACAGAGTCAGGCCATTAGTCCACCTCGCTCAATATTGTCTGCACTGACTGGCAACAGCTGTCCAGGATTTCAGGCAGGGGACGTTCCCAGCCCTACCTGGAGATGCCAGGGATTCAGCCTGGGTCCTCCTGCATGCAGAGCAGATGCCATACCGCTGATCTGTGACCTTTGCCCAGCCAAAGGGAGTTTAGATTTATAGGCTGCCTTACACAAGGGCTCAGAGTGTGTCTCAGCCCCAGCTGGGACCTCCTGCATGCAAACTATGTGCTATACTGGTGAGCTACGATTTTCCCCCTCTGTCCTTCCTGTGACAGCCACCAGTAGGCTAGTCATTTTTTTTTTTTGCAGGCTAGGAACTTTTGTGGGCTTATTTACAAGGCTGTACTCTTGGCACTAACAACAGCCTCCCTCCTGGATCAAATGGGATCTTTGAAAGGAACGGTTTTGTTGGAACTATGGCATGGGGATTAAAAAAAATCCCTTCTGGTTTAGCATGGTTCCACTCCTTATCTGACCTACCTCTCACTTTCTCCAGGACAATCTGCCATTTTAGCAAAAGAAACGGTCACATAAATGTGACCATGCATTTGATAAAATATGTAGTTCCCCCCCCCCCTTCAGTCGCCTCCCTGGTTTTGGAGCTTTCACCTGAAATTGACCAAATCCTTTCAAGCATATATGTGCAACCAGAGGGACTACAAACGTGATTTCTGTAAGATGAAAAGGGGGAAACAAGTCAAGCTTCTCATGAAGCTCAGGGAAAGGACCTTTGTTCAATGGTGGAGCACCTGGTTTGTCCTCAGAAGGTGCCAGATTCGATCCCCTGACACCTCCAGTTTGAAGGATGAAGTAGCAGTGATGGAAAGGATTCCTTGCCTAAGAAACTGGAGAGCTTCCTCTAGTCAGAATGGATGGTACTTGGCTAGATCAACAAATCATCTAAGCCGGTATAAGGCAACTTCTTATGCATCTCAATTCTGCACCCAGTGCTGCATAGGTCCATGTATGTATGTATATGTTTTCTGCACTGTATGTTCATGTACATTTTCCATGGAATCACAGTACCTATACAGCCCTGAATGTTTCATTTTTTTAAAAGAAAAGGGCATCTAAAAAGGCACAGCATATTCTAAATGTGCCCAAATGTGTACATTGGTATTGTGACGAGTCAATGCTGTGGTCAGCATTGAACTTTTCCTATATTGATTTGTTCAGTAAACTCTTACGGTTACCATCCTGTGCATTGTTATAGTTTAGAAGAATCTGAGATGCCTAACTGTCTGCAAAGTTGCAGTTAGTATATATGTTTAGTATGAGCCTCTTCCCCCACCCCAATGAATCTAATATGGAAGGTGTACAATTATGAAGACTGCTATGATAAATGAAATCTTCCTATAGTTTTTAAGATAATGACGTTCTGAGTATTCTACATGTGCCTCAGATATTGATAAAGAGCTGTTCATCTAGGAATAACTCCCAACAGTGTCCCTTTTTTAAAATTAGGAAACAACTCCCTTGATGCATTTATGGTTTTCATTGATTTAAATTGATCTGAAAATATATTCGGAAGTTGTGTGGTGGTGATGGGGGTGGTGGAGATCCAGCTGTTCTGACTGCCTGCCCAGAATCCTGAACCTGTGTGCCATTTTGAGGGAGGAATAGATGCCAGGAGAGTTACAATTTATGGTAGCAGTAGCTGCCAAGATCTTTTTCACTGCATGCTAGGACTAAGCGAAATCAAATGATGCTATGAGATGAATAGATGCTTAGCATATTTTGCCAATTGTCAGTGTATAGTGTGTGTTGATCAAAAAGTTACCCTTCCTGGACACATTATTTTATTTCTGGCCCTCCCACCCCTGGTTATGAATTGGGAATGGGTTCAAAAAGGAGGGTTGCAAACCTTTTCCTAAAGCCCATTCCTGCTAGAACACGGGTGGAAAATGGAAATGGACTGCCTTCAAGTCGATCCCGACTTATGGCTACCCTCTGAATAGGGATTTCATGTTAAGCGGTATTCAGAGGTGGTTTACCACTGCCTCCCTCTGAGACTAGTCCTCCCCAGCTGGCTAGGGCCTGCTCAGCTTGCCACAGCTGCACAAGCCAGCCCCTTCCTTGTCCGCAGCTGCCAGCTGGGCAGCAACTGGGCTCCTTGGGACTCTGCAGCTTGCCCACGGCTGCACAGGTGGCAGGGCACGTAACCCCTGAGCCACTCACTGTGGGGGTGATCTTTAGCTGTCACTTGACACCCAGGAGACACAAGTGGGGATTTGAACTCACAGACTCTGGACTCCCAGCCAGGCTCTCCTCCCCACTGTGCTATACCAGCTGTGTAGAACAGGGGTAGGGGACCTTTTCTGGCTTTATAGGCCACATCCTTACCAGGATTGGGTTAGCAAGTCAAATTTGACAGGTGAGAGGGGAGAGGTTTATATCCCAGTGTCAGCACCTTGGACAGCTCCTTGAAAGTTCCAACTAAGACCTGGAGCCACCAGCCGCCACTGCAGGATAAATGCCATATTAGGAACATAGGAAGCTGCCTTATACAGAATCAGACCATTAATCCATCTAGCTCTACACTGACTGTCAGCAGCTCTCCAGGATTTCAGGCAAGGGACATTCCCAGCCGTACCTGGAGATGCCAGGGATTGAGCCTGGGACCTCCTGCGTGCAGAGCAGATGCCACGTCACTGAGCTGTGGCCTTTGCCCAGCCAAAGGGAGTTTAGATTTATAGGCTGCCTAACACAAGGGCTCAGTGTGTGTTACATTACCATTCATATTTCCAAATGCTACATTTTAAGCATCTGAAGAAGGAAACCAATATTGGAACATATGAAGCTGCCTTATACTGAGCCAGACTACTGGTCTGTCTAGCTCAGTATTGTCTACTCTGACTGGCAGCAGTTATCCAGGGTTTCAGGAAGGGTCTCCTACCTGGAGATGCCTGGGACCTCCTGCATGCAAAGCAGATTCCATCAGGGCTGTGGAGTCGGTACGTGAAACCTTTGACTTCGACTCCTCTATTTTTCTACTGTCCGACTCTGGCTCCTTCATAAATGGCAAATGTATATTAATTTATTAATAGTAATATTTAATATTAATATTAAAATATTAATTTTATTTTGAAGTTGGAGTTGGTACATTTCCACCGACTCCGACTCCACCCAAAATTGCTTCCGACTCCACCACTCCGACTCGGACTCCATAGCCCTGGATTCCATACCACTTAGCTATGGTCCTTCCCACAGTCATGGGATCTCTCAGTTCAGGTGTGTGCTTCTGATGGTGAGAGGACTGACTCCACACAAGACTGAGATCTCCTCCGTATCTTTCTTTCTAGATGACAGTCCTGGGGAGAATTTACAGTCTGAAGAGGTACTCTGTACCTCTAACGGTGGTGCTAACTCTAACTTGTTGTATAATCTTGCTGTCGATAGAAAAACGACAGACAAAAGGATGTGGTTGGAATCCAGGGAGAGAAATGGCACACTTAAAAATGGCAAGAAAGGAGATAAAGACTGAGCGAGATAAAACCTTGCCAAACAGATCTGGTTGCCATAGTTGCTAAGCCTTGTTCCAGATGTGCTAAATAATAATTCACTTGTGAACTTAGCCTTGCTGTCCAAACACACTGAAGAAACCAAACTGTTCTTTCAAGTACAGCCTGCTACGAATTCTGCAAAGCTGGAAAAAAAAGTTTTAAGGCAATAAGAAATGCTGTAAATTAGAGGCCATGTAGGGATTTGAACTCGAATCTTCTAGCTCCACATCTGAGATTCCAGTATGCCATGCTGGTTCTTGATTGCAAAGCTGTGTTTGGTTTTGCCCTACGGCTTTTTTTACTGGGGTATGGTTGGCTATCTGGAAACTTGACAAAGACAAAGCAAGCCCTATATTTGGTGCAAACCACAGGAAATAAAAGAGATGACATCAGTCCTTTTGATCTCTCTATGCTGTTCTATCAAGGAAGTTTACAATCATGCTTAGGTTTACAATATGTTGTAGGAGTTCTTTGCTGTTGGGGGATGGCCTCTTATAGCAATTATTTTAACATTACTTCTGTTATGCTATTTTATTTTAACAAGTATATTTTTGTTGTTATCTGGCAAGTGCCCGGGATGGAATTTTAGTGTGTATTCATATTTTATATGCCAAAAATGTAACATTTGTTTTCTCCTCAAAAAGGCAGACAATTCCTCTCAGATCCCTGTAAACCTCGTGCCCCATTGACTCTATAGTCCTAAATAAGCCTTTTCCTCAGGCCTCAAGCTCTTCTGCCTCTCCTTCCCTGAGTTTCACCTATATCATTCCATTGTTTACTTTGCCTCTTTCTTTCAGCTGTCTTGACCCCCTCTGGCTCCCTATCTTCTAGGATCCCTGTAAACAGGTTTCCAGTTCCTGCCCTTGCATAGGGCCTGTGTATGATTTTAACCCTCAGCCAACCTAACAAATATCACTTGTCACAGAAGATGTGCTGTTTCAACATTTTGTTGCTGGCAGTTTTATTCCCCGAGCTGTTGATAAATTTGTGGACATTCCGTAGCAGCATTATAGTTCATCCAATCTGTCCTAGAGCCAGAAGTGCAAAAGGGATAGAGTTAGTATGTTTTAATTTGCAGAGTGTATTGCAGCCTGCATTCATTTTGAGTGTGGCTTAAAACTCATCCATCCCTTCCTCCTTGATCCCAATAGAAGTCCAAGTTTCTTTCAATGGGATCCTATTGCCTCTCTGAGACATTATTTACTAGAATGTATGAAAGGTGTGAAAGAACTGAAGATAGCCTAAACTCCACTGAGACTCCTGTGAATACATTTAAATAAGCAACCAGGAAAACCTCAGGAAAACCTCAGCAAACCATGTGGGAATTTGTGTATATCTCTGTTAACTGTGTGTGTCTTTGCAAAGGAAATTGAAATACAAAAACACAGAGAGATGGTGTAATTGTGATTTGTACCAAGCTTGCTATTGTTGCAACAGGAATTACTGGCAAGGAGAGTGAAGTAATAGACTTAAAAATTAAAGTGCTTATATTCTGAAACTTCCCCATAGGAACTCAGTGTCTGATTCTAGCTTGTTTTCATCAGTGTGTTGAAATCAGTTCAATCAGCAAGAATGAGTGGTTGATATTGCAGGCTAGAGTGTGCCTGGGAACCAACTCTTCAGTAAGCCTTGGGATCCATTTGCTATATCCCAGAGTAAGTGATCACAAGGTCACTTTAGCCTCTCCCATTGACAACAAAGAAAGAAAGAAAAATACCCACACTATCTCCAGGCTGCAGTAAATTAGGAGCCTGATCCACTGGCATGTCATGAGAATGAGGGGGCTTTGGATCTTGTGGGTTGAAGGCTACCCCCCACCCTGATGGCATCCCCCTAGAACACCCAGTTTGGGCACCTAACACCAAAGGTAACACTGTTGGCAGTAGATTTACACTCATGACACTTTCCACCTGTATACAAGGGGCCTCTGGAGTAGCTGTGCTGCTGCATTGATGGAGTTCCTCTCCACCCATAGAGGGGCACTTCCACCCCATCCTGACCCCTCTCCACTGGCCTCTGGTGAGGAATAGGATTACTTCAAAAATGGTGCTGTTTGGGCAGTCCATTAATTCTGAATCATGAGACATGGGAAATGAAGCAGAGAAAGGTCATTCAAGGCAAAAGAACCTCTGAAATCTCCTGTGATGTCCGATGACTGATACTGAGTAACTGTGAAGCTCTTCCCCAGACAGGGCCATTCCTGGAGCATCCTCTACTCCAGGCCAGATCTTCCTGTTTATGGATGCTTGCTAGGGTGGTTAGTTATAATTGCTCTGTTTTGCCTTAACTAATCCTGTAATTTTTTTCCCCTCCTCTAAATCCCCACATTCCCAAACAGATATTGAAGCAGTCATGCACAGAGATTTTATATCTGGAGCCCTCAAGCGTTTGTGTAGGAGGTGAGTTTGCTACGACTGGAAAATAATGTGCAAATATTGACAATCCTGCTGTTCCTTCCTTGGGCAAAATGTGTAACTCAAACTTCCATATGCTGAGTAGGAAGATATGAATTAAAGGTGCTTCCCTTCCTTCTCCAGTTTGCAAAAGTCTGCATTGCAAATTTAAACTTGTCATGGTTTCCCCTCAAAGTACTCCTGGGAATTGTAGGCTTGTAAGAGGACTACTGGATGTTATGTCATTTTATACCTCTGTGAGATAAGGTGAGCCTGGGGTGTGTTTGTTACCAACTCTATGCCCTCCAGATGTTACTGGACTACAACTTGCATAACCCGTGACCATTGGTGATATTGACCGGGACTGATGGGAGTTGGAGTTCAGCAACAGCTGGAGAGCACCACATTAGCTACCCTTGTGTTAGGCTAAGGGGTAGTGATTTCCCAGGGCTGCCCACAGATCTTCATGGCTGAGCTGGGATTTGGCACTGAGTTGCTGCATACGTACATGAGCAAGCCAGTTTCTGGAATAATTTATTTTATTTATTTATTTATTTATTTATTATTCAATTTATATACCGCCCTTAGCGAAATAGCTCTCAGGGCGGTGAACAAACAAAATAAAATACAATATATCATAATAAAAATACAAAAAAATATACAAACAATAATGTATTTGCCTTTAGTGATGACAAGCTGATGTCTGTCTGTCTGATTTCAGAGGAGTTTCAAGTTGTGCTACGAGGACATGGCTTCATGTTGGGAAGGAGACACAGCAGTGTCGTCTGTACCTACACTATAAATGGCACAATAATTCGTAAGTGTCCATGATAAACGTAACATTGCATTATGCATCGGATTTGTGAAGTCAGCAACTCTTGCCTCTGTGTTCTCCCCCCCCCCCCGCTCCAGCTGATTCTCTGGTGTGCTTAGCAATAATGCATTTGGAACCTAGTGGGGTGAAATTTGGAACAGAGAAATAGCTGGGAAGAAAGGTGTGAAGCAGATTCCCCCTCCTCAGTTTCTCTGCTCTAAATAGCCCACTCCCGACGCAGATTTTTTATTTAAAGGCCCCATCTGCAATATACATTTAAGGAAGTATTACACTCCTTTGTATGATGACAGCTTTCCTCAAAGAATCCTGGGGACCGTAGTCCGTTAAGGGTGCTGAGAGGTGTTAGGAGCCCCTGTTCCTCACAGAGCTAAAATTCCCACATGTTCCCTGGGAAGAGGGATTGATTGTTAAACCCTCTGGGAATTGTAGCTCTGGGAGAGGGACAAAGGGTCTCCTAACACCTGTCAGCACCCTTAACAGACTACTGTTCCCAGTATTCTTTGGGGGAAGCCATGACTGTTTATATAGAGTGTTATAATTCTGCTTTAAATGGATAGTGCAGATGGGGCCAAAGAAATACTTGAGTCTGAAAGGCAAACTAGATTTGGCATTTATTCTGGCATACTTGATTTTTTAAAAAATAAATAGCTGGCAGTGTTTGTGTATGAGCTGTATTAGGACCTTGCTGTGTGTGGGGGGGGTGTAACCCTTTGCCCTGCTGTGGTCTTGACTGGAATCCTCCCCTCCCCAGCTATTCACAACGAGAGGACAATGGGACCTTTCCCCCCATTGTAAACAACAGATGTAGGTGGTGGTGGTAGCTGATGCTGACCAGAACTGTGGGTGGGTTTCAAACTGCCTCCTCTCATGCCACAGCCCCAATCCAGCTCCCTCTCCCTTCCACCAGCTATTTATTTTTTAAGAAACCAAGCATACCCATGCAAACCACATGATAAACGTCACATCGAGGTTGGCTCCTAGTTATATGTGTTTGTATGTAGTGCATAGATTTGATTGGGGGTCACATCCACATTATACGTTTAAAGCACATGGCTTCCTCTAGAGAATCCTGGGAACTGTAGTATACCCATCGCAGAGCTACAATTCCCAGCACCCCGAACAAGCAGCAATTCCTAGGGTTCTTTGGGGAGAAAATATGCTTTAAATGTATGGTATGGATGTGACCAATCTGACCCTTGTAAGGCATGTGCTGATGTTAAACTGGAGGTTGCTTATTGCTCGTTGTATTGGTTCCTCTCACCACATTTTCCTCATGTTGTGAACTGCAGGTAGGGGGTGGGGAATGGTCCCGGAGCTAGGGTTGTAGCTCAGGCATAGAGCACATGCTTTGCACTTAGCAGGTCATGTGAAAGACCCTTTTCTGATCAAGACCCTGGATAGCTGCTGCCGATCAATATTGGGCTAGATGTGTAAATAGTCTGGCCTCAGTTTTTTCCAGTGTCCCTAAGCATGGCTACTTCTCTCACCCTGCTCCTGCCCCTCACATCCCCATGAGGATTGGGTGTCAACATTTGGGAAATCTTGCTCTAAAGCATACTAAATTGCATGCTATTGAAGGAGGACAGAGAACTTTGCGAAGTGGGCATTTTGGTCTGGGAGGTTTAATTTCTGCTTAGTCTTCTGCAGGGCGCAGATTGTGTGTGTGTGGTGTGTGAATTTGGCTGAGTTTTCTACCCCTTCTCATTTTTGAGAAAAAAAAAGATTGCCAAATGGTGTGAAGGAACCTTGCCAAAGAGAGCAGAAGAAGACCAACCTTCCCTCCGTCACTATTCTCTAAAATGAGGGCATTTAAGACAAAAGCATATGGGCATATGCTAACCCACTCTGTTGTTGCTAGTAGCTGATCTGGAACTAGCTGTTAGTGCAAAATGTTCTGTGCACAAGAAGAAATGTTCATCTCTTACATGGCCCAGAAAGTCTTGTCTTCTGCTCTGTTACTACTACAACAACAACAATAATAAATTTGCATTCATCCACCACTTACTACATCAAATGTCTCAAAGAGACTTACAATTATAAAAGCCTTTTCCAACCTTTGGATCCCCAGATGCTGCTGGACTACAGTTCCCATAATTCCTGACCAATGGCCATGCTGGCTGAGGCTGATGGGAGTTGGAGTCCAGCAACATCTGGGGATGCAGAAGTTGGGACAGGCTGCATAATACAGAAGTTAAAGTACGTGAAAAAGATATAAAAGCATTATTGGCTACAAGTGCTCACCTGCATTAACACAAAAAGAACAAATCCTGTCCTGCCCTGCTAAGAGATGAGCACCAACACAAGCTAGGGTATCATCATAACATAGGACCCCCAATAAAGAGCCAAATGCCTGGATGAGCAGGAATGTCTTTGCCTGGTGCCTAAACATGGATAATAATGGTGCTGAGTGCATAACTCTCTGGCGAAAGCTTTAGACAATCGGGGGGTCACCATTTAAAAGGCTTGTTCTCGTGTTGCCACCCTCCACACCTTCCTTGGAGGGGGCACCTGAAGAAGGGCCTCAGAAGATGAATACAGGGTCTGGGTAGGTTCATGAGCGGAGAGGTGATCCCTAAGGTATTAGGGTCCTGAGCCACATAAGGCCCGAACAGCAGGGAGGGAGCCACATATGTTGCCTTTGTATTTAAGATGCCTGTGATGTACTATGGGCCAGTGGGTAGAGAGTTAGGAGCATTTTCATTGGGAGGGGAAAGGTATTCTGTCCTTTGCCAGGGGACCAAGGACTGCCAAGAGGTTGCACTCCCTTTCTCCCAGGATGGCCAGTAAAGGGAGATCAGCTGGATGGGTCCCAACTGAATTTAAATTCCTTCTAAAAACTCACCTCTTGAACTGATAGGTGACCTGGTATCTCTCCCCTGTCTTTCCCCCTGCCTATATAGTTCTTTTGTGTCTAGCTTAGAATGTATTAAATACATAACACATGCACACATATTTGCATAATTTATGTTGGTTCTGCAAAGCAAACTGGGGAGGCGCAGGCAATGTTCACTCTATCTATCCTGTGCCTACCCTCACAAAGGCTGGAAACTTGGTTTCTTTTCTTAAACTGTAAATGCTGACATTCTTGGAATGCTGTATTCTGCCCTCAGTACTAGGTCCTGAAATTGTGTGGTTCCGTTGCACAAAACATATAGTCCTACCTATAAGGATTAAAGTCAGTTTTCCATGTGATGGTCCCTTTCAATTTCAAATCACTGTGGGGAAATCAAGCGTCTTAATAACAACTACTAAAGGCCACTGGCTTTTCAAACAGAATATGTGATTCTGAAAACAGGTATTCTAACAGTCATTCTTACTACTGCAAAACGTGATTCATCCATTTGAGCCACATTGTAGATCATGGTTTTTTTATGTGCAGATCAAAAAAATGTTAACATATGAATGAGATAAACATAGGTGTCGAAATGCACATGTGTTGTATAGGTACGCTTGTGATGTTCCTATATTAATGTATATATGGTAAGTGTTGTTGTTTTAGAAGATACATGGTAAGTGGAGTGAAAGAGGGGGAGTGAATGGGCAGTAGAATGCGAGATGATTGGCTGAGTGTTTAAAATGGCTGAATGTATAAAAGGAAGAGTGAGAGTGGAATAGGAGGGGAGAAGAGAACTGAGTGGATTGCTTGGTGGGGTTTAGAGAGTTGTTTACCAGGAGGGAGGTGGAGTTCGGATTAGTATTGAGTAAAACCATATGCTTATGTGCCTTAAGAAGAAATCTTGTTAATCTTGTTAGCTTTGTTATCTTTAATAAATACTTAATTTGGTTTACCAAAGGTCTGATCCTTGGCTGGAGTTTCACAGACCAGAAGGGAGGGTAAGGTAATGACCAAGGCTGAAGGGGAACTGTAACAAATGGTGGCAGCGGTGAAGAGAATAACAATACCAGTATTCAGAGTCTCTGGGAATACTAGTATTAGGACGTGACTGGTGGTTGCCTAGCAGGGGGATCTGTTGAGATCTGTGCTAGAGCGGATAGGTAAACCATAAGAGAGTGCGGTCCGGACTGGTGGAGTCCCTGGTGGTGCCTAGAGACAGGCAGTAACCACGAGCAGGTAGGAACCTGACAGGGAGAGCCAGGGAAGGACGCATCACATGTGGTGGCAGTAGCGGTGGGATACGAACAACAGAGAATCCAGATACGAATACTAGAGAATCCAGAACAGTGGTGTGGCAAACAGAAATAACAAAACAAGATTTCTTGTGAGAGTGACTGGCAAAGAGTGTGTGGCAAAGAGTGAGTGAACTCAAACACCATGGCTGAATACATAAAAATGAAAAGGGAGGAGCTGGTGGAGAAGTGCATAACATTCAATTTACCTCACGAGGGTAAAGGGGTAGATGAATTGAGGGTAGCACTTATAGGATTTGCAACTGCCCAGCAAAAACAACCTGTCAGGGAAGAGACCCCAGAAGGATATTTAAGCAATCCCGCTTATATAGAGTACTTGAGAGAGAAGTTAAGATGGGAGGCTGAGGAAAAAGACAAGCAGAGGGAGTTGGAAGCTGAGAGATTGAGGATGGAAGCTGAGAGATTGAGGATGGAAGGTGCAGAGAAGGAAAAACAGAGGGAGTTGGAAATTGAGAGAATGAGATTGGGGTTTGAGGAGAGGGAGAAGCAACGAGCATTGGATGCTGAATTACAAGTAGAAAAGTTAAAATTTGATAGAAATTTCACTCTGAGGAGACAAGGAAAGAGAGAGATGGAGCAAAAATAAAAATTACTCCAAAGGACTTTGCTGTCTATGAGCCTGGTCAAGATCCTCAAATTTACCTCAGCACCTTTGAAAAAGCAGCTCAGTTGTGGGGGCTACCTGAAGATAAATACATGCAGTATTTATCAAACCTGATTAAAGGGGAATTGGCTGAGGTATACCAATATTTCCCCTCAGACAGGCCCGTCACCTATGCTGAATTCAAGGAAGCAGTGTTTAAAAGATTCAGACTGGGGCCTGATTATTTTAGAAAGCTTTTCAGAAACTGCCAGATACAGACAGGGAGGTCTTTTGTGGAACTGGGAGCAAAGTTGATGGATATATTTGGAAAGTGGATGAGTAGTGCCAAAGCTCAGTCAGTGGAAGAGGTGAAAAGCCTCATGATACTGGATCAATTATACCATCAGTTACCACCAGAAATAAGGCTCCTGGTCAAAGACCGTTCCCCTACATCTGTGCAGGAGGCCACAGAGTTGGCGGATCACTTCGCCTCCAATAGAACTGGCTGGGTGGGGAAAACATCAAGAGAGTTTAAACCCAGACCATATAGTGCTGGCAGAAGGGATGTGGTACCACAGCGAGTGAGTCCTCCATTAAAATCTGAAGGGCACAGGACACCCCAGAGTGGATCTGTGTACCCTAAAAGTGAGGAGAAATTATGCTACAAATGTGGTAGACCGGGGCACCTACGTTTTCAATGTGGGTTGCCAACCCCATTAGTAATCCTGCTCAGACAAGGGCAGTGAAAACAGAGCCCAAGGCTTTAGAAACAGCGAAAAAGGTTCAGTTTTGCCAGATAAACTGGACAGAAGTAACAGACCTGGATTCAAGTCTGAGAGAGGAAGTGAGTGTACAAGGGGCAACTTATTGGGCATTGCTTGACACTGGTGCCGCTCAGATGTTACTGAGGCCATAGCTGTTATACATCACAGAAGGCCCAGATAATTGTTAATGGAGACTTAACGGATTCATGTGAAATACAAAAGGGTACAAGACAGGGATGTCCATTATCTCCCCTTTTATTTATTCTGGTTTTAGAAGTGCTGCTTAGAGATATAAGGCAAGATAAAAGGATTTCGGGATTAAAAATAAAAAAAGAAGAATATAAATTGAGAGCATTTGCTGATGATTTGATAATTGTACTAGAAAACCCTTTGGAAGGAATTCATATATTGATGGACAAATTAAAAGAATTTGGACCGTTAGCAGGATTTAAGATCAACAATCAAAAAACAAAGATGTTGGTGAAAAATTTAACTTTAAGGGAACAGAAAGAGTTAATGGACAAGACAGATTTTACAATAGAAAAAAAGTTGAAATATCTAGGCATCATCATGACAAATAAAAACTCAAAGCTGTTTCATAATAATTACGAAAAATTATGGACAGAGATTAAGAAAGACTTGCTAAGATGGGATAAACTACAACTGTCATTAATGGGTAGAATATCTGTGATAAAAATGAATGTATTACCGAGAATGATGTTTTTGTTTCAAACAATACCTGTAATATCCTCTGATTTACCTTTTAAACAATGGCAAAAAGATATTTCTAAATTTGTATGGCAAGGAAAAAAACCAAGAGTTAAATTTAAATTACTTCAAGACGCTAAAGAAAGAGGAGGACTGGGATTACCAAATTTGAGACTTTATTTTGCTGCCTGCTGTTTAGTCTGGATAAAGGAATGGATCTTATTGAGGAATAAAAGACTATTGGATTTGGAGGGCCACAATCTGAAGTGGGGATGGCATGGATATCTATGGTATGACAAAGTAAAAGTAAACGTAGACTTTAACAATCATTTTATAAGACGTTCTCTGTTGAAAATATGGAATAGATACAAACCAAGGTTTTATTCGAAAATACCATTATGTGTCTCAAGTCAAGAAGCGTTTTATAGAAGAGAAATGTCTGGAAAAGAGAAATGGTTAACTTATCAAGAACTATTAGAAAATGTACATGGAGAATACACAATGAAAGAGAGAGAACAATTGATAAAGGAAGGATATAGTTTTCATTGGTTTGCCTATTTACAATTGTTAGAAAGATATAAAATGGACAAGAAAATGTATGGGTTTGAAATAAGTAAATCTGATTTTGAAATAGGTTTGTATACAAATGATGAAAACATAATTGCAAAAATGTATAAACTTTTATTGAAAATGGATATGGAGGAAGAACAAGTAAAAGAGTGCATGGTAAAGTGGGCAAAAAATTTTGGTCATAACATACAAATGGATCAATGGGAAAATATGTGGAAAAAAGGCTTGAAATTTACATTATGTTATAATCTTAAAGAAAATTTTTATAAAATGATGTACCGTTGGTACATGACTCCAGAAAAGCTGTCAAAAATGTATAGTAATGTCTCTAATGTTTGTTGGAAATGTAAACAACAAGAAGGATCTTTTTATCATATGTGGTGGTCATGTAAAAAGGCGAAATTATTCTGGGCACAGATAGGTAGGAAGATGCAAAAAATTTTAAAGATAAATATTCAGTCAAAACCAGAATTTTTTTTACTGGGTTTTATGGATAAACAAATAGAAAAGAAATATGGAAGAATATTATTATATATGATTACGGCAGCAAGATTATTATATGCACAAAAGTGGAAAATGGAATCAATACCAACAATGGAAGAATGGCTACTGAAATTAATGGACTTAGTAGAAATGGATAAATTGACGTGTTTACTTAGAGAAAAATCGACAGATACATTCCTTAAGGATTGGAAGCCTCTCTTAGACTTTTTGTCGAAAGATCAAAATAAAATGATGATACTGGGATTTGATGATTAATTAAGACAGCTTATGGAGAAAAGGGATTCTGTATGTACATATTAAGGGACAGGTTTGATGTATATTATATACTTATAGCTGATCTGTGACAAATCGGAAGTCAACCATTTTATTTTTATTTTTTGTTGTAGTATTGTTATGTTTTTTCTTACTTTGTTTTGTTTGTTTTTTGGAAAAATTTGAATAAAAACTATATATAAAAAAAAAAGATGTTACTGAGGCCAGATTTAATAAAATCTGAAGAAATATTACCTCAGGAAACAGTGACTATCCAAGGAGTGAGGGGTCAACCAGAGAGTTTGCCTGTGGCCCTAGTGAAAATGGAATGGAGAGGCCGAAAGGGCCAATATAAAGTTGGTATTAATGCCCAGCAACAAGAACCAGTAATACTGGGAAGAGATGTTATGGGGGCACAGGGGAAAATATATGTAGTGACCAGACAGCAAATTGGCAGAGAAAAAGAAGCCATATTAAGGGGGGCTGAAACAAACAGGGTGGAATCTGTTAACCAGCCTCAGGTCACCATAGCAACCACTAGCAGGCCTGCTGAAGAAGACAAACTGTATCAAGTGGTCTCTGGGGAAGAAGCAGATCAATTCAGGGAAGAGCTGCATCAAGATATAAGTCTGAAGCAGATAAAGGAACAAGCGCTGACCCAACAGATTCCTTTCACTGACAAACTGAGGAATCAAGTTGTGTGTGAGAATGGGATTTTATATAGACTGTGGATGCCTGCTGAGAGAAAGGATGAATGTGAACCAGTGAAGCAACTGATAGTACCTAGCAAATACAGAACCAGATTGCTAGAGGTAGCCCACGATGTCCCATGTGCAGGACATCTGGGAATAAAAAAGACCAAGAGGAGATTGGCTGCACATTATTATTGGCCAAATATCTCCAAGGATGTAAAACAACATTGTCTATCTTGTGGAATATGCCAAAAGGTGGGAAAGAGTGGAGTAAAGACCAAGGCACCCTTAAAGCCCCTTCCTATAATTGGACAACCCTTTTATAGAGTGGGAATAGATTTGGTGGGCCCTTTTTCCAAACCCACAAGGCATGGCAAGAAATATCTAGTGGTGGTGGTGGATTTTGCCACCAGGTACCCAGACGCAGAAGCACTGAGATCTGTAGAAGCCCCTGTAGTGGCAGAGGCTTTATTAAAAATCTTTATGAGGCTGGGTTTCCCTCATGAAGTGCTGACAGGTCAAGGCAGTGTATTCATGGGAGAAGTGATGCAATGTATGTGGAAATGTTGTGGTCTAAAACATCTAAAGACCACTACTTACCATCCCGCCACTAATGGGCTAACTGAGAGATTCAATGGAGTTTTGAAGGGCATGATAAGAAGCTATGTTCAAGATCACCCACAAGACTGGGATGAACGGTTGGGATGCTTCTTATTTGCATACAGAGAAGTCCCTCAGGAGTCAACAGGCTTCTCACCCTTTGAACTAATGTTTACTAGAAAAGTGAGGGGACCTTTGGAACTGCTAAAAAATTCATGGGAAGGAACTCTGGGAGAGTACAAAACTTCTGTAGTAGATTTTGTATTGGAATTCCGCAATAAATTAACATCAATGATGGAAGTAGTGAAAGAGAATTTGAGTCATGCACAGGAGAAGCAAAGTTACTGGTATGACAGAACAGCCAGAGAACGTGTGTATGATGTGGGAGATATGGTTATGGCATTCATACCCAGGAAACATGACAAATTACAGGCTAACTGGGAAGGACCATATACCATCAGAGAAAGGCTTGACACAGTGACATATGTAATCACCACAGACCAATTAAACAAAAGCAAAGTGGTTCATGTAATTATGTTAAAGCCTTACCATACCAGGGATGCAAAGGTGTTGCAAGTTACCTTATTCCCTGAGGGAAGTGGGCCTGAACTTCCAGATTTGGTACAGGAAAGCAAAGACAAAGGAGGGGTAGATCAAGTGGAATGGTCAGAGGAGGTGAAAGAGGAAGTAAAAGAGGAGATTCTGAGAGTTTTGAAAACCTATAGGAATCTCTTTAGCAACAAACCTGGCCGAACCAGTATAGTTATACATTCCATTGATACTGGAGATCATGCCCCAATCAGATCTGTTCCGTACCGTGTGAATGGGAAAGTTTTGAATGAGATCAAAAAGGAGGTGGAAGAGATGCTGGAATTAGGAGTGATCAGGGAATCCATTAGTCCCTGGGCCTCAAGTATTGTCCTGGTTCCGAAAAAAGATGGAACGACAAGGTTTTGCATTGATTATCGGCTAATCAATAAAATTACTGTCCCAGATGCGTATCCTATGCCTAGGGTAGACGCAATGTTAGAGTTATTGGGGGCAGCAACCATTATCTCTACACTAGATCTCTGTAAAGGATTTTGGCAAATGGAACTAGACGAGCAATCCAGAGCCAAAACTGCCTTCAGTACACCAGATGGGTTATATGAGTTTGTGACCTTACCCATGGGACTAAGGAACTCACCAAGTTCATTTCAGAGGCTAATCAATACTGTGTTGCAAGGCATGTCAGATTTTGCAGTGGCCTATATCGATGACGTGGCCATTTTTAGCAAGTCGGTGCCTGAGCATGTCCAACACCTGACAACAGTATTGGAGGCCTTAAGAAAAGCAGGCCTCACAATAAAAGCTAAGAAATGCCAGTTTGGACTAAAGGAAGTAATCTATTTAGGACATAAGGTGGGGAGTGGGAAAATCACCCCCTTATGGAGCAAGGTGGAGGCAATACAAGCGTGGCCGATCCCCTTAACCAAAAAACAAGTAAGGGCATTTCTGGGTGTGGCTGGATTTTATAGGAAGTTTGTGAGAAATTTTGGGGAAATAGCAACCCCCTTGCATGAATTGACCAAGAAGAAGTGTTCTGAGCGTGTGGTATGGACGGATGAATGTCAGAAGGCTTTTGATCTGCTGAAGCAAGCCTTGTGCCAAGGACCCATATTAATAGCACCAGACTATGAGAAACCATTCATCGTGGCTACAGATGCGTCAGACCTCGCGCTGGGAGTCGTCTTGCTGCAGGAGAGAGAAGGCACCAGACATCCAGTGGCATACCTGAGTCACAAGCTGACGCCAAGGGAGAAAAACTATTCGTCGGTCCAGAAGGAGTGCCTAGCGGTCGTGTGGGGACTGAACAAGTTGCGCCCATACGTGTGGGGACGAAGATTCACAGTGACTATGGATCATCGGGCCTTGTTATGGTTGCAGACTATGAAAAACCATAACACTATGCTGCAGAGGAGGTCCTGGGCCCTACAGGACTATCAAGTGGACTTCCAGTTCATCAAAGGCAAGGACAATGTACTGGCCGATGGACTTTCCAGGCAAGTGGCTGGGACTGCAGTGACGTGACCAGACAGAGGAAGAAAGAAAGACATTTTCCCCATAGAGACTTTTATTTGTTGACGCGACGTATAAATCCTGGAACAGGAATAATACTCTGCTGTTGTTTAAGGGGGGGGAAACGTGATGTTCCTATATTAATGTATATATGGTAAGTGTTGTTGTTTTAGAAGATACATGGTAAGTGGAGTGAAAGAGGGGGAGTGAATGGGCAGTAGAATGCGAGATGATTGGCTGAGTGTTTAAAATGGCTGAATGTATAAAAGGAAGAGTGAGAGTGGAATAGGAGGGGAGAAGAGAACTGAGTGGATTGCTTGGTGGGGTTTAGAGAGTTGTTTACCAGGAGGGAGGTGGAGTTCGGATTAGTATTGAGTAAAACCATATGCTTATGTGCCTTAAGAAGAAATCTTGTTAATCTTGTTAGCTTTGTTAGCTTTAATAAATACTTAATTTGGTTTACCAAAGGCCTGATCCTTGGCTGGAGTTTCACAGACCAGAAGGGAGGGTAAGGTAATGACCAAGGCTGAAGGGGAACTGTAACAAATGGTGGCAGCGGTGAAGAGAATAACAATACCAGTATTCAGAGTCTCTGGGAATACTAGTATTGGGACGTTACTGATGGTTGCCTAGCAGGGGGATCTGTTGAGATCTGTGCTAGAGCGGATAGGTAAACCATAAGAGAGTGCGGTCCGGACTGGTGGAGTCCCTGGTGGTGCCTAGAGACAGGCAGTAACCACAAGCAGGTAGGAACCTGACAGGGAGAGCCAGGGAAGGACGCATCACAACGCTCGTTGGAGGCCCAGGATTGACTGCAGCATCTTGCCTAGTGTACAATAGGGAAACCTAGTTTTGCTGCCCTGTAATGTGAACATAGGAAGCTGCCTTATCTTGAGTCAGACCATGGGTCCACCTAGCTCAGTATTGTCTGCGCTGACTGGCAACAGCAATCCAGGATTTCAAACTGGGGGTCTCTCTTAGCCTTACCTGGAGACACCAGGAGTTGACCCTGGGACCTTGTGCATACAAAACAGGTGCTCTGCCACTGAGCTGTGGCTGGGCCTTCCATGTACAAAGTGGCACACAGAGTTTGGTGTTGCAGAGAATGCAGATAGGATGCAGTCACTTCCTCAAGGGCTTACAATGCAAGGCCATAGCCAGGATATCCAGGTTATGCCTTGTGCAGCATTGCTTTGTTTTGCTTGCTGTGTTTATTTTCATGTTTTATCTGCTCCAGACTGTGCACTTTCCATAACACTTAATTTTCTTTCTGCTTGTGTTATGCTTAGGATCTCTCTCTCTCTCTCTGTCTCTCTCTCTCTCTCAGGCAGGATTCATTTGCCTGCCTCCTTCCTGTGTTGCCCTTTTAAGACATGCACAAATCTTGCAGATGATCAGAAGTTGAGCTGCTGTTTCCTATGTCTGACATTGGTAGGGCCTCCCCTTATTAATCTCTCTCTCTCTCTCTCTCTCTCTCTCTCTCTCTCTAAAAAAGGATTGCTTAGGACTTGCAGTGAATGGCAGAAAATGGGGAGGGCCATATATCAGTGGGAGAGCATGTGCTTTGCATGCAAAATGCTTTGGATTCAGCCCATCATCTCCAATTTAAAACAAAAGGACCATTTAGCAGTTGATGGGAGACGCTTCTGCCTAAGACTTTGGAGAGTCACTGCCAGTCATAGTAGACCACCCTGAGCTACATGGACAAAGAATCTGACCCTGGTATAAGTCAGTTTCCTGTGTTCCTTCTTATGATTATCTCTAATCTTCATCATATATTTGGTTGCCAGTTCATTTCTGGGCTCATTTTAAGGTGCTCACTCTAGTGTTTAAAGCCCTAAATGACTTAGGCCCCAAATATCTGAAATCACCTCCTTCCCTACAGATCCTGCCACCCTCAGAAGCATGGTGTACGTGTGTGGGGCCAAGGAGAGGGCTCTCTCTATGGCAGCCCCTAAACTGGGGAACTCCCTCCCCACTAGAGGTGCATCTGACACCTTCATTATACAGTTTTCATCATATGCAGAAGATGAGCCTATTTACCTTGGCCTTTGACTCTTGAGATGTATATATTTTGGGACCCATCCCATTCTTGTGATTATAATTTGATTTAAACTGTTTTTAATGTTGTATTTTAAATTGTTGTGACCCACCCTGGGACTGTAGGGTGAAGTGATGATAATGCAGGCTTGGATCCTAAGGCTGCAATCCTGTGCATGTTTTTCTGGAAGTAAGTCCTATTGAGTTTATGTCTTAGTAAACTTATATAGAATTGTGCTGTAGGCGCTTTTCCCCACAAATGGGGCTGGTGAACAGATGACTTTTGCTGATTCCCCCTCCTCCTGCAGCCCACCCACCCTGTTCTAGATGGTCCCCCAATCCTCTGGAGCAGAAGTGTGTATGTGTGTAAGTAAGGCGCTCTAGAGGAAAGGGGGAATCTGCAAAAGTCACCTTCCCTCTCCCATCAGTGGAAGGCAACTCAGGTTCTAAGCCTTGGTAGTTACTGATTAGTTTTTTCATCCTGTGACATTAAGGCATTAAGGTTATATGACACTTTGGTTCTTTTTTCCCCCAGATGAAAAGCCTAAAGAGGTGCAGTCTGATTTTATGCTCTGCCCAGCACCCATTCTCCATGAAGTTGGCCAGTAAGTATTTAATCCAGTAATTGTGTGCCATGAGGAAATAAGTAAACAGATAGAAACTCTAGCAAGCCCAAAGCACCCATCTGCAGAGGAGGTTGCCCGCTGTGTCTCTGTTTGAGTGACTGTTGTAGCAATGTCTCTCTCCTATCAGATTCGACTGAGAGCAGGCATTTTTTCTTGAGTCTTCTGCACCAATCACTTGTGATTGAGAGGATGGGGGAGAGATCTGAAGTCTTCAGAGTGACTCCGTGTGAGTCTCTGCTTCTCCAGTCAGGAGACATACTTAGATCAGTGTTTCATACAGAATATAAGACAAGCTTTTCTGAGGATGGGTGAAGTGCCTTCTTTCACAATCTGGAAGGAAACCTTTGGGGCATAAGAGTGAGATGTGCCTCAGCTCTGAAGTTTGGGAAATATGGATGGCTGTACCTCTGACCTATGTTTTGGATAGATTTGGAAAAGAAGTGGGGAGGGATGGTTTAGCTAAAAGGTGTCTTCTCTGTCTCTCTCTCACTGCCCCCTTCCTGTGTGCAAATTCTCTAGGGATCTGAAATGATTTCTAGGTCCCACTTGCACTATACATTTAAAGCAGTATCATACCACTTTAAACAAAGAATCCTGGGAAATGTACATTGTTAAGGTGCTGAGTGCTGTTAGGAGACCCCTGTTCCCCTCACAGACCTACAATTCCCAATCAATCCCTCCTCCCAGGGGACTCTGGAAATTGTAGCTCTATGAAGGGAAGAGGGATCCCCTAGCAACTCCCAGCACCCTTAATAAACTGCAGTTCTTTAGGGGAAGCCATGACTGTTTAAAGTGGTATGATCCTTCCTTAAATGTGCAGTGCAGATGGGGCTAGATGGACCAATGGTCTGATTCAGGTATATAGGAAGCTGCTTTATACTGTGAATGGTATAATTTCATATGTCGCATGGAGGGGATCAAAGGCAGGGTCGGTCCCAAAGTACGGCCAGGTTGGGCCTTGGTCAAGGGCCCCTGGAGCCACAGAGGCCCCTGAGGGGCCTCTCAATAGGATGGGGGAGGAGTAGCGCTCCTTTTCCGCGATCCTTGGCAGAGTAGTTGCTGCGAATTGCAGAGAGGGAGCTTCTTCCGCCTGCCTGTCTCTCCTATCTTTTGAGGTTGCACGCGTAGGACTGCCATTAACCAAGATGTCAGTCAAGGTTTCCCTCTGGTGCCGTCTTGATTGATGGCAGTGATGCGCATGCGTAGCAGCCCACGCAGCCGCAAAAGACAAGAGAGACAGCCAGTGAACAGGCAGGTGGAAGAAGCTCCCTGCAAGAGACAGGTAGGTGCATGCGCATGTGTGTGTGGATGCGCATGTGTGTGTGGATGCGCATGTGTGTGTGGATGCGCACGTGTGTGTGAGTGTGCATGCACCGGGCCCGGGGCAAGCTGGTGCCCAAGGGCCCCAGCATGTCTGGAGCCAGCCCTGATCAAAGGTTTGAATACTTCCCCACAAAAACTGTTCCTCACACATTCATAATCAGCATGTCAGGGAGAAGGTTCTAGGTTAGTGTGACAAACTAGTTTTTATGTGTAGGGAGCATTTTGCATGGAAGGTGCATTCAAATATCACCTGATCTTCCCCATTGCTGTCTGAAAATGGTACAGCAGCCCAGCAATACATGTATGACGTGGAGCTCATCTGTTTTAACTCCAAGATGATCACCACAGCGCAACCTGCCAAATGAACACAAAATGTTCTGAATTTTTATTGCTGTGTGTCTTTTAAGCCTTGGTGCAAATTGTCAGAACATGTTGTATTTTTATTGTACTGGGATGAGGCTGTCGGGCTGCAAAGTGTTGCGGCAGTCGGCACGGCACCAAATCGGCAGTTGGCACGGCAACGGAGGCAAAGTCCTTGATAGCCAGGAGACGTTCTTATCTGTGTAGCCTCATAAAACACAGTCTCTAAACTAGCCTGTTAGGGACACATACAGATGTTACGTAATGGTGTTGACTTGCAAAAAGTTAATCCTGGTATGCGTGTGGTGGACTTCAGCAACGTTGCTGTTTTGGAGGGTTTTTAAAAAAAAATCCCCTGCAATATGGCCCTAGACAGTGTGTGTCGAGATAGAAAGCTGACAGCTATGAAAGCAAATGTACATATTTGAACTTCTGACTTTCCATTGGCATGGTCTGTACTGTTGTTGGACAACTCCCAATAATTCCCCTCAAGTGGAGGGAACTTTAGTTGCTAACTCAGCAGCAAGCAATCTGCAAACTGTTTCGCTCCCCCACGCCTATTTCCTGAAAAAAACAATCCCCATGGGAGTTGAATGTTGTGTAGATTAACTCAAATTATCGCCCAGCCATTTTTTACAACCTCCAGGAATTTCCTATGTATGTGGAAGACTGAGACAGATAAAAGCATCTACTCTTAATAAACTCAAAGCAGGCCAACAAGGAGAGAGGCCAAACTACTTATGGCTAGCAACTCAGTGGCTGAGGTTGGGCTCCAGCCCCGTTCTCATATTCCTGTCAAAAGCACCACTGTGTGATTGAGACGGATAAAATAACACCCTGAGATTTATATCTGATAGTACAGATGTTGAGCATTTGGTGCCCTCAACAAATCCCATGGGGATGGGCTTTAGTGTCCCAATTTTGGGGCAAGTGTGAAAGTGGTCATAAATTGGAAAGCATAACTTTGCATATCCTCAGTTGGAATAAAAATTCCATGACCTGTATAAACAATGCAAATGAAACACATCACTTCTCTCATTTTGCATGATCTGCTTTTTTAAAGATATGTAGGCTATTTTCCATAATTTATTCTGGATGTGCTGGTTATTGGGAAGGGGAAGGAACTCTGTAGGACATAGAAGCCCTGCTGCCAAACTACTGGAAAATCTTATTCATCCACCTTCTGAGATTTTAGCAAGCATTGTGTATGTGGCTTAAGATGTTTCCACCCCCCTCCAGCTTGGCTGGAAATGATCCTGCTTGGGGGAAAATGCCTTAAGGCTGTGAAGCTCAGGGAGGTAAAGTGGAGGGGGAAGGCAGGTTTCCCTCCTGTCTTCAGTGCTTTCTGTTTAGTGTTTAACACACACACCATGCACATCTAGTTTGGCCAAGCATTTTGCTGGGTCCTCGATTGCGGTTCATGCTGGGGAGGAGTGGGTTAACAAGCCCATTGCCAGAGCTGCATTCCTGTGGGTGTCACTGACCCTGCCTGCCCTTGCTCAATTTAAAATAGAGCCCATGTTGAAAATTTAAGTTGCTGAACAGGGTTCTGCCCACTATTCCAGGAAATAGAACTCTCCAAGTATGCTGTTTAAACTATTGTTGAAATATAGTTGAGCAATCTAAACAACAAGAAGAAAAACAGAATGGAGATGAATCCGCGTGCACATGTCTTCCCACATAATCCCAGTCCAACCAGGAAGCTGTAACACCACTTCCACACATTCCGGTTCAAACGAGGTTCGGTCAGGACTGAATCTTCTTGCTAGCCTTGAACCAAGGTGCTTGAAGGATATCAGAGGGGGAGTTCATCCTGTGTGCCGCAACCATCCTCCAGCCAAAGGAGGGAACTTGAGGGGAACCAGCTAGACTGGCAGAGGACCATTTTAACATCAATAGGCTGGGTGTGTGGGAAAGTTTCTTCCTATCCAAATACAGGCGACCAACTTAACGTGGTAAGGTTTCTGACTGCAGATTTGCTTGGTTGCCCATGTTAACTAAAATGTGGTGTGATTTGTTTTTCTGCTGTGCCATCTAATGTGTGGTAAAGGTGGGGCCTTGCCAACAGAAATAGCTTGCCCATGGAGTAGAGCCACAATGTCACCTTTCTGGCAGTGATGTCACTGCTGCCCATGAACGCCTGCTATGATTGTACTTCTCTAAACCTCGGTATTTTCCCCAGTCATGCCGCCACTTCTCTCTTTTTCACAGATTATGCTGTTTTGGCTTGCAAAATGCCAAAAACAGGGATGCCAGCTACAGTCCAGGAACCACATGCTCAGAATTGAATGTTATAAGTTAGAAAGCCCATATGTGTGGTATTCACTGTTGGCGCAGTGGATTTATTAGAATGTTTGGGATTTAGCCCAGGGGGACTTGGGTTCAAATCTCTGCTCAATCTCAAAAGCTTTTGGGGCCAATCACACAAGTTTGTCTCTTACCCTGTCTTACAGGGTCGTTAGGGGGATATAATGTGGAATTTGTGTATGCCGTCCTGAGCTGTGTGGGATCCAAAGTAATAAAAGAAATAACCCCCTCCTTAAATCATACTTTATAGTTGGTGGCCACTGTACACTGCTCCCCATTGAGCCCCCACACTAAGGGTCTGTCCCCTCCTCCAAAAGATAGGTTTTCTTAAACAGGGATGTGGTTTGCAGACTTTATAGCATTGTGTAATCCAAGAACCCAACACACAACATTCTGTTTTGTGGCCTCAGAAGTCTCTGTTGCCTCAATCTGCCACGGCAGCGACGTTTCCCCCCCCCCATTTCTACGACTCTGTCTCTGTAACAATGCATGCATTCCTTTTCCTTGGACGCTGTGGTCGGATCTGTGCTTTTTATTAGCACAACAGCAGCATCTGGCTTTGGAGGAGCGCAAGGGTTGGTTGGATGCATAAAACAGACACAGTTGAGACATGCTTGGGGGAACATGATCTGGTTTGAAGACAAATCCATCCTCATGTGAGGTCAGATTAGACACCACCACTACCCTAGAACATTTGGCTGGGGTGGTTTGCACAGAGGGAGCTGTTGTGCATTTCACTGCAGTGCTATATATGTTCACTTAGAAGCATGCTCCATTGAGTTCATTGGAACTTACGCCTAGGTATGTGTATATGGAATTGCAACTTTGGTCTTTCTTTCTCTTTTCAACTTTCCACCTTCCTCTCCTTCTACCACCTCCCTGATAGAGCTTGCCCTTGTTGTTCTCTACTCCCTGGTTTTATTAGCACAGGCCTGGAAGCCCAAATGTTAAAACCTCATTTTGTATTTAACATGCCTGTGTGACACAAAGCTAGTTCAATTGGACAGTACCATTGGCTTCCAGAGGGGTTGCTGTGTTACAGAGCAATCCTAACTGTAGAATGCTGGTGTAACTTTCACTGGTATAAGTTACCCCTATTCCAATCTCTGTTTAGATGAAATTTGGAGGGATTTGATTTACACCATCATTTTTCCTGGCTAAGTTCCACTTCATTGCTAGGTCATGTGGTTGAGCTGAAAGGGGTTTGGAATAGGTGTAAGTATCTCCTTGTGCCTCTATCATGACCCTGGAACACTGCTTTTTGGGAATTTAGGCCAGCTTCAGTTGCACTGGCTGAACCCCATCTCAGCTGGGGTGAGGCACTTAGGCTATTATATCTCCTGCTCAGCCACGGTGAGGGGGACCTAATACAGGTATAGCCCCAGCTCAGCTGGGAATGCCCAAGATCTGCCAAATCCAGCCTCTCTCATCCTGGCGGATCTTAGGTTTGGATTGCGCTATTGGTCTTTTGTGAAAAAAACAACAAAGTCCTAAGACACCGTAAAGAAGAACACGTTTATTGTAGCAGAAGCCTTGTGCTTGGTGAAGAAGACTGTAATCCACTAAAGTTCATGCCATAATTTATTTATTTATTTTTTAATTTGCATCCTGCCCTTTCTCCCAGCAGGAGCCCAGGGTGGCAAACAAAGCGCTATAAACACTTTAAAACATCATAAAAACAGATCTTAAAATACATTAAAACGAAACAGCGTTAAAAACATTAAAAAAAACAACTTGAAAAAAGGGTTAAAAGCATTATTAAAAAACTTATTAAGCAATAAATAAACCTACTACTGTTTTTGATGCTCTAAGACTTTTTATTAGTGTGGTTTTGTTTGTTTTATTTTATTTAGATGCATTTCTAGATTTAAAAAAAAATCCCTATGTGGTATGCAAATATAATATCAAAACACTAACAGTATAGTAAAAACAGTAAAACAGCTATATAAATAAAGAACAGGGTCCGATCAAATCTGTCACGGAAAGCATGGGCAAAAATATATGTCTTCACAAGATATCTGAAGCAACTAATAGATGGTGTGTTATGTGTAGCAGAGGGAAGGGCATTCCAAAGTGCAGGGGCACTGGCAGGAGTAGCTCTGGGACTAAAACCCAGAACGGTGTCCACTGGCCCACTGAGACGGAGCCACCAGTCGCTGCTGAATTGCAGAAAGTGTCTATTTTCGGGTCACCACTCTTCTGTAAGGTACTGTAGCATGAGTAGAATTTCCCCAGACAATCTGAGTGATGTTAGAGGGTCTGTACGGGGGCAGGTGGTCATTTAGGGGTTTATATGCTAGTAACAAGACCTTGAACATGTCCCAGGAGCTGATTGGCAGCCTGTGCTTGTTACACTAGCAGCAGACTCTTGAGAAGATACTGTTCCAATATCACAAGAAATGCAAGGAGCTCATTTTTAGCCATGATCCAGAGGGGTGGATGGTGCATGCACCCAATTTTTTCTTAATCATAGGCTCTCCTAAGGTGCCTCTGCAGGATTTCGCTCAAACTTCAGAATTCCTCAGAACTCAAAAAAGCAATTTAAAGTAATTTGCAGTGAGAATGTTGAACTGTAAAGGAGGCATGCTGCTGGCATGACACCCCCCTCCACCCACCCCCACAGAGAGAGAGAGAGAGAGAGAGAGTTTTTACTGGTTTGGGCTAGGTATGGACAAATCTGTCAATTTCCCTTTCCATTTCTCATTTTTCACAATCTTAAATTCAGTCTTAAGTTCCATCTTAAATTTGCCACAGTTCTACACCAGTTTTTTAAAAAGTCCTCAAAAATTTGTCAGTATTTTAGTGTGAATTTGTATGCAATATTGTCTGATATATATACATTTTTGCAAGCAGCGTTGCCTAATATAATGCATTTTTGTGTATGGATTTTAATGAACAGCTTACCTACCCTAGTATATTCATTTTTGTACATATTACTTGTTTGGAGAACCACATTGCAAAATTCAAAGAAGTGCATATTCTGAAGGATGGCTGTCCTTCCGTTTGTGTACTGTTTCAGAAACTGCAAATTAGATAGGTTCAGCTTTAAATGCCCTGGGCTCCTATTGGGAGGAAGGGTGGGATATAATAATAATAATAATAATATGGCAACTGAATCAAATTTCTCTCCCATCCCTAGTTTGGGGCCCACAATATAAAAGCTGCTGTGTGCATTTTTAAAAAAATATCTGCTGTGTGTGTATATTCCTACCAATTTAGGAGAGCATTCTAGGCATCTGCTAAGTTGGCTGTAGCCTGTTAATAAATTTGTTAGTTTTTAAAGTGCCATAGGACCCCTTGTTCTTTTTGCTACAAGGGACTAATGTGCCTTCCCCTCTTGAACTTGTGATGGTTAATCATCCTGCTGAATTAAAAGGCCAGACTTTTGAATTATTGACAACTTCTTAAAATAAATAAATAAAAATTGTTTCTGTCATTGTAACAGGGAGACTTCGATTTGTTTTCTGCAAATGTGTTTATTTATTTGCAGTTGGTGCTGGTGATGAGAAATTGCATCTGAGAACTAATCAAAGTTTGTTTGTGGGGGTTTTTTTGTTTAAAGGCAGGCAGGAAAGGGGCTGCCATGCAAGGTGACGGATGTTTAGTGTGTTTGCCTAATTAACTTTTGGCTAAGGATTCGGAACCATTAAGGAGCTAGTTAGTATACGTCCCAAATAAACACATCTGGTCCTGCGAACAGTGGCAGTTCTGCCTGGATGTGGGTGACAGATGTGATGATGGTTCCCTCTGTCCTCTCCTTTAAATAATTAACAACGTACTGGTGGACGAGCCCTCGAAGCCAGCTGCATAGTCTCAGAGCTGTTATCTGTGGACATGTGGCCCATCCTTATTAGCCTGCTCTTGTCTAGTGCTGCCTCTCCTTTTTTGCTATTCCAACAATGGTGCTTCGTCCGGGGTGGGGGAAACATTCTTTGAAATAACTCTGGGTTCTTGGCTTTTCAGGTTTGAAAAGGCACTTGGGGCGGAGCTGGGGGGGGGGAGGAATATAGAACAGACCACACATGTGGGAAAGCTCACCGAGTGCCCATTAGCTTGGGAGATGGATTCCTTCTCCCAAACAAAGAGCATTTCAGCTAGTCCCACCCAGATGTTTCATTATCTGGAGGTGATGGGATGAGTTTGGAAACATCCCTCTTTTGAAAGCGGTGGCATCTTGTCTTAAGACTTGTTTCTTTCGTTGATGTATGGCTGCCTAGCCTGGAACAGCTGGGAAATTGCTGTTAATGGAAGCAATTTGTTTGCGGTGTGTGTGTGTGTGTGTGTGTGTGTGTGTGTGTGTAGAGAAAGCAAAGATAAAAACAACGAAACTCCTGATAGAAAACTGGGGACGGGCGTTTTCCCTGTTTCTGTTGGAAAGTTGTATTATTGTTTTAAATGGTCTGGCCTGAAGGCTAGAGAGGCTGGGAAAATGGGAGATGGGAGACATCGCTGGACAGTTTATTGAATTCTTCATTTGCACAATGGACTTAAATTTACACTATGCCAAGGGCAGGGCAAGCTACCACAGCAACTGTCCTTTTCCTTCTGAAGATCTCAGAGCCCTGCTTGATCCACAGGCCATTCTGTAGCCTGCCACGACCAGTGAGGCAGCTGTCACTGGCTTCTTCTGGTGTTCTGGGCTGCGTCTGCAACCTCTTTTTTTTTTTTAAGCCAAAAGAGATTGTGAGATGGTCAACAATAGCACAGCTGTCCTTCCGCCTAGTTGAGATCTCAAACCTGCAATTTGGCAAGAAAAACAGAACAAATTGGATAAATACCAGTAAGCGTATTGCAAAGGAAAGGAAAGCAGGACTGAAATGAACCTTAGAACTTGTTTGATAGAAATGATTTAACAGGCATATGGTATAGTTAAGCGTGCTTTCAAAAACATTGGCCTGTTTCTTTGAGCAAGCGTTTCTTTTTTCCTTTTTTGAAAAGCTATATAAAGAGAGAGGGAGCTAATAGAATTCCTGAACTGTTTAAAAAGAGGCAACACACACTTATAGTGCAATCCAATGCATGTTTACTGAGATGTAAGCTCCATTAGGTTCAATGGAACTTACTCCCAGGTAAGTGTGTATTGGATTGTGGCCTGAGGGTTGTATCCAGTGCTAGTTCTACTCCGAGTAGACACATTGGGTGGTATTCTACTAATGTGTTCTGTCAATGCAAGTTCCACTTGTGCAGTGGGACTTTCTTCCCCCCCCCCGCCCCCGTGCATGCTCGGCGACCTCCCTAAATTTGCTTCAGAGGCTTGGGGAAACCCTTAGAACAGATTTAGGGGCACATGGGGGAAGGAAGGAGAACATATCATTGTGCAAGCAAATATCCTTGTGCTAACAGAACATTCTCCTTAGAACTATGTTAAATTCATTGAATTTAATGGCCATCACTAACTTGGATACATTAATTCTAGTAGGTCTACTCTGAGTAGAAGTTAGTTGGCCACAACCCAAGATTGCATCCCTTTACTCCCTACGCAAAGCATTGTTAATTCAGAGTGAAGTTCACCTATCAGTATTTTAGACACTTTTAAAAAAAATCCATTTTTGAAAATAGAAGCACAAAATCACTACATAAAAATGTGATCTGCAACATTAGTGAATAAGCGAATTAATGGAAAATTCAGTACCAAATCTGAATTGGGTGGAATTCTAGCACATCCCTACTGGAAAAAACTTGATTCCTCCACCCTATTTTCAGGCCATTGCAGTGACACAAATATGAGCAGGCAGGTTACTAAGCATTTTTTTATGGGTTAACAACTTCTATGGATTTGTTTTCATTGCTGAACTCTGAAGCATCAGTTGGTTGAAAGGCTCGTGTTCAATGGCAGAGTGGTGGCCGATGAATCAGCATAATGGAGAATCAGCTCTACACATTAGGTCAACCTCCAAGCCAACCTTATAGCTGTGTGCGTGATTATACAGTCATGAGAGTGACTACATAGTATAGCCAGCATGGATTTTTCACATTCTACCATGTTAAATTGAAAATAACCCCCATGCCATTCTGCTGCTTCCCATAATCTCATT
Source organism: Rhineura floridana (assembly GCF_030035675.1). Lineage (NCBI taxonomy): Eukaryota > Metazoa > Chordata > Lepidosauria > Squamata > Rhineuridae > Rhineura > Rhineura floridana. Next base: position 110,676,298 of record NC_084488.1, read on the forward strand.
TCAAAACAAAATCTTACAAAACATATAGCCCTGAACTCAGAAAAGCTCACTGAACAACCCTCTAAGTTGTTATGGCGATACACAAAACACTCAGAGAGAATCCAGACTTTGCAGTGTGAAACACGTATAAAAATCCAGACTTCTGTTGGACTTTTTTCTCAGTGGTCTCATAATTTGTTAAAATTAATTAAAAATCAGCCATGTTCACAGAGTACCTGTAATCCTATTACTGACCTTGCCCCATCCTCTGACCTTCACCTTTGCTGCAGTTTAACAGTTTAAAAAAATGCATGACTGATTTTTAATTAATTTAAGAAAATTACATTGAAGTCTGTGTGGCCAGAGTGGTTTAATAGTTAGCCCTTCTTCCCAGAGAATTCTGGTGATTGTGGCTCTGTGAGGGGAATAGGGCATCTCCTAACGACTCTCAGCACCCTTCACAAACTACACTTCCCAGGATTCTTTGGGGGAAGCCATGACTATTTAAAGTGGAATAAATGCCTGGTGTGTATGTGAGTTGACAGCAGCAGCCTAGATGGACCAATTGTCTGACTTCGTATAAAGCGGTTTCAACTGTTAACTTTATAAACTAAGGTTAGGCATGATGGGACAAGGAATCTGCTTGGGCTGATAGAGGCAGCTGGCATCTGCATATCGAAGAATCACACCTCAATAATAACAATAATGTACGTCCCAGAGCAGAAAACACATCAGTGATAAAATGATACAATAAAAACATATTTAAAACATTTTAAAATAACCCAAAATATTGCTTTTTTGTTACTTAAAATATATAGTTTTGGAAAATGATCTAGATATGGTTTTGAATCTTTTGACTACAGCAAAGATAAATATTGTCAAAGCTTGGAAACAGAGAACACCTCAGCCTATGTTGGAGTGGTATAGGAGAATTTGGGACATCATAATATTAGCTAAATTGACTTATTATAAAAGGGAGAGATATGGTCAGACAAATCAGTTTATGGAATGCTGAAGTATTTCTTGATGTACTGGAATACCAAATTTCAACATAACGTGCATCCTTATGGTTTGTTTACTTTATTATAAGAATTCAGCAACTTTGTGTAAATATATGTAATTAATCATTTTTGAGTTTTCTTTCATTGTAATATGTTATTCAAAAGAAAAATTATTGTAAACATTTTAAAACCAAAACATATAAAATCATTTTTAAATCGTATATCTGAAACAGTTTAAATATGTAGATATGTTACTAGTCAAGTTGTTTGCAAACACATGTAATGCTCCTATAGACGTAACATAATTTCCCCCAAAGTTACTGTGTACATAAAGAACCTCAGCAGCAGCTTGGGATCTAATCCTACAATTGAATGGGACTTTCAGACTTTATGTGTCTATTCCTGTGTCTGAGTAAACATGCACAGGATTCTGCTGTTAATGATGAGTGATATCGCTCTTCCAGATGTGGATATTTTGGACCATGGTATGTATTTTCTCAAGGTGAATTCAACAGCTTTGGCGATTCTATTTTCTACAAAAATAAAAAATCTTGGATTTCCCCCTCCTTGCTTCCATGAAAGGCAATAACCAGGCTCATTGTGTTGTGCTTGGCAGTATATGCATCTAGCCAAGGGATTGCACCACTAGTGTTGTGCATTTTGAAGAATTTTTCACATTTCACTTCCCCCCCCCCCAGTCCGTTACAGTTTTAGTCAGCTGAACACCCAGCCCATCATAGTTTTCCCATGCTGGGTAATTCAAAGCTTTTGTGATTTGTAAAAAGTATAGCTGGTCTTCCCTCATCCACACTACCAGTATCTTGATTTGAATTGCTTATTTAAATTAATCCAAACTGTGCCACAGGTACATTCCAAGAAGATCAAAGCAAATACAAGGATTTCTTGGAGCTCTCAGACATGACATTTGCAAAGATGAATGATTTCTGTTGAGTCTTGAAATGTTTATCTTTGTGAAGATTATCTGTATGACGTGATTCTGTAGCTTCTAGAACGTCTCTGTCAATCCTGTGTCCTTTAAATCCCTGCAGCTGTATATCAAAAAATGGAGCTGATATGTTGAGCAATTTTCCTTTGGATTTTTTAAAATCTCTGGCTATGCTCAGTGAGTCTGTTGCTTGAGCTTTTTGTCAGACAGTTTGCAGCTAAAGGTTGAGAGAGAAGGAGAGAGATTCAGGTTGGCAGTAGCATTTTTGGAAAACTGGCATTTCAGAGATCTTGAAGAAAGGGGAATTCTGCCTTTATTTGCTCCTACAGTTGGCCTTAAATCTATCTTGCATACTACATTATACCTAAGGGACAGAATTCCCATCATATTTCTACCTGTTGGGTATAGCGTATTTGCGATTTAGATTGGAACTAGACACTGTGACTGCATGCACACTAATTTAAAACACATGGCTTCCCCCAAAGAATCCTGGGAACTGTAGTTTAAGGTGCCAAGAATTGTAGCTCTGTGAGGGGTAAATTATAGTTCCCAGGATTCTTTGGGGGATGTTGTGTGCTTTATATCTGCTTTAAATGTATGATGTGTATGCAGCCTAACGATGAAGTGTTTAACAAAAAGGATTAAGTCCCTTATTAATTCTCCATAGGATTGCACTGCAATTCTGCTGTTTATCAGACAAGCCCATCCTGTGTGGGCTTAAAAAAGGCCTTAAGGCCATACAACTTCACCGCTGCCTTTAGTAACTGATGGAATTTGAGCTGCATAATTACTAATTAGGTCTGATTTGTATAATTTATATACCTTGCTGACATACTTTATGCTAGCTTTTTAGGCTTGTAATGTTTGTAATTTTTTTGTTTTTATAAAGGTTCTAAATATGTTTTATTGTATGCTGATAAGTGGTTGTAAACTGCTTTGAGAAGACCTCTCTTGAAAAGCAGTATGCACATTTATTAAATATAAAAAACACTATCAGAGGAAAACATAGGGTTGGTGTGTTTGTATACAGTAGAGTTCTTCAAAGAAGTTCATCAGTTATCTAGTTTTGATTTAATGTCTATCACCTCTGAAATGATTTATAATACTTTTCTCCAAAATTCTTTAACCATAGGGCAATGCTGATACAAATGCATGAAATTAGCATTTCCAGCATCTGAACAGTTATGTTGTGTGAATGGTAATAAGTCTTTTTGGGGCCAATTACCATTTGTATACTTAACCTCCCTTAAATTTGTTAACAATGAAAAGGACTTAAAGGAGCAAGAAGTGTCATTTTTTAAAGAGTTCAAAAGGGCTAATACTGGATCATTCCTAATACAGAATGGGGTGCTTGGGTGAGTTATGTATTTTTCTGTGACTGTCCTGGGCGGTACCTGTTGGATAGTTGCTATGACATCTCTGATGATGAGACAGTTTCCTCCTACTGCCTGCCAGAGTTCTGCAACTACTTTAAAGGGAGATATATATATAGCCCAACCAATAGTACTTTGATTAGGACTTGGGGCATAATTAATTTTTGCTAGGGGATTTATGAACAGACAACCTAAAAAAAACTTTTTTTTAAAAAATGTAACTGATTGTATGTGCTAAATGAAATTTTGGTTAAAGGAATATATTCTTTTTTTAGTTAAACTTGTTAGGGTTCATTCTAACCAGCTGAAGCAGCACAACTCTTTCATCAGGGTAATTTAAAACCTGATTTTGGTCTGACGTTGCTAGGATTTTGGATGTTTCTCCACACACAAGCTTTAAATGAGCAAACAGAACAAGGCTAAATGAGAGGTTATCTTTTCTGCTTTGGGATCATCACTTCAGCTGAAAAAAGAAACAAGCCCTCTTAAGCCAACAGTGCTGTCTCTCTTTTTTTGGTAGACGATATTTAATTTTTACTTACACACTAAAATTTGTTCTGAATATCACCTCTGGAACCTCATTTACATTTCTGGAGTCTTTCCATGTTCCCATTACTGAGCAGAAAGAAGTGATTAGAGTCATGTGGAGTAAAAGGAATTTGAGGTGCACACAAAGCGTACAGAAAATTTCCAAAGTACTCAGGAGAACAGGTAAGATCTCAGGTTTAGATCAGGTAAGTGGGGCCCTCTTAAAAAGAGCCCTGCTGGATCAGGCTAAAGACCATCTGGTCTAGCATCCCCTTCACAGAATGGCCAACCAGATGCATATGGGAAAAGCCCACAAGCAGGATAAGGGTACAACAATTGTAAGCTGCCTTGAGCACAATTGTTTGTGGAAAGGTGGCATACAAATAAAATAATGAATGAATGATGAACAGCACTTTCCCCAACAGCAGTATTAGTCCCTAATAATGGAGGTAGTACACAACCATTATGGCAAGTAGCCATATGCAGCCTTATGTTTCATTAACTTTTTATATTTCTGCAGGAATATAAAAGACCTGGGAGGGGAGGGGAGAGTGCAATGTCATGCTCCCCAAGACCAGTTGCAGAATATAAATACAAGGTTACTTAGTACAAAGTATTTCCCTCCCTCCCTGCAGCACTTTAACCTTTTTTGTATTTGTGTCACAGTGAAGAAGGTACAAGTATGTGGGGGGAAATACTGTGGATTTTCCTCCCTTACAATGCATGATTTCAGACAGAGCAGGATTGTTATCACTTGTGAGCCTGGAGCCTGGGAAGTGACGCCCTTGATTCTGGATTAAATAATCTGAAGTGGTTATGTGGTGTCAGGTTTAAACTGACAAAATAAGATATAAAAATAAATAAAAATGGAATATAAAACAAATAAAGGAACTGTCTCATAGTAAGGATGTGATTCAAATTTTATTTATTTATTACATTTATACCCCGCCTTTCTTTACTTGGTAGAAACCCAAGGCGGCTTACATATGGTTCCCAGGCTGTCTCCCATCCAGGCACTGACCAGACCTGACCCTGCTTAGCTTCAGCAGGGTGCTAGCCTCATAGATACAATAACTATATTTTTGTGCAGCTGTGGAAAGTTTGCATAGTTCTATCCCAGACACCTTCATGTAGGGCTGGAAATGTCTGAAACCCTAGAATGCTGCTGCCAGTCAGTGTACCCAATATTGAGCTAGATGGACCAGTGGCCTGACTTGGTGTCAGGCAGCTCCCTATGTATCATCTGCCTCTTGCAGTTCAAAGTTAAGCATAAATGGAAACTTGCTGAGTCTCCTGTCAAAGCCAGGGAGGCTGACGACTGCTGATCTGTAATCATTGCCATGTGTTTGGGTTGTTCAAGGGTTATTTGAAGAAATGAGAAGCCACTTTAGTATTTATGTTCCTCTGATGCCTGCCTGCTCTTCACAGAAAGCCTCAACCAGCTATAATTAGTGGCTTTTATGCTGTATGTATACTGTCAGAGTGGTAATTAGTGTGTGTGCGTTGCTAGTCCTGAAATTTTTATGTACAGGAGTGAATACCTCACAGCTATCTGTAGTTCTTCACATCCCAAGTTCTCACAGTGGGACTAAAAACTTTAGACCACACAGCATCTCTTTGAGATGGGCAGCCGTTGTTTCATTGACTTCCCTGCTAGCTTTTTTTAAACAATTAAAACCTCTTATTTTCTGATTTTGGGGGCCTTGCGTCAACTGGCTATTTTTGTAACTTTTATAGCTTCCTGAATAACATGCTGGTTAGGATATGTGGTTATGGTTTTCTATTGATAGCTTTGCACCGCTTGGTAAATCTGGCTTTAGAAGCTTACACTGGGCAGTCCTTGCTTTGAGACTTTTTGGGCTGCTGTCAAAGTCAGATCCGCTGACTTTTTCTCCATTCATTCTGCACTTTTGAACTGCAAAGGGCTTCATGGCCCTTCTCCAGGTTCAGCCCTTCCAGTGGCTCAGTGTGGCAGCTGTTGTTGTTGTTTATTTAAATTATTATTTACTGTATTTGTATGCCACATAATGCCCAGGTAGGCTTCTAAGCAGGTTACAAAACATAAAAACCAATTGCAGAAAGTTGTTAAAAAACACCATAATTAAAATGCACTCCCATTCAAATATTTATAACCTACTCCTCATTGTTCAGACAGTCCCAGAGTGGGAAACAACATTAATGTATGTGTGTATGTATATGTTTGTCTGTTTAGTTGTTTATAAAACATTGTTTAAAAACCGTCCTTTTTATGCAAAGCTTTTGAATTTTCAACGTAGGGCATTTTTAATTTTCTATATTTGTTTACCTAGAATATGTGTATTTGAAGTCCTTGCTTTGTTTGTTCCCCTCCCTTCCTTTGTTGTCCTCATTTTACTTTATTTAGATTGTATGCCTTTTGGGGCAGGGACTTGTTTTTTCATTGTTTTATGTTATGTACAGCGCCATGTGCATCTGATGGTGCTATATAAATAAATGGTTATGATGATATAATAATAATGAAATAATAATAATAAATAATATACAATACAGTAGAACCCCACTCACACGGCGGGTTACGTTCCAGACCCCCGCCTAAAAGTGAAACCCGCCTAACAGCAGAACTCCTTCAATAAAATGGTGCCTGATGCCCAAAAAACGCTGTAAAAGCAGAACAAGCGCCGTATGTGTAGGGCCTTACTCTAATTTTATTTATTTTATTTTATTTATTACTGGCATTTGTTAGTCGCTTTTTTTCAACAGTAGAACTCAAAGCGACTTACAGCAAGAAAAAAACACAATAACTGAAATAACTTATAACAAGAGCAAACATTGCAAAACATTTTCAAACAAAATGATACAACCATAATAAAAAATAGCAAATATGACAACAATACAAGAATTAATACCACACTATAAATATAACATATAATAGAAGGCCACATTACACATCCAGTCAGTACTGCAAAAGTAGAAAAAGAATTAAAGCAGCTTCAACTTTAGCTGCCGTATTAGCGGAACGCCCAAAAGCAGGGCCCTACTGTAAAGCAATATTTCATTTATATAGAACTGAATGTAAAAACAGACAGTATGCTAACAACAATAGCTAAGCGAGGGGCACCACTGGCCAAAAGCCACATGTTTACCTGGTATCAAACCTCCATCAGTGTTGCTGCTGCTTGTACCTGGCTGATCACCATAAATCTCTGAGGGCCAAACTACATGTTCTGCTGAAAGCTTAGCATGCACCTACCTCTATTTTTTTTCTTTAATTAATTACAACTATGGGGGCCCCAATTGTTATTGGGAGTACAGTATACAGGGAGGTAAGGTTAATCCCTTTCCTCCCCAGCCATGATTGGAACAACCCCGCCCCCTCGTCCCCGCATGCAGGCAAAGTCTCCATTGGTGGCAATGAGAACATTTTCCCCTACATCTTATACATGTGTTGGGGGAGTTGATGGCTAGAGGGAAGGGATAAATGGCCCCTCCTCGTGTGCTGCCATCCCAGTAACAATCTTCTGTCCTTTATCTGTAATGACTTAAAGACTGAAGACATATCTGCACACAGTGCATTCAACCTAATGTGGAGTTTGGTCCTGAAGGTAAGATATGGCGACTTGTCCAAGGCTGTACAGTAAATATGTGGCAGCAGTGGGACTCCCTGATCAAAGCACTGCTCTCTAGCCATCAGGCATCACTAGCTTTACAGCTCTCCTTTGCTACATAATAGGTTATCAGGCAGCTTGGGTTGTTGTGTATTTCTGGACTTGGATGGTTGAATGCTCCTCTGTATAAAACTCCCTGCACATAGAAGACTAGATGTCAGAGAAAAGAGGTCTAGCCAGATATACTAACTTCTTATGTGTTTAGATTTGGAGGACTTCTCAGCTAGGCAACCCCCCATTTGTAGTCTGAAGTGGTAAAGTCCAAAAATAGTTTTACCACCTCTGCTGATCCATAGCCGCTTCACTTACTACATTCCCCATTTTATTTTAACTGAATCTGGCTGGACAAACGAGTGCTATAAAAAAGTGCACTGTGTTAAATTTTCTGTGTTATTCTCCCCCCCTTTCCTCTTTTCAGAACGCTGGATGTTTTCGTCAGTTTGAATCAAGGGCAGACCCCCATCGCCAGCTCTTTAATAATTACTGCAACAGACTGTGTAAGTACATGTTTAAGAAGAGCCAGGAGCTGTTCTTGATCTGAGGTCTGTGCTGCCAGCTGAAAATTGGATAGTCCATATTGTAAGATTGGCTTTCATGGGAATGGTTTTCAGTGCAGACATACAGTACATGCTTGCTATGACTTATTTTAGAACCATTTTTATTTGTAATTCAATGAGATTTATATCACTAAATTAAAAAAAATCTTTAAGCAATTTACATAAAATAATATAAAATATTCATAAGAAAATACCAGTAAAACGGGCAGGCTTTAAAAATAGGCAATGGAATTCCAAATAGACCACGGGAAAATGATGGAATCCAGAGATTGCTTTCTCAGAGTTGTTAGGCAGGAAGAACCTAGGAAGCTTCCTTCCACTGAGTCAGATCATTGGTCCATCTAGCTCAGTACTGTCTACACTCACTTGCAGGGGATCTCCAGGATTTCAGACAGGATTTTCTCCCAGTCCTGCCTGGAGATGCCAAGGATTGAACATGGGACCTTTTGCATGCAAAGCATGTGCAGTATCACTGAGTTACTGCCCCTCCCCTCAGTTCACCTCATTTATTGAATAAACAATCATACTCTCTCTGGCCATTATATGGGTGGTGCTGCAACACAGAGAAAATCAGGTCAGAAATTCTCCAGCTTGCAAGTGGTTCCTTGTTCCCAGGGAACTCTGGGAATTGCAGCTCAACGGGGGGAATAGGGGTCTTCTAAAAGCTCTCAGGGCCCTTAACAAATGGCAGTTCCCAGAATCCTTTGGGGAAAGCCATGACTTTAAATGTATAGTGCAGATGAGGGCCAGTATATGTATAAACAGTATGAGGCCCATTTGCTAGAAATACTTTCAGCAGTCAGTAAATGGCTTCAAAATCCACTTCACTTGTGAAGTCCCTTTGAGATGCAGCTCTGTCACTTAAAATACAAGTGTGTGTGTGTTTGCGTGCACACACACACAGCTTCTATCCTTGCTTTTGTAAAGAGTCCGGAGCTCAACTACTAGTAGATTCGGACTATTCTAAAAAGAGGACCTACTTTTATGTGTTGGAAAAAGGAAAATCAAAATGTGTATGTTTTGTAGGCAGAAAATGCAGCTATTGTAGCAAGAATAAAATGATGATAAATGATGCAGATTTACTTTATTTTCCTTGTCAACTATATTGAGACCTTTTGTTAGCATAAATATTATGATCACAGTTTTTGATGGTAAACAGGTGAAAATAGTCACGGTTTACAGGCTTTTTGTTCTCCTGTTGTTGATCCATTTTTGATTGTATTTTTTTCCCTTTGTGTAGTTGGCCATTGTGAAAATCCATAACTAAGAAGTGGGAAGAAATAGGGAGATTCCAATCTATCTAATGTGCTTATCTGAATGTTTTGTTTGTTTAAAAAAGGTGTGAAAAAGAGATGAATAAAATCAGCAGCTTGATCTTTGGTTACACCCACTTTCTCATTTGGCATCTCAGCCCTGATCAGGAAACATGTTTGCAGATTTTCACTGGCAGAAAAAGCAGCAGTTCCTCTGCAGAAAACAGTGTTGACAAAACTAAGTCCTAAATATTGCTGCTGCAGAAGACCTCTCTCTCTCCTTCTCTCTCTCTTTTCTTAAAGAAGCCCTTGTAGTTTCAGGAAACATGCACAGAAGTGAGTCTGTACTGCTAAGTTGCTCAGATACGTCTTAAGAGCAAATAAATGTAAGAAGGGGATAAAGAACAAATGAATTAAGGCTGTCCATAATTTTAGGTATCTTTTATAACCATACAGGATTGAAATTCTGGAAATAATCTCTTAAAGGCCAGATTTCAAACAAAGAAAGAATCTCATTTATTTTATTTATTAATTATATTTCTATACCGCCCAATAGCCGTAGCTCTCTGGGCAGTGCACAACATAAAAACATCCAATATACAAGTAAAAACATATATCAACAACTTAAAAACAATATACCAAAAGTAGTAGAACATAATTAAACATATAAACAACTACAACACAAGCCTAAAAATATTAAAACGTATTAAATCAGTTAAAAGTATTAAGATGTTAAGTAATTAAAATTACTAAAATATTAAGAGCGTAAGTGCAAATGTAGGTGTTACAATAGATATTAAAAATGTTGTTAAAATGTTGTTAAAAAGCCTGGGAGAACAAAAAGGGTTTTATCTGGCGCCGGAAGGACAGCATGTTGGTGCCAGGCGTACCTCATCGGGGAGAGAGTTCCATAGTTCGGGGGCCACCACAGAGAAAGCCCGTTTTCTTGTTGTCACCTTCCGGGCTTCTCTCTGGGTGGGCCCCCGAAGGAGGCCCTTCGATGTTGAATGCAGAGTACGGGTAGGTTCATATCGGGAGAGGCGTTCCACCAGGTATTGTGGTCCCAAGCCGTGTAAGGCTTTGTAAGTCAAAACCAGCACTTTGAATTGAGCCCGGAAGCATATAGGCAGCCAGTGCAAGTGAGCCAGAATCGGAGTTATATGTTCACATCTCCGAGTCCCTGTTAGCAATCTGGCCGCTGCGTTTTGCACGAGCTGCAGCTTCCGAACTGTCTTCAAAGGCAGCCCCACGTAGAGTGCATTGCAGTAGTCCAATTTTGAGGTTACTAGTGCATGGACAACTGAAGCAAGGTTTTCCCTATCCAGATAGGGACGTAGTTGGGCCACCAACCGAAGTTGATAGAAAGCATTCCGTGCCACCGAGGCTACTTGTGCCTCTAGTGACAGGGATGGTTCTAAAAGAACTCCCAAACTACGGATCCAAGATGGATATCCTTAAGGGTGGTATACAAAGAGCTTTAATGATTCACACAAATGGTCCAAGTTTTACTGCATTTCCACCACCTGACAATTCAGATTGCAGAGTCTGAAAAGCTCAATATCAAACTTATTGGGCTGAAGCTTAACCTTTGTCAGCTGAAATTTGCCCCAAAGTGCAAATACATCAGGGATGGGGAACCTGTGGCCCTCCAGATGTTTCTGGACTACAACTCCCATCATCACTGGCCACACTGGCTGGGGCTGATGGGAGATGGAGCCCAAGAACATCTGGAGGGCTCCAGCTTCCCCATCCCTGAAATGCCTCAAAAGTATGTAACACTTTCAGAAACCACTGATGCAAGAGTGCATTTGGAAGGTGGTTGCTCTGTTGTACTTGCCACTGAAATAACAGTTGAGAGTGAGGATACAGATGCACCATTGCGGCCGCAAGGAGCCTCCTGGCAGAGCTTTGCTGGGTGGTAAATGGGCTTTTGTCATCTGGCCAAGAGAGCTTTGAGCTGACACCCTCAGCAGCTTATTGTAACAACTTTGGGAGGCACTTTAGGGACAGAATCGCTCAGATGTCTGTTCCATTTGTTCTGGGTCAGTTTTGATTATTGTTTGAAGAAGTGAGGCTGGCCACCTTCGCTCTTGACCTTTCCCCCCCTTGGCTTCTTAGAGCTAGCCATGCAGTGGGGGGTTGATTGGGTGGGTCCAGGGAATGATTAATTCTTCATTGGAAGAGCATAGAGTACCATCCACCTTGAAGGAGGCGGTGGTGCATCCCCTCCTTAAGAAGACCTCCTTGGATCCATCTATCACCCAGTGGCAAATAATCCCTTTTTGGGCCAAGGTGCTCAAGAAGGTAGTGTCGGTCCAACTTCAGGCATGCTTGGAAGTGACTGAATATCTAGATACATTCAAGTCTGGTGTCAGGCCTAGTCATGGTGCTGAAACTGCCTTGGTCTCCCTGGTCGATGAGATTTGTTGAGAGAGAAATGGGGGAGTGCAACCCTGCTCTTTCTTCTTGATCTCTCAGCAGCTTTTGATACCACTGGCCACAGTATCCTTCCGGAGTGGCTCAGCGGGGTGGGGAGCACTGTGCTTCGGTGGTTCTGCTTCTACTTCTAGGGAAGTTTCCACAAAGTAGTTATGGAAGGCTTCTTCTGTTTGACACTGTGGAAGCTTTCTTGTGGTGTCCTGCAGGGTTCCATTTGTCCCCCATGCTGTTTAACATCTATATGAAGCTCCTGGGAGTGGTCATCAGGAGTTTTGGAGTGAAGTGTCACTAATATGTGGATGACACTCAACTCTATCTCTCATGTTCCATCTGAATCGGGAGAGGTTGTTGAGGTGCTAGATAGGTGTCTGAAGGTAGTGATGGGCTGGGTGTGGGCCAAGAAACAAACTGAATCCTGGAAATACAAAGGAGTTATGAGTCTAGAGTTCTCATGTCCAGGCAGTGGAGAGATGGCCTGTTCTGGATGGGATTGCATTTCCCTGGAAGGAGCATGTTTTTAGCTTGAGGGTACTGCTCAATTCAGCATTGTCACTGGGGGCTCAGGTGGTCTCGGTGGCTACAAGGGCATATTTCCAGCAGGTTCGCCAGCTACGAACCCTTTTGGACAGAGATGACTTCACAATAGTACTCCATGCTCTGGTAACTTCCAGATTGGATTATTACAGTGTGCTCTATTTGGAGCTGCCCTTGATGACTTGGAAATGCCAACTAGTCCAAAATGCAGCAGCCAGATTACTGGCTGGGGTTGCTTTTAGAACCCATATAACACTGTTCTAAAACCAGCAGCCCTAAATTGTGGAATCCTCTCCCTACAGAGGTGCGCCTGGCACCTTCGCTGTACAGTTTTCAGCAAATGCTAAAGATGCACCTTTTAAAACCCTGGGCTTTGGCACTTGAGATGTATGTTTTCAGGACCCACCCTATTCCTGTGGATGTAAAGGTTTCAGTTGGTTTGAATACTGTATTTTAAATGTCTGTACCCCACCGTAGGATGTACTGGTAATGGCAGCCAATAATAATAATAATAATAATAATATATTAAAATAGGTGGCCTTCACATTTTGATTACTGTTAAAAACAGAAGTAAACAAAAATTGATTCATTTTTCTTAATTGATATGAATTTGGAATAGTAAATGAATGAATTTGCAAAGCCCTGTAGTGCATGACTGATATTATCAGCAGTAGGTGGCTTTGCAGGAAAATTACCATTCTTATTGGTAGACTCGTTGGCTGTTTCTGTTTCAGTGATATTATGTAGTGCAATGCAGAGAGGGAGAGAGTGGGAGAGTCACTAATAATTTCAGTGAATGTGAATGTAACTATTATCTTTTCCTCTTGTTTTTTTCCATAGGCAAATGGTATCGCTGCACTTATAGCTATCCTTGTATTGTTACTCTTGCTGGGCCTTGTTCTCCTATGGTGGTTCTGGCCTCTGTGTTGTAAAGTGGTGAGTGAAATGAATCCATGAATATAGCATGATATATAGATATATTATTTTGGCAGCAGATTTCATCTCTGTATGGTGATAATGTATGATGCGGTAGAGGTAAGCCACAAAATTGCAAGCTTTTTGTGTGTGTGATGAGCACTGGTACTGATGGAGCACCCACAGGTAGGGCTGGGAGACACTCTTGCCTGAAACCCTGCAGAGCCACTGACAGTCATTGCAGACAATGCAGACCAATGGTCTGACTCAGTATAACGGAGCTTCCTATGGCATGAGATGTAGCTTCTTTTGTGGACGTATGGCACTGGCCGCTCATTAATATAATCTTTGAGAGGTTGTCGCATCCATCCAACCTCTGAGGGCCTATCCACATGTTACGTGAAATGTGTAGCATGCAGCATTGTTTGTAGTTTAGAAAATTATTGTTGAGTTAGGGTGGTGGTGCTTCATTGGGACCACAGTGCTTGGGCAGGAGAAACTTAACCCTTCCCTCCCAAACTGCAGTCCCTTGAAAATCCCCTTCCATGGCTTTGTGACATTATTAGGCAAGCCACTGGACTAGTCTGGACAGTCCATATCTTGGAATAATAAGCTCCAACTCCCCTTATAATACTAGAAGCCAGGGACATCTAATGAAACTGCACGTTGGAAGATTCAAGACAGGTAAAATAAAGACCTTCTTTGCACAGTGCATACTTCGTTAAACTATGGAATTTTCTCCCAAAGGATGTAGTGATGGCTGTCAGCATGGATGGCTTTAAAAGGGGATTGAACAAATTCCTGGAGGATAAAGCTATAAATGGCTATTAGCCACAATGGCTATGTTCTACCTCCACTGTCAGAGGCAGCTGGCATTGCAGTATTAGTTCCTGGGAATCACAAGTGGGGAGAGTTGTTGCTGCTTGCAGGCTTCTTATTGGGACATCTGGTTGGCCACTGTGTTGAGCAGGATGCTGGCGTAGATGGGCCTTCGGCCTGATCCAGCAGGCTTTTCTTATGTTCATCGTCCATTGAATGATCTGGCAAATAAACTAGGAGGCCTTCCATTATAGTTTCCTAACTATGACTTAATTCAACTAAAAACCATAGGTTAATAACCTGGCTTGTTCTGCAGCTGTAGCTTCCTGGTTTGGACAACACAGGAAACTATGGTTAATGGAAGACTTCCTGGTTTGTTTGCTCCCTCATGTGAAGGGAGGTGCAGATGGGCTGTGTGCATGACCAAAGGCTTATCCCAGTCTGCATCTCTGTTGGCATTTTTTCAAATATTTTTCTTAAAACTTATATTTTTAAAGATGTGTTGTTTTTAATATGTTTTATAGATTTTTTAGTGTTTTGTCATTTGCTTGGGCGTCTTCTGGGAGGAAGGGCGGGATATAATAATAATAATAATAAACTTTTATTTCTAGGCCGCCTATCTGGCCGAATTAACGGCCACTCTAGGCGGCGTACATAGACTAAAATATAACATAGAGTAAAATATAACATATAATACTAAACAAAACCCCAGTAGTCTATAGACATCCCGAGCAGCAGGTTCACGCACACATACACACATATAAATTTAATAAATAAATAATACATATTATGAGTTCCAGTTTTGGAAAAATGGCGAGGTATAAATAAAGATAATAATAATAATAATAATTCACATCTTGGCTTAAGACAAGATATGATTCTCCAGATTTGGTCACTGTCTCTTGCCCACCTCCCTGCTTCTCAGCTACAATTTGGGGATAACATTACTCATATACCTTACAGGGCTGTTGTAAAGGATTACTGAGATAATTTGCCTGAAATCCTTCTGGAAAGAATAAAAGTGTTGTTGTTGTTTTAATAAGAATATAGGAAGCGGCTTTTATATCATGTCAGAGCATTGGTCCATCTAGCCCAGTATTATTGGCACTGACTGGTAGCAGTTCTCCTGCCTTTCCCAGCCCTGCCTGGAGACACCAGGGAGCGAACCTGAGACCTCTTGCATGCAAAGCATGTGCTCTGTCACTGAGCTGTGGTCCTTCCCTTGAGCATCTTTAATTCCTCTTCCCCCCCCCATATTTGTGTCCCAAGAAGAGGCGAGAACAAGCCTGTATTCTGTTTCAGCAATTGAAATTGGTTTGGTTAAGGTGCCTTTTTAGTTATCCTATGTCTGCAAAAGTAAAAAATAAAAATACTGTAGGGGTTGAGCAAAAAAAAAAGTTGAAGAGGAAATATCCCCCCCCCCCAATACCCATCCTGCCATGCTATTCAGTTTTCTTTTTGGCAGTAGGCAGTTGGCATCCACTATGTCACATGAATCGGGCATGCTGTTTAATTGTTGGCAGGAGCCAGTTGGTGATTTTTTTTCCACTTGATCTGCAGTCCATGCACACCACCAGGTTGTTGGTTTTTCATTTTTTACTTCCCTCTCCTTTTTTTCTTTTTTAAAAAGAAGTTTGCTGTTGACAGTTCTTTCACTCTTCCCTGAATGTTAGAACATATGACTGTATCAAGCTGGCTCTGGGCTCTGGCGCTGACGGGTTTTTTTAATGCCCACCTCATTTGAACGTTTGAAATGTGTTAATGAGCAGATCAAAGGGATTGTTGCCCGAAGCAAATAATTTTTTTTCTTTTTGGGGAAAAAAAGAGAGAAGAAATAGGCTGTCCTCCAAAATAGAGTCTTAATTTTGTTTTTTTGGTTTTTTCCGCGGCTAAGTAAATGTGAAGCAGCCCGTTCATGACAGCGATGATAATAAAAGCAACCCAAATAAAGTTGGAGTAGGCTCAAACTCTGCATATGGTAAATAAAATGGAGATTGTCTCCTGGGCCCTTGGGATGGTATTTAAGAAATCTGAATTAAACAGAAATCCTGGCTGCCTTGCAATATTATGTCTTTTAACATCTGCAAGTTCTCAGGCTGCAGAAGTTGCCTACTCTCCCTTCCCTCACCCCCACCCCCATGATAAAGATGCTCATCTTTATTTTGAGATATAAGATCTATATGGAAGAATATATGAGCAGGATACTTGCATTTGGGTGTCTGTGCCTGTGCATGAGGTACATGCAGCAGTGCTACCTGAGTCCAGGTGAATGGGCTAATGACATTGGATGCAGGACTGTTGCCACTGCTCAGTAGGTATGGCCTGAGTACCGCCAGCAGAGGGGACTGCAAAAGGACCCTGTCCAAAGCACACTGGCAGAGCGATTCCAAGTTTAGGAAGCCGGTGGAGCTTGTGCTGGCTCAAGTTAGGTTGGTGTAAGCTATGGTCTGAAGGCACATAAGGCCAGCTACCTGCTAAAGCTAAGTAGGGTCAGGTGTGGTCAGTGCCTGGATGGGGGACCGCCTGGGAACCATATGTAAGCCACTTTGGGTTTCTGTCATGGAAAGAAAGGCGAGGTAGAAATGTAATAACTAAATAAATAATAATCCCTGTTCCAAACTCTGTTCAGGAGCGGGACTACTACTGGCTGAACCAACCCAAGCCTGGCAGAAAGAAAACAGCCCTTTAAAATAGAGTTTGATGTATGCTACTCTGTTTTGTTTGCATAAGTTCCGCCAGATTATGTGACTGAGCCGAAAGTGGTTTGCAATTGGTTTGTAAGTCTCTGCTTGCCCCGTATCACCCTCGACTTGCCCCCAGAATGCCTTTTTAAAAAAATCATGCCGATGTAGCTTCCACTGTGTGAGCCAGCTTAGCTCCAGCTCAGCTGGGCTGAGGGAGTTACATTGGTGTATCCCTGGTTGAGTCGGGATGCGGGAGTTATGCCCAATATCTACCTTTTCCAAACTCACTCATTCCAGCAGATCTTGGGTTTGGATTGCGTTGTGAGCTGCTTTTTAAAGGAAGAACAGGCTACCATTTTCTTTATGTATATATTTACTAATTTACAGAATTGATATGCTGTCTTTCTTCTACTATTGGCCCCCAAGGTGATCAGCAATTTATTAATAAATGTCATAACCGTTTGGGGAAGGGAGCATACGCTTTTGAATGCAGAAAGCCCCACGTTCAGTCCTTGGTGTCTCCAGTTGAAAAGGATCAGCTAGCAAGTGATGGGAAAGACCTCTTCCTGAGACCTCAGAAAGACTCTGCCGGTCAGAACAGGCAACATTGGGTTAGATGTTCTTATGAAAGCAAACATTTAAAAGCAAAACAGTTAACACACAAATATACAGCTAAGATGGGCAGCAAAGAACATCATGAAAGCACCAGTTCGAAACAATTTGATTTTGATGTCTTGTCTATTTTGTTTTCATTTGTTTGTTTTTAAGACTTCTAATTAGAGGGAAAACCCAAAGCAAGATAAGACAACACATCAAAATGGAATTACTCATGAAATTAACTTGACCGACTATATCTGACACCTAAAAGATAAGAATGAAGATGCCAGACAGATCTTCTATGGAAGAAAATTCCATAGCTAAATATGGAGAGCTAGTGTGGTGTAGTGGTTAGAGTGTTGGTCTGTGACCTGGAAGACCAGGGTTCAAATCTGCGCTCAGCCATGAAATTCACCGGGTGACCTTGGGCCAGTCACAGTCGCTCATCCTAACCTACCTCACAGGGTTGTTGGGCGGATAAAATGGGGAGGGGCAGAACCGTGTGTGCCACCTTGAGCTCCTTGGAGGGAAGGTAGGATATAAATATAATAATTAAATAAATAAATATTATGCAAAGATAATAGATAATTTTATAGTGGACATGACTTGAGCTTTGTCGTGGTTGTATAGCGCACGTGTGCGCGACCCCCCCCATGTGATGCTATCTCAACCTTTTCCTGTAACTTTACTGGGGCATAGTGGATAAGAGACTGATAGGATGTTCCCAGATTGAATCCCACCTTAGCCATTAACTCACCAGGTTGCCTTAGACAAGCCGCCATTCCTTTGCAGCACCCTCATCTGCAATATGGGGATAATACGGATGTATCTAACACTCTTATAGGGCTGTAGTAAGGACTTAAACCAGACACTGTATGGGGAGCTCTTTGAACATTCTGAACGGCTTATATAAATGCTAGGAGTGATCATGATTATCATTCCATACTCCGTCACTCATAGGTTGCCTACAGCAACTGCAGTGCCTTCTCCACTCCCACCTAGAAGGGACCTGGGAGAAGGGTTAATTAGACAAAAATGCAAGGAAGTAAAGGGAAGCCATGGAAGATTGGTGGCTGTGCAGCATCCGCTATTCCTCCTTGGATATCCTTCATGCTTAGCTCGTCCTTGGTCTGCTATTTCCTTTAATTGTCCCTTTCCCTATAGCCACATCCATTGCCATCATTCTCCCCAGATGTTGCAGCTTCTAATATTGGGAAAGGGTGCTCTTGGATTCTAGTGCTTACCAGTTTCCTCTAGTACTACCACAGTCTCCCTGGGAGCACTGTAGAAAGTTGGGGTATCAAATTGTTAAATAATCTAAATAAGATCAGTAGCTCATGGCCAACAGCCAGCAAACAAGACTGATCAAAGGCCAATCAACAGTAGGGGACATGCTACTGTCAAAATACATAGGAAAGCAAAAATGGAATTTAGGTTGAATATTGCATTTCATCGATTTACATCAGTGGTTTCCAGAGTTTCTCCCCATGAAGCACTTGAAAATTGCTGAGCGTCATGGCGGATCACTTAATGATTTTTCTGCCTGTTGTAGCAATTATAATGGGCTGTGTTAGGTGCCATATGATTTTTAATTGCATTTTTACTGCTTCTTTTATTTCTTATTTATTGTATTTTATTGTATTACAATTTGCATTCCATTGAGTTCAAATGGCAATACAACAAAATACAATATCAGAAATAAAAGAAGCAACAAAATACAGTTAAAGGCAGTATGACCATATAATGTGGACATGCTGCAGACCACCTGAGTGAAGCTGTGCAGGCCACTGTTGGTCCACGGGCCACATTTTGGGAACTCTTGGTCTACATGAACTTGGTAGCTTGTAGAGGCTTGACAGCTGTCATATTTATATCCAGGTTATCCTGATACTGTGTGAGTCTAGATGATCTTTGCCATCTATCTTTTTCCCTCTCTTTCCCCTCCCTGCATAGGTCATTAAGGATCCTCCTCCCCGGATACAGCCATCAGCTGCAATAGAGGTATGTTGTGAAACTGCTCAAAGGGTTTGTTACTGTAGGCTTGAGTAGTTCCATCTTTGCACAAACAACTCAGAGATGTAAATAAGCAAGCCCAGAACTACCGACTTAACTCAGCTCATGTCATCACATGATACCTTTTTCTTGTTCTCTTCCGGCAGCAGCCGGTTATGTAGATTGGAGATGGGGGGTGGGGGGAGAACATGCAAAGACCATGCTAACATCAGGAGATTGGGTAAGTGATCCTAAATGTTATGAAAGAGAGACAGATGATTCAGGGATGCTGTTTCCAGTGGCAACGCCATGTCAAATTCAATGGGCTGTATGCAATTTAAGTCCTAATCAAAGCAGACCCATTGAAATGAATGAACCTGTTAGTCATGCCTATAAACTTCAATGGGTTTAACCTGAGTAGGACTAGCATTGAATCCCACCCTATGTATATTTCTGCCTTAAGGCGGATATTTTTTATTGTATCAGGTTATTATGTTCATGAAGGAGTATTGTCAATGAGGACTCTGAGTTAAGCAGAATGCTTTTTTTTTTTTTGCCTGGTGAAGCTTGATCTACACTTTTGCAGTGTTGTCATGGTTATCATGACCTCTAGATCTTGATTGTTGTTTGGGATACTTTATAAACATGTATAATCGTATGCTTCCATTTTAGTCTGGGTAGTCAAACGAGTAGCAATAAATAAAGCAAGAATTGATAGTCAAGTGTAGTACACCTTTCCTGTATACACAGCATACTCCATTAGACAGATTGGTTCTCCTGAAGTACACAGGTAAAGTGGCTGTGTTGCTCGAACGGAATTGGAGTGTAATAGACACTTCAAAATGCATTGCGGTACAAATTGATTTTCCTTGCACATAACTTGAATGCTAGGTTTATGCTTTCTGTGGATGAAGGCACCGGAAGGAGGGAGGGAAAAATTGCTTTTTAATTCAGATAATATCTTATTCGCTCTCTTTTTTTAGAAGCAGAGCTTTAAGCACATAAGCATCTTCTGATGATATCAAAAATTCAGACATTTATATTTTTTCTTAAGTGTTCGCTTCGATGAAAGTTAACTTCCAAATTGCAAGGTGTACATGGATTAGTCATATACACACAGTCAGTGTATTTTAAGATTGTCCTAAAATGGAAAGGACAGTATGGACTTGCAGCACAATCCTCACCAAGTCTACTTGGAAGTAAGTCCTGTTGAATGCGATGAGGCTTACTCCCAGGAGAGTTTAAGATTGCAGCCTTAAACTAGTTCAGTGGTAGGAAGGTGATAGTGATTCCCATTCTCTTGGGAATGACCATTCAGGTTCTCGGGCTCACTTGTAGAGAATATCTATATATTTGCTTGCTTGCTTACTTGGGCGTCCATCTACATATATGTTCTCTGTGTGACTCCTAGGACAAAGACTAAGATCCAGTATTAAAACACAAAACAGAGTAATGCAACAACAAAGACAATAAAACGTCACATAAAAGCTTTCATTTCTAGCACAGGAAAAACTATCTGGCTGTTCAGGTTATAGGAGGGGAGGGGAGGGGAGTGGGAGAGTCCACTGGGGAGGGGCTGGGTTTATTCATCCAAAAGTAGACATTGTCTCCTTTCCTGTTTTGATTAGTTCTTTCTTCAGAAAAAAAGGCAATTACAAGTCCATTGGAATAACCTAGGCGCAGTTTGGTTCCCTTTTAAATAAATAATAAACAAACTTAAAATCTGTTTTGGATTTTTGCCCAGGATGAAGATGATTCTTTGCCTCAAAAGAAATGGCCAACGGTGGATGCTTCCTATTATGGTGGACGAGGAGTTGGAGGAATTAAAAGAATGGAGGTTGGTATTGTAAAGCGTTGAGCCACTGCACTATGCGAGGTAAAGTTGCGAGGCGCTAGCGGTGGCTAGTGTGGAAAGTGGCTAGTGTAGCTCCGTGGTAGAGCATCTATTTTGCATGCAGAAGGTCCCAGGTTCAATCCCTGGCATCTCCAGATGGGAATGGGAGAGACACTAGTCTGAAATCCAGAAGAGCCGCTGCCAGTCAGTGCCGACAATGCAGAGCTAGATCAACTGATTCAGTATAAGGTAGCTTTCTACGTTGCATTTTAGAACCAGTCATGCTGACAACCATGCATCAGTGTCACATCACATGTTACAGTGATAGACCAGTGTAACTGAAATGCTGCTCTGCTCCTTCAGTCATCCAATGAAGGGGACAGAGCATAGGACAGAGTCAGAGACTCTAAAGGCCTCTTGTTGGAGAAATTTGCCTTCATTGGCAATGATTTATTGGATGAGTTTCAGTTGGTGCAGCTTGAGGATGTTGACAAGATCCTTGGACTGGTGCGGGCAACCACGTCTGTGCTGGATCCTTGCCCCTCTTGGCTGGTGAAAGCTGGCAGGACCGGAACCGCCGGCTGGGCCAAGGAGGTAATCAATGCCTCTTTGCGAGAGGGTGTGGGTCCCTGACTGCCTAAAAGCGGCGGTAGTGAGACCGCTCCTGAAGAAACCCTCCTTGGACCCAGATAACTTGAACAACTATAGACCTGTGGCGAATGTTCCGTTCCTGGGCAAGGTTCTGGAACGGGTGGTGGCCGGCCAGCTCCAGGGACTCTTGGATGACACTGATTATCTTGATCCGTTTCAATCCGGTTTTAGGCCTGGGTTTGGTACCGAAACAGCCTTGGTCGCCCTGTATGATAACCTTTGTCGGGAGAGGGACAGGGGGAGTGCGACCCTGTTGATTCTCCTTGATCTCTCAGCTGCTTTTGATACCATCGACCATGGTATCCTTCTGGGAAGGCTCACGGAGTTGGGGGTATTGCTTGGCAGTGGCTCCGCTCCTACTTGGTGGGTCGTCAACAGAAGGTAGTGCTTGGGGAACACTGCTCGACACCCTGGACTCTCCATTGTGGAGTCCCACAGGGATCGGTACTGTCCCCCATGCTTTTCAACATCTATATGAAGCCGCTGGGTGCGGTCATCAGGAGTTTTGGAGTGCGTTGTCACCAGTACGCTGATGACACGCAACTCTATTTCTCCTTTGCATCTTCCTCAGGTGAGGCTGTTAACGTACTAAACCGTTGCCTGGCCGCGATAATGGATTGGATGGGAGCTAACAGACTGAAACTTAATCGAGACAAGACCGAGACGCTGTTAGTGAGTGCCTTCTCTGCCCAGATGGTGGATGTTCACCCTGTTCTGGATGGGATTACACTCCCCTTGAAAGAACAGGTTCGTAGCTTGGGAGTTCTTTTTGACCCTTCCCTGTCTCTTGAGGCTCAGGTAGCCTCAGTGGCACGGAATGCTTTCTACCATCTCCGATTGGTAGCCCAGCTACGTCCCTATCTGGACAGTGACGACCTCGCCTCAGTCGTTCATGCTCTGGTAACTTCCAGATTGGACTACTGCAATGCGCTCTACGTTGGGCTGCCCTTGAAGATAGTTCGGAAACTACAGTTAGTCCAGAATGCAGCGGCCAGATTATTGACGCGGACCAGAAGGTCCGCTCATATAACACCTGTTTTGGCCCATCTGCACTGGCTTCCTATTTGTTTCCGGGCTAAATTCAAAGTGCTGGTTTTGACCTATAAAGCCTTACACGGCATGGGACCGCAATACCTGGTGGAGCGCCTCTCCCAATATGAAACTACCCGTACACTGCGCTCAACATCCAAGGCCCTCCTCCGAGTACCATCCCATCAAGAAGCTCGGAGGATGGTGACTAGAAATAGGGCCTTTTCAGTTGTGGCTCCCAAACTGTGGAATGGTCTTCCCAATGAGGTGCGCCTGGCGCCGACGCTGCTATCTTTTCGGCGCCAGGTGAAAACCTTTTTATACGCCCAGGCATTTTAAAGTGTATTTTTACAGTATGTTATTACTATGTTGTATTCTGGATGTTGTTTGGTTCTCGTATTGTTTGTGTGTTTTTGTTTTTTGAGTTATTATATTTATTGTATTTATATATTGTGCCTGCTTTTACCTTTTATGTACACCGCCCAGAGAGCCTTCGGGCTTAGGGCGGTATATAAATAAAATAAAATAAATAAATAAATTGGAACACATTGCTCAATATGAGCTCTCCTTGGTGCAATGGCACTCACCCTCCTTGCTGCTCTGCCTTGTGGGATTAGGACAGGGTTGGGGAACTTCCCCCCCCCGCCCCCAATACTGCTGGACAACTACTCCCATCACCCTGACCATCGGCCACTTGGATGGAGCTGATGGAAGCTGGAGTCCAACAACATCTGGAGGGCCATAGACTTCCAGCTCTAAATGGTTAGGTTCCACTGCGACTAGCCTACAATGAAGTCTGATGGACCTGAAAGGTCTGTGAGATGACGCGACAATAGAGTGGCAGATAATTCTTCCTCCTTGCTGCTGCTGGAACAGTGGAAAGGTTAGAGTTCCCCTTTATTCAGCACTGGTTAGGCCTCATCTTGAGTACTGTGTCCAGTTCTGGAGACCACACTTGAAGATGGATGCAGACAAACTGAAACAGGTTCAGAGAGGGGCAATGAGGATGATCAGGGGACTGGAAACAAAGCCCTGTGAGGAGAGACTGCAAGAACTGGGCATGTTTAGCCTTGAGAAGAGAAGACTGAGGGGGGGAATATGATAGCACTTTTCAAGTACTTCAAAAGGTTGCCAAACAGAGGAGGACCAAGAACTCGCCTCGATCATCCCAGAGTGCAGGGGCTCAAGTTACAGGAAGGCAGATTTCGGTTGACCGTCAGGAAAAACTTCCTAACTGTTAGAGTGGTACGACAATGGAATCAATTACCTATTGAGGTCGTGGGCTCTCCAAAATTGGAGGCCTTCAAGAGGCAGCTGGACAGTCATCTATTGGGTATGCTTTAAGTCGGATTCCTGCATTGAGCAGGGGGTTGGACTGAGTGGCTTAGAGGCCCTTTCCAACTCTACTATTCTATGATTCTATGATAAGGAAGTTTCTGAACCAGTGCTGGTTCAATTCCACAGTGCCCATCCTCCTTTCAGGTTTTCTATTTGAGAACCAACCCTAAGGGGACCGGATAGAGGTTTATCAGGTTACGAATGGTATGAAGAAAAAGTGGAAGGATATTCCCTCTTTCATAACTCATCCAATGGAATTTAGTTAGTAAATTTCATATTGTAATTGAAACCTTAAGCGTTTTTTAAATGCCAACGAAAAGGAATCCATATAAAAAATACAAAATAAATCCCACATTCAAAACCGTACAATACTACTGCTAATCATAATAGTAATTCCACATTTTAAGTAACGTAATTAAAGAGATTTCTTTATTTTATAAAACATCAAAGCACTTTACAACAAATAAACAATATAAAATGCAATAAAAACAAGATCAACTCCTACAAAGCAACATCTTCTTAAGTCTGGCAGAACTGAAAAGTTTTCAGCAGGCATTTAAAAATTAAAGCAGAAGGCGCTTACTGAATTGCTTTTGGCAGGGCATTCCAGAGAACTGGGCTGAGAACTTTAAACTATGTACATAAGGAATTGACTTGACAGTAGATTAAAGGCAGATGAAATAAAGTAGTTCTTCACACAGTGTATTGTTAACATATGGAATTAACATCTAACAATGACTCACCACTACCTTAGGTGAAAAATGAATGGAAAATAGATCTGTGGGTGCCTATTAGCCATGGTGGTAAGATGAAATCAATGTTAGCATACCTCTGAATTCCAGGTATTCCTGGGGATAAACAGCGGGAATTAGCTGTTGTCTTTGCATCCAACTTGTGGACTTGCAGACACTTAGGAAACCGCTTAGGGGTTTTGTTACAATCTAGCGATATATACATTTTGTTAAATAAATAAAAATAAATTCAACTGACCACTTTTGGAATCAGGATGCAGGGACTAAATCAGCCTTCACTGTACTGGCTGGAGCTGATGGTAATGGCAGCAGCCAGTGTAGTGGGACAGAGCTGCCCTCCCAACACTGATGTCACTGCAGCTTACCGGGATGGGGATGGGGTGGGGCTAGATGATGTCAAGGTTATGCAAACACACGGATGGACCACCGTAACTCAGTGGTAGAGAATCTGCCTTGCATGTAAAAAGTCCCAGGTTCAATCCCCAGCATCTCCAGGAAGGGCTGGGAGAGACTCTGGACTGAAACCCTGGGGAGCTGCTGTCAGTCAGTGTAGACAATACTGAGCTAGATGGACCAATGGTTTGACTCTATGTAAGGCAGCTTCCTATGTTCCATTGAGCTAATCCAGCACTACCAGCGATGCATCCACACAGCCCCAATCTCACTGCTGCTCTGGCCAGCTGCAGTCCCATCCAGGTAAGCTGCGGTGATGCTGGTGTCAGGAGAGCATCTCCGCACACCCTCACTGGCCACCACTGGGTGGCAGCTGTGATCCAAAACCTCTGGAGGGCACCAGGTAGGTGGAGGTGGGCAAGATGGACTTTTGGACAGTTCTATCAGGGCTCTTCTTTCTGCTCAAGAATATCTTATGCGTTAACTTTAGGGGGGTCTGTAGATCATGACTGCTTTGACTTCACTGGAGTCATTACTCATGCAATTTGATACATGCTTTGCTGCCAAGTTGGGTTTTTGAAGCTAAAATTTCTTTTTTTTTAAAGTGTTCCTAAGTTGACTAAATCTTAATTGTAGCCAGATTGACGTACTTCCCCTGATGTCAATAGGAGTTTCCATTTTTATCTGTGGAGCAATTCTAGGCATCTTTTCATAGATTAGGGAAGAACTGACTTCAACAGTTTTGCTTCATCAGGATTTTGAAAAAGAGAAAGGCTTGTTTCAACATCCAAATGCAAAACGAAGGAGGGGAAGGAAGCAAGTCTTTTCAAGATATTTTAAAATCATTTGGGGGGAAAATTACAGTATAGCATGAGTATTCTCATTTGTGGGCTAGCCAAGAACTCTTACAAGGGTGGTGGGTATTTTGGATGATTTGATTCTTCTGCAGCTGATGCCGTGTTGTGGTTAGAAGCATGACCTACAAATCTCATAAACTCATGGGAGGAGGTAGCTTGGTTTAGGCAAGCAACTGTCTCTCAGCCTCAGATCTGCTGTATGTGGATAATAATGTTGGCTTATTGTATTACTGAACTCAATGAAATTTAGGCCTCAGCAGCACTATACATTTAAAGTAATATCACGCCACTTTTAACAGTCATGTACACACACCCCAGGCAGAATCCTGTAAACTGTAGTTTGTTAAGGGTGCCGAGTAGCTATTAGGAGACCCCTGCTCCCCTCACAGAGCTACAATTCCAAGAGTGGTTCCAATCCCCTCTTCTCAGGGAACTTTGGGAAGTATAGGTCTCTGGGGGAAATATGAGTCTCCAAACAATTCTCAGCATCCTTAACGAACTTCATTTTCCAGGATTGCTTGGGGGAAACCATGACTGTTTAAAGTGGTATGAATAGATATGCATGAGATCATGCTGTATGTTTACTGTTTAGTAGAGAATTACGCTTCACACAGACAAATGCATACAGTTGTTTCAGTAATTCTATTGACCCAGTTTGCATGTAATGCTAAGCCAAAAAATGGCTTAGCATGAATTAGCAAATGTGCAGATTCCTGGACTGAAGATTTCCACAGTACTCCTCCCTTATCCTTCTGCTGCCACATTACTAAAGCTAAACTTCGGCTATGGAGCAGTATACAAGTTTGTTTAATTAATAAATAAATAAACAAACAAACAAACTATGGTAGGCTTAGTGTTATGTCTAACACCAGGCTTACATAACCAAGGTTTGCTCTTGGTTTACTACTCACTGTTTGTCTGGGGGAGACAAACCACAAACCCGTGTTTGGATGTAATACTAGACCTGGGTAGTGCAGCAGTGTCAGGACTAGGGCAGGAGCACCATGGCCATGATTTTCGGTCTGAGAACCCAGCTGCTTGCTCATTTGCATGAAGTCATTGCTTGGCTTAGCGTTGTGCGTGGGCTGGATATGCATGACAACACACGGCCTCTCTGAGAACGGGTCTTGCTTTCTTCAGGTCCGCTGGGGTGATAAAGGATCGACCGAAGAAGGTGCGCGGCTAGAGAAAGCCAAAAATGCTGTGGTGAAACTCCCTGATGAGCCCGAAGAGCCATTTCAACCTAGACCTCCAAGACCCAAGCCTACTACCTCATTGACTGCTCAGGAAAAGTGGTACACGCCTATTAAGGTGCTCCTTACATCTTTTGTCATTAAATGCAGTGTTTGCTTTGCAGTTGTATTATGGGGTGCGTCGGTGCTGACCTTAAAGCAGTTGGAAAGCCTGAGAAAACCAAGCGTATGCTTATATTAACTTAAGATCGCAGGGAGAAAATTGGCAGTGCAGTGGCACTGGGTTGCAAGGAGAGTAGAGGAAGCCCAAGCCTATGCTGCTGCTTCATTATGCAGCAAGGGACAGCTGGGTGTATGAAGAACCTCTGTTCTTAAACCAGGTCTTCTTCAGATTGGTCCTCCTGCTCTCACCCCAGCCAAGTGATAGGGCACGGTCATATCAGGGTCTATATGGCCAGCTAGGCATTCAGTAGGCAGGGATAGGAAACTTGTTGCCCTCCAGATGTTGTAGGACTCCAGTGACTATCAGGCCCAGCTAGCATGGCGCATTGTGTCAGGAATGATGGGGATTGTGGTCCAGCAAACATCTGGGGAGCCACACGTTCTCCATCCCCCATGGTGGAGTCTGAAATGCCATCAATTGGAAGGGAAATACCAGGAAAGAGTGTGCAAGGCCTGAAGGCCACGGTGGAGCTAAAGCGAGAAGACACACAAGTTGCACTTTCTCCAAGTCTGGTTAGGCCAAGAGTGCTGCACCTGCTCTTTGCAGCTGCAGGGTCCATCATTTCAGAAGGTCCAGCCTTGTCAAGCCTCCAATATATAAAGTGCCAGGCAACATAGCCTTGTAAATCAAGGCTTTACAGGGGATATGTGCAGATGGCATTTTGCTGAGTCAAAGAGCGGAGGTACAGCAGCTTTAAGTAACAGAAAAGTGTTGGAAGATACCTCTTGCAGAAAACAAGCCGTGGTTCAGCACCTGCTTTGACTAGTCAAAACTTCATTTAAACAAAGGAGAGTTGAGAAAGTCCTTAGACAAGACTAAAAAGACACTTAATCTTTCTTTGATTTTCATATGTGCCTGTGAAGTTTTTTTAAAAAATCTCTTAAATTCAAAATAGTAAAAGACCTGAACTTAGAATTTCCCACTCATTTAACACATTGTTAAGAACCACTTACTTAATCACACATCACTGGCTCAATGTGTTCCCATTAACCAGAATTTATGCCTAATAGCATCCCATTTAAGGTGTGCTCATTGTCCTACGGTGTCATTTGGCTGAAGTTGCTCCCCCAGACATATCCAAGGACAGCTAATGGTTTTGAAAACTGCTGTGTCACGTACGCCAGCTAATCAAAAGTCCTCTTGGTTTCCCCTTTACAGGGTCGGCTCGATGCACTGTGGGCTTTGCTGAGGCGGCAGTATGACAGAGTGTCTTTGATGCGACCGCAGCAAGGAGATGAGGTGTGTGTATGTGTGTGCTTGAAATGCTCAAGACTGACTTGCCATGATTTTTATTTTATTTTTGTCCAACCTTTCCTTCAAGGAGCTCAAGGTGGCATACAAACATGGTTCTCTCTGTCTTGATTTTATTCTCACAACAACCCTGTGACGTAGGTTAAGTTGAGAGGCGGTGACTGGCCCAAGGTCACCCAGTAAGCTTCATGGCTGAGTGGGGATTTGAACCCTGGTCTCACAGGTCCCAGTCCAACACTGTACCCACTGCACCACACTGGTTGTCAGCCAGAGTGCTCTCTTTGGAACATGGAAGGATGAGCAGCAGAGCTCCATGAACCTGGCTTTGATGTTTACTGGGCTAAGAATAGTCTTTGGATGATCCATTATGCAGAGTTAGACCACATTTTTCATGATGGGAGTGCTCCATTTGAATACCCATTGGCACCCCTCTTTTTTTTAGAGGTGGAAAAATCCCATCTCTGATAAGCAATTGCATGATTGGGCATCCACCTAGACCAGATGTGGGGAACCTTTTTTGTGTGAGGGCTGCATTCCCTTCTGGGCAACCTTTCAAGGGGCACATGCCAGTGGTGGGTAGTCATGGGCAAGCGGGTGGAGCAATGAATGTAAATGTTTGACTTTATACAGTAGGTTAGTTTCCTCTATACAGACTCACCCTCTCCTCTACACTCAAATCATCAGTGTTCAAGGATGCATTTCAACTTGGCCAAAACATGGGGTGCAAAGCAAGGCCAGTGAGGGGCGTGGCCTGGAGTGAGGGGGTGTGGCATGAAAGAGTTCCAAGGGCCAGATAGAGAGGCCTGGAGGGCCACATTTGGCCCCCCAGGCCTGAGGTTCTCCACCTAAAGCACCCTAGCATATGTGATGTTATCAGCATGTTGGAGAAAGGTGGGCAAATAGTTCTCTTTCCCCTCAACAGTAGTTCCTTGCACTACATCCCAAACCACGTTGAAACATCCTCTTCCTCACTCCCTGAGCACCAATAGGAGCTTAGCAGGCAAAGCTTGGAGGTCTGGCGGACAGCCTTGGCAGAGAGTAGCTGAATCCAAACAGCTCCCTGCTTGTCTTTCTTGCATGCATGAATCAGGCTTATCCAGGCTGCAAAGGGAAATTTATGTCAGACCTGAAAGTGGACATTCAATTTAGCCACAAGGGCCTGTCTGTTCCTCAGATGGAAGCCTATAAAGGGGGGGGCATGGAAATCCCATTAAACGGAGTACCATAGCAAGTAACATATATTTGCATGCTGTTAATATAAATCAGAGGGCTGGACCTAATTAGTACTGTCTTTAATTACTGCGAGTTTATAAAACAACCAGTTCAAGGGACACCTGGTGGATATGTTTGCATTTCAACATTTCCATGATGTTCATATCTGAGACTTATTGATTCCAAATAGTAATGCAATTTTTTGGTAAATGGTGATGGTCCGGGGGAAACCAAACTGGAAATGCTGGGGGGAAATAGAAATATTGATAGAATTTAGCATTTGACTCACAGAGAATATGATACAAATGAGCAGATGCAAAAGAGACTGTTGAAGAGGAAATCACCATATTTGTTTGTTTGTTACATTTCTTTAATAGCACATGCATCAGGCTTCAGTGTTTAGCTCATTAATAGGTTAGCTTACCAATTAAAAACCCTTTGATCAATTAAAACAAGGCAGCAGATTTATTATTTTTAGTTGTGCATAACCCCTTTTTGTGCATGAACACGTCTGGACCAAGTAGGGGTTTAGATTCTTGCCAGTTGAATAGTTTAAATGCTGACCACTGTTTACTTGATTTCCACATTGCCATCATGAGGTGGTTTTGGTAAGTTTCTTACATGATGGGGGGCGGGAAAGACACCCATTTTTTAAGACCACCCAGAGAAAAGACTTTCGTTACCTCTAAAACAACATCCAATGTTTGATTTCTGTGGAAAATGAGAGAGAACAAGATGGAGGGAAATACAGTTGAAAACAGCTGTTAATTTGGCTGCTGAATGTAGTGCTAAAGACAGTTAGCGTCTTTGGGGTGTAATTTGTGGAGTTGTAAGAACACAGTTTCTGTCAAGGTGGGGGGGAGAGACATGTTTTAAAACCCTGAAGGAAAATTTACTCATTTATTCATCAGTTCCTCAATGTAGATCTGCTTCTGTGCCTCATGTGCGTGTGAATCAGTAAACAAAACCGCACACAACTGTCACGCTAAATAGCAAGTGAAACAAAATGTGTACTTGTCATCTAGTGCACATTTGCCAAAGAATTCATTTTTGAATTGAAGATCTTGATGAAATAATTGAAGTCGAGGCATGAAAAATCAGGAAAGAAAGGACTGTCTCTCTCCTCTCTTCTTTGTTTCCTTTCCTTTCTGAGTGCCAGACAGTAAGAGTCCAGTCTGAGGGCTGCCCGTCATTGATCAGAGAAGCTTTGTTTGTGGACGGAACTCCTTAGAGTCATAAATTTTTCAGTCCACAATCGGCGAGGTGAGGGAGGCTTGTACAGGTGTGAGCTAGCAGGTTGTCGTAGACATCTGTTCAGAGCAGAGGCCCAGCTCCACACCACCCTGCAGCAAGGCTTCTGGATTGTCAGCAGATGTAGTTATGGATGGAAGAACAGTGTTGTTTGGTCTCACATTTGCCGCCCAAGGGGGGCTAGAAACACGAAAGGTAGAATGGGGGGTGGACACGGCTGCACTCCCAAACATGCCTGAGGCACAAATAGAAGAGATCTAATGTAGTTTGACTCTGTTGTGGTGGGGAGATGGGGAGAGAGAACCACTTCAGAGACAACTCAACATGGCAACATCTGCCACCAAGTTTCCAGGGACTGACAGGGGACAGCAGGTATAGATCCAAGTCCCCACATAAACAGCCCGCATTAAGCCGTGAACTCTTTTGAAGACCTTCCATCAAACATGCCAGAGTCCTCAGCAGGAGTTTGTTTTTTTGTTTTGTTTTGTTTTTCAAAGCACTGTTTTGGGTGGGTGTTGTTTTTTTAATATATTTTTTTGGTGCGTTAACAAGGCACTTTATAAATGATGCATCACCACACATCCTGGCTGTTTGTTTAAAGTCAAGAGAGAAAGTGGGGAGAAAAAAGAGAGAGCTGCAATACTTTTGGGGTTGTTCTGTAAAACAGCCAATTAATTCTCAGAAGTGCCTCTTGAATTTAATTGAGGTTACGTTAACCTTCAGACCACATCACTACAACCAGGGAAGCCACCAGAGTGTTGAAACGCTGTCGCAGTGACACCTTGTCGCACGGTTGCGGAAGATGGCGTTGGCTGTTCTTTTTCTCTTTTGCTTCTTCACGGCTTGTTTGAAGGGGTTTCGGGCAGCAATAGACAGAAACTTGGCATAACCTCCAAGGTGTGCATTGGTTCCTTTGCCCCTTATCTAAGCCGACTCATGCATTTTGATTTATAAGTCCAAGACTGGCACAAAGTCTCGTAAACTACTGGAGCTTTTTGGGGGCCCTCTAGTTTTTTTTCCTTGTAGGGTTTTGCAGGTAGTTGAAACTTACAGATGCTTTTGATCTTGCCAGTATATTAGCATGTTGTACATCACGGTTGTTACAAACTCAAAATAGTGTTTTCACTACTTCCTTGCACAGTGTTAAAGTGCCAGTTTGGGGGATGGGGGGGCAGGTAGCAGAATTTGGTTCATGGATCTTCCTGACAGAATCCAGGGCTATGTTTGAGTTGGTTCTACAGTCACAACAGGAAATGGATCCTGGAACATAGGAAGCTGCCTTATACCGAGTCAGACCATTGGGTCTGTCTAGCTCAGTATTGTTTACACTGACTGACAGCAGCTCTTCAGGATTCCAGACAGGGTTCTTTCCTAGCCCTCCCTGGAGTTGCCAGGGATTGAACCGGGCACCGTTGGTAGAGCACCTGTGTCCCTTTCTGGTGGTTGTAGATCATATTCCAAATGTATTGGCAGAGTCTGAAGAACCTTTTGTTACTAAACAGGCATCAAGAGAAGCCTACCTTCTGCCTCTTCCCATTGCAGGGGATTCTGGGAGGACAGGTCCAGTTGGAGGACACGGTGGAAAATGTTACAGGAATCGACTTGTGTTCCTCAACCCATTTCTTTACTAGTTAACACACAGTCAAGATTCTGAGATTGTTACCTTGAGGTTGGTGCCTCTAGATAACAACCCCTGTCGACACTAACAGGAGATCCCAGATTGTACTCTCCACACCTTTTTGCTGGCTCACTTTATGGGGGGGGGCCGTAGCTCAATGGCAGAGCATCTGCTTTGCATGCAGAAGTTCCCAGGTTCAATCCCTGGCAACTCCAGATAAGGCTGGGAAAAACTGGAGAGCTGCTGCCAGTCAGTGCAGTCAGTAGTGAATTAGATGGACTATTGGTCTGACTCTGGATAAGGCAGCATCTTCTTACGTTTCACTGTTTGGGTTTTTTTATTATGGAAGTGAACAACATGCAAGAGGCTTGTAATTATTTACGTGTGCACTTTTCTGAGGCTGAATAAGGCAAGTAATTTTGCCAAAGGTCATTCATTGACTTGTTTCCAACTCTCTTCAACTTTCTGAATGTTGTGAATCAATAGAACCAAGCAGGGGGTTGCTGTCCCAAGATAGGGGCTGCAAACAGGCCTTTATTCAGAGATTCTCTGACAGCTCAACAACACAGTTGAGAACCTGTATAAAAACTCTTAGCTTTGAATGCTGAAACAATTTGAATGCAGTGAGAGCCAGTGGGGATATATTGGGGGCTATTGATTTGCTCACGATGAAATGATCACAAGCAGGTGGAGTATGCACTGCACTGCATGTGCACAAGTTTGCTGATGACACTAAATTGTTCAGGGTTGTTAAAACAAAAAGGGATTGTGAAGAGCTGCAAAAGGACCTCTCCAAACTGAGTGAATGGGCTATAGAAATGGCAAATGAAATTCAATGTAAACAAGAATTAGAATTCTTTGAGTGTGTCAACAAGCATATAGATAGAGGTGATCCAGTGGACGTAGTATACTTAGACTTTAAAAAGCTTTCAACAAGGTACCTCACCAAAGACTACTGAGCATGCTTAGCGGTCATGGAATAAGAGGAGAAGTCCTCTTGTGGATAAGAAATTGGTTAAGAAGCAGAAAGCAGAGAGTAGGAATAAATGGACAGTTCTCCCAATGGAGAGCTATAGAAAGTAAGAGTCCCCCAAGGACTAGCATTGGGACCTGTGCTTTTTAACTTGTTCAGAAACGATCCAGAGTTAGGGATGAACAGTGAGGAGGCCAAGTTTGCTGATGATACTAAATGGTTCAGGGTTGTTAAAACAAAAAGGGGTTGCAAAGAGCTCCAAAAGGACCTCTCCAAACTGAGTGAATGGGCGGTAAAATGGTACACGCAATTCAATGTAAACAAGTGTTCAGTTATGCATGTTGGAGTAAAAAAAATCCTAATTTCACATATACACTCATGGGGTCTGAACTGGCAGTGACTGACCAGGAACGAGACCTTTGGGTCGTACTGGATAGCTTGAAGATGTCAACCCAATGTGTGGCAGCTGTGAAAAAGGCAAATTCCATACTAGGAATCATTAGGAAAGGTATTGAAAATAAAACTGCTGATACCATAATGCCATTCTATAAGTCAATGGTGCAGCTGCATTTGGAATACTGTGTGCAGTTCTGGTTCTCCTCACCTTAAAAAGGATGTTGTAGAGTTGGGAAAGATTCAGAAAAGGAATCTGGGCAACCAGAATGATCAAGGGGATGGAGTGACTCCTCTATGAGGAAAGGTTGCAGCATTAGGAGCTTTTTAGGCTATAAACACGCTAGTCAACAGAACAAAGCATTTCTATTAGCCACACCTGGAGGGGGAACGGTTGATCTGCCAGTCAGTTGTGAATTGTCTTTGAAGCTGTTTTTTTATAAAAAAAATGCACTCACGCTGCTTCCACCAGCTTTACAGTAAAAAGGGGCAGGGTTTGACTAGCGTCCTGTGCCCCTCTTTTCAGAAGAGAGAAGTGGAGATGCACTGGAAATGGCAGAACTGTGAGTGTCTTTCTGCGCTAAGTTCAGAGAAGAGGTGATAAGCTTTAGAGAAGAAGTGTAAAAAATTATGCATGGCATGGAGAATATACATAGAGAAAAGCTTTTCTCGCTCTCTCCAAAACACTAGAACTCATGAACATCCAATGAAATTAAATATTGGAAGATTCAGAACAGGCAAAAGAAAGAACTTCTTCACATAGCGCAAACTATGGAATGATGGCGGGAATGATGGCCACTAACTTGGTTGGCATTAAAAGAGAATTTGACAAATTCATGGAGGATAAGACTATCAGTGGCTACTAGTCATGATGGCTATGCTCTTCCTCCACAGTTGGGAGTCAGTATGCTTCTGAATACCAGTTTGCTGGAAGCCGCAGGAGGGGAGAGTGCTCTTGTTGTCAGGCCCTGTTGTGGGCTTCCCATGGGCATCTGATTTGCCACTGTGAGAACAGGATGCTGGACTAGATGGGTCCTTCCCTGTCAGTGTCTTATAACATCGGGACTGTAGCAGAGACAACTGTCAAGCACTGGTGCTGCCATGACAGATGGGGTATTCACGTGTTACATTCAACAAGTGTTGACTCTGTTTAGACAAAGAGTTACGTGGAGCCCCTGTACAGTAATTCACATTACTGGAAGGAGTGTACAGTCTGTGTACATAATAGGTGAGCTGTACAAATGGACAAATGTCCACTCTTTCACACAAACATTTGTACATGTGTACAGACAACTTGTACCTGTGATCAGTGTAATGTGGGAACAACCCTTACACCACACTGGCTCTCAGTTTCTGCATTCAGTTAGTGAAGTCACAGTGCCCTTCCCCCCCGATTGTCTTTTGTAACTGTGTGCACAGAATTTGGTGTATTGGGCATTTTGTTTTCCTCTTGGGAAGACCAACCATACACGGGGGGAAGGATGCTTAGTGTCCTCGGAGGCACAACCACATTGTTACTCTGTGCCTGTGTCTTGAGACCGTTCCCTAAGACCCAGTAGTGACTGCTGCCAGAGAGGTTTAACCTTGGTCTTCAGGCAGCTCCCTCGGGGTGCAGTAGCTGTCTGAACACGGCGCATGGATGGCATTCTTAAGAAATGGCTCTTCTTTGATCCTAAAAGCTTGTAGCGGAGTGGGGTGACAAGATCATTTCTTAGAATGAATATGGGCAACGTTTCACAAGGCAGCAAATTGACTGCGATGAATACCTGGGGTGTGCTGTGCTGCACATTCTGTTGTGTAGAATGCAAGTGGGATAATGTCAAGGAAGATGAAGGCTTCCCCCCTCTTTTCTTCCTGGGTTCATTGTTCATTTCCTTACCCCTTGCAGCTGTCAAATGTTGACTTGGCTATGTTGAAAAGCATTAGAGAGTTGGGATTGTTTCATGGCTTACCTTGGCCTTCTGCACTGTAACACATCTATTGCTTGTACTTGATGTAGCTTC
This sequence comes from Rhineura floridana, assembly GCF_030035675.1. Classification (NCBI taxonomy): domain Eukaryota; kingdom Metazoa; phylum Chordata; class Lepidosauria; order Squamata; family Rhineuridae; genus Rhineura; species Rhineura floridana. The sequence continues at coordinate 110,712,530 of NC_084488.1, forward strand.
TTCTTCTTCTCCTTCTCTTCCTCTTCCTCCTCCACATTTCATTAGGATGCTCTGCTGCAATGTAGATGGGAACAAAACAGTTGCATTTAATCGGAATGATGCCCCCAGGGAATGAAACACCTTCTATATCTATATATAACTGGTCCATCATAAAAACACTAACTCCCTGATTCCAACACAGCCATTATGACTTGTTGGGGAGTGACGTGGTTTATGTTAATGCCGAGTATTTCATTAGTCCAGTTTACAGAAGGGCTCAGTCCCCTTTCCGAAACAGCATCTAGAAAGCTGACAGTTTAATTCAGTTGCTCCTCTCCAGAGGAGACGCGACAGCTTTAACTGTCTTGTGCACCCAGATTTATGAACTAGTCCTACGCTCTTAACCAGATTAGTTCCTTTCCCATTAACTAGAAAATAGGGCAGCTGTCCAAGCGGCTGGCTGTAAATTCGATAATGTCTGCTGTGTTAATCTGTAGGCTTTTCAGATGGAGAAGGCAACAGATAACAGGATTAAAGTTTCATGACCCAAGGTTTTCACAGCCTGCAATGGGAGCACCCGGGGAGGGAGGGGCAAGGAGGAGAAGGTGGGTTGCATACAGAGAGTGGAGAATGACTTCTGTCATTAATCTTAATTGATTGCCAAGAGGTTTTAATCTGGGTTATTAATTAGGGAAGTCCTTAATGCACTGTCCATGTAGGAGTGTCAGATGCTCTTTTGTGAAATAAGATGTGCTTATGTAGATACATGATTTATTGACAAGCCCATATTGCATGAGGATATTTGTTGATACACATAGATGTGTGTACACAGATAACACACAGTGAAAGTTAAAATTTGGTGAATGTTGACATTCACATGCGAGTGCTGACAATCTCAGATGAATTTCGTGAATGTCTGAAAATAAATATGTTTAACCAATTTTTTGGGACACATTCCAAGTAAATACTGACTATCGTATTTAGATGATTGTTAAAATTCAACATGAAATGTACTTGGATAATGCTGTACAGATGATGATGATTATAATAACAATAATGATAATAATATAGTTTGGGATTTGGGGATGCACTGAATTTCAGATATTCAAAGTAAGCTAGATACGTACACTTATGTACTCCTGCACACACATACCATGCATATTACACATAAGCAGTATAGTCACAGCTGAGTGGAAGTTGTAGTAAAATGTTTCCTTAAAATGTGCCATATTTATAACTTGCCATATTAAGGGGAAACATGATCCACTTTTTTTCATAACTCTGTCTCCTCCCCCCCGAACCCAACACACATATAGTCTTTTCTATGAAAATCTTTTCTCATTATGTATGTATAGGGGTGAACACATATATTTGCAGTGATATTAACAACCCCTGTGAGCTATAGTCATTTACATAAAATATCCATATTTATTTCTCTCTGTCAATAGATTCCAGTAACATAACCTGGCACAGTTGCTAGTATATAGTAAACTGCATGTAGCTTAGCATCTTGAATTCCAGATCGGGCACATCAGCATTGGTAATTCAGAACATGCTGTTGTAAAGTCTTGGCATACAGATTTTCATCTAGAAACAGATCCATTTCAGGCCAAGCTGAATATCATTCTCCTTTGCTGAAAGAAACTGAGGCTCCATCTGCACTATACATTTAAAGCACTATTATATCGCTTTAAACAGTTGTGGCTTCCCACAAAGGATTCTGGGGACTGTAGTTTGTTAAAGGTGCTGAGAGTCATTAGGAGACCCCTATTCCCCTTGCAGAGCTGCAATTCCCAGAGGGGTTTAACAATCGATCCCTCTTCCCAAAGAGCTCTTGAGCGTTGGAGCTCTGTGAGGGGAATTGGGGTCTCCTAACAACTCAGCACCCTTCACAAACTACAGAATCCAGGTTTTTTCCTGGGGAAGCCATGACTGTTTAAAGTGGTATCATACCACTTTAATTGTAAGGTTCAGGTGTGGCCTGTTGGTATGTGTTATCAGTGGTATGTGAATGGTGTGCATGAGGAGCGTACAACATATCAATAGTATGTGTGAGTACTGTGAACCTGGCTGTAGGAGACTGAAGGAGTATGAACACAGAGAAAGTGTTACATGCAAATGAACAACAACCCACCTATCAGTGAACTGATGTGTGTATTCATTGGTCAAACTTTTAATGATGACTGTAGATTCCTATCAGCCCCAGCAAGCATGGGCAATGGTTGGGTATGATGGGAGTTGTAGTTAGGGCCAAAAGTCCCCCCACTGCTTTAGAGCCATGCTAAGACGAAAATCATTTCCATCACTTTAAAAAACCCCAACAGTTATTTATACAGAACCTTTAAAGGGGAAGCCACATAATTCTCTGGAGGTTTAAAGACACAGACAGAGTTTGTTGAAGGCTTTGTAAGTGAACCAAATGGGAAGTATTTTGTTTCAGGTGGGCACTTTTAAAAAATCCAATTTTACCTCTTCTCATCCCATCCTTTTATTGTACTCCTATAACTCTCAGTGATTTTATTATTTCCACAATTAATTTTTGCATGCTCATAACCTGTATTAATGAAGTACGGTTTCATTAAGATATTAAAAGTAGAAGGGGGAGTGAGAAATGTTAATAACTCAGCTCTTTAACATTTTGAAATTACTGAGTGTGCTCACCAAGTAAGATTTTTATCACAAAATCTGTCTTAACTTCTTGAGACATCGTTGTTAGAGGTATTTGTATCTTCCTGGAAAGATTGGTGCTTGATTTGTAGATCTGTTTTTGTATACTTGAATGTACATCTTTTTTCGAAAAGGGAACCTGTCAAAAGTGCCAACACTGTATACATTTTAAACCTCTAGGAAGCAATCCAATGTAGGAAGACATCCAGTGAAGCTGAATGTTGGAAGATTCAGGACAGAGAAAAGAAAGTACTTCTTCACATAGTGCATAGTTTAAACTATGGAAATCGCTCCTATAATTTAGAGGTAGTGAAGGCTACCAACTTGGGTGGCTTTAAAAGACAATTAGACAAATTCATGAAAGATAAGGCTATCAATAGCTACTACCCATGGTGGCTGTGTTCTACCTCCACTGTCAGAGGCAGTATGCCAAGGGTAGGTGCCACCACACTAAAGGCCCGTTTCCTATATTGTGCAAAATGGACCTCCTGATAAGATGGTATCTGCAGGAGGCCCTCACCTGCAGAGCGCAGTGATTGACTGGGTATATAAGGGGTGAGATGATATTTTAGGTATTCTGGTCCCAAGCTGTATAGGGATTTGTACACCAGTACAAGCACCTAGAACTTGGCTCAGTTTCTTGATCGGCAGCCAGTACAGTTCTCCCAGCAGCAGCATAACGTGGTGGTGATAGTCTGTCTCAGTGATGTTGTGTTCTTACATAACTCCACAGCTGCACAAAACCTTAAAAAAGTGTAGTGGTCACAAGCAGGGAACCTAGCAGATTTCATTAGTAGCAGAGAAAGGTACAGCAGTTATATTGCTTTCTGTACACCGCCCAGAGAGCCTTCAGGCTTAGGGCGGTATATTAAATAAATAAATAAATAAATAAATAAATAAATAAATAAATTGCTGCATTTTGCACTAGCTGCAGCTTCTTAGCCACCCTCAAGGGCAGCTCCATGTAGAATGCTTTGCAGTAATCCAGTCTGGAGGTTGCCAGCACATGGACAGTTGTGATCAGGCTATCCTGGTCCAGAAATGGCCGTAGGTGTCATACTAGTTGAAACTGGTACAAGGCACTCCTGGCTGCTGAGTTCAGCTGAGCCTGTAGCAACAGAGATGGATCTCTTCTCATTAGCAGGTCTATGAAACTGCTCCTTAGGAAAATAGTCAGATCATTTGTCCATCTAGCTCAGTATTGGCTACTTTGACTGTCAGCTCTCTGGCAGGAGTCTTTCCTATCATCACCTGCCCGATCCTTGTATGTCAAGTATGGGAAACATTTGTCCTTCCGGATGTTGCTGAACTATAAGTCCCATCATCCCTGGCCATTGGTCATATGTGTTGGGGATTGATGGGAGTTGTAATCTAACATCTTGTGAAATGAAATGAAATGAATCTTTAGTGCTCAGAGCCAAAGGCTACCACAATTAAACATATGTAAAAGGAAAATACAAAATACATATTAAAATACAAGTCATATTTCAATAAAACACAGTTCAATAACATACAGTAAAAGAACATTACATTTCAAATAAAATAGTGCTGGGGCACATCCCACTCACCCCACCAGGTGTTTTTGATATCTAACTCTTACTTTTCCCGCAGCTAGAGCAAATTCTGCCACCTGAGTAGTTATAAATATATAATTGCCTGCTAGCAGAATGCATATATTGTGAAGGGCCATATCTTTGCTCTATATTTTCTGGCAGTTCTAATACCTACCAAGATTTGTCTCTCTTTCAGAACCAATATATAGCTATAAGTGTCAGTGAAAGGGCAGCTGAAAGTCTGCCTCCTACACCCCCATAATTGTCTCTGTACCTTACACTGCTACTAATGTGGTCTGCTGGGTTCCCTGCTTGTGACCACTACACTTGTGCAGCTGTGGTGTTACGTTAGATCATAAGAAGAGCCTTGCTGGATCAGGCCAGTGGCCCATCTAGTCTAGCATCCTGTTCTCACAGTGGCCAGTGGGTGCCCATGGGAAGCCCTCAAGTGGCACCTGAGCGCAAGAGCACTCTCTCCTCCTTTGGTTTCCAGCAAGTGGTATAGGAAAGCATACTGCCTCTGACCACAGAGGAAGAGCATAGCCATCATAGGGAAGGGAGAGGGCCTTTTCAATCGTGGCACCCACGCTATGGAATTCCCTCCCAAATGACATCTGCCATGCCCCCTCCATGACGAGCTTCCGCTGGACCCTGAAACCTGGCTGTTCAGGCAGGCCTTTGGGTGGGTTAATTTTAGTGTTATTGTTGGAATTTTAAGGCTCTAATGTGAACTGTATGTTTTTATGTTGTGTGTCGCCCAGAGTGGCTGGATGACCAGCCAGATGGGCGACTAATAAATTTAATAAATAAATAAATAAATCATGGCTAGTAGCCATTAATAGCCTTATCCTCCATGGATTTGTCTAACCCTCTTTTAAAGCCATCCAAGCTGGTGGGCCATCATTGCTTCTTGTATTCATGCTTCCTGTATTTGCTGTGCTGCTGGTACTGAAGTTATCGCTTTGACCTGCAACTCAGGTGCTAGGACTTTATAGCAGAGGTACTCTGATGATTTAAAGATTTCAAGGAACCTTCCATTTTAAGCAATCAACTGATGTAATTGCAATTGTATTTAAATTAATGTGCATCTAACAAAAATCTCAAACTTTAAGTGCCTTTTATAGATATTGAAGGAGGTGTAGAATGACTTACAGTTTGATAAACAAAAGGCTGCTGTCCATAGTTGTAAAGAAAGGACTCATCTTTAATATCTTAATTTTAATCTTACAATAACGTGCCAGAAATGAAAATAGCAACAAAGGTGCCCACAATTCACAGCCTCGCTGATTTAAAATTTACCTTCAGCAATTAAAATTAGCTTTCACTGATTAGTGAACTGGAAATTTGGTTGATAGATCTACCAATTAAAGGTTTGCGGCCCTATTTTATACCCATTGGAGACCATCAGAGATGGAATCAGACATAAGCCTTCGCCCCCCCCCCACACACACACACGTACATCCAACATCCTCTGACCCCTCATCAACCTCAGCCCAGGCAGTAGAAGATGGACCTATATGAAGAATGGGGTGTGACAGATCTTGCTATCCATCTATTTATCTATATTTAACCATGTCACTGTTCTTAGCATTTAAATGCTAACAATACTCCTACTTGACAGTTTGTGTCACAATTTACATGTAAAGTATGCCTTTTATATAAACAAAACAGAGAGGATGTATTAATTCAATTACAGGTAGTGCAACATTAATGCTGTTGCCTTTTCTCGCTAAATATATAGAGATATAGATACATATGACTTGCCTCGTGGTGGGTCACCCTGAAATGGATTTTTCAGTGATAGCTTGGCAGTGGTGGACAAATGCTAAATGAAAATCAATCGCTTCCATTTAAATGGGCTAACCATGCTGTCTTTATTAAGTAGTCTATGGCAGACAGCTAACCTAATGATAAAGAGCAGTTTAACCTTTAGCCTCTGAATGCTGTTTAACATAACCCTCAGAGGACTATGACCTCATTATTATTTGCTTCTTTGACATGGAGTCCATTTTCCTGCTAGCTAATAATACTAAGGGATGACTTTCCATAGGAAAGTTGGGGGGGTTGTTTTGGGTTTTTTTTAGCAACATTGCATTTACCTAGACACCTTTCTTAAGATGAAGTTCACAGTTGAACTTTTAAGAGTTTATAAAAGAGGATTTTTTATTTTTTTATGAAAGAATAGAGCTCTTGTGGTTGAGCCTTGAGCCTTTTGGGATGTGTTCTGGCATGTTGAATGATCACCAGCCAGACACACACTGTCAGCCTCAGTTCCTCAACTGGAAAATGGGAATAACAGCAATAGCAACAGCTTCCCTTGCAAGAATGTTGGAAGGATGAAGGAGTTAAGCATTATAAAACATAACTTGGTGTACTGAAAGGATTGCATACATTATTTTTAGTATTAATTTTTGCAAGGTACTCAGGCTGGTGTGTAAATGGTTAGTTAGTTAATTTTCTTACATTTCTGTATCGCCTTTTCCTCCAAGGAGCTCAAGGTGGTGTATATCGTTCTCACCTCTCCATATTTTCATCACAACAATCCTATGAGATAAGTTGAGCTGAGAGACAGCAACTGGCCCAAGGTCACCCAGTGGGCTTCATGACTGAATGGAGATTCAAACCCTGGTCCTCCAGGTCATAATCCAGCACCCTAACCACTACACCACAGTGGTGTTGTTAGGCTACAGTCCTAACCCATGTCACTTGAGAGTAAGCCCCATTGAATTAAATGGGACTTCCTTCTGAAGAGACATGGTTAGGATTGTGCTGTTAGTGAGCTAGACTGCAATCATAATCATGTCTACTCAGAGGTAAGACCCATTGCATGCAGTGGGACTACTCCCAGGTAAGTAGCATTAGGACTGCAGTGTTAGCTAGTTAGCTTATTTAATTTCTTAGATGTTTTCTTCTTTAAAAATGCTCAGGGCATCTTATAGGGTTATCCAAGTTACTTGCCTAAGACCACTCAAGTGAGCTTCAAGGCCGTAGTTTAAAATTATAATAAGAAGAAAAGAATAACACCATTAGAATTGTAAATTCAATCTGCAAGCGAGGTTGGCAACAAAATGCATAGCTGGCTGAGAATGATGGGAGTTGAAATCCAAAACATTTGGAAGGCATCAGTCTGGGAAAGGCTGAACTAAAAGTATACAGTTTGACCATAAAACATCAGAGTGCCCATCGCATTCTGCTGGTCAGTGGTAAACATAGGCAGCATCTGCACTAGACATTTAAAGCAGTTTTGTACCACATTAAACAGGGCTTCCACCAAAGAATCATGGGAACGGTAGTTTGTTCAGGGTGCTAAGAGTTGTTAGGACACCCCTCACAGAGCTAAAATCCCCACGGTGCTTTAACAATCAATCTCTCTTCCCAGGAAATTGTAGCTTTGGGAGGGAATAGGAGTCTCCGTACAACTCTCAGCACCTTTTACAAGCTACAGTTCCCAGGATTCTTTGAAGGAAGTGATAACTGTTTAAAGTGGTGTGATACTGCTTTAAATGTCTAGTGCAGATGTGGCCTTATTTGATTTTAATGGATCTGGGTTTTCCTTCACCATCCTAATGCAGTGAGTCCCCTTTCTGAATTTCCCATTGTATTTATAGAAGGGTGATGTGTCCAACAGAGAGAGGGGGAAACTACGCACCAGGACCCAGAAGTAGAAGTAGCACTACCAATTAGATTATTGGTATTGTCAACTCTGGTAGTGCTGATTATTGTTTTTTAACCATAGCTTCCTGTTTCCTTGGAATGATGGATAATAGCTAACAAGCAAGCCAGCATATTAAGCCAACTTTAAGCCATGGCTTAATATCCTGGCTTGCTTGTCAGCTGTTAACCATAGCTTCCAGGTTCACACATAACAAAACAGGAAACGTTGATAGAGAGCAGATTCTTGGCTTGTTCAGCTGCTTGTTTGCTGGTTGGAGCAAAGTGACCGGGAAGGGACTGTGTCTAGGTACACCACCACTCCTTCATATCCTGAAGGAGTCAGGATTGGATTGCACACCCATTGTGTGACTTTAGTCTGACACTCCCATGGAATTCATTTGTTTCAAATCTCCACTCCCCATTTTAAACCTTACTAAACAAGAAATTGGTTGCATGTTACCTTGCTTGATTTGCATAGATCATGGGAACGGGCTGTGTTATTTCTGTGTGGCCAGGTTTGCATCATGAGAATGGTTGATGGGTGGGTGATCTTTCATTAGTGCCACCATTTTCACATTCCTGTTCAGAGGTCAGAGTTAACAGCATTGGGTTAATGTGTTAATAGACACCAGGTCCCATTCGTAATGTGACATAAATACATCTGGGCAGATGGAGAGAGATTACATGTGGCCAATACACTGGGCAGAGGCTTCTGCAGAGCCCAAAATAACAGCTCCTAAGTCTGTGCAATCTATGCATTGACAGTTTTCTGCTGCTGTCAATGCACAGACTTTCTAAAAAAGTTTTGCAGAGGCTATAGCAAAGCCAGTGGTTCTGTATTTCTTTTGTCAGAACTGCTGAAGATGAATATTTTAATAGTTCTAAAGTGCTTCAAGATCAAAGCACCATGTCATGAAAGAGGGGGGAATCAGGACATATTCTGCCCACAGGCTTGCAATTCTACAAGACAGGAAAAATAAAGGAAGGGAAAGGACCCCTAGCCTTCCAGATGTTGCTGTACTACAGTTCCCATCAGCCCCAGCAAGAATGACCAGGGATCATGGGAGTTGTAGTTCAGCAGCATCTCGAGGGCCACAGGTTCCCCACACGTGAAGCAAAGGAAGGTGAAGTATCAAGCAAAAGCTTTGGTAAGGCTTTAAACAGTGCCTTAAAACTAATGGATGGTGCTGCTTGAATATCCAAAGGCAGGGCATTCTACAGATAAGTAGTAGCTGCCTTATGCCAAGTTAGACCATTGGTTTGTCTAGCTCAGTATTGCCTACACTGACTGGCAGCAGCTGTCCAGAGTTTCAGGCAACCATTTCCCCTGGTCCTACCTGGAGATGGCAGAGATTGAATCCATGGGACCTTTTGCATGCAACATGCATGTCCTTCCATTAAACTATGGCCCTTCCGCTGATAAAGGGATAGAATGAGGTGAATGGGTGCAGAATGAGAAATGTACCAGCAGAACATAGCGAGGAAGGGGGAACATAGGTGACGATGATTATTTCACATATTTGTTGCTTTTAACAACAAAAGAGTCTCGAAGCGACTTACACCAGGTTAGAAATACAATAAATAATAAGATAAATCAGTGAGACCATAATTAATACAGAAAGTTCATCCATAATATAGTAAGCTTCCTTATACTATGTCAGATCATCAGCCTATCTAGTTCAGTATTGTCTGCACGGACTGGCAGCTGCTCTCCAGGGTTTCTGACTGGGGTCTCTCCCAGCTTTACCTGGAAATGCCTTTGATTGAACGTGGGGGCTTTGTGCATGCCTACCACTGAGACACAGCCCTTCTCCTCAAACAATAAGAAGTTAACAAGGAAAACATCCTTTTGAAAATCCTCATGAAAATTCTTCAGCATTTTAGTGCAAATTTCTTCTAATTTTAACTAATGTACACAATTTGTGGTGCAGTTTTTTGTGTTACTTTCACTAGTATATTCTTTTTTATGCATAGTTTTATATAATATATGTATTTTGGTAGACGTTTTTTGGTTAGAGAACTGCGTCGCAAAATTCAGATAGATGCAAATTTCAAAGGATTGCTGTGTTTTGGTTCTTATATATTTTTGGGTAAGTGAATTTGATCAATTCAGCTTTAAATGCAAACTGAATCAAATTTCTTCACCATCTCTTCTTGAAGTCAGAGATGGAAACAATAATGAAACCATGCTTTGGGAAGATTGTTATTGTTGTTTGTTTCGCTACCTTTCTGGCTGCATCCAACCTTTTCCCAGCAGCTGGACCAAAGCCCACAGCTACCCGTTTGCAGGTTGGCTGAATGCTAAGCCTTGCCTCCTGTCGAAGGAGCCTGACTTTCCTAAAGTGACAGTGGTGCCAATGAAGACGCCAAAGGAAAAGGAAGCAGGTTTCTTAGGGTTGCATTGCCTGAATAGGAAGAACTGATAAAGAATAAAGTCAGTGATGGCATTTGGCGTTTTTGAAAAGATGATGCAAAGACCAACTAATGAAGGTTAAAAAAAAACCTAGGAGAGGATGTTGAGGGTGGAAGGATTTCTAAACAGAACAGAATTCAGAACAGAAGTGGATCAGTTCAAACAGGTATATTTAGATTTATTTTTTACAGAGAGAGAATGATGATACAGAGGCAAACACATGAGGTGTGTTAATGGCTGTCCCCCCATTCTATTATTTATGGCTAAATGTTGCTAGAAAGCAGACCAAGCAACCAAGTCTCACACAGGGGTGTAGTCGTCCAGGGTCTCAGGGGGACTTAGACCCCTTACTTTTTTCAGGGTCTCAGTAGGGTCCCTATGGCTCTAGCATCCTATGAGACAATCAGCGTGAAAGGGGAGTGCGTTAGTCACTGAGAAGTGTCTTCTAACATGCTTCCTTGTCCTTTCCTGCTGATTGGACCAAATCAGAGTGAAAGGAGATGAGTCAGCCACTAAGAAGACTCTTCTCAGCAGCTAACACACTCCGCTTTCATGCTGATTGGCTCCTAGGGATATTTGTTGTTGTGGGAGAAGGTTTAAAAAGGATCTCATTCTTAACCCAGCAGCAAAAAGGGGAGGCATGGCTGTGACTAACATTAAAGGACCCTGCACTTCTGAATTTGCCACTACACTACTGGTCTCACAGACATCTCCCTCCCCTCCACATGGACAATCTCTCAGACCATATCCCAACCCCTGCCTCATCCTCTGATTCTCCCCCTTTGCCCCTGGACGTCAAGAGCAAAGGAGGCAGTTGGGATCCCAGAGTTTGTTCCTTCTATTTATTTCACAGGATGTTTTTATTATTTATAGTATTTCTTACCCACCGTTCACCATGAGGTCCCAGGATAGGTTACAACAATTAAATATACCACTTAATCATCAAAACATCTAAGTTGTCTTCGTAAGAACATAAGAAGAACCTGCTGAATTAGGCCACTTGCCTATCTAGTCCAGCATCCTGTGGCCAGCCTGATGCCTCTGGAAAGCCCCCAAGCAGGGCTGGAGCAAACAGCACTCTCCCCACCTCTGATTCCCAGCAACTTGTATTCAGAAGCAGACTGCCTCTGGCAGTGGAGGTACAACATAGCCATTGTGGCTAGTTACCATAGATAGCCTTATCCTCCATGAATTTGACAGTCCCAATGTTGGCTGTGCAATACCCTTCTTTCCACTGAAAAGAGAGCCCGGCTGGTCTGTTATGGTCAGGATGGACTGCCTTCAAGTCGATCCTGACTTATGGCTACCCTATGAATAGGGTTTACATGGTAAGTGGTATCCAGAGAGGGTTTACCATTGCCTCCCTCTGAGGCTAGTCCTCCCCAGCTGGCTAGAGCCTGCTCAGCTTGCCACAGCTGCACAAGCCAGCCCCTTCCTTGTCTGCAACTGCCAGCTGGGGGGCAACTGGGCTGTTTGGGACTATGCAGCTTGCCCATGGCTGCACAGGTGGCAGGGCACGTAACCCCTGAGCCACTCACTGTGAGGATGATCTTTAGCTGGCCCTTTATACCCAGGAGACATGAGCGGGGATTTGAACTCACAGACTCTGGACTCTTAGCCCCTGAGCCACTCACTGTGGGGGTGATCTTGAGCTGGCCCTTGACACCCAGGAGACACGAGCTGGGATTAATGCCTTAAACTGTGAGGCAGCTGGCAGCTGGAGATGTACCTAGGTAGCTGTATGTTCTATAAAGGGAAGTTTGGCATCCCTGGATAGATTTGCAAGGCATGAAGGGTCTTGGAGTTACTGTGGTGTTTTTTTTTTTTTTTTGGTCTACATGGCAATTAATAATCATGCAGTGTCTTTCTTCGTAGCTGTCTTGGGCCTGAGCTCTGCCCGGTTAGGCCTCAGTGGAGATGGGATTATGGTAGGCAGGGTCAGTGCACCTGGGAGAAAGACAGCTGTTGTAGCTGACTCCAGCCTTGTCAGCATTAATGGCCTGCTCTTGACACTCCATCCCAGACGTCCTTGTTTCACACACAATCTACTGTTTTCAAATAATTATTACCTGTCATCCTCCATTTAACGGACATCCTCCTCTTAGTCAGCCTGGACATGTAAGTGACATGAGAATGTAGCTAAAGCAATATCAGCTACCTCAGCTTTCCCATTCTCCCTTCCACCACCAACCCAACCACTTGGTCATCTGTTGTAGTGGGAACTCTTTACCCCTTCCCTTTATCATGTACAGAGCATATTTTTAAAGTAGCAGATTGCTGCACTGTCTAGTGTATGGTGTGAATCTTTTCCTTTTTACAGGTGGGGAATGAAAGACTAGAGATGGTGCTTTTCCTTTGACTGTATGATGCACGTGTGGCTGAATAGGGACTTGAACTGGATTCTTCCCTGAAATTGTTAATGTAGTAGAAGTGGAGTTCTTCAAAGCACAGGGATCTCTCTCAGGAAATGAAGGAACAGCCCTCATTATATCAACTGTCCATGATCAAATCCAGGTGCCCTGATCCAGCTAGAGTTGATACTCAAGTGGAAGCAAGATTCCACATGCACATCTCTAGCTGGTTGGAAGTTATGTGTGCAAATGCATCTGTGATTCCTTTGCCTGATGCATACACAGAGTGCTGATTCGATACACTTTAAAAAAACACACTGATTTGTTCAGAGATGGGCAACCTTATAGCTTGGGCCCTACATTTGGGTATGGAAATTGTATTTATGTCCACCATAAATAAATGCTGCAAGCAGCACGACCTTATAAGAGTGATCTAGCCTCCTGTGAGACATTCAGGTACCATGGTGGCAGAGCCGCATATTTTCTTCTGTTAAGTTGAAGCCAGTTTGCAAATGGCTCTTTGAATGGGCCGTGGAGGCTCCGATTGTCTCTCCTTCTGGTCTCTCCAATCCTGGCAGCAGACAAGTCAAGTAGATAGTTTGAGGCCCAGAGCTGTAGATAGAGATCCAGGCCTACCTATCATTAGCAGCTGGTGGGGCTCCGTTGCTCTCCTGGCTTCTCAACACTGTGGGCCACTGCAACAGACTCATAGGGGGTGGGGCCACGCAGCGGCAGATCCAGTCCAACATTCCCACCACCATGCACTGCACTCAGCTCACGGTGCTTTCCCTTGAGTCTGTGGCAGTGACTGGAAGGGTTGGGAAGCCAGGAGCGCAACAGAGCCCCATCTACACAGCCCCATTGGCCGCTACTGCCTACCTCACCGTGCTATATATAACAATGGCTTTGATATTAATGCTGATCAGCCAATTTCTTACACCATCAGAAGAGAATTTTTGCTTCATTATTTTGAGGTATTGAAAGAAGATATAGCAAAATGGATTGGTTGGGGAGAAACCCTTTCGCTGAACTCTACAGCAGTGCATCAGGATATGCATTATTTATTTATTTATATACCGCTTGATGCCCAGATGGCTTCTAAGCGGTTTGCAAACCATAAAAAACCAACTGCACGACACTGTTAAAATCCAGAATAATTAAAAACACGCCATAATTAAAATGCACAACAAAGCAACCCCATCAAAACATTAGAATATCAGCCATGACCACAATTAAAATGTGCAATAAAACTAACATGTGGGTCTCAGTCTTTTCATCAGCCGTTCTAATATTTTGGATTATCTGAGTTTCACAAGAAAGGATTGAATTCTTATTTATTCCATGTTGGAAGGGAAAAAAATACCATGTGTGAATTGCCGCCTGGTGCTGAAAGCCTGGTGCTGAAAATGCTAGATGACGAAGATGATTCTTTAGAGGCCTAGAATGGTTCTTCATTGAGATTAGTTTTGTTTGTTTTGATTGTTGCGTCCTATCTGTTCCTTTTCAACCAATAATAATGTTACTCAGTGGATTCCCTGGGATCTTGGAGATGGAGTATTTCCCTATGAAAAGATAGGGAGGAGATGGGAGAGGATAAGTAATCAGATGTTATGAAAGACAGCTGGTTCACTAGTGCCAATATTCCCCTGCAATGTGCAACCACAGGAAAGTGTTGGGTATGTTCTCGTGTACAGATTTGCACTGGAATGCATCATGAGCAGGATGGTGAAACTCAGCCATCCTGGCTAGCACCCCATGTGAATTGCACTGATTTTTTTTTAATTTAAGTTTTTATTAACATTTTCAGAATTAGTTCACACAAATTCTATCCCTACAGAAACAAGTAAACAAAAAAGTTAACAAAAATGTACTACATATCAGCCTATGTGCGAAACCTTACATAAAAAGTGAGATTCTGAGCAAGATGAAATTATAAAATACTTCTCAGGAGCAAAAAAATCCCAGTGAACTGCAACCACAAACGTTTTGGAAGCAAATCATGCAAAAAAGAGTTTCCTTGGCAGATGACTCCATCTGGAAAGGGTTCCCTGACGGTAAAAAAAAAATTGAAAATGGCAACTGTTTGCTAAAGTTTTGCAGCACAGGCAGTGTGCAACACCAGTGTGCCAGATCTGTGATGTCATCCCGTTCATTTTCCAGCACAGTTAAAGGTGTTTTTTTATAAGCTATGCATCCTTTTGGCCATTGGCTTGGGTCCAACAAGCCTGAGAAGTATTTTATAATCTCATTTTGCTCAGAATCTCACCTGCTCTCTGATATTCCATTTTATCTCTGACATTCACTGAGGTAGGGCCCTATTAATGATTCCATGTATGTGTCAGTTTCAGAAATCATGTGCACCTAGAGGTCATCTCAGTCACTACTCCACTAGCAAATTTGTTTGTTTATTTAAAATATTTATATACCACTTCTCCTTAAAATAGTGCCAGCACACTGTACAAGAAAACAATTCAATAATCCAACCAATCTAATAAAAACAACTTATCATAGTTACAGTCTAAACAAATAAGATGTGAGAATACTCCTCTTCTTTTGAAGAACAACGCCCCTAGAAAGATTGGCCCACTTCTCTGGCCATGAGTGTTGTGATGGAGGTTATAGCTCAGGCTTCTCCAACCTGGCAACCTCTGGATGTTTTGTTCCACAGCATCAGCCTTAACCAGCACATGCTGACTGGGCTGATGGGAGTTGTAGTCCAAAACATCTGGAGGACCAGGTTGGCAAAGGCTGTTACAGATTAAGAAAAAGCCATTCAAAACACTTAAAAGACAGTTCAAGACAAAGTTACTGGCTCACATTAATTATCCAACCTGCCTATACAGTCTGGTGAAGTTGCATAGCCTCTAGAAAGTGACCTTGTTGGAAAGAGGAAGAGAGAGCTGTTCCGTGCCTCTTGAGATCAAGTGGAGTGATGCGTATCAGGAGAAGACACTAAAGATTTATTGTCTGTGGCAAAAGAAACACAGATCTCTGCTTGTGCAGTAAGTGTTTTTGACATCATACGCTGCAAAGGATGATTGGATACCGTAGGTTATGAACTGTTTGGCTGAAGGAAAATAACAGAAATGTTCACACTGCCATTTTTCTCAGCCAGGGGTTGTCTTCTTGTTTTGATATTCCGTGGCCTAGAAATTTTAAGAATTATTTATTTGCTTGTTTTGAGTATATATTATATTTATGCTGCTTTTCCATGTTGGCTGGGGCCGATGAGAATTGTAGTCCAGACATTGCGAGGGGTACCAAGCTGGTGAAGCCTGCTCTAAAACCAACTCTACATTTAAATGTTCCTGCACGCACACACACGGTTGATAAAGCATGAGAATGTGGCAATGGAAAAAAGTGAGCCAGTTAGTATTGTCCTCTCTTTGGGAGAGCCATAAGTGTCCACAATATCCCATGTTAGATGAGACTGAATTAAGAGGTGGCTGTACTGATGCTAATGCTACATACCTTTCTAGCTGCATTTTCAAAGTTAAACTGAATTGTTATGAAATTAAACAGTAATCCACACTCTGACTGAACTGGAGGGTTTGAGGTTTAAACTGATTAACAGTTTGATCCCAGTCATCTTTGGTTAGAAGCAAGTCCCATTGTGTCCAGTAGTTGACTTACTGCCTAGCAAGTATTCTTAGCATTGCAGCCTTAGTCCTGCAAGGAAAGTTGATAGAGCTCTTGTATTACAAATGTACTATGTGCGTGGGGGGGAGGGATTGTGCATTTTAAAGTTCATAATTTTTTATTTGTTTACATAGTACCATTTAGTGCATGTTCAGCTTTACAAAGAAATAAACAGTGAGGTAAGTCCCTGTCTTGAGGAGGGCCACATACACACCATACATTTATTCCAGTATTATTCCACTTTAAACAGTCATAGGTCACATTCACACGATATATTTATTCCACTATTATTCCACTTTAAACAGGCATGGCTTCCCTCAAAGAATCCTGGGAAGTATAGTTTGTGAAGGGTGCTGAGAATTGTTAGGAGACTCCTATTCCTCTCACAAAGCTACAGTTTTTATAGTGGTATAACAGTCAGTCCATCTTCCCAAAAGAACTCTGGGAATTGTAGTTCTATGAGGGGAATAGGGGTCTCCTAACAACTCTCAGCACCTGTCAAAAACTACACTTCCCATGATTCTGTGGGGGAAGCCATGACTGTTTAAAGTGGAACAATAGTGGAATAAATGTAAGGTGTGAATGTGGCCATAGTTTCCCCAAAATAATCCTGGGAAGGATGCCCAGAGTTGTTAGGAGACTCCTATTCTCCTCACAGAGCTGCAGTTCCCAGAGTTCTGTGGAAAGAGGGGCTGACTGTTAAACAATTCTGAGAACTATAACTCTGTGAGGAGAATAGGAGTCTCCTAACATCTCTCAGCACCTTTCACAAACTACCCTTCCCAGCATTCTCTGGGGGAAGCCATGACTGTTTAAAGTGGAATAATAGTGCAATAAATGTATGGTGCGAATGTGGCTGTGGTTTCAATCAGCAATGGCACAAAGAAAATAAAAATGCACAGTTCCTATCTTATCCCCCCTCCCTAATAGTACCTCACCAAGTCTGTTACAAGTTCCTTACTATTTCAGCCATTATTATTAATAAGCACTCTAGGATTTGTACATTTCTAGTATACCTTTCCTTGATTTGTACCATTAGGGAACCTCTTTAAAGTTATGTTTCTGCCATAAAGTAGAGTTTGCAGGTGGAGGATCAGACTTTTTACTTTGAGATCATGTTGGCTGCACACAGTTTGGTTGCTTCACTACAGTGGGATTTATGCAACTCGTATGTGAGCAGGATTGTAAGCTCTGGCTCACCCCATTCCCAGCACCGGAAGGACTGTCTTGATTTTAGTGGAATGGGATTGGAGCTACATTAAAACCCTTGTCATGCCTTGCTTACGGGCTTACCTGGCCGGCTATTGCTTCAAGCCAGATTCTAGGTCTGGATAGGGAACCATTTTCAGCCCAAGGACCATATTCCCTTATGGACAACCTTTTGGGGGCCACATGCCAGTGGTGAGTGGAGCAATGAATGCAGATTTTACCTTTGAACAGTAGGCTAGTTTCTACACATGCTCACATACAGCCTGTTCTATATCCTCTATCCAAGTAAGCATCCATTCCCAGGAAAGCAAAAATCTGCAAGGAGTGTGCAAAGCAGGGCCAGTGAAGGATGTGGTTTGGGGAGAGTCCCAGAGGCCAGTTAGAGAGACCTACAGAGCCACATCTCTCCCTCCCCCCTGGCTCTGTTCTAGATGGACCCTTTGTCTGATCAAGTAGAACTGCTTCTCTGCTCTTACAGACGGGGCCATACCTGCTTAGCTTCAACTGGAGAGCTGCATCCTCTGTAGATTACAGTTGTTCCAGTCCTGTTTTCTAATGCTTTGCTTAAAAAAAAATCCAAAGCCTGCAGGTTAAACCCAAACTACTTAATTTTAATAAAGAGATTGAAGATCATTTAGAAATATATAAATCTTTCCTTAGTTAGCTGAAGAATTTGAAACAAAGCTTTACCCAGCACGAGAGCTTTAAAATGTATCCTAATCACTTAGCACGGGTGGCTCATCTAAATTCAGGCATGTAATTAAGCAGCTAATTGTGCTGAAAGTGCAATTGAACTAACCATACCCCAAAGCCCACCCAGTTGTTTATAACTTCATAGAACCACCCAGTGCACCTTCTCTCCGCCCCATACACTTGGGTTGTGCTGTAAAGTACGACGTGTGAGAAATGTTTCATTACAGACAAGTGAGCCAGTAGAGAGATGTTTATGAAGCCAAAAATGACACCTTAACAATGCACAAGACAGACGTAACAACAGATCTGAGGAACCTCCAAGAGTCACAGAAGTACAACAAAACCCACAACCTTTGGGGAAAGCACCTCCCCTTTCCCCCAAAAAACCTGCTCAGTGAGAACAGTATGCTCAGTAAGCACAGAATTCTGACTCGCTGTTGGTGATGACGCAGGGGGGGAGGGTGATGGAATGGATCATCATGGAAGAGGGCATGGCTCGCTGGCTAGAACAGAAGCCCTCCACACTGCAACTTTTTGTTGCAGGTCCCACTTATATTCTCTGTTATCATGAGTCTATCAAAGATTTGGCTACATTATGCTTAGCATAATAGTCCTGCCTTCATTGAGCTAGATCTCTTTTGTGTTGCGAGAAGAAGGGCCCCTGTTTCATTGCTTAATGGATGGCCGCAAGAGGTGGAGACTTGGTCGTTTGACCGTTCCCTCCACTCCACCCCATAACATTGTATGAACAGTGCATGAGAAGCAATCACAGTAGCGCAGTGGAAATAAAAAGCACTTCATTGTGGGTTATGCATCCTGTGATTGTTCTTGCAGGTGCAAAAAGAATCAACACGGTAGCGTATTAAAGAACAAATTTCCTTCCTTTGGTGTTTAATGGTCTATAGTAAACTTTTTTGGCTTTGCATTTTATCCATGAGGAGCTAATCAGATGTACCTTAGCTTTCTTCACTTTGCATTTGGATGAATCTTTTTTTTTTCCAGGAATGGGGAAAAAGCTCTCCACAAGTCGATCATTTTTGGTAATCCAAATCTTAGTTTATTATAGAGTGCAACTCAAGCAAGAAATATTTGAATATAAATCTCAGTTGAACATGCTCAGCTATAGTTGAGAGTGATTCTGCTCTCTTGTTTTATTTGGCATCTCTGGGCCTCTGATGCCTCTTTGCTACCTTTGAGCTCCAGGTTGTGAACTGAGTGTTGTAAAGAAGCTTCATGTTAAATAAGCTTTAACTGGATTACAGACCAAATACTAAACCATATTTGTGTGTCCCGTAAGCCTTATTCTCACCCTGGATATCAGAGGCATCAGACAAAGTAGAGCTAAAGCAAATTTTAAAAACATTTCGAAGTCTGTTAATATTTTGAAATTCAGATTCATGGCCTCCAAATTAAAGAGAATCCTGTCTGAAATCCTGGACAGCCATTGCCAGTCAGTATAAACAGTACTGGGCTAGGTGGTCTAATTCAGTATAAGGCAACTTCTCATGTTTTTAAGCTACATGTAATGCACAGTTGTCCTGCATTACATGTAGCTTAAGAACATGAGAAGCTGCCTTATACTGAATTAGACCATCTAGCCCAGTATTGTTTATACTGACTGGCAATGGCTGTCCAGGATTTCAGATAGGATTCTCTTCCAGTCCTACCAGGAACTGCCAAGGATTTAACCTGAGGCCTGCATGCAAAGCGGATGCTCTGCCACTGAGCTATGGCCCTTCCCAAAGCTTGATCCTGCAAATCCTTTTAACTGGCAACAATGCCATGGAATGAATGATTTATTTATTTATACTTTGATTTATATCCTGCCCTTCCTCCCGGCAGGAGCCCAGGGCGGCAAACAAAAGCACTAAAAACTTTAAAACATAATAAAAACAAACTTTAAAACACATTTAAACAAAAACATATTTAAAAATGTTTCTTAAAAAAGCTTTCAAAACATCTTTTAAGATTAAAAACATTTTTAAAAAGAAGGTTTAAGAACTTATTATAAAGCAATTCCAACACAGGCGCAGACTGGGATACGTCTCAACTTAAAAGGCTTGTTGAAAGAGGAAGGTCTTCAATAGGCACCGAAAAGATAACACAGAACGTGCCTGTCTAATATTTAAGGGGAGGGAATTCCACAGGGTAGGTGCCGTCACACTAAAGGTCCGTTTCCTATGTTGTACGGAACGGACCTCCTGATAGGACTGTATATGCAGGGGCCCTCACCTGCAGAGCACAGTGATCAACTGTGTATATAAGGGATAAGATAGTCGTTCAGGTATCCTGGTCCCATGCTGTATAGGGCTTTGTACACCAAGACTAGAACTTTCAACTTGGCCTAGTAGCAAACGGGCAGCCAGTGCAATTCTTTCAGCAGCGGGGTGACATGTTGACGATACCCTGCCACAGTGAGCAGTCTCGCCGCCGCATTTTTAACCAGCTGCAACTTCCAGACCAGCCTCAAGAGCAGCCCCACATAGAGTGCATTACAGTAATCCAACCTGGAGGTTACCAGTGCATGGACCACAGTGGTCAGGCTATCCCAGTCCAGAAATGGCCACAGCTGCCTTACCAGCCGAAGCTGGTAAAAGGCACTCTTAGCCACTGAGGTCACTTGGGCCTCTAGCAACAAAGATGGATCCAGGGGCACCCCCAGACTAAGGACCTGCTCTTTCAGAGGGAGTATAACCCCATCCAAAGCAGACAACTGACCAATTACCCGAACTTGGGAACCACCAACCCACAGCGCTTCCGTCTTGCTAGGATTCAGACTCAGTTTATTGGCCTTCATCCAGTCTTGACCCAGAATTGATCCTAAGACATTCTGTGTACAAAGCACAAGCTTTGCCACTGAGCTATGGTTCTCCGTGAAGTTTCCCTTTTCACTTATTCCAATATTCATGGCGAAAACTTACAGTAACCATGTGGTTAGTTAACTTGCTTTGGTATATGTAAAGCAGCTCTAAAGTTCAAATAGGAAATCTTGTTCTTGGTCCTTGTACTTTGTCTTGTTTGCTGTTGGAGTTGTAGGCATGTGCATCAAAGAGCTCCCTTGAACCCTAAAGGCCAGCATGATGTTCATCACATAGTTTGCCCTGACATCCTTGGTTTTTTTTTAAAAAATTACTAGATGGAAGGAGTGGGGGGAAGTAGGATCAGGACCATGGAGGGCATCCTGTCCCTTATGCCTCCTTTTGCAAATAGCAAGTGCAAGGAGGTAATGTGCTTCTGAAACTGCAAGAGAGGAGAGTGCTCTTACACTCAGGTCCTAATCCTCTCTGAGCTGACAATTTTTTAAAAATGTGATATTTTATGTCAGTCTACCTGGCAAATATCACATCTAGCATGTCCCTGAGTTAGATTTTAATAGAAGAAGAAAACGGTTTAAGCAAGAAAAGCCACCATTCTCCTTAGGAACCGAACAACTGTGTAGCCATGCTCCAATGAGTGATTCTTTCAAGGCAAAATTAGCTTGGGAGGCTTCAAAGGGGGGACAACTCTGTGCATAAAAGTAGCGAGACTGAAAGGCAGGGAGGGTTCTGTCCAGAGCAGTGGATATGCTTAATGTATTTAAGAGCTTAACAGCCTATTGAAATTAAATTGCAAATGGATCCCATCGTTGTGGTTAAAAAGTCTTATCTTCGGTCTGCAAAGTCATGAGAGCTGGCTTTTCAAACCCTTTTTATTCTCCTGCCTTGATGACATTCGAAAGAGTGGAAATGGTTTTAAATCTCCTAAACAACTGAGCGGGGAAAATAGCATTAAATTTGTCACTGGACTGACTGAGCAAAAAGAATGGTCACTTTGTGGAAGACTTTGTCTCGTCCAGGGACTGCATTAGTCCTTTGGAAGAGCTTTGCACTGCAGTATTGTTTAAAATCTGAACTTTTTTTTGCTCGTACTCCAGCATTATTTTAATGTTCATGCGATTTAATCATCTTATTTTTTTTAATGGCTGCAGTACGAGTAATTATTCCTGCATAGTGCTAAATCTATCAAACACCCTTGTTCCCACTCAAGCTTTTCTTGTGCAATAAATCCACATTTGTTTTCCCATTTGCTTTGCAAAGCCTGTTATCTCAACAGAGCCCTTTTTGACATGTTTTCTTCCCCCATTCTGAGTGCTCAAAAATGTAATACTTCATGCCTGCATTTTTGATCCTGCGTGATAGCCTGTTCCCATAATGCATGCATGAGTCTGGGACAGTAGTGGCTCACCTAAGGCTGCCTGGTGAGGAGTTTATGGTGGTGAGGAAGTGTGAAGTCAGGGCTTGAATTCTCATGCTTTTAGCCACCACATTACATCAGTGGGGATCTCCAGTTTCCAAGGCGTCTTAAGGTTGGCAGCCATGACACATGGAGTGATTGCTTGAAATTAGTGTTATCGGTATATGCATCTAATCCGGGGGGGACACCCCCACTAGAACTTGGGGAAACCAAATTATTTTTCAAATACACCCTGTTGTTTTTTCAAGCTCTATCCTCAGCCCAGAGAAGATAAAGAATGTAAGAAGAGGATGCTGAGTCAGGTCAGTGGCTCATCTGGTCCAACATCCTGTTCTTGCAGTGGCCAGCCAGATGCCTGTGGGAAGCCCACAAGCAGGACCTGAGCGCAAGAGCACTCTCCTCTCCTGCAGGTTCCTTCTAATGGCATTCGGAAGCACATTGTCTCCTTGCCCCCGCTATAGAAGGCAGGGCATGAGTACGCTCTCCCCACTTGTGATTCCCAGCAACTGGTATTCAGAGGCATCTTGCCTCCAACAGTGGAAGTAGAACATATCCTTATCCTCCATGAATTTGCCTAATCCTCTTAGATTTTTTTATTTATTTATTTTATTTTAAAATATTTCTCTCCCACCCTTCTACCCTATAATAGGGCATTCAGGGCGGCTTACAAAAATAAAATCAAACACGTACATAATAAAATTGTAAACAGTAAAATCACAAAAACATTAAAATAAATTAAAATACATAAAATACAATATATATATATATACATATATATATATATATATAGGGAGTGGTACTAGAGGGACTACAAAGGTGAAATCTAACATAGAAGGCATAAAATCAGTGTCAGGCTCTACCTTCAGTCCCTCCCAAAGGCTCTCCGGAACAAGATTGTTTTCAGAAGTCTCTGGAAAACCAACAGGGAGGGAGCAGAGCAGACTTCTTGGGGTGGGTATTCCAAAGCTTGGGGGGGCACAGCTGAAAAAGCTCTCTCCTGCATGCCTGTCAGTCTAACATCTTTTATTCCAGGCATGCAGAGGAGACCAGAGGCAGATGATCTTAAATCCCGGTCAGGTACATATGGGCATAAGCGGTCCCTCAGGTATATTGGTCCAGGGCCGTTTAGGGCTTTAAAGGTCAGAACCAGCACTTTGAATTGGGCCCGGAAACAAATTGGGAGCCAGTGGAGTCAATAAAGCACAGGGGTGATATGCTCCCTGCGCCGTGCTCCAGTTAACATTCTGGCTGCTGCATTTTGAACCAACTGCCATTTCCGAACCATTTTCAAAGGCAGCCCCACATAGAGTGTGTTACAGTAATCAAGCCTTGATGTCACCAATCCGTGTGTCACTGTGGCCAAGTCAGCTGCCTCCAGGAATGGACGCAGCTGGTAGACCAGTTTGAGTTGGCCAAAAGCACTCCCGGCTACCGCAGCCACCTGATATTCAAGCAGCAGGGCAGGATCCAGGAGGACTCCCAAACTGCGGACCTGCTCCCTCAAGGGGATTCTTTTACACACCTGATGATGTCACACTCCTTAATAATATCACTGGGAGATCAACAAGGCATGATTCGTCCCTCAGTGCCTACAAGTTCCTCCCACTTCCAAGCGCATCTCCTCCACCACCTTGGGCTCATCTACGCAGGGGTTTACTGTGTGTCTGGTGCTGCTTGCATCCCCTTTTAATTCGCATGGTTCACATGATGTTACCGGCAAACAGAACCTATCACACAATTCCCGCCCGGTAAATCCATACTATTCCAATCCTCTGATAGTCCAGAAAGGGAAGGAAAAAATGTCTTCACTCCATCTCTTCATCTCTAGGGCTTGTAGACTCTTTGCTCCAATGTTTTAGGTGGGTGTGTCAATCATTTCCCTCTCCATGCCCACTCTCTCCTCCTCCCTTCTTTCATTTCATTTCCTGTGGGCTGAAGAGAAACTTCTGCTTTCTCCCATTCTGCAAGGGTTTTTTTTTTTATGTTGCTGCAAACAGTGCCTTTATTTTCTCCCCCCCTTATGCTTTTGTGCAGTTCAGCTATATTGTACCAGTGAAAATACAAATAATTGCACTTCTGGGTTGTTTTTTAAATGAAACTTACTGGTAGAACAAACTGAGCATGCTTGGTTGCCAGGTAACAAGAGGGAGTGGAAATGTTAGGACGTGGTCTTTAGGAAACTGTTTGATTCATGCTTCCCCTCAAGTGTGACTAGAAAACACTGTGTTTGGAGCTGGCATTGAGCCCTTGCTGTGGACGGTGCAAACAGAAAACAGAGGTAAAAACAGCATCTTTAGCATGAAGTTATGCTCCCATGTGGATAAGCCCTTAGACTTTCTTGCTGCCTGACAACAGCAGCAGTAGATAAAGAAAGGGAAGGAGGGAGGATTTTGACTCTTGACCTTTGTTGCTAGGAATTTTGCCCTGGATCTCCCCTCACTTTACAGGCCCTCTATGCAGCATTTTAAAATGCACAGGGTTGACACATACTCTTTTGCTAATAGTTAAGCCTCCCAACCAATATCCGCAAACTGAAACAAAAATACTTTTTACTTCATGGCAATGTTGGTGGAAGAACAAAAGATCCTTTGGCTGAAGTCATGTGTTTGTTGGTGGTGTTTTCTATGGCTGCATTCACACTGTGCATTTATCCCACTATTATTCCATTTTAAACAGCCATGGCTTCCCCCAAAGTATGCTGGGAACTGTAGTTTGTGAAGGAAGCTGAGAGTTGTTAGGAGACCCCTGTTCTCCTCAGAACTACAATTCCCAGAGATCCCTGGGAAGAGGGATTGACCACTAAACCACTCAGGAAATTGTACCTCTCCGAGGTGAGAATAGGAGTCTCCTAACAACTCTCGGCACCCTTCACAAATTACACTTCCCAGGATTCTTTGGGGGGGGGAAGCCATGGCTGTTTAAAGTGGAATAATAGTGAAATAAATGTATGGTGTGAAATGTGGCCTGTAAGTCCCCACGTTTTTGCCCCAGCAGGACCCCCAAGGTGGCTTAGAGAATAAAATTCCACATACAGTCTGCAAATGAAGCTGCAAAACAGCAAATAAAACAGCTGGGTAGGGGGAAGGGCATTTCTAAACAGCTTGTCTCTTGCAAGCATCATCAAAAATGTTTCTTCCTACATTAACCCCATCATTTGAGTTTAATCTGTGCTGCCCTTTGGGGAGGGCAAGGGTTTCTGGCACGCGGTTCTTTTAATGTCCAAATGGCAGACTTTCAAGTAAGTGAGCCCATCCCTGTCCTGACAGCTTACTCCAATTAAGGCTGATGCTCCTGTCCTTTAACTCATTCCGCCTGTGCTTAGGTATTGCAGCACATATGGTGAGCTGCATCATGCACTGATGTGAGATCACTTCCCTATACCTGGGTTCAAGAGAGAAGCTGCGTAAGGACTGCAGGCTTTATTCTAGTTTGGCTTCCTCTAGTTTTTCATCCATTGCGCTCTTGCGTTGGCTTCGGTTTTAGTGATATTGCCAAAACGTTCCCTTTTCTTAGCTCAGAATGGAAACCTTTGCAGCTTATTTTTGTTTATTTATGAGGCCCTAGGGCAGAGAATGCAGTGGTATGCATGGTGTTGGAGAAAGAGGTCAGAGAAAAGTTTTCCTCCCTCTCTCATAACACTAGAATTCATGGACATCTAGCGAATCTGAAAGTTGAAAGATTCACCATAAACAAAAAGAAGGAACCTTCTTCCCTGTGACTGGCTCCTATGCCTCAGTTATAACATTTGAATGTATAGATTCCATAGGTAACTCAGATTATATAGGTGTTTCCCATGCCAAGTTCCCTTGAGGTTGGCAGCAGGTATTGTGTACCTATTGGGATTCAGTTCATTTAAAGGTCCTACCCTGTGGCAGTCAGTGCTACCATTTTGGGTCCCTTCAAACATGCAAAAAATTTTTAACGTTGATACCACGCAGCCCTGTCTAGATAAGCAGCAGTGACACTGTTGGAAGGATGGCTCCACCTCATCACCTGTACCAGTATTGGGCTTATCTGATAAGAGGAGCCCATCAAGAGGATGCCTTTCAGACATGCTTAACTATTAACAATTATTAAGTTGTTTGCACAGAAGATTTGCTCAGAAGGTGGAAGGAAAGAGAGAGAGAAATGTCAGGCCCCAAAACTCTCCTCCATCTTTTGGCCTTGAGGCAGGGAGAAAAGGCAGCAAAAGTCCCAATTATTGTTATTGTTGTTTGTTTGTTTGTTTGTTTATTACCTGCCCTTCATCCTAAGGTCCCAGAGCAGCTCACAACAGTTTAAAACACAACATTAAAAACTTATTTGAGTTTTGCAATACAGTTCGCCAACCAATGTTTAGAAAAATGCATATGTTAGGGGAAACTGTGTATAAAAATGAATATATGAGTGAAAATAACATACAAAATGCATTATACGACAAGAAATTGCCTGCAAAAATGTGTCCATTAGTCAAAACGCACTACAAAAATCTATTTATTAAGAGAAAACCGCACTAAGAAGCTGCAGAATTTTCATGAGGATTTTAAAAAATCAACAAATTGCTGAAAATATGTGGAGAACTTTTTCATTTTACAAGTGGAAAAATGAGAAACTGAGGGAACCTAAATTGACAGATCTTTCTTTCCCTAGTCCTAAACACTATTGCTTAGAACTAAGGCAGGGTGAAATTATTATTTGATTGGACCTCTCAGCAGGCTGCTAGACAATCAACCTTGGCTAATAGTCAAGTCCAGCCTTTGTCTTATTCTAGTACCCTGAGTATTTCCTGCTATCCATTCTACAGTGTTGGCTACCAGGAAATGAGGTAAATTGACCAGATGTTGCAGAAGGAACTTGACATGTGGTGCCTGCTTCTTTATAACATCTGGATCTGTCCTCAACAACCTCTTCTGTCACAGGTTTGGAGGAAATGAAACAGAGAGATGGGTGAATCCATCCATTTCAGTATCCCTGTAATTTTTCCTATTTGAAGTTCAGCTCTCTATCTTTCCACATCAGTTTATGATTTTTTTTAAAAAGTCCTCATGAAAATTCATCAGCATTTTTGTGTGAACATCTCCCAGTATACACATTTGTATGCAGTTTTTTCCTTACATACACATTTTTGCAAAACAATATTCCTTAATATAAGGCCTTTTTGTATGCTATTTTCACAACTATCTGTATTTTTATGCAAACTTTACCCTGATATATGAATTTTTGTACACAATACTTGGCTAGAGAACTGCACTGCAAAATTAAGAGAAGTGTGAATTTCCAAGGATGGCTGTTTCAATTTGCCTATTGTTATGGAATTTATTTATTTATTATTTGATTTATATCCCGCCCTTTCTCACAGCAGGAGCCCAGGGCGGAATGTGTGAATTAAGTAGATTTGCCTTCAAATGTGAACTGAATTGAATTCCCTCTCCCTCCCTAATAACACAACAAAAAAGCCTTTTTTCCCCTTTGTAATCCTTGTGAAACATAGGCTTCATATAGTTTCTCTTCTTCCTCCCCTCCTCTCCTACATATGCCCAGAGAATTTGGTGTTAGGAGAGACCTCTTACAAATAAATAACAGAGAGAGAGAGAGAGACCCATCCTGTCTCAGAACCTGGATTGTTGATTTGGGAATAGTAAGCTCATGGAAATCTCAGCATTCACCTTGCCAATCAAGTTATGTGTTCCTGCTAATGCAGTGTAGCT
Organism: Rhineura floridana; assembly: GCF_030035675.1. Taxonomy (NCBI): domain Eukaryota; kingdom Metazoa; phylum Chordata; class Lepidosauria; order Squamata; family Rhineuridae; genus Rhineura; species Rhineura floridana. The sequence continues at coordinate 110,740,608 of NC_084488.1, forward strand.
ATTTGGATCCTTTTCTGGGCTGGCGCTGGTATCTTTTTTGCTAGATTACATTTATGCATTAGTACCATCTGTGCCTCCTGCACCTTCTGTGAGTCAGCCCTGGCCAAATCACTGGAATTTATCTGGAAGTGCGCGCCGAATAAAGGAGAGGACCAAGAGGACCTAGAGCCCTTTTTTCTTTTCTTTTTCAGCTGGCTGGCTGGCTAGCTGCTGCTACCACTTAATGGATCTTGAGGAAAGAGCATGCCGGCACAGAGCTCAAAATATCTTCAGCTGTTGTCCCATTCGTTAGTTTTAGTTTGCCATTGTGTGTGCCCAGATGCTTAAAAGACTCTAACTTGTTTATTTTTTAACATGATGCAAACAGCACCCATAGTCTTGACCTCTTGCGCCTTGCATATTTTTTTGAAGGGATAATGCCAGCAAGGAGTTTAAAGCACTATGCACTGAACTGTGACACAGGTGCCACCTGTAGTCCTTTGTGCACCTGCTTGTGGTTCCTGATACAATAATGAAAGTAATACAAGAGTAGGCTGAAGAGCCCAACTTTTCTCTGTGGCTTCCAATGTGTGCTGAAGAGGCAACTCCTGATTCAGATCGGAATGTTTAAACAGAAGGTGAAAAACCAGCTTGCCTCTTCAAGAGTGTAAGCAGCTGGAGCAGGAATGGATGGATCAGTCTGTTTCCAGTCTGTGTCACCTTTGCATGTTTTTACTCATAGGCCCATGCTGCCCTATGGCCATAGTATTATCTTCAATTTTTAAAAATCCATATGAAAAACTGCATTTAAATACATATTTAAAAATACACTAAAGTGTTTTCTCTGAAAATACACATTTCTAGACATATATTCTCTGAAAATAATTCCAGATTATCTAAATTGCACTTTGATATGTTTTTGGAGCTGAGGCCTGCATGAGGACATTTGAGAAGTATGAAAGGCAGGGGATCACTAAGCTTCAGTTGGCACATTGGGCATGGATCAGGTCAATTCCTGTCCAAATTCACAAAGATTAAATTACCGAAGCATCTCTAAACGTACCCTGGGTGCATGTGGGGTTCTTTGTGGGCATTTTTTTTGTTGGAGCGCAGCTGGCGATAGGAGAGAAGAGCAACCCTACCAAGTTCACACTTTCCGAAACAATACGCAAATTGAAATGCAGCTCCCTTTTGAAATTCACACTTCTCCACATTTTGAGGCCAATTCTCCAGCCAAGTAATGTGTACAAAAAGGGCAAAGTGTGCGTAAAGATGCATATATGAATGAAAATAATAATCAAGAATTCATTATATTAGCCAACATTGCTTTGCAAAAGTGTGTGTATTCAGTGAAATGCATACTAAAATGCAGATGAATTTCCACAAGGACTTTTTAGATTAAAAAGAAATGGCAAACTGATGTGGAAATGTGGAGAACTGAACTTAAAACTGGAAAAATGAGAAGCACAAAGAAACCAGTTTGTAAAGCGCAACTGAAGAGTGGGACAACAGCTGCAGATGCTTTGCATTTTCCACTGGCATGTTCTTTCCCTTTAATCTATTAAGTGCTAGCAGCCAGCCAGCAAGCCAGCAAAAAAGAAGAGGGGAAAAGGGCTCTAGATACTCTCTTTCCTCTCTTATTCAGTGCTCACTTCCAGATAAATGCCAGTCATTTGGCCAGGGTGACTCACAGAAGCAAATCAGGGATTTGCCCATCTCCAATTGCAGTGACAAAGGACGAATTTCTAGCCACTTTTCATGAGGTGTTCATAAAATGAATTGAGTTGGGGGCAAAGGTAGTCTGAAGAAATCAGAATCCTGATCGTCAGTGCAAACTAGATTAAGAACCACTGGTTTAAAGGATGTCAGATAAAGTTTGCTTGGGGTATCCCACTCGATAAATTCAGTGTCAGAGTTCTAGTGAAGCAGTGAAAGAACTCTGTAGTAGTTAACCATGGAAAGTTGGCCATAATGCCGATATTCAAAACTATGGTGCGATCACGTTTGTGCAGTTCTGGTTGCCTCACCTCAAACAAGACATTGTAGAATTGGAAAAGGTTGAGAAAAGGGCAACCAAAATGATAAAAAGAATGGAGCAACTCTGTGAGAAAAGGCTGCAGCATTTGGGGCTTTTTAGTTTAGAGAACAGACAGGTAAGAGGTGACATGATAGAAGTGTATAAAATGACACATGGCTTGGAGAAAATGTTCTAGACTAGAACTCACGGACATTGAATGAAGCTGAATGCTGGAAGATTCAGGACAGACAAAAGAAAGTGCTTCTTCACGCAGCACATAGTTAAAACTATGGAAATGGCTCCAGGAAAAGGCAGTGATAGCCACCAACTTGGATGACTTTAAAAGAGGATTAGCCAAGTATATGAAGGAGAAGGCTGTCAGTGGCTACTTCCACAGTTGGAAGCAGTATGCTTCTGAATACCAGTTGCTGGAAACCGGGGAGGCGGGGGGAGTGCCCTTGTGCTCAGGTCCTGCTTGGGGGCTTCCCTTTGGGGCATCTGGTTGGCCACTGTCAGAACAGGATGCTGGACTAGATGGGCCACTGGCCTGATCCAGCAGGCTCTTTTTATGTTCTTAAAGGGGGTCACAGAACTTCATCTTACATGGCCAAAGAAGCCCTATGTGCATGAAGGGCTCCCCTGTGACCAATGGAGAAGACATAGGTCTGTTTTTAGTGTCAAAAGGTTCTGACCATTTCCTCCTTCCATAGGTGACACTTAGGTAGTCTCTTCTGAAAGGATTTGTTGAGCTAATGTAGCAGAATGGCTGAGACAGGTTTATAAACCTCTCCTGGGTCAAATCTTACCTGTTTAATTAACTCACGGGTGTGTGTGTTGGTTTCGTTTTGTTTTTTTAAGCAAAATGTTACTGGAGGTATACAGTGTTAAGTGGTGGCCTGGATCAGAATCATACAAAATCTCAAGCGATGAAGTAGCTGTCCACCATAAAGGGTGTGCTGTCTAAAGGAGTAATTTAACCACAGCAGTAGCAATAGTATGTTCCTGCTTTAGGGACTAGGAGGTTTGATCCAAAGATGACCAGCAGCTTGTGGGTCTGCCAGAACAATTAGCTGCATTACGACTGTGGTACATTTTCTGCAGATAATGTCTTAAAATTGAACCCATCGCTTATTCATTTCCCAGTCTCAGGAGGATTCCTGCAACGGATTCCCATATATAAATGGACATGGAAACAGCATTGGGAATACATGGTACTTATTCCCTGAGTACACTGGAGTTTGATTCCAGAATTTTTATACTTGCTGCCTTTATACTAGGGATGGGTGGGAAATTTGATTCAGTTGGCATTTCAAGCTGAATCTATCAAATTCACACTTTCCGAAACAGTATAAGACCCGAAACATGGCCATCCTTCAAAACCTGCACTTATTCAAAATTTTGCAGTGCAGAATTGCAAACAATATTTACAAAAATGCGTATATTAGGGGGGGGTGCGCATAAAAATGAATATATGAGTGAAAATAGCATGTAAAATGCATTTTATGACAAGAAATGGCTTGCAAAAATGTGTACATTAATCCAAACTGCCTGCGAAAATGTGTTTATTTGAAGAAATTTGCACCAAAATACTGGAGAATTTTCATGAGGATTTTTTAAAATAAAAATTCGCAAATTGCTGCAGAAGTGTGGAGAACTGAATTTAAGATTAGAAAAAAAGGGAAACCAAGAGTACTGAAATTGACGTGTCTTTCCATCCCTACCATATACCAAGGGAAGCAAACTGAGGCAATACTGCACATCCATACATTAGGAAGATGGGATGCTGCTACCTTATACCAAGTGAGACCATTGGTCCATCTGGATCAGCATAGTCTATACTGACTGTCAGTAGCTCTCCAGGGTTTCAGACAGAGGACACTCCCAGCCATACTTGGAGATGTGGGGGATTGAACCTGGGACCGTCTGCATGCAAAGCAGAGTCTGTACCATAGTCCTTCCCCGTTACATTGCCACAACCACTTAGACTTGAAAATAACTTTCCAGTGAGGAGGGATCTTCTGATTGGAAATACATTCTAACTGGGTCCTTTGGTTGATTATCAGGAAGTTTTTCCTGATGTTCAGCTGAAATCTGGCTTCCTGTAAACGGAGCCCCTGCACTCTGGGATGATCGAGAAGAGATCCTGGCCCTCCTCTGTGTGACAGCCTTTCAGGAGTTTCAAGCATGTGTCTTGCCTCTGAAATTAGGACAACCTCACAACTGTGTCTTCTGGCAACAAAGCATTCTGCTTCTGCTGGAATGCTGACAGTCACAGTAATAAAACCATCACTGTGCACACCATTCCCAGTGCTCTGACCTGATGACTTTGTGCCAGGCAGGAAAACAGCTCGTGATTTATACATCACACCTCATCCCTAGACCTTTCCATCGCTAGCCCTGTGAGTGACATCTGCTTCGCACTCTTCACATGTCGGCCTCTGTGCGTGCAAGCATTCCTCCAGCTGTGCAAGTCAGCAAATTGCTCTGCAGGACACCTTGCAGGCATTCACTTCTTGTCAACAAAGCTACTCTTAATAGCTCCAAGACTGTTTTAATTACCACAAAGTTTACTTTCCTCATTTTGACATTCCATCACTAATGTGCAAGCCTGTTTTGCCTCTCGTGTGCTTATGGTGATGCTTCGAAGAGCGCAGTTCTCATTGCCATATGCAACTGCCCGGCTTACATTTGTTTGCTGCAGTCCTGAAAGGCATATTGCGCCCGTGACTGAGGTATTCACTTCACCACAAAGACAATAGATTCTCTGATAACGTAGAAACACACCCAACGTTTGCTGGAAGTCTTTGAGGAAGGGTCATAGCTCGGTGGCAGAGCACCTGCCTCGCATTCAGAAGGTCCCAGGTTCAATCCCTGACATCTCCAGGTGGTGCTGAGAGAGAGCCTGAAATCCTGGAGAGCCACTTCCAGTCACTATAGACAGTTCTGAGCTAGATGGATCAATGGTCTGGCTCATTTACATTTGTTGTTGTTACGTGCCTTCAAGTTGATTACGACTTATGGCGACCCTATGAATCAGAGACCTCCAAAGGAATCTGTCATGAACCACCCTGTTCAGATCTTGTAAGTTCTGGTCTGTGGCTTCCTTTATGGAATCAATCCATCTCTTGGTCTTCCTCTTTTTGTACTCCCTTCTGTTTTTCCCAGCATTATTTCATTCCATTTCATTTTTCATTTTATTAAATTTATATACCGCCCATAGCCGAAGCTCCCTGGGCGGTTCACAACAATCATTATTGTCTTTTCTAGTGAATCAGGTCTTCTCATGATGTGTCCAAAGTATGATAACCTCAGTTTCCCATTTATATTACATGACAGCAAAATCAGGTTCCCCAGATGTTCACTAGGCAAAATGCTGGTGTCGTTCTTGGCCCTCTGGTGAGTGTACCTGTATAGGACATAGAGAAAGAGCTGTAGATCAGGGGTAGAGCACATGCATTGCACTCTCAATCTCTAGTGTCTCTAGGTAGGGCTGGGAAAGACTGCTACCTGAAAACCTGGTGAGCCGCTGCCAGTCAGTGTAGACAGTACTGAGCTAGATGGACCAGTAGGCTGACCCATAGGAACATACGAAGCTGCCTTATTCTGTGTCAGATGACTGGTCCATCTAGTTCTGTATTGTGTTGTCTACACTGACCAGCAGTGACTCTTGGGTTTCAGATGGAGCTTCTCTCTCAGCCCTGCCTGGAGATGCTGGGGGTTGAGCCTGGTATCTTTTGTGTGCAAGGTAGATACTCTACCAGTGAGCTACAGCCCTTCCCCTTCGGTAGGTAGCTTCGTACATTTCTGTGCAGAGGTTGGACAGCCAACCGTTGGGTTCTAGCTCTGGATTTTCAATGAGGCCCATTCCAGTTCTATGGTACTATGATTTTCCTCGGCTATCCATCTAGTTCAGGATCCTGTCTCTGTCACCAGCCAAATGTCTCTGGGAAGGCTAGAAGCACCAGCGGGCAACAGCCGATCACTGGTGCCAGGTATTCAGAGGTATACCGCCTTTGGACAAGTTTTTACCATGTAAAAACTTCACGTTCATGGCTAATAAGCTGCCTAATCCTTTATGTTATACTGACACTTTTTGCACAGTGGCAGCTATAGCATGAATAATATTTTGCCTGGGAAGACTTGCTTTTTCTTTCCCCCATATGCTCTGTGTTAAACATATGCTATACTGTATATTTAAAACTAGCAGCACACCAAAAGGAAAAAAAATAACTATCAAAATATGTTTTCTTCATTATTGAAAGCTGCCATGTCCTCATCCGCTCAAGGGGGAAAAAACTTTACATGGACATAATACCCCCTCCCAATCTTTTAATAGCTACAGAGAAAATGAAATCTGCAAGAGTAATTCCAACTCAGCAAAATGACCTGTACACAGCTGGTGGTTAAAGCTGTTCATCTCCTGGTAAAGGTGCCAACTGACCAGATAAGATGGCCTGACCTACTCTTGTGCTTTTAACAGGAGCTTGATAGGGTTGCCAACTACCATGTAAAGTAGCCAGGTCAGCTCTTCTGCTTTTAACAGCAGCTTGACTTGCAGAAACCCATGTTTAAGGCTAGAGTGGGTGTTTTCATGTTTGCCCATCAAGCTGCTGATAAAGATGCAGGGATTGGCTCAAAAGTGGGCAGCCCCTCATATGGGGCATCTGGGATGGTGCACAGCACTTAAACCATCATACTTGCATGTTCAAGAGTTTTAGCATAACTGAAATGAGTAAGAGGGTGTGATAACCAATGGCGGCTCCATGTCAGTGGGGCAGTGGAATCTGCTCCAGGTTTTAGTCTGAACTTTCAGCACCTTGGACAGCTCCTTGAAAAAATCAGACTAAAACCTGGAGCAGATTCAGCTGCTCTACTGACAAGGAGCCACCACTGGGGATAAACACTTTTTTAAGTCTATATCTTGCCTCTCCTCGAAAACTCAAGACAACTTAAGAATAATTAAACATGTAAAGCAGGGTTGGGAAACCCATGGCCCTTCATATATTGTTTATTTATTTATTTTATTTATTATTTAATTTGTATTCCATCCTTCCTCCCAGCAGGAGCCCAGGGTGGCAAAACAAAGAGCTAAAAACACTTTAAAACATCTTAAAATACATTAAAACAAAACAGTGTTAAAAACGTTAAAAAAAAACTTTAAAAAAGGCTTAAAAACATTATTAAAAAACATGTTGGGCTCCAACGCCCATCAGCCCCAGCCAGTGTGGCCAGTGTAGTCAGGGACGATAGAACATGTGGTTCAACAACATCTATAGGGACACAGTTTCCCCATCTTTGCTATAAAGTCACAGGACAAGTAAAAACCTGCTTCCAGGACATTAAGCGGTTCTGAGAATTTTGTTTGCAAAGGCTTAGGGCGGCAGAGGGCAGAAAGAATGAGTTCAAGCATAGAGATGGTATATTGGTGAGCAGAAGGGCACCTAGCCAATGTAAGAAGGACAAGAAGCATCTGTTCGGGGCATTTAAGGCTGGCCTCACCACCACTCCCAAAGCTTCTGAGCGACTCATGCAGGAAGGGCCATCGGTCAGTGTATGAGCGCATGTTTTGCATGCAGACGGTCCTGAGTTCAGTCCCCAACATCTTCAGCTGAGGCTGGGAAAAGACTTCTGCCTAAAGCCCCGGAGGGCCACTGCCCATCAGCGTAGAGAATACTGAGCGAAATGGAGCAGTGGTTTGATTCTGTATACGACAGCTTCCTATTTCATCCAGTTAGACAAAAAGAGTGTAGCCAGAGAGTCCTCATTTCAAAGCTGGCTCCTGGGACTCCCTTGGAAGCAAGAACTGTAATGCCTAAAACAATCCTGGACATGCTGAAAAGTGCAGCAGGATGCAGGTACGACATCCAACCCTGGACAATATCTGAATGCTGAAACATGAAGGTGGCTTGTCAAGGATGTCATCAGAAGGCGGAGAGAGCACATTTAAGCGTCATGTCAAATCTGTTCTCCAACTGTCCACCCTGCTAAGATGACAGGTTGGCGTGATGGGTCAGCTCAGTTATTCTTGTGGCACTGTGCTGTGTCCACAGTTGTATCTGACACGGTGCTGAGATGGGTCCTTTTTCTTGAAGAATAAAAATTGGGGTATACCAGAGGCTTGACGTAAAGAGAGACACTACCAATCTATCACCTTTACATCCTATCACAAGGAGAGAGAAAATATCAAACTCTTGCCTTTGTTTGATCAGCACTTGGCCTATTCTTTCTCCAAGGGCTTTCATCTTCTTTTCAGTGGAAGTTCTGTGCCTGTAGTGAGCACTTAAATTTGTTGATTTGGACATTCATTTTCTAATTTTCTAAATTATTTTCTAAAATTGAGAGTAGGGCCATAGCTCATTGGTAGAGCGTCTGCCTTTCATGCAGAGGGTCCCAGGTTCAATCCCCGGCATCCCCAGGTGGGGTTGGGAGAGACTTCTGCCTGAAGCCCTGGAGAGCTGCTGCCAGTCAGTGTAGACAGTGCTGAGCTAGATGGACAAATGGTCTTGACTCAGCCTCCTAGGTTCTATCTCTGTTTTTTAATAGATACTCTAAAATGGCTTGTACCTAATAAAGTATCATCATCATCATATTATTATTATTATATGCAGCAGGAGTGCAATATATGCATCATGTGCACTACGCTTTTAAAGATGTCTTTAATTTTTTTTTAAAAAAAGATGTTTTTCAGATGTTTTCAGTGTTTTGTCCTTTGTTTGCCTCCCTGGGCTCCTGGGATGAAAGGCGGGATATCAATCAATCAATCAATCTTATTGTTGTTGTTGTTGTTGTTATCGTTATTGTTGTTGTTATTAAAATGTCTGCTCCAGCCTTCTTCCCAGAAGGAGCCCAAGGTGGCAAACAAAGGACAAAACACTAAAAACATCTAAAAAAATATTTAATAAATAAATAAATTAAAGACATCTTTAAAAGCATAGTGCATATGATGCATATATTGCACTCCTGCTGTGAATGTATTTCTTTGGAATTCTTCAAAATCCACAGATTCGTAGTCTGTTTATTAGGGCCAACTGAAATTCATTTTAAACTGTTTTTAATGTTGTATTTGAAATGGTTGTGACCCACCCTGAACTTTTGGGTGGAGGGCGGACAATAATCAAAATAATACTAATACTGATAATGGTACACAAAATGTTTTTTTTAAAAAATCTCTCACGGCCAACATGTCTACCTTTGCTTTTCTTTTCTTTTTTACCGGGCAAGGGCCAGAGCTCAGTGGCAGAGGTTGAGTCCCCAGCAGCATCTCCAGGTGGGGCTAGGAGAGATGAAACCCTTGAGAGTGGCTGCCAGTCATTGTGGACAATACTGAGCTAGATGGACCAGGGCAGTTTCGTTTGTTCCTATGATCCTCCAGCATGCCAGTTGCAGCACCTATGCAGTGAGCGTTTGAATCAGGACTTAGTCTCCTCTGCAGCTGAGCCTGCTGTGGGTCTCTCACTCACTCACTCACTCACTCACTCACTCACTCAGTCACACATGCACACACACTCACACACACACAGAGAGAGAGAGAGATGCACCAACTAAATGATTTCTTACAACACATCCCACTTATCCCTCCGTGATGATATACACAAGATAGAGGGGGTGTTTGTGAACCTAGACATTCTAGGAGGTAACATTGATTCTTCAACATGTGTTTGCTATAACCAGCAAAAATAGCATAAAGAAGAACCAACCAACCCCCCCACCCACAGAACCCACACCTGTTATTGGAAGAGGGAAGCCGTTTTCTATTAACAGTGCATCAGAACCCATCTATCTGGTAGCATAATAGCTGCTTTAGCTGGTGAAATGACAGCTGGTTGACAGTGGCATCTAGAGGGCTGTTACATGAAGAATGTGTTCAAGGATCTGCAGAACAATCCAAATCTTCACTCTTTAAAGGTGTAGCCCTTATGCTGCTGGGTTTATCACTCACTCTCCCAATGAGCATTAGTTAAAATTGAAGGCTATTTTGATCCTTGTGCTTTGCTTTTGTAGCATCTGACAACTGCACAGGTAGCATGTCTTCTTTTACAGTCCACCCCTCTAGTTACATTACATTTAGAAATAAGAAGAATTTAAATATTGCTGTGCTGTTTTGCACACGTCTGAAACAGAAAGTTCCAGAAGGAAGCGTTGTGTTTCTTGGGGGGAAAAGATAGAAATATAGCTTAGAGGACTGGTAGATAATGGCTTGAGTGAGGTGTATCAAACAAGTATTGTTACAATACTATTTGCTGATGAAATGGCATTAGTTAGGCAACTTAATAGGGTCTGACGAAAGGAAATGATGCTGTTAATATACTAGTAATATTAATATCATTTATACTGTTAATATTTAGCACTTATAGAACCCCTTTTTTCTGAGAATTCAAACCTATTTACATGATTCCAGTATGCCTTCAAATTGGTGGGATGCTGATAGGGTAGGAAAGATCTGCCCTGTTACCCCTGCCATCCATCCACCTGGTTTAATTCACACGTTCCCCAATGATACAGAATCATGTCCCATGGAAGCAGGCCAGTGCTACTGGAGATGCGTCTGAAGAAGGCCAGTATTATTCACATATTACTAGAACAAGCCTCTTCACCTCCCCCCCCCGAAGGTAGCTTGACTTCTGGTGATGGTGATGGTGGTGGTACTAATACTCCCTTAGAAGCTGAGATGGGTGTTATCAGCCCCCTAAAACTCATACTTCTGAGCCTAGAAGTATGAGTTCTACAACATCACTACATGTTTCTGTTACAGATACTAGTGCTACAGTTGTTATCATTGCCTTTACTACTAGTGGTATACATTTATAAATAGTAGCGCCAATATAATTACTGATAACTATTCATACTTTATTACTGCCGTGAGTATTACTGTTGCTGCTCTTTGTTCTACCATTGCCGTTACAGTGACTATTGCTTGTACTGTATTACTATTTTTTTCTGCTGCCGCTACTTAATACCCATATAGCGATTGTTACAAACATGGAAATGAAATGGGCTGTGCGCAGAGGGCTGGGAAGCTACGCTAAGCAGGCAGAACAAAAGAAATGTGCGCTATAGGCAACGGATTGGTCTCTGTAACTCCGTAAAAGATATATTTTCACTACTCGTGGTTAATCAGTCCTAACCTCACATATAAAACGAGATAGTTTGTGAACATTCTAGCAAATGGAGGGTATCACGTTGCTTCTCTTACCTGCTCTCCCAGTAAATCACTTTGAGCACAAACATACAAAGCCTACCATTTTAAATAGTCCAGTTTTATTATTGCTATTTTTTTGTTTGCTCTTCCAGTGGTGAGAGATCTGTTGACGTCGGTGCATCCAGTGTGAACTGCCAGTGTTCCCTCCTGGCATTCCCAGGGTTAAACCACTGACAATCATGTACATGTTCATGCTGTGTGGCAACAGGGTTGTTCCGCCCATGTGTCCACTTACAAAATAAGCACTATTAGCAGGAATAAGAGAGCTGCCCTTAATAGCATTTTCTAAAAGCTGCCTAGGAACTAAAAAAGATGGGCGACAATAGTTATGTGGACTCTTTTGCTCCTTTCTGTGGCACAACACAGCACTTATTTTATTGCCCAGGTTAAAGGATGCTCTGCAGTGAATCAGTTTTCTCGGGACATTTTGCCGCTGCAGATCTTGTACTTCCAAGCTTCTCCAAGCCCTTTATGTCGTAATTTTGGCGCCTCCCTCTTCTGTACCCTGTTTGTATATTTAAATAATTTATTATTGTTATAGTTACTGTCATCATCCTACCCTTCCTTCCAAAGGGAGCCCCGGGGTGGCAAACAAATGCTAGTGCAGTAAAAACATTTTTAAAAGTCTCAAAAACAAAACATCTTTTAAAAACTCTTAAACATCTTTAAAAAAAACAATTCCAATACAATTGCAGGCTAGGATAAGCCAAGAAGCTCTTCACCTGGAGATGTACTTAGTACGGCTTCCTTTCATTTTATTTGCTGGCCGTTAATTATGGCTAGTGATGCATTTCTTCTTCACTGGTTTTGATTTCCTGTGACAAAGTGTGTGGGCAGAAATATATTGCAGTACAGTGCAGAATTAACCAAAATATTAGACATTATATTCAGTAAGTGTACAGTCTGTGTACACAACAGCTGAGCTGTACAAATCAACAAGTGTGCGATCTTTCACACAAACACTTGTACATGTGTAGAGACAGCTTGTACCTGTGTTCTGTGGAACATGTAAACAAGCCTATTCAGACGCTCCATCGAACTTTTAAAACTTAGCTCATGTCGTTCACCAGGGAGGCCTCCAGCAATGCCTCTCCCCACTCCAGATACTTCTGGGATTCTCACCAGCATGTCAGAAAGGATGTGGCCCTTTCCTGGTTTTTGTTTGCAGCCATCATTCACAAGAAAATCCCTGGGCCAAGAGTTCATCTAGTCCAGCCTTCGCCAACCTGGTGACCTCCAGATGTTTTGAACAGCAACTCCCATCAGCCCCAGCCAGCACAATTCCCAGTGTTCCCTGGGAAGAAGGATTGGTTGATGAACCACTTCGGGTATTGTAGCTCTGTGAGAGGAATATGAGTCTCCTAGCAACTAGCAACACTATTAATAGACCACAGTTCCCAGGATTCTTTGGGGCAAACCATTTTAAAGGGATATCACGAAATGGCAATGGACTGCCTTCAAGTCCTGACTTATGGCTACCCTATGAATATGGTTTTCATGGGAAGCGGTACTCAGAGGGGGTTTACCATTGCCTCCCTCTGAGGCTAGTCTTCCACAGCTGGCTAGGGCCTGCTCAACTTGCCACAACTGCACAAGCCAGCCCCTTTCTTGTCTGCAACTACCAGCTGGGGGGCAACTGGGCTCCTTGGAACTATGCAGGCTGGCCCACGGCTGCTTAGGTGGCAGGGCACGTAACCCCTGAGCCACTCACTGTGAGGGTGATCTTTAGCTGGCCCTTTATACCCAGGAGACATGAGCGGGGATTTGAACTCACAGACTCTGGACTCCTAGCCAGGCTCTCCTCCCCACTCTTTAAATATATGGTGCAGATGTGGCCAGAGAGACCTGCCCTGGATGGATTTGCCACATTCCGTTTTGAACTGCCGTGGCCATCGCTACATCTTATGGCAGTGAATTCCATCAGTTCCTTATGACAATCAGAGCCTTAGGAGCCATCGTTCTCACCCTGGGGTAGCTTGGACATCTCTGTCACCCAGATAAGTGATAAGGAGGATTTGAACACATGTCATGTGCAGATGTGTTGTGAAAAAGTAATAATGGGGATGAGCTCAGAATGCCTGTGAACATGAAACAATCATTTAGACTGACCTAGGAATATTCTGTGCATTTGTCCTTTTGTAAGTATGTGATGAAATTATTGTTTGAATCAGCCTGTTAAGGACACAGACGGACTGCTTTAGCCTTTTTATTCTTGAAAGATCATGTCTGCAAAAGAATACGCGCGAGGAAGTCTCTGTTTAAAACTTGGGCTGCATTTCAAAGGCACATAGAACGTTGGCGTTTACTAATCCCTTTCCAAAGTAAATATATCAGTCCACTGCCTAAACTAAACTGCAGGTGTCCGTGGATATTTAGGAGGTGAACCCAATATTCCAACAGTTATAGCAATGAAATACATCCTGTGCAGGGAGCCAGCAAAGGCACAGGGGAATGTTAATGCCTCTAGAATGTTAACGCCTCCCAGACTGGAAAGCATGACACTTACTTAAGTTCAGGAGTGGGCTGATGGTGTCAGCTTCCAAATGCTAAATGTAACACTTTTAGTGGGAAATGCTGGCAACTAAATATTGAAAAACTTTTTTTACCAGCTGTGCACTCTCATGGTAACAGCCCCTGTTACTTTATTGCTCCACTGCCTAAAATCATAGGGTCTTCTCATTCAGTAATGTTAGAGGGCCCCAAGGAAACAATTGCAAGCAATATTGCATCAGGATTTCTGCACTTCACACATAAACTATTTTGACTGGTGCAGGGCAACCAGGTAGGTGTGTTTAGGGAGTTTCTTCTGAATAGGCACGGTTTGGATTGCAGAGTTAAAAATATGACCACATCTGCACTTTACATTTCAAGTGCTATTATACCACTTTAACAGTTGTGGCTTCCCCCAAAGCATCCTGGGAAATGTAGTTTGTTAAAGGTGCTGAGAGTTGTTATTCCCCTCACAGAGCTACAGTGCCCAGAATTCCCTGGGATGAGGTTTTGACTGTTAAAACAACTCTGGGAGCTGTAGCTCTTGGAGGGAAATAGGAGTCTCCTAACAGCTCTCCAGAAACTACAAGTCCCAGAATCCTTTGGAGGATGACGTGACTGGTAAAGCAGTATAATAGTACATAAAAACTGCCTTATACGGATTCTGGCCCCTTGACCCATCTAGCTCAGTTTTGTCGATTCTGACTGGCAGTGGTGCCCCAGGAGTTTCAGAGGAGAGTGTCTCTTAGCCATACCTGGAGATTGAACCTGGGACCTTCTGCATGTAACGCAGATACACTCTCACTGTGCTATGGCCCTTCCCCGTGTACTTTAAATGTAAGGCGCAGATTTGGCCTTAGCCTATGCTGCAAAGTTATATTGGTTGTATATAGCTGGGAAAAAGTAGTAAGTTGCTGAGCATTAGAGAGCCCTAACCTTCATACACATGCAGAGAGAGAGAAAGAATAGATAAACATGGGAAGCTGCCTTACGCTGAATCAGACCACCCAATTATCAGCCAATAATTTTAATGCTGTCTATAAGAGTGAATCCCTAAGTGCCAAGAGGTCCATGGTGGCACCTGTCCTTTGCAGAAGTTCCTCTGAGTTCCCTCCCCCCCTTTCTTCTTCTTCTTCTTAAAGGTTATGCTGCTGATCTATTACAAAGGATTCCAGGCACTGACTTTTGTAGATAGTAAGGAAGAAGTTAAAAGGCTGATAATGACATAAAAGAATGTGTGCCGCATCAAATTCTTCCTCTCTCTCAGGATTCTAAAACAGGTCCCGTTCCTTAAACCTGCATCCTTCAGCCACAACGTATTGCCCCATCAAAGCTACGCTGATCACTCATGAGACAATCATGGGATGCTTGCATAACTCATGTTTTAATTAGTGTAGCCCTAAGACACTAATTTAGTTCAATTTCATACTGACTACATGTTGGTATTGTTAAGGTTTATGACCCAATGATTTACAAGGCATGATACATCTGAATTCAAATTGGATGTATTGATTGTTTAATTGACTACGAGGGCATGAATGTAACATTAAGCCACTACACTGACAGATGGTATTGTGGCTGAGAAGGTAACCCAGCTTTTTCAGATTTTTTCCCCTGTTCTGGAGAAGGGATATCTCAATCAGGGGATTCCATCTGATTTTGAACATTTATTAATTTATTTAAAATAATTTGTTAGCCATTCTTCAGCCATGGCCACTAGAGTGGCTTACAGGTAAAGCATAGAATACAATAAAATTGTATCTTTTTAAAAAAACTAGTGTGTGATCACAGCAGACAGTAAAATCCAGTGTAAGAGAGAGAAGAACCAAAAAGAGCACAAAGACTTGCTGTCTGGGGAGACAGTTTCAAAGATGGGGTGCCACAAGTGGAAAGGCCCTGAAAATGGGAGCAAGAACTTTATATAGAGCTTTGTAATGTAATAATGTTCCCTTTATTTCCGAAGTTCAGTGGTAAGTGTAGATCCTCATGTAGCCTAAATGGCATCTTCCACACACAAGGCAGATGTGTGAGCATGCCCTAGAGACCCATGGTGTGATCCAGCAGAGCTTATTTAAAAAAAAAGACGGGGATGTCAACAAGCCTTAACATTATACACTGAATTTCAGATACCACTCCTCAAGTTTCATTTGTGCACACAACTGGAATCCAGAGCAATGGATTCTGGGTAGGATTTCAGATCACAAAATGTCAGCACTAGAAGTTGCTTTGGCTTTATATGGTAACTTTTAATGTGTCCTCTGCATGCACGCATTGCAAAGCTGCACACACAATGTCACATTCTATTACCTACACATGCAACCTGTTCTTTTCTGTGCTGGCATGGAATCTTTGCTGTTAATCCATGGCGATACAACACCCCTGACCTTCAAAGTTAATTAGCACTTCCAGTGTGTTTCCCAACATCCTGCTTTCTGGTGAGCAAGTTCATGAAAAGATTCCCTCATCTATGTACATTTTGATTTAATGTCTCCTATCTATAAGCCCATCAATACAAAGACAAAAGATAAAAATATGAATACATAAAGAGATAATGCTCTATTCCCATGGATAAACATCTCACAATCCTCTGTTCACTTGGTACCTAGATAGTGGCGGGTGGTAAAAACCATGGAGACATAAGAGGACCTGTACCTGAACAGTAGAGCACATGCTTTGCATGAATGAGGTCTCAGGTTCAGTTCACAGCTTCTTCAGCAAAAAGGATCTCAAGTTGCAAGAGTGGGAAAGACCTCTGCTTGAGTCCTTGGAGGTGCTACCAGCCAGACTGGACAGTAGTGAAGTATACACATTGGTTTGATATCTTCCTTGCTTCCCAAATTGAAATAAGATCTTCAGGGTTTTTCCCCAATCACTTTCTTAGTCCAATACTGGTATTTTGCAATCTGCAAGCCAGTGGAAATCTTTTATCAATGTCAATAGATGGACTCAATGACTACATGCAGATGTAACTGCTTGCTTTTAGAAACTTGAGCAGCTTTAAGCTCATGAGCTTTTTCTTCTCTTTCCTCTGTGCTTGAGAGTGTAGAGGCTTTTGTTCTGGGTTCTTAGCAAAACATAATTTGCCTTGCATCCAAATGCAATTTATTAGTTTCTTGTGTTTAGACGCAGTGAAAACTATAGCTCACAAAATTTGCAGAACAGACGATTCTAATCTACTCCTGCCACATGAGCTCAGGGGGATACACAAGAAGATGCTGACAATCACATTTAGATGCCTGTCAACATTCTTGATTATTTTAGACTTTGGCAGAATTCTGAGATTGTCAGCATTCCTATTGACCATAATCCATTTTCAAGCATTCATTGAAACATATGTATGTCAAGGTCCACAGAAGTCAGAGGGAGTTTTCCACAGTTTTTGTCTACTTCGCTTCACATGCTATTCAGAATCAAACTTCAGATTAGATTAGGTTGCTTGACTTCCAGTAAATAGGAACCCAGCATAAATGTGTTCTTGTTTGAATATTCATAATACATTTGATTTGCTAATTTGAAAAGCCCTATTCATTTCAACTCACTGTTATATATCCCCAGTTAACATGTGAAAATGGAATAGGGCATTTCCATCAGACTGCTAGCGTTGTTGGCTATGGAAATCTAATTGCATAACAGATACACTGAAAGACAAATATGAACGCCCAGGCAAGAGAAGGCATCCTGCCAATCTAATACGTTCTGATGTGTTCACTAATGGTCTGTGCCTGCCCTCCTCCTACCTGGTGCCCTCCAGATGTTTTGGAGTACAGCTCCCATCAGTCCCAGCCAGCATGGTCAATGGTTAGCAATTATTAGATTTGTAGTTCAAAACTCCTGGAGAGCACAGTTTAGAGAAGATTGATCGATGTCCAGTGAAGACTGGTGGCTGTGATGTCAGTGGGGCAATGAATCCGATCTGGATTTTAATCCGGACTTTCAAGGAGCTTTCCAAGGTGCTGTCAGACTAAAACCCGGAGAGGATTCTCTGCCCCACTGACATCAGAGCCACCAGTCTCCACTGTCTTTGTCTATGAATTATAAAGCCACGATTTACTCAACACTGAGAAGGCAAAAGTTCTTGATCAGTAATGGGAATGCGCTGCACTGAGAATGTATATACATCACTTTATTTTCCAGTTCCTTCTTAGCTTCATTGCACTGTACTTCTTGGAACCACATTTCTATCCAAGATGATTGTCTTCTTTTTGCCTTAAATTATGTTGCTGAAATGAAAACAACAAAGAGTCTTGTGGCGCCTTAAAGATTTATCAGATTTATTATAGCATAAACACTTGTGGAATGGAGTCCACTTCATCAGATGCAAGAAGTATTATCCTGAATTACTGGATAATGTTTCGTGCAGGAGTGGATTTTTATGTGGCAGAACTGTGAGTTACCC
Organism: Rhineura floridana; assembly: GCF_030035675.1. Lineage (NCBI taxonomy): Eukaryota > Metazoa > Chordata > Lepidosauria > Squamata > Rhineuridae > Rhineura > Rhineura floridana. Next base: position 110,758,689 of record NC_084488.1, read on the forward strand.
AGAATTAAGGGATGTGTTTTGCACAGCAGAACTTAATGGAACTCACAGTTCTGCCACACAAAAATCCACTCCTGGGATTCTTCCTCTCAACAATTTCCAAGAGGATAGCCTTCTGGGAGGAAGAGCGGGATATAAATTTAATAAATACGTAATAAAATCATAAGTCCAACAAAGGGTCTTGTGACACCTGACACATTTATTATGGTAAAACCTTTTGGGGACTACAGTCTACTTCATCAGATTCATGAAACATTCTGTTAAGTTCTGCTGTGCAAAGCAAATCCTTTAATTCTAAGTGCCTTTTATACCAGGCTCCAGTTGGTGAATTTCTAGTAAATAAATAAATAAAAAGAGTAAATCCTGCAAGTCTGAAGTCTGCTCACCTCTGGACCAGAGCCTATTTAATGTATCTGATGAAGTGGACCAGTCCATGAAAGTTTATGCCATAATACCTTTGTTAGTCTTTAAGGTATGATGAGATTCTTTGTTGTTTTTTGTCTTTTATGTTATGGATTGATATGTGTTAAGAAGAATGAAAGTTAAGCGGTTAATGTGCATACCCACCAGCCATTGTGCATATTTGCCAGGCCTCATGGAGAATGTGCAAATAATCCACTGTGCACGTTACCTAATCAACATACATAATCTTCAACAGGCCTTTCCTATTGCCAACAATAGTGTATCATGATTGTCTCTCAGATTTTATCTAATGGGTCATAGCTTTTATCTAACCCAGTGGTCTCCAGTTGTTTTTTCATACTTGCCAAAATTGTGGCAAATTTTCACCACATGACAAAAAAAAATCTGTGTTTTTGAGGGTGGAAAAATACACAATAATGTTTTCATTTATTTATTTAATAATTAATGAGAAATCTGACACACGTTTTCATTAAGTAGTGCAGGGAAATCAGGCGTAAAATCAGACTACATCTCAACTCTGCCTATAAATTTTCATGTAATATCTGCAACCTGTATTTTGATTTCACCATTGTAACTGCAGAAAAGATGATGCGCAGAGCCATGTTGAACCAAGTCTTGAAAACAGTTTTGGAATCACTGTATGTAGAACTGTGAATACATTTTGATTTAAGATATGACTCCACATCATAACAATTTAATCTTTCAAATGCTAAACGCTTTGAAGTAAAATCACAGACACCTCGAAAAGGTGCCTCTCCAACGAAGGAAGCCTCACAAGTCCTTGAGATAGCTGAGAATTGGAGATGTTAATGTGAAATGGATCTTGCATGAATTCAAAAACAATTCTGCACTTTTCAAAATCAGAAAAGCGATTAGGTCTCAAGAATGAATTTGTGATTGCTGCAGATGGAAGGAGGATGCTTTTTTTGGTTCATGTGTAAAAGAATTTTATTTTTTAAAAATTCTTTAAAAAAATAGGTGGTAGAAGTAAAGCACCAATTCACCACTGGTCAGTAGCCATTTCCGCACAAGTGGCAACTATGTTGGACACCAAGGATCTAACCATTCTGGGGTGGGATTTTAAACAAAATTATTCATTTATTACTGTCATGCAAAGTAACAGTTGTGTTATATTCTCTCTTTTTTAGGGCCGATGCATGAACTTCACCCGAGTTTAGTCTCAGTAAAGGAAGGCAACAAGAATGAAAAGCTATCACTTTTGTAATGTAACCAAAGAACGACAATGAAGCACTTACACAAAAATCCTCAGAACACCTTCCCCTCTCAGCCTGGAAGATTTGCTCTGTTTGATTCCACTGCAACCCACATGATGCTGCTCTAAGCTCTTGCGTCCATCATTTCCTTCTAAGCTTGTTACCTCATGCAGTATTCATTACAATATTATATGATTTAGGGACATAGGAAGCTGCCTAATGCCGAGTCAGACCATTGGTCCATCTAGCTCAGTATTATCTACACTGACTGGCCGGATTCCAGGCAGGAGCCTCCCCTAGCCCTACCTGGAGATGCCAGGGATTGAACCCGAGATCTTCTGCATGCAGACCACATGCTCTGCCACTGAGATGTAACCTGAAGGATGTTAAAAACGTGTGTGTGCCCATGTTGCCAACTGAAAATCCAGTGCAGGAATCGCAAGCAAATGACCAATGACAATGGCTTTTGTTGTTGCTACTGTAGTTGAACGATGCTTACTCCAGCCTTTATGTGCCTCTAGCGGGAGCTGCATTGCTTCTTGGATGTGAAGATGTCATTTGCTATTTAAACAGGAAACTATTTGCCACAGGCAGAAGAGTGAAATTCCCACCAGGCTTGGAAAAATGCACGGGTTCAGTGCCTCGCAGCAATGTCATGTCACAAAATCCTTCCAAGTCCCATCCTTCCGCCACCCATCGGATTGTGCCTTATGAGAACCTTCTGATGGAAAATGCTGTCACTTTAACACTGAGGAATGCACATGCATGACAATATGTATAGACACGGTGCCTCAAGGTATTGGTAGCATGGAAGATTTGCCCTTTAGTTTCTGAAGACACCTTTCTTTCATTTTGTACCCAGGACAGGAAGAAAAATTAATAGAGTGTTATTCTACAGGAAGACAGCCTGTAACCAGAGATCTTGAGCAGAGAGTGAAGGACTGATGTGTCAAGGCCCAGGCACTGTGGCTGATATTTTTTATCTCCACCTTTTTGCACTCGGCGCTCAGTAGCACATAAAATCATTATCCTCTGTAAACATACCTAGTCATTTTAGGCTCCTGTATTATTACTGTTATTATAAGGTTGGGGAAAAAAGAAATTGCCACAAAGCTGGCATCTCAGGGTCCTTTTCTCTCTCCCCCCAGCAAATCTCCAAGGGCTCTTCAGCGTCACAAGCCAGCAACTCTCTTTGCATGAGAATTTCAAAGTTTAATTAATATAATTAAAGGCAACAGCAAGCAGCAGCCTGTGAAGGTTTTGCTCATCTTTTTTATGCCTTTTGACATTGAATGACCTATTACTGTATGCGCATTACTCAGTTTTTGAGGGGGTACCATGCCTTGGTGGAGATTCAGCACTGGGGCCAAAAAGAGAGAAGAGAAGAGGCCTTTCCTTAATTTATAAATTAAATGTACAGAAGAACCAGCCATTGGAAAATGTTGACAAAGTATGTGTTATAATTCAATTTAATTTTTTTTTTGGAAAAACCAGTGTTGTGTCACGTCGGTGGTGCCAGATTATGTTAGTGTGAGTGGAAACACTGTGGGGAAGGAAGGAGGTAGCAGCTGAAGAAAAAGGCTCAAATGATCCAGTCACTTTCGATACTGTACTTCAGATGCAAAATGGATATTCGAGTCGAAACCTGACAAAATGTGCCTACTTTGATGGGAACCAGTATAGACAATGACCAGTGGCTGGGTCAGTGGGATGTCTCTCTGCGAGCAGGGAGGCTTATCAAATGACACTAAAAATAAGTTCAACCACCATCACATTTGAGGGGAAAAGGGTAACATTTCATGTTTGGTGGGCATGCCTGTGCGCAAGACGGAAAAGGGCGAAGGGATGCGTGCTGGTCTAATTATCCCCTTTGTTGCTTTTCATTGAAATCTCAAGGGACATAGAATAATTCCCCTTGGTTGATGGGCAAATTTGTGGCTCTTCTCAGACAATTCTTCCACCACAATGTAGCCTCTTATTTTCAGCTAGTTCTGGCTTGAGATTGTTTACATCACCAGTAGCATTGCCAACACCCCATGTGAGTTCACGTGAATAAAATCCTTTACCTAAGGTGCTATTACAAGTCACTTCTCTCCTTTTTTATTTAAACCCATCTTTCCAGAGCTGATGCATCCTTTCACTGGGGTTGCACTCTCCTTTGGCTGCTGACTTCAACCAATAGAGCCAACTTCCCATGTCATCACGTGAGTTTCAAGAAGGCATGTCACAGGCTAACTCAGGGGATTTACGCTTGTTGTACAATTATTTAAATTTGTCAGATGCTACAGCATGTGTAATATGCAGCGTTAGCAATGTAAATAAAACAGAACAATATGCCACCACAATCGCTTTTGGCAGACTCTAATGGGAATGGAATTCTAGCTAAGATGAGACCTGCAGACCTTTTTGACAGGGATAGAAGTATAATGTAGTCCATTTTGTGTCCTAAATATGTAACACGTGCAGTTTCTTCACAAGCAGATAGTTACAGTCAGGGCCGGTGCCATCATTAGGCCAACTAGGCAGCCACCTAGGGCGCAGACCTCAGAGGGGTGCAGTACTGACCTTTGAGGTGCACAGTTTTATACAGATTAGTTTTTTTAACCCTTGGAAAAAATGCAACTGAAATAAATTTAGCAGTTTCAAGTTTTGTGCTTTTCATTTTTTCTACAAGACATCTGTTTTTTAAAATTGAAGTTAGCAATTTTGGGGGGGGGTGCAAGTAGTTAGCCTTGCCTAGGGTGCAAAATAGCCCGGCACCGGCACTGGTTACAGTTTACTGCAAATCCTTGGTTAAGTCTTGCAAATTCTAATTTCTTCTGCTTATGGTAAAGACCAAATCATGTACAATTTCTAATTTGTTACTCTGCACTTACCTAGATAAGTAGTGCTACAGATTTGGGTCAAGATAATTGAATTTGCAATCAATTAAAACATTCCGCATGTGATGAAATTTTGCCTTTGAATTAAAATATTTAGAAAAACAAATAATCTTGATTTCCCCACTAGCATACTTAAAGCCATTTATTTTCTTCTTAAAATTGAAACCTGGGTGTTGCAGAAAACTAAAAACAAAATTAAAAAGGAAGACATTGGCAATATATTTATGGCACTCCAATGGATCATATTTAACCTTGATAATATAGTTCCATCTTTATGGTTTCCTGTTTCCAAGAAATAAGACGTGGTTATTTATCATCATAATCCTTTATGCAGAACAACAAAGGGTTCTCAGGGTTTAACATTACATTGCTTTCATTATTTTAGGAAAACCTTTTTGTTATTCATTTACACATACTAACAATATTTAAATTTACGTAGTTGCTCAAATACGTATATTTATATATTGATAGAAATAGGAACAGATTTAATGCCTGTTTTTAAAGCCCATGTTTAATAATAACACGACTATGTTTACCAAATCCATCTCCAGTGAGCTTCAATACAAATGTACCAAACATTATTAATTTAATAGAGTTTATTAAATGTATTAAAGCTATATGTTTATAAAATAGTAAGAGTCATCTTTACCAATAATGAAGTTTCATGTTATACACACTGGGATCACAACACATTGGTACGCTACTGGAATAAAAGCCCCATAGCATCCGAAGTTTATGTCAACAGCACAGTTTGGGGAAACAAAGACATTTTTTTTCAGTACTTTTCTAAAGTACAGAAGAGGTCTCTGGAATTTCCAGAATTCTCTCTCTCTCTCTCTCTCTCTCTCTCTCTCTCTGTGTGTGTGTGTGTGTAAAATGGTTGTATGCAGTGGGTTACAGTAATACATTATAAAGTAAATTTTTAAACAAAAACCCCACTTTACATATGTAAATATATGAGTCACAATGAAGCTCAAATCTTTCTCACCTAAATCCCATTAAAACAATAAATAATTGTTTGCACGTCAATTAGGGACAGGCACATTGGTCAATTTTGATTTCTTTCTGTTTCTCATTTTCCCAATCTTAACTTCAGTGCTCTAAATTTCCACATTAGTTTGTGATCCTTTAAAAAAAGAAAGGCCCTCATGAAAATTCATCAGCATTTTGGTGCAATTTTCTTCTAATATACACAATTTTCCAAATTATTATTATTATTACTATTGCCACTCTTCACAAAGTCCCTGGGTAGGCCATAACAATGTAAAATACATTAAAAACAGTTTAAAACAAATTACATTTTAATTTTATTTTCATTAATATGTGCATTTATATGCACACTTTAACTTAGTACATCCTTTTTGTGCACATGATTTGGCTGGAGAATTGCAGTGCAAAATTCAGAGAAGAGCAAATTTTTAAGGTTAGCTGTGTTTTGGTTTGCATCTTACTTGGAAAGTGCACATTAGGTAGGTTCGCATTTAAATGCGAATTGAATTTCTCCCTTAGCATCAATATACCAAAGACTCATCAGTTTTCTGTCATAATTTGATGCATAGCACGGGTATTTAGAAAGGGATGTGGACTATATTAAAACCACTTGCTTCCCCTCTAAATATTTTACTAATCCATTTTATCCCTAAACATTGCAACATGTATACGAAAGTATGAAAGTTTGTCAAAGTATTGCATTGTCTGTTGCACTAACATTCACTAGGAGTGATATTTCCAGTTAATATTTTGAAAAGAGCAAATGTTAATATTGGCTTGTAGCCTTGTATGTATGCATGTAACTCTGCCTTAATTCTCATAATGGGAAGAAGTGTTTATTGTTTAGTGACATTAAGAGTTTAGTTACAAATCCCTCTACAATTAATGTTAGCCATTTGTTACCCAAAGGTCTCCAAGCGACTTACAATACTATTAAAAACACAAATAACTATATTATACCATAAAATAGAACAAACAGTACGCACATGCGCACACCAGCCACAGAAAGCTTTGGCAGCACACTAATAAACAAAAACAACATCTCAGTTCATCAAATGCCTGTGAAAAAGATGTCAACAAAAGCACTAGGCAGATATTTACAAGTGCCACGTGAGAAACCCAAAACTGATCACTGAGTGCTTTTTAATTTGAGCATTATAGTGTTGGATTGGCATCCTATCAATAATCAAAACATCCAACAGGAAAAACAGGTGGTGATTCTAGATTAAAATTCATTTTTTTCAAAGAGACCCAAGAATAATCTTGTGGAAATAAAGCTAGTGCACGTTGCAACTACTGAGCTACTCTAAGAGACTAGGACACATACAGTGGGCTTTATGATAAAACACACTGCTTAGAAATTCCAGTGACTGAGCAGTATATAAATAGCCCAAGTAAATAAATGCCGCGGAAGACCCCTTAATTTAAATGAATGTGGTTTCAGTACTTGCTTTCATTCTACTGATGATAGACATGGAGCTTAAATTTGCTGAATTTTGGCTGGATTGTACCCATAATAGATTAAACATGTTAGAAATGGCTCTAATAGCCCAGTTTTATGGATTGTGCCCATCCCAGCACATTGGTTGTGCTGAAACAATTGTGTAGCATTCTTGGTTAAGTAACACCAGGATTGGCTATCCCTGCCCCTTCTCCCAACACCAAATCAAGAGGATATCCTCTCGCTGCAGTTCTTTGCCAATGCACAGCTGCAGCGGCACTGGGAGCTTTGGACCTATTCTGATTGTGGCATCAACCCCTCCCTTCCAAGAAATCACCTGTCATGTTACTCCTCCACCAAAGAAGAACTTTCCATGTGCTTCAAAAGTCCTGCTGGTGGCTGCTTGTTCCTTACGACTGGAACAAGAGAACAGGGTCTCATATCGACACAGGCAAATCTGGGCTTGATTTTATGCCCTGCATTTGAGAGCACAGGGTTTCTTTCTAAATATTCTACTGTTCCTTCAAAGCACACAACATCACACACACAAAAATCATACATGAGGCTTTTCAGACTACTACTATGCTTCAAAAACAATAATAAAATAACAAGGAAAGAAAAAAGGTAAGTAGGCAATCCTAGGATTATGTATCAGAAAATAATAGCCAATGGTCACAACAGCGTTGAAAGAAAAGGGTCCATTTCAAGAATAGTTACTGCATCAAGTTTGTATTTACTTTTCTGGTAACGTGATGATTTAATTAGTTGTTGCACATCTGAGGTTAAATAAATCATTATTTTGTACGCATTCTGTTTCACCTGGTGTTTAATTTAAAGTGGTGTGGGCTTTCACTGAACATTCCTCTCTTGGACTTAAACAAAGGAGAAACTTCAGGCTGGTTATTGTAGGACAAGGTCTGAGAAAATCCCTTTATGCCATAAATAATATGATAATTGTGATAGAGATACTGTGTGGGACAAAGAGAGAGAGAAAACCCAAAACTGAGGCTGGCTAGTATGCAACCATGTTCTCTTCTACTGCATTTTCCTCTTACATTTTTTTTCATGCAGCCCCTTCTTAATACTAATAGAATTGTTTACATAATAAAAGAGAAATCCCAGAGGAAATTGGCTTACGCTTCTGGTAGACAGCTCAGTCTAATCCTGCAGTACATGCACATACGCGCAAACTGATTTGGTCCTACAAAATAGTCTTGACCATATAGTGCTGTATTGCGTTATTAAAGGTCTTGTTGATGTTGTTTAACATTTAACATCATTAAAGATACTAGAAGCAAAGGCCATCCCCCAAACTTCTGAGGATGGCAGAACCACTCTGACAATCTTAACACCTAAGAGGGTCTATAGAGAAGAAGACAGTCTTTCTATTATTATTATTATTATTATTATTATTATTATTATTATGAATTACTGCAGTTCCTCACAAAAAGAGATGTTTGGGGCCTAGGTCATTTAGGCTACTGTTCCTCAACCTTGGGTCCCCAGATGTTATTGGACTATAGCTCCCATCATCCCTAGGCAGCATGAGCAATGGTCAGGGATGATGGGAGTTGGGGACCCAAGGTTGAAGAACACTGATTTAGGCCTTTAAACACTAATGTAAACACTCCAGCGACAATGTGGGATCCAAGAGTACACTAAGCTGTGAATTTGCTCCTTCCAGCCGAGTGGAAGTGCAACTCTGTCCAGAACAGGCCATCTCCACACTTCTTGGACCTGAGAACCTGGAAAACATAACACCTGTTGTCTTACAGGGATTCAATTTATTGGCCCAGATCCAGCCTATCACTGTTTCCAAGCGCTAGTAACACCTGAACCACCTTATCTGAGTAAGATGAAACACAGGGTATAGCTGGGCATCATCCATGGAATTTGCAGATCAGTTGGGGGACGGCTTTGGTTGTATCGTTGGGGGAGAGAAAGCCTGAATGACTTTCTTCTTCCGTTGCATCTAAAATAGGAAATCACCCTGTAGTGAGATATGTGGGCTTTAATAAACTATTGCATTGTATCTGTAAGCTGCTCTGAGAGTACCCTACTTGAGCAGAAGGGCAGGATGGAAAATCTACCCATACTTCCTCTGTCCCAGCATGTTCTAACATCCAAAGCTGCCATATGGGGCCGCTCTGCATAGGCAGCTCCAGATAAAGGGTGTCTTTAAGAGGCCTTACTCAAGGGTGGGAGTGGCAACCTCTCTTCCTCTTCCTGCTCCCAAGGGCTGTCGTAAATGGCAATTTGATTGCCATGGCAGAACCAAGTTCCATATCTCTATTCATTTCAAAGGCAGGAGAAGGTTCAGGCTTGGAATAACAGAAATTTGAGAATGATATGATCAAGGTGACATCGGATGTCAAAATGGAGCATGAAGAAAAATGGTATCATCCAAAGGGAATTAAATCAGGTAGAAAGGTATGTATCAAAAATTATTTTAAGAGCTTCCACGAAGGCTGTTAATGCTATATTTGCTAATGAACAGCTCCTTAATATCTATTGTACAGTTATAGAATTTGTCATAATATCCAACAAGATACTTATTAGACCTGGCATGTCCTATTTTATTTTGCAAATCTGTTTTGAATTGGCTCAATTAAAATTGTTACATATTTTTGATCCTCTGGAGGTGCCATCTGTTTAGTGGTACTAGGGGGTCCTGTGAAAAACTGTTGTCAATTTTGTTCTGTGATAATTATTCAATTGTAATGAAAGGATTTGGGTGCAATCCAGAGAAAATTTGGTGCGCCTAATCAATAAGACTTATTTATTTATTTAAACATATTCATTGACTGCCCTCCATCAAAGATTCCAGACGCTTCACTGTGTCCCGAAGTTTTGAAGTCTTGGTTGATTTCAGTGGAGGTACCCAGGGTCATCCAGTCAGACTGAATGGTGGGAGAATCAGGACAGACAAAAGAAAGTACTTCTTCACACAGCACGTAGTTCAACTATGGAATGGGGCTAGGCTAGGTTTATTCAGTTTGTACATCACTTCTCATTTAAAAAGTCTTGAAGCGATTTACAACCAAAGTAAAAAAAAATACACATGTAACATTATTAAAAAAACAGATATATACTAGTGCAATATCATTGCCCAAAGGGAAGACAAAAAGGGTTTTGTCTGGCACCAAAATGATGGCAAGATTGACATCAGGCGGTGCTTCCAGAAGAGGTAGCGATGGCCACCAAATTGGACAGCTTCAAAGGGGGATTAGAACTTTCTTACGGAATAAGGACATCATTAGCTACTTGTCATGATGGCTATGCATAATGTCCAGCATCAGAGGCAAGATGCTCCAGAAAGCCAGTTGTTGGGGACACAAGCAACATTGTGCTCATTTGCTGCTCGTGGGCTTCCATAGCCATTTGGTTGGCCATTGTGGGAACAGAATGCTGGGCTAAATAGGCCTTTGGTCCGATCCAACAGGGCTCTTATGTTTTTATGAGTTACCATGTCTTAGAGAACTTTCATTTCCAATAAGCCTTGAGTAGCATTTTCTATCATTTCCATTTTCTTATCTGCGAGGCATATTGTTTCTCCAAGAAACAGGTATGCATCTTATGCTGCTGTTCGTTTTAAGTCCTGCACACAATGCCACTCACAAGAGCTTGCAAAAGCCTCAAGGGCCCATTCAGTCTACGAGCCCCCCGAAGCCATTTTCAGGAAAGCTCCCAAGGGAGCGTTCTAGGGGAGCTATCTAAACCCTGGTAACACTTCTGCCAGTGGTTCCACTGAACTACATAGGGCAGGGCTTACACAGAGTACATATAGGGAAGCTACCAGGGCTGAGACTTCCTGGAGTCCAGTTCTTGTGAACTAATTCAGGGGCTATATCACTCTCCTGTTCTGAAGACTTGACAGAGCGATAGTCACAACGGGGCCAGGAGCTTGGCTTCTACAGGGACATTCAAGGTCCTTCCCTGGATTTTCAGCTTTCATTTCTACAAGTCTCTAGCCTAACTTTGTGAAAATATACAGGAGGCTCCCTGCTTCAGACAGTTGCTCTCCAACTCCAACAATGATGATGGAGGAGCTGAGGTACCCCGCAGCCCCCCCCCCGAAGTTTACACATCATATGCAAGTCTGAAAAGGGCTTCTGTGTGGACAAACATGGAAAACCCCATTCATTCCACAATCACAAAAATAGCCCTTGATATAAAAAAATAAGTCAATAAAAACTTTATTATTTATCTTCTTAAATACAGTTTTTTATCTTTCCCCCCATTTATACTGTCAAAATGTTTTTTAAAAAGTTGAAGTAAAAAATAAATTACTAAATTAAAGTAAATAAAGTAAGTAGCACTTTAGTATATCAGAACACGTGACTGCCCATAATTGGTTGAAGTCAATACTAGGCTTTTAATGCAATCAGGGCTGTACTGTGTAGTTCCCAATCCAATGATGAGCTTTTAAGACTGCCTTCCCAGGCATATTTACAAAGAAGTCAGTCTAAGGAGAACTTACTTCTCAATAACCATGTGTTGGGGTTCATGTCTATTAAAAGGGGGGTGGGAGATTTGATCTTGTGGGGGGTTGCATTTTTATAAGAAACTGCTTAATTTGTATTTTTCAAACTGAAATATAATTATCCTTCAAAATTCATACTTCTCAGTATGGAGGCAGTTCTACAACCAAATAATGTGTACATAAATACATGCATTAAAGGAAATGGTGCATAAAAATGCATACATTCATGACAATAAACTACAAAAATGCATTACATTAGGGGAAATTGGGTTGCAAAAATGTGTATATTAATCAAAACCACATATAGTAATGGATGTAATTAGGAGAAATATGCACTAAAATTCAGATGAATTTTCAAGATGATTTTTTTTTTTAAAAAGCAGACTGATGGGAAGAACTGAATCTAAGATTTGAAAAATTAGAAACTTAGAGAGAAATCAAAATTGACAGTCATCCATCCCTTGCTTAAGCATGCCTAACTCCTGGATTTATGGCCAAAACCATGTTAAATTCTGCTTTTCTGCAGACCATTTAGACATGCCAAGCACTCAAGCAGTTTATGCATATATAGGACATGGCTACATGGTCTCTACTCGGGCATCAGTCCAGTAATAAGTGTGAGAATTTAATGACAGGTTCAGCAGCAGCAGCAGCAGCAAGAACAGGCTCAGTGCAGGTTATTTCTGTCCGTGGACAAAATTACTCTGTTTGCAATGGCATCACGGCTTCGTTTTGCTTTCCTTATTTAGGAGGTGGGGACCAAAGCACACAACAAGCTGTCTTGCATTCCAGAGCATAGAAAATTAATTTTCCTTCCAAAGAAATGAAGCAACGCGTTGAGAAGGTCATGAACGATTGCTATTTAAGATCAGGGCAGCAGCTGCAGCAGCTACTGCTTAGTCTTAAAGACACATGGGTGGCAAAGCCTAGAATTAAGGGGAAGAATCCTTAGGCATGCTTCTTTCCTATGGATTACAGTCAGTTGCTGACTCAGAATCTGGCAATTCTTGCAAACTGCAAGCATTTTGCCGGCTCTTTCTTTCTGTAATGGCTGGTGCCCACTGGGCCTGGTAGGGCGGAAGGGAGGGAGGCCACCAGTAGGTGGAGCCAGAGCCAATGACAGGTGGAGCCAACCTATTCCAGTTGTAGCCCCATCTTCCTCCCTGTTGAGTTTTACAAGAGGCAACACTGAGACAAAGGAGGAGGAAGGGGGTGGTCAGGGCCACCCCCTGGATTAGTTGAAAGTGGGAAGGCAGGTGGGGGGGGCTTGCTGAGGGCAGGCTGAGGCTGGGGGATTCTGAATCCCATTTAGAAACAGCTCCCAAATGGAGCTTTTACACAGTACCAGGCAAGTCCTTAGGCCTAGTTTCTCACTGAGGTAGTAAACCTCTGTCTAGAGATGTGAAGGTTCAGAAAAATTATCCTGGTCATCAGCTGTAACAATAAAGAATTTTTTACAAGTCCCGAAAAATGGGGAAAAATGATGTCCCTCAAAATTTTCCATTTTCCCCTGCTTTTTTTTCAGGGGAAAACCCAGAAAAATTCAAAGGAAATGAGGGAAATGGTCCTCCCCCATTTTTCCATTTTTTTCTGGGCCTTCACATCTCTCCCTCTATCTAACACTTCAGGCTGCAGATGGAATGCTCCTCTGTACAAAAGAAAATCACACAGAAAACTAGCAGGTCAGATAAAAGGCTAGACTAAAACCCTGATACACTCATTTTCTGTACGTAGGAATTATTTTGTGTTTGCTTGCTTGTTTTGTATGAAGCAACACTCCATCCTGGTATGCTCCCATTCACCCTCTAAAGTTGTAGAACCAAGACACAGGCTTACCACCTCAATGACAGCAAAGAAGCTGACGCATCCAGAGGAAAGACTCCCCCACCCCAATCAAAATTCTGTTGTTTGAATAAGTTATTCAAGCATGCACACATTGCCTTGATTTATAGCAGTCGCATAATGCTGGTGCACATGAGCCGCAGACGTGCTGTCTAAACGTTTGTGCGTATAACCAAATGGCTAGGCCTCCTATGGCACAGAAAGACTGCAATTCAAAAAGAGGAATTAGAAGATCTTGAACATTTTGGCTTTCCTTGTTTTAGAATTTGAAACTTTTTGAGAAGGTCTGGCTGTGTCAAGGGGAAAGAGCCTGTGATAGGCCACAAGGCTCAGTCATGCACTCCACCTCTTTCGTCCAGTTTCATCACTGTATTGAAGACCATCTGGGAGCGCACTTTTGACTATGCAGGCTGCAATGGTATATGGAGGTGCAACTGCAGTCATAGAATTTGAAGGCATTTTGCGCGCAATTTCTGAACCTGCTGCTCTATTAGCAGGAGAGCAGCATCTTACTGATCTGATTAAGTACACCGGCCAACATAACTGCACAAGGAGAATTAGCGGAATTGCAATGCTTAAAGGGCTTTTCAGTTTCCTTGTTAGAACAGAGAGGCTGGGCTTTGCTAATGTAATGGCTGATCTGATTTTATTTGATTAGGCAAATTATGAAACAACTGTGTGAAATTCATTATTGTACTAATGTGATCTTGAAAATTGGAGTCCTATTACAGCTTTGGCCTTGATGTGTTTTATCGTTATCCTGAGCTTTGAAGCAATTTTTCGAAAAATAAAATATAGGAAAACTGTACTATATACTTAGTGTTACATGGCCCCAGTTCCCTAAGCACTGAGAAGTTCCAAGGGCAGAGCTACAGCGTCCAGTTTCCTTTTAGATTATAGAGTTCATTAATGTTACTTTTGTATACACACAGAGGATGCAAGCAGAAATGGCACAGGAAGATCTGTGACCAGGTCTTCTGCTGTTTTTAAAAAGTTTAATGGCACCCATTACCTATTCAGATTATCCAGGAAATTGGTTCATATATTCTGAATTACATCTGAACCATATTTAAGAGCAGTTTCATTCACCCTAGTGAATGCTTTAGGCAAATTCTCACTGGGGTGTCAAACTTGTGTTTGGGCTGTTGCAACTTCAAACTGCAGGTCAAGGGCTCACATGAATGAATGTGCCTCCATTGTCCAAAATGTTAACTTTTTTTTTTTTAACCGTCTCAGGGAGAAGTCTGGGCTTGCTCCTTTCCCCTTATTTATTTATTATTTAATTTGTATCCCGCCCTTCCTCTCAGTAGGAGCCCAGGGCGGCAAACAAAGCACTAAAAACATTTTAAAACATCATAAAAACATCTTAAAATACATTAAAATGAAACAGTGTTAAAAACATTTTTTTTAAAAAAGAACTTTAAAAAAGGGTTAGAAACATTATTAAAAAACATATTAAGGAATTCTAACACAGACGCAGACTGGGATAGGTCTCAACCTAAAAGGCTTGTTGAAAGAGGAAAGTCTTCAAAAGGTGCCGAAAAGATAGCAGAGATGGCGCTATGCTAATTCTATGTTATGATTTGTGTATGTATGTACTTGTGTGTGATATGCCTCTACCTGTAGTCAAAAGTGGTACAGCCCTGCAAAGAACTGGAAAAGAAGAATGCACCATATTCATTTGAGTGGATCTAGAAGATATGGCCTACTGTAACAATGATTTAACTTATTTGAAGAGATTACAGATAAATCAGGCAAATAGGTTTATGGAAAAATGAGCCATGTTTGTTATGTTTTGGAATGGTAAATATCAAGACCATATGATGTTTTTAATTTATTGTAATTTTGTCCTTTTGTATATCCTGTTATAGACACCTATATTTATACACCTATATTTATGTATATTAACTATTTTACGTATAATATTTTTTCTTTTCTTTTCAATTAAATGAAACACTTAAACATTTTTTTAAAAAGTAGTACAGCCCTCAACACAGCTTTACCACATTTCTGGAAAAATGATACAGCCCTCACACAGGTTTACCACCTTTCTGGAAAAGTGGTACAGCCCTCACACAGTTTATCACCTTTCTGGAAAAAAAACTGGTACAGCCTTCACATAGGTTTACCACCTTTCTGAAAAGAAAATCTGGTACAGCCTTCACATAACTTTACCACTTTTCTGAAAAAGTAGTAGAGCCCTTCCACAGGTTTGCCACCTTTCTGAAAACTGGACGTTTGAGACAGCAAAACTGACAGCTGGAGGCATATGCATGTCCATCCTTCTGCTTCACTTCCGCTCTGCGTTTGAGCGTAGCTGAGCCAACTGCACAGACACAAATAGGATCTCTCCTGCCATCTAGCCTAAAATACCAACCTTCAGTCTTGAAGAGGAAGAAGCAGAGGTTTATGTGTATTTCCATTGTAGTAAAGAAGTGAAAGAAAACACAGGGAAGAAGAAGCGATCACAGCAATGCAAGCAAGCTGTTGGAAGCGGTGGTCAACTCCTCCCGAAACACTTATTTGAAAGACTGGTGCAAGTTAACAGTGGCTGTATGTGTGCGATTCCCTTGCTTAAAATATATTTTAATTTTGTTCCTATCAATCTCTATTTTCTTTCACAGTATCCATGAAATATAACACGGAAGATGAAAGCAATAAAAATAATTCACCTGGGGGTTGTAAGTGAGTGAAAGTAAAATGATAAGCATAATATACAAGTATTTTAATAAAGAGCAGGGTGACAAGAAAGGAAAGCATTCCTTTCCCTGATTGATTTATATAACTACCTTCATTACGGGAAGCTAACGACAATGGCACGCACAGCTTCTTGCCAATGAGTGGAGCGCAAAGGTGGTGTATCTTTCGGCAGGACTATAACAAATGAGCCGTACTGCTTTGCTATAAAACTAATCTGTGCTCTCTGCATATGAGCCACCTCCCTCTGCAGAAGATAAAAGGCCAGTATTTGAGAAGGTCCATTTTTCACACCTCTTCTGCTGGTTAGTTTCTGGTGGAGGTTTCTTACTTTGCCAGTGAATCTCAGGAAAGCAAAGGCTCCAGACTGTGACTATAAACCCCTGTGCATCCTCAGGATATGTGAAGGACTGCCTGTTCCTGCATGAATCTGCCCGTCTGTTGTGGTAATCTTCGAGACACAGTAATGGCCACCAACTTTGAAAGGGGAGTACACGAGTTCATGGAAGATTAGGCTAATCAATCCTACTAGCCACAATGGCTGCGTACTCTGCCCAGTACTGGAGGAAGTATGCCTCTGAATGCCAGTTGTTGGGGAACACAAGTGGAGAGAATGCTGTTGTGTTCATGTTCTGCTTGTGGGCTTTTCACGGGCCACTGTGAGAGCAGGATGCTAGTTTAGTTGGGCCACTGGCCTGATCCACCAGGTCTCCTTTTATGTTCCAAGACCCTTGTCGGCACTCCAACACCAAATCAGGTGTGATTGGTGGGGATGTGAATCAGGGCCTTTTCTGTGACTGCACCCGATTGTGGAGCTTCTTTCCAAAGCAGGTTACGTTGGCTTCATCTCTGTTGCCCTTTTGGAAGGTGGTTAAGACATTTTGTTCTGCCAGGGTTTTCATGTGTTTTAATTTTTATCTAGTTGCAGAAGTTTGGGGTGAGGGGGTTTGATTGGTTTTTTAAATAGGTAGTTCTATTTATTATTTTAACCTGCCTTGGGGGCTCTTTTTAGAGCTGAAAGGCAGTACAGAAATGTTTTGTGAATGTTTTAAAAAAATGTTTTCTTATCATTCAGCTGTAAGGAAAATTCTGCAGAAACCTTAGACCAAGGGCAGCCAATAATACCACCTTCTCAGGAGGTTAGTTCTTCACAACATAGGAATTGGGCCTTCAGTGTTGTGGCACCTAACCATTGAAATCCCCTCCCCTTAAATATTAGACAGGCACTATCTGTGTTCTCTTCCTGGCGCCTACTGAAGACCTTCCTCTTCTCACAAGCCATTTAAGTAGAGATTTTATCCCAGTCTGCGTCTGTGTTAGAATTGCTTTTGAATGTTTGCATTGTTTTATTGCATGTGTGTTTGCCACCCAGGGCTCCTTTAGCAGGAAGGGTGGGATATAAATTGAAATGATGCTGATGCTGTGCCCTCCATTGATTGTTGCACTCCAACTCCCTTCAGCCCCAGCCAGCATGGACAATGTTCAGGGAAGATGGGAATTGTAGCCCAGCGACATCTGGAGGCCTAAAGGGTTCCCATCCCAGATCTAGTGCAATACATAGTTTATATCTGGCAGTCCTTTCCCTAACAGCTTGCTAGAATGTTCATGGAGGAGTTGAAAAGTTCAGCTGCTCTTGCCCTGCCCACTGTGTAAGCCCACCTTCTTATTTTAAGTGAGCGATGACAAGCTAATGTTCACACCCTCTAATCCTTCCGTGGCTCCCTTTCCTCCTCTTGGATGACTCAGCCATGTGGGCATCTCAAATCTCTCTTGGCTGTCCTTTCCCAGCTCACTCCTGCCCTCCAAATCTCACCATTCCTACTTGTTTGTTGGGCTCCAGTATGGGACGGAGGCCACTTAAAAGGCCAGCACCTGGTGTGCGTGCTAATTAGAGAATGCAACACAGGGCACCTGATCAGGCTCACTTCCTCTTCTGTCACAGAGAAGTCCCCATCATTTCCTTGACGTGAGTAATCCTCTCCTGGCTGGGTTTTTCTTCCCCCTGGCCCAGAGCGAGAGAGAAAAATGAATGATAGTGACAAGCACCTTTGGAAGGACGATGCCATTTCTTTCCTCAAAGTTCAGCCCAGTTGGAAAGGTCACCACTCTGCACTTCCTGTTCCCGAGGTGTAGAGGGAGAGAGGAGCACAGCCGCTCACCGTAACAATCCAGCTGTCCCATCACTCTGCAAATATTTAGAGCCAGGTTCTAGACTAGCAGTTCTGAGTCACCTCTCTTCAGCCAGCAGAGTTACAAGAAGGATGAATCAGTAGAGCTTCCTGAGTGTCAGTTAGGCCCTTCCAAGACTGTTTTTTGCACCATTCTTTCTATTATGTTCAGGCTTGCGTAGCCAAGATGGCCCCACCCATGCACAAGGGAGGCATCATCTTGGAGGAAGCCCAAGATTTGCAGAAACCCTAAAGGGAGGACCCCCCCCCAACAGAGCCCAATGACAGCTGAGCATGCTGTGTGGATGCAAAATGCTGACTGGTGTAGGGAAAGAAGTGGAAAACCAAAGGAATGGGGCAGAGTTACTGGAATCCTGAACAGCAACAGTCCCCATTTTGTTACAGATTTCACTTGCTCCTTACCAGTGGTGGATGATGGCTCCATGTCAGCGGGGCAGTGGAATCTGCTCTGGGTTTTAGTCCAAACTTTCAAGGGGCTGTCCAAGATGCTAGTACTGTGAAAGCAGCTCTGCTAACAGCAGACATAGACTCTTAGAATGGCAGCCATAGGCCTTTCTTTTGTGACAGACAGGTAGCTGGGCCAATCAGCAGCAGAGGCTTCCTCACCGCCATCACTACCACAAAATCCCTTAGTGCATTGCAATTGTTTAGCAGTTTGTATGAAGTCTACAGAACAATGCATCCCTCTTTGCTTTTTTTCAGAGTCAGACTTTGCCTTCCAAGATTTTAGGATTATTCTGAAATCTTGCTTGGACTTATTTTCCCCCCTGTTTGTCTTTGTGTGTGTATGTGTGCTCTTTCTTGGGATACTTTCTTGTGCTCTTATTATTGACATAGCATAATGCATGCAATAATAGACCAAGAGAAGATGTTTAGGAAGAAGCTGTTTAAGCGTTGCCAGCCTTGTCTGCCGCAGACTGTCGGAAGATAAGAAGGGAAAATAGTGATGGCAAGAGGGATGAAGGTGACCACTTACACAGCAGCAAAAAAAGAGGAAATGCATAAAAGAAAAAAACCCAAAGAAAAGGACAAAAAGGACATAGGTTTGCATGCAATGTGGTTTTTTATGTATAGATACACATTTAGAAATCATTACTACAGTTTACATAGGAATAAGTGGTATATGCCCATAGCGAAGAAGGCCGTGACCAGGTGACTCATGTGTCTTCTGAGTCTGCTGTCCAGGTGCTGCTAACCATTGATGCGCAACTTCAAGGACCCTCTGCTCTCCCTTCTGATGGTTCTTCACCTTTAAACCAATAATGCAAATAGGGGACTGACAACCCTTAAAATACAGGATCGCCCTTTGTAATGTGGGACACATGGCCATCCTAATTAGCACCTGCCACAGAATTTTGTCATGTGGAATGTTCCCATTCAGGATTGCATCCAGGCATGCCCTTTTCTAGGATACTCCTTTTCATCCTCTTATTTCCCTGGAGTTTCCATGCCTCTAATCTTGCAACAGACACTTGGCTTTCTGTGGCTATTGAACATCCACAGCCCTCACTGGACTGGTTCTTTTTTTGGGGGGGGCGTTGCCCCCATGGGGTTCCCCGCCCCAAGACTTTTGTGCTTCAGAAAATCTGGCTGGTGTTATTTGGGCTATATGAAGATAGGGACAGGAATGAAATTTGGTATAGTTGTATTTAAAGGCAAACCTACCTAGTTTGCACTTTGGAACCAAAACAGCCATCCTTTGAAGTTTGCACTCTTTTGAATTTTGAAATGCAATTCTCCACCCAAGTAATTGTCTACAAAAATGCATCTACTGAGGTAAAGTATGCATAAAAGTATGCTGCTCTGGGCTCCTACTGGGAGAAAGGACAGGATATAAATTAATAATAATAATAATAACAACAACAACAACAACAACAATAATAATAATAATAATAAAAACCATGCAAAAAAGCATTATATTAAGGAACATTGCTTTGCAAAACTACGTTAGGCTAAATTGTAGATGACTGTGTATACTGGGAGAAATTCACATAAAAATGCTCTTGAATTTTAATGAGGACATTAAAAATAAATAAATAATCACAAACTGACATGGAAAAGTGAACCTAAGAATGCAAAAAAAGAGAAACTTGAGAGAAACCAAAACAGACAGATTAGCCCAGGCCTACATCTTGTACATGGATGGTGTGATTTTGGTAACGTGAGTTCCCTATTAGCATATGAACATGTGTACTACTGATTGTTAGACAATGATGGGCTATGGAGTCTGCAGTTCTGTTTCCCCCTTCTGTTATTCTGTCCTTTTGGCTGCAGTACTTTGCGTATTCCCTATTATATTGCCCTGGTATAGCCGGTGCATATGGTAATATAAGCAATAGGATTCTGTATTAATTATGTTAGTATTTGTTTATTTATCTAACTGGATTTATATACCAACTAATCAAAACCTTTAAGGGGTTTACATAAAATCTATGTAACATTAAAATCACTGGTAAAATCAAATGTTAAAAACAAGTCAGCCCAAAATTTGTCAAAATAAAACCACCAGTTTTTAAAATATAGATTATAAAATAAAATTACATGTCAAATTTGCATGACTGGGTAGGCTTGCTTAAACAAAAAAAAGTTTTTAGCAGACACTAAAAAGAATACAGTGAAGGCTCCTGCCTAATATCAATGGGCAGGGAGTTCCAGAGAGTAGGTACTGCCACACTGAAGGGTCGATTCGTTGCAAGTACAGAATGAAACTTGTAAAAGTGCTGCTGTAGTTGTTAAGTGGGTCCTAAGATATTAAGAGCTTTATATAATAATAGTAACACCTTGAATTACCATTACTAATTACCAGGTTTTGTTCAAATTATGTAGTTCTCTTTTCCCACGGATGGATTTTTTAACATTAACATTTTGGACTGCCTTTTTGCATGAGCCACGTCAAGTGCATATAAATATATAAAAATCACACACCGCACACATTGTCTGCACTTGGAGAAGGATGATGTCTCTCCTTGCCCTAAGTGTGCCAGATTACTCATCAACCTGCACCATATGCCACTGCAATTTGTTGATGGGCCCAAGCTGTTCTGGTAGCTATAAAATCCAAGGGGATTAGAGAGGCTGGATCTATGCTGGAAATGGAACAACAGTGTCGGAGCAGCTGCATTCTCCTCTCCTCTCCCTGCTTCCCAATTTAGGTCATCATTCCACAGAGAGCCCAAACAATGCGAACGAGAGCGCTGAAATGCTTGCAAGACAGCAAGATAAGACACCCTGCTTTTCCTGACCCTTCCCAGCTTATGTGGCTGGAGCAGTGGGCAAAGGACAAATAGTCTATGCAGAAACATCCGAATGTCTGTTTGCCTATCTGATCTGAAGATGCTGAAGTGCATGGACACTTAGGCTGCATACACACCGTAGATTTCAAGCACATTTAAAGAACATTCAAGCAGGGTCGGCTCTCCAGCAGCAAAGGACAAAATGGAACCCCCCCCTCCCTTCTACACACAGCAGTCAACTGGACTGGCAGCTGGGGAAGGGTCATAGCTCAGTGTCAGAGCATCTCCTTTGCATGCAGAAGCTCCCTGGTTCCATCCCTGACATCCTCAGCTGTGGCTGGGAGAGAACCTTGTTGGAAATCCTGGAGAGCTGCTGCCAGTCAGAGCAGACAATACTGAGCTAGATGGACCAATGGTCTGACTTGGTAGAAGGAAGCTTCCCATGTTCAGTGCTGGAAATGGGACAGTGTCCTCCACCACAGCTGAAGGCAGCAGGCTAGGCAAGGGAAGCCACATTATCATCATCATCATCATCACCATCACCATCATCATCATCATTATTATTATTATTATTATTATTATTTACATTTGTATACCGCCCCATAGCCGAAGCTCTCTGGGCAGTTTACAACAATTAAAAACATTAAAAACCAATATACAAATATACAAATTTAAACACACTTAAAAAAAAAAAAACAATTTAAAAACATGCTAAAATGCCTGGGAGAAGAGGAAAGTCTTGACCTGGTGCCGAAAAGATAACAGTGTTGGTGCCAGGCACACCTCATCAAAAAAATCATTCCATAATTTGGGGGCCACCACTGAGAAGGCCCTCTCCACTGAGAAGGCCCAGCTTCCCTCGGAGTAGGCACCCGGAGGAAGGCCTTGGATGTTGAGCGTAGTGTACAGGTAGGTTCATGTTGGGAGAGGCTGTCCATCAGGTATTGTGGTCCCAAGCCATTTAAGGCTTTATAGGTTAAACCAGCACTTTGAATCGAGCTCGGAAACATACAGGCAGCCAATGCAAGCGGGCACATGGCATACAAAACTCTGTCCTCTTATTAACAGCTTGGCACCACCCTCAGCCCCACCAGGAGCATCTGCCACAGGAAGGAAGCGCCTCACTCTGTCTAATAGTAGGGCTGGCCCTGGACTTAATCCTGTTTTTCTTCTTGACTGTGACCCTGCCACGGATCCCAGAGAGAGCTCCCAGGAACCCCTTCCACACATTGTGGGCGCAAGCCCCACCTACCTCTCCTGTTCCTGTGAATGACATGCTCTCTGTAAACGCATGCCTGCCATCAACCAAGATGGCGACGGGGGCTTCCCTAAGGGGCTGATGCCCCTGCCACCATCTTCGTTGATGGTAGGCAGGCATGCACAGCATGCATATAATTCACAGGGATAGGAGAGGTAGATGGGACTTGTGGGTGGGCTTATTAGCCCCACAGCACCTGTATGGGTGAGTTGGGCTACAGCGCTAGAAGACTGGGGCAGGCTTGTGCACAAGGGGCTTAGTCATGCCTGGCGCCAGCCCTGACTGTACCCCTTTATCTTAATCCAGAATCCTGATTGTCGCCATGTGTTTCTGTTCTGCATTTGCTTGCAACCATTCCTGATGGCTGCTGAACACTATTGCGGTTTCGTAAAATAAGCCAGTGTTTTTCTAGGGAGCCCACGGTTGCCAGGAAATGTTAACTTCCCACATTTATGTTCCACAGTCAGGTGTGGGGTGCTTACAGACTTCTATTCCCTCCCCGCTCCATGGCAATTAGGGTTGCCAGGTTCATGGCCTGAGACTGATCCTGTATCTTTAGGAGAAGAGAAAGTCAGCCAAGTGCGGGTGTTCTTGCAACTCTGTAATGGGAAAAACCACAAGGTGGAATTCTCCTTTCCCCCTGCACAACTTTTAAAGATACAGAAGACCTCTTGGAGGCTGGGCCTGGCAACCAAGAGGTCTTCTGTATCTTGAAAAGTTGTGCTGGGGGAAGGGAGAATTCTATCTTGTGGTTTTTCTCCATACAGTGTTGCAAGAACACCTGCACTTGGCTGACTTTCTCTTCTCCTAAAGATACAGGATCAGTCTCAGGCCATGAACCTGGCAACCCTAATGGCAATAGATGCATTTCCAAGAAACATTGAAAACTGTATCAAGCCCAGCCAGGATAGCTCACCCCAGGTCTTCCTGCTCATCCCCTCACCCACCCTTCCCAAAACTCACCCTAGCAAGCAGGAAGTTGGCCAGCAACAGGGAGCGCTGGCATGGAGGGCTTCCACCAGCATACAAAGCTCCCTACATAGGTTTCTTCCTGATATGCACAAAATCATCAGGGAGTCTAGGAAATGACATTCCCAACATTTCTGACTGAAGTGGGAGACATGGGGAACTTCATTTCCCAGCAGCAGTGGAGTCTTCTGAGAATTCAGGAAAACTTGGGCATGACCACAACTGTTCAGCTGGGGGGATTCAATTTTGGAACCACTCTTCCAAATATTAATGCCCTCTTCAAAATAAAGAGACACATGTTTTAAATTTCATTTCGATTGGGGGTGAAGAATAAGGCGTTAAAACAGAAGTGCTGTTTTGGGAGATGGAGGGGGCAGCTGTCACTTCTGAGTTTCAGATCACATGGGATTATTCCTCTGGAGTACCTATATCCCACTGGTCATCCTTCTAATTCTATGGCTGCATTCAGATTTATTGTGTTTAGTTTTACTAGTTATAATGCTAACGCTTCTGTCCCAATTTGTAAAACTGCAGTACCTGTTGCATTATGGACCTGTGGTTTTTTGATCAATGTACCACCATGTTGTGCGAAATGTCATGCACATCAGTAGATGTGGTGTGGCACAACAGCAACCCTCACTGGACCTGTCACCACTCCTCCACGCTTTCCGTGCATGGGCACTTCTGTCCCCCCATTATTCACCATGCAGTATGCCAAAACACCATCCAGCTTTTGTTTGATGAGCCGTGGGGGTATGATCTATTAAAACCATGGGAAACTTACAGTGCATACTATCCCAGGATTCCAGGGTTGCAAATGGATTTTTTTTCTGGAAATAATTAAGATGGAAATTAGTGCTAAACTTCCACTAGGTTCCCAGATGTGGATTTTCCATTGTGTGCAAGATCATCTGAAATGTGAAAATTAACAGGTAGAACATCTGCCTTGAATTCAGAAGGTCTCAGGCTCAGTCCCCAGCATCTGCAGGTATGGCTGGGAGAGACTCCCTGTCTGAAACCATGAAGACCTGCTGCCAGTCAGTGTAAACAGTACTGAGCTAGATGGAGCAATGGCCTGACAATAAGGTAGCTTACTATATACCTTCTTTACTTCTTTACTCAGTACTTCTTTACTCAGCGCATAGTTAAACTATGGAATTTGCTCCCACAAGATGCAGTAATGGCCACCAGCTTGGATGGCTTTAAAAAGACGGCTTTAAAAGAAGATTAGACAAATTCATGGAGGACAGGGCTATCAATGGCTACTAGCCGTGATGGCTGTGCTGTGCCACCCTAGTCAGAGGCAGCATGCTTCTGAAAACCAGTTGCTGGAAGCCTCAGGAGGGGAGAGTGTTCTTGCACTCGGGTCCTGCTTGCGGGCTTCCCCCAGGCACCTGGTTGGCCACTGTGAGAACAGGATGCTGGACTAGATGGGCCACTGGCCTGATCCAGCAGGCTCTTCTTATGTTCTTATGTTCTTATACCTACATCGGGAAGACAGAATAAAGTGCCTGCTGATTGCATAGGTAGCAATTGTTCCAAACCAGTAAGTAGCTGTAGGGACTTCTCCCCATGAAGGTGACCATTTGGCCTGTGCATATTGCACTGATTTGCTTATTAAGAAGCATAATGACATGAAATATACCTATCTTAAACACTGCCTTTATTTGCAGTTTCAAAGAGCTAGGCTGTGTACACGCCATACATTTGAAGCATATTACTTCCCCTAAGAATCCTGGGAACTGCAGTTTGTTCAGGGTGCTGGGGACTGTAGCTCTGAGAGGGATAAACCACCGTTCCCAGGATTCTTTGGGGGAAGCCATATACTTTAAATGTGCTTTAATTATATGGTACGTACGCAGCCCAAGCCTTTGTACTTTCCTGTGAATATTGCTCTACTCTCCCCCTCCCCCCCGTCCTCCCCAAATCTTTTTGCCATCCGATCACTGGTTAAATCTTTTCAACTGGACTGTTCCTGTTTCTGATTATTTACTGTCTCTGCCTGTTTCTGTCCGTTGAAATGTGAACTCTTGATGGGGATACCAGATGCGGTATGAGGTTTGGGTGATAATTACTGCATGTAACTTTTATAATTCTACTCCACGTTCCCTCCCTCCCCCCCAAAGATCCCAGCGTTGGAGAAAAATATTGTTGATGGAATTTAAAAGGGGCACGTCACTGCTCGCTCTCTCTCTCTCTCTCTCTCTCTCTCAATGGAAATGCTTTAATTGTTTTTGTGCTTAAGGCCATGTTGCCTTCTGGGCAGTGAGTGCGCTAAATTATTTAAAGACATTGATAGTAGACAATAGATATATTTTCCCCCATCTGCGTCTGTAGTGTCCTGGCTCCCAATTGCATTCAATTTCATTATTATAACAGCACCTCTTAAAAACAATTGCCTTGGCTCTGCAGGATAGTTTTATAATGAGAGGAGAAGGGTACTTAATGGATACATGAGTCAGAGATGAACAGCTTCTCAGGGCTAACAAAGCAAGGGAATGGTATGTCTCAAACAAAGCCTGCCCACATGTTTTGTCAAAGGGTAAAATTTCAAAACAATGCACTTAAACTCCATGTCAAATTGTATTTTTTTAAAAAAAAGAGAGCGTGAGCAAGACAGCATCTCATGTCAGCCCTTTGAATGAGATACAACTTAGCTTGTCAAGAATAAAGTGTGTGGTGTATATAGTGCAATATCTACAGAATGTTTAAATCCCAAAGTGAGATTGGTAGGTATTTCCCACCCCACCCCCCAAATTCTTTTTCTCCCCCACCCCACCCCATTCCCTGCTGAGATGTTCTCAATTACAAAGCAAAATACATGAACTGTGCCCAACTTTAAAAATTGTTTTTGGGATGGATGCCAGACCAGATGGTTGGAAAAACCTAAATACCATTGATTTATCTCGCCCACTTTGCAAAGCAATATTAGAGACAATGGACCTTATCAGAAGGAATGAGAATAAACAACAAAGTGCAGACTCAATACAGAGTTAACAACCAGAGCTTAGCAGGTTTTTATTGTGCAATGATTAATTCAAAATTTATGAACATGCTAACTAGCAGAACACAGTTAGCTTTACTTAATGGAATTGGAGCCAGGATGTGCTTGGCCTTCCATTAAGTCACCTCCGATTTGTAGGGAACCAAAAGGACCAGAGAGAGAGAGAGAGGGAGAGGATCCCAAAGACTCTACTGAATATCAAAGGGTTGAGCTAGGGTTGCAAGCTTTAATTCATTTAATTGATCAATTAATTGACTACGGCTTTAGACAATCATCCATGACAGAGTTAGGCACGCTTAAAATTACTGATTTTAATAGATGGAAGCCTGCCTAACTCAGTGGGGCTAAGGTGCCACAAGATGTTTTGTTGTTTTACATGGGTCGAGGTGATTTTCATAAGGATGACTGGCTTTTGATCACTTCCAGATTCATGGTGTACACAGATAGCTTCAGCTTGGAATGCTCCTGTGTATCAGGTGGGTTTGTGATGTTCTGAGAGAAACTCATGAGAAAGTCTCAGTATTGGCTCCAGCCACCTCGTCATCTCCTCTCTCCCACACCTCCACCATCCTGCCTTTGTCTGTGGTTATCCAGATGTTGCTGAACTATAACTCCCATCAGCCTCAGAAAGCATGACCAATAGGGATGATGGGAGTTGGAGTCCAGCAACCTCTGGAGGGCCATAGTTTCTCCACCACTGCACTACAGTGACATATACTAAAGTATTTTCTTCCTTGCAAAGCACCTCCAGGGGGTGGGGGTGCAAATTGCATTGGAGAAGGATCAAAGGGGGAAGGAGTGCTGAACCTTTCACCGGCCAGTCACTCTTTCCCTGAAATTCCCCTTTCCACAACAGGGCTGGCTCTGTCATTAGGTCAGGCTGGTTGTGTCCTGGATGCACAGACAAGATCCCAGTGCTGTAGCACCTCATGTAAACCAGGAGCAGAGCTTGGAAAAGTTACTTTTTTTGAACTACAACTCCCATCAGCCCCAGCCAGCATGGCCACTGGATTGGGCTGATGGGAGTTGTAGTTCAAAACAGTAACTTTTCCAAGCTCTGACCAGGAGTCCCTGAAACATCACTTTAGCCACATGGCCTGTGTGGGGGTCCAACTATATGCTTCCTGACCACAGAAACAGAACCATGGTGAGAAGGGAAGGGAGGGGTGCTAAGTCACTGGAAGTTTGTCCCAACTCTGCAAGGTTGGAAAAACAACTCCCGTTTAAAGGTATGTGCCTTTCCCTATCCACTCAAACCAAGAAATCATGAATGACTCTTTCTTAGGGAAACACTATCTGGACAAGCCCTAGAATGACACGGATCAGGTCTCTGCAGCTGGAACAACGATAAATCAGAGGCAGCCGTATAAAAGATCAAGACTCACTTTTACAGTTTCTGGAAGAGTGTAGCCAAACACTTTTAACCACTCAGCCACCTAACATTACACAAACAATCTTTAATTGCCTTACCTTTCCAAATGTTTGCGAAGCTGCTAAATTACCCTCAGGTCCCAGCATCTCAGTGGAGTGATCATTCATCCCTGGTTAACGGCTGTTAGCATTGCAAGGGAATAGATTTTCTGATGGCAATGTGGAAGGCCTGTTATTTGTGAGATGCAGGCGAGAGCTTGTATATAATGAATTTAGCCCTGCCTCACTTCATTTGCCGTGTATAAGATATACAATAAAAAGCCGAGTTTATATTCCAGTGCCACCATGCATGAACATCTCATTACAATAGCAGAGTCTTTTATTTTTATTGGAAATACTAACTACACCTTGGTGTGTTAATTTTCAACGCTATAAGACAAAAAAGTTGCAAATTCTTGCAGGAGAGAAACTTCATTTGAACAATTTAGTCTTTTTTTAAAAAATGGTCGTGGTTTGTTTGCTTTTTACCTGATACTTGGTTAATGGTTTTTTTAAGTGCTTAAATGTGGTGGAATCAAAAGGCGTGGATTGATACTCAGGGCCTTTGCAGGCTATCATTTTACTACGCACATAATGAACAGTTGCTACTCAGCTGCGGAAGAATCAGACAGCTTCACCCCACCCATCACATATATTTTGAGAACATTTCATTTCTTCAGCAACAAACTGTAATATTTTGTTGCTGGGAAAATACATGCACACATTGCAGCTTCGGCATCGCATGGCTAACATTGTGATCCTCATCGTTTTTATTCAAAAGTTAGTCCTGCTGGGTTTGAAGAAGCTAATTCCTAAGTGAGTTTGCATAGTATTGCAGTCTGAGTCCTGAGTTCAAATCAAAGCTCTGCCGTGAGCACTCTAGCCAATGTATCCATGAGCCTCAGCTCACCACCTACAATCATTTCATTGGCGATCACTCATGGCTGAGTAAGATTGTCTTCCAAGATAAGGTCTTTAACAGTGGGTCTGTAAGTGACTGTGGAGGCCAGTTCTGGATCTACACAGACATAGGTTTTCAGATGGATTTGCTTGGAAGATGCCTGTGCGTGAATTTGTTTTATGTGGGGAGATCAGCGCACGATGATCAACACACAAACTTGACAGAAAAAGGCTTTGATCCAATGGCATGGAATACCACAACGACTGGAAGTATTTTATCTGCTGCAGCCTTCATCCGCCTTCACAGCCATTGTAACGTACACATTGTTATCCTCCGCCTGTTCTGCCGTTGAAGACTTTCTTGGATCGTTCTTTGTCTGGTTCCTCTCCCTTGACCTTACCACCATGGGTGACCCTGCTGGGAGTACATGACTCCTGACGGCATGTACAGAGCTTGGAAAAGTTACTTTTTTGAACTACAACTCCCATCAGCCCAATCCAGTGGCCATGCTGGCTGGGGCTGATGGGAGTTGTAGTTCAAAAAGTAACTTTTCCAAGCTCTGGGCATGTATGTGGAGCTCTTTGAACGCTTGAAAGGAACATACGGATGCCTGTTATTATTGGGGAAGGGCTGTAGCTCGGTGGTAGAATATCTGCTTTGCATGGAGAACGTCCCATGCTCAGTTTCTGGCATCTCCAGGCAGCTGCTGTCCTGAAGGTGCCTGCTTCAAGGTTGCTATGAAGCCCGCGGTTTTACAGTACAATCTGCATTGGGGGCAGCTTCTGTTCAGGTTATTTCTAGAGTCTCTGAACCCCCAGTTTTTCAATAAAATAAATGTTAGAAACAGAAATGTACAAGCCTTCCTACAATCATGCAGGTGTGAAAAGAATATGTACTGGATTTCCAAAAAAAGAGAAGCTGCTTATTGGAAGGATTGTAGCTCAGCGATAACACATTTGCTTTGCATGCAGAAGGTCATAGGTTCAATCCCCAGCATCTCCAGGTAGCGCTGGGAAGAGACTCCTGCCTGAAACCCTGCAGAGGTGCTGCTAGTCAGAATAGGCAGTACTGAGCAAGATGGGTCAATGATCTGATTTGGTGTAAGGCAGGCTCCTATGTTCTCTTCTTTTTTGGTGATGCAGAAGTAGTCACCCTAACACAAAGTCATGGTGGTGTGTGTAAACCATCTCCCTATTTGTCAAATAAGGTGATATTTGGTATGTTAAGAAAATATTCTGAATACCCCACGAGCCAAAATCATCCTACTCCAGAAGAATCTTTAAGGCCTAGGTCCTGATGATCTTACGGAACTCATCCTTCTATGTAAACATCCCATAATACCTGCAAAGAAAATCCAAAGAAAGGCCTGCTTTGGATTCCATCTTGAGTGGAAAGTATCTTGGCCTCCACAAGAAGCAAGGTCTTTTTCATCACAGCTCCCAACATTGTGGAATGATGTCCCATGAGGGACATAGATAACCTCCTTCATTCTGCCTTTTCTCTGGCAAGTAAAGACGCTTTCATGTCAATGAGCTTTGGGCTGTTTAGTCATAGTTTTTGCTGCTTCTCATCTCTGTTTAGTTTTTGTACCCTGATTATTTTTTAACCAGTTCTCTTTAGTCATAGTTTTTGCCGCCTCTCATCTCTGTTTAGTTTTTGTACCCGGATTATTTTTTAACCAGTTCTCTTTCTTTCAGCTTAGCTTTGTGGCACACTGCTTTGAAATATCTTTCTTGACAAGTGATATAAACATTGTTTAAACAAATGAAAAATAAAACAATATCAGAACCAGACAGTAATTCATTGCTTTGGAGCAAGTCATTCCTTTAAGAATATACAAAACGACCCTGAGAACTCTGTTAGTCAGGAAGGCTGCAGCCATATACATACTTATTGGGAGTAAACGCCATTGAAAATAGTGAGTAAACATGCATTGGATTGTACTTTTAAGGGAGCCCTTTCACTTCTTTCCAAATTCATCAGATATTTTGCCCAAGCAGGGGGTCTCCCAATTTGCTTCAGGTTTTTCCTTTTGGTCAAATTTGGCTGCAAATAAGTTTCCCTCATACCTGCAAAACCTGCTCTCTGTCTTTCCCCTACAGCTATTCTGAAGGCTGACTTGGAACAGGAAACTGGAACAGTAATGAGAACTGCTAAGAAACTAATGCTAGTGCTAATACTAATACTTATTAATACTAATACTATGCCTACTGAAATAGAAAGCTCTTTGTCTGAAGTTCAACCGCCCTGGCCTTCTTCTGGAGGAAGGGCAGCTATATATTTAATCAATCAATCAATCAATCAATCAGGTAAACAGAGGGAGGAGCCTGTCTGATCTCCGCTGGGAGGGAGTTATATAATTATATAATTCAGCCCACAATACTGCATGCATGGCTCTTTGTGGGTGCAAGCCATGTGGACAACTAACAGAGCCTCCCCGGAAGATCTCAGTGATTGGTCAGGGATATAAAGAATCAATAAGTCCTTAAGATATCCTGGATCCAAGTTGTTAAGGGCCTTGTAAATTAATACCAGAGGCTTGAACTTGGCCCTGTAACATATGGGCAACCAGTGCTAGCTTTTAAGCACTGGAGTTATGTCCTGATGGTTATGTACAATGTGAACAAGGCAATCACTTGTTTGAAAAACATGTGCATTTTACAGATGCACCAATCTGAGGCCAAACTAGACATTACACACAGATGCATGCAATTTTCACCCAATATTTTGTTTTGTTTTTTAAAATGCAAGCCAGCCTTAGGAGGCTGTGATCTTGAGTGTGGAGTAGCAGGAGGGTGGAGATACGTAGCCCTTACACCGCTAGGTGTTCCCCCCTCACA
This sequence comes from Rhineura floridana, assembly GCF_030035675.1. NCBI lineage: Eukaryota > Metazoa > Chordata > Lepidosauria > Squamata > Rhineuridae > Rhineura > Rhineura floridana. The sequence continues at coordinate 110,790,462 of NC_084488.1, forward strand.
CAAACACACACTCAAACCTCCAAATCTCAAAATCCATCTTCAAGAAAAAAGACACAGAGGAAAAACAGTTTGGGGGGATTTTGAGAAGGAAAAACACATGGTGGGGGAAGGATTAAGCACCCCTGTCCTGACACTCCTCAGTGAAGATTGCAGGCTTCTGAGGCTGCTATGTATAAAACTAATGCTGTGATAGTTGCACACAAATGTGTGCAAAGTCTTGTTTGACCCACGAACCAGACTTGGATGCTGTGCTTTTTCAAGGGCTCTGGACCAGGTTACCCAGAAGACCAACTTACCCTCCTTTGCCCAGTCAGGGCATTAAGATCAACAAATGGAACCCAATTAGTCTTGCCGCACCCTAATGTTGTGGTGACTCAGAGTTGGGCTTTTGCACTGATTGCACTGGTGTTTATTTATTATTTGATTTATATCCCACCCTTCCTCCTAGCAGGAGCCCAGGGCGGCAAACAAAAGCACTAAAAACACTTTAAAACATTATAAAAACAGACATTAAAATACATTAGAACAAAACAACTTTAAAAGCATTTTTTAAAAAAGCTTTGAAGACTTTAAAAAAAGTTTTAAAACATTTTGGTTGGGTTTTTTTTAAAAGATTTCAAATCATGTTAAAAAGCTATTCCAACACAGACACAGACTGTGATAAGGTCTCAACGTAAAAGGCTTGTTGAAAGAGGAAAGTCTTCAATAGGCACCGAAAAGATAACAGAGATGGCACCTGTCTAATATTTAAGGGGAGGGAGTTCCACAGGGTAGGTGCCACCACAGCACCACAGGGTAGGTGTCGTGTTATGGAATGGTCTCCCTGCTGAAATGTGAGTGCTCCCATCTGTATTAGCATTCTGTGGGCTTTTGAAGACACACCTTCCTCTCTTGACCTGAGTCTCCTGTTTTCTGTTGTGTTGTTTGAATAGCATTGTTTTATTGTGTATCTCAATTATGCATGCTGGCAGTTAAATGGATTGTTTTTATTGGGTATATTAATTATGGGTGTTTATATTTTAATGTTTGTATAGTCGATTTTTATACTTTGTAAACCACTAGAAGTATGGCACTGATTATCATCATATCTCCACTGCATACACCAGTTAGGCAAGGAATATGTAGAATGTACTGAAGAATTTCCATTCAGATCTATCTTGCAGGAAGAAAAATGTTAATATAAACATAGCCAAAGAACCCTGTATAAACTACACATGTGCAGGATGCATGATTTCATGCATTTGTTCTTCCAGCTAAAGTCAACAATATTGTGTACTCACTAATTGGCTGTCCCATCCACATTATTATTGTTGTTGTTGTTGATGATGATGATGTTATTGTTGATTAAATTTATATCCCACCCTTCCTCCCAGTAGGAACCCAGGGTGACAAACAAAAACACTAAAAAACACTCTAAAAGATCATAAAAACAGCCTTTAAAATATGTTAAAACAAAACATCTTTAAAAACATTTTTTTAAAGGTTTAAAAGCATTAAAAAGCAATTCTAACACAGATGCAGACTGGGATAAGGACTCTACTTAAAAGGCTTGTTGAAAGAGGAAGGTTTTCAGTAGATCTGTAAGATGAATCTGAGCAGCTTTTGACTTGGTCTATGAACCACTTGCTTTCAGGATCAATAGTCCCCAGGGGCCCAGCCAACTTTTAGCAGAGAAGCAGAACATGACATTTACAAAATGTCATGTTCTGAGTTTGTGAAAGCAGAAAAGACTTCCTTTGCCATCAGAACTGTGCTTGCCTGGATCTGAAGTAGCTGTCCTCCAGCCCCCGCCACCACCTAATGTTTTTTTCTGGGGAAGAATACAATTCTAAACTAATACCACATGCAAGTTTGTTGTTTAAGTTTGAAACATTGCCAGACAGGCAAACAAATGGCTGAAGAGGATACGCCATCAGGGCTGCTGCAAAGAGATTCCAGCTTGCAAACAATTAGTGCTTTCAGTGTAAACCACAGAACAGAACATTTAAGTAGATGAGGCGCATGCTTAGTGGTGCTCATGACAGCAACAGTCATTGACATTCTGATTCCCATAGAAATTCAGAGATGGAAACACTCTAGAAAGAGAAACTACAAGAACTGGCATCAAATTGCTAGCGTCCTGGCACCCTGACAGGAGGGGCACTGGTGATACCCATCCATTGGGGCCCTCTGAAACAAACTTTCTAGCCTGGCACTCTAGGCAGCACTGGCTGACTGGCTCTTGCCACACTTTTAATTTCCACAACCTAGAGTTGCTCTGGTTCATTGTAGGAAATTCAATATGCATTGCAGGAAATTAAATATATCCACCCAACTGCCTGGAGGTTGGTCACCCTTGTAAACTAATGGTGTGAGTTTCAATCTTCGTAACATTGCGTATGAATCATCACTAGAAGCGAAAATGATGAAACTGAGGTTATCATACTTTGGACACATAATGAGAAGACATGATTCATTAGAAAAGATAATAATGCTGGGAAAAACAGAAGGGAGTAGAAAAAGAGGAAGGCCAAACAAGAGATGGATTGATTCCATAAAGGAAGCCACAGACCTGAACTTACAAGATCTGAACAGGTGTAATGAGGAATCAGATATTGAGGATTTTTAATCTTTGATTCATCTCAGTGAACCAGAGTTTGGAAAGCCGGCAACAGCAAGGATTCCTGGGAGACAGCCCCCTGTGACCTCTGAGTACATATATTGCAAACCTGAAGGTATAGACTTCCTGACTCCTATGTAAATTTGGGGAATGTCACCCAGTAAGAATAGGCGCTCCTTTCAAACAAGGAAATGTTATGCATTTCTATAGCTCCTTTCAAACTAGGAAATTTTATGCATATCTAAGCCTTTAGGAAGAGACAGGATGTTGTTGTTGTTATGTGCCTTCAAGTAGATTACGACTTATGGCGACCCTATGAATCAGCGACCTCCAAGAGCATCTGTCATGTACCACCCTGTTCAGATCTTGTAAGTTCAGGTCTGTGGCTTCCTTTATGGAATCAATCCATCTCTTGTTTGGCCTTCCTCTTTTTCTACTCCCTTCTGTTTTTCCCAGCATTATTGTCTTTTCTAGTGAATCATGTCTTCTCATGATGTGTCCAAAGTATGATAACCTCATAAGAACATAAGAAGAGCCTGCTGGATCAGGCCAGTGGCCCATCTAGTCCAGCATCCTCATAGTGGCCAACCAGGTGCCTGGGGGAAGCCCGCAAGCAGGACCCGAGTGCAAGAACACTTTTCCCTTCCTGATGCTTCTGGCAACTGGTTTTCAGAAGCATGCTGCCTCTGACTAGGATGGTAGAGCACAGCCATCATGGCTAGTAGCCATTGATAGCCCTGTCCTCCACGAATTTGTCTAATCTTCTTTTAAAGCCATCCAAGCTGGTGGCCATTACTGCATCTCGTTGGAGCAAATTCCATAGTTTAACTATGCGCTGAGTAAAGAAGTACTTCCTTTTGTCTGTCCTGAATCTTCCAACATTCAGCTTCTTTGAATGTCCGCGAGTTCTAGTATTATGAGAGAGGGAGAAGAACTTTTCTCTATCCACTTTCTCAATGCCATGCATAATTTTATACACTTCTATCATGTCTCCTCTGACCCGCCTTTTCTCTAAACTAAAAAGCCCCAAATGCTGCAACCTTTCCTCATAAGGGAGTCACTCCATCCCCTTGATCATTCTGGTTGCCCTCTTCTGAACCTTTTCCAACTCTATAATATCCTTTTTGAGATAAGGCGACCAGAACTGTACGCAGTATTCCAAATGTGGCCGCACCATAGATTTATACAACAGCATTATGATATCGGTTGTTTTATTTTCAATTCCTTTCCTAACTATCCCTAGCATGGAATTTGCCTTTTTCACAGCTGCCGCACACTGGGTCGACATTTTCATTGTGCTGTCCACTACAACCCCAAGGTCTCTCTCCTGGCTGGTCACTGCCAGTTCAGACCCCATGAGCGTATATGTGAAATGAAGATTTTTTGCTCCAATATGCAGAATTTTACACTTCTTTATATTGAATTGCATTTGCCATTTTTCCGCCCAATCACTCAGTTTGGAGAGGTCTTTTTGGAGCTCTTCACAATCCCTTTTTGTTTTAACAACCCTGAACAATTTAGTGTCATCAGCAAACGTGGCCACTTCACTGCTCACTCCTAACTCTAGGTCATTAATGAACAAGTTGAAAAGTACAGGTCCCAATACCGATCCTTGAGGGACTCCACTTTCTACAGCCCTCCATTGGGAGAACTGTCCATTTATTCCTACTCTCTGCTTTCTGCTTCTTAACCAATTCCTTATCCACAAGAGGACCTCTCCTCTTATTCCATGACTGCTAAGCTTCCTCAGAAGTCTTTGGTGAGGTACCTTGTCAAACGCTTTTTGAAAGTCTAAGTACACTATGTCCACTGGATCACCTCTATCTATATGCTTGTTGACACTCTGAAAGAATTCTAATAGGTTACTGAGACAGGACTTTCCCTTGCAGAAGCCATGCTGGCTCTGCTTCAGCAAGGCTTGTTCTTCTATGTGCTTAGTTAATCTAGCTTTAATAATACTTTCTACCAGTTTTCCAGGGACAGAAGTTAAGCTAACTGGCCTGTAATTTCCAGGATCCCCTCTGGATCCCTTTTTGAATATTGGCGTTACATTTGCCACTTTCCAGTCCTCAGGCATGGAGGAGGACCCGAGGGACAAGTTACATATTTTAGTTAGCAGATCAGCAATTTCACATTTGAGTTCTTTGAGAACTCTCGGGTGGATGCCATCCGGGCCCGATGATTTGTCAGTTTTTATATTGTCTATTAAGCCTAGAACTTCCTCTCTCGTTACCACTATTTGTCTCAGTTCCTCAGAATCCCTTCCTGCAAATGTTAGTTCAGGTTCAGGGATCTGCCCTATATCTTCCATTGTGAAGACAGTTTCATCATTTTAGCTTCTAGTGACAGTTCTGGTTTAATTTGTTCTAACATCCAATTATTTGTCTTTTTCGCAGTCCATGGTATGCACAAAGCTCTCCTCCAGCACCACATTTCAAATGAGTTGATTTTTCTCTTATCCACCTTTTTCACTGTCCAGCTTTCACATCCATACATAGAGATCGGGAATACCATGGTCTGAATGATCCTGACTTTGGTGTTCAGTGATATGTCATTGTGTTTGAGGACCTTTTCTAGTTCTCTCACAGCTGCCCTCCCCAGCCCTAGCCTTCTTCTGATTTCTTGACTATTGTCTCCATTTTGGTTAATGACTGTGCCGAGGTATTGATAATTCTTGACAAGTTCAATGTCCTCATTGTCAACTGTAAAGTTGCATAAATCTTCTGTTGTCATTACTTTAGTCTTTTTGATGTTCAGCTGTAGTCCTGCTTTTGTGCTTTCTTCTTTAACTTTTCTCCGCATTCGTTTCAAATCATTACTGGTTTCTGCTTGTAGTATGGTATCTTCTGCATATCTTAAATTATTGATATTTATCCCTCCAATTTTCACACCTCCTTCATCTTGGTCCAATCCCGCTTTCTGTATGATATGTTCTGCGTACAGATTAAACAAATAGGGTGATAGAATACACCCCTGTCTCACCCCCTTTCCGATGGGGAACCAATCGGTTTCTCCATATTCTGTCCTTACAGTAACCTCTTGTCCAGAGTATAGGTTGTGCATCAGGACAATTAAATGCTGTGGCACCCCCATTTCTTTTAAATCATTCTATAGTTTTTCATGATCTACACAGTCAAAAGCTTTGCTGTAGCTCCTTTCAAACTAGGAAATGGTCTGCATAACCGTTATGATAATTTTAAAGGAAGAGACAGAACATTAGGAGTTCACAGGTAGGAGATTGCAGTCATTTTCTGGGAATTCCTCAAGGAATGGTTTCTGGAAAAACAACACTTTCCTTGACTGATGATCCTAAATTCTTTCATTGTTCTTATTTGTCACGTCCACATCTTCCTGGAGACGTTTAGATTGGGGTCAGTTTAGTTAGGAAAAGGTATAAAACATGAGGAGTGAGAAGGGGTTGGCAGTTTCTCCTTCTGGAGGGCTCAACAGCTGCTTTTCTTATCAACGCACCCTAGCCTCTTCGGGACAATGGCAGAGCTTCAGAGCTACGGATTTGGGTGAGAACTTTCAAATCTAGCGCTGGTTACACAAGGGCAGAGCTTTTGGCTCATTGGGCTAGATACAAAAATCTTTCTCTTGGCCTTAGTCTTGCAGCAACTCTCCAGGAATGGTATATGCAACTTCTGGGCCTCTTTCTTTCCTTTATCTTTCTGTGTGGGTGAGGTTATGTGAAAGTGTTCATGGGGTTAGTCTCTTTGCTTTAGTCTATCCAGTGTTGCTGAATGAATGAATAATAGGTAGAAAGCTGCTCATTGTTAACTGTAATTGTAAACTGCAATATTTTTTCCTTGTTTCTTCTTCTAATAAAACCACTCTTTATTTTACTTTCAGTGTGTGTGTCATTGGGTCAAGGGTAAATTTATACATGCTCTGGGGGGTGATGTGCGGGTAACCCCAGCAAAAGATCCTGCTGCTTTCTCAATAGGGGAACTTGGATTTCTAGTGAGCTCTGCTCATGAGGAAGTTCAAGGTCCATTCGTAACACAGGGTGGTTCATGACAGATGCCTTTGGAGGTCTCTGATTCATAGGGTCGCCATAAGTCGTAGTCGACTTGGAGGCACATAACAACAGAACAATGATTTAGGAAGGGGAAAAGACTTTTTCCTGAGATGATGGATGCATGACTTGCAGCAGGAGCCAACTTAAAAGAGGTTTCCCACCTGTATGTGAGAGGAAAAGGGAATGCCTCTTCCAAGATGGCTTCTGCCATCCTGAGGTTTTATGTGTGTGTGTGTGTGTGTATATATATATATATATATATATATATATATATACAGAATAATTAACATATTTGGAACAACTTGCTCAGAATGAGGAACAACCTCTGAGGGGAGGGCTCTATAGCACCTGGCAGACAGGGACTGCCCCTTAATGTCAGCTGACCGAGTGTTCAGGCAGGCTGGGTACTGCAGTCTAGATGATGCCCTCAGAGGACATAATTCAGATTGCCTGGCTTGCAGTGGAAACACAGCACTGGTGCAGGATGACAGGTAACGGGCTCAGAACTGGAAGCCCCCATGTGAGACCTCCCTTGGCGCCTTACATCCTTCCCCCCACCTCCAATACTGACTCCAGATACACGGACAGCTGCCATCCCTCAGTGGAAATCAGTGGAAAAGCAAAGCACTTGCCCCATCCAATGGAAGGCAAAGCCTATCTCTCTCCTCACCTGGCCTTTGTGGTCAAGGACCACATACCAATCTCTGCAGTAGATTCATGAAATGCTCTACCTTAGGGAGCCCATTTTGGTGCTAGGTAAATATGTTTTTTGTTTTCCCAGGCATTTGGGCAGCACCGACGATAGGCTATTGCACTGTTACATTTGGTTTAATGCATTTATGTGGTTTTATTACTGTAGGTTTTTTAAAAAAACTTTGATTATGAATCGCTTTGGAACTTTTTCACTAAAAAAGTGGAAAGTCATGTATACGTTTAATAAACCTAACTGAACCACGAGGATGCTGTGTGCCTTTCTGTGCTTCTGTGGATAACACCAGGCATATGGTAGATGAAGAAAGGAACAGGCAGCTGTTCTGTGGACAGAGGATGAGAAGAGCCTGGCTGGATCAGACCAAAGGCCCATCAAGTCCAGCATCCCGCTCTCACACTGGCCAAAGACATGCCTGTGGGAAATCCACAAGCAGAACCTGAACACAACAGCAGCACTTTCCCCCCTTCTCTCCAGCAACTGGGGGTGCTTCCATACAGGAGTTTATTGTGGGAACTGGAGCTGTTCATGCATGTAGGTTTTACATGCAGAAGGCTCTGGGTTCAATGCTGCACATTGTCAAAGGGTCCCTAGAAGCACTGAAGACCTCTGCTTAAGAGACCCTGGGAGAGCTGCTGCCAGTCAGAGTAGACACTGCTAGGCTCAATAAAGCAATAGTCTGACATTCGTATGAGCAAACCTATACACTCATATATTATCCAGTTGCATCTGCACATCATCTAGTATGTGCTTAAGCCACCTATCACCAATCCTGGGTCTCATCTTGTCACTCCAAACTCTGTATCTCCTGTGTGTACCTCAGGGAGACAGCTACTTTTACAAGCACTAGGACAGGCAGGACATGTTACATCAAACAGAACATCACCTGCAGGTCCTGGAATATAATTTATGTCATTGAATGCAAAAGACCAGGATGTCATATCCAATACGTAGGAAAAGCCACAACTGACCTACGCAAACACTTCAGAAACCACAAATTGTCAATCTTAACAAAAAAAGTGGAGCAACCAGTTGCAAAACATTTCAACATTGAGGGTCACAGCTTGTTGGACTTTTCTATAACAGCGATAGAGATGCCAACAGATCCAGCAGCATTGACTAAAAGGGAGAACTTTTGGATATACTCTCTGGACATTGGCACCACATGGCTTGAACCTGGAGGACAGTACCAGCATCACTTAGCTTCTGCAAAGGAAGCCCCTTTGAGCATTTCCTCCTCAAAGCTCTATAACTGCCACCTTGGTAACAGCATTTGTATGTTAGCAGCTGATGAAGGCAGAAGCCGAAACTTTTGTTAATAGAATAAAAACCTCTTTTTTGTTAATCACAATTACGTTCATATATTTTTAGGTGATTAACAGAATCCTTATAGGGATCCAGAGCAAGCTTGAGTGAAGTTCTGTTTGTTGCTTTCAAAACTGTCTATCTGCACATCATCTATCAATATATTTTCATATGGGCAAAGGAATTCTATGTAGACATTCTGGGAGGGGGGGGGAAACCCACCCACCTTTATTGATGCCCCAAATGTTTTCCTCCATCCAATTTCCATCTGTAACCAGACTTCAGTATTAGGGAAACACAGTTATATGCTCTGAAGGGTTCCTGCCTAGCTGTGGAATCAGATGCAGGTTTTATATGCCTCTTTTTATTTTTAAAAAGATAGGATAGTTTTCATTTCTGCTTGCATGATTGGATCTTTAAATCCAAAATGGGTTTAATCTCTGCTGGGAAGGATGTGGCTGAAGAAGCTCTTGGAAACTGAATACTAACATGAACCAACGATCTGAAATGGATGAACGCAGAGTTGCCACTGATTAGGCGTGCCCTGCCTAAGTGCTTAATGGATGCAATCTAAAGACCTTTTTACACAGCAAATGCAAAGCAGGTGCATAACTTGTAGGGGAGAGGATGGGATCACAGAGGCAGCCCTTCCCCAACTTACACAAAGATGTAAGGTGGGTGTGAACAGACCTACTTGCATAGGTGCTGTATGTGCAGCTGGGGACTCTGCTTTTTAGGGAACATAGTAGGCTGCCACAGATGAGACTATCTGTCCATCTAACCCAGTATTGTCATAGAATCATAGAACAGCAGATTTGAAAGGGGTCTATAAGGCCATCAGTTCCAACCCCCTGCACCATGCAGGCATCCAACTGAAAACATACCTGACAGGTGGCTGTCCAGATGCCTCTTGAATGCCTTCACTGTTGGAGAGCCCATCACTGTTGGAGGCGTTTATACTGTTGCTCATTTGAACTTCTCGCTAGCCTGCATTCCCCTGATGACGGCCTGAAAATCAACAGGCTGAAACGCGTTGGGTTTATACACACATTAAAGTCCTACTTTTCTAGCATCTTGGGTTTTGTCCCTCTCTTTTTTTCTTGGTTTGGATGCTAGCCACTTCCTGTTGTTGTCTCCTGTAACTGGAGCCCATTATTCCATGTCCTGCCCTCTGGGACAATTGAGAAGAGATCTTTGCTCTCCTCTGTGTGTCATCCTTTCAAGTGTTAAAGAGTGCTATCATATCTCCCTTCAGTCTTCTCAAGGCTAAACATGCCCCTTTCTTTCAAGCTCTCTTCATAGCACTTTGTTTCCAGTCCCATGATCATCCTTGTTGCCATCCTTTGAACCTATTGCAGTTTGTCTGCAGTGTCCAGAACAGGACACAGTACTCAAGATTTATTTATTTATTCATTATTTAATTTGTATCCTGCCCTTCTTCCCAGCAGGAGCCCAGGGAGGCAAACAAAGTGTTAAAAACACTTTAAAACATCATAAAAACAGACCTTAAAATACATTAAAACAAAACAGCGTTAAAAACGTTTTAAAAAAGGGTTAAAAACATTATTTAAAAACATATTAAGCAATTCTAACACAGACACAGACCTAGATGAGGCCTAACCAGTGCTGAATAGAGAGGAACTAGTACTTCACACAATTTGGAAACTATGCTCCTCTTAATGCAACTTAAAATAGCATTTATCTTTTTTGCAGCCACATTGCACTGTTGGCTCATATTCAGCTTGTGATCAGCAACAATTCCGAGATCCTTCTCGCATGTAGTATTGCTGAGAAAAGCCCCATCTTACAACTGTGCATTTGGTTTCTTTTTCCTAGGTGTAGAACCCTGTTAAATTTCATTGTGTTGTTTTCAGGCCAATGTTCCAGCCTATCAAGATCACTTTGAATTTTGTTTCTGTCCTCCAGTTAGCCCTCCCAATTTTGTATCATCTGCAAATGTGATAAGCATTCGCTGCACCTCCTCATCGAAGTCATTAATAAAAATGTTAGAGAGGACTGGGCCCAGAACCAAGCCCTGTAGTACTCCACTCATTACCTCTCCCCGATTTGAGAAGGAACCATTGATGTGCACCCTTTGAGTATAATTCTGTAGCCAACTGTGGAGCCACCTGATAGTTGTTCCATTCAGACCATATTTAGCTAGCTTGCTAATCAGTATATCATGGGCAGAGCTTGGGAAAGTTACTTTTTTTGAACTACAACTTCCATCAGCCCCAGCCAGCATGGCCAATGGATTGGGCTGATGGGAGTTGTAGTTCAAAAAAGTAACTTTCCCAAGCTCTGATCATGGGGCCCTTTGTCAAAAGCTTTGCTGAAGTTGAGATATATTATGTCCACAGCATTCCCATAGTCCACCAGGGAGGTTTTTTTGTTGTTGTTGTTGTTATGTGCCTTCAAGTCGATTATGACTTATGGCGACCCTATGAATCAGTGACCTCCAAGAGCATTTGTTGTGAACCGCCTTGTTCAGATCTTGTAAGTTCAGGTCTGTGGCTTCCTTTATAGAATCAATCCAGTTACCCAATCAAAAAATGAGATGAGATTAGTCTGGCAGGATTTGTTCTTGACAAATCCATGTTGGCTTCTAGTAATCACTGCATTTTTAAAAAAGGTGCTTACAGACTGACAGCTTTATAATTTGCTCCAGCATTTTCCCAGGGATTGATGTCAGGTTGACTGGTCTGTAGTTCCCAGGTTCATTCTTTTTGCCTTTTTTTGAAGATAGAAACAACATTAGCCCTCCTCCAGTCATCCAGCACTTCACACATCCTCCATGTTTTTGCAAAGATATTAGACAGTGGTTCCAAGAGTTCTTCAGCCAGTTCCTTCAATACTCTAGGATGCAGTTCATTGACCGCTGGAGATTTCAACTCATTCAAAGTGACTAGGTATTCCTTAACCATTTGTCTATCAATCTCAAGCTGCAGTTCTTCCTTTTCAACTTCAAGTTTGCCGGGACGATCATAGACCCTTTTTTGGGAGAAGACTGAGCCAAAATAGGAACTCGAGACTTCTGTATTTTCTTTGTCATCTGTTATCATTTTGACATCCTCATTGAGTAGCTGTACCAGTATTTCTTTTTTCTGTCTTTTACTATGGATGTACCCAAAGAAAACTTTTTGTTGCCTTTAGCATCTCTAGCTAACCTCAGCTCATTCTCAGCTTTAGCCTTCCTGACGCCATCCCTGCAATTCTGTGCTACCTGCCTGTACTCTTACTTTGTGGCCTGGCCTTCCTTCCACTTCCTATATGCATCCTTTTTTGTTTTCAGGTCATCTCTAAGCTTTTTGTGAAGCCATATTGGCTTCTTCTGCTGTCTTCCACCCTTTTTCCTTGTTGGAATTGTTTGCAATTGTGCCTTTAGAATCCCCTTTTTTAGAAACTCCCACCCATCTTGGACTCCTTTTCTCATTAGGGTCATTTGCTGTTATGTCTACGCCAGCCTCCCTCAACCAGCTGCCCTCCAGATGTTGTTGGACTCTGACTCTCATCAGCCCCAGCCATGAAGGCCAATGGTCAGGGATGAGGGCAGCAGGCTCGCTTAGCCTGCCATCTATAAGGCTCATACCACTCTGACTGCTTTCCACCCCCAGCATCTGGCTCCTGATGGTAGGGCCAGCCCTGCATTCTATCCAATTCCAAGTATAGGATTACGCTATTTGTACCACAGCAGCTGAAGCTCACCTATGGGATTGGTGTGCTATATTATTGTTGTTGTTGTTGTTGTTAATAATACTAATACTAATACTACCCCTTACATGCCAAAATGACTTCTAAGTGGTTTGCAAGTATAAAATCAATTATAAAATATCTACACACAATTAGAATACACAATAAAACTAGTCCATCAAAACATTAAAGTCATCCATAATTAAAATATACAATAAAACAAGCCTCTCAAGAAGTAATATAGTTAAAGCAGTGAAACGACCATTTCAAAATATTAGTTCAGAAAGCTGCCGTTCAGAGGAGCTTGCCTAAGTAGGTGCGTCTCCAGCAGCTGGCAGAATGCCAGTATTGATGGGGGTCCTTGTATTTTGGCAGGCAGGGCATTCACATCACTGGTGCCTCCTTAGGACAAGGGGGGACACTTCAGTCTGGCCTCGCTCAGCCTGCACCTGCCTGCCTCCTTGCTTACATGCAGTTCAGGGGGCAGCAGCATCCTCTTCCTTTGTTTTTATGTTACCCTCGTAGAGCTCAGCAGGGAAGAGGAAGGGGACATAACTAGGATGAGTTGGCTCTGTCAGTCAACGGCTGGCGCTGTGCCTGCTGTTTGGGCTCCCTGCCAGTCTCGATGGGCACCAGCTACCACTGGGTGCTACCTCTGGAATCTGTGGTTTGTGTGTTGTGGTATGACCTGAGGGGGGAAGCGTTTGCTTAGGCCAGGTGTTCAAGGTTTTGCAGGCTACAGGAGGCCAAGTAATGTGGTTTCTTTTTATTTCCTATCTTCTCCAGCCCTGTCGCTTCTGAAAATATGTAAGTGCCAATCTATGGTCTGAAGGCACATGAGGCCACTACCTTGCTGAAGCTAAGCAAGCCCGGGTCTGGTCAGTGCCTGGATGGGAGACCACCTGGGAACCACATGTATGCCGCCTTGGGTTCCATGGTGAAAGAAAGGAGGGTATAAATGTAACAAACAAACATGTAAGTGGATAAAAATGATGTTTAGACAAAGCATTTGAGAAAATTACCCTCTAAAGAAGTGCAGTAACCCAAGTGCCATGTGTTCATTGCTCACATAAAGGAGTCAATTAAATATGCGGTGAAATTTGCGGCACAGAGCACACTTGCCCCGCCACTATTCCTGGCTAATTATGGCCATCTTGTAAATGTGATGGTTCATAATAGAATTATAAGGAGTGTTGGATGGAGTGCTAGCAAGGCAATAACACAGCCATTAGATGGGGAGGGTGCCTGATCTTTTTGCTCATATGCAGATGCACAGAGAGAGGCTGTCCGCACTTGCTCAACAACTGTGAAATTGAATTGTACCAGGACTGCAGGCTGAAAGTTTGGTCAGAGATGACAGGGGCTAAGCCAAATGTTTCTGAGTTTCAATTTTCATGTCTGAAATTTGCATGTGCGATGAAGGGAGAATCTTTTGTCAGACGGTGACGCAAAATGACTTAAAAGTTTAAAGCATCTATTTGTGTGTGAGCATGTGTTTTGTTCAAGTCCTCAGTGCTAAATATAGTTGGAAGGAACTGTGTACCTTTCGCCATGGAGATTACTGAGGGATAGGGATGGACAAATGTCAGTTATGGTTTCTCATTTTTCCAGTCTTAAAGGCAGTTTTACACATTTCTGCATCACTTTGCTTTTTTTAAAGTCCTCGTGAAAATCCGTCAGCTTTTTAGTGCAAATCTCTCCTATTGTGCACACTTTGTGTGGAATTTTACATATGTACCTTTGTGCAAGCAATCTCCCCTATTATAATGCATTGCACACATTATTTTCAAAAATATATATATTGTTATGCACACTTTCTTATGATATACCCATTTTTGTCCACATTATATGGCTTGAGAACATGCAGAGAAGTGTGGATTTCAAAGGGTGGGTATGTTTTGGTTCTCCTATTGTTTCAGAAAGTGGGAATTAGGAAGGTTCATATTAAAATCTTCACCAAACTGAATTTCTCCCTCGTTCCTGCTAAGGGGGAGGGAGACCTGATAGCACTCTGAAGGCCCCTTGATTTCTGCTGCCCCAGAGAATGTAACAAGATCTAAAGGTGCTACAGGAAGGTAAATTTCAGATCAACATTAAGAGAAATGTCTTGACAGTGACAGCATTTTGACAAGAGCTCCTAACAGCTAGGGGTGAGCAAACTCTCCCTTTGGAGGAGGTTTTTGAACAGAGGCAGGATGGCCATCAGTTGTGGATTCTGTACCTCTGGGTTTCCTGCATCAAGTAAGGGGTGGGCTAGATTAAACTTTGGATCCCCAGATGTTATTGGACTACAACTCCCATCATCTTGACCATTGGATAAGCATCGGATTGAAGAACAATGGGCTAGATGACCTGCTATGCCCCCCTCCAGCTATATAATTCTGGGGGACAAGTGCAAATACCCTAAAGAGCTGATAAATCCCTTCTTCAGTTTTGAAAATGGGTTTTTTCTTCTTTAGTGATGGGAATTGCTGAAGCAAAAAGACGTCCCGCTGCAGATTTAGTCTTTGCCACCTCTTCCTCCTCCTCCATCATCATCATCATCCAGTGTTAGTGCAGCAGAATCTATGTGCCTTTATACTTTACTGTGTTTCATAAGCAAAATGGGCAGGTCACTGCCCTGAGGAGATTACAGTCTAAGTCTTGATAGTGCAGGAAATAATATCTTCAGATTGTCACATGTACAGTAAATACATGGAGAAGGAAGAAGTAGGTCATGCTGCTGCCCACCAACCTCTGCTTAACACATGTGCATTCAGTGTGATGGCAGCAATGGGACACTTAAGCATGGGCAAACAAATGAGTGTAGGCGAGGGATGGGGGAGAAATTCAATTCAGTTCACACTTCAAGCCGAAATAATCAAATCTGCACTTTCCGAAATAATATGAGAACTGAAACATGGCCATCCTTTGAAACTCGCACTTATTGGAATTTTGCGATGCAGTTCTCCATCTAAACCATGTTTGCAAAAATGCATATATGATGGGACAGTGTGCACAAAATGAATATATTAGTGGGCTTATATGGGACCTATAAGACCATCGAGTCCAACCCCCTGCTCAGTGCAGGAATTCAACTTAAAGCATCCCCAACAGGTGGCTGTCCAGCTGCCTCTTGAATGTCTCCAGTGTTGGAGAGCCCACCACCTCCCTGGGGAATTGGTTCCATTGATGTACTGCTGTAACAATAAGGAAGTTTTTCCTGATGTTCAGCCAAAATCTGGCTTCTTGTAACTTGAGCCTATTTTTCCATGTCCTGCACTTCAGGGTCATGGAGAAGAGATCCTGGCCCTCCTCTGTGTGATAACATTTCAAGTCCTTTAAGAGTGCTATCATATCTCCCCCCAGTCTTCTCTTCTCAAGGCTATATACTCCCAGTTCTGTCAGTCTCTCCTCACAGGGCTTTGTTCCCAGTCTCCTGGTCATCCTTGTTGCCCTCTTCTGAACCTGTTCCAGATTGTCTGCATCCTTCTTAAAGTGTGGTGTCCGAAAATGGATGCAGTACGCAAGATGAGGTCTAACCAGTGCAGAATAGAGAGAAATGAATGCATTATATTATGATAAATGCATTGCAAAAATGCATACATTAGTCAAAAGTGCATACAAAAATGTATTTATTCGGAGAAATTCACACCAAAATGCTGATGAGTTTTTATGGGGATTTTTAAAATAAAATGCCGCAGAAATGTGGAGAACTGAATTTAAAATTAGAAAAATTAGAAAAAATTAGAACTGTGGAGAACTGAAATTGATAGATTATTCTATCCCTAGTATAGGTGCTCCATCCAATGGGCAGATGTCATGCAGATGTCAAAATTACATGTGCATACCGATATGTGAATCTATGTGCCTATGTGAGTAGAGCTATGCCTGTTGCAGACTGATCAGGTTTACATCAAGAGGGTGAGGTCAACAGGGTCAGTGGCATGTGTAGTGTCAGGGTCGGTGGCATGGTCCTGCTCTCTCTTTGTCCACATGTTTTGTGTATGCATATGAATGTCTGAAACGGGCCACACTTAGGCACCATTTCAATTCAGGATGTGGACAATTTTCACACCCACACCATAAAAACACATTAAAGCACATAGCTTCCCCCAAAGAATTCTGGGAATTGTAATTTACCCTTCACAGAGCTACAATTCCCAACACAAACTACAGTTCCCAGAATTCTTTGGGAGAAACCACATGCTTTTAAAGTATGGGATGGATATGAAATGCTTTCTGTATTGTATGTGAATGGACTCACTCATTCTTTTAGATGAAGGAGAGAACATGCAAAAATCAGATACAAATCAACACAAAAAGGGCTGCACTTGTAACAACTTGTGGAAATGCAATCCAATGAAACCCTGCCCACCAGAGCCTAGAAAACAGAGGCAGGACTCTGTTGCTCCATGGTACCAACATACATATTGTAAGAGAATGTATTGTAAGAGCTATGAATAAATTCCGTTTCATCTGCCCATGTTCACTTCCAAACAGCTCTTCCAAAATATGTTTACAAAAGTTCTCTGTAAATGTGTGGGCTTCCCGGAAAAAAAAAAATACAACACCAGCCATGTTTTAATTGTTAAGTTTTAAAGTGATACATTTCAAAGAGGGAACATAGGTGTTTGATCATAAAAGTCTTGCTGGCAAAGAGCCTCACTTGTGTATTTACCTGTTTGCAGACATTAGAAAAGAGGGATCAGACATTTGGGCTCCAGGGAATCAGAAGCCGTAGAATTATGCAGGTGATGCTTTCAAGAAATCCAAACCTGTGCCTTGGAACTTCACACTTATATGAGCACCTTGAAGTTCAAGGTTATTTATGATGCTCCAAGTGGCTCTTAGTTAAAAGCAGGTTTTCTGAGATAACATGAAATAACAGAAAGATGTAATTGCTTATCACATTGCCCTCGTGCAACAGAGGCCAATATCCCTGCTGGCTCTCACTTTAAAAACTAGGGGACAGTTTCTCCCCTGCATTCTTCGGGCTCCTCCAGATGACCAATTTTGGTTTCTCTCCATGTCTCATTTTTCCAGTCATCAGTTCAGTTCTCCAAATTTCCATATCAATTTTCAAATTCTTTTTTTTCCAAAACAAACTCTTCATGACAATTCATCAGCATTTTAGTACAAATTTCTCCTGACATACATATTTATGCAGGCAGCTTTGCCCAATATACACAATTTTGCAATTTCTCCTAATATAATGCATTTTATATGTTATTTTCACTAATACATATGATTTGTTATGCACATTGTACTTAGTATATATTGCTTGGCTGGAGAACTGCACTGCAACATTCTGAGAACTGTGCATTTTTGACTGTTTCGGTCCTTGTTTCAGAAAGGGCGAATTAAGTATATTTGTCTTTCAATGGGAACTGAACCAAAATGTCAACCATTTGATCTCACAAAGAAATGGCTTAATTCATGCAAAACACTCATTCTCTGAATTGCTTTATAGAAGAAATAACACATGACATAATTTTTTTAATTTAAGATCTTATGAATTGTACCTGGTAGTGCTGTTGCTCTAATGAGATATTTTATCTATTTTTCTATTGCAAGATGGTTCTCTTTAAAATCCAACTGGTTAGGCAAATGGATGCCTTTTCCTGTGGCTGATGCCTAAGCAGGATTTAAAAAAAACAGTTACACAATCAAGTTGTCCTCCAAACCACTGATCTACATCAGGATGCCCTCGTTATTATAGTGCATTATTAAGGTCCATATCTCTCAGCTTCAGTTTCCCATCTGCACAGTGGGAAAGATAATGGTCTGCCTCTAAAGTTTGCTGTGATGCTGAATGCAATAACGATTATAATGTACTTTGCAAAATGTAATAGCATAGCAGCTGTAGCTCTGATGTACAAAGTTAATATTATTATTATTATTACTTTTGTTATTATTTGTTTATTTATATGCATTAATTTAATTGCCAAGGTGGCTTCTAAGTGGTTTGCAAATTAGAAACAATATGCCTGTACTATGGCTAGCTTTGAATTCCAGCCAGAAAAATTGACTCTGAGTTACTTTGATGTGGAGAAAGGGAGTAGAACTTCTTTAGAATTCTCAGGTCTGTTTTGGTATTCATCCTCAGGCAGAGCTTGGAAAAGTTACTTTTTTGAACTACAACTCCCATCAGCCCAATCCATTGGCTATGCTGGCTGGGGCTGATGGGAGTTGTAGTTCAAAAAAGTAACTTTTCCAAGCTCTGTACCTCAGGGCACATGGAGCTCCTAACTGTGTCCACCTGAGCAGGCAGAAGCTACTGCTGGTGTATGCTCCCTAAATGGGCATTTTAAGAGTGAGGAGAGGGTGAAGCTGAAGAATCCACTAGTCCAGCTAGTGACAATGGACCTGAGCTGGGACTCTCTCCTGTGCCAGCCTGCAGGTAGCACAAAGAAAAAGCAGGATTTTCTTGACCCCCTCCCCCTTTTGCTCTGGCCGGTGTGGACAGCAGGTCTCTAGATGGGGTGGTTGTTCTGTTGCTCCATTAATTTCTGCTGCTGCCCAACAGGAGTTTGGATTGGTCCCAAAGTCCCATTAAACACAGTAGAGATTACTTCTGAACAGACATGTATCGGGGCTGTGCTACACACATTGTGCATGCGTTTTTTCTTGCATGTGCTATTATTTGATCATGTCTTTGAGAATGCAGCTATCACAAACATGCCCAATGCTAGTTCATGATCTGTCTCCTTCCATGAGTGCACAGGCTACTTCCTCTTAGAAATGAGGAGCCTGCATGCTGGGGCAATGAAGACAAGAGCAACTAGATAGTCTATAGGAGGTGTGTGTGTATGGGGGGTGGGGGAATTCGATTTTGTTTGCATTTTAATGAGAAATTACCTAATTCACACTTCCTGAACCAATTTGTAAACAGAAATACAGCTATCTGTCAAAATTAGCACCTCTCCAAATTTTATGATGCATTGTCTAACCAAACAATGCATACAACATTGCATATATTAGGGGAAAGTGTGAAAAAAGTGAAAATCACCTACAAAAATTGTTATATTAGGGACAGTTGCTTGCAAAAATGTGCTGACTAGTCAAATCTGCAAATCAAATGTGTTTAAAATGTGTTGTTAGGACAAATGAGCACAAAATTGCTGCTGAATTTTCATGATGATTTTTTTAAAAATCACAAGTTGCCGTGGAAATGAACTGAATTTAACTGTGGAAAAATGAGAAACTGAGAGCAACCACAATTGACAGCTTTGTCCATCTGTAGGGAAATGCCCTGGAATCCAGATGATAAGTTACATTGCCAAGAGCCCAATGTAACTTGCACCAGGCAGAGAGGGAGTAGGAGAAAGGGCTGTGAATGACCCTGTCAGGCTCGCACCTGCTTTCACCACTTTGTCAGGCCCCTACCCATCAGGATCCCACCTCAGGCCACCACCTGCTAGAATCCCGCCTGTGGCTACTGCCTTGACACGGTCCCACCTCAGGGTCCTGCTCACAAAATGGTTCTCTCACCGGCTCTAGCAAAGATCTCTCAAGATCCCACTGCTAGGCACCACCACCAGACCTTCCTGTGAAACAATATTGCCTTGAGACTGTGCCTTAGTCTCCTCTTGGCTTATTGCTACTTTGTGTCTGGGTGCCCTTGCAGGCCACAACCCCCCTGTATCTTTGTGCCTACAAAGCAGCGTTACCCAACCTTTTTTGACCCAATGCCCCTTTGCAAAATCTTTTTGTGCCCAACGCCCCCCTCAGATTAAGTATATGGCAATGCTTCCTATTCTTCCCTTAAAATATGAGTAATGCATAAAAAGTATTTTCAATGATTATTACTGTTTGTTTTTATCATGCCTTTTTATTGCACTTAGATTACACATTGAATTCTTAGTATGATTTATTAATATACATACATAGTTACACGCAAGAAACAAATTGCAGCTATAGGAGTTGTTTCTTATTTCACAAATCCTAAAAACATAAGCAAAAACTAATTAAGTCCACACAGTATGAACCAATAGAATACACTGTATTACGTAACAACAAACTCATTCAGTTTACTGGCATTGTTTCGTTAAATAAGTTCATTTAAACATCACAGAAACAACGAGTAGCGAGTGTGTCCCATTCCTGAAGAAAACCAGCAAATAACTGACTGTCTGCGTCACCCCTTTGCACACGGCACTCATCCGTTGGAAGAATGCGCCCTCCACCAATACACCCAGCTTATCAAACACTCTCTCGTGATTGGTTCCAACATCCCTCAAGACAGCATCAGAACATTACCTAGTGCCGGGGCGTGGCTAATATCTCCATTCCTTGATATGACACTGGCCGCTATTCAGAATTTCTTTACTAAAGAGCACACACTATTTATAGTGTTATTTCCATGAATTGAGACTATTAAATACATTCTAACTGGGGACAAAACAGTTTAAAAATTAATGATTTGTGTATTAAATAAAATTGAACTTAAATGCTTCAACGGTCGCATCAGACCGCCAAATGTCAATGCCCCCTAATGAACCCAAATGCCCCCCTAAAGTTTGTAGTCACGCCAACACCCCCCTGGAAGGCTGTAATGCCCCCCCAGGGGGGCGCTACCGCCCACGTCGGGAATCGCTGCTATAAAACATACAGCTCTGGGTTGCTCTGGATTCCTGATGATGTTACACTATCTCTTTGCCGCTGCCACCATTGATACTGTTTCCCAACCTTGGTATATGCCCCGCCCACCCTTCTGGTCTGTGTAACCCAGCCAAGGATCAGGCGTTAGGTAAACCAAGAAATATTTCTACACAGGAATGACAAGATTACTTAAAGGTATAGTTTAACAAGCGTATGGTTTCATCAGATGCGTTACTCTTTGTTTCTAGCTGTCAATAACCTGCCTCACTACCAATCTAATCCAATCCAACCCACAAAACCAACTCCAACCTCCCTCAGAACTCCCACCAACAGAACTCTCTCTCAACTGCGAGTTGTTTCCGACTCTTAGGGTGACATCTTGTGACATTTACTAGGCAGACCGTATATATGGGGTGGGATTGCCAGTTCCTTCCCTGGCCTTTCTTTACCCCCCAGCATATGCCGGGTACTCATTTTACCGACCACGGATGGATGGAAGGCTGAGTGGACCTCGACCCCTTTTACCGGAGATTCGACTTCCTCCTTCCGTTGGAATCAAACTCCGGCCGTGAGCACAGCTTTCGGATGCATTCCCGCTGCTTACTATAACTACAGGGGCATCACAGACCCCCTTTCTCACTTATGGTAGGGGCTACATAATGCCACTCTTGAATCCATCCCAGATGCATGGTGGGCTTCATTGAGGATATCATTTTTTTTAAAATGTATGCTTTCTTATGGCTGTATGTCAAGTAAGAATAACGTCTCAGACGGATCTCTAAAATTTGCAGAGCAATATTCTTAAACTTAGAAAATTGCAGGATTCAACTCCAATCCCCACTTTCAATGACAGCACAAAGTAAAAGGGTAAATCTTACACGTAACAGTTTGAAACAACATTTAATTCTGGCAGATACTTAACAGCTTTCTGTCTTCTGGAGTCACAGAGAACATGAAAAAGATGTTCTTTCGAATAAAATGCATCTGAAGTCTTGTCGGGGAAAGGAAACAAGGTATATCTTGATGCTCTTTCTTGGATCCGGATTCCAAAGAATATTTATCTGCCCATTTAACGGGTGGGCAACTGCAACACACATTGGACAGGGTTTCTGCTTTTTATCTGTCTTGTCGGACTCATGAGCCAAAGATGGTTGCTAGCATACAAAACCCACTAAAGGCCTGTATTTTTTATTTTATTTTATTTTAAAATGCAGTATTGTCATGCATAGTTTTCCCATTCGTAACGGCTATGTGTATATTGTCTTTCTCATCATGCTCTCCAAAACGACTGTACAATAAATAACAAAAGATTAAAACCTTAAACCAGGAGAACTTAAGGGAGAAATGTTTGAAAATTTTATCTCCGATTATAAAAATCCTGGAATGATTTACCTGTAGAGACAACTTCATTGCTGCCATGTGCAAGAGCGAATGACAGCCCTTGGCCTGTGATTGGTGGGAAGGTGGCGTAGGAAGCAGATTCATAGGGAGGAGATAAAGTTGCCTTTCACCACAACGGCCTCACCTGTCACTGGCATATCTTTTATCATTTGTTACAAGAAAAATCACAGTCCCCTTGTATATATTTACATCGTGATGTTGATGCATGAGCAATTGCTCTTGCCAAAAGTTACCAAGTTGTCTTAAGCCTGGGCTGGCCACAGTCAAATATATTTTTGCCCGGACATCACATAACAGCACACACATTCTGACTATGAAGTTGCTTCTCGAATACTGAGAACAAGACAGAGAGAAGTAGAGCCGTATCTGTTGTATATTTTGTAGTATTGGTATTATTAATTAGATTTCTTAGATGCCCTTAACAAAAGTCTGAATGTGACTTACAAACAGTATAAAACATACATAAAAACAACAACAGAACAGTAACTGCCAAAGTTTTTATCGTCATGTCAATAACATCAGCATTTTAAAGGAAGGGATCTTTCATCAACAAACTACATGTAACTGAAAGCATTTATTTTTCCTTCTAATGCTGCAACTTGTCGCACTGAAGATATTATTAGGAGACCCCCCTATTTACCTCACAGAGCTACAATTTCCAGAATGGTTTAACAATCAATCCCTCTTCTCAAGTGTACTGTTTTGGGAGGAAGAGCAGGACATAAACTGAAACAACTCCTTTGGGAATTGTAGTACTGGGACGGGAATAGAGCTCTCCTAACTACTCTCAGCATCCTTAACAAACTACAGTTTCCAGAATTTAGGGGGAGGGTCATGCCTGCTTAAAGTGGTATAATACTGCTTTAAATATATAACACAGAGAATGTCCTCTGCAACTTCAAAATTTCCTTCCTGATCTGTACACACACACTGCAGCACCTATTTACTTGAGAATATGTGTTTTCCTTTTTATCCTTTGCTTAGGATTCTGCACTCATTCCTAGCATTTCCCATCTTGTAGCCCAGGGATTTAAATGATCTCCTGTGTCTGAGTGAGCAGGTCTTTGATATTTACTGTTTTTCTGACTTTATTATCATCTGAAATTGTTGCTATCATGCTTCTAGGTCTTCCCTCTTAGCTTCTGTTGTATTTAATAGTCTGATCTAGAAGAGGCTTCTGGAAACTGCCAGCCACAGGGAGATATTGATGCTGTTTATGCCATTGTGGGTAAAGGGGGGGGATATATGAAATGTTTGTGTTTTCACAGTACTATTGCACAGGCTTGTCCCCTTCACTGTGTGTGTGCATATCAGAAGCACAGTGTACAAATGACTGCCAATCTGGATGCACTTTTATGGTTACTGAATCCTTGTCACCCTGGGTTCATTTCCATTCTCTCTCTCTCTCTCTCTCTCTCTCTCTGTGTGTGTGTGTGTGTGATAAATTTCAGGAAGGAGGACAAGTTCCCTAGCAAAGACCCAGTCTAGAATATATTCTAGATTATTAGGAACATAGGAAGCTGCCTTATACTGAATCAGACCATTGGTCCATCTAGCTCAGTAATGTATACACTGACTGGCAGCAGCTCTCTAGGATTTCAGGCAGGAGTCTCTCCCAGCCCTACTTGGAGATGCCAGGGATTGAACCTGGGACTTTCTGCTTGCAAGGCAGATGCTCTGCCACCAAGCTACAACCCAACCCCATCATTATTTTTTAAAGTCACTGTATTTAAAGATCATTTGTTGTGGTTGCATTTTTACACCTCCATAGCAAAATGCCCCTCAGTATGACCAGTGTGGTATAGGGAAGGATGAATCTATCATTTTCGGTTCTCATTTTCCCAATCTGAAGTTCAGTTCTCCACCTTTCTGCATCAGTTTGTGATTTTTTCTTTTTAAAAAAAGGTCCTTGTGAAAATTCCTCCACATTTGAGCACAAATGTCACCTAATACACACATTTTTCTATGCAATTTTGCCTGATATACACATCTTTGCAATCGTTTTCCCTAATGTGGTATGCATTTTTGTATGTTTTGTATGTTATTTTCACTAATATAAGCATTTTTATGCACACTTTACCCTAGTATATACTTTTTGTACACATTACTTGGTTGATTCATAGATGCAAATTATAGCAATATTATCCACACAGGCCTGTTCCCCCACTTTTCAGCAAGAAGACTTGTGTTTCTGTCATAGATATCTGGTACAGAAGTTCATTGAATTATTTTTAACAACCTGCACCCATGATGCTGATAAGTAGAGATAACAGGGACATGGGGGTCTGATCAGGATTGGTAAGAGGGGTTAACCCTTTTCTTTCTCATGTGGCTCCTAACAAAAATCTCCCTCCCAAAGCTGCTATTATTTATTTAGTACTAATATTGTCATTTGTTTATTTATTTAATTTATATCCCATCCTTCCTCCCAAAATGAGCCTAGGGCAGCTATTATTAGTCGACGGGAGCTTTTCTCCTGGTACTAACAACTCCTCTCAGGAGGGAGGGGTTTTCTTTGGGACTGCTGAAGGGGAGGAAAGGGTTAAAAATCCCCCCCACATGCCATAGTCCCAATCCTGATCACTCATCTTCCCCCCCCCCCGCACACAACCCCCAGTGCCGGTGGCAGCTGTTTCCACTAAATAAATCAATAAATCAGTAATGGAACTGCCAGTGTTGCATTCCATATCAAGTGTTGCCAGTCCGCTCATGTGTAGGGCCAACAAATTGACTATAAATATCTGTGTACATAAGATATAATAATATGCAATCCAGACCCATGAGCTTTTCAACCAGAGATTTATACTTCAAGGTTGGAAGGATAAACACCCATTACCCATTACTCAGTCATCTGAAGATCTCACTGCCCTGTCTATATTTCAACGTAGACCTTATAACTATCAATCTTGTTTGGATATCTATTTGGACATGTGGGCTGCTTATATTAACATATATGGTTAAGTTAGGATCGATGGATTATTTCTGTTGTTAATATGAGCTATTCCTTTCTCTCTTCCCCCTTTTCGTTATATTTGCATTAAAAACAAACAAACCTTGAGCTGGGGGAGAGAGGGATTCTTAAATGACACCCCCCCCCGTAGGTATGGAGGAGAAATTTGATTCAATTCACATTTAAAGGTGAACCTCCTTAATCTGCGCTTTCCAAAACAACATGAGAACCAAAACACAGCCATCCTTTGCAATTTGCCATTTTCCGAATTTTGCCGTGCAGCCACACAATGCGTATAGAAATTGCATATACTGCAGTAAAGTGTGCATACAAATGCACATATTAGTGAAAACAGCACACAACGATGCATTCAATTAGGCAGAACTGCTTTGTAAAAATATGTACATTAGCAAAATTGCATACAAACCAAATATATATTGGGAGAAATTTGCACTAAAATGCTGAAAAATGTTCATGAGGGCTTTAAAATATATAAATATATGTAAACCGAGGTGGAAATGTGGAGAACTGAATTTAGGATTGGGGAAAAATGAGAAACCGAGAGAAACTGAAATTGACAGATTTGCCCATCTTTACGCCCCAGCCTGTCATCCTTTCACAGGTACGCCTTTCTCCATTTGGGGGGAATATTGTTAAAACATTAAATTGAAAAACAAAACAAAAGGAGCAGATTCTTTTTCCAGATGGATCCAACAGCATTACAATTAAAGCAGCCTACCCTTCAAGACCTATTCCCCCCCCTTAATGCCCCCCTTCCATTTGCTGCAAAGACACAAAAATCAATTAGTAATTAATTGGTGCATGTTAAAATTCATTAGCTCTGCATATGAAGCTTAAGCTATAATTAACTGTCTTCCTTGCCATTTTTTTAAAAAAATCCAGGTATAAAATCTCCATTGTTAATAGGACAGAAGGGAAATGTTAAGTCCCCAAGATGTATAGCAGCCCAGTGGGGTCCCTGTGAGGCACCTCGATGGTGCTGGAAACATGACAAGCCCAGTGGGAGCTTCGGGGACAATTCCCACATTGCAGCTCCTGAGTATTTGTTCTCCAGGTACAAGTCAAAAGTAGAAAGCGAAACAACCAAGCCCCACAAGGTTTTTATTTAGCATCTCAGTGTGCCTTTTTTCCTTTTGTATTTATTCTGCATGGATTCCTGCTTTAAACCTTACCCAAAAGATAATCCAACAGAGTCATAGCCCACATGTGCAACAGCATGGGGGCTTCAGTGATTTTAAAGTAAAATGAGCAGAGAAATTAATTTACATGTCAGGTTCCCAGGCTAATATCCCAGTACCTTTTGATGGAATTTACATAAACTCATGTCTCCTTTCTGCTTGCTGGGAATGGGTTTGTGCAGGGATGCAGGATGGTGCAAGGCTCCTTCTGTTAGTGTTGTTGCTAATAACAAAATGATTGTTGTTATTAATTCTTCTTAATTATTAAGTCTGATTAATAATAGCAGCAACTACAACAATTTCATTTATGCAGCACTTCCTATGAAGCATCTCAAAGTGATTTCAGAATACACATACAAACAACTGCATATATATAAACAATTCATAAATGACATGTTACAAAAAAATTACATTCCAAATATTTACTTTATGGATTGTTTCTTAGGAAACATCTCAAGGAGATATCACAGTACAATAAAAACCAATATAAAACAATTGCATATATTAAAAACAGATATGGCAATGGCATATATAAAAACAGTTAAAACAATTGCATGTGTACAAGCGATTAAAAACAATTTCAAAACAGTTTAGATTCCAATACAGATCCTGACTGGGATAAAAATATCCACTTATATTATTATAGTGGTGTGATGGTTGACGCCACAAGTACTTATGGCATCATCCTCTAAATTTTTGGGAATGACTTCACTGGCATGAAGGAATTCCCTACGTTGGGCACTGTAACCACACCAGCAAACCCCTCCCCCCCAGTTTGTTTCTTTATTTGCTTGCTTCAAGGTTTAGCATGACAAACCTTTGCATGTCTATTTAGAAGTAGGTCTATGCTTGGTAGTGATGGCCATCTACTTGGATGGATTTCAAAGAGGATTAGACCTCCAAAAGGAGGTTGTATTGCTCTTGCTTGTTTATTTTTTAATTATTCTGATTTTATGAGTATAGTTTTTAATATCAGAAACAGTTTAATGCTATTTTAAATTAGAGTTCATTTTTTAATTATATCTGTCTATATTTATTTACTTATGTATTATATGCTTTTAACTTTGGTAGGTTTTAATTGTATCTGTTTTTTATCTGGAAGCCGCCAAGAGTTCCAATTTGGAAAAACGGCGGGGTATAAATAAAGTTAATAATAATAATAATAATAAAATTCATGGATTCAAAGGCTATCAGTGGTATTCGCCAGGATGGCTATGCTCTGCAGTTGGAGGCAATATGTTTCTAAATGCCAGTTGCTGGAAACCACAGGAGGAGAGAGTGCTCTTTGCCATAGGCAGCTGGTTGGCCAGTGTGAGAACAGGATGCAGTACTAGATAGGCCATTGACTTGATCCAGCAGGGTTCTTCTTATGTTCTTAACTATGTTCAGGGAACCTTATTAAAATCATAGCCTACAATTACCTGGACCATGTGAGTTAACATTGTATAAGGCAGGGGAGGGGGACCTGTGGCCCTCCAGATATTGCTGAACTACGCCTCCCATCATCCCTGACCATTGGCCATGCTGGATGGGGCTGATGAGAGCTGGAGTGCAACAACATCTGGAGGGCCACTGATTCCCGGTAGCTGGTATAAGGGTTAGGGCTTCCTTTGCTTTTCACTGATGAAGAATTGATAGGTTGTGGAATTCTGTCGGGACATGCTTTCATGAGCCCTGTGGGGGATTCCTGGAATGAACAACAACAGGAAGAGGATACAGAATGGGACCCAGGAAAGGGTCCCAGTGACTAATAGCAAGGAGGCATTGAAGCAGAAGGCTTCAGTACCTTTGACAGGGACAGCTCCTTCCCCTTAGTTCCAGCTACAACGACCTTACTGTACTCCTTTGAAACATGGACCATCTATAAACGCCACTCCCAATTTCTTGAAAGATTCCACCAAAGCTGCCTCCTGAAAATTCTGCAAATTACTTGGGAAGATAGATGGACTAATGTTAACGTTTGGGAAGAAGCAAAGACTACCAATGTTGAAACAACGATCCTTCAACATCAACTTCGCTGGACCGGCCATGTTGTTCGAATGCCTAATCACCATCTTCCAAAGCAGCTACTTTACTCCCAAATTAAGGATAGAAAACGGAATATCAGTGGACAGCAAAAGAGGTTTAAAGATGTTCTTAAAGCGAATCTAAAAAAATGTAACATGAGCATTGAGAACTGCGAAGTCTTGGCCCATGAATGTCCCAAATGGAGGTAGGCTATTATCAAAGGTGTTATGGACTTCAAAGAAGCACGAACATCTTTAAATTGTGGAATAGTCTCCCCGATGAGGTACGCCTGGCGCCGACGCTGCTATCTTTTCGGCGCCAGGTGAAAACCTTTTTATTCTCCCAGGCATTTTAAAATGTATTTTAATAATTGTTTTTATAGTGTATTTTAAATAGTATCTTATTATTGTTATATTTTGATGTTGCTTGGTTTTTGTTGTTTGTTGTTTTGATTTTTGATTCTGTTATATTTACTGTATCTATATATCTTGCTTGTTTTATCTTTTATGTACACCGCCCAGAGAGCCTTTTTGGCTTAAGGCAGTATATAAATAAAATAAAATAAAATAAAATAAAATAAATAAATAAACCTCTTTTGCTGTCCACCAATATTCCATTTTGCATCCTTAAATTGGGAGTAAAGTAGCTGCTTTGGAAGACGGTGATCAGGCATTCGAACAACATGGCCAGTCCAGCAAAGTTGATGCTGAAGGATCCTTGTTTCAACACTGGTGGTCTTCGCTTCTTCCCAAACATTAACATTAGTCCATCTATCTTCCCAAGTAATTTGCAGGGCTGGGGGACAGACAGAGATGGGATGTTTATTCCCAATTTCTCTTCTACTCCTGGATCAGACAGAAACTCCAGTGACATGCAGGAGACAGATTGAGGGCTTGCTGAAACTATGCCTCCCCGGTCTGCCCTGCAGGTATCAATTCCACACTGGATGCCTCTTTAGTCCCCCCCACACACACTCCCCACTAGAAATAACTAGCAAAACTGGCTTGCAAAACTGCTTTCGTCTACACTTTATTTATTTAGTTAGTTATTTAGTTATATCCCGCCCTTCCCCCCAGCAGGAGCCCAGGGCAGCAAACAGAAGCACTAAAAACACTTTAAAACTTCATAACAATAGATCTTAAAATACTTTAAAACAAAACAACGTTAAAAACATTTTTTAAAAAAGCTTTAAAAAGTCTTTAAAAAGGCTTAAAAACATTATTAAAAAAACATCAAAAAGCAATTCTAACACAGACGCTTGTGGTGGCTGAACAGAAGTTTGGTACAGCAAGGAAATAAAAAGAGGAAGCCCTTTGAATATTGGGCTGCAGTGAAATTTCAAGTCCATTTCTCAGAGCTTGGAAAAGTTACTTTTTTGAACTACAACTCCCATCAGCCCAATCCAGTGGCCATGCTGGCTGGGGCTGATGGGAGTTGTAGTTTAAAAAAGTAACTTTTCCAAGCTCTGCCATTTCTATAAATCTGCTGCATGGATATTTATTTTCCAAATATGTGCCAGCTCACACACTCCAACCACCGCTACAATATTTTCTAGTAGGTACCCAACCCTGCTATATTTGGCTCACATTTTGCCCCTTGTTTTGCCGTTTGCAGAAAAATTTGTTAACATATGTGATATTCCTACTTGTAGGGTAAATATGGTAAGTGCTGTTTATATAGAAGACATATGGTAAGTGGAGTGAAAGAGGAGGAGGGAGTACATGAGCAGTAGAATGCTGGATGATTGGCTGAGCGTTTGAGTGGCTGGGAGTATAAATGGAAGAATGACAGTTGAATCTGGGTGGATGTTGGGAGTGTGGAGAAAGAGGTTTTTGAGGGTGGAGGTCAGGAGTGTGGAGAAAGAGGGAGTTGGAGTTCTGATTAATAATAAGTCAAGTACAAAACAGGAATAGATGAAACCATACACTTGTGAAACATTCTAAAACGAATCTTGTTATTTCTGATATTTAATAAATTCTTATTTGGTTTACCAAAGGCCTGATCCTTGGCTGGGGGATATACATACCAGAAGGGAGGGCAAGGTAATTACCAAGGCTGAACAGAAACAGTATCTAATGGTGGCAGCGGTGAAGGGAGGATTAATAACAATTCAAGTATCCAGAGCAACCCAGAGTTGTATGCGTTATCTATAAAGATACAAGGGGGTTGGGAACAGCATAAGCACGCAGTCACAAAAGTAACCAGCTAGAGAGAGATTCAGGCAAAGTCTCTGGAAGTATTGCTTATAGGACGTGACTGGTGGTGCTGCCTAGCAGGGGGATCTAGTGAGATCTGTGCTAGAGCCGAGTAAGAAACCATATAAAGGACGGTCCGAACTGGTGGTATCCCTGGTGGTGCCTAGTGAAAGGCAGTAGCCACAAGCAGGTGGGAACCTGACAGGGAGAACCAGGGAAGGACGTCACAACATACTCACACAGAGACACACATTCTTCAGGTTTCAGCCCCGTCCCCAAATTCTGCCAGTTAGATGGGATGTGTATGTGTGCATGGTGACACTGGTGTATGCAAATGCAATGACATGGACACAAATATCTGTGTCCTGTTTCCCTTCCTCTCCTACAGCTGCCTACTACTATCCTATGTACCTTCCCCCCCCAAAAAAAATTTGCAAAGTGATGCAGAAATGTGATTGAGCTGAACTTATTATTGGAAAAATGAGAGAAACCAAAATCGATGCACTCATCCATGCTTTGTCTGGACCCATCCATGGTATTTGACAGACAATGCTTTCACTGCCTCTGTGGGGCTCAAGAGCCAATTTCTGCTCTTTATTGTTCAAGGGATCTAATTCAGAGCAGAAAAGGGAAAGAAATTCATTTGGTTCACAATAATATGCAACCTTGTCTCCATTGGTACTTCCTGACCCAATGGGTAAACTGAAACACAGCTTCTCTATATTTTAGGAATGCAGTTCTCTAAACAAAAAAAAGACAAAAAAGTGTTTATGAGAGGAAATAGTGTACAAAATGCTTTAAGGGAAAATGCTGTCAAGAAAAGCATATAATAGCAATATCGTGTACAAAAATTAAGAATGTCCATGAAAATGCATACAAAGGTTTGTGCATATTTTTTTAAAAAAATAGTAAAAAGAAGTTATCATATAATGGAAATGTATGCAGTCTATATTTTTGTACCTTGGCTATTATTTTATTTTATTCTTATTGTTTGACTTGTTTGTGTAAAAAACTTAAATAAAATGTTTCTTTAAAAAAGAAAAGAAAAGAAATTAGGTAAAAACATTGGAAAAATGAGAAACCCAGAAAAAGAAATAGACAAATTTATCCATCCATAATTCAGATTTAGGTTCATTCCTGACAGCATCCTTAGATGACTGACTGGATATTATTCTGTTTCAGTAAAATATATCTATGCAGTTGTCATCTCTTTGACACCTCATTCCTTTGCATGTTTACTGGGAAATTGGTCCTCCTGATCTACTTCCCAGTAAGAATTCTTTACGGCACAACTGAAATTGATTAGTTATTACCCAGCCTGAGCCCTCAGCTTGGGCTGAACTATACATTTAAATTAATAACATTTCACAAAAGAATAACTTAACAATTCTGTCCCATTTCTGCTGAGGAATAGTTAGGATTTCAAAGACCAGCCACTTTCCAGCTATGAATAGCTCTTGATCATAAATCAATAGTTGATAACAAGTGTGTTCGTGTTCTGGCGTGGTGTCCTGGGAAGTTGTGTGAGTTTGTTGACAAGGGGTGGATTTTTGATGTGCTGTCTCTTGTAAACAAAGAGATTACCTTATCGAAGACTCAGGGCCTGCAGTAAATCCAGGTGGTTTCATTATGCTATCAAAATCTTAACAGTGGCATTACAATAAGATCAGCATTTGCTTTGCCAAGAGCAATGAATAATACAAACAAAGCCTGCTAAAATCATTATTATTTCATTTCGATGGGAAGCTGAGAGCCACCCTCTGATATGTTGCCAAAACTGAAAGGATACAAAAATGTGGCTTGTGTACTTGCGTGTGTGAGCGTGCGTGGTGATAGCTGGAGAGAATGAACTCAAGTCTATTTGACAGCAGGTATACTGTAAAAACCTGATCTGCCAAGTTTCCTTTCTATAAGTTTACTCCCTTTATTATTCAGATTTACCAAAGTGCCATTGTTGACCATTGTCACTATTATATATCACTCTTCCTCCCAAGAGTCTCTGCTGTTAGAGGTATTCCGCACATAATGACACATGATGCTTAATGTGCAGTGTGGTGCTACCTCTCTTGTTTTTTCTTAAAATAATGACTCGTGTGTGTGTGTGTGTGTGTGTGTATGAGAGAGAGAGAGATTGTTATTGGGATCACAGCATATGAGAAGAGGTTCCCCCTTCCACCCCCAGGCATGACCCCCCCTCTGAGTACCCCCCTTAGCTTAGTTAAGAGAAGTTATCATTGGCACCAGTGACAACTTTTTGTTCACTAAGCCTCATCTTCACTCGAGGAGGGGCAGAATTGGAGGGATGGGGAGTTGAAACGTGGGGGGGAGTGATGAACCTTCTGTGTGCTGCAATCCCAATAACAATCAGCTCCACACCACCGCTGCAATTAATTTCATAAAAGCAAGAGACATAGCAGCATGCTATGCATTATTCACTCATAGGCAAAAAACATTGCCGTTTAAGAACGTACCTATAGCCAACAGCTATTTCTATCAAACTTTAAAAAGCAGGGAAATTGGGCAGCTATAGTGAATGCACCAGGGGAGCAGGAGACCTGACCTCCTCTCTGAGATATTGGACTGCCCTACAAATTTGTCAGAATGCAAACACAATTTGGGTTGGTCTTTCACAGTCCAATCCACTTGCTGTGTAGCTTGGAAGAATTCTGAGCATATGGTGAGTGGTGGTAACACCGGCCATCTCCAAAGACAGAGAATTATATTTTTGTATGTTTGTTGGTGTTCTTACTTTGCTTCTTTCCTGTGTTACTAATGTTTCTACAGAGAATCTAAACTAGAAAATTTTATTTCCCTCATTATTCATCCCAGAAATCTGTGTCAAATTTATTTTTATTAATTTCAAAGCCTTTTTATTGGTCAATGTCATATGATGGTGAAGACAGCCTCTTGTGTTTCAGATTGGAGGTTATGTTCTATTTCTATTTTGGGTGCATTAACGTGGAATCTGAAACTGCAGTTTGATGTAAAATCAGACTGGTTCCAATATGTTGCTACTGCAGCAATGATTCTAGCTCTTGGAAAAAAGAGGATGCATGCTTTCAGCCTGCTATGTTTAAGCCAATTCATTTAAGGCAAGGTGGGCACAGTCAATTAAAAACATAGAGCACACCTAGCATTTTGCTAGAATATATTTCACCTACCACTGTTTTATCTTGTGCAAATTGAGACACTCCTGAAACTTCACTAAAATTGCAAAGGAAATCAGACATATTCAAAGTGACCATCTCAACGATATCAACTGTCTTAATAATGTTGCTTCCTCCCTGCTAAAACAAGATCAGCACAGCACATCTCTTCTTTCTATTATTTGGGCTGATTGCAGGTGTTGCCACCACTCACCATATGCTCAGAGACAAATGTTACCAAATTCTTCCAAGCTACACAGGAAGTGGATTGGACTGTGAAAGACCAACCCAAATGGTGTTTGCATTTTGACCAATTTGTAGGGCAGTACAATATCTCAGAGAGGAGTTCAGGTCTCCTGCTCCCCTGGTGCATTCACTATAGCTGCCCAATTTCCCTGCTTTTTAAAGTTTGATAGAAATAGCTGTGGGCTATAGGTACATTCTTAAACTGCAAGGTTTTTTGCCTATGAGTGAATTTCCCTGCTTTTTAATCTGGCAGGTAAGAAATGGGATCCTGTCTAAGTTTGCTGAGAATGGATGGATCATTTGCATGCTTATTGAGTTCAATGGGATTTACTCCCCTGCAATCTTGGTTAAGATAGGAAAAACTGACCATGGGGGACGAGGAATGTGAGTGGGAAGGGGAAGGAACGTATTAGAGGGGGGCAAAGGAAGGGGGAGGGGAGGGCAGGTTTGATCATTTCCATGCTTATAGAGTTCAATGGTATTCACTTCCATACAATCATGCTTAAGATAGGTAAAACTGACCATGGGGAGGAGGAAGGGGAGGGGGAGGAGGGGGAAGGAGGGGATTGGAAGGGATGGGAATGGGGAGGGAGGGGCAAAGGAAGGGGGAGGGAAGGAGCAAGAGGGAGGGGATAGGAGGGAGGGGATAGGAGGGAGGAGATGGGAGGGGGGGTTTGATCATTTGCATACTTTTTGAGTTCAATGGGATTTATTTCTATGCAATGTTTGAAAATGGAAATGGACTGCCTTCAAGTCAGTCCCCACCTATGGCGACCCTTTGAATAGGGTTTTCATGGTAAAAGGTGTTGCGTGTGCGTGTATAGGTCATACAAGGATGGAATCCAAGAGTCGCATAGAACAGGAATAAGCCAGGCCAGGCAAGTTTCTTGTAAGAGTCTTTACTAGGCAAAGACATTAGACACAGTTCTCTTCACAGACAGCTTTTCCCCCACACTGAGTTTTTCCAAGCATCCCACCTTATCAGGCTTCCCAGCCAGCGACTGACCTTGGCAAACTGGTGCTCTGTTCTCACAGCTTAACCCTTCTGCTTCAGGTTTCACTCTCTCTGCTAAAAACCCTGTCTGTGAGTCTCACAGCATGCTTCACTGACCAACAAAAGGTATTCAGAGGTGGTTTCACCATTGCCTTCCTCTGAGAGGCAGTGACCGTCCCAAGGTCACCCAGTCAGCTTCATGGCTGTGTGGGGATTCGAACTCTGCTCTCCCAGGTCATAGTCCGACACTGACCCAGGGAAGAGGCAGGGAGGAGAGGAGCAGGGGGAGGAGATTGGGTGTGTGGGCACTGAGCAGAAGGGAAGCCCCTTTCATTTCCAAAAGGAAAACATTGTAAACTGTACCATTCTTTTTCAGGCTTTCCCCCACCTTTCTATTCTACTGCAGGCACATGTAGCCTCCCACCAACATTTAAACCAAAGCCACATCCACACCAGGCCTTTATTTCACTTTGGACAGTCATGGCTTCTCTCAAAGAATCCTGGGAAGTGTAGTTAGTGAAGGGTGCTGAGAGTTGCTAGGAGACGCCCTGTTCCCCTCACAGACTTAAATCAGAGTGGCTGACTGTTAAACCAGTCTGGCTGCTGGAGCTCTCTCAGTGGAACAGGAGTCTCCTCTCAGCACCCTTCGCAAACTACACTTCCCAGGATTCTCTCGGGGAAGCCATGACTGTCTCAAGTGAAATCAAAGTCTGGTGTGGGTGTGGCCCCCTCATTAGCCAAGCCCAGCAGCTGGGAGGCTTTTAGAATTCTGACAGTTGGTCCTTACTGAGCATGCTCTGCGTTATCATAGGATCCCAGCCAAAATTTATTAAATTAATTAAAAATCAGCCAGGCATTTTTTCAACTTTTAAACTGCAGTATATGAATGTCAGAGTATGGGGCAATGTCAGTATTAGGATTACAGGTACTCTGTGAACATGGCTGATTTTTAATGAATTTCAACAGATTATGAGAACTCTGACAGAAAAAAGTCCAAAAGGGCTCTGGGGTTTTTTTCTCTCTTTTTAGACTTTGAACTCTCAATTCTCTCTGACTGTTTTGTGTATCACCATGAAAATTGACAGGGTTGTTAAGCAAGCGTTTCTGAGTTCAGGACTATAAGTTTTGTAAGGTTTTGTTTTGAAAGGAGCTTATGGGAAGCCTCAGAATGGCATGGGGGGTATTTTCCATTTAACATTGCGGAATGTGAAAAATCCCCACTGGCTATAGTATACAGCCACTCTCGTGGAAATGAGCCTTACAACTCACAAAGCAAGTTTACAGTCAAGAAGTCAGTTCTATGACTAGGAGCACAAGTACTGAAAGGGACTGCTAGAGCATTTAAATGGAAACAGACTGCCTTCAAGTCAATCCAGACTTATGGCGACCCTATGAATAGGGTTTTCATGGTATTCAGAGGTGGTTTACCATTGCGTTCCTCTGAGACTGAGAGGCAATGACCGACCCAAGGTAACCCAGTGAGCTTCATGGCTGTGTGGGGATTCCAACCCTGGTCTCCCAGGTCATACTCCAACACTCTAACCACTACACCAAACTGGACTTCCCTGCAAATGATCAGATCCATGCTCTGAGAAGGAAGAAATGCCTTTCTTTATATTAATGCTTCAAATAGACTTTACATGCATTTTAATTTTATTTTAAAATGTGAGTAAAAATGAATTTGTGGGTGGAGAAGGGAAATTATAACTATATTGTGTGTGTGTGTGTCTGTGTGTGTGTGTACTGCCTTCAAGTTGATTCCGACTTATAGCGACCCTATGAATAGGGTTTTCATGAGGCTGACAAGCAGTGACTGGCCTAAGGTCACCCAGTGAGCTTCATGGCTATGTGGGGATTCGAATCCTGGTCTTCCAGGTCGTAGTCCAACACCTTAACCACTACACCACACTGTCTCTCCATAACTATCTTAGATACTGGCAATATATTTATCTTGATGCTGATCAGTGAATATAGTGACATCAGTAAAGACTATCAGTTTGGGCCAAATTTTGTGCTATCCATCATAAGCCCAAGGGACACAATAAGCCAGAAACTGAAATCAATAGCTGCAAGAAGTTCAATAGAGAAACTAGGGGTGCAGGGAGAGTGAAAGGAAATCCACCTGAGAAAACAAGACTCTAATAAGGAAGAAGCAGCTGTGGAATTGCAGAAGTGCATGGAGAATTACCTATCAGCCCAATCATGGATCTGCAATGATCTTTCAAGTCCCAGCTACATGACAAATGCCCTTTAAAGTTCCAGCTGCTCTCTCAGAGACTCTGCTTGTGAGTTAAGTCGCCCAATGAGAAGGGGGGGGAGAAGCAGGGGCAGCATACAAGATCAATGGCATCCTTAACCAGTAATCCTGAAGGCCCTTTCTGTTAAGCATCCCAGTTATGAGCTGTAAGAAACAGCTATCTTTACAAAATACCTTTCAAAGGCAGAACCCTGGAATCATTCAGTCTCAGCATACACATAGCAATGCTGGAAGCAAACTTTCCTGTGTTTCGCCAATATTAAAACTTAGTATTATTTTTTAAGGACAAAAGAAAAATATAGGGAGTGGGAAAGGAGAAGAGGAGGCCAGAGCTGCAAAACTCATGACTGCAACCCTGAAATCGCAGCCGTTAATCTCACATGTGGAGGAGCATCTGGGTTTCAGAGATACAGGGAAGTCACACTGCATTGTTAGGGCTGGATTCCGCTTGACAGCAGCAGGGATCCAGAGCTCTCCAGTCCTGAGCTTACGAGCTCATAAACACAAATAAATGGAGGTAGAGGCGCTGGGAGAAGAGAGGCAGTTACAAAGCAACACAATACAGGCAGGAAATTTGAACGAAGTCTTGCATTCTCTGACCTTTGCAGCTCGAAAAACATAAGGAGGGGGAAAGGAGGAAGAGGAGCCTACAGCGGCAAAACTCATGACTGCAACCCTGAAATTGCAGCCCTTAATCCCACATGTAGAGGAGCATATGAGTTTCAGAGATGCAGGGAAGGCACGCTGCAAGCCGCAGCCAGTTTTGCCGAGAGAGTTGCTCGCTCTCTTGCTCGCTCGCTCTTGCGCTCTCTCTCGCGCGTGCGCTCGCGCTCGCGCTTCCTCCAAGTAACTGGAAGGGGAGGGGAAGTGAAACAAAGAACTCCTGTTTCTACTGCGCCTGCGTGACGTTATCACCCATGGTAATGCATTTTTTATCTATTAATTAAAAACAAACCATGCCATTTTTTTTTACTTTAAACCTACTGAAGATGAAGGTCTGTGTTTGGGGCAAGCTCAGGGATTTCATTAGAGATACCTTACAGTCATCTCTGAGTTTTAATGAATGACAACAGATTATGAGAAATTCTCAAGAAAAAAGTCCAAACGGCTTCTTGTTTTTTCCTCTCCCGTTTTTGACTTTAACCTGTGAATTCTCCATGGGGCGGGGTTGTGTATCACCAAGAAAACTTTCAGAGTTGTAGAGCAAGCAATTCTGAATCCAACAGTATAAGATTTGTAAGTTTTTGTTTTGAATTGGGACTATAGAAAGCACCAGAAAGGTGTGTGTGTGTGGGTATTTTCATTTAACATGGTAGAACTCAAAAAATCCCTACTGGCTATAGTATACAGCCACTCTTGTGGCTGTATAATATGGGACACCGGAGGCGGCTACTGACAATGGGGGTGAAGGACAGCACAGAAGACAGGAAAGTGAATAGACAGTGGAGTTAGGGGGTATTATTATAATACTCTCCAGGTATTATTATTATTATTACATATTTTTTACTCGCCCTTCTTCACCCAAAGGTCCCAGGGCAGGTTACAACAATTTTAAAATACAGCATTAAAAACAACAATTAAAAACAACCGAAAAACCACAAAAATAGGGTGGGTCCTAAAAATATACGTCTTAAGGGTCAAAGGCCAGGGTAAAGAGGTGGGGTGGAGCCATCAGGCTAGCTCAAAAGTATAATGGAGAGGAAGCCACTCAGAGCATGTATAAGAACAATCACTGGAATGTAAAACAGTTTATCGAGAGAACAAGCCCTGCAGCATGGTACTGCTGGTAATGCAGAACTGAAGCTAATCCACATGCTGGCTGGGAGGTGACGCAGCAGTTCCTGGTATGGCAAGCCAGGAAGGCCAATACATTACACTCACTTCCTGGAAGGTGGGTCACTATTGCTCACTGGGAGGGAGTGGGGTGGGGATGAGGCAATGGGGAGGTTGGCTCTGCCAGTGCATTTGCCCCCAATTTTTGGTAAGCAACAGCAACTCACCTGTTGGATAAGCTAGCATGGTGGCTCTGCCCCCCCCAGCAAGCCACTTCTGCACTTGACACAGAGACCAGCAGATGGACCCACTTAACACACAGAGTGGTGGCAGTGGAGAGAAAGATCAAGGCTAAGAGGTGGGTGGGGGAAGGAAAAGCAATGTTAAGGGATGGAAGGGGAAGATATAGGCTGTTTTCACACTTTCCTGCACTTTCCCCCATTATTCTGATGATTTCTTACCTGGTAATTTGCTCATTTTATTTGATCTTTCACACAGTGTAAAAGCTAGTTCTGGAGATCTAGTGGGATACAGTGGAAGTTTAGCACTCATTTCCATGATAAATGATTCCAGAAACTGGAAAAATCGCAGGAGTTTTGCTCTAGCTGCAGCCGCTTACATGACAGCCATCCTGGCATGCAATGCGCTCCTGCACTTTAGGCGCACATCATTTTTTTTTTTTTGCTTGACAAAATTTGCAGCGATATTCCAGTGTAGGCGTGGGTAGCAGGTTCCCCTTCCTCCTTGTCCCACACATACTCAGTGTCCAGGCACGCAGTGAATTATGGGGGAACTACGCTGTGTGTGTGTGTATAACAGGTGAGGGAAAAACAAGATGCTGTCCTTTGCAGCAGGGTGAAAGACATTTGCACGAATTGCCTGTATATCAGCCGAAAAAGCCATGCGCCCTTAATGCAACAGGTACTGCAGTGTGAAAACAATTTTAGAAATCAAGACAGAAGCGCTACCATTTCAATCCACAAGCATAGGAACTGCTGCTTATGATCCATGCCCTCCTGAAGCTGAATTCTTATGGGGGGGGGGGGGAAGCACAGCCAAAATTCAGAGAACCAGACATCACACTGTACAGGGAGAGATTTTTTTCCCAGAAAGATTTTTTTTTATGAACAATAAGAATTATTGTGTAATGTGCCTCTTGTGTTCTACTGTTTCTATTCACTAAAATTCCATACCTCTGCTCAGCATTCAGTGGCTTCCAATCTGAATTTGTGTTCTTGGTTTATTGAATGAATTTTATGTGTCCATTTGTGTCCACTGTGTGTCCAAAAGCTAGGACTGTGTGTCCATTTGGACACAACTATTACTTTAAAAAATGCCTTGCTACCTCCTGCTGATGCCTGCAGCAGATCACTAAGCATTAATGCAAAAAAGCTTCTTACTGCCCTCTTGGTAGTCAAGGCCCCAGCTGACAAAGCGTCAAGGCGAGTTAAGCAGCAGAGCGAAAAGAGGGTAGGTAGCTCCCATTTATTCCATTATTTAATTGAATTAAAACAGCTCAGAGAAATAAGCAATAAGGGCAGCCTAAGGTCACCCTGAGCTAGGAGCCAAATCCTGAAAGAACCTATATCTTAGGAGACAGATCCTAGGAGAAGGAAGCCTATAGAAAGCTAGTGTTCAACACCACCCTAGCAGGAAAGCTTCAGGGGACACTGTAAATAAGGCTAAATTCCAGTCGGAGAGAAGGGGAAAAAGGAAACTCCACCGATACATACAGGGAGAGAGTCAGCTCAGTCCTTGCTAAAAAGGGCAGCTTCAGCCTTCCTAAAACACAACCACAAGCTCTATTTCCCTAGGTTAAAGAAAGGTCAGGCTGTTCTAGGTGGGAAAACAACAAACACAAAAGACTTGCCTGGAAGTCGCAGCCCCTTGCTGAGATTAAAAGCAGCCAAAAGCTTAAACAGCCCCGCCCCTCGCTCAGGAAGGAAGCCTGCCTTCCTGCCTTCAAAGGAAGGAAGCCTGAGATAATACTAAAGAGTTAAGCCCCAGCTGATAGTTGAGCCATCAGCCTCAAGTAACACATCATTGGCTGGCAGCAGTAGCTGGGAGGAACCAGCCACACATATAAAGTCAGAGCCCCAGCTGACGAAGCATCAAGGCGAGTTCGGCAGCAGGGCGAGTTCGGCAGCAGGGCGAGTTCGGCAGCAGGGCGAGTTCGGCAGCAGGGCGAGTTCGGCAGCAGGGCGAGTTCGGCAGCAGGGCGAGTTCGGCAGCAGGGCGAGTTCGGCAGCAGGGCGAGTTCGGCAGCAGGGCCCTGCACTCTGCCCTTCTGTTCCCTGACCTCAACTAAACCACAGTCTCCAACCTATTGACGTAATAAACCTCAAACAAAACTATGCAGGTAAGAAGCCAGCAGGGGTGTGGGGGCTTTCCAGCGTTTTGCACAGCCTGCAGCATGTACGACTATCTGCCTGTTGGACAGCAGTCGTGGGTGTGCTCTTGGTGCAATTTATTTATTTAATTTAATTTATATACCACTCTAAGCCCGAAGGCTCTCTGGGCGGTGTACAAAAAGATAATGAGCTCCTGGCTCTCCGGGAACGACTTCATTTCCTTGAGGCCAAGGTGGCAGACCTGGAAAAGCTGAGAGAGGCAGAGAGGTGTGTGGAGGAGGCCTTCAGGGACGTTATAGCTGTGTCCCACTCCAGCGATGATAGCTCTCCTGCTATCATGGAGAACGATGGTCTCGGGGAAGGAGAGCATCCAGCTGAGGAAGAGGGAAACGATCCCTTAGAAGGGACCCATTCCTTGGGGGATGAGCAGCTATCCTCTCGTGCCGAGGATATATCTCCAGGGGGTGGAGGGATCCATGTAGTGGGTGATTCGATCATTAGGAACATAGACAGTGGGGTGTGTGATGGGCGTGTAGACCGCAAGGTGTTTTGCCTGCCTGGTGCGAAGGTTGCGGATATCGCCCGTCGTTTAGATAGTTTGGTAGACAGTGCTGGGGAGGAGTCAGTGGTCGTGGTGCACGTTGGCACCAACGACATGGGGAAATGCAGCTGTGAGGTCCTGGAAGCAAAATTTAGGTTGCTAGGTAGGATGCTGAAAGCCAGGACCTCCAAGGTGGCTTTCTCTGAAATGCTACCGGTTCCACGCGCAGGACCAGCCAGACAGGCCCAGCTTTGCAGTCTCAATGCGTGGATGAGACGATGGTGTCGGGTGGAAGGGTTTAGATTTGTTAGGCACTGGGGAACATTTTGGGACAAGCCGGGCCTGTACAAAAGGGACGGGCTCCACTTGAACCAGAATGGAACCAGACTGCTGGCACTTAAAATTAAAAAGGTAGCAGAGCAGCTTTTAAACTGACTGAGGGGGGAAACCCGACAGGAGCTGAGAAAGGTCCGGTTCGGAATAAACCTCCCCCCTGGGATAAAAACCAAAGAAATGATGAAATTTTAAAAGGTGTAGGCCTAGAAGTAGGCATTGTGAGAGCAGGGGCACAGGATATCAATTCAGAAGAGCAAAATTACCACAGGCCAAACCACAAGTGCCAAAGACACTTGAAGAGAGACACTGCTTACAAGTGCCTGTACGCTAATGCTAGGAGCCTCCGAACCAAGATGGGAGAACTGGAGTACTTGGTCTTAGAGGAGAGCATTGATATAGTGAGCATAACGGAGACCTGGTGGATGTTGACCCATTAGGCTTTACTACCACAGGTTGTTTTTCATCAAGTCTGAAAGTTTCAAGAAGTCTGGGGAAGAAGGAGTGTTATCAGCTGCAAGACCTGTGTCTGGCCTGGGAACGGACAGCCAAGGCCGGTACCATGGCAACCATCGAGATAGCGACTGGGGAAACGTTCTAACAGTTTTTTGTTAGTGTCTGTCTAAGTTTTGCTTTCGGAGAGAGATGTTCTGTCTAGAGGGGGGGAAGCTACTTGTAACTGCTACAAGCCTTAATGTCCGAGTAAAAAGGACTCTTAACAAGATCTTTTGCCTCTGTGATGTTTCCTGACCATTTTACTTCCAAAATTAACGTGTGCTGTCACGCAACAACCGCACACATTAACAGGGTTATGGGCCCAGATCCAGCGTGCGTTACACAGGAGTAAGTGGCTGGTCTGAATGGCAGACGGAGATCCAGAGAGCAGCTTGATTGATTGTGCCAGACAGAGGTGAGCGGACATGACTGTAAACATGTCTGGAGGCTTGCTGATGGAGAGACTTACGGAAAAGAATTATGCCAGCTGGAAGCTGAGAATGCGGGCTTTCCTGATAAAAGAGGAGTTATTTGCTGTGATTGAAGGAACCCCCCCAGTTCCCCTCACAGCAGCCTGGAGACGCAGAGATGAGAAGGCGCAGGCTTTTATTACTTGGCTCTATCAGATTCACAATTGCTGTACGTGAGAGATGTTCCCACAGCCAAACGGATTTGGGACGTGTTGCAGGCTTTACATGTTCAACAGACAGCTGGGTCTAAGTTGTGTTTGGCACGGAAGCTGTACCAGATGCGCTTCACAGGTGAGTGCACCATGAGTGAGCATCTCACTGAATTCAGGCGTTTGTTTGCTGAGTTAGTGGATCGAGGGATCGAACACAGCATCCTTCAGAAGACCTATATGATCCTGGCTTCACTCGATGGAAGTTGGAATAATTTCGTGATGGCGATGGAAGCTATGCCAGATGGCGGCCTGAATGTAGCTTTTATTGAGGAAAAACTGACCCAGAAGTGGCAGCGGAGACAAGAGGCGAAAAGTGCAGATCTGAAGGAGGCAGTCAGAAGCAAGCAGGATAGCAAGCAGGAGCAGCCACGGCTGAAAACTTGTTACTTTTGCAGAGCACGTGGGCATATTCAAAGAGACTGTGCAGTCAAGCAAAGAAGCAGGGACGGAGGCTGGAAACAGGGCAGTGTGAACTTTGTCAGCGCAGAAAAGCCTCAGTTTATGGAGATGGACTGGATTTGTGACAGTGGTGCGTCCCATACACTCGTTAAGGACCCTAGTTTATTTCACATGGCAAGAGAGGTGCAGGACTATGTTTTACTGGCTGATGGAACAAGACGAATTGTCAAGGCGCGAGGAACGGTGAGATTGGATAAGATTGGCATAATTTCTGATGTATTGTATGTC
This sequence comes from Rhineura floridana, assembly GCF_030035675.1. Classification (NCBI taxonomy): domain Eukaryota; kingdom Metazoa; phylum Chordata; class Lepidosauria; order Squamata; family Rhineuridae; genus Rhineura; species Rhineura floridana. The sequence goes on from NC_084488.1 coordinate 110,834,626, forward strand.
CCTGACTTGTCTAATAATATTTTGTCAGTCCGAAAATTAACCAGCATTGGGCTTTCAGTGATGTTTGAAAGAGACAAATGTTTTGTGAAAAGAGGGGGTGAAATATGCATGCAAGGGAGCCTGAAAGATGAACAGTTTGTAATAAAGAGCAATCAAGCAGGGTGTGCTGTGTTAAATGCAGTAGCGCAGACACATCAAGGCTGTGTACATGATTGGCATAAAAGGCTGGGGCATGCAAATTATGACACGATTAAGAAAACCCCGATGCATAGTGAAAACATGCAGTTGAAAGATTGTGGGCAGTTAATGGATTGTGATGCCTGCCATAAAGCGAAAATGACAATTGCACCCATAAACCGGGAGGCTGAAAGCACGACAACAGCTCCCTACCAGCTAGTTCATGTTGATTTATCGGCCAATAAACAGTTCACGAGGAGGTGCGAGGTACTTTATGGTAGTGGTCGATGATTTCTCCAGATTCACTCATGTTTATTTGCTGAAAAGGAAAGATGAGGCAGAGCAGAAGTTGCGTCTGTTCATCAAGAAAGTTGAAACGCAGCATGGCACCACTGTGAAAGTGATACACTCAGACCAGGGAGGGGAATTCACAAGCAAAGCATTGAGTGACTTCCTCGAGAGTAAGGGAATAAACCAGAATTTCACAGCTCCATTTTCTCCGTTCAGTAACGGGACCGCAGAGAGAAAAAACAGGGTGCTTCAGGAAGCTTTGAGAGCCATGTTAGAGGATTCTAGTCTTTCACATTCTTTCTGGGGAGAAGCTATTCTGTATGCGAATTACATTCACAACAGGGTGTTACACAGTGCCATTGGAATGTCAACCTACGAGAAACTCACTGGGAGAAAGCCTAGGGTGCAACACATTGAGAAATTCGGAGCCCGTTGCTGGGTCTACATTCCACAAAGTAAAAGACGTGGCAAACTTGCACCTAGAGCACAAGAAGGGTTTGTGCTGGGTTTTCAGAATGCATATTACAGAATATGGATACCACAAACACAGCAATTAGTTCTGAGCAGAAGCATTAAAGTCTCAGAAAAGCCTTGGGATCAAAAGCAAACAGTCATACTTGCAGGATCAGATGAAACACAAGCACAAGTATTTACACCAAAACAAGATGTGAAAGTGGAAGGAACACAGATTCCACTCAAGGATGCATTAAATGAAATGATTTGGGGCAAACGTAAAACAAAGAAACGAAAGGTTGATGATCTGATGTATTCTGAGCAAGACATGCCAGGAACAAGCTCAGGTGGGGGGGCAGTGGAAGCAGAAGCTCCTGTTCTCTTAAGACGCTCTGAGAGAGCTAACATTGGGAAACCTCCTGACAGATTTACTGTGGGGGTAATTACCAGCCCAGGGATACACAAAGAAGTGCAGATGGATCCAGAGACACTATATCTGACTTGTGTTCAACCAAAATTTGGTTAATAAAGTTTGAGCTTATTGAACTGTAGACTGGAAATGTATGATGAAATGTATTGAAATGTATTGCCTATGTATAGTAGAAAATGTATTCCTAAAACGCCATTGTTATTGTTGTAAAAGACTTGCAGACATGATGAAAAAAGGGGGACATGTTGACCCATTAGGCTTTACTACCACAGGTTGTTTTTCATCAAGTCTGAAAGTTTCAAGAAGTCTGGGGAAGAAGGAGTGTTATCAGCTGCAAGACCTGTGTCTGGCCTGGGAACGGACAGCCAAGGCCGGTACCATGGCAACCATCGAGATAGCGACTGGGGAAACGTTCTAACAGTTTTTTGTTAGTGTCTGTCTAAGTTTTGCTTTTGGAGAGAGATGTTCTGTCTAGAGGGGGGGAAGCTACTTGTAACTGCTACAAGCCTTAATGTCCGAGTAAAAAGGACTCTTAACAAGATCTTTTGCCTCTGTGATGTTTCCTGACCATTTTACTTCCAAAATTAACGTGTGCTGTCACGCAACAACCGCACACATTAACAGGGTTATGGGCCCAGATCCAGCGTGCGTTACACAGGAGTAAGTGGCTGGTCTGAATGGCAGACGGAGATCCAGAGAGCAGCTTGATTGATTGTGCCAGACAGAGGTGAGCGGACATGACTGTAAACATGTCTGGAGGCTTGCTGATGGAGAGACTTACGGAAAAGAATTATGCCAGCTGGAAGCTGAGAATGCGGGCTTTCCTGATAAAAGAGGAGTTATTTGCTGTGATTGAAGGAACCCCCCCAGTTCCCCTCACAGCAGCCTGGAGACGCAGAGATGAGAAGGCGCAGGCTTTTATTACTTGGCTCTATCAGATTCACAATTGCTGTACGTGAGAGATGTTCCCACAGCCAAACGGATTTGGGACGTGTTGCAGGCTTTACATGTTCAACAGACAGCTGGGTCTAAGTTGTGTTTGGCACGGAAGCTGTACCAGATGCGCTTCACAGGTGAGTGCACCATGAGTGAGCATCTCACTGAATTCAGGCGTTTGTTTGCTGAGTTAGTGGATCGAGGGATCGAACACAGCATCCTTCAGAAGACCTATATGATCCTGGCTTCACTCGATGGAAGTTGGAATAATTTCGTGATGGCGATGGAAGCTATGCCAGATGGCGGCCTGAATGTAGCTTTTATTGAGGAAAAACTGACCCAGAAGTGGCAGCGGAGACAAGAGGCGAAAAGTGCAGATCTGAAGGAGGCAGTCAGAAGCAAGCAGGATAGCAAGCAGGAGCAGCCACGGCTGAAAACTTGTTACTTTTGCAGAGCACGTGGGCATATTCAAAGAGACTGTGCAGTCAAGCAAAGAAGCAGGGATGGAGGCTGGAAACAGGGCAGTGTGAACTTTGTCAGCGCAGAAAAGCCTCAGTTTATGGAGATGGACTGGATTTGTGACAGTGGTGCGTCCCATACACTCGTTAAGGACCCTAGTTTATTTCACATGGCAAGAGAGGTGCAGGACTATGTTTTACTGGCTGATGGAACAAGACGAATTGTCAAGGCGCGAGGAACGGTGAGATTGGATAAGATTGGCATAATTTCTGATGTATTGTATGTCCCTGACTTGTCTAATAATATTTTGTCAGTCCGAAAATTAACCAGCATTGGGCTTTCAGTGATGTTTGAAAGAGACAAATGTTTTGTGAAAAGAGGGGGTGAAATATGCATGCAAGGGAGCCTGAAAGATGAACAGTTTGTAATAAAGAGCAATCAAGCAGGGTGTGCTGTGTTAAATGCAGTAGCGCAGACACATCAAGGCTGTGTACATGATTGGCATAAAAGGCTGGGGCATGCAAATTATGACACGATTAAGAAAACCCCGATGCATAGTGAAAACATGCAGTTGAAAGATTGTGGGCAGTTAATGGATTGTGATGCCTGCCATAAAGCGAAAATGACAATTGCACCCATAAACCGGGAGGCTGAAAGCACGACAACAGCTCCCTACCAGCTAGTTCATGTTGATTTATCGGCCAATAAACAGTTCACGAGGAGGTGCGAGGTACTTTATGGTAGTGGTCGATGATTTCTCCAGATTCACTCATGTTTATTTGCTGAAAAGGAAAGATGAGGCAGAGCAGAAGTTGCGTCTGTTCATCAAGAAAGTTGAAACGCAGCATGGCACCACTGTGAAAGTGATACACTCAGACCAGGGAGGGGAATTCACAAGCAAAGCATTGAGTGACTTCCTCGAGAGTAAGGGAATAAACCAGAATTTCACAGCTCCATTTTCTCCGTTCAGTAACGGGACCGCAGAGAGAAAAAACAGGGTGCTTCAGGAAGCTTTGAGAGCCATGTTAGAGGATTCTAGTCTTTCACATTCTTTCTGGGGAGAAGCTATTCTGTATGCGAATTACATTCACAACAGGGTGTTACACAGTGCCATTGGAATGTCAACCTACGAGAAACTCACTGGGAGAAAGCCTAGGGTGCAACACATTGAGAAATTCGGAGCCCGTTGCTGGGTCTACATTCCACAAAGTAAAAGACGTGGCAAACTTGCACCTAGAGCACAAGAAGGGTTTGTGCTGGGTTTTCAGAATGCATATTACAGAATATGGATACCACAAACACAGCAATTAGTTCTGAGCAGAAGCATTAAAGTCTCAGAAAAGCCTTGGGATCAAAAGCAAACAGTCATACTTGCAGGATCAGATGAAACACAAGCACAAGTATTTACACCAAAACAAGATGTGAAAGTGGAAGGAACACAGATTCCACTCAAGGATGCATTAAATGAAATGATTTGGGGCAAACGTAAAACAAAGAAACGAAAGGTTGATGATCTGATGTATTCTGAGCAAGACATGCCAGGAACAAGCTCAGGTGGGGGGGCAGTGGAAGCAGAAGCTCCTGTTCTCTTAAGACGCTCTGAGAGAGCTAACATTGGGAAACCTCCTGACAGATTTACTGTGGGGGTAATTACCAGCCCAGGGATACACAAAGAAGTGCAGATGGATCCAGAGACACTATATCTGACTTGTGTTCAACCAAAATTTGGTTAATAAAGTTTGAGCTTATTGAACTGTAGACTGGAAATGTATGATGAAATGTATTGAAATGTATTGCCTATGTATAGTAGAAAATGTATTCCTAAAACGCCATTGTTATTGTTGTAAAAGACTTGCAGACATGATGAAAAAAGGGGGACATGTTGACCCATTAGGCTTTACTACCACAGGTTGTTTTTCATCAAGTCTGAAAGTTTCAAGAAGTCTGGGGAAGAAGGAGTGTTATCAGCTGCAAAGCCTGTGTCTGGCCTGGGAACGGACAGCCAAGGCCGGTACCATGGCAACCATCGAGATAGCGACTGGGGAAACGTTCTAACAGTTTTTTGTTAGTGTCTGTCTAAGTTTTGCTTTCGGAGAGAGATGTTCTGTCTAGAGGGGGGGGAGCTACTTGTAACTGCTACAAGCCTTAATGTCTGAGTAAAAAGGACTCTTAACAAGATCTTTTGCCTCTGTGATGTTTCTTGACCATTTTACTTCCAAAATTAACGTGTGCTGTCACGCAACAACCGCACACATTAACAGTGGAATGGAGAAAACCAGTGGGATACGGTTATCCCTGGATATAAACTATATCGGAAGGACAGGGAAGGACGTATTGGTGGCGGAGTCGCTCTATACGTGAAAGAAGGCATTGAATCCAGCAAGCTCGAAACCCCAAAAGAGGCAGACTGCTCCACACAATCGTTGTGGGTGGTAATACCATGCCCCAGGAGGGACTTAATACTGGGAACGATCTATCGTCCCCCTGATCAAAATGCTCAGGGAGACCTGGAGATGAGATATGAAATTGAGGAAGCATCCAAACTAGGAAATGTGGTAGTAATGGGTGACTTCAACTACCCGGACATAGACTGGCCGCATATGTGTTCCAGTCATGACAAAGAAGCAAAGTTTCTAGATATTCTAAATGACTATTCCCTAGACCAGTTGGTCATGGAACCGACCAGAGGGACGGCAACCCTGGACTTAATCCTCAGTGGGGACCGGGACCTGGTGCGAGATGTAAGTGTTGTTGAACCGATTGGGAGCAGTGACCACAGTGCTATTAAATTAAACATACATGTAAATGGCCAATTGCCAAGAAAATCCAACACGGTCACATTTGACTTCAAAAGAGGAAACTTCACAAAAATGAGGGGATTGGTAAAAAGAAAGCTGAAAAACAAAGTCCAGAGGGTCACATCACTCAAAAATGCTTGGAAGTTGTTTAAAAACACTATATTAGAAGCTCAACTGGAGTGCATACCGCAGATCAGAAAAGGTACCGCCAGGGCCAAGAAGATGCCAGCATGGTTAACGAGCAAAGTCAAGGAAGCTCTTAGAGGCAAAAAGTCTTCCTTCAGAAAATGGAAGTCTTGTCCGAATGAAGAAAATAAAAAAGAACACAAACTCTGGCAAAAGAAATGCAAGAAGACAATAAGGGATGCTAAAAAAGAATTTGAGGAGCACATTGCTAAGAACATATAAACCAACAACAAAAAATTCTATAAATACATTCAAAGCAGGAGACCATCTAGGGAGGCGATTGGACCCTTGGATGATAAGGGAGTCAAAGGTGTACTAAAGAACGATCAGGAGATTGCAGAGAAGCTAAATGAATTCTTTGCATCTGTCTTCACAGTGGAAGATATAGGGCAGATCCCTGAACCTGAACTAACATTTGCAGGAAGGGATTCTGAGGAACTGAGACAAATAGTGGTAACGAGAGAGGAAGTTCTAGGCTTAATGGACAATATAAAAACTGACAAATCACCGGGCCCAGATGGCACCCACCCGAGAGTTCTCAAAGAACTCAAATGTGAAATTGCTGATCTGCTAACTAAAATATGTAACTTGTCCCTCGGGTCCTCCTCCGTGCCTGAGGACTGGAAAGTGGCAAATGTAACGCCAATCTTCAAAAAGGGATCCAGAGGGGATCCCGGAAATTACAGGCCAGTTAGCTTAACTTCTGTCCCTGGAAAACTGGTAGAAAGTATTATTAAAGCTAGATTAACTAAGCACATAGAAGAACAAGCCTTGCTGAAGCAGAGCCAGCATGGCTTCTGCAAGGGAAAGTCCTGTCTCAGTAACCTATTAGAATTCTTTCAGAGTGTCAACAAGCATATAGATAGAGGTGATCCAGTGGACATAGTGTACTTAGCCTTTCAAAAAGCGTTTGACAAGGTACCTCACCAAAGGCTTCTGAGGAAGCTTAGCAGTCATGGAATAAGAGGAGAGGTCCTCTTGTGGATAAGGAATTGGTTAAGAAGCAGAAAGCAGAGAGTAGGAATAAACGGACAGTTCTCCCAGTGGAGGGCTGTAGAAAGTGGAGTCCCTCAAGGATCGGTATTGGGACCTGTACTTTTCAACTTGTTCATTAATGACCTAGAATTAGGAGTGAGCAGTGAAGTGGCCAAGTTTGCTGACGACACTAAATTGTTCAGGGTTGTTAAAACAAAAAGGGATTGTGAAGAGCTCCAAAAAGATCTCTCCAAACTGAGTGAATGGGCGGAAAAATGGCAAATGCAATTCAATATAAACAAGTGTAAAATTATGCATATTGGAGCAAAAAATCTTAATTTCACATATACGCTCATGGGGTCTGAACTGGCGGTGACCGACCAGGAGAGAGACCTCGGGGTTGTAGTGGACAGCACGATGAAAATGTCGACCCAGTGTGCGGCAGCTGTGAAAAAGGCAAATTCCATGCTAGCGATAATTAGGAAAGGTATTGAAAATAAAACAGCCGATATCATAATGCCGTTGTATAAATCTATGGTGCGGCCGCATTTGGAATACTGTGTACAGTTCTGGTCGCCTCATCTCAAAAAGGATATTATAGAGTTGGAAAAGGTTCAGAAGAGGGCAACCAGAATGATCAAGGGGATGGAGCGACTCCCTTATGAGGAAAGGTTGCAGCATTTGGGGCTTTTTAGTTTAGAGAAAAGGCGGGTCAGAGGAGACATGATAGAAGTGTATAAAATTATGCATGGCATTGAGAAAGTGGATAGAGAAAAGTTCTTCTCCCTCTCTCATAATACTAGAACTCGTGGACATTCAAAGAAGCTGAATGTTGGAAGATTCAGGACAGACAAAAGGAAGTACTTCTTTACTCAGCGCATAGTTAAACTATGGAATTTGCTCCCACAAGATGCAGTAATGGCCACCAGCTTGGACGGCTTTAAAAGAAGATTAGACAAATTCGTGGAGGACAGCGCTATCAATGGCTACTAGCCGTGATGGCTGTGCTGTGCCACCCTAGTCAGAGGCAGCATGCTTCTGAAAACCAGTTGCCGGAAGCCTCAGGAGGGGAGAGTGTTCTTGCACTCGGGTCCTGCTTGCGGGCTTCCCCCAGGCACCTGGTTGGCCACTGTGAGAACAGGATGCTGGACTAGATGGGCCACTGGCCTGATCCAGCAGGCTCTTCTTATGTTCTTATGTTCTTATGCTCAGTGGGGAGGTGGAGGGGTTGGAATACGAAAGAAAAGCTGGAAGGACTTCCAGGGAAAGGAAGGAAATCTCTTGGTAGGGATGGAAGGATCTGTCAATTTCTCATTTTTCCAGTCTCAAATTCAGTTCTTCACATTTCTGCAGCAACTGGCAATTTTTTTGTAGGGGGGAATCCTCATTAAAATTCATCAGTATTTTAGTGTAAAATTCTTCTAAGAAACACTGTTGTGTACAGTTTGTCTAATTTACATATAATCCATTTTTGTATGTTATTTTCACTAATATATTCATTTATATGTGCCCTTTCTCCCAATATATACATTTTTGTAAACATTATTTGTTTGAAAATGTGCATCACAAAATTCAGAGAAGGGCGAATTTTGAAGGATGGCTGTGTCTCAGTTCACATATTGTTTTAGAGAGTGCAAATTGGATAGATTCACCTTTAAATGAGAACTGAATTTAATTTCTCTGCCATCCCTACCTCCAGGTGTACCAGATTTTATTTTATTTTTATTGAGCCAACATATTTCAAGCAGAGTTCCTCCTCAGGGGCATCTCTGAACAGCAACCAATTTCAACCTGGTATTTGCAACAAAGTTGCACTGGTGTGCAGATTCCTTGCATGTTCAAGGATGTTGCTGTTTGAACTCAACTGGGCTCAGTTTTTTTTTTTAAAAAAGAATCTTCTACACTTAGGGGTCTTATTCTTTATTTTCCCTTGGGAGAAAATGACACACAAAATACTGGAAAAACACCTGCCAAATTTAGCCAATCAAACAGAACATAAAAATGGTAATAACAGTAAACACTGGAGAAACAGCGTTCGGGGAAGTGATGGCAGAGTTTGCAGAAGCACTGTAAACCAATTATTTTAGCAGAAGATGAGGGAAGCAGTAAAAGCAAGAGTGAGAACAAAATTAAGCTAATTACAAAGGCTCTCCTTTGCATCCCAATGAGGCAATGTCCTTGCCCAGTTGTTTAAAAGGAAGTGGAACTTCCAGGTAATAAATATTAGTTGTTCCGGATATGGAAGATGCAAATGCAGCTCTTGGTTTCAAGCAAAAAGAAGTTTTCAGCTTTCTTCTTCTTGAAAGCAGTGACCCAAAAACTCTGTCATTAGTAACAATAATTAAAAGGGGCTGTAAGATGGAGTGTATGGATGATTGCTGCTAACAGGAACATTCTCATTAATTTATTACAGATTTTTAACTTGGCTTCATTAAGGACATGTCTGTTGAAGCCCATTTAGGACTCAAGGGAATCTCTAGCATGCACTTTAGATTCCATCCGTGTTGGCTCCAGAAGTGAAAGCTGGACTTTGATGCCCACTATGTAGGGTTGGAAAATGTGCTCTTCCTAGAACAATGGGCTGTAGCTTACTTGCACAGCATTTGCTTTGCATGCAAAAGGTCCCACGTTTAATCCCCAGCATCTCCAGGTAAGGCTGGGAATGTCTGAAACCCTGGAGAGCTGCTGCCAGCCAGTGTAAACAATACTGAGACTGGTCTGACTCATGATAAGGCACCTTCCTATATTCCCATGAGAATATAGTCTCAAATCGACCCGCAACCCCATTCAGAAAACCGCTTCAGGTTTCAGGAAAAATCCCAGGTGCCTGTGAGCAGGCTGCAGTTATTGAGGGGTGAGTGCTTGCCATCATCAGCTGAAATGCAGATGGAGAACTGTGCAATGCACATGAAGTGTGGAGAAGAGGCAGGTGACCCCTCACTGGGTATGTGCAGTAGTCTACTTCAGGGTTCATAGACCAACATGGACATCAGTTTGTGTTTGTGGAGGCTAGGGATGGATGAGTATTTCACTTCGTGTTTCAAGCTGAATCTATCAGCTTCGCACTTTCCGAAACAAGATGAGAACTCGAAGACAGCCGCCCTTTGAAATTAGCACTTATTGATGCCGTTCTCTAAGCAAACAATGTTTCCAAGAATGCATATATTAGGGGAAAGCATGCATAAAAATGAATATATGAGTGAAAATAACATGCAAAAATGCACTGTAGGACGAGACACCGCTTATGTTAGTCAACCCTGCCTACAAAAATGTGTTTATTAGGAGAGATTTGCACTAAAAATGCTGGTGCATGCATACACATATGAACACATTCTGGTTTGAGAGTGAAGAACCAGAGGACAGCAAATGTCCTGAGTTGATTGACTGATGTATAAATGTTTCAGAACAAGTGTGATCTTGTATACATGGAGCCACATGCTTTTGCACCCCTCATCACCATTACGGTTGGTCATTTTGTTGTTACTTTTAAAGGTATTAGGCAGGGATGAGGAACCTCAGGCCTAGAAGTCACATGCAGCCCTCTAGGTTTCTCTATGTGGCCCTCAGGGTTCTGCCCTCTGCCAGGCCACATCCACTCCCCAGGTTGTACCCCTCTCCCCAGGTCAAGCCACTCCCGGCCCTGCTGTGCAACCTGATTGAGTGCTTTTTGCTTGACTAGAGATAATACATCTTGCTTTCCTAGATGGAGGATGTGGAGATGTGTGCAGCTGTATAGAAACCTTTGGCTTTGACCTGGCTGGAGCTCAGCGGAGCGGTTAGAGCAGCCTTTCCCAGCTAGTGGGCCACCAGATGTTGTTGGACCACAACTCCCATCAGCCTCAGCCAGCATTGCCAATTGTCCGGAAAGATGGGAGTTGTGGTCCAACAACATCTGGTGGCCCACTAGTTGGGAAACACTGAGTTAGAGTGTTGGACTGGAACCTGGGAGACTAGGGTTCAAACCCCAACTCAGCAATGAAGCTTGCTGGGTGACCTTGGGCCAATCGCAGTACCTCAGCCTAAAACAACTCACAGGGGTATTGTGAGGATAAAATGCAATGGGAAGAGAACCATGCATGCTGCCTTGAGCTCCTTGGAGGAAAGGTAGGAGAGTCATGTAATAAATAAATACATAAACATAAGAAACAAATAAATAAAATCTATTGCTCCACCCACATTTGCTTCTGGCTCCACCCACATTTGCCTCTGGCCCTGCCCATCCCTTACATGTGGCTCCCAGAAGGTACCCATGAAGGAATGTGGCCCTCCGACTGATAGAGGTTCCCCACCTCTGCCTTGAGGGGGCTCTTTTCTCACATCTTTCATTTGAGATTCTCCTTTGCTGTGTGCAATGTAATCTGTTCCCTGGGATGCCATCTAATCCCATTACGATCCCTGTAGAATCCTGATATTGTGCTTCCAGCTGCGGTTAGCAGGTGAGCATCTCCCTTCTGCACTCACCCCCTTGCTGCTTTAGCAGCGCTCCTGCCAAGCCGGTTCCCGTACTGTTCCAGCTGGGATCCATATCCCCAGGTGCCTGGCACTTCCCTCCAGAGTTTCCATATTATGTGCTCGATCATTGAGAATGCATAAGCTGCACCATCGCTTTCCCAATGGATTGGAAATGAGAAAGGAATGTTGTGCTTTCTCCATTTTTAAAAGACGGCGCATCGATTACACAAACATTGCCTGTCTGCGAAGCTGGAGTGTTCCCCCCCCCCAATCCTATTTCTGCTGTCTGGCATAAATTTGGGACTCATAAAGTGACCCTACAATTGGAAAATGTTGAACAGGAAGCAGGAGGCATAGACTTACTTCTGCGTGAGGATGACATATCCACTTGCAACCTGCGTGTTCAGTTGTTAAGATCTTTGCACCTGTAGAGAAGTGACATCTCCCACAGTAAACGCCCGGATGTTATTTTTCTATCCCATCATCAAGCCTGGCTCAAGACATATTGTGGCCTGAGGAGAAGGAGAAGATGCCCCCCCTTCCATGTACAGAAAACACCCAGGCTGCCAGCTCATGTGTTTAATTAACAAGATTTAGATACTGCTTGATTTTTTAAAAGTATCTAAGCGGTTTACATAAAATGGTATAACATTAAAAATAGCAATACAAATAGACCTTAAAAACAGAAGACATAAAAAAATGAAAATGTAGATAAAATCAACAGATTTCTTAAAAAATAAATGTACATAATAAAACTACGTGTTCAGGTAGGCTTGCCTAAGCTTTCGTGCAGGCTTTTGACAGTCATCTGGTTAGCCACTGTCAGAATAGGATGTTCTGAATAAGACTGCTGCAGGGATGAGACTGCTGGGACCACCAAAGGGCACGTTTTTCCACCTGCCTTGCCCCATACCTCTGCCTGGACCATATCAGGAGGAGCTGCAGACTGAGAGGTACCGCTGCTGGGGTGAGACTGTGCTGGGACCATCAAGGGGCAAGCTTGGCCACCTGCTTTGCCCCCTCACCCCTGCTGACAGTGACATTTTTCTGGGGACTGTCCTTTACCAGGAAGATAAATGCTTTTGGATAGCTGTTGATGCTTTTTAGAAATGCTATAATTTTGTTAGTTTGATTTTTTGTAAATTGTATTGTTTTTATTTGTATTTTGTATTTGTGTTTTTTATTGGTGTGTAAGCCGCCTTGGGGGCCATTTCGGCCAAAAGGCAGCCTAGAAATGAAACATAACAGAACATAACGTGTTGGACTAGATGGGCTGTTGGCTTGATCCAGCAGGCTCTTCTTATGTCCTTCAACAAAAAAGTTTTTTTTAGCAGGCATCAAAAACAGAAGATTGAAGGCATCTACCTAATGCTGATGGCCCAGGAATTCCAGGGAATAGGTGCTTCCTTACTGAAAGATTGATGTCTTGCAAGAGTGGAATAAACGTTATGTGGCACCTGTAAAAAAGGCCAGTTCCATAGACTGAAGTGGTCAAGTGGGCACATACAGGGTAAGACAGGGCCTCAGGGCCAGGGGCCAAATGTGGCCCTCCAGGCCTCTCTGTCTGGCCCTTGGAACTCACCCCACACCATACCCCCTCAGGCCACACCTCTCAGTAGCTCTGCTTCACATTCTGACTGTTTTTACGTGGCTAGAATGTATCCTTATAATAATAATAATAATAATAATAATAATAATAATAATAATAATCATAATAATCATAATAATCATAATAATAAAACAACCTGCCCTTCACCCAAAGATCCCAGGGCAAGTTACAACAATTTTAAACACATAATTAAAAACAGTTAAAAGCAACCTAAACAACATCACAGAAAATGCCTCCTGATTGCCTGAATGGAGCATAGTGAGGGGTCACCTGCCTCTTCTCCACACTTCATGTGCAAAGGTAAAATTCACATTCATTCCGTGGTGTTGCGCTTTGGATAGCACCTTGAAAGTTCGGACTAAAACCCAGAGCGGATTCCACTGCCCCACTGACATGGAACCACCAGCTGCCATTGCATTCACTGCTCTGCCCACTTTTGCCCCTGGACCTGCTTACCACAGGCATTTGATCCCCAGAAGGTTACCAGATGGTCCTTGGTCTAAGAAAGGTTCTCCACCCCTGGGATAAGGCGATCTGGTCCCAAACTGTTGAGAGCTGTATATACCAATAGCTGAATCTTACTTCAGCACTAGTGATAAGATAGTACCTTCCAGTGCACCTGAAGGCTACAGGCAAGCTTAGGGGGCACAGAGCTGGCCACATGGCCCATACAACTCTGCCCCAACAACACCTTGCCAGAGCTCCCTGCATGTGTTGCCTAAGGTGGCTGCCTCACTCTGCCTAATGGTAGGTCCGGCCCTGCCAATGATTGAAATCAGACCAAACGTCAGCAGGAGGCATCCTGAGTGCCAATGGCAGCTTCACTCCCAGTACGAATAGCAGCTGATCCCCCACTCCCCTCTAGTGCTTGCTTGAAACAGAAGAACCAACGTATTCCAAATGATGTGCTTAACGGAACATAGTCTGGCCCATCGTTAAAGCTGTAAAAGCAGCCAGGATGCTTTGCCCTGCAACAGCTACTGCAGGAGAGAGAATCTCAGGCTGTCCAACTGATATTAAAACCACAGTTAGGGGAAGGGCCATAATTCAGTGGCTGAGCAACGACATTGCATGTATGAAATCTCAGGTGCAATCCCTGGCAGCTCCAGTTGTCTCAGTAGTTGGCTACGCTGGGCATAGTTTGCCCCTGACAGCCACCCACCAATCAGAGGAAACAACACTGGGCTGGCTGGGCTGACTCCGTATAAGGTAGGATGGTTCATCCTGGGATCCTGCAGGGAGAAGGGGTTTAGAAAGGGGTAGGATGGGCCTCTCCAAAAGCATATCCCACTAATCCTTCTGTTACCCCAAACATACCTCCAGGAAAGTAACATAGCTTTATTTACAGCAAATTAATGGACCAACACACACTTAAGGTTTGAGCTTGACATGAAAAAAAATCTGCAATTGTTTTTAATTAATTTTTTAAAGAGCCTCTTCCAACACCATAAGCAGGAATCAGGCCAGCTAGCTGGGAGGGAGGCAGCCCTTCATCCAAGAGGTATAAGGCCAGCTGAGCTGACCCAACCCCACAGTTACCTGGCCACAGTCAATGGGGTTTAGGAACAGTGGAGGCTGGTGGCTCCTACATCAGTGGGGCAGTGAATCTGCTCGAGGTTTTAGTCTGAACCTTCACAGAGCTGTTCCAAGTGCTGGAAGTTCATGGAAAGTCCAGACTAAAACCTGGTGTGGATTCCCTGCCCCGCTGACATTAGAAGCACCAGACTTCACTTTTTAATGGGCCCTATGTGCAGGCCCCAAGAGGAGAGAAATCCTTCCCTAGGTGATCTCCCACTACAGATGTAATTAGCATTGCTCTTCCCACCTCACCACTTTCTTTGTATATGGACAGAGCTAGGGAAGGCTGGAGGCCACTTGAATGTGATAGCCCTACCTCCCCACCCACAAACACAATGCATGTGTTACCGACACTAGTTTAGGAGTAGCCATTGCAGGGGGGGGCGGTGCTACATTGTTGCTGCATTGCTTACTGGGACAGTGTGGGTAGGCGCTGTGGGTGCCAATGCAGCCCCAACCTCACCATCCCCCTGCTCTGCACCTGCACTGTCCTGGTAACTGGCGGTGATGCCACTGTTGGGAGGGCAATGGTACAGCACTGCCCCGCAACACCAACTGCTCCTGCAGTAGTCCTATTCCAATGTGGGTTGTGCCTTGATGGTCAACATGTGATCTGGGAGCATGGATGTGCCAGCTAGCCCCATCCCCAACATCACTGACCCTACCCCCAACATCCACACATTGCTGCAGTTATCTACAAAGAGGGAGCCTGCACGTGCCCACCAAAGCTCCCCCTTTGCAGACTGGCATGGCAAGTTGTGTATGGTCGCACCCTAGATTTTTATAAAGGCATTATGGTCTTTGCAGTTTTATTTTCAGTCCCTTCCCTAAGGGTCCCTAATATGGATTTCACCTTTTTCAGAGCTGCTACATGCTGGCTAGATGTTTCGATTGGGCTATCCACCATGACCTCAAGATCTCTTTCCTGGCCACCCACTGTCAATTTTGACCCTGTTACTATATGTCTAAAGTTAGGAGTTTTTGCCCCAGCTTTGCACTTGCTTACGTTGAACTTCCTGTGCCATTGTCATGCCTGTTCACCCAGTTCAGAGAGATCCTTTGGGGGCTCTTTGCAATCCGTTTGTTTTTCTTGCCCTGAATAATTTGGTGCCATCAAGTATTGCAAGTGAGGAAACATACACATACCTTCAACAGTCACACGACTGCTGACCACATGACCAGGTAAAGCACTTGGCTATTTGAGTAACTGAAGAATGGTCACATTCTGGGGATCGAGAGTGAGCTGACAGATTTGCTGCAACACCAAGCTGCAGACAAATCCAGTTTCAATAAGTGGAGTGAATGTCTTCCAAACTTAATCCCTCTTGAATCAATTATTCTTTGCAATGCTTGGCAAAAAAACAAGACCCTTCCTCCCCCCACCTCAGTCTTTCCTATGTGCTTTGCAGACGCTCTCAGGTTCATGCAATGCATTCTTAAAGTTTAGCAGCCCTCCTCCTTCGTTTGAAACAAGTTTGAAACTTTGCTCTTTCATCTCTGTTTTAATTGGTATCCATTAAAATGGCACCGCGAGATCCCAGATGATAAATCCTGACAAGCACAAGTGAGAAATTTTCCAATCGGACAGTCCCCCATACACAGGGCCAACTAATAATTAACAAATCGAGCAGGTACTTAAAGACGCAGCCCTCGTCTAATGGAGCGGGAGACAGGGAAATATTAAAGGAGTGCTAACAGCTGGCTTGTTAATACTATGAGAGCCAGTTTCTTACATAAGACACAAATAGGGAGGCCCAATGGTAATTATAGTCTACTTTAAGATAAACAGGAGCAAAATACCTCATGAATCAATATCATAATCACACTCAGTGACTATTTATCTACAAAACCTTGCATCGCCTAGAGTCCCAACCCACAGCAGCTAAGACAACAAACTGAGCAAAGTAATTCTATGATGCCGATTCACACGGAGGCCATGAGAGTCTGATCCAAACTGGTTCCAGGGTCGGCTTCTGTTGTTTAAGGCTTTCTTTGCAAGCTAGTCTAATTATGAATGGTAGGGACGGCTGTTGGCTCTATGTCAGTGGGCAGTGGAATCCACTCTGGGTTTTAGTCTGAATTTTAATCTAAAGTGTAGACTAAAACCCGGAGCAGATTCCACTGCCCCATCAACATGGAGCCACCAGCTGCCACTGATGAATTGGGAAGGGAAAATCTGTCATTTTGGTTTTGTGCCAGGTTTTTCTTTTTCATTTTTCCAGTGTTACATTCAGTTTCCCACATCTCATCATTAGCTTTCATTTTTTCTTTTTTAAATGGTCCTCATGAAAATTTGTCACGTGCCTTTTAGTGCACATTTCTTCTAATTCACACATTTATTTTGTTTTGTTTTCTTTTATTTGCCCAATATTCACATTTTTACATTGTCCCTAATGTAATCCATTTTACACATTATTTTTACAAATATATGCATTTTTAATTTCCTTAATAAATGCGCATTTTGTACACTGGAGATCTGCATCGCAAAATCTGGAGAAGTGCAAATTTCGAAGGATAGCTGAGTTTCAGTTTGCATATTCTTTTAGGAAGTGTGGATTAGGTAGGTTCGCATTAAAAGGTAACCTGAAATTAATTTTCCCCCTGTCTCTAGTTATGAGGATCCCCAGTGCCTGAAATGCAGTGGGTGGCTCTGAGATCTATGACTTTTTTGATAGTGGTAACAACCAGCTGTGGAACTCAGATCAGAGCGGACTATCTCTCTTTTCACCTTTGGTGAAAATGAACTTGTTCCTGGGGGCATTTGCTTTTCTGGATCAAAATCTGAGCTAGATCTTGTTTGCTGCGCTATGATAGGTGTTGTTATGGTTCTTACCATAGAGTTCTTCCCATTTTCATGGATTGTCCTTTTTATGACCTACTTTTAATTGTTTTATTGTATTTTATATGAGAAATCTTTTTATTGTTTGCCACTTCAGCGTCAGCAGAGTTAGGCTGTGGATCATCATCAGTGCAATGGATTGAGTGAGTGTGTGCGTGCGGCTTTACCTGTAAGGAAGCAGACTTTCTGCTGCTGCAATCACTCAGACTTCAAACTTGGTGAAATAAGAAAAGCTTGCATTATTGAAAGAAAGACACAGAGGATGGGGAAAGGATTCTAGTTCTAACTAACTAAGTTGAAGGCGCAAACACCAGATGCGGCCATTGACCTCATGCTACAGGTAAGAGAGAGACCAAGGAAAGATGTCTCCTCAGAAAAGAAGCAGGGAGGAGAGTGGAATGTGCGGTCACCATATTACACATACTAAGGGTATACATACTAAAGTAGCCATTTTCAGGAAGGAAGATGAGCAGATGAGCAAAAGATAGGTGCAGTCTAGCATCCTGGAGGACTCCTCTCTATCCCCCTCAGACATGTGAATACTCAATTCGAGGTGCATTCCCTCAATTCAAGCATTTGCTCAGTGAGAGGTAGGTTATATTAGTCTGAGAAATAAACAATAAACTTTCGTCAGAGACTCAGTGTGGTGTAGTTGGTACGAGTGTTGGACTAGGACCTGAGAGACCAGTGTTCAAATCCCCACTCAGCCTTGGCACTAACTGGGTGACCTCAGGCCAGTCATTCTTGCTCAGCCTGACCTACCTCACAGGGTTACTGTGAGGATAAAATAAAGAGGAGCAGAACCATGTATGCTACCTTGAGCTCCTTAGAGGAAAGGTCAGATAGAAATGTAATGCCTTCAAATCCAATGAGTGAAGGAAAGGAAAAGCATTTTACTCTTTATGGCTTGTACCTAAAATAAATTTTATTGGAAACTTTTATGTTAGTAGGTTTTACTTTTTATAGTGAGGGGTTCTGAAAACTGCCATGAAATTTTGCATAGAGGGTTACATTTGTATCTTTTTCCACCTTAGATAAATTAAAAAGCCAATTTTTACTGTAGATGCTTAAATGGTTAGAATGGTGTTTGGGCTGCGATGAACATTTTATAGACATGGCATTATGTTTTTTTTAAAAACAACAACAACAATAAAGAAATACAACTTAACATCTCTTGATAAAGAAATCAAGCCTTTGGTGATATGAACAGGACCTTGATAGAACTAGAATTTTGTCATGATAAAGTGTTCTATGATAAAACGAGGTGCCTGAAGTGTGTTTACATTTTTTACATTTCAAAATGTAAATATTTACCTCTTTTATTTTGTTCAGAAAAAAATTGATTTCAAGAAACTCGAGAGGCAAGCAACACAAGAAATAATAAGCCAATTGGCATGCATAAGATGACCAACGTTGTTGTTATATGCCTTCAAGCCGACTACGACTTAAGGCGACCCTATGAATCAGCAACCTCCAAGAGCATCTGTCATGAACCACCCTGCTCAGATCTTGTAAGTTCAGGACTGTGGCTTCCTTTATGGAATCAATCCACCTCTTGTTTGGCCTTCCTCTTTTTCTACTCCCTGCTGTTTTTCCCAGCATTATTGTCTTTTCTAATGAATCATGTCTTCTCATGATGTGTCCAAAGTATGATAACCTCAGTTTCATCATTTTAGCTTCTAGTGATAGTTCTGGTTTAATTTGTTCTAACACCCAATTATTTGTCTTTTTCGTAGTCCATGGTATCCGCAAAGTTCTCCTCCAGCACCACATTTCAAATGAGTTGATTTTTCTCTTATCTGCTTTTTTCACTGTCCAACTTTCACATCCATACATAGAGATCAGAAATGCCATGGTTTGACTGATCCTGACTTTAGTGTTTATTTATTTATTTATTTATTTACATTTCTAGACCGCCCTATAGCAGAAAGCTCTCAGGGCGGTGTACAACAAATAAAATCACAATTAAAATATGAGCAAGTGTGAAAAATATAGTACAATTATAAAAACATTAAACATGATAAAAATCTGAAATAGAATTTCCATTGAGTTTATAAATTAAGATCCATATTAGGTTTAAAATATTAAATTTAAAATGTTTAAAATGCCTGGGCGAAAAGGTAGGTTTTTACCTGGCGCCGAAAAGATAACAGAGAAGGCGCCAGGCGTATCTCGTCTGGGAGGGCATTCCATAGTTCGGGGGCCACCACCGAGAAGGCCCTAGATCTAGTTGTTGATCTCCGGGCCTCTTTATGAGTTGGGACCCGGAGAAGGGCCTTCGACGTCGAGCGTAGTGAACGGGTAGGTACATAGCGAGAGAGGCGTTCTACCAGGTATTGCGGTCCGATGCCGTTTAGGGCTTTATAGGTAAGAACCAACACTTTGAATCTGGCCCGGAAACATATCGGTAGCCAGTGCAGCTGCGCCAGGACAGGTGTTATATGGTCAAATTTCTTTGTCCCAGTGAGAACTCTGGCCGCAGCATTTTGCACTAGCTGAAGTTTCCGAACCGTCTTCACAGGTAGCCCCACGTAGAGTGCATTACAGTAGTCCAATCTAGAGGTTACTATAGCATGGATAACTGAGGCGAGATTCTCCCTGTTCAGATAGGGTCGTAGTTGGGCTACCAGCCGAAGCTGGTAGAATGCATTCCGTGCCACCGAGGCTACCTGAGCCTCAAGTGACAGGAGCGGATCTAATAAGACCCCCAAACTACGTACCTGCTCCTTTAGGGGGAGTGTAACCCCATCTAGGGCAGGTCGAACGTCAACCATCTGGGCAGAGGGCCCTCCCACCAACAGCATCTCAGTCTTGTTAGGATTGAGTTTCAGTTTATTAGCTCTCATCCAGCCCATTATCGCGGCCAGGCAGCGGTCTAGTACATCAACAGCCTCACCTGACGAAGATGAAAAGGAGTAGTAGAGCTGCATATCATCAGCATATTGCTGGAAACACACTCCAAAACTCCTGATGACCTCACCCAGCGGCTTCATATAGATATTAAAAAGCATGGGGGACATGTTCAGTGATATATCGTCGTATTTGAGGACCTTTTCTAGTTCTCTCACAGCTGCCCTCCCCAGTCCTAGCCTTCTTCTGATTTCTTGACTATTGTTTCCATTTTGGTTAATGACTGTGTCAAGGTATTGATAGTCCTTGACAAGTTCAATGTCCTCATTGTCAACTTTAAAGTTACATAAATCTTCTGTTGTCATTACTTTAGTCTTTTTGACGTTCAGCTGTAGTCCTGCTTTTGTGCTTTTGTGACAGCTGGATAGTTGGTGAATAAATACAGTTGTTTGTTGTTGTTGTTATTTTTTTAATTACATTTATTTCTTGCCCCTCCCAGAATGAGGCCATGGCAGCAAACAAAAACACTAACAAAATCTTTAAAACAGCTTAAAAACAAAACATCTTAAAAATATCTTTAAAAATAAATCTTTAAAGTATCTTTAAAGTAACTTTATACAGTAGGGCCCTGCTTACTGGTGCTTCGCATTTTGGTGTTCCGCTAATGTGGTGGCAGGAAATTCCCCATTTTAAAGCCGTTTTTGCGATTTTGCGGCATTTTGGTGGCATTTTCGCCCATTATAGTCAGTGGGGTTCCACTTTACGGCGATTTCCGCTTTACGGCGGGGGCCTGGTCCCTAACCTGCCGTATAAGTGGGGCCCTACTGTATATACTTTATATATATAAACTTAAAAACAGTTCCAACACAGATGCACACTGGGATAAGATTTCTACTTAAAAGGCTTGTGTGCTGAAAAGAGAACAGAGATGGCACCTGTCTAATATTTAAGGGGAGGGAATTCCAAAGGGTAAATGCCACAACACTAAAGGTCCGTTTCCTATGTTTTTCAGTCCAGATGAGATGGTATCTGCAATAGGCCCTAACCTGCAGAGTACAATGATTGATGATCAATGAATGATGAAAGACAATCTTTCAAGTATCCTGGTCCCAAGTTGTATAGAGCTTTAAACACCAAAACCAGCACCTTAGCCTGGAAGCTAATTGGCAGCCAGTGCAATTCTTTCTGCAGCGGGGTAACGTGTTGGCGATATCCTGCCACAGTGAGCAGTTGCGCTGCCGCATTTTGTATCAGCTGCAGCTTCCAGACTAACCTCAAGGGTAGCCCCACAGAGAGTGCATTATGGTAATCCAGGCTGGAGGTTACCAGCACATGGACAACAGCAGTCAGACTATCCCGGTCCAGAAACAGCCACAGCTGATAAAAGGCATTCCTAGCCACTGAGGTTATCTGGGGCTCTAGCAACAAAGATGGATCCAGGAGCACACCAGACCACAAATCTGCTCTTTCAGAGGGAGTATGACCCCATCTGAAGCAGGCAATTCAACAGTTATCCAGACTTGGGCACCACCTACCCCGATGAGGTGCGCTTGGCGCCGACATTGCTATCTTTTCGACGCCAAGTTAAAACCGTCCTCTTTTCCAAGGCATTTTAATCTAATTTTAATTTAGTTCTTAAGTTTGCTGTAATTGATTCTGATTTATTATTTTTATTTATGTTTTTGTTTTATTATATTATGGAATTTTATTGTTATATATTTGTATTCTTGTTGTACACCGCCCAGAGAGCTATGCTAGTGGGGCGGTATAAAAATTTAACAAATAAATAAATAATAATACCCACAGCACCTATAGACTGTCAGTAGACTGTCAACACAGGGCCAGCCTCAGGGGATTTGACCCCAAAGAAGAAACACCAAAGGGAAATGACCCCTTCTGGGTCAATGCTTCACTGTTGCCATGAGGACAAGCACATGAACCTAGAGAAATAGAAAGCAATAGGAAAATGTTGAGTTCTAAGGTACAGAAAAATACAGAAACAGCAGAGCAAGAGAGGGGGGCCCTGATCCAACTAGACAATGTGCTTTGATTCAGGAAAGGGGAAGACCCACCCCCATCACTCTGAGTCACACCACTGTTTGACCCATACATTGAGTGATGCACCCTCCTAAATTAAACCCCATACATGTGCAAAAGCGCTTATGGCCCTCTAAATGTCATCATACTCCAACTTCCATCAGCTCCAGCCAGCATGGCCATTGGTCAAAGATGATGGGAGTTGTCAGGGCTGGCTCCAGGCATGCCAGGGCCCTTGGGCACCAGCCTGCCCCGGGCCCCTCTGCTCCCCCTCTGCGATCCGCGGCAGGAGCCATGGATTGCAGGACAGGAGCTTCCGAGCCGCCCACCATCCCCTTACTTCACTTACTTTTCTCTGTTGTTTTTGGGGGCTGCGCACACTGCTACTCCTTCATATTAATATTAATTAATTAATTATATTTATATATCTCCCTTCCTCCCAAAGACAGCACAGGGTGGCAAACAGATGATAAACTCTCTAAATATCTTAAAAGCAAAACATCTTAAAAACATCGTTTAAATAATCTTAAAAAACAATTCCAATACAGATGCAGACTGGGATAAAGGTCTCTACTTAAAAGGCTTGTTGAAAGAGGAAGGTCTTCATTAGGCACTGAAAAGACAACAGAGATGGCATCTGTCTCATATTTAAGGGGAGGGAATTCCACAGGGTAGGTGCTAAAACACTAAAGGTCCACTTCCTATGTTGTGTGGAACATACCTCCTGATAAGATGGTATCTGCAGGAGGCCCTCACCTGCAGAGTGCAGTGACTGACAGGGTTTTTAAAGGGTGAGGCGATCTACCAGGTTTCCTGGTCCCAAGCTGTATAGGATTTCATACATCAAAACCAGCACCTTGAACTTAGTCTGGTAGCTAATCGGCAGCCAGTGGGATTCTCATAGACATCTGGTTGGCACCTGGATTAGATAGGCTTTTGTCTGATCCAGCAGAGTTTTCTTATATTCTTATGTTCATTTGGGCATCCACTTGAAGAATACAATATATTTAATACTGTATATAAAAAATTAATATATGTGAGTATATAGACAGGAGGTCTCCCGGGGCACCCCATCCTGCTGGGATAATTTTCTTGAGCTAGAAGCTTGAATTCGTCTCTTCACAAAACTTTTGTTGTGAACTGTCAAGGCATCTGTCTTTGATTATTGCTACAGGTTGGCATTTTCAAAGAGCGAAGCAAGGCTGCCAACTCCATTAGTAACCTAGTTTTTATAATTTACAGTCCCCAGCCCCCCACTCCACAACCGAAGGGGTTTGAAAACACAGCAGTTTTGCCGGGTATTTCTGGGAAGAGGCCACAGTGGCTGTGCCAATTATTAAAGCCACTTGCTCACATTAAAGCTATAAAGATTAAAAAACTATTGCACACTTGTCATTAAATATGGATGGGGATCATGTAATATGCATTATATATCGAGAAAGAAAAAAACCAGCCGCGGAAGCTTTTGCAGAAGCCTGTGGAAAAGCCGCAAACTGGCAAGTCCCAAATCAGCAAAGGCTTTGTCAAAGCCAAGGAACAACTTTGTCATGCAAAATAAACACAGATGTTCTGACAGATGACTTGAACATCCAGGCAATGGGGGAGGCCTAAGACAGTGTTTTGGTGGGGTGGGAGGGGATACAACCTTCACACAAAGGCTTCTCACTCTTCCACTCTCTCCTCCAAAAGCCATGCCTCACTTTTCAAGCGAGGCCAGGAGCGAATCATTTCCAGGGCATTTCATGTTATTGTTTTTAATTGTGTTTGCTGCCAATTGCATTTTTTTTGGTCAATCCTCAGTCCTGAAATGCATTCAAATAGCTCCCATCGTCAGTGGGTTTGGCATGCTGGAAGCCCATTTAGCACATTGCTGGCAGAGCCTGTTCTATAGGTTTTGGAAGGCTTTATTTTTATGAGCACCTTAGGCCTTGCTTTCCTTTCAGGCTATAATTGTTATACTTTCTCTTTCTCATGTCACTCTCAGGGGGAGGGGGGAGGAATTAATTCACTTTGAGAGCAGGATCCAGATTTAGCCATACTTAGGCTCCATCTGCACTATACATTTAAAGCACTCATATACCACTTTAAACAGTCATGGCTTCCCCCAAAGAATCCTGGGAACTGTAGTCTGTAAAGGGTGCTTGGGTTGTTGGGAAATCCCTGTTCCCTGCAAAGAGCTACAGTTCCCAGAGTTCCCTTGGAAGAGGGATTGGCTGTTAAACCACTCACCACTCTGAGAATGGTAGCTCTGTGAGAGGAACAGAGGTTTCCAGGCTCCTAACAACTCTTCCCAGGATTCTTTGGGGAAAGCCATGGCTATATAAAGTGGTATGATACTGATTCAAATGCATAGTGCAAATGGGGCTCAGCCATACTTAAGTAGGCCCACTGACATCAGTGGGACTAACTTAAGTCCCATTGATTTCAATGGATGTATTCTAAGTATAACTAAGTCTGGATCCAACCCTGTGCCTGCATCTTCCCCACCATGGCAGGAACAAGGAGGAATGGTTTTATCATCCTGGACTGCAAGGACAGAACAGACTCCATCCATAACAATTGTTATTTAACAAGCATTTAACAGTATACTTGTTCCTCTGGTGAAATGTTTTGCCCCAGAGGAACATTGTTACACAAGTGAATGCATAAGCAGTTTGCTGGCAACTTTGTTGCACAATAGTTTGCACAATCTGTTGTAGAACCAGTCTTCACTAGTGCCACTACTGTGTTGGAGTCCTCTGTTGTGTAACATTAAAACTCACCTGTTTATTAGTGTGAGAGGCCTTGTGCTAGCAGGCAGAGAATGCTGGGTACAGGCCATTATGAATAACTCGCAGCCCTAATTTAGCTCCAGTATGGATACGCATTGTCAGTAAGCAGGACTTTGGATTATGTGACTTCGAAGGTTCTTTCCATCTCTATACGTCCATGGCCCAATAATAGATAGCTCAATCCAGAAGTGAATTAAATGCAAGGCAGAGCCTGACACATATCACAAGCCAACGGTGTGGTAAATGGGGAGTGGGCTGTCGAGAGAAAAGGAGCCAAAAAAGTAGATGTGTGAAGAATCTTAAAACCCACCAGACAGGGATATGGTAGCCAGCAGCTCTCCAGTGCTCTTCCTAAAGGATCCAGTACACTGAGACATAAGAGCCAACCACACATGGATGAGATACTGAAACATGGCTTTGTGGGCTGGGCACTGGCCAGGTATAAAAGTTATTGGATGTGTAATGTTTTTTGATTACTCTGTTATTCTTTAGCCACATACTATGGCTGCGTACACACAGCACATTTAGAGCACATTGAACATAAGGACATAAGAAGAGCCTGCTGGATCCATCTCACAGTGGCCAGTGAATGGGAGACTGGTTAAATGTGTTTGAGGCAGTGGAGACTGGTGGCTCCGGTGACAGGGGTGTAGTGAATCCACTCCTGGTTTTAGACCAAACTTTCCAGGAGCTGTCAATTTTGAGAATAGGTTTTGGCACCTTGGACAGCTCCTGGAAAGTTCAGACTGAAACTTGGAGCAGGTTCACTGTGTGATGTTCCTGTATTAATGTATATATGGTAAGTGCTGTTTGTATAGAAGATACATGGTAAGTGGAATGAAAGAGGAGGGGGGAGTAAATGAGCAGTAGAATGCTGGATGATTGGCTGAGTGTTTGGATGGCTGAGAGTATAAATGGAAGGATGACAGTTGAATCTGGGTGGACGTGAGTTGGTTGTTTTGGTGGAGTTTGGAGGTGGGTGTGAGTTGGTGTATGTCAGGAGAGTGTGGAGAAAGAGGGAGGTGGAGTTCGGATTAGTAATAAGTCAAATATCACAGTAATAGATGAAACCATAAGCTTGTAGATCATTATCAAAGTTATCTTGTTATTCATGTTATTTAATAAATACTATTTTGGTTTACCGAAGGCCTGATCCTTGGCTGGGGTTTCACAGACCAGAAGGGAGGGTAAGGTAATAACCAAGGCTGAAGGGAAACAGTAACAAATGGTGGCAGCGGTGAAGAGGAGAAGATAACATTATAAGTATCCAGAGCAACCCCGAGTTATGAGTTATCTGCATTGATACAAGGGGGTTGGGAACAGCATAGGCACGCAGTCACGAATGTAACCGGATAGAGAGACTCAGGCAAGGTCTCTGGGAACATTGCTTGTAGAACATGACTGGTGGTGCTGCCTAGCAGGGGGATCTATTGAGATCTGTGCTAGAGCGGAGAGAGAAACCATAAGAAAGGACAGTCCGGACTGGTGGAGTCCCTGGTGGTGCCTAGTGAAAGGCAGTAGCCACGAGCAGGTAGGAACCTGACAGGGAAAGCCAGGGAAGGGCGTCACAGGTGTTGGCTGTAGCGGTGGGATACGAACAAAAGAGAGTTCAGATACGGACAAAAGAGAGTCCCTAAAAGTGGTGTGACAAACAGAAATAACAAATAAAGATTACTTGTGAGAGTGACTGGCAAAGAGTGTGTGGAAAAGAGTGAGTGAACTCCAACACCATGGCTGAATATATAAAAATGAAAAGAGAGGAGCTGGTGGAGAAGTGCATAACATTCAATTTACCTCATGAGGGTAAAGGGGTAGATGAACTGAGGGTAGCACTAATAGCTTTTACAACTGTCCAGCAAAAACAACCTGTCAGGGAAGAGACCCCAGAAGGGTATTCAAGCAATCCCGCTTATATAGAGTACTTGAGAGAGAAGTTAAGATGGGAACGTGAGTTGGAAACTGAGAGATTGAGGAGGGAGGCTCAGGAAAAAGACAAGCAGAGGGTCTTTGAAACGGAAGAGAAGGAAAAACAGCGGGAGTTGGAAATTGAGAGAATGAGAATGGGGTTTGAGGAGAGGGAGAAGCAACGAGCGTTGGATGCTGAATTACAGGTGGAAAAGTTAAAGTTTGAAAGAGAGAACTTTCATTCTGAGGAAACAAGAAAGGACAGAAATGAAACTAAAATAAAGGTGACACTGAAAGATTTTGCAGTGTTTGAGCCTGGACAAGATCCACAAATTTACCTCAGCACTTTTGAAAAAGCGGCTCAAATGTGGGGGCTACCAGAGGATAAATATATGCAATATTTATCGAACTTGATCAAGGGGGAGTTGGCAGAGGTATACCAATATTTCCCCTCAGACAAGCCCGTCACATATGCCGAGTTTAAAGAGGCAGTATACAAAAGGTTCAGACTGGGACCTGACTATTTTAGAAAGTTATTCCGAAACTGTCAGATCCAAGCAGGGAGGTCTTTTGTTGAACTGGGAGCAAAGTTGATGGATATATTTGGAAAGTGGATGAGTAGTGCCAAAGCACAGTCAGTGGAAGAGGTGAAAAGCCTCGTGATACTGGATCAATTATTCCATCAGTTACCACCAGAAATAAGGCTCCTTGTCAAAGACCGTTTCCCTACATCGGTGCAGGAGGCCGCAGAGATGGCGGATCACTTTGCCTCCAATAGAACTGGCTGGGTGGGGAAAACATCAAGAGAGTTTAAACCCAGACCATATAATGGCGGCAAAAAGGATGTGGTACCACAGCGAGGGAGTCCTCCAATAAAATCTGAAGGGCACAGGACACCCCAGAGTGGATCTGTGTACCCTAAAATGGAGGAGAAATTATGCTATAAATGTGGTAGACCGGGGCACCTACGTTTTCAATGTGAGGTTGCCAACCCCATTAGTAATCCTGCTCAGGCAAGGGCAGTAAAAACAACCAAAAGATCTAACAACGAAAAAGGTTCAGTTCTGCCAGATAAACTGGACAGAAGTAAAAGACCTTGATTCAAGTCTGAGAGAGGAAGTGAGTGTACAAGGGGCAAATTATTGGGCATTGCTTGGTACTGGTGCCGCTCAGACGTTACTGAGGCCAGATTTAATAAAATCTGAGGAAATATTACCTCAGGAGATGGTGACAATCCAAGGAGTGAGGGGTAAACCAGAAAGCTTACCCATGGCCCTAGTGAAAATGCAGTGGAGAGGCAGAGAGGGAAAATATAAAGTGGGTATTAATGCCCAAAAACAAGAGCCAGTGATACTGGGAAGAGATGTAATGGGGGCACAAGGAAAAATATATGTGGTAACCAGACAACAACTTGGCAGAGAAACAGAAGCCATGTTAAAAGGGGCTGAAGGAAACAGGGTGGAACCTGTTTTCGAGCCTACGGTCACCATAGCAACCCCTGGAAAGCCTGCTGAAAGAAACAACTTGTATCAAATGGTCTCTAGTGAAGAGGCAGAGCAGTTCAGGGAAGAACTGAATAGGGATACAAGTTTGAAGCAAATAAAGGAGCAAGCCCTGACACAAAAGATTCCCTTTACTGACAAGCTGAGGAATCAAATTGTGTGTGAGAATGGGATTTTATATAGACTGTGGATGCCTGCTGAGAGAAAGGATGAATGTGAACCAGTGAAGCAATTGATAGTACCTAGCAGATACAGAACCAGATTGCTAGAGGTAGCCCACAATGTCCCATGTGCAGGACATCTGGGAATAAAAAAGACCAAGAGGAGATTGGCTGTACACGATTATTGGCCAAATATCTCCAAAGATGTAAAACAACATTGTCTATCTTGTGGTATATGCCAAAAGGTGGGAAAAAGTGGAGTAAAGACTAAGGCACCCTTAAAGCCCCTTCCTATAATTGGACAACCCTTTTATAGAGTGGGAGTAGATTTGGTGGGCCCTTTTTCCAAACCCACAAGGCATGGCAAGAAATATCTATTGGTGGTGGTGGATTTTGCCACCAGGTACCCAGACATGGAAGCATTAAGATCCGTAGAAGCCCCTGTAGTGGCAGAGGCTTTGTTAAAAATCTTTATGAGGCTTGGTTTCCCTCATGAAGTGCTGACGGATCAAGGCAGTGTATTCATGGGAGAAGTGATTCAATGTATGTGGAAGTGTTGTGGTCTAAAACATCTAAAGACCACCACTTACCATCCAGCCACTAACGGATTGACTGAGAGATTTAATGTGGTTCTGAAGGGCATGATAAGAAGTTATGTTCAAGATCACCCACAAGACTGGGATGAACGTTTGGGGTGCTTCTTATTCGCGTACAGAGAAGTCCCTCAGGAGTCAACAGGCTTCTCACCCTTTGAACTGATGTTCACTAGAAAAGTGAGGGGACCTTTGGAACTGTTAAAAAATTCATGGGAAGGAACCCTGGGAGAGTACAAAACATCTGTAGTTGATTTTGTATTAGACTTCCGCAGCAAATTAACATCGATGATGGAAGCTGTACAAAAGAATTTGAGTCAAGCTCAGGAGAAGCAAAGTTACTGGTATGACAGAACAGCCAGGGAACGTGTGTATGATGTGGGAGATATGGTTATGGCATTCATACCCAGGAAACATGATAAATTACAGGCTAACTGGGAGGGACCATAAGAGAAAAGCTTGACACAGTGACGTATGTAATTACCACAGTATTAGAGGCATTAAGAAAAGCAGGCCTCACAATAAAAGCTAAGAAATGCCAGTTTGGGCTGAAGGAAGTAATCTATTTAGGACATAAGGTGGGGAGTGGGAAAATCACCCCCTTGTGGAGCAAGGTGGAGGCAATACAATTGTGGCCTATCCCCTTAACTAAAAAACAAGTTAGGGCATTTCTAGGTGTGGCTGGTTTTTATAGAAAGTTTGTGAAAGATTTTGGGGAAATAGCAACCCCCTTGCATGAGTTGACAAAGAAAAAGTGTTCTGAGCATGTGGTATGGACGGATGAATGTCAAAAGGCTTTTGATCTGCTGAAGCAAGCCTTGTGCCAAGGACCTATATTAATAGCACCAGACTATGAGCAACCATTCATCGTGGCTACGGATGCGTCAGACCTCGCGCTGGGAGTCGTCTTGCTGCAGGAGAGAGAAGGCACCAGACATCCAGTGGCGTATCTGAGTCGCAAGCTGACGTCGAGGGAGAAAAACTATTCGTCGGTCCAAAAGGAGTGCCTAGCGGTCGTGTGGGGACTGAACAAGTTGCGCCCATACGTGTGGGGACGAAGATTTACGGTGACGACTGACCATCGGGCCTTGTTATGGTTACAGACTATGAAAAACCATAACACTATGCTGCAGAGGTGGTCCTGGGCCCTACAAGACTATCAAGTGGACTTCCAGTTCATAAAAGGCAAGGACAATGTATTGGCCGATGGACTGTCAAGGCAGGTGGCTGGGACTGCAGTGACGTGACGCAGACGTAGGAACAAAAAAGACATTTTCCCCATAAAGACTTGGTTTTATTGTTAACGTGGCGTATGAATCCTAGAGCAGGAATAATACTCTGCCGTTATTTTTAAGGGGAGGGAAATGTGCTGTTCCTGTATTAATGTATATATGGTAAGTGCTGTTTGTATAGAAGATACATGGTAAGTGGAATGAAAGAGGAGGGGGGAGTAAATGAGCAGTAGAATGCTGGATGATTGGCTGAGTGTTTGGATGGCTGAGAGTATAAATGGAAGGATGACAGTTGAATCTGGGTGGACGTGAGTGGGTTGTTTTGGTGGAGTTTGGAGGTGGGTGTGAGTTGGTGTATGTCAGGAGAGTGTGGAGAAAGAGGGAGGTGGAGTTCGGATTAGTAATAAGTCAAATATCACAGTAATAGATGAAACCATAAGCTTGTAGAACATTATCAAAGTTATCTTGTTATTCATGTTATTTAATAAATACTATTTTGGTTTACCGAAGGCCTGATCCTTGGCTGGGGTTTCACAGACCAGAAGGGAGGGTAAGGTAATAACCAAGGCTGAAGGGAAACAGTAACAAATGGTGGCAGCGGTGAAGAGGAGAAGATAACATTATAAGTATCCAGAGCAACCCCGAGTTATGAGTTATCTGCATTGATACAAGGGGGTTGGGAACAGCATAGGCACGCAGTCACGAATGTAACTGGATAGAGAGACTCAGGCAAGGTCTCTGGGAACATTGGTTGTAGAACGTGACTGGTGGTGCTGCCTAGCAGGGGGATCTATTGAGATCTGTGCTAGAGCGGAGAGAGAAACCATAAAAAAGGACAGTCCGGACTGGTGGAGTCCCTGGTGGTGCCTAGTGAAAGGCAGTAGCCACGAGCAGGTAGGAACCTGACAGGGAGAGCCAGGGAAGGGCGTCACACACTGGCCCCCTGACATTAGAGCCACCAATCTCTACTGCTTTCAGGTATGTTGGAGGCTGAGGCATTGGGTCAATTTTGTCTTCAGTCTTAACAGGCTGCAGAAGATTGGATGAAATGACCTCTGAGCTCCCTTCCATTTTTGTGGCTAAGTGAATAAAGTATTCCATAAGAGAGATGGAAAGACAGAACTAATGAAGTCATATGCTATGTTAATGCTGACTTAATTGATACATTTATCATCTTCATCTATTGATTCATTTGTCATTTTAAAACTTATTCTTCATCAAATTCAGAAAGGAAAAAAATGCACGTGTTCACCTCAGAGAACATGGAATGAAGCCTTTCATGATGCCTTGTTGTGGGCTGGCTGTTTGTCTTTGGTGTGTGTGCCAAGTGATAGAGGCTTTGGATCATTTATTCCCTCTAAAATCATCCAGAGCTGGGATATTCAAAAGCCAAAGAGGAGTGGTAGCCAATGTGATGCCCTCCTGATTTTAAAGACTACAGCTGCCATCAGGCCTAGCCAGCACGTCCGGGAATGTTCAGCTTCCAATATCTGGGAGGGCTACCCCTGCCAAAAAGTGTCAACCATTATTCATGATACTGAAAAGAGAATTCTGATACTGGAAAGTTGTAAATATCCTGCATCTTAATTGCATTAGGCACCCCAAGTGCAAAGTGGATGGGTGCACCCTCAACCCCAAGTCCCTAATCATGACTTTTCAAAGGAGGCAACAATTGTAGAAAATGGGAATTAAGACAGCTTATGGAGAAAAGGGATTCTGTATGTATACATTAAGGGACAGGTTTGATGTATATTATATACTTATAGCTGATCTGCGACAAATCGGAAGTCAACTATTTTATTTTTATTTTTTGTTGTTGTATTGTTATGTCTTTTTGACTTTGTTTTGTTTGTTTTTGGAAAAATTTGAATAAAAATTATTAAAAAAAAAAGAAAGAAAAGAAAATGGGACATTTAATGAGAGCAGTTTGTCTCTTCCCCCATTTTTTTCTGGGACATTGTTATTAATATTGTCAAGTGCAAGCCAAGACCTGGTGTCAGTCAACAAAGGTGAAAGCTAAAGCCAAACAGTCAGGAAACAATTTCCAGAGGGGAAGCCGTTTTGGT
This sequence comes from Rhineura floridana, assembly GCF_030035675.1. Taxonomy (NCBI): domain Eukaryota; kingdom Metazoa; phylum Chordata; class Lepidosauria; order Squamata; family Rhineuridae; genus Rhineura; species Rhineura floridana. The sequence continues at coordinate 110,866,926 of NC_084488.1, forward strand.
CTGTTTCCAGCACAAACAACAGAGTCTTCAGGCACCTTAATAAACCAGCAAATTTATTGTGGCATAAGCCTGCAGTGGGGAATGTGGTATCAGGCCACCCCATTTAGCCCATGGGGCTGTTTTGGCCAAGCCATGCCCATCTGCTCCGTAACTGATATATGATGTCAGGTGTGAGGAAGAGGGAGGTTGCAGACACTGCTGGAGTTTGCAAAGCCCAGGATGACAGCACTGATTGCTGGGTCTTGTGGAGGGCTGTGCACTGGGCTTCATAAGTGCCAATGATCAGCGGATTGTCAAGTCTTCCAAAGCCCTGTGTACAGCACTTCACAAGGCCCAACAATCAGCTGGTCATTAGTGCTCTACGGGCTGTGCCTTTGTCTGCACAGTTTGATTTCAAACTGTGCAGACAAAAATGGGTCACCTGACATCACTGCAACATTGATTGATAGGTGGACAGCCCCACCCACCTATTAAACTTGGGTAGGGGATCCAACTCACC